>NW_026555082.1:1218450-2436900 GCF_021234165.1 Pteronotus mesoamericanus | reverse complement strand
GCAATACCGGCTTTCATACTAAAAGTTTTTTTCTTTAAATGCTTTGGTCAGGTAGGAAACGAGAAAAAGTACAGTTACAAACCATTGTTACAATAATACTAGCTTTCATAGCTGTCCAAGTATTCACCTTTCCTGAAATCTTTATTTTTCCCTACGGCTTCAAGTTACTGTCTAGTGTCCTTTCCTTTTGTCTTGTCGGACCTCCTGGAACATTCCTTACAGGACAGGCCCGTTGGTCACAGAGTTTCTCAGTTCTCAGTTTACCTGGGAATGTGTCCTTTTCTCCCTCCCTCTGGAAGGACAGCTTTGCCAGGGATAAGATTCTCGGTCAGCCGGTTTCCTGTCTGTCAGCATTGTGCGTATATCGACCCGCTGTCCTTGGGCCGCCAACATCCCTGATGAGAAATAGGCTCATGATCGTCTTGGGAATCCCTTGGGTGTGATGACCTGCTGCTCTCTTGCTGCTTTGAGGGTCCTGTCTCTGGCTGTGTCTTGCAGAAGGTGGATTACAGCGTGCGGGGCTCTCTGCGTTTGTCTTACTTGGAGTTTGCTCAGGGTCTTGGATGTTTATGTCATGTCTTTCATCAGACTTGGGAAGTTTTCAGCCATTGTGTCTTCACATGGTCTCTCTGCCATGTCTCTCTCTCTTCCCCTTGGGGTGCTCGTGACACGTGCGTTGGCCCGCTAGACGGCTTCCGCAGCGCCCGCTGGTGTTCCGGCCAGAACCGATGCGGCTTTGCCTTCCCCGCGTCGGAGCCCCGGGCTGTGCGCTCTGGCCTGGGGCGCGATCGCTCGCTTCCCAGGTGTCCCTCCCGATTTTCCTTTTTTTTTAAATTATGTTTTATTGACTATGCTATTACAGGTGTCCTTACTTTTCCCCCTTTGCCTTCCCCCACCCAGCACCGCCCACTCCCTCAGGCAATGCCCTCCCTTAGTTCCTGTCCACAGGTCATGCAAATAAGTTCTCTGGCCACTCCCTTTCCTGTGGTTCTTAACCTCCCCCTGGCTATTCTGCAACCACCTATTGTACTTCTTAACCCCTCCCCTCTTCACCTCTCCCCCCAACCCCTCCCGTCTGGAAACCATCAAAACACTCTCGTATCTGTGCTTCTGTATCTGCTCTTCTCGTTTGCTTAGTTTGTGTTTCAAATTCAATTGTTGATAGATATGTATTTTTGACACTTTATTGTTCATAGTTTTGATCTTCTTTTTCTTAAATAAGTCCCTTTAACATTTCATATAATAATGCCTTGATGATGATGAACTCCTTTAGCTTTTTCTTGTCTGGGAAGCTCTTTATCTGCCTTTCGATTCTAAATGAGAGCTTTGCTGCGTGGAGCAATCTTGGCTGTAGGTCCCTGCTTTTCAGGACTTTGAATATTTCTTGCCAATCCCTTCTAGCCTGCAAAGTTTCTTTTGAGAAATCAGCTGACAGTCTTACAGGAACTCCCCTGGAGCTAACTAACTTCTTTTCTCTTGCTGCTTGTAAAGATTCTCTTTTTATCTTTAATCTTTGGCACTTTAATTATGATGTGTCTTGGAGTGGCCTCTTTGTGTCCATTTTGTTTGGGACTCTGCTTCCTGGACTTGTGTGTCTGTTTCCTTCACCAAATTAGAGAAGTTTTCTTTCACTATTTTTTCAGATAGATTTCCAATTTCTTGCTCTTTCTCTTCTCCTTTTGGCACCCTTATGATGAGAATGTTGGACCTCTTGAAGTTGTCCCGGAGGCTGCTTATACTATCCTCACTTTTTGGAATTCTTTTTTCTTCTTGTTGCTCTGATGGGTGGTTTTTTGCTTCCTTATGTTCTATATCATTGACTTGATTCTCAACTTCATCCACTCTACGTTGTCTCCCTGTAAATTGTTCTTTATTTAAATGAGTGAATCCCTGGTTTCTGACTGGATCTTTTTTATGCTGTTGAGGTCCTCAGTTCCTTGAGCATCCTTATAACCAGTGTTTTGAACTCTGCACCTGATAGATTGCCTACCTCCATTCTGTTTAGCTCTTTTTCTGGGGTTTGGATCTGTTCTCTCATTTGGGCCGTGTTTCTTTGTCTCCTCATTCTGGCAGCCTCCCTGTGTTTGTTTCTATTACTAGGTAGAGCTGCTGTGACTCCGTGTCCTGGTACTGTGGCCTAATGCAGTAGGGGTCCTGAAGGGTCCAGCGCACAGCCTCCCCTATCACCCAAGCTAAATACTCGAGGTGCACCCTTCGTGTGGGCTGAGTACACCCTCCTCTTAAGGGTTCAGCCTTGGTGGCTGTTGGCAGATCAATGGGAGAAATTCACCCAGGCCAGTCAGCTGCAAGGACTGGCTGTGACCACTGACCACCAACGTCCGCCCTCCGGGGAGGACCAGCCGTGCAGGGGCAGGGTGGCGGTGCTCCGGCGTGGGCTGCAGCTGTCCGCTGGGTGCGCTGGCCCTGGGGTTCCCTGGGTGGTGCAGGCCAAGGTCGGCCCCCACCTGTGTTTTGCCTGGAGCCACCCTGCCTGAGCTATAAAGCAATCCGAGATGGCCGCTGCTTGTGCTGGGCTCGGAGGTTCCCAGGGGCGCCAAGCTGTGAACCTCGGCTGGCTGCTGCTAGTGCCAGGCCTGGGGCTCCCTGAGGCCAGCTGCTGCTCGTGTGAGAGGATTTAGGAAGCTGGGAAGCAAGAGCCAAGACCAGCCGTTCCTATGGAAAGGCAGCGTGGATGGGCCCGTAAGTTGGGTGGGGCAGAGTCTCTGGGGATCTCCAAGGCAGGTCACACAGTGTTAGCCAGGTTGATGGGGTCTCAGATGTGGTGTCAGCAGCTTCCCGGCCCTGTGTCGCGCCTGGTTTTCATCCACACACGCGAACGTGGGATCGTCCAATGTGCTGCCGCCGCCTCTCCACACCGCACCGCTTCCTTGCCCCACCGGGCTTGTCTCCGCAGCTCCGTCCCCGCTACCCGTCTGGACGAATGTGGCTTCCTAAATCCTTGGTTGTCGGACTTCCATACAGCTCAGCTCTCTGACGGTTCTAGGTGTTGTCTTTTGTGAGTTCTAGTTGTAATTCTTTCTGTGGTTGCATGAGGAGGCAAGACGTGTCTACCAAGCCTCCATCTTGGCGGGAAATCCCATTTTAACCAATTTTAAATACACAGTTTAGTAGCATGAAGTACATTCATGTTGTTGTACAATCATCACCACTATACATCCTCAGAGCTTTCTCATCTTGTAAAAACAAACCTCCGCCCTGAAACATTAACTCTGCCCCGGCCAGGTTGTCGTAGTGGGTTGGGCATTGTTCCACATGCTGAAAGGTTTGCGGTTTCATTGCAGGCCAGGGCGCGTGCCTGGGTTTGGGCTTGCTCCCCCGTCAAGGCTCGGGAGAGAGGCGAGGGACCGATGTTTCCCTCTCACTGTGATGTTTTTCTTCCTCTCTTTCTCCTTCCCTTCCTCTCTCTCTTAAAAAAAAACTGAAGAAACTCGCCTTTCCCTCCTTGTCTCCCCCACCGCTGCCACCCACCGATCTTCTTTCCACCTGTAAGTCCTTTTTTTATCGAAAGGCCCCACAATGTGTTGCGCTGGCCCATCACATTGAAGACGTTATGCTAATTGGCTCTGATCAGCTGGAAGCGGCAAGTACTTCAGATGCCGCCGTGAGACAGGTGTGAACCACAAGGCGCGAGATAACCCCCCAAATTTAGCCTCTGTGATTTCTCAGTTCTGGGGCATCATTTGGCCTGGAGAATTTTTAATACCTCCTCCAAAGTGAAAGGCAAACGCAGCCCCCTTACCATTTGCCTTAGAAAGGGTTAGGCCTTGTCGGATTTGGGGAGCGCTGTGACTCAGTGTGCTGCACTGTGACCTCGGCAGAGTCCCCTGCAGGGGCCAGTTTCACGGGGACAGCTGGGCCAGGGGTGGCTGTGCAGGCTCAGGCTGCCGGACGGCAGCAGCCACTCTGCCGTAGGCCCTGCGGCCCAGCGGACCCAGGGGTGCAAAGTGTCCGTGGCCAGTCTCCTGGGAAGCCCTCAGCCAGGGCCCCAGAGTTCTGGAGCGATTCTACACCCTCCTCTGCAGGGGAGCGTCCTCCTTCTGAGGAGCTGCTTCCGGCTCCCCCCTGGGAGACACGGGTGGTCACGGGCCTGAGTCTGTCCTCATGAGCTCGGTGTGGTTAGACTGCCCGGCCATCGGTCTGGCGTGTGCGGCCGCAACTGCCACCACGTGCGGGCAGGATGGGCGGCCGAGCCTAAGCAGGTCCAGGACGCGCAGGTGATCTGCCCAGAAGGAGGCTCAGGCCCCTTCCACACCAACTCCTGGTGCGCCACGCCTGTCCCCCCACACCCCGAGTCCGTGCCTCTGGCTTGTGGGGTGTCGAGCAGGAAAGTCACCTCGTTGATAGATAGAGCGGCACGGTGTGCTAGTCGCCCCTGAGAGTGGACAGCGCGCGGCCCCTCTCAGAGGTGGCCCTGAAGGGCAGTCATGAGCAACATCCCCGGATGCAGAACTGGGCAATACCTTCCGTTGTCCGCTGTGTCTAGAGAGAGGTGGCTCACGACACAGATCTGTGCTGATTTAGACAGTTGCTCGCCATTTGGCTGGATGGTCAGGGACTTGGAAAAAACAGAACTGGGAGTTGGGTGACGTGAAAACCTGGGGAAGTGGGTGCAAACACGCATGCATTTGTGGGCTGCGGGGACGCCGCTCCAGACGTGGCCTTAGCAACCGGGCGAAGAGGGACACTCTGCGGAGGTGTCTGGCGGGCTTTGCATCTGCCTGCCTGGACTTCTGCAACCAAGTCCCGCAGCCGGCCTGAAACAGCGGAGCGGAGCCTCTCCCAGCTCCAGAGGATGGAAGCCCGAGGCCCAGCGGCTGGCCGGGTGCTTCCGGCCGAGGGTGCAGGGAGCCAGGCCCGGCTTCTTGCTGCGCTGCTACGGTTCTCTGGAAGCCTTTGGCAGGCCTGGGCTTGTAGAAGCATCGCCCCGATCTCTGCCTCCGTTGCCACGTGCCCTTCTTCCCGGACATGTGGGCCTGTCTCCAAATTTCCCCTGTCTGTGAGGACATCAGTCATACTTAATTAGAACCCACCCTCATGACCTCATTTTAACTTTATCGCCTCTACAAAGATCCTAGCTCCACACAAGGTCACGTTCTTAGGTACTGGGCGGTAGGACTTCTCTATGACTTTGGGGGGGGGGCATAATTTGACCCACAACAGCCTCTTTCCCCAGTCACCCCAGTGCTTTCTCAACGAGCCCGCCCACAACATGGCTTTGGTGACAGGGCTGTGGCCACACAGGGCTCAGGGACACGGACTCCTCTGAGCAGGCTGCCCGGGCTTCTGCCCGGCGTCTTCTCTGACACCAGCAGGGACCGGCACTTGGCTCGCGTTGACGCCGTCTCCGGGGCAGAGCAGCCGGCACCCGGCGGCGGGTGACTGCCCTGGACCCCTTCCTCGCCCGCAGTGCTTCGGTCCGGAGCATGATTCCCAGGCCCTCGGAAGGCCCTGCTTGTCGCCCGGTATCCCACACGCACAGGGCTTCCGACCCAGGAGTTCATTTCACCACCAAGGAAGCACGGCTGTGTGGGCTCAGGGCCATGGCATTCACTGGGCTCCCCGTGTGGCCCGTCCCCGGAGGTGACTGGCTGCGGGAGGCTGGGGCACTCACCGCACGTCTGGTCTCGGTGCTGGTTGGGCAGCAGCGTCCAGGAAAGGCAGGGCTGTGCCACAGGGTCCCGACACACAGCTGTGGCCCTGCAGCAGCCAAAGCGCGTGGCCCTGGGAGCAAGGAGTGGGCGTAGGGGGGGCCTCGCCCCTTACACCCAACCTCCAGCGCCGCTGAAGTCAGGGCTCGGGCCACGACGGGGGAACGCTGGTCGGGGGCACACGGCGCCTTCACTGGACTGAAAGATGACGCTGCGTTGGGCCTATTATGCCCCTGAGCCAAGGCCCTAAGAAGAGGCTGCTCTAGTGGCCGAGGGACAGGGCGTGGTCGCCCAGGGAAACGGCAGTTGGGTACGGGCGCGGGCCGGGGTGCTCCGCAGCTCTGCCTACGGCTTCCAGGGCCAACAGTAAAGATGAACGGAAAGCCGCGCACAGAAAGTGTCACGATCGAGGACGCAGACCCCTCGGGACCCGGGCTTCCGGTCATCTCATCGAGTGAAGGCCCCCCGCTGGCAGGGGTCCTGGCTGAGGAGGGGGAGGCCAGGGGGAGTGGGGGGAGAAGGGAGCCGCGGGCGGTTAGCGTGGCCACCCAGCCACCCCGCAAACGGGGCGCCCGGCCCACTGCCTTGGCGGATGTGTGGGTTCGCGTATGCTGACCCTTTCCCCCTTTTCTCCCCTTGACATCTCTCTGCAGTTCCTTGGAGGCCAGCTTTCCAGTTCCGTCTTCAGGTAACTGTCTCCGTTCAGTGGCCGTGACACCCGGTGGAGTAATGACCACAGCCAGCGATGGGTACTGTGGCTGCTGCTGGACACCTGGCGCTGAACTAGGCTGAGAACCCACTTCCAGCGGGCGCTGGACACGGCTGGACTGTCCCACCTGAGCCCCGCGGGCCTCACCTTCTCGTTTCGAACCTCCAGCAACGCACGCTTCCCTTTCTCGATGAAATGCTAGGTTATAAATGGTCAGTACCCGGCACATTCCCATGGCTCAATAATAAACAATTAAAACAGGCTGTACCATGAAGCAGCCCCTTGCCACTGCGGCCTCCTTCCCTCCCCGCCAGCACCCCTCCCCCTGTGTGCACACCCACAAATGACCACTGCTACCTCCTGGGGTGCTCTCCAGGCCGCCCGACCCACGCCTGTGGGCGAGCGGAAAGGGCACGTTTCCGCTCTGCTTCATCTGGAGGCGGCGCCCCCAACGCTGGCCTGCAGGCGCCTGCTTGCCTACCTTGAACGTTACCTGTTGGAGCCCCCTCCGCGTTCACAGCTGCCTGGCACCGCATTGTTCGGGGCGTTTCCTGACACTGAGGGACTTTCCAGTATTTGCAGCTACGATCAAGGTCAGCCGCTAGTACCTGCGCCCTTGGGACGTGAGCGCCTCGCTAAGGCGCGTCCCTGGCGGGGTAGGGGCGGGGGTCGCGGGGGCGGGCCTGTGGGCGGGGCCCTGCGCGGGGCTGCGCAGGCCGTAGCCCCAGAGCCCCGAGTCCCGGCGGCCGGGAGGCCGCCAGCCCGACCGTACAGAGTGGCCGCCGACTGGGTTTGGACAGTCTCACGAGCCGCCGTCCCTTCTGCAGGCCTCTGGGACTTAGCTCCTCAGACTCCACCCCCAGGGCCTCACCCCGCTCCCAGGCCACCCTGCCAGGAAGCAGCACCCCAGGCGCCCCCCGCCGCGCCCCCCTGGCTGGATGGACTGGGGTCTCGTCCAGCCCCTGCCGTGGCCGCCTGGTCGCCCACTGTCCCCCGCTCTCCGTGCAGCAGCCCGAAGCATCTTTCCGAGTCGCAGTCATACTCTTTCTCAGGCCCAGACCTTTTCTTTACGGCGGCAGCGAACCCCGCCCCCGCCCAGGGAAGGCCCCGAGAGTCCAGCCCCGCTCCGGTGGGTTCTTGCTCCACTCCCTGCCTGCACCCGCGCCCTCCCCCGGCCCTGTCTTCCTGACACGGGGACCCTTCCCCGCACTGTTCCTTCCAGCCGGGGGTCCCCAGACAACCGTCCCCTCCCCGGGGAGCGCTCCCCCTGGCCACAGGGCTGCCCCAGTGACTCTGCCGCCCGCCCCCTCCCCGGCCACCCCCTGCCCTTGGACCTGAACTGTCCCGTTTCTGGGGGCCCCAGGAATGTCAGCCTTAGGGGCCGCCGGGCCGCCTTCCGCATCGCCCTGCCCCAAGCAGGGAAAGGGGCTGGGCTGGAGGACGGGTCCCGGGGTCCACAGGAGGGGCGGGGCCCCATGTCCGGGTCCAAGAGAGCAGGTGGCCCCAGAGGCCCCGCCCAGGCTCCCCTCCTGCGCTCTGAGGTCCTTCCCTTACTGGGGGTCTCCGGTGGGCGGCGGGGGGCGGGGCGCGGGGGCAGGGCGGGGGTGTCGCTGGTGTAGAGTCCTTGGCGGTGGCTGGGACTGGTGACTCTGGAGGGACTTCAAGCCCTTTCCCCTGCCCTGGTGGCAGGAACAGCAGTCCCTGCTGCTGGCCTGGAGCCAGCTGCCCCGGAGTGCTGTGGGCACAGGCCGCCCCGGAGAGGCCCCCCTCCGGGTCCCTGCAGCTGCCCCCGCATTCTGAGCCCCCCCTCGAGGCTGCCCCCCCACCCCTGCACGCGGCGGCCCCCGCGAGCCTGCCCACCCAGGCCACAGCAAGGCTGGGGGCGGGTGCTTTCTGGTTTAAATCCACCCTCTCAAGTCTGTTCACCTCTGCCTCCATTTAAAATGTTGACATAAGAAATGTCCAAACCTGTAAGAATTTTTTAAAACCCTCACCTGAGGGCGTGTTTATTGATTTTAGAGAGAGGAGCGGGGCGGGGGGTGGGGGGGAGGAAGAGAGAGAGAGAAACATCGATTCGTTTCCTCCCATGTGCAACCAGCCAGAGCAAACCTGCAACCCAGGCACATGCCCTGACTGGGAATCAAACCTGCAGCCTTTTGGCCTGCAGGACGGCACCCCCCCAACAGAGCACACAGGTGAGGGCTGTAAGAATTTTTATGAGTTTCTTTGAGCCCAAGTGATGACAGCTGCCGGGAAGCAAAATCTCCAAGGATTAGGAAAGTGCTTCCAAGAACAGCAGTTTTGCACCTCATTTTATACATTAGCATCAGAGGAGGAGACATAAGGGGGGTCATGTGAATCCATGGGTGGTAGATTAGGGGGGCGGGAGAAAACAAAGCCAGGGAATCTCCGGGACTGGATAGGAAGTAAGAGACGCACGCCTTCCACACAGGTGGGCGGGCGAGTCCGGGACAGTGAGCACTTACCGCCCACGGAGACGGTGTGGGGGGACAGGCTGCGGGGTGGGGGGCTGGGCTCTGGTGCAGGCCGGTGAGCCCTGGGGGGCTGGAAAAGAAGATCAGGCTGACATTCCAAAGGCATGTTATCTTAGGTGGAAAAGGCGATCGTTGGGGCTCAGTTAAGGCAAAGACCGACCTTGGTCGAGGGAGCCACTAGCCCAGGGCGGGACCGCCGGCCGTGACCCGCTTGCAGTTGGAGGTTTTCGCGTCAGAGCCTCCTGTGTGGCTGCTTTGGTCTCTGAGTCTGTGAGGCTGCCATGCGGGCTCCCCCGGGCCTGTCGGGTGCCCTGTGTGGCCCCTTTTTCATCCACTAAAACCTCCTCTTGGTCCTGGGCTCTCGACATTGCGTCCCCCTCCTCTCTGTGCCCCCCCAAGCCAGGGAGCAGTGACCCCAGAAACTGAGCCGAGGCCGCATCTCCCCACAAGGCTCCAACCAGCCGAGGGCCACGCACCCGGCGCCCCGCGGACCACAGTCTCCTGGGGCTGCTGTCCCCTCCCTCCCTTCTCCCCGCTGCGCTGAGGGTCCCGCCCATCCTTCCTGGCCCCACGGACGTGGCCTCCCCGCCACGCCCCCAGCCCCTCTGAGCCTGGCCCAGGCGCGGAGATCCGGGCCTCTCCCGCAGGACCCCGCGCCCCAAAGGCGGTGCCTTCGTGCGCCCCCTCCGTGGAATGGACCAGGCCGGGCACCTCCTTCCACTGCTCCCTCCCCTTCACCCTGGGCCAGGGTGGGAGTGCCGAGGTAAGCCCCTTGTAGCTGCACAGGAACCTCGTTTTCTCTTGGTCTGCCCTTCGGGTGGATATTTTCCGGCTCGGACTGGCCTCAGCCAGTGCTGTGACTCACCCCCCCGCCCCGCGCCCCCAACCCCCCCCCCCCCCCAGTCATCAAGTCCTCAAAACAATGAGGCTTTGGGCGGCATCCAGCCGCCTTCACAAAAGGCTTCATGTCTGGTGGCCGCAGACAGAGTTTTGATGAAACAAGGTAACATCTAGACCTCGGTTGTGCTTCAGCGCCAGGCCGACCCCCAGCTGCACCCTTGAGAGACCAGCCGCAGCTCCCGGACAGCCGCTGTCGGCCCTGGGGTGGGGGCACGGCCGACCTGGGACGCAGCCTCCTCCGTAAACCCGCCCTTGCTTGGCTGCAGACTCCTGCCCGCCTCCTATTGGCTCTGATGTGCGCGGCAAACGGGCCCCTGTGGTCCGGCAACACGCCCCACGGTGAGCGGGGCCCCTCTGTGCAGACCGCAGGCCCCCTGTGCGCAGGTGCAGCTTTCCGGGTCAATTCCAGCAGCATTGAGAGCACGTTCCCGCCGACGCCCCGCACCGAGCGGAAACGGCTGCTCAGAGTCCCAGCAGCCCCGCCCCGCCCCGCCCCGCCCCGCCCCGCCCGCCTCAGGAAAGGACTGCGGGGAGGCGTGTGCAGGCGGGGGCGGGGGCGTGACCGGCGGTGCTGCAGGCAGGCCCCGCCCAAGCCCCTGCTGGCCGGTGAGAGGGGCCGGCAAGTGCTGCGGGGCTGGACCCACGGGGGACTGCGGCGGAGCCAGGACAGGCCTGCCCAGGACTGCGAGAGCCTGGGGAAGTCTCTGATGCCCACCCCCGCTGCCCAAAGAAGTCACTGCACAGCCACTTCTGAAACCAGCTTTATATCCAACTAGAAAAACCCAGACCTCGTCCTGAGTAGGCATCTACAAAAGCAGTATTATCAAAAATAATATTAACAACATCAAACATGCTAACTCTACAAGTGTACAAAGGCCCCGGGGTGCCGCTGGCGCGGGCGAGCTGCCAGCCAAGTACCTGGAAAGAGAGCTGCACCGCCCCCCGCCATGGAGAGGGTCCATGGCGGGGCAACTGAACCCGTCTTCAGAGGCAGCACAGAGTGTCCGGCAGGGCAGGGGACAAGTGGAGGCCATGGTGAGCAAAACCGTGGCCCCCACAGAAGCCCACGTCCTCATCTCCGGCACCTGCAACTACGCGAGGTCCCACGTGAGGGGGAGTGAAGGGTGCAGGTGAAGTCAAGGTTGCCAATCTGCTGACGTGACAAATAGGGAGGGGTTCCTGGGTCACCTGGCTGGGCCAAGGGCAATCCCAAGGGCCCTTAAAATGGACGACGGGGGCAGGAGGGAAGCGCTGGGATGGGGCGAGGCTTCAGAATGGGCAGGGCTGTGAGCCAAGGTTGGGGGGGTCGCCCACAACTGGACCAGGCCTGAAGGGACACCCTCCCCCTTTAACTTGAGCCCACAGACCTGCATGGGGCCTCAGGGCTGAGTAAGTCTTGCTTTAAGCTGCTGTGTATGAAAATTTGTTACAGCAGCAGGAAGAAACTGACATGGGTCAGGGGGTCAGAGGTCCCGCATCTTGGCCTGCATGGGGGGCAGGCTGAGCTCTAGAAGACCCCCGGAGGTCCCCTCCTGGGCCCACCCTCGGGGGTGCCCGTGGGCAACGAGAGGCCAGGCTCCGAGCCGCAGGGGTCCCCGTGCCTTCTGGAGGGGGGCTTCAGTGCCGGCGGGGCCCCAGCTTGCTGGGGGGGCCCTTCCAGGCCCCAGATAAGAGCTCCTCTTCCCCTTCTTTCCTTCCAGCTGCCTTCCGTCCCACAGACTTGCTGAGCCAGCCCTGGGCAAGGGAAGCGGGGGAGGCAGGGCGGGTCCGCGGCCCGGGCACTCGGATGGGGCCACACAGAGGGCGGCTGGGAGGCAGGCTGGGGAGGGCCCTGTGGACGGGGGGCCGGGATCTCTGGCCCTGGCTGCTCTCCCTCCATGAGCGCACACAGGCAACTGTCATTCTTCAGGGGTGGCCTCACTGGCTCCTCACCACGGGTGCTCCAGCCCCACGGGACTGGCAACAGCCCGCGGCCTGTCCAGTGCCAGATGCCAGGGGCCGGCACCTCGGCCAGGGCCGGGCAGAAGCAGCGGCAGAAGGCAGGAGGCCCGAGAGGGGCTGTGATGCCGGTGCCGGCCTGAACTGCCCCCTGGCGGGTGATGCCCCGCAGAGGGCTGGGTCTGCCACCTGCCGCGCTCACAGCGGGTCAGGCTGCAGGAAATGCTAACTGACGTTTATAAGAGAAAATAGGGACTTGAAGGGCCCGTGTGCCCTGGGACTGACGTCCAGGATGCTCCGGATGCTCTTGGCTTCGCTGCTTGACATGTTCCCCTTGATGGCCAATATGGCGCTCAGGTGGCCTTTGCTGGTGAGGAGAGCGAACGGTCAGTCCAGCCTGGTCGCCGACACCGCTGCTCACGCCCCGCCCCAGCTCCCCAGACCCCTGGCCCAAGCGCCGTGCCCTGCAGCCTGCCCCCACCCCCAGGCGGGGCTGCGCGGGCCGCCCACGGAGGTCCAGCAGCACCGGCCACCTGTCCGTCCCTAGAGCACAGCGAGCGGCTGCCTGTCGCAAGCCTTGGACGGGCTGCCCATCCACATGCCCCTGAGAGGACCCATTCCTCCCGCTCTGTACGTCTCAGCTAAAATGTCACCTCCGCCTGGAGCCTTTCCCGCCTCTCAAGTCAGCACCTCCTGTTGCTTAAATAATCTTTACAATTTGGAATCATATTTCCATGCCTGATGACCTCATTATTGCTAACCTTCAGTAGACTGTAAGCTACATGGGGGAGAAGGGAAACCAGGTCTGTCTTCTACCTCATGGCACCCGGTGCCGGGGACAGAGCCTGGCACCTGGCGGACCCCTCAGTACTTGTTGTGGGAGGTGAGTGGAGGGATGGACGAGTGAGCTGATGGGTGGAGGTGGATGATGGAAAGATGCATGGGTGGGTGGGTGGGTGGATGGGTGGGTGGGTGGAGGAGGGGATGGAGGGGTAGGGGTGGATGAAGGATGGATAGGTGGGTGAATAGATGCACAGGTGGATAAGCGAGCAGGTGGAACGATGGATGAATAAATGGAAGGATGAGGGATGAGCGGGTATATAAATGGATGCATGGATGGATGGGTGGGGGTGGATGGACAATGGATGAGTAGGTCGAGGGACAGGTGAGTGTGAGGGTGGCTGGATGGGTAGATATAGGGATGGGTGAGTAAGTACGAGGGGCATCCCAAAAACCGGAATTATCTTCTGGGGGGCAGGCCCTTTGTCACACAGGCCCCGCTAGGTGAGTATTCTGAGAACCCATCTGTATCTGTGTACCAGCTGGCACTGTTGCGAGAAGCTTCTTGCCTAAAAATGACAAGACCCGGTGCGCCACCCTCCCTATACACCCAGTCCCGCCCCGAGAGACTTTTTTGTTTCACTGGATGAAAAAAGTCCTCAAAGGGAAACATTTTGCTGATGTGGAAGAGGTGAAACAAAAGAATGGCAGAAGCCCTAAAAGGCATCAAAATCGACAAGTTCAAAAACTGTTTTGAGCAGTGGAAAAAAAAGCCTCAGTAGGTGTGTTGCGTCCAATGGAGAGTATTTTGAAGGTCACGGACGTTTAAACATGTAAGAATGAATACACAATTTTTTATAAATAAATTCCGGTTTTTTGGAGTGCCCCCTCGTCTATCGCTGGAGAGCTATATAACCACCCCTGTACGTGGCCAGATGAGCCGCGGGGGAGATGGCGGCTTGTGTGGGTGGGTGAACAGGTGGGCGAGTGCAGGGGTTGGGGAGGGCGGCTACGCTGACTAGAGCAGCGGGCGGGCTGGGCTGGATCGGGCTGAGCCGTTACTCCGGCCCAGGGCGCATTCAGACTTGCCCTCCGTGCCACGGGATGCCCAGAGACACCACCCCCCTGGCTCACAGCCCCCTGGCTGCTCCTCTCTGGAAGAGGAGCCTGGGCCCAGGTCCTCGTCCCCGAGGCCCTCTAGGCTGACTGGGACCCCAGCGGCATCGCTGACATGCCATGGCCTCTAGCGAGTCCCTGGTCTCTCTGGCCTCAGCTTCCCTTCTGAGAGGCAGCACCTTAAAGGCCGACCGTGGAGCCAGACTGCTGCATTCACCTCAGCTCTACCGCCGACTCGCCGCGTCCCGCTGCACGCCTGCCTTCTCCTCCCCGGTCCTCGTGTGCCAGCCGCGCAGGGCTGCGGCGAGGATCCCACGAGTGAGCTGCGCTGCAGGACCCCGGCACGGCGGCCAGCACAGCGGCTGGCACAGCCAGCACTGAGCCAAGACTGGCCACCAGGCCTGCGCTGCGCGGCCACTACCGAGCTCCACGCACCCCAAGGGGCGGACTGCAGCCACGCTGGGCTCTGACCACGGCAGGGCCGGCAGGGCCATGCCGACTGCCCAGGTCGTGCGGTGCTCCGTTCTCACCTGAAGTCGGGGTACAAGGTGGCGTAAGTGGCCACTTCCATCTTGATGGCATTGGGGTCTTGCAGGCGAATGATCTCGGCGAGCGTGGGGAGGGCCTGTTGCAGCCAGGCCGCCGGGGAGCCCTGCAAGTGCAGGCCGGGTTGGAGGGAGGCCGCCTCTGCTCCGGGAGGGCACCCAGGGGCCCAGAGAGGTTCAGGCCAGACCTGCTGGAGCTCAGGGAGGCCCAGAGGGAGAGGGGCGGCCCATCCCTGGCGGTCGGGGCTTACGTTCTGAATGCAGAAGTCCTGGATGAGGTCAGCGTTGGCCAAGATCTGCTCCGCGAGCTGCCTCTGCTGCTCCGCAGTCTTGAGGACCAGGTGCCCTGCGCTGAGCCGCACAATGTATTCCTTCACCAGGTGCAGGTGGACAAGCTCCATGAGCTCCTGCGTGGGCCGGGGACAGGGCCGTGTGAGCCACCCCCTGCGGGGAGCTCACCGCCTCCCTTGAAGTCTCGAAGCCAGGCGCCCAAGGAGGGGCAGGGGGCAGAGCAAAGGGGTGCACGCACGCGAGTGTTCGTGGGGGTGCACACACCTGCGTGGGCCCGTGTGCTCAGGCTGCAGCCCCTGCCGGCCCAGCGCCCCGCGCCCAGCCCCCAGCCCAGGGCCCTCACCTCCCGGAGAGAGTCCTGCAGCCCCGAGAACTCAGGCAGCGCCCTTTCCACAGTGAGCACGATCTCCTCCGTGGTCTGCGCAGCGGCCGCCCAGCGGGTCTGCTTGAACCTCTTGAACAGGGGCTGCGACAGGAGAGGGGCAGGGCGTCTGGGCCTGCCCGGCAGGGGAAGGGCTGCCCGCGGCAGGGAGACACACACCGCCTCCAGGGCCGCCAGGGAACCTGGACTGAGCTCCTGAGCTCGGGTCGCAGACAGGAAGTGGGGGGGGTGGGTTTGTGTGCCCTTCTCCAAGGTCAGCCGGCTGTGGCTCCTTCGAAGTCAAAGCCATCTCATCACCCCTGCCCTCTCTTTAAACAAATAAATTCCTGCATAAACAAGGCCCATGCCTGACTGCTGCCAAGTCCCCAGGGCGGGAGTCTGGACTTCACCCCAGCAGGCCGCCCAGCTGGGCGGCTGGCCTCCGGCTCTGGTCACTGGGGACCAGGCGGCCCCCTGGAGGGCAGGCAGGGAACCCCCCCGACCCTTCGCCGGCCGGCCTCGCCCTCTGCTGCAGGAACTAGGGGCTTTCTGTGGATTCCTTGGCCCCAGAAGAGGGGGCCATGGGTGGCTGCCAAGGCTCTGAGCATCACAGCTGGCAGTTAGGTCTGGGGATAGGCTGGAAAAGGGGGGGGTGGGGGCGAGGGAGGCAAACTGGGCTGAGTCTAAAAGGGTGGGGTCCAGCAAAGCTCTTCCGTGCCCTCCCAGCCCTGGGCGGCCCCTCGGAGGCCAAGCTCCAGGCTGACCTGACGGGGGCAAGGCCAAGGCCTCCACGGTCCCCCCGGGCAGCCCCAGCCCCCCACAGGCCAGCCTTGGCTTCTACCCTCCCTCCCGCCCCTCCCCATGTCCCCAGCACCGGGCGCAGCAGGGGCCCCGGAAAGGAGGCCTCGGCTACCTTCAGGCTCCCCGCCAGGCTCTGGAGCAGGGCGTCGAAGCCGTGGCTCTTGAGCTCACTCAGGGGGCCCAGCAGGTCCTGGGACGTCTGCCAGTTCTGCTCCACAGACATCCTGGAAGGCCAGGGAGCCAGGGGGTCACACCAGCCCTGCCCAGCCTGCAGCTCAGACCTGGAGGGCCGGCCAGCCCGAGGCGAACCTTCCTCAACCACTGCTCCACTCTAGCCCCCTCCGTGGGTCTCTATTCCCTGCGGGAGCAGGTCCAAGCCATCCCACCCACACTCCCCCGGCGGGGCCCAGCCTGCTCACCGCCCCCCCCCGCCAGGCCACACCCTCTTATAACTGGGGGTGCGCGGCTCAGCCTCTGTGCACCTCCGTGAGCTTGCCGCGCCCCCTCACAGGGCTGTTCTAAGGATAAAATCACCAGGAAATCCTTGGCCTGCGTGCTTGGCAGCTTGACCCCCGGCACCCCGGTGCTTCCTGCTGTGCGGGCCCTGCTCGCCTCTTTCCCCGCAGGCCTTACTCTGTTCCACCTCGGTGCCCGCAGCTCGCGCCGCCTCCTCACTACCCCTTCTCTCCAGCAGGCAGCGCCCTCCCTGGGCTCCCTGCTCCCACGCCCCCTCCCAGGGCCCTCAGCTCCTCACCGCAAGGACCCGCAGTTATTGATGTTGGCCATGACATTGGCCCTGTAATTTCTCAGCAGCCTGCACCGCTCCAGAAATTCATCAAAGGCTCGCTGGTACCTGGTGAAACCAGAAGGGGCGCTTGCAAGACCGGCACAAACACCGGGCCTCCCCGGGGTGGTGGAGCAAGCGCTTTTACCCGGGATGGGCCCCCACGGCCCGGGGCGGCGCCGGCCCCTAGCATCACAGGACTGACTTCACACCCTGAGGCCAGTGGGGCCAGGCCGGGCAGAGCGCCTGACCAGGGGCCAGCACAGCTCTGCTGCCCCTCTACATCGGGGAGACTGGAGGGGGCCGAGGGCAGATGGAGAAGTCCTCAGAGGTGGGCAAGGGAGGTGGCCAGGAGAGTTGGGGCGGGTCACGCTGGAGGCGGCACCTGAACGGGAGGCCAGGGTCCCAGGCCCTGCGGGGCATCCTCTCCGCAGCAGGAGGGCGCTTTGCTGGGAGCCGTGCTGAGTGGAGGCACGCCGTGCCCAGTGGGGAAGGGCGGGGGGCCGCGTTCCTGCTCGTAACAGCTGGCTCTCTAGGGGCTGGGGGCCCTGACTTGGCGTGGATCCCCTACGGGGCTGAGGGAGGAGGCCGCAGGGCCCCGCGCAGGCCGCGCACACACCCACCTCCTCAGAAATGCAGCCAGCTCCACCACCAGCAGGGGCTTGATCTGCACACTGAGGTCAGGCGTGATGTTCTCTGCCTTGGCCTGGCTCTGAGAGAGGATCTGTGCGGGGGGGGGGGGGGGGGCAAGCTGAGCAGGGACCCACCGGGCCAGGGCTGGGGTAGGGCTGGGGGCACGCAGGCACAGGGGGCGGGCTCAGAGGCAGGCATGGGCGCGCGGCGGGCTGTCCGTGAGCACAAGGGGCGCGCTGCGCTACCTGGATGATGTCGATGGCCAGCTCGCTGTGGCAGTGGCCGCCCAGCCGCGGGGGCGCCGCACCTTGGGCCCAGTGCTGGGATTCCAGATTCAGGGCGCGGTTCATCAGATCCCTCACGCTGGTCTGTGGGGGCAGGGCCAGGGTGGCAGGAAGCCCATCGCCCTGCCCGCGTGGAAGTCCTTGCCAAGCTCTCTGCCCATGTCCCGTCCCTCCCGAGCCTCCTCTCTGTCTCCTTCCTGCCCCTCCCTGTCCCAGCCCTGGTGCTGCTGCCGGACTTACCACCTCGTTGGACAGGAACGTGGCCTCCAGCAGCCGGATCTGCCGGGGGGGCAGGAGGCTCCCCAGCTCGATCCCCTGCAGCTCTCTGGCGAGCTTGGGGCTGTTGATGATGTCGCTGCGGGCAGAGGGCGGCTGGCATGAAGAAAACGGCACCCGCCCAGCACCGTCTCTTAGGCGAGCGCCCTCCCCCTTAGGCTTCGTCTCTGTGGGCCCTGAAATCCATGGCTTGGCCCCCCATGGACCCCCATCCCTGCTTCTCCAGCTCCGATGATGGGTTCTCTTACTTCCTCACCCTCTCACACGCTCGGGCTCCAAAACCTCTCCCTCACTGATCCGCCTCCAGCCTCCCTGGCCCAGGGCCGAGCCACCCCATCTCTTGCGGGGCCCCCTGCAGGGGCCCCCTTCCAGGCCTTCCTGTTTCCTCCCTGGTCCCTGACAACCATCCACCCAGCAGGCAAAACCTGCAAAATACGGCCTCCCCTCGCACGCACCTGAAGCCCACCAGCCTGCAGCGGCAGCCAGCCTCCGCCCCGTGCCCCCCCACGGCCCCGTCCCCTGCACTCCGCCCCGCACCCCGCCCCTGCCGGGCCGGCCCCGCTGCCCCAGAGGCTGGGTCCGTGGGAGCAGGAAGAGCTCCGCGGAGGCGGAAGCAGCTCCACTCATCCTCCTGGCGCCTCTGCGGGGTCCTGGCCCCCCAGCGGCAGCCCCGCCCTGGCACTTCCTCGGGCCTTTGTCTCCGGGAGGCTCCGGCGCGGCCCTCTCTCCGCCCCGTTCAAAGCCTGGGCACCATGTCCCTTTGCTCCCTGCGCTTCCGGCCACAGGCCTCAGCGACGCCTCCCTGAACGCTACGTCCGCCCCAGGGCTCCAGGCCCAGCTGGCCTGCCTGCCGCTGTGCTGACCCGGGGCCCCGGGCTGGAAGCCCCCAGTCACTGGGACAGGAAGGCTGACAGCAACGGCGCCCGTGCCCAGCGTCTTCTGGGGAGTCAGGCAGGACAAGCAGGACGGGACCAGCTCGGGGCCCCAGAGCCCGCCTGGGGGCTTGCCTGTGCCCTGCTGGCACCTCACCACCACGCCCCCTGGCCCTTCCTCTGGCCCTCGCTGGCGGCCGAGCATCACCCGAGCCCCCGGCCACCCAGATGTGTCCCCGAGACCCTCAGACACCGCTCACAGTCTACTCCTCCGGGCTCCCTGCCGGCTTCACACTCGGGGCCGGGCCACCCCTCGGGACCGCCGGCTTCCCGTGCAAAGATGACCATTCTGTCCCTCCCCACCCAGCGGGCACTCAGAGGTCCATGGAGAATGGGGAAATCGGGGGCCGCCGGGGCTGCACCGCCGCTACCGGGTCCCTCCGCTGGCACAGCCAGGCCCCACCCGAGGAGCTGCAGCCCCGGCGGCCAGCATCCGGCCCGGCCGTGCGCCGCCTGGGCGACCCTGCCCAGCAGGGGCCTTTCCCAGGGGCCACAAGGCCCTGCCCGGCCCTGGTCTGGGACCTGCCTGGGAGGCCCCGAAGCCCGTCAATGACTCCAAATGCCCACAAGCTCTGCTCGGCGCCCTGAATGCCTCCCCGCTCGGCCTCAGGCCCAGGAAGGGACTCCCTCCGGCCGCGAGCCCCGCCACCCTCCCCTGCTGACCCTTCCTTCTCCCAGCAGGGGAGCCCCGTGAACAAGGCCACGCCCGCTGCGCCAGGCGGTGTCCTCCTGGGCGCCGCCGAGGCCCACTCCCCGGCCTGACCTGGCCGGGAGGGCCCTGCCCTGGGCTCCCACAGGCCCCGGCCTCCTCTGCCACAGCCTTCCTGCCCTGGGTTGTCCTCGCCATCCTCCCCACCCTTGCCAGTTCATGAATGAGGTCCCTGCCATTCTCTGCTCCTCCCATGTCCCCAGCTGCCGAGTGTGTTTGAGGCTCAAAAATTAGGGATCCCAGGTGCCAGGCGGACCCAGCGAAGGGCTCGGCCTGCACTGACCTGGCCGAACCCGCTCCCTGCCCAGGGTTGCGGTACCTCCCGTTGCTGCGGTGCCTCCCTGCCACTCACTTTGGGTAGAGGTTCTGCACCCAGACCAGCAGCAGGTACGTGTCGTGCTCCAACAGCTCAAACTGCGCCAGGGTCGCCATGTGGCCTGCGAAGTACTCGTGGTAGCTCTGGGCATAGGCTTCCACAACGCCGAACTCAGCGGGGAACAGCGGCTTCAGCCGCTCCACCACAGCCTCCAGGTCCTCCTTCAGGGTGCGGCCCATGTGCAGGAAGGTGCGCTGAGCCTCCGAGCTGCCCTCCGCGTCCCCGGCCGGTGGCCTGCCCAGGCGCTCCTCGGCCTGCTGCGCCACGCCGCTCCGCCACAGCTGCAGCCAGCGCCGCGGGCGCGTGGCTGCCAGCGCCGCGGGCCCAGGCCCCGCGGCCTCCACGCGCTGGTCCTCGCGCTCCTGCTCTGCCAGCACGGCCACTGCCTGGCGCAGCCGCTCAGGTGACGCCTCCAGCGGCCGGCGCAGCAGGCCGAGCACCTGGTCACGCAGCAGCACGTACAGCGCCTCCACTTTGCTCTGGCGCCGCACCAGGTCCTCCACGCTTGTGCCGCCTGCCGCCGCCAACGCAGTCAGCTCCCGCTCCAGCAGCAGCAGCGGCGCTGCCGCCTCCAGCTGCCCGCGCTCCAGGTCCACCTTGAGCTCCTCCACTGGGAGGACCAGACAGCGCGTTAGTGTGGCCAGCCATGGCGAGGAGGCCCGTGGAGCCCGTGGAGCCCGTGGAGCCCGAAGGGCGAAGTGATACGTCCCTAGAAGCCTGTTTGCGTCCCAGATAGGACGGAAGCCGTCTGCCCCCTCCCAGACCCCAAGATTGGGCAGGAGATTTAGGTGGAAGCCTGGAGGGAAGACACCTCCAAGCGCATGGTCCCTGCCCACTCTGTGTCCTGGACCAGTGGGCCAGCTGCGCGGGCACCCTAGCCCTGCCAGGCCCTGGCCGCCTCTGACACGGCGCCCCAGTCCCAGGGGGGCCCCAGCCTACCTGTGGGCAGTGGGTCCTGTGGCCTGGGCCCGGACTCAGCCTGGCCTTCCCGCTCAGCAGAGCGGGACTGGCCCTTCTTCTTCCTCCCTTTGGTGAAGATGTTGAACATGTTGGCCAGGCCTTTTGGCTTCTTCTTCCTCAGAGCCTCTTGCTCACCCCTCTTCCGGGCTCCCTCGGATTCTGGGGGCAGCACCAGGTCCTCAGAGGAGGCCTCTGACATGGAGGCCTCCGACTCCCCCTCCGACGTGGAGGACGACTTCTGGGGTCTTCCGGGGCAGCCAAGGGCCCCCGGTGGGGGCTGCTGGCCTGGGAGGGCCTGGAAGAGGGTCACCATCTTCAGCATCACCCTGGCTCAGGCCTGCGGGGCGCAAGGGGAGGGGCAAAGGGGTGAGCGGCCACGGCGCGCCCGTGCGGCAGCAGCACCGCCGTGAGCTTGAGCAGTTGCCGCCGGTAGGACCGCCAGGGCTCTGGCCTTCGGCCCGCGCAGGCAGCACCAGCTGGCTTGCTCTCTGGACACCAGTTTCTCCGTGCCCAAGCCCCGGTTCCCCTCCAGACGCTCCCAGAACTTCCAGAGCCAGGGAGAAGCTGGGGGGCCGAGCCTTCCAGGTGGAATGGCCTCGCTCCGTTGGGCAGATGCTCCTTTGACAGCCCCCCTCCGGTGGGGGCTGCGGGCCGTGCCAACACCTGAGATCCCACAGAGCAAGGGCTGCAGGATCCAGAGGACCACCGCACGGAGCCTAGCGGTCCGGGGAGCCACATGGCGCCAGGGCTGGGCTGAGGCAGGGACACAGCCAGGGCGCAACCTCCAACGTGCCCTGCCCCCTCTGGTCCTGTCTGGCTGCGGGGCCCCGAGGGACACTGGGAGCAGAGCCTGCGCCACTCCTGCTGGGACCTCAAGGCGAGCGGCCTCGGGGCTCAGGCCGCGGCAACCACGGCGCCCCCGCAACTCCAGTGGCTGGGACAGGGTTCTGGCGAGCCCTTCACGCGTCGGAGGCGTCAAGGGCCGCCTGAGGTCGCAAGGTGACTCGGACCCGAACGCGGGCCTCCTGGCCCCTGCCTCTCCCTGACAGCTCCCGAATGGGGTGACGCCGCCATCCCAACAGCTCCCCTCCTCTGCCCTTCCTGGGCGCCCACCCCACCTCCTCCCCACGGCCACCCGGGAGGAGTGCGCTGTTCCTCGTCCTGCAAAACTGACCCGGAGAGGCCCCAAGGCTCCTGCCTTCAACCGCGTGAGCCGGGAACTCATCACCTGCCTGTGTCCCCCGCCACCTCGCGAGCTGCATTCAGAAAGGCAGGTCCCCCTCGGGCCCAGCACCATCCTCCAAGGCCCTCGACCCTGGTCCCAGCAAGGCCAGGGCGGGGGAGGGGGACAGGGCTGACCCCCAGGGAGCGGCCAGGAACAGGAAGCAGACAGGGCCAGGCCTGCTTGGTAAATAGGGTGACCCGCAACCACAGTGCCTGCTCTACCACCCGAGAGTAAACACACCGCGTCATCACGCGTGCACGATGCCTGGTTCACCCCCACCGCAACCAGCGCTGCCAGTGGGCGGCCTAACCCAGCATCCGGAGGGAGGAACTGAAGCGCAGGGGGTGGCGGGGGGCAGCAGGGGGCGGGGAGGCGTGCTTGCCCCCCACACCCAGGAGGCGTGGAGGCTCCGCTTAGGCCTGTCCAACTCTCCAGAGTTTATGCTGCCTCCCCAGCTGCCCACCCGCTGCGAGGGGCCAGGAAGCCTGGTTGTTCCCACACCCATTGGCTTCGCTGGGTACCCTGGGCAGGGCCCTATAGTTGCTTTGCGTGCCACTTGGCCTGGCAGTTCCTCTCTAGAACCAAGCAGGGGTGCTCCAGGGAGCCCCCACACCAGGGTCCCGCGTCCTCTGCCGCTCTGTCCCATTCTTGTGCCGGGCACCCATAGGGGCTGGTCGGGCCAGCTGCCTGGGGCTGCTGAGCGTCACCCCAGGGCCTGCCCCTGCCCCCCAGGCCCGCTGGAGCGAGGGAGAGGGCCACCGCGACCAGCCTCATCTCTGCCCTCACTGACTCCCACCTCCACGGTGTCCACACATCCACACATGCTGGGCTTCGTCTGACCCCCCCCAGCGTCGCTGCCTCGTCGCCTGGGGCACAAACTTCCACTCAAGGCCCCGCAGCCCCGAGGCCGGTTCCGGTCCTCATGGAGTGGCCCGGCCGGGCTGTGTGCCTGCCGCGCCTCACCTGCCAGTACGCGAAGACAAGGAGGGAGCGGCCCGGCCTGTGGCCTCACGGAGACCCCAGCTGCTCGGGTGCACCGGCCCGCGGCCGCGCCCTCCCTGCCTCCCCGCCTCCCCCGGCCGGGCCCCTGCGTCCCCACGGGCAGCGGCTCTGGGCAGGGGCCTCAGTTTCCCCGGACGGGGGGCCGCGGGGGGCCGCGCGGGGCCTCGGGCGCTTGGATCGCCGGCCCCTTGGTCCCCTCTGCCGGGCCGGCCGCTCCCTCGGAGGACGGGCAGCCGCGCGGGGCGGTGAGGACGGACTCCGGACGCCGCGGGGTGGAGGTCACTTACTCTGCTGGACGCACAGCTGCTGCGCCGGCCACCGGGCGCCGCCTGAAATAGTCGCCGCTGTGGCCCCGCCCCCGCCGCCCCCCCCGCCCCCGCGCGCCCCCCCCCACCCCCGTCAGCAGCAGCGGAAAACCCGCGGGCGGAGGCCAAGGCGCGCGCCGGGTCCCTGCGCCCTGGGGCGTGAGCGCCCCCCGAGGAGGAGCTGCGTGCGTCCAGTCGGGAGTGTGGGTGGATGGGGGTGACCGCCTCCCACCAACCGGGGCAGGGAGGGCGGGTGCAGGGTGGCGCGACTGGGGGAGCGCCGCGCCGGGATTTGGGGCGCGGGAACCCTCACCCCAGGAGGAGCTGGACCTGCCTGGCGCTGACCCATTGTCCAGCGACGGCTTCTGATTGGCTCACTGGAAGAGCTCCCCGCCACCCCCAGCTCAGGACCCCGTTTCTCGTCACAGAGCCAGCGCCCTCCAGCTAGCTCCCTCAGCCCCAGGAGGATCGCCCCGTCTGGGGCGGGCCGGTCCCACCCTGGGCATCGCTGTGGTCTTGCAGAGGCCCGGGAGGGGGCCTTCCTGGAGGATGTGCCCTAAGGGAAAGGGGGCTGCAGGGGCACTCAGCCCTTGAGCAACAGCCCTGGGCTCCCTGCCTTCCCACAGTGACGCGGTTGGAATTCACATCCAGGCCTGGGGAACTTCTCCCCAAGCACCTTCCCTTTCTGCAGCTGCAGCCAGCGCTGGGCCAGGGACAGGCTGCACCCGGCAAAGCCAGGGCCCTAACAGCTGGGGCTTGATGGGCACTCACCCAGCGTTGTCCTCGTAGGGGTGGCTTTGAGTAGGTCACACCCCTCCCTGGGCCTGCGATTCCCCCTCTAGGGCCTGTGTCTCGGGCCTGTTGCGGGGTGGCCAGAGGGCCCCCCCACGGCCACCCCCTTGCGATTCCTCAGCCCAGGAACCCTGCCCTCAGGGAAGAGCCGCCACTCAGGAATTTCCCGGCTGAGCACCAGCTGCCCTTTTGCTTCTTTCAGGCTCTGCTCCTCCTCCCTTTTGTGTGCCCCTCCTCACCCCCACCCTGTGTGTGCCTGCTCCGCGCCGCGCCCCCCCCCAAGCCTGGGCGGGGGCCGGGTACCTGGGTGGTGGAGCTGGGGGTGTCCCTTGGGGCGGAGTTTCCTCCTCCCCCTTGGGACTGGGGGCTCCGTGCCAGGCTGGGTTTGGACATGAGCCTGCCCCTGAAGGGCTTGTGGGAGGGGAGGGGGCGTCCGGAGGGGAGGGTGAAACGAGATGGGTTCCACCGCCCTCTCCCCGAGGCCTGGGGCAGAGCCACAGGGCCCTGGCCTGAAGGGGGATTCCGTCTCCTCCACAGAGGAATGGGAGGCGGCAGCCGGGCCCTGCCATGCTCGGCCAGCCCGACAGAGGCCGGGGATGTGCCGAGGGGGCCCCGGCTTGCGCTGCCTGCTGCCGCCTCATTGTGCAAATGGTGCTTTCCTGTGAGGCCTCCACTCCTAACTCCAAACAGATTGGGAGACTTTCTGAAGCTTTCTGGGTAAGGAGGGGAGGCAGGGCTCCCAGGCCGCAGGACTCGACCTGCGGGGGCAGGCATGGCCCTTGGCAGAGCAGGCCTTCAGCAGCCAGCCCGGCCCCGGCGGCCCAGGCCCCCTGTGCCCGTGTCCATGGCTGCGCCTGAGCAGCAGCCGGGGCCGGGGCATGAGAGAGGCCGCCTTGCCCTTGTGTGTTGCACCGGTCACTTCCCGAGGCCCCGACATGAGGGCAAGTCCCTGAAGATGCGGCTGCGTGGAGGGCCACACACGGAGGCTGGGGGGCAGGGACGGACTGGCTGGAGCTATTCTTATGTCTCTGACATCTGAGGAGACTGTCCCCAAGAGGCTGGACACTTGCAGGGAGGGTCAGCCAATAACGCCGCCCACAGCAGGAAAGGACCATCAGAGGCTGGTGCAAGTGTCCCCAGCCACCTGCGGCCCCACGCCCCACGGGGCAGCCCAGCACTAGACTGGCAGGTGAGCCCAGAGGCCAAGGGTGCCAGCCCCCTGCCAGGAGCCGTGGCCAGCTTCTCCCACGCAGCGCAGGGCCTTGCCCCCCTGCCCTCCCCCCGCCCCACGCGGGGCTCTGCCTCCCTTTCTCTGCTCAGAAGGGACATCTGACTTCAAAACAAAACAAAACAAAACAAAACAAAACCAAACCCGTTTGGTAAAATATGCATAACAAGTCCTGACTGGTGTGGCTCAGTGGGTTGGGCATTGTCCTGCAAACCCAAAGGTCACCTGTTTGATTCCCCATCTGGGCCCAGGCCTGGGCTTCCAGCCAAGCCCCCGGTTGAGGGTATGCGGGAGGCAACCGACTGTTTCTCTCTCCCTTCCCCTCTCTCTAAAAATAAAGAAATAAAGTCTTTTAAAAATATGCATAAGAGAATGGACTGTTTTGAGCCTTTTGGGTACACAGCTCCGAGGCATGAAGGGCGTTCACACTGAGGTGCGCCCATCACCCCAGCAATCCGTCTGCAGAGCTGCTTTCACTTGCTAAACTGAAGCTCCTCGAACAGGAACGCCCTCCCGTTCTGCCCCTACCCAGCCCCTCGCGATCACCACCCCATTTTCCATTTCTATGCTTTTGACTATTCTAAATACCTCCCAAAAGTGGAATCATACAGTATTTGACTTTTGTGACCGGCTTATTTCTCGTAGCATAATGTCCCCGCGGCTCACCCATGGGGTAGCATGCGCCAGACTTCCCTTCCTTTGTAAGGCTGAATAATGTTCCGCTGTTCATCCGTGCACTTGCCAGTAGAGCCGCGGAGGGCTGCCAGCTCCTGGCTGCTGCGAGCCGTGCCGCTGCGAGAGGCGGGGGGCTCATGGCTCTCCCAGGCCCTGCTCCCGCTTCTTCAGTGTAGACAGCTGATGTTCGTGGACCTTCACAAAACCCTGTTCTAAGGGTTTTGCTTGCATTAACTGTTTTCATTAGAAAATCACCCCGGCTGCTGTGGCTCCGGGGATTGAGGACCGGCCTGGGAACCAAAGGGTTGCTGGTTCGATTCCCAGTCAGGGCCCAGGCCTGGGTTGCGGGCGAGGTCCCCCATGGGGGTGCACGAGAAGCAGCCACACACTGATGTTTCTCTCTCTTTCTCCCTCCCTTTCCCTCTGTCTAAAATAAATAAATAAATAAATATTTTCTTAAAAAAGAAAATCTTATGGCATGGGTCTTCCTTAATCATCCCCTTTTCGCAGATGAGGAAGCTGAGGCACAGATAGGCCCACTCCTGTGCGATCGCTGGTGGAGCTGGGGGCCCCGCTCCGCATTGCTTTTCCCAGTGTTTATCACTGTGGAAGTGCAGTTTTACATATTTAAGTCAGACACAAGGAAGGACTGCCAGGCCGGACAGCTCAGATGCAGAAATGGGAGTTTTACTGCCTTCCGCTGTATTTTCAGTTTTGGAGGGGAAAAAAAGACTTCCCAATATTTCATAACCTTGTTTATTTGCTGAGCCTTCCCCCTCACCCCCTGGGGCAGCCCAGCCGAGGGGCATGGTGCTGGCTGACAGCTTTGCTGGGGGCAGCTTCCCGGGAGACGGGCAGTGGGGGCAGAGGGGGTGCAGGCCGAGGGGCGTCTCACGAGAACGAGGGGGCCGAGGGCCACCAGGCCTGGCTCCACCAGGGAGACCTGGCCACGGCCTCGGGCCGGGGGAGGCACTGACCGTGGGGCGGGCGCCCTGGGCGCCCTGGGCGCCCCGGCAAGTCCCCCAGCCCCTCCCCCGGGCCGGGCCTACTTCCCTCTGGGAGATGACTTGCACTTCCCATTGCCCAGCTCGCCAGCCCCGCTTCTCATGGAGCCCTCAGGCCACCACCTGACCGGGGGAAGCCTCCCTGGCTCCCCTTGTCCCCTGGAGTTGCCCCACTTGCGAGTTGCATGGAGCAGAGTCATTGTATTTCCTGTTGACAGATGAGAAAACCAATTCTCAGAAGGGCAAGCAAACTCTTAGGTTGAGGCCTTGAGGCCAGGGTCCCTGCTGCCACTGGGCCTTGCCTGAGAGAAGCCACTTGTTCAGGGTCCTGGCAGCTGCACCAGACCTGGGCTGGAGTCAGCTGACCTGCCCGGGGACCATGGGACGGCCAGGACAGCTGACCAGGAAGCAGCCTCCCCGGGCGCCCGCCCCACGAGGGCACCAGCCCCCGCGGGCAG
The DNA here is from genome assembly GCF_021234165.1 of Pteronotus mesoamericanus. NCBI lineage: Eukaryota > Metazoa > Chordata > Mammalia > Chiroptera > Mormoopidae > Pteronotus > Pteronotus mesoamericanus. Next base: position 2,409,652 of record NW_026555082.1, on the reverse strand, counting down.
CTGTTTGCTTGTTCACAGCCGCTGCCGTGCTCCAAGGAGGAGGCCGGGCCCCCACTTCCTTTTGCGTGTGGCAGACAGGGGGACGATTTCTGCAGGGTCCATGGGGCAACAGGACTCCAATGCTGGTGGCCTTCCAAGGAGTGCCGTGCAGGAGGGCTTCCTGGAGGAACCGCCCTTCCAGGTCACCAGGGACTTTCCGTGCCAGTCCCAGTGGCCTGACCTCTCTCCTAACAGGGCCCAGCCTTTCACAACGGCTTTTGATGGTAACGCAAAATGGCCAAGTTCAATTCCCGCCCCTTCAGACCCGGGGCTGCCTTCGGACCCTTCTTGCATCCAGTGTGGTTTCCAGGAAAAGAGCCGTGGGTTCCACCCAGTGTGTGTGTAAGGGGGGGGGGGGAACTCTCGAGGGAATTGCAGTGCCGAGTGGGCCAGCCGGGGCGGGGACGCAGGGCAGCCGCCCAAACCGCCAAAGGCTTGACCCCTCCTGGGGCCTGAGCGCCGGGCACGCCTCACCCACCGTGCGTGCTCTGGCCGTCCGGACTTTGGAGAAGAAAGGCATAATGGCGGGGGCTTGGGCATGAGGACCGCCTGGCCCCTGGGAGCCGCATCCTTCACATCTGTGTTTTTAGACACGTGGCTCCACCCCCAGGGCCTCAGCCACTCCCTCCTGGAAAAGGAGCTCGCACGCACTCCTCCGGGGAAGCTGGGGAAGGCTTAAAGGGGCCAGGGCCCAGATGAGTCAACAGCGGCACCTAACACTCTTGGGGTGCACGCCGTGAGCCAGGCACTCAACGAACACATCTGCATTTTCTCAGCAGTGATCCCCATTTTACGACAGGAGAGGGAGCCCAGAGAGGCGGAGTAACTTGCCCAAAGTCCCACAGCTCGGAAGGGGCGGAGCTGGCGCCCCAGACGGCAGGGCGGTTCATGACGTCCCCCTTTCCTGAGATCCTAGGATCCCGTTTGGAGGGCTGAGTTCCTACCGGGTTCAAGAAGGCCTGGCCCACGCCCACCCAACCGCCCCAGCAAAAGCAGGCCCCTCGCCCACGCCTGGGCTCCACCATTCCGGGGTCCCCTGGGCGAGCCCTGTGTTGGACAGGCCTGGTGGGCCTGGGTGGGAGGAGCCCTCCTCGCTCCAGGGAGGGACATGGGGGAGACGAGAATAAGGAGACTTTTTGCCTTATGTCTTCTTTGTGCCTTTTTAATGTTGAGCTAAGTGCACGAATCACTCTCCAAAGCATCACCAGAGTTAGGCAGGAGAACATCAAACATGTCCCGACCTGCTTCGGGCGTGTTGGGGAGGGGGGCAGACGGCCCGGGAAGCGGGGAGGGCCTTCGTGGCGGTGCCTCCGGGCCCCGAGCCCGGGGGGGAACCTTGGTGGCCCTCGCCCATGGGGCTGCCGACCCCCAGCACAGCCCCCCATGAGGCCAGGAAGCGGCTGGCCATGCCTCTTGGGGGACACCCAAGACTTGGAGCCCCGCCCCTGCGGGCCTCGGTGCCCAGCACAGGCCCACCGCCCCGCGCTCTGCGCAGACTGGCTGGGGGAGCAGCGGGCCAGGGCAGGCCGGGTCCCTGTCCCGCCCCATGGCCTAAGCATGGGTACTGGACGGACGCTGACCCTGGCGGGGGCCCTCTGGTCTGCTGGGGTCCCCACAGGGACTTTGCAGTCGCAAAGGAAGGAAGTGAGATTGGGGACGGCAAACAGCCCTGGGAACCAAGCAGCCTCCTCTGCCCTCTTGGTCAGTGGTGAGGGGCCCTTTGAGGACCAAGTCCTGCTGGGGGCCGGGGACTGTCCCTGAGTGCAGAGGCCCCATGAGGTCCAGGGCCAGGAAGGGAGGGGCCTGGGTCACAGGTGGGTGAGGAAGGAAGAGGCTGCACAGGCATGAAAGTGGCACTGACTGCCACTCACAGCACGGCTTTGGGACTGGGACCTTATGCACCCCGCGCGCCCGCACCTGCTGGGCGTTCCCCCCAGTGCTGCGGGGCGGTCACGGGGCCCGGGCGGTAGCAGGCAGCACGGAGACCGGACAATCACCAGCCCTTCCCTAGTGGAACAGGGGCCCCGCTGACAGCTCCCCGGCCGAAGGTCCCGGGCCACCTGCTTGTGTGTGTCGGGGGCGGGGGCTGGTGTGAAGCGGGCCCACCTCCCCGCGCCGCCGGCCTGTTTCCCCACTGACACAGGTCTGCTTGGCAGCGGCAGCCCTCACACACCCTGTCTCCACCGCAACCCCGGAGCCTGGGAACCCCAGCCTCTCCTCTTCCTCATTCCGGCCGCACCCACCCCGCCAGGTCCCCGCCTCGGAGAGGCCTGGGCACCACTTCTCTTCCTACACCACCAGCCTCTGGCCCCCGTGCACCCCCGGAGGGGCAGCCCCATACATGTTGCCACCCCCACGCCCGGGGCCACGGCAGGACTCGGCCCTGATGGAGGGAATAGGGCCGACCTCCTGGGCTCGGCCCGCGGACGGTGTGGGCAGCGGGCCCGGCCCTGTGGCCTTAGGGTCCTCGCACTGTGCGGGGAGACTCGTCTTCGCTGGGCCTTTGAACCTTGGCTCCCCTGCAGCTGCCTGCTCCCCGGCTGCACGTGGTCAGGGCCAGGCCCGGGAAGATAGGGGGCCTCTGTCGAGGGCCGTCGGGGATGCACCTGCTGCTGTCTCTCTTGGTGTCTCCGTGAACTCCCTCTCCTCAGCACTCAGCTCCCTGCCAAGCCCAAGACGGCCAATGCAGACGGGTTTCCTAGCAGCCTCGCCTAAAGGCTGGAGCCGAGTTTCAGGGCTAGCTTTTATTTTGGGGGGGTGGGCCGGTACACACTGGTGAGAACTCCTTGCTGCCCCACCTCCAGGCTGAGGCCTGTGGGGTCAGCCCCCCACTGCCCCCAATGCCATGGGTTTCCCGAGCGCAGCAGTCGCCCCACAGCTGGGAAGTCCCTCTCACGTCTAACCTTAGTACCTTACGCTGCAGAGCAAACCGTGCCCTTTCCTTGCCTTTCAGAGCCCAGGCCTGCCTGGGGCAGGACAGAGCAGGGCCCATCATGCCGGATGAGGTGTGCTGGACACAAGGCCAGCGGACTCAGAGCTCCAGGGTTGAGGCCTGCTTGCTCTGTAGCCCCAGATGTGGGCTTCTCAGCCCAGGGCCTGCCTCAGTCTCCCCGCTGGTACCATGGGCGGGAAAGGGCTACCCACGAAATGGGGCCACCACAGAACCTTCCAGACTGGCCCTTTGTACGTGGGGTTAGGGTGAGGCCTCCCGTTCCCAGCCAGCTTGGCCCTGATCCTTTGCGGGGTGGGGGGGGTACCATTTTCATTCATGTTTATTTTTAAATACTCCGTTCTTTGCTTTCCGACCGGAGAGCGGGGCCGGCGGCCTTCCCAGGTGCGCAGCACAGACAGGAGCCTCTGCCCAGCCCGCCACGCTCCCCCACAGATGCCTGAAATGCCTCTGTCATTGCTCTTCCTTCTGGCCCCGCAGCTACCTCAGCCGAGGAGGAAAATTCCATGACTCTGGACTCAGGCTGGGGGCAGGGCGGACGGACAGCACTCCCTGGACTCGTAGCTTGGGGCTCAGGGCCTGGGGGACGGCGGCTGACCCTCCGCCCACTGCAGCCCCCTCCCAAGACCAGCCCCCTCAGTCCCGGAGCCCTAGATACAGGCGAGGAGCACATCCATGGAGGTGGGCGCCTCGATCTCCTCGAAGAGCACGCGGCCCCCGGAGCCCCCCGCGCGCCCCGCCTGAGCGGCGGTCCTCAGGAGGTCCTGGGCGTGCTGCAGGAGGTGCTGGTTGCGATGGCGGCCCAGGCGGCGCAGGGCCAGAATGGCCAGCACGTGGTCACGCCTACAGAGACACAGGGCCCTGAGTGCTGAGCCAGCACCTCCCGAGACGCCCCGCACCCCGGGTGAGGGGAACCCCGGCCTAGGGCTGGATGCATGCGTGTCCCCGTGTCCCCGAGCCTGGTACACACATGAGAGGGGCCAGGAGGGCGGTGCTCCTGGTGGGGCTGGCTGGGCCCTGAAGGGCCCCCGTGGGTTGGGGAGGAGGGGCTGCCCCACTGGGGAAGCAGCCTCTGCCGAGGTCCAGGAAGTGCGGGGAGCGAGGGAGGAGCGGGGGTCCCGCACAGGCTGGCCCAGCTGTGGGGCATCGTGGGCCGAGAGCCCTGTGCTGCGGGGAGCTCTGGCCCGGCCACACGGAGAAAGGCAGCGTGGGGGGGTGGTGCCCAGAGGTGCTGTTAATCACCCTTCACAGCGGGAGCACCCGTCAGGCCTGAGGCGCCACCCAGGAGCCTGAGGGAGCCGGCAGCAGACCCCGGGGGCCAGGCGGAGAGCTCCAGGCACTGAGAAGGGGTGCCGTCACTCGGAGTCAGAGGGGCAGCACTGGCTGGGGGCTGGGATGGGGCTTTATGCGCCCTCCCCCATGCTGGGATCTCCAAGGTCACGGAGAGTTTCTGGTTGGGATTTCCAGAGGCTGCATGACTCACCGGCCCTCCCTACCCTCCAGCATACACCCTGGGAACAAAGCCTCTTTCCTCCCGGCTGGGGCTTCCAAGAGGCTTTTGTCTGGGAGGTGGAAGTTGCACCTCCCCCCAAACTCCCCAGCGGGGCCATGTCTCCACCATCAGACACCCGAGGAGGGCCAGACCCCTCTCGCATTCCAGGGGTCCCCCATTCCACCGTGGAACTGAACTAAAGCCACAGAGAATAGGTTACGAGGGAGGGGAACCCCCTTTCCCAGGGCCTCGGGCTCCTTACCTGTCCACCTACAACCCCTAGGGCCCTTGGCAAGGCAGGAGTCCCTGCCCCCAGGGCTCCCGCAGCGCCCCTTGGAGGCCCGGGTAGCAGGTGCGGCTACAGACCTGATGTCGGGGTAGCTCCGGATGAGCGCCTCCAGGTGCCGCTGGATGTCGTCTTTGCAAGTCTCGCCCAGTATGTCTGCCACGCAGGGGATCGCTTGGTCCAGCCACGTGGCCTCCGAACCCTGCGGAGGCAGTGAGACACCACGCCTGCGGGGCGGGCCGCCCACCTCCCCGCCCCTAGGAGCCCCGCGGCCCTCCTGCAGCCCCCACGGCGGCCCCGCGGAGGGACACGGGGCTGCCAGCACGCGGTAAACTCGCCGCGGCACAGCTGGCACCGCCCCTCCTCATGGCGCAGCTCAGGGTCTCCCTGCCTCTGCTCAGATGGGTAAACTGAGGCTTGGGCTGGGGAGTCCTGCTTGGGGGCAGTAGCGAGCAGGGACCAGCAGCCGGAGGAGGGTGTGTGTGTGTAGGGAGGAGGCTCCGCGGCTGCAAAGGCCGGAGGTGCAGGTGGAGGGAAGGCCCCCACAGCCCCGCCCATCAGACTAGTGGACCCTCGCTCAATCCCGCTAACCCCACAGCGTGTATGCAAACGAATGCAAATATATGCAAAACACCGCCCAGGCCCCGCCTCTCCTGGGCTTGCGGACCGTGGGGAGGATGCTTCAGCTAAAGCCCAGGCTCCCTAGGCAGCTGAGCGAGAGCGCTCGCGGGCAGTCAGACCAGATGGCGCACCTACCAAGCCCTGAAAGGTGTTGCCAATGGCCTGGGCATCCAGGCCCATCTTCTGGGAGCTGATCCTGCGCTCGATGCCGCGGAACCGCTCGCGGGGCCTCAGCGCCTGCGCCATGTACTCGCGGACCACGTACCGGTGAGCCTCCTGCAGGGTCTCCTGGACACCGGGGTGTGCGAGTCAGAGCCAGGTCAACGACCTGGCTTGGGCACCAACCCATCAGGGCCCCCTCCCTTCCAGACACCTGAGCGCAGAGTGGGATCACATGCTCCAGGTGGCGGGCAAAGGCCACCACCTTGTCCATGAGGGGCTGCAGCACGTCCTGCGTCAGCCAGGCCTTGGTGCACAGGACCCTGAAGCACGGCTGTGGGCGAGGATGATGGGAGGGAGCCTTCCAGCCATGCCCTGCCCCCCCAGGCCCCCCTTGAGTGCCCCGGGCAAGGCTCCTGATGGGGCGTTTCAGGCCTAGGGACAACCCGTCGACAGGAAGCTCTGGCGGTCTGTCTGACCTCCTTCTCTACACAGTAACCTGGTGGCATCTCTCCTACCACAGACTGCGTCACTAGGCCCTTCACAGGGACCCCGAGGGCCCGGGGCCAGGGTTTTAGTTTGAGCCTCTAGCCAGGCCTCCTGGGTGCAGTGCCTGGCTCCTCGGACCTACCACCCCCAAGAAGCAGAGGCTTGACCAGGCCTGCACAGCTGGGAGCGCGTCTGGGTTCCCCGCCCTCCCCCGGCAGGCCACCCCTGGAACTGCCCCGGGAGCAGACGCACGCTGCGCTTGGGGCCCCAGACTGCGGGCATGGGAGGTAGGGGGAGAAGGGCGCATGCCCCTCACCTGCACATCCCGCTGCAAACCCTGGAGCAGCCGCTTCTGGAAGATGCGGATGGCCGCCTCCAGGGGCTTCTCCAGTTCCACAAAGGCTCCTGGGTACCTGGCCAGGAGACTGGTCCTGGGGAGGGGCCAGGGCAGGGACAAAGTGGGCAAGGGGGAGCAGGCTGCAGACACGGCGTGGCAGGCAGGCACTCAGGCCGGACGCCACGCCAGCTGCATTCACTGAGACGGCAACGGGGAGGTCCGGGGGCCAAACGGTGCATGTAGTAGCCCTGGGAGCAGAGCCAAGTGAGGGGACAGCACCAAAGCTGCGGGAGCCGATCGTGGATGCTGGTGGTGGCCCCGCTGCCCGGCAGAGCTCCCCTTGGGCACCTGGGCCAAACCTCCATCCCCCCGGCACCTGGCACAGGGGGCCCTTCTTTGAGCCTTGTGACTGCCTCCCTGAAGGCGGCGATGTCCCCATTACACTGTTGAGGAAATTGAGGACTAGGCTATGCCCAGTCGTCAGCACAGGCGCTCAGAAGGGAGGCCAGCGTGCGGTCAGGGGTGGGTCAGAGGCCGCCTGCCTGCCTACCAAGGGGCGGGGCATGTCCCCGAGGGCTCCTCGGACAGGCACAGATTAGGGACAAGAGAGAGTCCTCAGTACGTTCTTGCTTTGGGTTCAGACAGGCCTGGTTCAGGCTTCGGGTCCACCACGTAGCGGCAGCGCGACTGCGGGCCAGCGGCGTTTCTCGTCTGAGCTGCCGCTTTGCCTCTGCGCTGGGCACACCGCACGCGGGACGGAGTGTGGCGGGTGGACAGAGCACTAGCGCAGCGCCTGGCGCGTCGCAAACGCTCCTGAGGAGCGACCGTGAGCTGGGCCCCCGGAGCCCGAGGGGGCAGGTGCTCTGATCGCCACTGACAGATGAGGAAACGAGGCGCGGAAAGGGGAACAGACTCATTTCCAGGCCCACAGCCAGCGAGTGCTGGACTGGGGCCTGAACCCCGGGAGGGCTCAGAGTCTGCGCCCACGGTTGCTGGCTGTCCTGCAGCGGTTGGTGCATCCACAACAGGGACACTGAGGCCTGGCCTGGGTTTGAAGGCACAGAAGGGCCCAGGCCCCAGCCCCAGCCTGGCCCCGCACCGGGGAAAGGGAGTGTCCCACGAAGAAAGAACGCAGGCTGGGTTGAGCGGAGGAAAGAAACAGAGCCCCCGTTGGCGGGGACGGACTGAGCAGGCCGACCGCTGCGGCTGGGACTTTCTGGCCTCTGCGCAGCCTTGAAACTCCCCGCATCCCTCGCCGGGACTCGGCTGCATGGGGCAGAGGGAGGACCCGACAGCGGGGACGGTGGAGGGCGAGGGGCATTCCTGGAGGCCTCCTGGTAATCCCCACCCCCGCCCCACCCCCGCCCCACTCCCGCCCCCAATTGACCCCGCCGGTGCGCGCGCCAGCGGCCACGGTTTCCGGAGCTCGCGCGCCCCCTGCGGACCGCGCTGGGCATCGCCCCGCGGGGGAGCCGGAGACGCTCACCTGAGCTCCTCGCAGGCGTTGATGTTGGCGCCCAAGTGCGGCTCGGTCACAGCCTCCGACTCCAGAAAAGCCTTTTCAAACCTGGGGGCGGAATACGCAGAGTCCCTGAGGAAGCTTCCCAGCCACGCCATAACTCCAGGTCTTCCCTCCCCTGGGGACCCGCCACCCCTCGGGCCCCAGCCACGGCCGAGGGGCGTCCGCACCTGCGCACGAAGAGGCCGAGCGCCCGCGCGCAGATCCGCAAGGTGGTGGCCTCCAGCTCCGCGGAGATGGCCCCTGCCGCCTTCACGTGCTCTGCCACCAGCTGCGAGCGATGCCATGCGCTGAGCCCGCGTCGGCACCCTGGTCCCCAAGGCTCAGTCCCCCGACCTGGTGGCCCAGCGACGTCTCCGGCCCGCCCTGCTCGGACTCCCGGCCTCGGATCCAGCTCCTGGCGGCCTCGGCTGGGGCTCAGTCTTCCCAACTCCGCAGACCTATCGCCACTGCCAAGCTGGGAGCTGCGCCCTGGCGTTCCCTGCCTGGCCGAACCACCCGGGGCCCTCATCCCGCTCCGCGGGGGGCTTCAAGCCCCTGTCTAAGGCGGAGCGGAGGTTAGGACTGCAATTAATAGCTTCCGGTGCCCCAATTCGAGGGAGACCAAGCACTGCCTGAGGCCACACCTGCCCTCCCTCCTCAGCCCCGCCCCCGGCCGCACCATGTGGATGTCGATGGACAGCGGCGTGTGGTACCGGCCCTGCAGCACTTCGGGGGCCTCGGCGGCAGCCCAGCGGCTCTGCTCCAACTGCAGGATGCCGTCGAAGCAGCTCGAGATCTTGGTCTGTGCCGGGCCGAAGAGGGCGCGGTGAGGCCCTCCCAGGAAGGAGATCCGGCCGACCCCTGCTTCCCGAGCCCCACCGCGCCCGCCCTCGGAGACAAGGGCCGCCCAGCCAGGGCACAAGCCGCCGCTAGCGCTCTCCCGCGGTGCTGGGCCCGGGGCCTCCCTCCTGGGGGCCTGTGGGGATGCCGGCCAGGCCCTGCGCCTCTGGCCTGGCCCCGCCCCTCTTGCCTCGCCGCGCCCGGGCCTAACCTCAAGGAAGGTGGTGTAGTCGCTCTCCAGCTGGGCCCACACCTCCGGTGACAGGAGTGGGGGCAGCGGCTCCGTGGACAGAGTCAAGTCCGGGGCGCCCAGGAAATTAGGACTGGAAGGTAGGGCGGGGGCTGAGGAGGCAGCATCTGTCCCCCACGCTCCCCTGGCCGGGCTCAAAGCCTAACACCATCACCGCCGGCACCGCAGGGTCCCTGGGGTCTCCAGTCACACACTCCGCCCTGCATCCCACCCTACAGGATTCTGTGCCAACCCCACTTCACTCCCCACGCTTCTCACGGCTGGATTTCCTGGCACTAACCATTAGAACGTATAAGAACAGCTACCCAGCCCTGCCTGAGGCGGCCCAGTGGATTGGGCGCCGGCCTGTGAACCAAAGGGTTGCCAGTCCGATTCGCAGTCAGGGCACAGGTCTGGGCTGTGGATCAGGTCCCCACTAGGAGGCGCCCGCGAGGCGGCCACATGTGGATGTTTCCCTCCTCCCTCTGTTTCCCTCTGTCTAAAAATAAATAAATAAAATCAAAGAACAGCTATCCAGATGGACCTTGGCCAGGCTGCCTCGGAAGTGATCTCTACCCTCAGGGTCGGGGTACACCTAATACTCAGCTCTAAGCATCCCCAGTGCCACGCTGCTCAGGAGCCTGCCCCAGTCCAGCCCAGGCCAGGAAAGCCCAGAGAGGGCAAGTCCCTGCCTGAGGACACACAGCAAGTCCCGCGCCCAGGCCTTCACCACCCTCCTCCCTCGCTCTCCTGCCTGTGGGGCTGGGGTGCACTCCGCGCGGGGAGGTGATCCACCCCATCACACTGCGCAGACCCAGAGGCCGGCGGCCTGTGCTCTGCTCCTCGGGGGCCACCCGAAGCGGAGAGTGGGGGCAAAATCCCAGCCCCTCTGAGCCCGCGGTCATGTCCCGCCTGGAGGGATGCCCTTTTCTACCTCATGTAAAGGTACCACGCGCACCGGCATCAGCCCTCTAACTGGGTTCCCTGGCTGGGGAGGAACCTCCCCTCTGACACTCTCCGGTGTCCGGAGTCAGCACTCAGGTAGCCCCGTGAATGTCAAAGGCCCCCGGGGATTCCCACACCCCGGCAGCAGCCCTCTCCTGGGGAGGAAAAGGAACAGAGAGCTGCCCTGCGCTGCTCAGAGCTGGCTCCCAAAGGCCCGGGCGGGACAGCGCCACCAGCCCCTCCCTGCCCTCCGTGGCCCCCGGCTGAGGCCTCACCTGCCGTAGACGTTGGCGGCCCAGTCCAGCAGCGTGTAGAGCTGCTCGCAGCCGCGGGCGTCGTGCGCGAGCTCCTGGAGGCGCTGGGCCACAGCGCCGTGGTAGGCGCGCCGGTAAGTCTCCCAGGCCGGGAAGCCGGCGGCCGCATAAGCAGGCTGCACCTCCAGCTGCACCTTCTGCAGGTCACGGCGCACCGAGCTGCCAAGCTCGGCCAGAAGTCGGGCCAGGTCCGACGCACCCTCGGCTACCTCGGAGGCCTCCCGGGCACCCACTTGCCGCACGCGCTCCCGCGCGCTCCGCAGCACCGCGTCCTCCCATTGCTGGCGCCAGCGGCGCGGCGTGCGCAGGAAGTCGCCGTCGGCGGGGGAGCCGGGGTGGGCCTCCTCCTCGGCGCTCACCACGTGGGCCAGCTCGGCCAGCGCGGCGGGGTCCACGCCGTTGGGGCCCAGCGTCTCCCGCACGATGGCGCCGATCTCCGCACCCAGCCCGTCGTAGTGCAGGCACACGTCCATGGCGCGCCGCGCGAAGCCCGTGGGGTCCTGCTCGAAGGTGTGTGAGGCTTTCTCGGCCACCAGTTGCATCTCCAGGTGCTGCAGCTGTTTGAAGGCCGCCAGCAGCTCCCGCTCGGTGATGAGATCCGCCACAGATTTGCCTTTTTCCGAGGACGGCAAGGAGAAGGGCAGTGAGGGGCCTGCCCCAGGAGGCCTGTGGGGCCCTGTCTGACCCGTCCAGAGCTGGGCGGACTGGCCCCAGAGCTAGCTGAGGGTCTGCTCCAGGAGCAACCTCCCCAGCTGCTGGGGACTGTCCCTGGGAGTCACCTCTGAAGAGACAGGATCGCAGGCCCAAGCCTGGCTGGGAACCGCAACATGTATCAGCCCCTGCCTCCACCCCCCCTCCCACCCCAACCCCAGCTCTGCTGAGCTGGACCTGGCGGCCTCAAAGGCAACCCTCACTACAGGTCTGTAGGTCCGCGCTCGGGCCGGGCGGGTCAGGCAATGCCCAGGCTCCAGCCCCAGTGCCCAGCCTGAGCGCTGTGTGCTGTTCCCTGCTCTGGGCCCCCGCCTCCCCGCCCATGCCTAGGAGCCCTCTACCTCCCTCTTCACACCCCCCTTTGGGGCCCAAATGCTGTGTGTCCTCTCCTGGGCAGCCCCCTGACCTCCCCCAGGCAACGATGGTCCCCGTGCTCAGCCTGGGACCCTGGGACCCAAGGACCCAAGGGGGCCAGGGCCTGGTCCATCACGCCAGTTCGGCCAGGGCCCAGGAAGGCTGTGCAGCGGCCAGAGCTCTGGAGCTGCGCAAACCTGGGTTCGAACACTGTCCCCCCGTCCCAGCTGTGAGACCTGAGGCGAGTCCCTTAATCTCTCAGCCTCATTTTTCTCAAGTGCCCGATGGGTGTGCCTCTCGGTGAGATGCTGGAGGAATTAAAATGCAGCTGTGCGGGGCGGAGGGCGGTCTGGGGAGCTGGCAGGAGACCCTGAGGGGCTGGGCTGTGCTGTTCCACCCTCTGACCTCAGTTCCCACCTTGCTCAGTGTTGCTTGTAGAGCCCTCACCTGCCTTGGGTTCCTGCTCCTCGGGTCCCGTCCTGGGGGACAGTGGGGGGCTGATACCGTCAGGAACCCCAGGGAGCACCTCCGGGCTGCGGCCTGCGGCTGGCACAGCGGGGGCCTGGCACTGGCCAGCAGCTGGGCTGCCGTCCGCAGGGCGCCGTAAGGACCGGAACAGGAAGCGGGAGCTGCGCCGCAGCAGGCCTGGGTCCTCCTCGGGGGCCTGGCCCGAGGCCCGCTGGCCCACCCGGGAGAGGGCCCTCCGGAAGGTGCCCAGGCCCAGCCTTGCGTCCTCGTGGTGCATGCTGGACGCCTCCCCGCTGCTCGCCCGCCGCGGGCCTTTCACTGGGGTCTGCGTCTCCACAGGTGCCTTGGGGCTGGGCAGCTCCAGCCCGGGGGCCGCCGTCCGAGGGGTTGGCATCTTAGCAGCGGGAGAGCGGGGGGTAAAGAGGAGGCCCGGGTGGCGCCCAGCCCTGGGGAGCAGGACAGACGCCTGTGAGGGCCCTGCGGGCCAGGGTGCGCCCAGTGGCCGGGTCAGGGGGGCCCCCCCAGGAGGGGAGCCTCAGGCTGTCCAAACAGAGCATCTCCAGCGGCTGTCATGGGCAGGCTGTCTGTGAGCCAGGCCGCAGCCAGCGCGGAGGCGGAGGCGGCCACCTCCTCCAGGGAGCCTCCCAGACGCACCTGCCGAAGGCTGCCCCCAGGGGCCCCCCTCCAGGGGCTCTGCCAGGCCAGGCTCCCCATCAGAGGGAGAGAGGGGAGTCAGGCACGCAGTTTCTGGGGCCCAGCCCGGCCCACAGCCTGCGGCTTCCTGAGCCAGGCCCAGCAGCCACATCCAGGACTTCCTGGACCTTAGGGCCTCAGGCCTGAAATGCCCACCACCTCCCAGAACGTTCCCTCGCACCCCCCAAGAGCCCTCAGCTCACCCCCATTCAGTCTATCAGGCCCAACTGCTTCTGCTCCAAGGGGTGCTCAGAGATTCCCCTGGGAGGCTGCCCGGTCCCAGGGCATCTTAGAACCAGAGGTGAGGCGGGGTCAGGCTGGAGGGCATCGGGCAGAGGCCGGCTTATCTGGGGCTTGCAGTCCAAGGCGGGGCATGGTGGGAGGAACCCTGGTCTATATTTAACCAGGGCAGGGTGCCCTTTGTGGCTCCTCCCCCATAACATCTCCCCATTTCCCCCTACAATGTGCTCTAGCCCCTGTCCCATCGGGGGTGATGAGGGTCCCTAGGGTGGGGGGTGCAGATAGGAGGCTGGCCCTGGCCCCCCGCCCCCCACACCCTGCCCACCTTCCCTCTCAGCCCAGCAGGGCTGTGCTTGACTTTCTAACTTCAGGTTAAGCTCAGGGTGGGAAAGAGGAAAGAGCCTCCTCTGCCTGCTGGGCAGGAGGTCCCAGTGAGGGCGGGTGCAAGGTTTCACTTCGGCCTCGGAGGAACGAGGGCCAGAGGAAGGGCAGGCCCTGCTGAAGCCACTGACCGAGAGGCTGAGCCCAGCTCGTTCCCAGGACCCCCTCACCGGGGCCAGGGGCCAGGAGGCCCAGGCTTTGGTTTGCCAGGGGTGGGCAGGGCCAGACCCTCCCCCAGCCACCCTCTCCACTGAAGTGTCTGTCCAGGGGCCAGATCTGCAAGGGGGCAACAGGGGCCTACCTTCCTGTCCCTGCGGCCGCCGGGCAGCTGGAAGGAGGCCTCGCTGAGGGAGGGGCAGGCCCAGGTGATCGATGGGGGCCTTATCAGCCCCACCCCAGCCACAGGTCATCCTCCTCCCCTGGCACCGCTGGGGCTCGGGACCCTGCCCTGACTCAGATGGACCCACACAAAGCGAGGAGCGTTGCGACAGGAGCCGGGAGTCCCCTGCGCTCCCCGCTCCCTGGTGCCCCTGAGCCCCGGCAGGGTGTTGAGGAGAAGCGCGCCGGGAAGCTGTGCTCTACCCGCCTGGGCTCCAGGCTGTCACCGGGGGCAGGTGGGCAAAGGACAGGACAGCTCCTGTTGTAGTCGGGAAGAGCCCCCACTTAGTAACGGCTGATGCCCGGCGTGCGTCGCATCCCTATGGCAACAGAGTTGCAGGGCGCCACTCACACCAGTTCATAGTTGAGGACACAGGCTCAGAGAGAAGCGGGGACTTACCTTCAGCCGCACAGCTCAGGAGAGGGGAGGCTCGACCAGCTCAGGTCCTCCTGGAAACCTGGGAGTGGAGGCCGGACTCCCTGCGCCCCAGAACCAGCGCGTGGGGGTTGCTGTCCAGGGTACCCTTCCTCCAGGCAGAGGGGCCCAAGGTGGGGGCGGCCCCCAGGTGCCAGGCGTGGGGCCAGGCTTGCGGGTCTGCCTGGGAGCCTAGAGGCAGATTCTGGGGGAGAGAGGGCCGGCTGTTGGGTGGGTGTCGTGGGGGGTCGCTCGGGGCCCGCCCAGCCTGCTCGGCCACTGTCGTCCCAAACCAGAGCCCCGGTGCAGGTCGCCTGGAGCCCCAATGGACCCCTCAGCCTCCGGTGACCCTGCTTCCACAGCTGCCCGAGCCACTCCTGACCCTCCCAGAGTGCAAGCCCGCCGGGCCCCTCTCCTGTGACTCGCACAGCCCTCGGGCCTCGCCCAAGCGCACCGTCCAGGACCGAACTGTCTCCAGCCTCCCCGCGAGGCCTCCCTCCTCTGCACCCCTCCAGCCTCCTGGGCGCCCCCCAAGTCCCGCAGCACGTCCAGCGGCCCGGCTGCCGCGCAGGCTGCTCCCTCTCTTGGCCTGCCTGTCTTTGCTCTCCAAATGTGACCTGGATTTCGGGACCCAGGAGTGCCGGTGCCCACACCTCCGTCCACAGAGTGCTGGGGCTGTGCCGCATCCCAGTCTGCTCCAGGCACTTGGGACGGTCCCTGAGGTGGTGGGGCCTTCCTTACTGGCCTGGGAGCCTCTGACCCTCCGCCGCCGCCCGTCAGCCCGGAGCCAGCCTGCAGGAGGACTGAGCCGTCTGTTGCAGGGGTGCCCCTGCCGGCCGGCCTGGCCCGACCGGGGTCTGCGGGCTGGTCTCTCTGCTGACTCTGCCTTCGCCCTGCCCCGTACTTGCCTCCCCGCACCGAGGGGTCTCTCTCAGGCTCTCTGCCTCCGTCATCCTGAGTGTCCGGAGGCCCTGGCTTCTGCATCTGGGGCTCAGCCCTGGCTGAGCTTCAAGGCCCGGGAAAGCCAGGACCAGCCTCCAGCCGCAGTCCCCCAACTGGGCCAGCCCAGCTCTCCTCAGAGCATGCGGGGTGGGGGGTGGGGGAGCGGCGGGTGCTGCCAAAGTATGAACCTCCCCTGAAACCGTTCCTCAAAATGAGAAAGAAGGCAGGTGTGTTCCCACCATGCTATTCTACATTTGTCTGTTAATGCGATAAGGCAAGGAAAATAAATAAGAGGTATAAAGATCAGGAGGAGCCTGATAAAACTGTCATTCATAGGTGAGGCGATCACCTGCTTAGAAAACAGCTTTCCTGCCCTGGCTGGTGTGGCTCCGTGGACTGGGCACCGGCCTGCGAAATGAACAGGTCGCCAGTTCAATTCCCGGTCAGGGCATGTGCCTGGGCTGCGGGCCAGGCCCCCAGTTGGGGGCGCATGAGAGGCAGCCACATCTTGATGTTTCTCTCCTCTTTCTCCCCCCCTTCCCCTCTCTAAAAATAAATAGATAAAAATTTTAAAAAAATCAATAAACATCTCCTTGGCTGAAGGCTAAAATAAAAAGCTCCGCCTCTCCAGCAATAAAACATAAAACAGCCGGGGCTGCTGCCGCCCGCTGCACGGCAGACTCCTCAGCTGGGCGCGCAAGGCCCCTCTTGTTTCCCCTCCTACTCCCTCAGCCCTTCTTACCATTCGGTAGCGCCCACCGCTCCTCCTGCCTTTGCACAGGCTGTTCCCTCTGCCAACAGCGACCTCACCCCGCCCCCCCGCCCCCCCCCGCCCCCCCCACCCCCCGCTCCTCCAGCTGCCTGCTCCTTCAAGGCGCAGCACAAGTGGCTTTTCCTCCGAGAAGCCTTCCTTGGTCGGCTGAACCCCAGAGTACAGTCCGCACCTCCTGCTCTGGGTCTGGCCTGGACCTGGGCATACCTTCTCCCGTGCCTGGGGAACAGCTACGGGCCCTGGGGCATCTGCCCTTTGACCAAGACCCCCTCACCCCGGGCAGGGAGCGGGCCTGCCTCAGCCTGAGCCCCAGCCCCAGCCCCAGTCAGAGCTAGTACGTAGCAGGTGCCCAAGGAAAACAGATAAGCAATCCAAAGTAGCAGGACTGTACGCCTGTGGGTATATCCCTGCTTTTGTGTGTTGGCCTAAGTGCGTCTCCTGGTGTGTGCCTGGTCTAGAGCGCGTGTGCCTCAGAAGGCCTTCAAATGTTTCTCCCCATGAGTCCTTGTGGCTGTCCGGGCCTGTATGCGTGTCTTCACACCCGTCTGTCTCTCTGCTTTCGGCGCGCATGGGTCCACCGGGATTAGCTGGCACTCTGGCCTGGACTCTGAGCCGAGGCCTGTGGCCCAGAAGATCACAAGCGGAGCTGGAATCATCTGCAGTCCCTCGAGTCCCTGTCCACTGGCATGGCACCCCCTGGACTTCCTGCTCCACCTGCATGGAACATACCTGCTGAGGAGGCAGACCCTGGGCCCTGGTGGAACAGGGCCACCAGGAGAGGCCACCGAGTGGGGCCTTCCGAGCCGGCCCGGGCAGGGAGGCCTCCGGAGCAGCCAGAGCGACTGACCAACAGCTGGGACTTTCCAGCTGCGACCAGTGCCTGCCTGGGCCCCCGGCCCCACCCCCGGCCCCACCCTCCAATCGACCCCATACTTTCACTTTCAGAAACATTCCCACCCCCTCCCATTCCACAGGCAAACCTCTCTGGCCTTGGATTCCTGGCTGCCCAGGACCCAGGCCGAGGCCCCGGGACTGCGGTGACTGCCGGCCCCCCTGTGCCAGACCCAGGCCAACCCGGGGGCCACTTGGCCCGCAGCTGCCGTGCCTGGAAGGACGCCCTCCCACCTCCAGAACAGAGGTGCCGGCCCCGCGCCTGCCTGAGAAGCTCATCCTGAGAGTCCCTGCCCAGCACTGACAGCCTGGGGGGCAGGAACGGGGGCCCCGGCTGGCGGGGGCGAGGGGTGGGCACAGAAGGACAGCAGAGGAAACAGCCGTGTGCCGTCGCTGGAAGAATGGGACGCCCACACGGACCAGCGGGGCTGCCCTCGGGGCTGAGGAGCAGTGGCTCCCGGGGCTGGGGTCGGCGTGGAGCAAAGGTCGGGGAGGGCCCGAGCGGGGAGGCAGGGGGGCGCACAGCCCTGCTCCTCCCGGGATCAGGTCAGAGGACTTTGTGGGGTCACTGAGATTTCCCAGAAGAGGCAGGTCCCACACTGTTGTGGGGGATTCTGCTGCCAGCGTCCTAGGAAAAAATTTAGGGAAAATCCGAGGAGGACAGACCCAGGCCTGTCCCACCTGGGCTGGAGCCACTAGGTGGGGACAAAGCAGGAGGGGCGCCTGGGCAGGACGCCAGGGGAACAGAGACAAGCTTGCGGGCAGGGTCCGCGGGCTCCCGGACACAGCGCGCAGGCTGGGCAGCTGAAGCGGAGACCTGCCCTTCTCCCGGTCCTGGAGGCTGGAGGTCCAAGGCCCAGTTGCGTGCAGGGCTGGCTTCCCCGAGGCCTCTCTCCTTGGCTTGTGGGAGGCCCTCCTCTTCCTGTGTCCTCACGCGGACCCCCGCCTGTGCGTGTCTGCATGCGCATTTCCTCTTCTTAGAAGGACACCAGTGCTACTGGATGGGGACCCACCCTCCTGGCCTCGTTTTAACTGAAGCAGCTTAGAGGCCCTGCCTCTGAACGCAGCCACATTCTGAGCCATTGGGGGTTCGGGCTTCAACAGGAGACTTTCTGAGAACAAAATCCAGCTCACACTAGATCGGAAGGCAGCTGCAGCTCCTCACTGCCACGAGCGGATGGGCCACGCGGGGCCCAGCGCTGCCAGCGCCTCCTCTAGGAAGCCCTCTGGTTTCCCACTTGAGCTGTTAGCCCCAGGAGCTCTGGGCTCCCCGCTGTGAGCGGGGGTCACACGGGGCCCAGCTCAAGTCCACAAGACACCCAGCCAGCCGGGCGGGTCCCCCTCGCTGAGCTGGCCTGCTCATCCCACGTGTCTCTGACAGTCAGAGACCGACAGATGGAAGGGGCGAGCACGATCCAAGGGACAGAGGGCCTGTCACCCGTCCCCATGGGGTGGCCTCCCAGGGCTGTTCAGCAGGGTGCGGGGCACCTCTCTCCCGCAGGGAGCCCGCGGCGGGCGATGCTCTCCACCGTGTGGCACTGGCACTTTGACTTGGAGAGGCACCGGGACCCGCTCACGGCCACTCGGCTGGCTGGAGAGAGACCAGGCCTCCAGCCCCGTTTTCTGCCTCTGAGGCCAGGGTCATCCCGTGGGGATGGGCCCTGGGGACGCTGGGGGCCCCTCCATCTGTCTCAGCCCGTTCCCCAGCGCACAGGGCATGTTCCGGGGTCTCCCATGGCGGGTGACCTCCACTCAAGAGACAGGTCCCTGAAAGGCTGGCGCTGCCCAGGGTCTGGGGCTGCCCTGGGCTTCTCCTCAAGTCCCGCCGCGCCTCACGTCGGCCCTGGCCTGCGCCCGCTTCCCAGCAGGAGGCTGTGATGTTTCTATTATTCCACTTCCATGATGTTTCCCCCAACATCCTGAGTAAAACCCCTCTGGAAAAGCCCCTGGCCACCTGAGAAGAGCCTCGGGCCGGTGCGTCCGGGGAAGACGGAAAGGAGGCGCCATCGCGAGGGGACCCAGCACCCCCACGGGGCTGCGCGACCCCGGGAGAGCCCCTGTTCCCTCCTGCGTAAAATGGGGCTGCTGTTGGGGCCAAACGGGTTCACCTCAGGGGAGGACCTGGCTCCCAGACCGGGAAGGGCAGGACAGGGCCCCTCCCCGCACATGCCTGCCTGTCCTCGGAGCTCCCGGGAAGCCAGGCTCCCTCCCGCCCCGGTGCAGAGGCCAGAGGCGGCGGGTGCCGCCGGCAGTGCTGCCAGCTCTGGGCAGAGACGGGTCTGAGAGCAGGGCGCCTGGGCTCCGGCCTGTGCCCAAGCCGGCTGTGCGCCTGGGCCAGACGCAGGGCCTCTGCCCGAGCCTCAGCCTCTGCAAAGATGGGGCGACCCCTCTGGGAATCCCACCGGCCGTGGCGGGAGGTGGAGTGGGGCTTAACCTCGGGCCGGGCGTCTGTTCCCCCGCCCCCCGCCCCACGCCGCCCCCTGCTCTACCGGGCCGTCTGCGCAGGCTCAGGCCAGCGGCGCTGGGTGGGCTGGGGCCCTGCCGCGTGCGAAGGCTCGGGCTGCGGGTTGCTGAGCACTCCCGGGGAGCGGGTGGGTGGGCTGGGGTGCTCTGCCCACCGCCACTGGGCTGCCTCCCTGGGTCTGACGCCCGTCCCCCGGCGCACCGGGCACGCCCGGGTCCTGACACTCCAACGCTAGGTCGCCTGCACCCCACCTGCCGGGGTATCGTGTGCTGCGCTCCAAAGCGGCACTGTGGGCGCCTCCGCACTCAGGTCTCAGGCGCAGTGGGGCTCCGATCCGCCTCTTTTATCGGCTGCGGGCCCTGGGGAAGGTCTTGTTTAAGTGGGTGTGGCACTGCCTGGGAGGGGTGAGGAGGCCACTCTGTACACAGCTCCGCTGCCCACCCGATGGGCCGTATCAGGAGCCGGAAACCACGCCGCTGCTGGCTCAGGCCCCTTGCCCTACATTCCAAGGGTCAGCAAGTCCTGGAGACACTTCCTGTGAAATGTCTACTCCTTTTCCCACACCCCCTGCCCCTCCGGGGTCCAAACAGGAAGGGCAGAAGGAGGGCAAGAAGGACCTTGAAGGACAGCCAAGCGCCTCTCCCAAGATGCAGATCAGGACAGGGCGTGGAGACCGAGAGGTCGGGGGCCTGTGCAGGGGTCCATGGAGTCAAGAGGCTAAAATTAGGGCAGAACCCCAGGCTGCCAGGCAAACTTTGGCACTTCAGCCTTCCACCTCTCCTGCAGTGGTGGTGGTTGGGGGGGGGGGGCTGTTTTGAGAAGGAAGGCAGGCCTGGGAAGGTGCCTGATTCACCCTGGAGGTTAGCAAGGCCTCCGGGAAAGGACAGAGGGGCCCGTGTCCCCCGCCTCCCCGTGCAGGCTTGCCGGGCCCTGCTCCACCCGGCCAGGGCCTGCGCACTTGGTTAGCTAACATTTACGCCACGCTGCCCCTGCCGGGCCCTGAGCGCCCTCAGGCCTGCTGGCCAGGCTTGCAGAGGACAGGGGCGGGCTGGGAGCATGGGAGGGAGGATGGCACACCAGGGGAGTGGGCCCAGGCAGTGACATGGCTTCTGCCCCCCATGTCGACCCGACCAGCCAGCAGGGCGTGGGGGAGGGGGTGACCCGGAGGAAGCTGGTCCTGCCTGGGCAGCCTGGGCTGAGGCCGGCCCCCGGAGAGCCCCACCAGCCGCCCTGGGCTCCACCCCACGCAGAGCTCCCAAGTGGCCTGTCCCTCGCACCTGGCCCGGTCAGTGTGGGCTCCAAGCCGAAACCCTTGCCTGGAGGGCCACTGGCAGAACTAAAACTGTCCCCAGCCCCTCGAGACCCCACGAAGCGTGCCCACCGCCAGGAAAAGCCTTTATTTCTGCTTCAAACTGTGGGACCAGGGGGGCTGCGACCCCGACCCAGACTCTGACTGTGCACAGGAGCGGCAGGGGCTGTGGGCCGGGCCCCACTCGGCAAGGCCGCGGGCGGCGGCCTGCTCTGCTGGCTGTGCACCCCGCCCGGGCACGCTGGGGCGCAGAGCCTCTCCGCTGTCCGGGAGCCATCCAGGGCTGGCAGGGACAACGGGGCCTGGCCACGTCCTTGTCCCGCTACTGGGCCGTGAGGGCCTGGCTCTTGGAGGTGGTGCGCTTGCTGCCAGCATCGTCTGGCGCGTCCCCTGGTGCTCCTGGCGGACTCCGGGAGGGGGCTGCGGGGACACCGAGGCCCTGTGTCGGCGGGGCTGCGCTTCCAATGGGCTTCAGGGCGACGCGCGGGGCTGGGGGGCCCGGGGGGCTGCAGCCCCACGGGCGGCCACAGCTCCCCCGGGTGCCGGTGGGGTGCTGGGCGGGCACCTCTGGGTCCTGGGGCAGAAGGGACCAGGCCCTGCCCTGATGCAAGAGGAAGGGGTGGCAGACGGGGAGGTCCGGGAAAGACCTGGGGACACCCAGGGCCCAAGTCCTGCCCCAGAGCTTGTCCTGCCATTGTGAGTGGAACCTGACAGCCGGTGGGCGGCTTTGGGGCAGAGTGGGGGGCGGCGTGGACAGACCCCTTCTGGACCCAAGCTTTAGGGCGTGGCTGACCAGTGAGGGCTGCTGCAGGGGGTGGTGGGGGTGACATCTGAGCAGCCGGAGAGGGCAGGCAGGGTGCTAAGCAACCCCAGAGGAGGCCAAATTTATTTCCTCAGCAGGGCACAAGGGCACAGACTCCCGCTCCTGTGACCTCCAGAGGTCGCACTGCCCAGCCCGCTGTCTGCCTGGGCCCAGCCCTGGCTCCCTGCTGACGCTTCCGAACCTGCCCGCACGGCCTCCTCCAGGGAGCGTCCGGCCTCAGCAGTCCCTGGACCTTCAACGGGGCACCTGCGGGCAGGTCAGGAGCCTGCTGTGGGCCGGCCCTCCCCCCTGCTTCGTGGGTGCCCTCAGCCCTTCCAAGTCCTGGGGGACAGCGGAGAGTGGACGGTGGACAGCGCTCAAGGGGGGCAGGAGGGAGGAGGCGGGGCCGGAGGGCGAAGGTGAGACAAGGCTCACCTCCTCCGTGCCAGGCCCGGGGCCCAACAGCGGGGGAAGGGGCCTCGTGCGCAAGCGGGAGAGGGAGTGGCGTCGGGCCAGGCCAGGTGCTGCCTCAGCAGAGGCCTAAAGGGCGGACCGAGGTGGGGCAAGCAGCGGGGAGGGGGGCGGGGGGGGGCCCTGCGGGCAGGAGGCCTGCTCCGACTCCTCCCTCTCCGGGTCCGCGGGCTCCGCACTCACCAGCAGCGCCCCGGCTCTGGGCGCCCTCCGGGGGCCAGCGCAGCTCCCCGCTCTCCACCGCGCCCACCTCGCTGGGCTCCACCACGATGGACGGCAGCCGCTGGCCCGGCCGAGGGCCCCTCTCCCGGGCGCCCACTGCGGCCTGCGGGGTGTGGGCAGGGGGCAGGGGCGTGGGCGGGGGTCAGGGCCGTGCGGGGGCCCTGGGCTCCCCGCTCCCTCCCGTGCCTGCCGGGGCCCTCACACGCCCCCATGGGCTGCGCCCCTGCTTCACCCCACCCCTGGGGCTGGGGCACTTGGCACTCGGGGTCACAGCTCTCCTGGGGGCACCACAGGGCCCAGTGGGCTTGCCCCTTGGGCCCGCTTCCCAGGTGGGATCCTGAGGCCGCAGAGGTCGAAGCCTCTCCATGAGTGAGCCCAGGGCCTCTGGGCTCCCCCAGTCGCCTCCAGTTCCCTGCACAGCCCTTCTTGGGGTCTCCCCTGCTGGGTCCTTGGCCTCCTCCCTGCTCAGAGGAGCTGGGAAGCGGTTGCCATGGCTACCTGAGCAGCTCACTCTGGGCTCATTGTTCAGGGCCCACAAGAGTGTGTGGGGGCGCAGCGCCCTCCGCGTCTCCGCCTCCCATTCAAGGCCTTCCGAGGCGAGGCCCCAGGCACCCGTGCTGCGGCCCGGCCGCCCCTCCCTTCAGTGGCCGTGGGCAGCACCCGGGCAGCCCAGACGGGCCTGCGGGCCCCAGCTCATGCCTCCGCTCAGGCGGGTCCTTCTTGGAGCGCCCGCCCGACCTCCCTCACCTAGCAGGGTGGCTGGTCGGTGCGCGTCCACCTCCCCGCCTCGGCCCGAGAGCCTTGGGGCTGGCGGGCACACACCACGCAGGACTTTGCTAAACTGCCCTTGAACCTCAGCAGCAGAACCACCTGATCACGTGCTTAAATGCGCACCCCTGGGCTCCCGCCCTGGCTCTCCGGGTGGGGCCCAGGAATCGGCATTTTAACCGAGTGCCTCAGGGGACCTTGCGGTGTGAGAACAGGTTTCATGGGGCTGTGGAATCAGAGGAACAGCAGAGCGGGAACCCCGGCCATGCCCCGACGCCTGGGTCTTCCTGCTGGCGTCGCAGGTCCACGTCCCCTCCGGGAACCCACTCCACCTGCCATTCTCCTTCCTGCCCCCTCAGAGAAGCCCTTCAGCCCCCCAGCCAGGGGTGTCCCTCTGCCCAGAGGGAGATCCAGGCCAGCAGAGCTTGGAGCTCCGAGGCCTGGGGTCCCCTTTCTCCATCTTCCCTGCCAGGGAGGCTGGGTCTGCAACCCCAGGCTGTGGACTGGCCTCTGTGCCTCCTGCCCTGCACCCCCACAGCGGCCACAACGAGGGCTCAGAGTGTTAGCCTGTGCTCCCTGCGTAGCGAGCCCTCTTTTAGCTGCATCACCCCCAGCCCTCGTGAAAACTGGAGCTGAGGGCTGGATCCTGGCATCGCCTCGCCCAGCAGAGAGAACGGCCCGAGGGTCAAGCCCTGGGGTCCCCGAGGTCTGGAGAGGGCGCTGCGTGAGCCGGGGCAGCTCGGCCTTCGATTGCTTTCTCCCTCAGACCCCTATATGTAAGAGCAAGCGCCTCCCCCATGCAGATGGGTAAACTGAGGCACGCCCCAAGTCACAGGCCGGGACTGGAGACTGGCTGTCCCTGTCCCTCAAGGTTGAGGACTGGCACCCCCGGGCCCCAACCACATACCTTTCCTGCCCGGCCTCCGGCCTCTTCAGCTGGGCTGGGCTCTGGCAGGGTGGGCCGGGGGCTGTTCATGCTGCTGCCACTGTGGGGCTGCAGGAGGCCAGCACGCAGGCGACGTGAGGACAGGTCTGTCGTGGGCCGGACGCTGGTCTGAGCCCTCCCGGAAGCTGCTCCAGCCACCTCCCCACCCCAGCCCGGCCCGCTGGGCCTGTTGCTGCTAACCCCTGCCTCAGCCACCATCAGGGGGCGCCGGCCGGGCACCACACCGCAGGCCCGGGGCTGCGGACAGCGGGGCATGTGGGGGTGAGGCTGACCCGCCTTAGGGCCCATGAAGCCTTCCCGGAGGCAGGTCAGCTGATCTGAGGCCCAGGGGCTGAGCAAGAGGCAGCCAGGCCCGTGGGGAGGAGGGAAGGTGTTGTTCTGCGTCAGGAGGCAGCCGTGGGGGGGGGGCGGTGCGTAACGTGGAGGGAGGAGGCACCCCAATGGGCTTCTGAGCCAGGGAGCAGCAGGAGACAGGTCCAAGGCAGCCAGGGGCAAAGGGGCCCAGGTCCCCACTCCCTCCCAGAGCAGATGCCCCACACATGCCCAGAGTCGGGCCCTCAACCTGCAGCCGAAGGGAAACCCTGGCTGCCTTGGCCCTGCTCACCCACCCACTCAGGCCAGGCCCCAGGGTAGGGCGAGGGAGCCCGGCGGGACCAGAGGCTGCACCGCAGCAGCTCGGGAGAGAGGCCCCGCAGCCTCAGGCCGTCCACCCCCACGAGGCCAGCGGCAGGAGGGCGCGGGCATGGGCAGGCAGACACCCACCCCCCTCTGGCACTGCTGTGGAGGGACCCAAGGCCACAGACAAGGGCAGGAGAGCTGGGGGGCCGGGCAGAGGGCAAGCGGTGAGGGGCTCTTGGGGGCCAGCTGGGCGAAATGCCTGCGGCGCCCTGCTGGCTGTGCGGAGGGCGTCCTGGGGACACCCGGCAAGGGCGGGGCTGCTGTGGGGTTTCTTTCACCCAACACCCACCTGGGGTCAGCTCAGTCCCCTGAGAGCCAGGGGAGGAGAGGGGGGGCACGGGCGAGCCAAGCCGTTCCCGCTGCGCCTCTGCCCAGTCCCAAAGCACCCCCTGCCCACCGCTTGCAGGTCTGCCTCTCAGCACCGGGACCTCACCCCAGGACCCCAGAGCCTTGGCTGGAGCCCAGAGCAGCGGGACGGAGACCCAGGTGGATGTGAGAGACAGAGGAGAGGCAGGGGAACCGATGGCCACAGACAAAGCAGAGACGACACAGCTGGAGAAAGAGGCGCAGAAAGAAGCAGCAGACCCAGAAAGGTAACACCGATAAGGAGAGAAGAGTGATGACAGACACAGGTGACAGAGCTGTAGCCTTGGGTGGAGCCAAGGGTCGAGCAGGCAGAGAGCAAGTGCCTAAGCGTGTTCCCCGCGGCCCCGCGGCTCCGGCCCACCCAAGGCCCCCACCACCGACACCTCGGGCGGATCCCAGGTGTGCGCGGCCAGTTACGGCGGTGCGCTGCCCCGGGGGCGCCGCTCGCGCCCAAAGCCTGGCGTCCCGCAGCCGAGGGCTCGCGCGGTGGTCCCCGCGCCCTCCCTTTCCCCAGGAGCTCCGACTCCAAGCCCCCAACCTGCGCCCTTCCTCCCCTCCCGCTCGCGCCGGGCAGAGCCACGGGTGCGCACCGGGGCCGCGGACCCGGCCTCGGGTGGGGAGGGGGCGCCCTGCGCCGCACCCACACTCACCGCGCGCGCTGGGTGCTCGCGCAGGAGCCGCCACGCGGGGCTGTGCGCTGCTGGCCGGCTCGCCCTCCCTCACTCCGCGCTCGCTCTCTGCGCTCTCCGCCCACACGCTCTCCCCGCCCGGCCCGCATTCACACTCACGCCCCTCCGCGCGTCCGTCCTCCCGGCTCCGCACCCAGGTAGGACACGAGCCTCAGCCTCCCTTTGACAAGGCCGCACCCCCCAGAACCGGATGGCCACCCCTGGAGACCCAGAGCCTCAAGTCAGAGGTTCTGGAATTCAGGGGGCGGGACTGGGTGGGGCCAGACACATGGAACGAAGATACTCTCCAAACGGGAGTGAAGAGGTCAGGGAGGGGTGGGCAAGGCCGTGGGAGGGACAAGGTGCACCCGCGGGGGACGCCCAACCCCTCCGCGCATCCTCATCCCCAGTCTCATTCCCAAAAAGGAGCCAAACAGCCCCTGACGAAGGATTTATCTCCTTCAGCCGGATGCCCAGGCCTGACACCTGAGGCCAAGGTGCGGAGCCCCTGATGCGCCCGGTTGTGGGCGCTCCGGCCGATGCACACCTCACCCCCGCCTCCCACCCCCCTCCACAGAGCCCCCCCTCTCCCCATCCAGCACCCGCGGGCCCAGCTGCTGTCCTCTCCTGCGGGCCACCCCGTGTCATCCTCCCCCCACACTGGCCGCCAGCCGCCATCTAGAGGCCCGCCTCCAGCCCCCGCCCGCTCCCCGGACACCAGGCACCCGCCGTTGCACCCGCAGCCACCGTTTCCCAAGCCTGGATACACTGTGACAATACCCACCGGTGCAACACGTGCTCGCCACCGAACCACCCGCCACCTGCCCATCCACTGTTCACCATCTAACAGCTTCCCATCTGGATCTGAGGACTATCCGTCCGCTTCCCCCTCCTTCATCTGTCCACCGCACGTCTGGTCGTCAGCTGTCAATCTACCATCCGTCTACTGTTTATTTATCCAGATTTACCCACCATCCACCCGCCGGCCTCCACCCATCCGACCAGCCACAGGTCGTCCGCTTACATTCAGCCGCCGTCAGTCATTGATAACCCTTCACCCGTTCATATTTGTATGAGCTATACAGCCCCCCAGCCACCTCCCCAGCGGCCACCACTGCCCGCCCTCTGCTTATCCCTATCCGTCCGCTCACTGTCCACCCCACAGCACCCTGCATCCGTCCGTTCCTCATGCAGCCGTAATTCACTATTCATCCAAACCGCACTCAAGCATCACCTGCCATCCGTCCCTTTTTATCCATTCCATACTGAGCGCCGTCTAAGTGCCAAGCATTGTCCTCAGCACCCAGCACCCAGCACAGAGCACAGAGAAGGCGGGGAGCAGCCATGCACCCTAACCCAGCCAGCGTAGCAGCCCACTCCCCACCCGCCTCGTCACTCGCCGGGCCTCCTCCCCCGACCGTTGCTCACGGCTCATTCAATACCCATCTTTGTTCAGCACCCATCCAGCGCCCACTTGCTCCCTCCCTCCCTCCCTCCCTCCCTCTCCCCATCTGCACACGAACCCAGTCGTGGACCGTACAGCACTCAGCACTTACCGTCCATCTAGCTCTCCCCCTTCCACACACCCGCCATTCATATTTCATGCATCCCTTCTCCAAGATAGAGCCATGTACCATCTAACCTTCATCCATTAGTCATGCAATCATCATCTATCGACGCAAAATCCGTGTGTTATGTAGCCGCCACCCACCGTCCATCTAGGCTCCCCCGGCACACGACCCGTCGCCCACCCGCCCGGCGGCCGTCCGTTCGTCGGCCTTCCGTTCCTCTACTCGTGCACCCCCGGCCGCGGTCCCCTCCTCCCCCGTTCCTGACCCGCTCATTGACTGTCTGTAAACTCACATTCCTCTGTCATCTGCCCATCCATTCTCAACGGTAGATCCATCAAACCGCCCCCTCACGGTTTATTGACCCTCCACCACCCAGTACCTGTGATTAACCCACGGCAGATAATTCATCCGCTTTGCGCCCGCCTCATCTACCCTTCTTTGATCACCCAGGGCCTGCTGATCCGTTCAGCGTCCCTGAAGCAGCTGCCCTTGTTACATAGGCGCGATCACCGCCCACCCCCCCCCCCCCTCCCACCCCCGCGCTCCCCATCCTCTGCGTCCTGTGCCCACCCCAACGCCATCGCTGCTGCTTCCCGCCCTCGCACATTCTAGCATCGCGTCTCCGCCAACTAACACCCATCCTCGTCCGCCCGCCCGCCCTCCTGCCGCACAGTCATCTCCTCTCCCCGCGTTTCATTCCGATGCTGCCGGTACACGGAAGCCTGTTAGCCGTCCGCCCCAACCCCGCCCCGCCCCCCGCGTCCTGCCCGCCAGCCCGCCAGCCTGCCAGCCCGCCAGCCATCTTCTCGCCGTTCTGCTGTCCATTCATTCATAAACGATCCACTTATATAGTGATACATAATAATAGTGAACACTTATTACTAGTTCTAGTGCTGGGTCCTGGGGTCATCAAGATGAGTGAGCTCCCAACTGGCTTCATGGGCTGGCGAATTCAGGGTACGATGGTCCACACAGGGAAATAGACCAGACAGAGAGGCATCGCGTACAAACGTATATTGTGTCAAAATCTCGGTGCCCCCGCCCTCTGGCCATGGGGCGCTGGAGCTCCGTGCACAGGTGCACCTGCAGGGGGCGGGGGTGGGGGTGTCGCCGCAGGGCGCCCCGAGGCCGGATCTGGCTCTGGCGCCGGGCCTGTCACGTGGGACGCCCTCTGTTGTGGATGTAAAGAGAGGGGAGACTGGAAAAACGGGTTGGCACGGGCCGTGCCTGGCTGGGACGACGTGGCTGAGGGGCAGGCCCCTGGGGACGGGCCGGATGACAACGGGAGCTCCGGGAGGTTTTAGGCGGGCAAGCACCCCTGTCAGCTACGTTCCGAGAAGGGCCCCCACCCCACACCTGTACACTGGTCGCTCGCTGGAGAGCCCCCGAGGCAGAAGCGGGAAGCCCCTGAACCGTCGGGTGGCACAGCAGTGCTCGTGGTCGCGGCGGCTGCTCGCCGTCCAGCCCCCGCCCCCAGGGCGGCCGGTGCTCACCTCCCACCTCCCCGCCCCCAACAGGCCACCTCGCTGCTTTCTGCTTGGGCAGGGATCGCTCTCTGGACTTGTTAAGGAGGGTGCTAGCTGTCACCTAAGGCGCTGGATGTCCCCTGAGGTGTTAGCGATGGGTGTCACAGCTCCTGGGGACTGCTGCTGCCTGACAGGGCTCTCAGGTGGAGCTCGGGCCCTGGCGGGGCAGCGCTCCGCGGTGGGGGTGGGGGTGGTGCAGGGACTCTCTTGACGGACCGGCCCGGAGGCCCGAGTCCGAGCCCGTGGAGTTGCCTGTCTGCCTCCAGCCGCCCCGTTGCGTTCCTCCTCCTGCCCCGGGAGCCTTTCCCTTGGAGCCCGCAGGTCTGGGGGCAGCAGCGAGTCCTGGCCCCGCCAGGCCTGCGCTGTGTGTCCTTGGGAGGCCCCGCCCGCCTGGGCCTCCAGGCCCCTGCAGGGGAGGATGGAGTGGCTGAAGGAAGGCGGAGGACCCACTGTCTCTGAGGCCCAAGTGTTTCCCTTCCCTGCCTCTCCGCGGGCGTCCACCCTCCGCAGCACGTGTGCAGGGGCGGGGAGCGTCCCGGGGCGGGGGTGCGCTGGCGGTGCACCCCGGCTCTGGCCAGGAAGGCGGCTCCCGGAGCCCCTCTTGTGGCCACGGCTGGGTAAGACACCCAGGCCCCGCGGAGGCCCCGGCGGCAGGCGCACGGCATGGCGTCCGGGTGTCCTGGGCAGAGCGTCCGAGCAGGGCCAGCCCACACTTCGCCCTCCCACGCTGGCCGTCAGGGGGAGGCAGGCCCAGACTGAGCCCGTCTGCCTCTGGTCCCGCCTGGATGACCGCGGAGAAGGGGAGCGGACAGTCCTAAGACAGGAGTTTTTAAAATGCCGTAATAAAAGGCAGCCCCCGCCCAGGAGCAAGGCACCGCGCAGGGCGCCCCTCCCGGGGTCCGTTGGGACCCCAGGAGCCGCGGGCGTTGCCCCAGCCCCCCACCGCAGCATCCCCGCAGGCCCGCGACGTGCCCGCCCAGCCGAGCTCCCGGACAGGTGGGGGCAGATCCTGGGGACAAGGGCACACCTCCTCCCGGTGCGGCTGGAGTGGGGCAAGGAGGAGAACCCAGGCCCGGCCCCCGGTCCTGCGCTGCCCGCCCTTAACCTGTACTTGCTGCAGGACCGGGCTAGACTCGGGGGCCGGGTCGGATGGGGCCGGAGGCGGTGCCAGCCAGGTGGGCTGGCCGGCTGCCTCGAGGCTCCCGGAGACGGGCTAGGCGGTCGGGGTGCGCCGCGGGGCCTCGCCCGCCACCGGCCCTGGGGCTTCGGCGCCCGCGCGGCCGAGATGCGCGCCACGCAGGCAGAGAGCCTGGGGCGCCCACCCCTCACCCCACTCCCTGCGCCCCGAGTGAAAAGCAGGTGGCAGGCGGCGGGCCTGGGGGCCTGGCTCGCCCTCGACGGCGGGAGTCGGGGCGCAGGAAGTACCCGGCGCGGCCGCCGCCGCGGCCCTCTCTGCCTGTGGACCTGGTGGCTCGGGGCCCATCTCTGAGCCCGCGAGGCGCTGCGCCCCTCCCCCCCGTCCACAGGCCGCGCAGGAACCCCGGGCGGCACCGGCCAGAGAAGGCGGCCGGGTGACGCTCGTTCCAGGGCAGCGCGCGGGGCCCGGCGCCGGCAGCCGCTCACGGGGCAGCAGGGGCCGCGCTCGCGGGTCACGGGCCCGCGCGGGCAGCGCCACCCGGCGGCGAGAGGAGGGCGGACGTCGGGGTCAGCTGGACTGGGTCTCGGAGACTTGGCGGGCGCGCCCGGGAATTGTGCTCTGTGGGGAGGTGCTCGATTTCCACCTCGAAGGAAGGTGACCTGGGACAGATGGGGCGGCAGCGGCGGGGGAGCCCAGGGGAGGGGCCCCCGTGTGGGCGTGAGCTGGCGCTTCTGCCGGGACCCCCGGTTGGCCAGGGCAGTGGCGGTCGGGTGCGGGGCAGGGAGCTGCCAAGGCTGCCCCGCGGAAGTCCCAGGGCCGGGGCCGCCCCACCCACGCCTGCCCGGCGGAGCGCTCCGCCCACCGCACCCCGGCCCAAGCGCCGTGGGAGCCGCCGCGGTCGCCGGCCCTTCCCGCGGGGCGCGGGAGCGACCGAGCCTGGGCGCGGTCCGCGTCGCGAGGCGGTGGGGCAGGGCTTTCATCCCGCGGCCGGGGGCAGAGGGCAGGGCCCACGGGCCAGCCTTGGAAGAGGCCCCAGGTCTCGCCACAGGCGACCACCCAGCCCCACCCCAGCAAGCACAGCTCCTGGCCGCAGAGGCGGCGACAGGCCCTTCTCCGGGCGTTGTTTGTACCTGAGCAGTGTTTTAAAATAAAACCACACATCAATGTTTTATTTTAAAATAAAATCTTTAAAAAAATAAATTAAAGTTTTTACTTATTTATCTTGAGAGAGGGGAAGGGAGGGAGAAGGAGAGGGAGAGAAACATCTGTGTGCGGTTGCTTCTCGTGCGCCCCCTGCTGGGGACCAGGCCCGCAACCCAGGCATGTGCCCCGACTGGGAATCCAACCTACGACCCTTTGGTTCGCAGGCTGGCACTCAGTCCACTGGGCCACACCCGCCAAGGATAACTTATTGATTTGAGAGAGAGAAAGAGGACATCGATCTGTTTTCCACCTATTGTTGCTTTCATTCATTGGTTGATTGTTGCATGTGCTCCGACTAGGAATCAAACCCGCAACCTCGGTGCATCAGGAGGCGCTGCCCCACCAGGTCGCAGTCACTTTTGTGTAACAAACATCATTTTACAACCTGTGTCCTTTTGTGCGCGTGCGTTTGCATGGCCGGAGACGTTCTGAAGGATTCCAGGCACTGCCCGGGGCTGGCCTTGGACCTCGAGTCGCGGGGACGCGGTGAGGGCAGAGGAGGCCAGTCGCCGAGACGCCGCCGCGCGACAGGCGGGCTGGGAGGAAGGGCCTGCTACGCGCTGCTCCCACCAGCCAGGGCAGGGCAGAGCCGGCCGGCGAAGGCCGCGCCTCTCACTGCTCGCCGCTGGCCGGTCCGGCAGCGTGCGGCCGGCCCATCACCCCGTCCCCGGTTCAGGCCCAGGCCCTGAGGCTCAGCCGGGCGGGGGCGGGGGGCGGCGGGGGGAAGCCGGCTCGTCTCAGGGCTCGCAGCGCAGAACTGGGGGTCTTCCCGGCCTCTCCTGCCTTCCAATGCCAGCCGCCGGAGGGGGCGTCCCTGCCCCCAGCCTCGGTCCCAGGCGCCGCGTCCCTGCGGACAGCGAGGTGGGTGTCAGGCTGCGGGTGACGCAGGAACTGCCACTCCCGGGCGGCCTCCGGTTCAGCTGGTTCTGTGAGCGGCAGGAGCGAAGTCCCCGCGACCCCGCCGGTCGCCTCGGGGCGAGGCCTGTGCAAGGGCGGGGCCCCCGGCGGGAGGACAGCGGCTCTGGCCGCAGCCCCGACAGCGGGCGCGCGCTCAGCAGGGTTCTGGGCTCGGAGGCCTCGCAGTCGGTGGCCCCACACGTCCCCACTGAGCGGTGGGGCCCGGCCTCTGAGCCTGGGGTCGGCGCCAGGTGTCGGGGCGTGAGGAGGAAGCGCCAGCCCCAGGGGCACCCCGCCCGAGGTGAGCCCCGCCGGGGCGGACATCCGCCTCCCTCCCCGCCCTGCCACCCACCCCCGGCCTCTGTGTCCATTCACCAAACCCCCGGGGCGACCCCCGCCGCACCAGGCGCGCCTCGCGAGTGGGAACAGAGGCCCCCACACCTGCCCCGCAGGGCATGTGCGCCCCCGGCTCCGCAGGGGTGAGTGGGGAAAGGCCGAGGAGCCGGAGCCGGCGGGAGGGGCAGCCGGGGCTAGGCCCTGCGCGGGGAGGCTGGGCGGCCGGACTCCAGGGCCCGCATCAGCGAGGCCCCCCGCACGGAGTCCTAAAGGCCAGTTTCGGGAGACGGTCCTCTGAGTTCTGCCAGGGGCTGTTAGACCGGCAATGACGACGGCGGGTCTAATGATGAAGCCGGCTGCGGAGAGCCCCCTACGCCCACCTGAGCGTTGTCTCAGGCCTCACAGCCCGCAGGTGGGGGCCGTTACATTAACACAGGGCCTGGGGCGGGCGGGCGGGGGCGGGGGAGTGGGAGGGTCCGTCGTCAGGTGGGCACTCCGGTGAGGCGGCGCTCTGCCCACCGCGGTGTCCCAGCTGGAGAAGGGCCCGGAAGACCCTGAGCCCCGGGCTCCCTCCCACGCGCGGTGGGCAGCCCTGGGGGTGGGGCCGGAGCAGGCAGGAGGTGGGTGCCCACCAGGTCCCCGAGCCGGCTGCTTCAGGGGGACACAGTGAGACCCACAGGATGGAGGGGGTGGCCCGAGAGGCAGGACCGTCCTCCCTCTGCCTCCCCCAGGCCTCCCCTGTCCATGCCCCCCGCCGAGCAGTTGCGCTTGGCAGCCTGGGGACATTTCTGTGTCAGGGGCAGTCCCCAGGCTGCTGCTGACCTCACAGGCTTGGACAAGCCCTGCTCCGCCACTGACCCCGGCGCCCCGTGTCTCCGGCCCCATGTGGGCCTCGGTCTCCATGCTGCCCGCACGGCGGGGCGAGGGCAGGGCTGTGTGGGGAGCAGTGGACACGTGGAGGTCGCTGGGGTTGGTGCTCCTCACGAGGTGTCCTCGGGAAGTTGGCACCAGCCCAGGGTAGAAGGAGGCACCTGCTGCACTGAGGGAAGGCAGTGCCGGGTGTGCTGGCCCCGGGGGTGGGGTGGGGTGGGGGTGCTGCTGAGCCTGGGGTCCTGGGCTCAGAAGCCACCCTGCCATTTACCAGCGGTTTCTCTGCTGTCCTGGGCTGCCTCCGTTGGCTCTTCTGAAAAAAAGGGGCCCAGTTCTGTCCCTACTTGCGGGGTCCTGGTGGGTTGGTCTGCACAGCGCTGTGCCTGCCCAGCAGGCTCGAGTGTTTGCATTTAAGCTTCAGGGTCCTCCCCAAAGGCCCCTCCACTCTGGGCAGTGCCCGTCCCCCCCGGCCCCCGCTTCCTGGTCCAGCCTCCACATTGTCACTCCTTACAGGCAGCAAGCGATTCCCTCCAGTCTGCAGGCTCCCCTGGGAGGCGAACTCTGTATCAGGGACCCCTTTGTCCGTGAGGCAGCGAGGAGGAGCCACGGAAGGCTTCTGAGCTAGAAGGGGATGCGAGGACGGGAGGCTGGCTGCTGGCGGCTGGGGTGGGGGCGAGGGCGCAGCGCAGGGGCAGGGCGCACCGCCGGTGCTGCCGCCTCGACAGGCACCTCGTCGCCGTCCCTCCATGCCCGCCCGCTGCCATCAGCTACCATCTACCAGTGAAGCTGCTGGGCCCCTGCAGGCAACGAGCCCTGGGCACCTGCAGGCTGTGCCCCCGACTCCGCAGACGCCCCACAGAGACCTGCGGCCGAGGGTCTCCGTCCATCGGTCTTGCAGACAGGGGGCCGGGGCTACAGTCTGACCCCGTCGGTCCAGCCCCTCCCCCAGCCTGGGGAGCATTCCTCAGGGGCAGCCGCTGGGCACTGCTGCGGGCCTGCGCTTGGATGCTGGGGACATTCCTGGCCACAGCGGGGCGGTCCCTGCAAGGACAGGCGGGGGGTTATGAGGGAAGGGCTTGCAGCAGGGTGCACAGGGCACACTGGAGAGGCGCCTGCCTGACCTGCCCTCCCTCCTCCCCGCCACCCTCACGCCTCCTTCCTTCTCACACGTACCTAGGGGGCATGTCCTTTGCATCTGAGCCTGGCAGGGTGCTGGCTCCTGCCCCTGACCTTCGAGGTCCTCCAGGTTGTCAGCTAAGAGGTTGAGGAGGAAGAGAAACACCCTGAGGAAGAGTCGTCGCCTGCAGAGGCAGGTGGCAGGAAACCTCAGGAACCACTGCCCAGGCCTCCGTGGCTGTGGGACCAGCAGCAGGCAAGGCCCAGCGCGGCACGAGCTCCCACTGGTGTCCGGGCCCCGCCCCCGCCCCCGCCCCCGCCCCCAGGCGCGCTCCGGCCTGCACGTCCTTTGCCCTTCTGGCCCAGCAGTGCCCTGGCTTTCCCTGCCTGGAAAGCGGCCCGAGCCTCAGCCATGCTGTCACCGCTGCTGGGAGCGCCCCCGTGCGCCCCATCTACAAGGCGGGCCCCCCGCCGCCATCACGCACGTGTCCGCTCGCTTGGCAGCCCTTGCCTTTCTCTGAAATTCTCTCTGTCCTGCGCAGGGGTCTGCGGGCCGTCCCCAGGCCACAGTGGACGCTCCGTGTCCGTCTCGGCTGCTGCTCCGGCCTCGGCACCTAGAGTCGTGCCGACATGCAGCAGGCGTCCAGGAGCTTTGGGTTGGTTGAATGAACAAATCTACATCGTTACTTAATAGCGACATGAACTCTCGTATTATGGATGCGTAGCTATTTCTCTGTGTGTTCACTGATGGGCATTTGGGTTTTCGTTATTTAATTGCGAGTAGCCCAGCAATGACTATCGCTGCACACATGGCCAGAGGTGCCAGAGCCCCAGCAGGGCACAGGGAGGCAGACTGGTTGAGGACAGCGTGAAAAGGGGCTACTTATGGGGTGGGCGGGGGCGGGGGAAGGGAGCTCCTGGGGCTAGCAGGGCCTGGGGGCTGCGGCCGCCTCTGGGTCTTCCGGGGGCAGCAGGAGGGCCGCGGGCAGCACCTGGGGGCAGCCGCTCCGGAAGGGGGAATCCCGGGCAGGCTCACTGCCTCCCCCCCTCCCCCCGCACCGCCCCCCCCCCCCCCCCCCCGCCCATGGGCACAGCGACTTGGGGCACAAAGCAGTGGAGGGGGTGGACCTGGAGGTGTGTAGGCGCACGCCCCACCCTGTGCCCTCCCGCGTCACCCCATCCCATGGGAAACGTGTCCACACCCAGGCCACACGCTGTCCCGCCAGCTCCTGATGGGCGTGGGTGGTGACAGCCGGGCAGTGCGCAGGCCGGAAGCCTGAGACGTTGGGCCCAGGAGCTTCAGGTAAGGCGAGGGGCGGCGGGGGGCGGGCAGCGAGAGGGGAGCCCTGCGGCGAGCCGCCCACTTCCCGGCCCCGCCTTCATCCCACCCCGCCTCCTTCACGGGGCTGCGGCAGCATTTTTTTTTTAGCCCTGGTGGGATGACACGCACTTCTGTTCCTTTGGGACCCGAGTCCTTTCTGGGCCTTTGTCATTCATGGACTCCTTCCCTTCTCCCAACAGGAAAAACCATTGAGCATCACAGGGAACCCCTGGCTCCTCACACAGTTCCCCGACCACCCCCCTCCCCGTGTAGAGCTAATTCAAGCTCCCTCGGATGCCTGGGACCAGTGTCGCCGGCGCACAGGGCCCCAGAGCGAGCCTATGGGGAGGGGCCACCTCAGCTTTAATGTGTCAGAGGCACCGCTGTCTCCTCATGGAAGCCCTCCTTGCTAGCGCACAAGCCCTTTGCGGAAAGCGTTTACCTGCCTCTGGTCTAAAGGAAAAGACAAGAAATTCTCTCTCCTAGTTTTAGTATGAAACACCCTAAAGAACTTCTCCGATTGGCCTGGCTCAGGTCACACAATGGCACCCGATCAGGGGGACGGAGAGCGGACCAGCTGGTCCCTGGGGCCACGTCCACGCCCGTTGCAGCTCCCCTAGGACCCCCAGTCAGAGCGGAGTGGGAGCAGAGACCCCCAGGGTGTGGGGAGAGGGGGTAGGGAGTGCCAGGCGGACAAACACAGGGACGGTCCAGCAAAGGAGCAGCGACCTTTGTCCAGGGTACTTGTCGTAATGCGTATCCCAACACCAAACTGAAATTTCAAAGGACAACAGATGGGACTCAGACGAGGAGTCAGGCTGCCACAGGTAGCCCGTCAAAGGCGATACTTGGGAACCTGCCCCAGACCCGGAGGAGAGAGCGGCCCGGAACGTGGTTGAGCCGGCGCCCGGCACGGGGGTGCGTGCTTCCTCCACCTGGGGCCTGGCGCAGGCGCCCCTCCCAGCACTCCTCGCGGAGCGTAAGACATGGCCCTCCTCTGGGGGCACAGTGGCCTGCAGGTGGGCCCCCGCTGGGGAAGAAGGGCCCACGCGCTGCCGAGAGGCGGGGGCAGGAGTGAGCTGTCCTGTGGGGACCTGCCAGCCCCTAAGTGTTTGCCAGGGCCAGAGCTGTGAGTATGTTTCCTATGGACAGATGGGAGTCATGAAGACAGACATAAGCCACATGGACAGGTCACCTTAGGTCCTGTCCAATCATCCCTGTAGGAGGGCAGAGGTCCCCTGCAGCCAACAGGAAAATACCCGCCCAGGAAGGCAACACAGCACAGGAGCGGGAGCAGCAGGGGAGTGCCAAGGAGCCCCTGAATGTCCTCAGGAGGGGGATCAACTTACTCTCTGCCAGGCCAGAGGTGAGACTGCAGCCCCGCCAACGCCGTGCCCTCCACCCCGACAACGGGCCGCAGCGCCAGGGGGAGGGAGGAGGGCGTGCAGGCTGAGGGAGGCTTGTGGAAGGAAGGAGGGAGAAGCCGAGCACAGCCCTTCCCCGGTGCTCGCCTCAGGCCCTAAAGGGCCCAGCTGGGCCCCACGGGGAATTAAGGTTAAATCCAGTTCAGAGGTTTAAGTCTGCAGACCTGGATGTTCTCAGTTCTGAACTGAGCCATTCATTGCTGGCAGTCTGAAATCACCTGTGCCCAGTCCAAGGTGCTGGGGACAAGGTTAGGCTTAGCCTCCCTTGCTTGTTGCAAAGACCGGAAACCCACCGGAGCCAGCCCCAGCAGGAGGGTGCTGTTAAGGATGTTGCCAGGGACTGAGTGTTCATGCCCCCCAAACCCTTAGGCCGAAATCCTAACCCCCATGTGATTAGGAGGTGGGGCCTTTGGGAGGTCTTTGGGTCATGGGGGTGGAGACCTCATGAATGGAATCCGTCCCTTCTGAGGACAGAGCTCCCTCCTTCTCCCACCCGAAGACACAGCCTGACAGCCCTCGGTAAACAGGACTGACCCGGAACGTGATCACGCTGACACCCATCTCAGACCTCCAGCCTCCAAAACTGAGACACGTTTCCGCTTTCACCAGGCCACCCAGCCTCCGGCTCTGTTACGGAAGCCTGAAGTGACCAAGGCAGATGCAAGGAGCCTCATGGGTGCCTGAGGACACTGGGGTTCCCTGGTCTGGGGACCCAAGCCTGCACCCTTCACCAGTCGATCAGAGGGCCCCTTGTTTCTGAAACAGCAAGCCTAATGCATGACACGAGCTACCAACACGTGAACACTCACCAAGTCAGGCCTGTTTAAAAGTGCCCTACAGGTGAGAATTCACTTATCCCTCTGAGAAACTGAACGATGAGGTAGGTCCTATTGTTATACCATTACTTATACCCGAGGGAACGGAGGCACAGAGAGATTTCATTTCCATACTCACAGGTACCCGCTGCGCAGGGAGGTAAGGGAGACTACAAGTGGAGCTGGGTCTGATCTGGTCTAGGGGGCTACGCGAGGCTGCCCTGACCAGGCAGCACAGCATCGGATCTGGATTGAGCCAAGTGAGGGCAGCTGTGGAAGGGCATCCAGGGTGGAGGGCTGGCAAGTGCAAAGGCCTGGGGACAGGAGGGCACCGCTGGTTGGGGAGCAGCAAGGAAGCTGCTGGGACTGGAGGTGGAGCCTGAGGAGGGCGCGGATGTGGTAGAGAGCTGAGCCGGGCCAGGCTGAGCCTCCTGGGTCTGGAGATGAGAGGATGCACGGCCCAAATGGGGACATTGTTGGAAGGAAGGACGGTGGTGTACTCACACTGGGACAGAGACAAAAAATGGGGACCCTCCCAGACAAGTTCGGACATCAGCCTTTTCCTTGTTTTGTTTTTTCTTCTTTTTAGAGGTATTATACACATACAGTAAAGTGAACAGATATTTGGAGCACGGATGGATTAAGCTTTATTTTTGTACAGACACATGCAACAAGCTGGGTTTGTCTGATCAAGATGCAGAAGGTTCCTGCTTCCCCCGCCCAAGGCTCCCTCACGTCCAGTTCACGGTCCCCCTCCCCCAAGAAACCGCTCCTCTGATCTCTAACACCGAAGATTGTTTTTGCTGGTTTTCAAAAAATTAAGGTATATTATAAACAGTGATATGCTCCACTCTTAAGTGCACAGTTTGGAGACTGTTCCTTGCATGCGCTCCTGAGTAACCACCACCCAAATCAACTTCTGGCAGCCCCGGGCTCCCTCCTGCCCTTTTCCATCCGTACCTCCTCCATGGAGGCAGCCACTCTTCTGGTTCCTGTCTCCGTGGGTTAGTTTTGCTACATGCTCCTTTAGTTCTCCGCCAACCCTTTATCTGTGCCCGCACCTGCCCCCCGCTGCTGTCCTGCCCCAGCTGAAGTCCCTTCCCTTCCCCGGGTCAGGGTTCCCATAGCCCTGCTCCCGCCCTCACGCACCCCATGGCCTCGGTGGCCTCCCACGAGTCCCAGGCGGCTCCTCCTGTTCTGATGCCACGGGTTTGTTTGGGTGCGGATGTTCGTCACCCTCCTTCCCCGCCACCCAAAGGAGCCAACAACCTCAGCAGCGACTCGCTGGGCAAACCCAGGTTGGCGACAAACTGCCACCCTGAGTCATTTGTGTTTGAGGGAGGCCTAAGCTGGACAGTGGACCTGGAAGTGGGCATCTTCCCGCTGCGGTGGGCATCGCGAATGCACCAGGCGCTGGCCCGCCGGCTCTCCCGCAATCCCGCCCCGGGTATCCCGTCTGTCCGAGTCAAAGGTGGGCCCGCGTTTCTGAGAGCCCTGGTTAAAACCCGCCGCAGAGGCCCCCAGAGCTGCGACTGCAGGGCGGCCCCGAAGCCGCAGGCCGGTCGGGGCTGCTCGGAGCCTCACGCTCCCCTACGGACGCAGGGCGAGCGCCCGCTCGAGCCCCGCACTCGGAGGGCCGGTCCGCGAGGTACTTGCACACACCGCCCAGACATCCTCTGCGCAAGCGCCGGCGCCGCAATCTCGGCGGCGCACTGGCTCCCGGCTCGCTCCGCCCCGCCCCCCGCCTTCCCAGCCCCGCCCTTCGCCTTCCCAGCATCCCGACCTCCCTACGGCGAGCTGCGAGGTCCGATTCCTCCGGGAGCCAGGAGCCGGGACGCAGGGGCGGGGCGGCGCGCTGAGGTCAGCGCGGCGACGGCCGGCCCCTCCGTGGTTGGCTGCGCCCGCGCTGGCCGCGCCCTGGTTGGCTGCGGGCCGCGGGGCTGGGCCGCCGGGTCGGAGCTGGGGTCGGAGCTGGGGCGCCGGTCGGGCTCGCGCAGCGCTCGGGTTCGCGTCTCTCCTGGGCGGTGGCGGCGGAGAGGGCGCGGCTGCGGGCGGGGCTGAGGAGCGCAGGCGGGGCGGGCCGCGTCGGGCGGGGAGGGCGGTGGCGCCGAGGGGAGGAGACCGGCCCATGGACCCGCGGGGCCCGGCGCCCCAGACGCTGCGCCGCCGGGACCGAGCTCAAGATGTCTGCCTAGGCCGGGGCGCAACGACGCGGTCGGGGCGGCGACGAGGCGCTGCCAGGGCTCGCGGCTGCCGGGTCCCCGAGGGCTCGCCCTGACGGACTGGCCGAGCGGGCAGCGAGAAGCGGGCGCGTGGGGAGCGGGCCGTGCGGCACCATGTCGGCCAAGGTGCGGCTCAAGAAGCTGGAGCAGCTGCTCCTGGACGGGCCCTGGCGCAACGAGAGCGCCCTGAGCGTGGAGACGCTGCTCGACGTGCTCATCTGCCTGTACACTGAGTGCAGCCACTCGGCCCTGCGCCGCGACAAGTATGTGGCCGAGTTCCTCGAGTGGGGTAAGTGCGCGCGGGCCTGACCCTCGGTCCCCCGGCCGGGCCGGCCTCCTCCTCCGCGCCGCCCTCCTTCACGCTTCCTTCCACCCGCCGCCCCGTCCCTCTCCGGCCGCTGCGGTCTCTTCGCGGCGCTCGGTCCCTCCCTGCGCTCTTCGGCCTTCGCACATCCGCGTTCGGCCGTCCCGCCCCCTCATCCTGCCCCTCGGAGCCACATCCTTCGTCACCCGCCCCCCCCACCCCTGCCGGGCCATCGCCCCTGCAGCTTCCTAGACCCACCCTTCGAGTCTGGATATCATTTCCTGCAGCCCTGGCTGGGATATCCGCCCCCGCCCCCCGCCCCCCTCTCCGGGGTCCGGAATCAGCGGCCAGGGCCGCCCCGCACACGCTCCGCTGGCTTGCGGGGGCAGCCGCCCGTGCTTTCCCGGCTGCCTCCCGCGCCGCCCGTGGGCCCCCCAGCCGGGGCGCGTCTCCTAGGTGACAGCCGGTCTATGTCCCCTTCACTGTAGCACCGCCCAGGCAGTTTTAAGGTTAAAAGCCTTATTTTGAGTACACCGTGCAAGAGCAAATTGATTTTTTTTCTTTGTGACTGCGCCAGATCCTGGTGATATTTGGGGGTAGTTGGAATTGGCTGTACGTGGAAGTCGTTTAAAAACTTCCTTCCTCTGACCCTTCTGTGCCTCCTCCACTTCATTCAAGGGCCCAGGAGGCTGTGGCCGTCGATCAGTTGACCTGTAGTGCGTTATTAGGCGCAGGTTTGATTAAGCCACGTATGACCGCTAGAATCCGGAAGGCCGGGTGGGGCGCAAGCCCTTGGCCCCACCCTCCCCGAACGTGGGCTGCCGTTGGGACCCTCACCTGAAACCGGGGGCCACACCCATGAGAATCCTGCCCCCGGGTTTGCGTCATTGGGCTAGAACTGTGCAGCTGGAACCAGCAAGTTTAATCTTCGACCATAGAGCTGACATTTACTTGAGGAAACGAGCAAGTGGGTTCTGTGGCAAGGCCATCTCTCGGGGGGGACGGGGACTGGAAGTGGAGTTTTGTTTCCAGGTTAAAACCTCAGTGGCCGTATCCTGGAGAGGGCTTCTGATTCTTCTCTGAGTGTTGACATGGTGCCTGCGAGGGCAGTGGCGCAAGCCCAGCGCCCCCGGACGGCGCGATGCCTCGCTGCGCGGGGACTACCCCTGGCGCGGACCCGCGGTGCGGGCAGAAGGGGGCATTCGCGTGCTGGGGTCCTTTCCCAGTGACCTGACTGCAGCTGAAAAACTTACTTCAAAGTTGGTTTGAAAGCGAGGTCTTTGGGGCCTGTCGCTCTGAGCCCTTTGGGGGCTGTGCTGGCCGTTCCTTTCCGGGTGTTTGATCTTGGAATCCAGGTTCCGCAATCAGGCTCACCTCTGGCCCGGACTCTAAGTAAAAGTGTGACTGGAAGGAGGAAGCGGGGGCAGGCCCGCCGGTAAGGCGTGGGCCGCTGGCCTTTGGCCTGGGAGCGAGCCACGCAGGGCGGGCTGGTCCGCGGGCTGGGGCCCTGTCGCTGGGCGCTCCTGGCGCAGCCCTGCGCCGTTCTGGGGACGGCTAGGCGCTCTCTGCTGGGCGAGGCTCTTCCAGCTCGCGTGGGGTCTTGTGTTTAGGAGGTGTGACCTTTCCAAATCTAAACAGGAGCTGCCTGCGGTAAAGATAGAAGAAGTATTTCAAAATTGTGTTCTGGCTTTTTGGGAAT
The DNA here is from genome assembly GCF_021234165.1 of Pteronotus mesoamericanus. Classification (NCBI taxonomy): domain Eukaryota; kingdom Metazoa; phylum Chordata; class Mammalia; order Chiroptera; family Mormoopidae; genus Pteronotus; species Pteronotus mesoamericanus. The sequence goes on along the minus strand of NW_026555082.1, from coordinate 2,368,069 downwards.
TACAAAAATAAATACATTACATTATCCTAAGAACTTAATTTCCACAGAAGTGTGAACTTTAAACTACAAAGACTGGTTTTAAACTTTAGGTGGCATTTTATTTTATTTTTATTTTTTAACAGATTATATTTATTTCCAGAGAGAGGGGAAGGGAGAGAGGGAGAGAAACACCCATGTGTGGTTGCCTCTCCCGCACCCCCAGCAGGGAGGGGACCAACAACCCACCACCCAGGCCTGTGCCCTACACTGGGCATCGAGCTGGCCACCCCTCGGTCGGAGGCTGGCGCTCAGTCCACTGAGCCACACCAGCCGGGGCTCAGGGGGCATCTCAATGAAATACTGGCGCTTTGGAGGAGCAGCGTAGCACCCCTGTGTGCCAGCAGTGTGTCACCGCGGCGGCGGCGGTGGCCGTGTGCGGGCGCAGTCACTGCTCGCTGCGGCCCCAGGTGCCTGGCGACTGGCCGGAAGGCGGGGACTGGTCCTGCGAACAGAACGGTCTGGGAGGCATTTTCAGGGACCCTACCGTCTTCTGGTCAGGAAACATGGACGCAGGCTGTCAGTCTGCCGACGGTGGAGCCTCTGGAGTCACACTGTGCGGCACTTGAAACCTCGGGCGTGCCGAGTCGCGTCCCACAGAGGACCAGTCCCTCCCCACCTTCCAAACCTTGCTCCTTGTCTGATGACAGTTACGTGGAATTCTTGAAACTCAATGAAAAAAATAGCCCATTCGGCTCAGATTTTGAGACTTACTGGGAAACCTTTGGGGAGATCTGGAATGACTAGGTAATAAATTCTTTACGTTTTAAAAGAAGACTGTTTCTGGCTCTAGTTTTCCTATTTCCACAGTGGTTGCACAGGACAAGAGTCAGCCTGGCTTCATTGTAGGTTTGCATCTTTAATTTCCCCTTCATTGTGTTTATAATAGTTTGATTAGGTTCTATTAAACCACAGACCTTAATTAAAAGTTAGAAATACTCTGCTTTGTATGTGTATTTCTTTAAGCTTCTTTTAAAATGCAAATTTGATGCTGTTTGAAGGACACGCGAAACACTGAAATTTCAACAAGTGAACAAATAAGGACAACTAAAATGAGGTGAACTTGTTCTTTCATCTCTGTTACGTAAAAATACTTTTACACGGGTTAAGTACGTAACATGGCCTAAATATCACGGCCAGCGTGGCTCTGGATGGAGCCGCTGTTTGGCACTGGATGGGCCGCCCCGGCCCCCCTGGCCTGCAGCCGCGGCTGGGGGTCTGTGTGGCGGAGGCGCACCTCGCCAGCAGCCTGGCCTGGGCTTGCCGGTTCCCACCCCACGGTCTCTCCTCTCACCCAGACACACTTCCTCTGTGAGGAGCAGAGTTAATCTTCCAAGCCGCCTGCTTAATTTCCTCCTGTGCGCCCTTCCCGCGTCGTCAGTGCTGCGGTCCCTTCCTGGAGCTCCCCTCCCTCGCCGCGCATTCCTGCGGCTGGGGGCTCGCTCCTCCCAGGGTGCGCCGATGACTCCACCGAGCGAATGCGTTCACACTTCGCAGATGCTGCCGAGCATCTCAGGATGCGTTTTGATCTTCATGGTTCTTCCAGCTAGGATGTGGGTGTAACATGGGACACTTAAAAACAAAAAAAAAGATTCTATTCATTTATTTTTAGGGCGGGGGAAGGGAAGGAGAAAGAGAGGGAGAGAGACATCGATGTGTGAGAGAAACAGCGCTTGGTTGTCTCTTGCAGGCGCCCCGACTGGGGATGGAGCCCCCCACCCAGGCCTGTGTCCTGACCAGGAATCGAACTGGTGACCTTCCGCTTCCTGGGACAAGGCCCAACCAACTGCGCCACACTGGTCAGGACTTGGGAACACTTTTTTGAAATGACAAACTTTGAGAAACTGTTGTTTTGAATAATAAGATCTAAATTGTAGGGAAATAATTGGGATTGCATAGCAAGGATTAGGGTGACCTAATTTAGATTTCATTAATGGCTGTGTGAAATGCACAGGTGTGGAGCACATAGCATGGGATGGGCAGCTGAAGCGACCTAACGTCACCAGGCGGGCCTTCCCTTTTCTCTCCTGAAACCTCTCGCTGTCAGTTGGGCTTTAAAGCGAACACGGCAGTGTCTGTTGAACGCAGACCTTCACTGCGTAAAACGGGAGCTGACTGGAGCCGTTCTTCCCGCAGGTGCCGCGGTGTGAGGGGTGCGCGCCGCGGGCTGCTCTCCAGGCAAAACCCTCCAGTGCGCAGGTGCCCGGGGTGACACCCTCAGCTCCCGAGGGCTGGCCGGGAGTCCCCTTTGCCTTTGGTCCCGCCCTCTGCCGCAGCCGCAGGGTCCTCAGAGGCCCCGCCTGTCTGCTGACGCAGGTGCTGGTGAGCGGGCGAACAAAACAAGAGTGGTAGTTTCAAACTGTATTAAGTACGGCCAAACTGTTGAATGCTGTTGTTGGTAAGGAGCAAAGAGTATCTTTTCAGACTAATTAAGGATTTTGTGGGAAGAAACCAAAAAAGGATTTTTGAGCTTTTTTTATTTTTTTTAAATCAAAAGAGGATAAAGTAAAAGGAAATTTTGAAAGAAAAAAAACGCAACAATCCTGTATTCACATCACCCTAATCCCCGTAACACTATTTAGTCTCTGTCCTGAGTTTAAGTTTGAGTCTTAGATTCTTAGAATGTTCCAGAGTGACGGTATGTTAAAGTTACCTTTTCTTAATACAGTGTTTTCTATTGTAGTTTTTCCATGCCATTTACCCCCCATACCTCTTCCACCTTCACCCACGCCCCTGCCCCCACAATCTAAAGTTGTCTTCAGTGCATGTGAGCAGCTCACTGAGATGGAAGTGGACTGAGTCTCCGGCCATACCACCCTGAACATGCCCCACCTCGTCTGAAAATGGAGAGAGGAAAATATACTTCCTTAGATGTAAAATTACAAAAGTTCCGACAATGCGAAATACATTGAAATTATGTATGTAATTTTATGTAAAGATTTCTGTTTGATACTTATTGTTTGTGTTGTCAACACTAGGTGACTCTCCAACCAAGCCGTAGAGGACACAGTTACTTCCCTGTCTCAGGGAGGGTCTGTTTTCAACAGCATGAATTATTTTTTCTTTCCTTTGGCCTGGATGCCAGTGTGCAGTCGTGAGCGCGGCCCCGTGTGGAAAGGGAGCCCAGCCCCCCCCCCCCCCCCCGGTGCAGCCAGGCCCTCGTGGAGCCTGCCTGGTCCTGGTCCTGCCTGCCGCGTCCCTGAGCCTCCCTTGGCCCCCCCGAGACTCCTCTCCGCCGTCCGCACTGCGAAGTCCCCTTCTGGGGTCTGTCTTGCTCCTCGGGGTGGAGTGTGTCTCCCAGGGTCTGAAGTGCCTTTGCCCCTCCCACCGGAAGGGCAGTTTGCCTGGGTGCCGAACGCTCGGCCGGAAGGTGCGTTGCCTCGGGGTCGGAAGCGCCGTGCCTCCGCTGTGCCCCCCGCCCCCCCCCCCGTGCCCGGACGAGAAGCCTGCGCCCACGGAGGGCCCCGGGCCTCCGAGTGACCAGCTTGCTCTCTAGGAGCTTCGGGCTCTTCCCTTCACCCCTAGTGTCCCTCCGGGGTGGGTCCCCCAGATCCCGGAAACTGTTCTGTACGACTTCACGGTCTCCACCTCTCTGATTTCTCCATTCGAGCTGTCTTGATCTCCTGTTACGCAGGTGTTGGACCGTCTAGTGTTTAGAGGGCCGGCGGTGCCTGGAGCCAGGGCTGCTTCCCCTGCGGGCTTGCAGCCCGTCCTGGTTTCTGCCCCTCGCTGTTCCAGCCTTCGGAGGTCCTGGCGCTGCTGCGGACTCCTGGGCCTGCTACCCCCGCCCCCGCCCAGCACCTCACACGCCAGTCGCTTCCGGTTCCCTGGCTTTGCTTTTCCCGCTGTGCAGAACGAAGTTGACTTTTCAGGTCTGCTGTCCTCTGTCATCCATTCTTTCAAGTATTTTGTTAAGGACTTGAGGCGTGCCAGGCACTGCGGGAAGGTGACTGCAGCGGGGGGAGAGGTGACCGAGCTCCCCTCCCGCTGCCCAGGGGCCGTGTGCTGTGTCTGGCGGGGTTCGGAGGGTGCAGCGACGGGCCCGTGCACCCCCCTCCATCTGTGTGTGAAGTCCGAGCATCCAGCTCTGTGGTCGGTGATTTGGGTGCGCTGCACCGTGCTCCCCTGGGCGGGGCGGGGACCCTCCTGGGGACAGGCGACTCCATGTGCCTGTGGACACACCCTGCACGGAGGTGTCTGTCGCGTGTTGAGTGTCATGGGTGTGTGTGACTCAGGACTGTGGAGGAACTGTGTCTTCCGGGAAGTGACAGGGGCCCATCTGTTGCACCCCGAAGCTTTTGGCGTGCAGGAAGAACTCACTCATTTGACATGCGTAGCAGGCCCTGGCTGGTGGGGCTCCGTGGACTGAGAGCTGGACTGGAAAGCCAAGGAGCTGCCAGATCGATTCCCGGGCCTAGGTTTGGGCCAGGTCCCCGGTGGGGGCACACGAGAGGCCACCACACAGTGATGTTTCTCCTCTCTCTCCCTCGCCTTCTCTCTAGAAATAAGTAAATAAAATCTTTGGAAAAGCAATGCAGAGCAGGAGAAGGACTTATCTTGCCACTGTTCATTTTCTAAAAACACAGGTAACAGATGGGAACTGCAGAGGTACACGCCCCCCCGCCCCAGGCTGCATTCTGGGGCTGCGCTCTGCCCGAGCCTGCGCAGGGACTGAATCGGAGTCCTTGACTCTCTCATTGGGTTGGAAAGGGTAAACCAGAGGCTGAGTTTGTTTCTTTAACCTGTACATTGTTTTTAACCTGACAAAGCATTTGTGTTGGTTCTTCACTATTGAGAAAGATGTTGATTTCATAATTAATGGGTGTGCAGCAGTTCTTGAAAAGTAACTTTGCGGCTCTGTCACAAATAGGCTTGTTCTTTTCTAACTCTAAGTATTCGAGATTAGGTTGTTGGACGTCTTTATGTAAACTAACAAGCCACCTTTCTGACGGTCCTTTCCAGCGAGCGGGGACGTGGCTGGCGGGCTGCTGTCAAAAGCTTAGGAAGTTACAGGGAACCCTTTGTTGGCCGTGTCACCGGTTAATTGCAGTGTTCAAGGATGGCATTTATATTAGAGTGTTAGCACAAGAAATGTTTCTCAAAACGTCACGCATTACTGTGGTTTTATGAAACCAAAGTGCTAAGCCTGGATGTGTTTTCTTTCACAAATATTTAATCGTTTCTTCAGAGTAAGATTTGTGTTTACGAAGTTTTGATATACCTTGTGAAATAATATGTTAAGAGGGGTATTGAACAAAAACCAGTTGTCTATCAGTAAGGTGAGAGAAATGTAAATTGAATTACACGACTGATTAAGTCCGTTTATTTTAGTGGAAAGGAAATGTTTCCCTGCCATTTTCAGTTACCAGATGATTTTTTCTTGATTTACTTATTTTTTGGTAATGGCCTTATATGTGATTTACTTCCAGAGCGTTCCCCCTCCCTCAGACAAGCGCTGTCCCCTGTGCTGTCCCCTCCGACCCCTCCCCCCCAGCTCTCAGCAACCCGGCGCCCCCGTCTGGTGCGCATCGGTGTGTTCTGGACATGTCCTGCGCTGGGGTCGCACAACCTGCGGTCTTTCGTGCCTGGATTCGTTGCCCTTAATGTAATGTTTTCAAGGGTATGTCTGTGTTTTGTTGCTTTTTATTGCCAGATATAGCCTGTTGTACGGATGGTCCACATTTTGTGCATCTCTTTATCAGCTGATGGACATTTGGGTGGTTTCTGCCTTTACGCTATGATGACCAACGCTGCTGTGGCTGCCGTGTCTCATTCTGTTGGTCGAGTGGGTGTTGCGTGTTGAACCAACCGTGCATTCCTGGGATGAGTCCCACTAGAGTCTAGATCACGGTGTACGATTCTTTCTCTACGTTGCTGGATCTGGTTTGCTGGTATTTTGTTCAGGCTTTTTCCATCTATAAGAAATGCTGGCCTGCAGTTTTTTTCCTTGGATATCTTTGTCTGGTTTTGGTATCAGCGTCATACTGGCCTCATAGAATGAATTAGGAAGTGTTCTGTCTTCCTATTTTTTTGAGAGTTTGTATTAATTCTTAAAATTAATATTCTTTAAATGTTTGAGAATTCACCTGTGTAGCCATCTAGATTTTCTTTTTTGTGGTTAGTTCTTTGATTACTGTTGAGTAATTCAGTTTCTGTACTTGTAGATCTTTCCACATTTTCTGTGTTTTTATGAGTCCATTTTGGTAGTTTTTGTCTTCCTAGGAGTTGGTCTGTTTCATCTATCTAATTTGTTTGTATACAGTTATTCACAGTATTTCTTAGTAACCACGTTTACTTCTTATAAGGTCAACAGTAGCATCTTCTCTTTCATTTCAGTTCTGGCAAGTCGGGTCTCCTTGGCCCATGTTAGAAGTGGCTGACATCGCACACTTTATCTTACACATATCTTCTCGCGGTAACAACGCACCCGCGCGGAAGAGCGGCGCGGCCCCTGCGTGCTCTCGAGTGTGACCGCAGAGGCTCTGGGCGCGGGCCGCGTCCTTGGTCCCCGCACCGCAGCGCCTCCGGCCTCCGGGCGGCGCCGGGCTCTGCAGAGCCCTGGGGGTCGCTGGCTTTCCTTGGAGACGCCCCCGCAGACGCTGCTCCCGTCGGTGCCCTCCCTCGGTCTGCGGGGGTCTGCGCGGGGCGTCCCGGGGCGCAGCCCTGCCCTTCGTCGCTCAGGACCGCCCCCGAGTCGCCTAGGCGTCTGCCGCTCTCAGGCGTGGCGTGCCGCCGGGGCTGTTTTTATTTTGAACAGCTTCTAAGAGTATAAAAACAATGTCTGCTCATTAAATAAATTCTAGCAGTGCAGAGGGGTCCGCCGCAGAAAGTAAAAGTCGCCTTCTCCTCGTTGTATTAGAAACGCTTTGACTTCTTTCTTTTTATTTTAGGGCATATTCTGGTCATTAATGTTGAAAACAATATTGATTTGAAAAATTTTTTAATGTCAAAAATTGTATTTCCTAGTCATAATTATTTTGAAGTGTTATGAGAAGTTAATGTTGAAATATGACTATTTCATATGACAAGAGTATTATGATTTCGCCTTTGATAGACTATTGATTTTTGTCACTTGTGTTAACAGACACGATGCCGTGCACGCGTCCCCAGAACACGGCGCACTTACTCACGGCGCTTCATTCTCCAGTGGGGCGGTTGAGCCTCTTGTGTTCGTGTGTTATTGATTAATTTTTAATTTATATTCCTAATTGAGGAGCAGCCTGTGGTCTGTGATTTTGCCTTTTATATATTATCATTGGAATATTTTGGTATCAGAGTTGTGACAGAATTTTAAGAAAAATTCTGAAGCTTCCAGTTTTGTGTTCAAGAATATTTTAGAGAACGAAACCTTACCATATTTGTTTATAAAACTGCCTGAACGGAATGCCTTTCCCTGTGAGGGATAGTCTTAGACAAGTTTCAAACTTTTTTCTAGAGTTAGTATTCTATTGGGTTTTTTCTTATCTTGGTGGGTTTTATCATTAGTGTTCTCTTAGAAACACCATTCATTTTATCGGTAGTTTCTTGTTTATTAACATGGAATTATACATAAAGTCGTTTCATTAATTTTCTTTATAGCTGTCATTTAAAAATATTTTTTTATTGATTGACTTTTAGAGAAGGAGAGAGAGACATCGATTTGTTGCTCCACTCATTGGTGTGCCCTTTGGCTGCTGCTTGGTCGTGCCCCGACCGGGGACCCAGCCCGCAGCCTTGGCACGTCCAGGTGGCTCTCTGTCCAGACGGCCCTGTAACCAACTCAACTAGGGCCTGTGTCATTTTTAAAGTAATATTCACTTAAGAGTTATTAAGGGGAATTGCCAATTTTTTGTTGTCAAAGCTTATGGCATTTATGTTATTTAAAATTTTTTTTTATATTTTGTTTAATTTTTTAGAGAGAGAGGAAAGGAGCAAGGAAGAGAGAGAAACGTCCACATGTGGTTGCCTCTTGTGCGCCCCCGACTGGGGACCTGGCCTGCAGCCCAGGCCTGTGCCCTGACTGGGACTCGAACCCACGGCGCTGTAGTTCACAGGCCGGCGCTCAATCGAGCAGGCCACACCAGCCGGGGCCATGTTATGTTTTTTTAAAATTGTTCTTCAATTCCAGTTGTCCCCATTTTCCCCTTACTCTCCCCTGCCCTACCCACCCCCCACCTCCCGCATTCAACCCCTCCGGCCTATTGTCTTTGTCCATGGGTCCTTTATACATTTTCCTTGATGACCCTTCCTATATTACGCTCTTTGACTATAATGAAGCCTTCCCTTTTTTATCTAAGTTGGTTGTAAGAATTGGAAACTCGTAAATAGCATTTTCATAATTACGGTTCTATGACTGTTATTCACTGTAAAACCAAGTGACTAGTGCCCTGAAAGTAATACAAAATAATATTGAATGTAAACTGTAATTGAAAAATAAGAACGAACAGACAGAGAAGTGGCAGAGCCAGGCGGCAGGTGCGTGTCCCGGGCCTCGTGCCGGAGCGTCAGGCGTCGGCGCTGGCGAGCCCTGGGCTTCCTTCCCGGCTTCTGGGCCACATCCAGCCACCCGTTTCTTCCGTTCACACTGCTGTTTTGTGGATTCTTTTCTGATGATTTTCTAGAGTTTTTCTGGGAGAGGGAGACTGTATACGTCTGTTATGCATGCATTATATACACACGTATGTACATGTAACATTTCCCCCATGTAGGGATCAAGGGTGGTAATCTTTCCAAGACACTGACTGTCTACAGTGTCTCATCGTGCCCTCATTTTACTGGTAGTTTGACTGGACTGGGTGTAGAATTTGGGGGCTGAAACACCTCCCTCTTGCTTCATGATCGAGATGAGGGAGTGGAAGCCGTGGCTGGCGTGGCTCAGCGGGCTGAGCGCCGGTCTGTGAACAGAAGGGTCGCCGGATCGATTCCCAGTCAGGGCATGTGCCTGGGTTGCGGGCCAGGTTTCAGTTTGGGGACGTGTGAGAGGCAATCAATTGATGTCTTTCTCCCTCTCTTTTTCCTCCCTTCTCATCTCTCTGAAAATAAATAAATATTTTTTTAAAAAAAGATGAGGTGGCTGGTAGGTGCCTGCCATTTCCTCTCTGTCTGAGGGTGCTAATTAAAATTTTTTTAGTTTTCATTCTCCTGATTTATCTGTTTCCTCTGAGGGCCATTTTTTGTTTATCTTGGGACTTTTCCTACTAATGATTTCCCTTTAAAGGGCGGTAACCCTTGACTATCCATTCTGCCATGGATTATATAGAAAACTTCCCTAAAAAGAACGTGGAATCGCTCAGTGTCCTTTTGAGTGGTGATATTTTGAGTACTGCTAGATTCTGAGTTGGTCAGGTTTTATAGTGTTTCTTTTCAGTAGCGCATTCACAACAGTTGGTTTGAAACATAAGTAAAACTTCACTTAACGTTAAGAAAACAGCTTTACAAACCCATGCCACTCCTGGGCACTGTCCGCTTCACAGCTCCACCCCCCCCCCCTTTCTTAGGGTTCCCTTTCCCGACCAGTAATTCTTGTTGATTGCATGGCAAGTTTAATGGCGCTTGAAGTATCCCATTTATTATCTGCGAAAAATGTCCTCCAGTGAAATGCACTTGCAGTGTTTGCAGGTGAAGTCCGGCGTGGAGCTTGTTTCCCATCGCGCTGGAGGTGCCCTCCAGCCCCGCGCCTGCAAGGGAGACTTCCGGTGGGCGCCGAGCAGGGAGAGTGTGGCTGGCGGCCCCCCTTTTGCAGGTGGAGTCCAGAGTGCGGCTGGGCAGGTGCCTCTGATCGGGCTCAAGGGCACGTGCCTGCGACGCCGCGTGCTGAGACCGTTAATCCCGTCAGCCCTGCGGGGTGTGCGCACAGACCTCACCAGCTTGTGGAACCGTGTGATGGCCCAGCGGAGTGCCAGCAGCCCAGTGGATGGACTTGCCCGACGCCCTGGGCCGCGGAGCAGGCGCTTGTGCCGGACGTGCTGCCAGCGCATCGGGGGCCGAGAGCGGGGAGCGTGGGGAGCCAGCGGAGCCAGCCTCCCGGGTCTGCATGTTTGTACGAGGGAACGCAGCTTTCAAAAACGTTCTTGGCCTCGTGTCATGAAGCAGCCGGTGACCTTGGTGTGAAAGCATCACCGTTCTCTTTTGGAGTGGCTTGAATTTTTCATATGTTGACATTCTTTATTTTTATCAGTATTAATAAAACTGATAACAATTGGTAATATTTCTTACTTCAAACACATGAAAAGCAGGGAGAGTAGAAGAATGAACCCCGTTTCAGTCACCTGCTTCAGCAGTGGTCAGACCATCTTTTTGTCCCTTGCCCAAAGAAGGATTGCTTTGGGGCAGCTCCTCGACGTCTGTCATCTTGTTTGTAGATGTTTCCATACACCGCAAGAAAATCAGGGCTTCCTTTAACCCCTTAGCAGTAATAACGTTAGGACGTTGAAAACAGTAACAGTAATTCCTCAGTACAAACAAGGAGTCGCGGTGTAAAGTTCCTCTTTCTGTTGTTTTCAGTCGATTTGCTCTTTGGGAGCCAAAACAAAGTCCGCACGTGGCGCCGGGGTTGGCTCCGCGCCCAGCTCCCCGCTTTCTGTGGCTCGTGTGTTGGAGGAACCAGGCTGTCTCCTGTCCTGCTCGTGCTGCTCCGCCTTATTTCTAGTGTTTTCCTGAGTGGGCAGATTTGGCTTTTGACAGGTCATTCCTAGCCGATTGGCCCAGGATACTTTTGTGGGAAATAGAGCTATTTGGGGACTTCATTATTGTAAAAAATAAGGTGTTTCTTACCTCATCTGAAGTGCAGTTTTTACACACTGTTGTGAGGCGTGTTCTCCGTCAGTACAGGACCTGCCTAAGGTCCTGAGCGTGGTCGGGGTGCCTGTGGCTCTGCCCGAGGTCCTGGGGGCCGAGGCGCATGTCCCGGCGGAGGCGGGAGGCTGGCGGGGTCAGTCACGCCACCCCCCCCGCCGCCCCAGCCCGCCGGCCGTGGGGGCACGCCCTTCCCCCAGCCCTCCTGGCTGATTCACCACCCCCGCCTCTCCCCCCACGGTCACCCTGTGGGGCACTTCAGTGGACACTGAACATTTAGAGAGTTGATCCATGTTTTGCTAAAAATCCTTCCCTTCTCCCCATACTGCACACTGGCTTGTGCAACTTTTTCCTATTAATTTTTTAGAACCCTTTATACAGGGGAAATTAGCCCCTTTTCTGTGTAGTTCTTCTGAGTTTGCCTTTGTCCACACTTGCTGACGTTTTGTTCTGAGTTTCCGGCCACAAGGGGAAGGGGCCGGTCGTGTGGGGCCTGAGTCTCAAGGGCCGCCCCCACTGCCCTGAACCCCCATTCTGAGCCGGGCGGCGGCGGCCGGGCTTGTCCCCCTCCCGTGTTCGCTGCCCCCTCGGAGGTGGGCCGCGCTGCGTCGCCCTCTGTGGGAGAGACTAAAAAAGGCCCCTTGAGGTGACGTGGTCACGTGTGACCTGGGACCGAGTGCGAAGGCAGCTGGCCTCACGGCCCGAGGGCCTGGGGGTGGCCAGGTGGGGCGGGCAGTTCCGTGGAGGGCAGGGCGGTAGGGCCAGATGAGGGGCGAGCTGTCCTGGGGGTTGCAGCTTTTGGGGAGTGGGAGGGGGTGCAGACAGCTGTGTGGTGTGAAAGTCGCCGCCGTGCCGCATGCATGTGGCGGCCGGCCCACCCCCTCGGTTTGCCCCAACGCCGGCTCGGCAGCCAGGCCTGCTGTGAGCGGCTCCGGGCCGGTCACACTGACCCCGCACCAGCCGCCTGTCCGGCAGCCTGGCTGCTGCTCCGCGTGCCCGCGCTGGCCTTCCCAGTCGTCGCCTCGCGTCTTCCTTCGCACCCCCAGCCTGCGTGGAGCCGCCTGGCCCCGCCTGGGGCCCCCACAGCGGGTGCTCGCCTGGGCCGTCCGGGGCCAGGCGCTCGGCCTGCTGCTCTGAGAGTGGCCCCTCGAGTCCTGGGAGGCTGGCCGCGGGCGGAGGGCTGGACGGGCTCTGCGGGCGGGTGAGGCCAGGAGCGCACTGGGGCGGTGGCCGTGGGCAGGGCTTTGGGGTGGGGCGTGGGGGTTCAGGTCAGAGCGGACGGGCTGCTGGCCGCCTCCGCCCCAGCACCCCCAGCATGCTCTCTGGGTCGGTCCCTGAGGGCTACGGCCTTGCTGACCGTGGCTTCGGCGCAGACTTCTGCTGCGCTGTGTGGGGGCCTCCTAGAAGTGTCCTGGCGGGGTGGCGTGGTGGCTCTCCGTGTCCCCTTCTCGGGCGGGGGCAACCGTGCATCGGGGCGGGAGGGGCCGTGGGCGGCCACTGCTCTGGAGGAAGCGGGGCGTGGGGACCTTGGATGGCCCCCAGTGGCGCGGGGGCGGGGGTCGCGGCCGGGAGAGGGAGGCCTGGCGCTCATCAGCCCTCACCCTCGCGTGCTCAGAGCCCCCGCCGGGCGCGCCTGCGCCTGCACAGCCAGCCGTGGCCCGGAGGGGACATGCAGGCTGGGAGGTGGGTCCCACCTGGGCCCCGCTGGTTGTCCACTGGAGATGCTCTGGGTCGACGTCAGTGAGGGCTCTGAAACGGGGGCCTGTGCTCTCTGGCTTTTCAGTTGCGCACAAGGGAGAGGTGGGCATGCTTGTCAGTGTCGGGCGATGCGGTCCCCTGGGGGCCAGCGCTCCCCTTGCTGCCGGCCCAGCTCTGCAGAGGCCTCCGGGCGGCGGCCCGGGGGGCAGGCGGCTCCCTGCTGGGCACGCCCGGCGTGGGGGGCTGGGTGTGGGTGTTGCAGAGACTTTCGGGGGAAGTGGGGCTTCTGTGCTGGGCGAAGCTGGCGACGAGTCTCGTTTTTACCGAGGGGCTGGGCCAAGCAGAAGGCGGCTGTGCCTGCGGGCGGGCGGGCGGCGCCGCAGGCCTGTTCTGAAGTGTTCACCGTTGGCCTGCCAGGCGGTAAAGCAGCGTTGATCCGCAGAGAGCTCTGTCCTTCGCCTTGGTCCGTGGGTCTCCTCTGGCTTCTACTGAGAAGAGGACCTGCTTATTGAGCCACGTGAAGCCCGAGCGACCGAGTCCTGCTGGAATCAGCTTCCTTCCTATTTGTTGATCGATTCACTGTGCGGGCGGAAGATAAACGGTCCAGGAAGACACTCGCCCTTCTCCGTGTCTGCGTTCTTTTCCTTTGGCCTTGTTTCCTGAATGCCGACGTTTTTATATAACTGAAAAGTTGTCGAGCACAGAGGGATTTTTTATTTTTTAAAAACAGTCCCTCAGAAATGCCCGGCCGGTTCAGTTTGATCATGTGACATCCCATTTAAGGCAGAGAGTGTGCCATCTAGTCTGAACATTTCATTGTTGATGGTCAAATGAATAGTATTTGAAAGGGGCAAAGCCCCTGTACCACATTCAAACTATTTTTGTGCCTCAGACAACTTTCTAAGCCTCTTAAGAAACCCCAAAACAAAGCCGACTCTCCACTCAGGAGTGTCGTAACGAGGCGCGGTTTTCACCGTGACCCCTGTGGCAGCCTGCGGGCCCTGGAGGCACAGCTGCAGGGACCCTGCCGGTCGCAGGTGGGCCACTCTCCTGTCTGGGGTCTGCCAGGGGCATGAGTGTGTCTCTGGCGGCAGCGTGCGTGGCATGTCTCTGGTGCGGAAGCCGTAGCCTTGCCCGGTCGAGGCCGACACTGCAGACCGGCCGCCATGGCTGCTGGGAGCACGCTCTCCCTTCCCCCGCTCTGCCCAGCCCTGGGGGATCGGGGGGCAATGCTGCAGGCTCTTGTGCCTTTATAGCCTCAGGTGTCTGGCGTGGGATTAGGTTCTAGAAGATTCATACAATCTTGGTAGAAACAGTTTTTTTTTTCTTTCGGAGACGTTTATTCCCTGTACAGAAACGCAGAGCTCATCATGAGTACAGTACAAGCTCGAAGGGGTTCTAGGTAAGAGAGGATTAACTGTAACAAGGTTTGCAAACGTTTGGGCCTGGATCATTCGCTCTTTGGCTCCGGGTGGCTCTTACGAACTTTGATGAAACTGGTTTATATTCAGGTGTGGGAACTTTCAGCTATGATTCTGTGGGCCTCGGGATGTATGCCAGCTGGGGTTTTGGTAAATCCTGGCATAAATTTGTTTTTCAGATGTTTTCGAGTTCAGTGTGTTTAGACCTAAGTAAGAGTCTTGTTGGACAAAGATTCCAGTCCTGGTGCTCAGAGAGGAGGGCATGCGGTGCGGCAGGTCGTGGGCACGGAACCTAAGGAGGGGCAGGCGCCCCGGCGCTGCCTCGGGGCGGCGGGACTTGTGCTGCTCGCGCTGGGCAGGGTCTGGGCACTCGCAGGGCGGCCTGGAGTCGGCCCAGGTGACTGGTCCCGTTGGGGAGGGCGGCGGGAGGCGCGCTGGGCACTGGAGCGGTGAGCGGGAGGGCGGGGCTGTGGGGGAGGGCGGGGCCGCGCTGTCCTTGCAGTGGCCGTGCAGGGCTCCCCGCCCCCTCGCCCCCGCAGGCAGGTGCGCGTCCTGGGGAAGTTCGGGGCGCGGTGGGGGGGCAGAGTCCTCCTGGGAGGATCGTGTGTGCACGGCAGGTCCTGGTGGTTGACACGGTGCGCACTGTGCTCACGGTTCCGTCCGGTCTCATTGGGTCCCTGGTGACCCCCAGGCGTGGCACTACCCCTGACTCACTGCGAGGTCACTGGTCAGATCAGGCGCAGCCGGGTGGGGAGCCGCGCCCAGGAGCCTGCTGCTGCCAGCCAGTGTCCCTCGCTTTGCTTCAGTGATTCTCCAAGTGTCCTTACTGCCTTCTGGACACACTGATGAGTGAGTCACGGGCTGGGCGGGCTCTGCTGTGACCCTGCTTCCCTTCCCTCGGACAAGCCCGCCCGGGAGGAGCCTGCGCTGTGTGGCACACACCGCTGATCACTTGTGTCTCTTTCAAATTTGTTATTATTTTTAAGTGTACAGTTGTTATTCTTAGTATATTCAGAGTTGTGCAGACGTTACTATGGTCCAATTCCAGGACATTTTACCGCCTCTGAAAGAAACTCCGTACCCACCCCCTGCTTCCCCCAGCCCCTACTTTCTGTCTCCGTGGATTTGCCTGTTCTGGACGTTTCATGTAAATGGGATCTTAAAATCTGTGGCCTTTTGTGATTGGCTTCTGCGCTTGGTATAACACCCCACCGTATGGCCGGACCACATCTGGCTGACGCCTCGTCAGCTGGCGGGCGTTGGAGTTGCTTCTGGCTTGGGCTGCGGGGGATGGCGCTGCTGCCGGTGTTTGTGTGGACGTGCGTGTGCCTTGGCGTTTCCGTTTCCGTTTCCGTTTCCGTTTCCGTAGGGTGTGGGCCTGCGCGTGGAGCTGCTGGGCTGCACGGCAGCCCCCCTGGTTTGCGTTTTGAGAAGCCGCCTGCATCCCTTTCCCGCCCGGCTCTGAGCGTGTGAAGGTCGCCTTTGCCCTGCTCCTCGCCGGCGCTCGTTCCGTGTCCTTTGACCCGGCCTCCCAGCTGGCGTGGCTGTGCCGTGGCCTCCCCCGTTTCAGTCTGTGTCCTCGTGCCTGGGTGTCGGCCGTCTTTTCATGGGTTCAGAGCGATTAGTGTATCATCTTTGGAGACATGCCTGTTTGGGTCATTTGCCCGTTTTTTCATTGGGTTGTCTTTTTTTAGTGAGTTGTGAGAGTTTTTGCTGCATTATGGTTACAGGTCCCCTATCAGATACGTGAATTAGCACATTTTTTTCCTTCATTCTGTGGCTGGTCCTGTCATTTCCTTAGTGGTATCCTGTGAAGCGCAAACATTTTTAGTTTTGTGAAGTCCAATTTAAAAAATGTTTTCTTGCTTGGGTTTTTGGTTTCATACTTGAGTCCCTCGACTCACCCAAGGTCAGGAGGCTATATTTATACTCGCATCTCCTACGAGTTGTACAGCTCCACCTCTTCTCCGTCTTTGTTGAAATCTAGAGTGAATTGTTCAATGCTGCATGAGCAGGGCCGCGACGCTCTTTCGCAGGAGGAGGTCCCGCCGTCCCAGCGTTGTTTGTGGGAGGACCCCTCTCCCGCTGAGTTACCCTGCGGTGCCGGCCACGCCCCAGTCCTCCTCTGGCTTCCTTGGCTTCGCGCTGCCCCGCGAGTCCGCGGGGACGAGGTGGCGGGTCCGCCCTTGCTGCTGGGCGGTTGCCCGTCGCCGCGCGAGTCCTGCCTGTGGTTCATCCTCCCGTTAGTGAGCAGCACGGGTTGTAACGGTCGGTTTGTTTTTAAGGTTTTATTTATTTACTTTCAGAGAGAGGGGCAGGAGGGAGAAGGAGAGGGAGAGGAACATTGGTGAGCATTTCTCTAGGCCGCCTCTCACAGGCCCTCCGCCGGGGACGGCCCGCAGCTGAGGCCTGTGCCCTGGCAGGGACGGCCCCGCGGCTCTGGGTCTGCAGGACGGCGCCCAGCCCGCTGAGCCGCACCAGCCGGGGGTGGGGGGGTGGGGGTAGTCGGCTTTTGTCTGTTATGAGTCAAGCTGCTGTGCTCATTCTTGGATCTTTCTGACAGGCATGACCGGGCCATGGTACATGCATGTTAGCTAAGAGCTACGGACACAAATGGGGCGGATGCATGATAAATACTCGGCAGAGGAGAGGGGAAAATTGTTTGCTTGGATTACCAGTTTTCAAAGAATTTGATACAGCTCCCCTGTCACGAGAGTGGCGCTGGCTGTGCTGGCTGCCGGGGGCACGGCCGTCCCTCAGCGGTGCTCATCAGGAAGTTAGGAGCCACTGCTGTTCTGCTGAGCGGAAAGGAAACAACCCAAATTCGATAACATTCTGTCCACTTGTTGATTAAGTCGAGAACAACGAGAAAAATAAGTAGAGCTAATTTTTCCTCTGGCCTTTAAAATTGAAATGGAAAACAAGTTACTGAATTTATTGAGGTGACATTGGTTAATAAAATTATGTAAGTTTCAAGTGTAAAATTGAGACTTTTTAATGGCATAAAAATGTGAAGAATCACGTGTGGGCCATACAGATGAACAGCAAGGGAATAAGAATACCAAGCATTTATGCGAAGCTGGGCTTTGCGTTTTCTCAGTTTGCCTGTTTATCAAAAGCAGGGATCACCACCCCCCTGCAGGTTGTAGAGATTATTCTATGACGTCCCTGACCCAGAGGTGGGTGTTGGGGGAGTGGCAATGGAGGCAGACTCAGTATTTTATCAAGTACTGAGGGTAGAAGAGAGTAAAAGAAATGTAAGTTCCCATAAGTCCTAACCGAACGTCGTTGGTAGATTCTGTGACTAAGCAGAACGACGTGTAGCAGAACCAGTTTACCCGAAGCGATACAATGAGGTTCAGGTTCCACAGCATTTCGTGAGCGCTCTGAGGAGGCCACTACCCAGGGACCTGCTGTGTGAAGGCCCGACCTCCCTTCTCCTGCCTCTTCAAGGGACCTCGCCACACTTTTGAACTCCTCGTAACAGAAAGGTGGTGGATGTTACTTGGTTGCTAAAAATGCCCCCGAATTAGTGCCCTGACTGGTGTGGCTCAGTGGGTTGGTGGTGTCCCACGAAGCAAAAGGTCGCCCGTCCGAGTCCCGGTCAGGGCACAGGCCTGGGTTTCAAGCTCGGTGCCCGGTCGCGCTTGTGCGAGAGGCAGCCAGTCAGTGTCCCTGGCACAGGGGCGTTTCTCTCTCTCCCTTTCTCCCTTCCTTCCCCTCTTGAAACACATACATACATACAATCTTAAAAAATAGAAAAGTCCCCTCAAGTTACTGATTCCTGAAGTTATGTTGCCTTTCTTGAACGTATTGATGTGCTGATGCTTTGCGCTTCCTTTTGGGCACCCCGCCCCCGTGTAACCCCCGCCCCCTGCTGAGCTGTGGTTTCCCTCCAGAAGCCGTTTTATCGGGGCCCTGCAGTGCAGCCTGGGGTGAGCGTCTGCTAGGAATGAGCCAGCAGGGCTCAGACTCCGGGGAGGCGGGGAGCCGGGGAGCCGGGGAGCGTGAGTTGGGACTCACTCTCATGGGGGCTCCTCCTTGTCTGCCAGTCTCAGGCGGGCGAATGCGAGGCGTCGGGGGTGGGGGGAAGGGGTGGGGACGCTCTCTTCCTGGTTGCCTGTGTCCCTCCTGCCCCGCCGGTCACAGCCCAGCTGAGGGTGTGGAGCGCCCCCCCCCCCCGCCCCCGCACTTGGACGGCAGGGCGCTGGCTCTGCGCGGGGGTGGGGCAAGGGCTTCCGCCTCGGTCTCTCGGTCTCTCGTCCTCTGCAGTCCGCCGCTGAGCTTGCCTCCCCTGGCCTCTCGTGGGCTGCGGGCCGGGGCGTCCTGCCCTCCCCGCTGGTCACGCGGGTCCTGCCCAGCCGGCCGCCGGCGTCATCCATGGCCACGGCGTGCCCACCGCAGGGTCCTGCTTCTTGTCCTGGGCGGAGCAAACAGCACGGTCGAGTCGGTCAGGGACTGAGGTTCTCAGATGCGTAGCTGAGACTTCGAAAGCCGTCCCCAGGGTGGCCGTGACACTCGCAGAACGTGGCGGAAGCCACACGCGGTCACTGCCGCTGGTCCTCACCGCCCCGGTTAGGCGTGCTGTGAGGCCCGTGCGCTGCCAGAACACGCACGTCACCCCAGGAGCGGACTGACACAGCAGTACGTGTTTGTAAATATATTTTCTTTATCGAGAATGAAGTTCTTACCCAAAATTCAGTAGAGAGGAACAGGAAAAACTGAAGAAAAATCAGTGAGTAAAATCAGTGATTTCTACCCTCCCCCAAAAACAAGAGCCCGGAGGAGCCAGCGAGGGCCCCGTGAGAGGAGCCTGATGCCGCAGAGCCGCGGGCGGGGGGGGGGGGCCTGGGCGTGGCCGTGCCCGCAGCAGTGCCCGTGCCATGCACTTCGGGGAAATGGCTGTGTTCTGCGGGTTGTTCATGGAACATTGGGTCATTCATTTTGTAACCTTGCAGTTACGGTTTATCGTTAGCATCTGAGTCCATGGAAGTGAACTCTGTCTCCTGTGAGGTCAGTGGCGCTCCTACCTGTCCCTGTCCCTCGCTGGGCTAGTCCATCCTTTCCACGGGAGAGCAGGTTTGGAGGGGATTCATTTTACCTCCATCCTAAGATGAGTGGTCAAACGAACGAAAGAAACAGTGTTTGTTGAAAGTGATTTCAAGAGTCTAATCCATGTATTTTTTTAGCGGCAAAACTGCAGCGTCTGTTTTTACCGACTCCGGCCCCTCCCCCTTTCTCAGACGCGGCCTGATGCTCTCCCTCCGGACTGCGGCTCCTGCCGTGCGCTGCGGCGCGCCCTGGGCAGCCCCAGCGGGCAGCCCTCCGCCCCTGCTGCCCTCGGTGCGGAGGCCCCGGACGCCTGCCGGGGCGGGGGCCCTCCCAGGCCCCGTCGGCGCCCCGGCCTCTCCCAGCCTCTGTGGGCGGTGCTGCCCCCCGGGGCCGCATCTGGGCTGTGGCTCTGAGGGAGGCTGGGTGTCCCCCGCCCCAGACCCACAGCGGAGCCCAGCTTTTCTGGAACCCACACTCGCACATCGCTGCCGCCTTGGCGTTTGCCGCGTCCCTGTCCTCGCCTCACGTGCTGGCAGCCCCTCCGCGCTGTGGGCACCCGCAGGCCAGCCGGTCGGCTCCCCCGTCACAGCCCGGTCGGGGCCTCACCGCCCCATGGCTTGTGCCGGGCCACCGGCGCCCTGTGGGCTCTGGCCATCCCCTGGGCCACCGCATCCCCAGTGTCCCGGGTTGGCTTTTTATCCAAAGGGTTTCTTATTTTCTGTAGGATCTACTCGTTCCATGTATGTCTGGTTTCTTTTCTGTCTTAACTCCACTGAAATGTAAGCTCCGTGAAGGCAGGGGTTTTTGTTTGTTCACAGATCTATCCCTACTGCCTAGAATAGTTCTGGCAAAACGTAGATGCTTAATGAGTATTTCATGGGTTCTGATCTATTTTAGAGCCTGTAACTAAAGTCTCTTGGGGACTTACAGGTTGGGTGTAGTGGTCATCGTAGGAGTGACAGCAGCGTCCTTCCCGGCACCGTTTATTCCCTGTGCTCTGCCCGCCCCCACTCCAGCCCGGGCTGCGGTTGGCCTGTCCCGCTGCCCCCGCCCGACCCTCCTCCGCATCCCCACGCGTCCCTCGCACCGCGGCCACGCCTGACCTTTCCTCCTTCGGGCGCCCTGGGTTCCCTTCTCCGCACTGGCGTCCAGGCTGCGGCTCTGAACCGTCCTGCGTGGGGGCGCACGCGCTCCCGTCCAGCCCAGCTGCAGGACTTCAGGTTGGTTGGGCTCTTGCTGGTTTTGGCCTCTGTCCCTCACCTCTACATCCTCCTTCAAAAAAAAGGTCGTGTTCCCTCCCTGTGCCCCGACAGCTGGTTTCTTTTCTCTCTCTTCTAGCAGCTTTATTCGGATGAGATCCACCCATACAGCTTGTTTCTTAAATTCTTCCTGGTTCTTACCTTGCTTGTCCGTGGGCCCCGCTCAGTGTGTGTCCGTCCCTGCTCTCTGTGCCCCCACAACGACCCTGAGTGGCGGGAGCCGCCTGCCTTCTCCGAGCGCTGGACACGGGTCAGAGAGCGGGGCCCTCGCCTGGGACTGACGGGGCTGGGGCGGCACAGCGGGTGCCCGCGGGCTGCCTGTCGGCTCGGGCTGGTGGCCAGCCCTCTCGTGGTGGGCGGCTCCCGACGTGGAGGGCGAAGCCTGCGAGCTGTTGCCCGCGACGGGGGGGTCTGAAGGGTGACCGTGGGGAGGGGTCAGGCCTCCGCGCTGGAGTGGGCAGTGGCGGTTCCCGTCGAGGGCAAGGAGCCGCGCGCCTGGCCTTTGCGCTGCCCAGTGGGAGATGCCCCCAGCCGCCACGGAGTGGTGGCTTTTCTGAGTTAAGTTTTGGAATGAGGTGCAGCAGAGGGAAGCAGAACCTGCCGTGATTCTTCCTTGTACCTGTCTTGGCAAGCGCGGCTCCCAGACCAAGGAGGAGGCCTGGACGGCCTCGTGGGGAAGGACTGCTCGCCGCGGCCCCGCTGGTGGGCCTCCGCGCCTTCCGGGCCGGGCCGTGTCCCGGACGGCTTCGCTGGATTACCCGAGACCGCAGAAAGGCGAGACAGTGGACCTGGCTGTCCCCAGAAACCCAACCCCAGTGTCCTGAGAAGACACGGACCTTAGACATGGCCTCCGCCGTGGGGCCAAGAAGCCACATGTGGTTTTCTTACCAGTTGGGACGAGAGCCGCCCCAGCAGGACCATACGTCCGTGCAGACTGGCGGCTGCCACTGTGGCCATGCTGCCGCTGGGCCGCCAGGAACTGACCTGAGTTGGCGGGTCTGGGCCATACTCTACGCAGGCCTCGCCTTGTGCCCATCTTGTGAGAATGAGGCCGGACAAAGAAAGCGAGAGGACTGGAGCCTTTGTTGAAAATCCTACTTACTACAGAAAAAAGTGCGGCTCTTTCTAAAGGGTTGTCTCCCATTTCCCCCCAAGGCAGCAGGGCGATGTGTCTGCTGAGCCGGTCCCAGCGCACGCTGGGGTGTGGACAGCGGCCGCAAGGCCCGGCCTGTTGGTGCCTGTCAGCCTCTGCCTGAGGCAGATCTCACTTCAGTTGACCTTCCTGTTTCACATTAATAAGGACATTCTCAAACTGGACGTCATGGAAGAAAAGTGGCCCGTGTCTTGAAACGTGAAGGTCGTTGGAAGGCCCAGAGCGCGCTCCCTTTCCTCCCCAGTCCCCGCCACTCTCCGAGGCGTGGCGGCCGCTGGCAGAAATGCCGGTTGGAGCCGGGATCAGTGACGTGCGCCCCCAGGGTGGGGAGCCGACAGGAGAAGGCGGGTGAATTCCCCGCCTCCCGTAGCCTGGCTGGCGCGGGCCCTTGTGGGGCGGCCGCCCTGCTTGCAAGGCCGGCTCATGGCTGTGGTTGGCCCCCCTCGAAAGAGGCCCCCCGGCTGGCTGAGGGGGCCTCTGGGCCCACAGCGTGCAGGACTTGGGTCCCCGTGGGGCCTGCCCCGTGGGGCTCACGTAGAGCAAGTGTGGCGTCCTGCTCGGTGACGTAGCTGGAGTCTAGGATAACTGTGGTGCTACAGCTTATTCACGGACTGTTAAGTAGGGCCTCTGAGTAGCATTCAGACAACAGATTAGAACTCAGAGTGGCCCCCAGGAGGCATGGTGGCGGGTCTTTTGGACGAGAACTGACCATGCGCTGGGCCCGGTGCCACCTGGGCTGTGGGCACCGTCTGACGGGCCCCTAGGAGCTTCTGGGAGCAGCCCGGCTGTTTCCGGTGAGGAGCCCGCTGTGGAGAGGCCGGGTCAGCCTCAGGGGCGGCCGGGCGGCGCGGCGGCCCCGCGGCGTTCAGACCAAGCACCGGCCCCGCCATTTGCCTGCCCACGAGGATGTGCCTTCTGCCTAGGAACAGCACGGGGGTCTGGGGGCGTCACCCTCCCCCTCGCGATGGTGCGCACTCGTCCTGTGCCGTGATTGTCCACATTCCTGAGTCGCGAGTGTGCGCGTGGGGGATGCGCGGGGAAGTGGCCTGGGACGGCCTGCTCGCTGGGCGAGCCGCACAGGGGGCGCCTTGCTGCCTGCGCCTGCGCCACGTTCCGCGACCTGTGCCCGGGACTCTGCCGGCGCTCTCCCTCGTGCCCCCCAGCGTACGGTTTTGTTTTGTTTTTCTTAACTTGTTTTCACCGCAGTGGGGAACTGGCTTTAGAAAAGAGGTGCACGTTGTGAAGGGCTCTCCCTTTGCCCAGGCTCTGGGCTTTGACAGAGGAGTCCCAGAGCCTGCCTTGCGCAGAGACTCGTGGCCGGAGGCATCAGGTGGACGTGCCATAGGACGTCCTTTCAGCAGTGACGAAGCAAGACGGGCCCGTGGCCAGGCGAGGAGGAGGCGAGGCACGGACTGTGGAGAGGGTGCGGAGGCGAGGGACGCGGGGCCCTGAGCCAGGGCGCGGCCGGGCGGCCGGGGCGGCCAGCAGCCCTCCTGTGACAGCAGCCGGCGGGAGCAAGGCCTCTCCCGGTGCGGCCGTCTGCGCCCTGGCCCGCAGGTTCCCCGGCTCAGGCCAGCCTGTCCCTGGAGTCAGAGTGTCGTGAAGGGCCCCCCAGGTCCCCAGAGTCTTGAGTTACACTCAGTGGAAAGGTGGTATTTGTTCATGTCCTCTGTTTTTCGTTTTTATTTTTTAAAGATTCTCTTTATTATTAGAGAGGAGGGGAGGGAGAGAGAGGCAGAGAAACACTGACGTGAGAGACGCTGATCCGTTGCCTCTCTGGCCGAGGCCTGACCTGCAACCCAGGCCTGTGCGCTGACTGGGACCGAACCGGCCACCATTGACTTTGTGGGAGGGACGAGCCCACCCGGCGGAGCCACACTGGCCGGGGCTGTCGCTGGCTTCCCGTGCGTGGCGCCGTGGGGCCTGTGTGGGCAGGGGCCCGCGTGGAGGGCTGTGCTCGGGCGCGGGCGCCCCCCCGGAAGCCGCGGCTTTCACAGGGCGACTCATGACGACAGGGGCGCTTGACTGGCGCCCTGTGAAGGGGGCTGTTCTGTGGTGTAACGGGAGAGCTTGGCTGTAAAATAAATAGAACCCATGTACAGTAATTGAAGCACATTTAAGAAAGCTACAGTAGGTGTCACTCTCCTGTCGGTGCAGCAGCCGTGAGAGCTGCCAGACGCGCAGCCCCGGCCGGCCGGCGCGCGCAGGAGCGTGGCGGCCTCGCAGGCGCCCGCCAGACCCGAGCCTGGGCGCTTGCTGCGCTCTGCGTTCTCGCGGGGCAAGGCGGCGCTGCCCAGCTGGTGTTGACCCCGTGCCCTTTCTCCTTGATTGTTCCGCTGGGGGCGGGGGGCGGCCACACTCTCTGGTCCTGGGGGTGCTGCCCCGGCCCCTTCCTCCTCGTGCAAGAGGCCAGACATGCAGCACATGGGGGCGTTCCTGGCCGCCAGACTCGGCCTCCCTGCGCCTCCTGGGCGCGCCCCCCCCCCCCCAGCGCTGCCCGCCCACTGCGCCCAGGCAGGGCGCTCGTGCCGGACGGCGGCAGCCTCCGCCCTGTTGTCTGCTGGCGGCCAGGGCAGTCTTCCTCGGAGCGGAGGCTGCGCTGCAGGGTGACGCTGCCTGTTCCCGTGGAGGGGGGGGCGTCTGTCCCGCAGCCCTCGGCCGTTGGGGTGCCCGTTCCTGCCTGAGTGCCACAGGGGGCGGTGCTGGGCTATGGAGGAAAGAGAAGAGTGGAAGAAATTTCTCCTGATGAAAGTGCAGCTGCCTAAGAGCTAAAGCTTTCTTCAGTCGTGTGTGCGGGGGAGATATCCCACGTCGTTATAAATATGCACTTGCCTTAGGGAAAACGCAAGCCCTCCTCGTAAGAAGGTCGCCTCTCCTGACAGCTGGTCCTCGGGCCACTGGGCTTCCTGGGGCCCATCTTTGTGCTGGGCCTGGGGCAGCCGTGGTGCCCGGATCGGGGTGGGCCTGGCTTCCGGGCTGCGGTGCTGCGGCGAGGCTGGGGGAGCAGGGGCAGCGTGAGCCCCCTGCTGGGGGCCTGCAGGCCCAGTCAGAGTGCCCCTGCCAGGGGCCCCTGGGCGAGGGGGAGCCACCCTGCACCCCCAAGGACTCTGAGCAGGAAGCAGGAAGGCCCGGCCTGAGTGAGGGCTGGGCAGCTAGAAGCCCCCGGCCAGGGCAGGACGAGGGGGCACAGGGCGGAGCGGGGCGAGGCGGGGTGCGGGCCGAGCACAGAGCGAGCCTTGTGAGCCTGTAGGTTCTGTCCCAGCGCCGTGCGGTGGGCAGCCAGCGAGGGGCCGGATTGGTAGGAGCGCAGGAGCAAGCGCGGTGGCCGTCCTCGTCAGGGGCCCTCGGGGCGGGGAGGTGGTGCCCGACGCGGCGAGGGGTGAAGGCCTCGGTCGCCGCGACCGAGCCTCCCAGGCGGCGGGCGGTGCTGACGAGCGGGAAGGAGGGGGTGAGCTGCCTCACAGCCTGCGGTGCAGGGTCGCGGTCGGAGGGACCGGGGGCCCATTTTATGGATGAAGAAATTTCACCACAGAGGATCGAGTGACTTTCTAGATGGTACGGCCACCACGTGGCGTCCTCAGGACTTGACCGTCCTGATGGAGCCTGAGCCGGGGCTCTGACCCCTGCCCAGGGCGGGAGGAGCCAGCCGACCACTTGGACACACAGAGGCGTTCAACCCAGAAACAAAAGCCAACACTTCCCACCCACCCCGAAGCCCTCCAGACAGCAGGGGGGTAATGGGTTCACTGAGCCATGTGGCACCCCCCCCCACAAAAAAAAAGAGTTCTTTAAAGAGTTGACAACTTTCTAAATAAGCCTCAAGAATAAAATGACAAAGGAAAAATGAACTGATCCAGTTTTATTAAAAGTAGTAATTTTCATGAAACGCATGTAGGTGCGTAATCAAGATGGAAAGCAGGAGCAGGAGGGAGGGATGGCGTTCCCAGCCCTGCGGGCTGCACGAGCCCACGCGGAGCGCTCCGCACACTCCATTCAAAATGACGAAGACGTGGCCAGCGAGCAGAGGCCACGAGTGGCCGGCCCACACCGTGGGGTGCCCGGCGCCCGGGGAGAGCCTGGCTCGCAGGCACCGGCGGGGGGCTGCCCCATCGCAGGACGGGACGTCCGGGCGACTCCTGGGTGTGGGGAGCGGCACGGCGGCCTCCGGAGACGCTGCTCGGGGCAGGGGCCGTGAAAGACGCACATGCCCTCCGAGGGCCGGGGGCCCGGAGTGTCCCGCACGCTTCCTCGCCGGGAGGAACTACAGCTTTGAAAATTAAACGTTTGACCAGCACGTTCAGCAAGTGCCTGAGTTTTAAACTGCTGGTGTGCTAACTTAGTGAACTATTTATACATCCGTTAAAATGATAATTGAGCAGCACGGAAATGGGAAAACGTGAGAAGTCAGTCGAGAGCCGGGGACAAGCCACGTGAACACTCTGAGCGCGTCCGAGCCAGATGGGCCGGGACCTGAGCACCGCGCGGGGGCTCACGGCGCTGCAGGGGGGCTCTTTTGACTTCACGAATGTTGCTGTTCAGTTTGCGCTTTTCAGGCTGGCTCACAAGCGTCTTCAGTCTTCGGGGTTTTGTAGAAGCGCCCAGAATGCTGTGCTGAACTGCCGCCAGAGTGAGTGTTCCGCGGCGATAGCGCCTTCACGACTGGTTGGTGCTGCTTCCTCCCCGGACGCCCTCACTCTGGTAAAACAGCTCAGCAGGTGCCTGGGGTGGTTGCTCTTCACCATAAAATGAAAGGCACCATTTGGTTCCCCCAGAAGAAACCAGGAGATGCTGTGGTCTTTACTGGCTGTTTAAAACACGCTTCCACTAGGAATTTTGGGAATGCTATTTTAGTGACGTCGGAGAGAAACGAAGGCGAATCACAGATGACCTCAAGTTCTGGCTCAAGGGGTTTTTCTACCCTGGTTTAAAAACGACTCAGGGCCTGCGTGTTCTGTTTCCTAACCGCTGAGCCGATGGGGCCTCCCAGTGATGGGGCAGCGGTTCCCTGTCGGTGGGTGGGCGCTGAGGACTTTCTGGGGCTGTGGCTGCTGTTGCCATGGTCCGGGTCCATGAGTCAGGCCTCGGTGGCCTCGGGAAGTCCTTAAGGGGACAGTGCAGAGTTAGGTGGCTGTTGCGGAGCTCGCTTAGAAGCAGGAAGTGTCTGGTGGCCCGGCCGCTTCTGGTGGCAGCGTCGGCCTCGGGTAGGAAGCGCCACCCGAGAGAGCCCTCAGCTGCACGGCCTGGTCCCCCCCAGGGGGAGCCTTTTGCAAAATGGTGACAGATTTTAAAAAAAGCTACATAGAAAAAACGAGAGTTAGTAGAAAGCACATGGATTCAGGCCTGAAGATGGAAATAAGGACAGGCCTGTTCATTAACTCGGGGGGGGGGGGCCCAGGCGGAGGTGGCCTGGGCACGGCCTGGGTCCGAGGGCGCGGCTCCGGGTCCTGGCTCTGCCATGTGCTCCGTGTTCCTGGAAGGAAGCGGCACGGACTCGAGAGCAGTGTCCTGGGGCCCCTGTGACGCGTGAGCGCAGCCGGGGGCTCGAAAGGACGGGCTGCCCTCCCCGCGCTCAGGAGGCCGAGTGCACACGCGGTGCGGGCCGGCCGCTCGCTCCGAAGGCCTGGGGACGAAGCCTTCCCCGTCTCCTCCAGCCTCTGGGTGGCCGTGTGCAGGGTCGGAAAGCAGCCCTCCGCCCACGCTGAGTCCTTCCAGCTGGGCTCTTCGTCAGGGGCGCAGGAGACCGGAGAAAGCGCCCAGAATCGATTCTGGGTGCCCATGTGTAGGTGCCGGGAGACGGAGGCTCGTAGCCCGTGGCAGTGGAAGCTCGCGTGCCGTTCTGGGCTCAGGAGAGGGGCGCAGGGGCCGGGGTGCCCAAGGGAAAAATGGGATGCCCTGGGAGAGGAGGAAGAGCAGGCTGGTGACCACATTCTAGCTGGGCCACCAGCAACCGTGGGACACGCAGGTTGTCTGCTGGGTGTCGGCCTGTCTGCCCCGCTTCGCTCAGGTGTGATGCTAGGGGGTGCCCCTTTCCTTTCCGTGCGTTTCCTGTCTGACCTCCCGGAGGCAGGGGCATGGGGAGGGCCCAGGCACGGGTGTGTCTTTCGTTGCTCACTAATCAGCTTACAGTCGGTGTCCCAGAAGGCATGGTGTGGGATGGGTGCACTTCGGTCCCCAGGCCCCGCAGGTCGGTGCCTGCATCTTCCCGTGGCCTCGCCCCCGGGGGTCCCCCCACCCCCATTCCCTCTTTGTGTAGGCCTGGCACCCACGCTGGAGGTAGGGCCCTGCCCCTCCCTTTGGTGTCCCTGCGTCAGTGTGGGCACATTTGCAGGGACCCCACTTCCAAATAAGTCATGTTCACAGCTTCTCGGGGGCGTGATTTGGGGGTGCACTGTCGAAGAAACTTAGTTCCGTTTTTCTTCTCCTTAAAATAAGGATAATAAATGGAATTCACCGCGGGGTGGCTGTGCGGCAGCGCGCGAGGCACCGCGGCCTTTGCATCATCTGGGGGCGCCTCCCGCGCTGTCCGTGAGGCCGCCCGGCGCTCCACCAGCGGCACCAGGCGATGGCACGGTGAGCTCGGAGCTCCCTTGCCGCTGAGCACGTGGGTCACCGTTACCGCTGCGGCCGCGCCGGTGGCAGTGGGCGGGTGGCGTTGCCTGTCGGGATTCTGACCTGGGGGAGTCGCTGCTGTGCCCGCGTTCGGTAGGAGAGGTGTCGGCGCGCAGGCGCTAACGGCGCACACCCCCAGCAGTTTGGCACTAGTGTTCACGTCCCAAAACTTCCCAGGGAGTAAGGAGTTTTAAAAGTATTTGTTTAGAAAGTAAACAGTTTTCTGTAAAAATCATAGTGAAAAACTCGATTTAATTTTTATGCAGCATCTGTTGATTAGAATGAATTGTTCAGTTTGTCTTTCTAAATTTCTAGCTAAGCCGTTCACACAGCTGGTGAAGGAGATGCAGCTCCGCCGAGAGGACTTCGAGATAATCAAGGTGATCGGCAGAGGGGCCTTCGGCGAGGTAAGAGCCCCCCCCCCCCCCCCCGCTGGCCCAGGCGCTCTCACGCCTCGCACATGCTCCCATCGGCCGGGGCGAGGCTGGTCACAGGTGGCGTGTGGAGGGTGCTTGGGCACAATCAGAAGGGTAGAGCAGAGGAGAGAAAAATACAATTGAGGGCTTGTGCCCGGTACATTTCCCCAAATATCGTTCAGGCCAGAAGAGTTTCTTATGGAGAAACTTTTTTAAAAACCCATTTGTTAATTGAACATTTCCTTTAAAATGCGCAGCGGGTGTAATCACGGTCACTCTCATCGTCTGTGGTCGCTGCCAGGAGCCGTGCCGGCTCTGAGTCGCCCGCCTGCCCTCGGGAGCGGGCGGCCCGTCCAGCGTGCGCCGCCGCCCCTCGGCGTGGCACGAGTCCTCCCTGCCCCGGGCGGACGGCTGCGGCGGGCAGGGCCCCCCCCCCCCTCACAGGGCGCGCGCCTCTCCTGCTCTGCCCACGGCCCCCCGGCAGAGGCGCGGGTGCCCCGCGGCCAGGGGCCGCTGGCGTCACAGCTCATCGCCCCCAGAGCTCCGCCTCTTGGCCTGTGAGCGGTGGACTCCTGTGCTCGGGTTTCGCTGTCAGCGTCTGCCGGGCTGGAAGCGCTGTGTGTCATGGGGTGGCGGGGACGTGCCCTGCCAGCATGAGCCCCCTGGGCGCACCAGGCGAGAGATGGCGTGGGCGGCGCAGGTGCCCCGTGTGCGCTCACAGGAAGCGGGCGAGCAGCAGTTGCAGGGGCACACGTCTTTTCCCTGAGGTGTCTCGTGTGCCCCGAGTTGAAACAAGACCTCACCTGTCTTAGAAAATGTCTCGCAAGTCATCGGCACTGCTCTCCTGTCCGTGTCTGGCAGGACACGCGTAGACACTCGGGCAAGAGAGCCTTCCCGGGGGCCGGCAGCTGCGTGCGGCGCCCTCCTCTCTTCCCTGGAAACTGCCCTGTCTCTCGACCTCATACCTTGCGCCCCCCACTTCAGCCCTGCCTCCCAGCCCCCCCTTCTGTACCCCCACTGCTAAGAGCGAGTCTCGCCGAGGGGCCGGGAGGTGGAACGGCACCGCGGGGGCTGCGTGGGGGCAGCGCCGTCCTCAGATGGCGGCGGCTTCCATGCCCGCCCAACTGCCAGGCTCCCCTCAGGCTGACCCCGGGTCCTGGCCCCTCATCAGACACAGCGTGCGCGGGCCGTGTTCTGCTGTTGTTGGGCGTTGAGGTACAGTTACCTGTGATGTGCAGGTCCCAGGGGCCATGTGGAGCCGTGGCGGACGTCCACACCTGTGCAACCAGCATGCGGACCGAAACGGGGCGTTTCTGGCCCCTGGACCGTCCCCCTCTCCCGTCGGTCTTGTGGGCCCCCAGGTCGCTGCTCTTGCGACTGCCGCCCCAGGGCCCTGGTCTGAAGGAAGAAATAGCAGCTCTGAGCTGTGGGGAAGGTGTCGTTTCTGTTGTTTAGGGAAGAGAAAGAGAAGCCCTTTTGTGGAATCCCACCTGAGTCAGGTCGGGACGCACGGGAGGGTGAGGGGTGCCCTTCCCAGGAGAAAGGAGGCCCCGCCGGGCCAGGCAGGGGGCGGCCATCGTTCGTGCTCTTCTCTTCCAAAGACCTGATGCTGGGGTCAGCTTTCCGAGTTTCCGAGACGGGGACAGCGCTCACTTCCGCGTCCCTCCGGCTCAGCAGAGGCCTGTCCTGTTGGCCTGTGCAGGGGCCCTTGGCGCTCTCCCTCCCTGCCCCTCCCGCTCCGGCTTTACCGCCTTCTCCGCACCCCCCCCCCCCCCAACTTTAACACCCTGTCCCTCCTGGGCCCTGTGGCCTGGGCGCTGGGCTCCTGCGCTTCTCGCCTACCCCTCTGTCCAGTCCAGGGGCCCCGCGCGTTCGCTGGTCCTCCCTGCCAGAGCGGGGCTCCGGGGCTCGGGGCGGCTCGCGCGCCCGCAGCCGCCTCGTCACCCACCGGGAACGCGCCGTTTCGGCCCCTCTGTCTCCAGTGGCGCCAGCTGGATCCCAGGAGCAGGGACGCTCTTCATTGGTGTTGGGCCCAGGAGGGCCCTTCGCTGCGGTGCCAGTGGACTTGCTGTTCCCTAACGACAGGCCCGGGGCCCTGCCCCCGCGGCCTCCCCGTCGCCTGGCCCAGGGCGGGCGGTGGTGACTGTGACCACCGTTAGGACACGGCCTCTCGGAGCACACGCCCGAGGGGGAGGCTGCCGCGCTTCAGGCTCGGCACCAAGCCCTTCCAAGCCTCGGCTCCCCGCCTGTAAACTGCGGTTGCTGCTGTCGAGCGCTGTGCTGAGGGTGGACCGAGAGCCTGTGGACAAGTTGCTCAGCACAGCTCCTGGCACATGCAGGTGCTCCATGCACGTCAGCTCTCGCGGGGCCTTCCCGACCTCACCATGTGCTGTACGTTGTTCAGAGAGCCAGGGAGCAGGTCCTGGAGGGACTCTGTGGCACACGTGCTGTGTGGCTGCCAGCCGTCAGCAGCAGCACGGCCCGTTCCCCCCACAGAAGCTGCTCTCACTGCCAGCACGCAGCCTAGAGTTCTGTGATGGAGGCCGAGGCCGCCGAACAACAGGTCTGTGTAAGGTAGAGAGTGCCTGTGATGGTGCACACGTCACGTCTGGTGTTGGTGGCGATGGAGGAGCTCATTCGAGATTTGGGACCAGGCAGTCCAAGAGGACTTCCTGGAAGGCGTGGTACGTGAGTTGTAGTGTGAAGAGTGTGACTGACAGCCAGCATGCTGAGTGCTGTGTGTCTGGGTCCATTCTGAGCAGGTTGCGTGAAACCCATACACACCCCGTGCTCAGCACTGAAGTTTGTTTTTTACCTGGGCAGGTGTGATCATCCAAGTTGTGTGGCTAAAATCACGTTTTGATGCTTCACAGGGCAAATGTTTGTTCACAGAGAAAATTTGACTTTCCTTAACAGCTCATTTCCCAGGGTTTCCAGGCAAGATCGCACCATAGTTTTATGAAAATGCGCTCTGTGAAACTCCATTTGTGTTCCAGGTTGCTGTTGTCAAAATGAAGAACACTGAGCGAATTTACGCCATGAAAATCCTCAACAAGTGGGAAATGCTTAAGAGAGCAGAGGTGAGTGTGGCGTGAGCGAGAGCCACAGGCCTCGGGGCCTGGGCCTCCGCCCTCGGCAGGGGCGAGCTGCGCCTCGTCCTCAGGATGCCAGCCGCTCCTGCAGCGGCCACCCTGCCTCGGTGGTCAGTCGGAGAGTCCCCTCCAGTCTGTGGGCACGAGTGTTGCTCACCACGAGGACAAAGCAAAGCTTGGCAGACGTTTCAGGCACGCCTCTTGGTTCTGCTGCGTGCGCAGAGGGGAAGACCGACACTGGAGCCTGTGTGCGTGTAGGAAGGTCTCCGTGCTCCCTCTCGGAGGCGGGACGAGGGTCGCGAGTAACAGTGGGCCTCTGCTGCCTGGGGGTCCGGCCCTCTCCCGCGCTCTGCGTGTGCCGCCGTGGCAGCGGCTCAGCCCAGTGCCCCGCCCAGCCCGGGCCTCTCCTCCGGGCGTGTGCAGGCCCGCCCCCAGGGCCTCCGCCTCCACTCCAGTGTCCATCCGCCCCGTCCCCCACATTCCTCCACTGCCTGCCTCCCCGGGCTGAGCCCTTTCTCACCTGCCCCGGCACCTCCCCGTGTCCCTCTGTGCCACTCGCCCACGGGCATGCCCTTGCGCCGGCCCGAGGGGCGCGAGCCCAGGACATCTGCGCCTGTCAGTCCTCTCCTGCCCCTCGTCAGCCGAGTGGGGCACAGCTGCCTCAGTCATTTTCTTCTGAAGGGAAAACTTCTGAAAGAAGCTCAGAGTAAAAAACTTGGAGAAAAAGTATGTTGTAAAGGCCACGGTGAGACCCACACGGGAGAGCAGGCGGCACTCTGTCTGGCACCCTGCACGCCCGGCCTCCGTCGGGCGCTTCCGTGTTCGCAAGCTCAGGTGTCAGGAGTGAGAGTCTCCTGTTAAACACTCAGTACGGACGAAGTTTTCTCACAGTTATGCCGGAGACCTGGTCACGCTTATTTCTTCCACTTGCCCCTTTGCTCCCCTGTGGCTACTCCCATGCACTGCAGGGGACCACCCACCTTCCTTCTCCCTTGTCCCTCTTTGCCACCCCCCGGCCCCGCAATTGCCAGCACGTTCTCTGTGTGTGTGCACTTGTTAGCGAGGTCCTGTGCTAGTTGTCCTTCCCTGTCCGACTGACTTCACTGAGCGTAATGCTCTCTAGATACATTCACACCGCTGTAAATGGCAAGGTCTTGTTCTTTTTCATGGCTGAGTAATATTCCACCACACATATGTGCCACATCTGTACCCACTCATCTGTCGATGGGCACTGGGGTTGTTTCCATACCTTGGCGATTGTAAAAAGCACTGCATGAACATAGGCACACATATGTTTTCAATGAGTGTTTTGGGTGTTCTGGGTAAATACTGAGAAGGGAAATTGCTGGGTCGTATGGCAGCTCTGTGTCTAACTCTGGAGGAGCCTCTGCACCGGCCTCCGTAGCGGCTGCACTGCGTTGCAGTGCCGCCAGCGGTGGATGAGAGCTCCCTTTTCTCCCCACCCTTGCTCGTGGCTACTTTTAGTCATAGACACCACACATGTGTCAAAGCTCTTCAGAGGACACATAGCCAGAGCGGCCTAAAACCAGCCTTTACCCGCACGCTCTAGGCCAGGGGTCTTCGTAGTGGGCTTCTGTTAAGACGTGGGAATCAGCGTCCTGCAGGTAAACCACGTTCCTCAAGAGTAGCCTGCTTAGGTTAGCCGGCAGGGTGGGCCCACCCTGCCGGCTGCGACTGGGTCTGCGGCAGAGCGGCACACCCGCGGGGCGGCGCTGGGCGGGGGAGGCCCAGCCCGGAGCTCTGGCTGCCCCCAGCTCCGCCCCTGCCCAGCCTCTGAACCTCGAGGGTGGGCCACGGAGCGGGCAGGTGGGGGTGTGCAGGAGCCAGGCGCTCCCGGCCTCTCAGCCGCTACAGCCGTGGCTGGGGAGCAGGCCCAGCCACCTGGGGAGAGAACACGCGTCTGGTTCCGGGGGAGGGCAGGGGGCAGGGGGCGCGGCCTCCAGAGCCCCTCGCGGCGGGAGCCCGCTGCCGAGGAGTGTGCTCTGCGGGGGCTGCGCGGGACGAACGACGGTGCCCGCTGCCTTGCAGACCGCTTGCTTCCGGGAGGAGCGTGACGTGCTGGTGAACGGGGACTGCCAGTGGATCACCACCTTGCACTACGCCTTCCAGGACGAGAACTACCTGGTACGTGGGGTCACTTTGAACTCAAAGGTGTTTTTTGATTGCTTTGTGCTGCCTGTCACTCAAGCACGGGAAGACAGCCGGGAACTGCCTTTCCTCAGACGTCCATCTGCCTGGGTGGGGCGAGGACCTGTGCTGAGGCCTCACCGTCAGGCGTGTGCTTCTGAGGCAGCTGCGACGCCCTGCGCTTGTTCTCTCTCCTGCCTAGGCTGCCACTGAATATCACTAACCTGATCATTGTGTTCTCCGGGCTTGTTACATTTAAATAAATGGTGGGGGGATTAAATGCTTTCTGTTTTGAGTAAGAATGAGAAACTGCTGTGGGGAGAGTGAGCTGGTGTGTGCGTCCCTGTGCTGTGTCCAGCCCTCCCAGGGGATGCACTGGCCTCCCAGTGGCCTGGCACGGTTTCGGGGTGGCCCTTGGTTTCCACATTCTTGTCATCTGCCTGCTCTCCTGGCTGGAGCGGGGCCCCTTCCTTGCCCAGGGACTGGCGCTGACTCCCACGGGCACGCAGGGCTGCGTGTGGGCCCGGTGAGGCGGCAGGAGGCGGAGCAGGCCAGCGGCTTCCGTGCGGACCGAGGCGCAGGCGCGCTCTTAGCGCTTTGCTTCTGGGGCTGACTGGGCAGGCTCACCAAGGCCCAGAGGGGTCCCCCTGGGGAGCTCGGGCTGGACAGGGGCCGCTGCCGTGCCTCCCCATCCGGTGGCAGGGACCTAAGCCGTGTTCCCTCTGCGACGGCTGACGTGTGCCCGTGGTCACGTGTCTGTCTGCTCACAACAGGCAGCACTGTGTGGGCGCTCTCCCACTTACCTTCGAGTGACCTCTCAAACATCCAAGAGGTGCTTTAGCCTCAAACGTTCACGATTAGGTAGAATGGTTTGTTTCAGTCTTTATTTAGAATTGAAAGTTCCTGTTTGTTCTGACGGAGGGCAGCTCATGCTGATCGCGTGCTGGCCCGTGAGTCAGGCGCCCCCGATTTCCTCACCACGCACACGGGGCGTCCGGGGCAAGGCGGCGACAGCAGCGGCGTCCCTGTGCCCTGATGCCCTGGCCACCCCCCGAGCGCCCCGGATCCTGCGTCAGCTGCTGCTCCCGCGCACCGCCTCCTGCCCGCTCCTGCTGGGGTGGGGTTTCTAAGGCCCAGTGTGTAAGCCAGGCAACAGGGAGCTTACAAAGAGAAGACGCTTTAGTCTGTGGTGTTTTTCGTGAAATCAGTGTAATGTGTCGTTTCTGAAACGTTGGGCCTGACTCGGCCCGTCGCGAGTTTCAGCCGAGAAGCGCCTTCTTGAGTTTGAGCCACCCGGTCAGGACCCCGGTGGGAACCGTGGCGAGGAGGAAGGCGTGGCCTCTAGCGCTCTCCAGGACACGGACGTGGGCCGCCACTGTGCTCCACAGGCCCGGCTTGGCTGCTCTCCTTGCCGCCACCAGCTGTGGGCTGAGCAGGTCCCTGCCGCTGCGGTGCCGCCCTGCAGGGTGATTGAGGGGACAGGCAGGCCCGGGCAGCTCTCAGCCCAGGCTGTGTGGCAGGAGGGCCGGCTGTCAGGCTGCTGGGCCACCTGCCGAGCGGCTCACACCATAGTTTCTGTCGTAGGTCTCTAACCTCAGTGTTTCACCAGCAGTAAACCTGCTCTCCCAGTAACTGGAGGGCTGTGGCCTTAGTGACTTCACTCAGCTCCTTCCGTGAGGCGACAGGAAATGACTGGTCTAGTGTTCGTTCCAAATGTATGCGCCGCCTCGCTGGCCGGTGTGCCCGTCCCGTCCCCCTTCCTTACAGGCCTGCGCCCCAGGCGCCCGTTGGCCGCGTTGAGCATGGCTACAGTGCACTTGCTGCTTTGCTTCTTAGATTCTAGGTGGACGGGGGATGGTGAGGCTTGGGTGGCCGTGGGGCTGGCCCCTTCCTGCTGCTTTCTTTGGGGCCGGAGACCCTGGCTGTGCGTTCACCTGGTCGCCCCTCGCCCCATGGGCGTCTGTTCGCAGGGGCCGCGGTCTCCTCCCCTGTGTCTGCGGTGTCTGCCCGTGTCTTCCGCCCGCCCACCCCTGCCCAGGGCCTGTCACCTCGCTGCCTCCTGGGCCACACCCCTCGGCCCCCGCCCCCGGCCCTGCTCCTGCCCCTCCCCCCGCTGCGCTCCTCACAGGGAGAGTTGGCAAGCTTCCCAGCGCTGGCCCGACCACCGCTGCCCACGCGGCCTCTGGGGTCTGCCTCACCCCTCCTCTTAAGCCCTCCGTGCCCGACGGTGCTGCCGCCCTGGGCCGCCAGCTTTCAGAGTGCCGCCGCCTCGGCACGCCCTTCAGTCCCTTCCCATGGGTTCACCGTGTCACTGGTGGAAGCCTGTTCTCTGCCGGATGCGCGACTGAAGGTTACAGCAGTATTGTCACGTGCCATGGGCGTGTTCTGAGGGGACCCTGGACGGCAGGAGCAGCTGGGATGCTGTCCATGCACACGCGAGGGTCACGGGGCCCTTGGGCGGACGTTCGGCCCTTGATCGTCAGGTGTGGTGGTGACTAAACATTGTGTTCTCCCCGCTTCTCCAACCTGCAGTACTTAGTGATGGACTACTACGTGGGCGGCGACCTCCTGACCCTGCTGAGCAAGTTTGAGGACAGGCTCCCGGAGGACATGGCCAGATTCTACCTCGGGGAGATGGTGCTGGCCATCGACTCCATCCACCAGCTGCATTACGTGCACAGGTGACCACCGCCGGGGTGTGTGCGGGTGGGGTCAGCAAGTTGAGCCAGCCGTCTTGGGGTCCCTGAGGCCTCGCCCCCTGGGCGGGGCTGCTCAGGGAGGTCACACAGCCGCAGCCCCCCTGGGCCGCCCCCTGCGGGCTGCTCACCCAGGCGGCCGCCTGTCAACCCTGGAAGTCGCCGCCCAGCTGCCACTGCTCTGAGGCATAGTTGTCAGCGCGAGCCACCTTGCCTCGCTTTTCAGTAGACGTGGGCCCACCGGTCCCCTGCTCACCCCCCGGAGCTTCACGCAGGGTCCCCGCCCCCCACGTCTCTCTCCCAGCTCCGCTTCAGGCCAGCCTCAGGCACCTGCAGACACTCACAGAGGGACACTGGGGGGGAGGAGAGGCGTGGAGTGCCGTGTCGAGGCCTCTTGGGTTTTGCGGATGCTTTGCTGAGTGGGACGTTGCCCTTGGCCCCGTCCGTGGGGCTCACAGGTGCCGGGGGCAGCGAGCCCTGTGCCTTCCATCACGTGGGGATGCCTATGCTCTTCGTGGGGGCGGCCTCCTTTGCTTTCAAAGGTTGGGTTCCCTTTTTACGCCGTCAGTCAGAGGAGCTTGCTCTGCCAGGGAGCAGGCCGGCGCCCCGAGTCCTCCCTGCGCCCCGAGTCCTCCCCGTGCCCCGCTTGCAGGCGCGCAGGCGAGCTGGGGGGCCGCAGAGCGGGGAGTGGACTTGCACGCCCGCTGCCACCCTCCACGGGCTGCGCCGCCACGGGCAGGTCCCCCAGCTCGCCGCCCCCCCGCCGCCCGCAGTCTGTGAAGCATGGGCGGGGCCCCTGGCTGTTGGCTGGCGGCGGTGGTCTCGCCCGCGTCGCCCGCTGAGCCTCTGTGCACCAGCTCCGTCCCTTCACCTTCCCAGCGCGGGCTCCCGCTATGGGCGACACAGGTGCACGGGGCGGGTGCTGGGGGCGGCCGCTGCCACGCCTGACGGTGCCGCAGGGCACGCTTTCCGGCTTGTCCCAGCTGCCGCTCCGCTGCCAGCCAGGGCTGGGACTCGGGGGGCGTCGCGTGGAAACGGTCAACGTGTGTGTTTGCTTTGCTGACAGAGACATCAAGCCTGACAACGTCCTCCTGGACGTCAATGGCCACATCCGCCTGGCCGACTTCGGGTCGTGTCTGAAGATGAACGACGATGGAACTGTAGGTCTTTCTGGTGAAGATTTTCCTCCTGGGTTTGGGTTTTGCTTGCAATTAGAAAGGGCCGAACGTATCAGTGTGAGGCACAGTGAAGAAACCAAGGTCGCTAATGTGAATTAAGGAGACAGACCCGTCCTCGCACTTAGACCCCCTTCGCTGCGCTTCACATGCACGTGGGCGGCCCTTGTGCCCCTGAAACGGGGGTGGCCTGGGGCGCCCGGTCCCCAGCGGCGGCGGCGGGAGGCAGCTCAGTGCTTCCTGAGGGCGCATCCGGGCCGCGGAGGTGGGCTGACGGCAGCGGAACCTCCGCACTCCTGTCCGGGGACAGAGGCCTCCCTGTCAGTCGGGTTCCCTCCGTGGATGGCGTGGACCTGGAAACAGGGTCCTCGGTGCCAGGGCTCCCCGGGCCAGCTGGCCCACTGGTGCGCGGGAGGCGGACAGGCCCTGACCGGGACTCCCGGGCTTGGCCAGGGCCACGCCAGCCTGGGGCCGCGCGGCTCCCGTGGCTCCACCCTGACCCGCTCAGCGAGCCGCCTCAGAGCCTCGGGGGTCTGCCTGCGCCACTCCTGTGGCCACTGTCCCTACACTGACCTCCAGGGCTTGGGTGCCTGCCTCTCCAGGGACAGCCGTCTGTCCTTTCCTGCCGCGTTTTTAGGCAGCGGTGCGCAAACCCACACGCTGCCCTCCGGTGACAGCGCTTTAAGAGAAGTGAAGCGTTTACTCGCTCTCTGTCCACGAAGCCAGACCTGCCATTACTGACGGTCCTGGCCTCGGACCCCGAGTTACCCCCGGCCCCCGGGCCCCTGCCCTCCGTGTAGAGCCCCTTTGGCAGCAGGTGTGGAAGTGTGCCCGGCACACGTCGGAGGCAGAGCTCCTGAGTGGTTCGCTCCGGCTGACCCGGGGTGCTGCTTTGTCCCCTGGGCTCTCCTCTCGGAAGTGACCCGAGGGAGAGCTCAGCCCTTCCCCACCCAGGCCCGTCCCGCTCACGCCCGAGCAACCGTCCCTTCCTTTTTTGGGGCCCAGCCGCCTGGTCCTCTGCCTGGCTGGGTCCCGGGCCTGGCTGTAGGTGCTCCCGTGCGGAGACCGCGGGGCGGCCCTGAGAAACGCTGCGGCGCCAAGCCGCTCCCGTGAGCGCCCGGGTCTCTGCACAGGGGAGTCTGAGGGGGGCTGGCTGGGGCGCCCTCGGTCCCCAGCCGCCCTGAGCGAGGGAGCACGTGGGAAAGGGCGCCCCCTCGGGGGACTGCGGTGCCGTCGGGCTCGGGGGCCTTAGGACACTGAGAGACTGCTCCGCGCGCAGTGTGGCCGGGAGGCCTGGCACGCAGGGAGTCCTGCCTCGCGAGGCGTTTGGTCACGATCATGTGACGCAGTCGGCGTTAGTGACACCCTAGGCTTCCCGTCGGCATGTCCTCTCCCCCAGGTCCAGTCGTCGGTGGCCGTGGGCACGCCCGACTACATCTCGCCGGAGATCCTGCAGGCCATGGAGGACGGCAGGGGCAAGTACGGCCCCGAGTGTGACTGGTGGTCGCTGGGCGTCTGCATGTACGAGATGCTCTATGGGGAGACGCCGTTCTACGCGGAGTCGCTCGTGGAGACCTACGGCAAGATCATGAACCACGAGGTGAGGCGGCGCTGCCGCGGCCGGAGCCGCACGGGGGGCTTCGCCTGGAAGCTGGCGGAGCCGTTCGGGAAGCGGGGACGGGCCAGGGGCAGCCTGGTGCTGCGGAGGGTGGGGAGGGGTCTGGAGCGGCTGGAAGGCAGGCCTGGCACGGTGTCCGACCTGGGGCCGGGGTGCGGCCGGGCTTCCGGGGTGGCCCCGTTGCGTGGCGGAGGGTGATGGCATTGGTCAGGTCCGCGTCCCTGCAGGAGGCTTGGCTTTGGCCAAGGCGCAGCACCCATGGGGACCCTGTGGGTGTGCGTCTCCGGGTCTGGCCGGTGGGGAGCCCTGGGGTCTGGACTGGTCGCTCGGCTCCGTCCGTCTGCGCCGCCATCGGTTCCCCAGAAACCCGCTGTCGACATCCCTTCGCGACGCACCCCCTGCCCCGCCCTTTCCTTTCCCGGCCGCCGCCCCCTCTCTCCTGCGTTGGCTTGTCCTTCCTTGTTCCCTCGTCCGCCTAACGCTGTTGTCACGTCGGTTTCCTCTGTAGTCCCCGCTCAAACACTTCTCTCCGGTGCCGGTCTCGCCCTCTGCCCCACATGCTCGCTCACTCGCGCGCGCGCTCACACGCTCACATACACACACACTCAGACATGTGCACATCTGCGCACATGTATGTACACTCCCATGTGCAGATGTGCACATCCCCCCACCCCGGGAAGCAGCCCGCACACTGGTCTGGGCTGAGGCCCCGCCACGGAGCCGGTGGGTTAGTGCTAGAGGGGGAGTGGTCTCTCTCTTACTTCACATCACAGCAGGTTGCACTTCCAACAAACGCTCGTTCCAAAGTAGAAGCGAGAGCTTCCATTTACACGTTCACAGACCCTGCCTCTGAGGCCAGGCCCTGTGCTCCTGGTGCCCTCGGGCACGCAGCCTCTCCAGCTGCCTGTGGAGGTGACGCCCAGGGAGCTGACTCCTGACAGCTCTGCTGTGAGGCCTTGGGCACTGGGCGTCACAGATAAAGGGCGCCACATCACACCAAACCGGGGGTTTTGTTGCCCTGGTTTTGTCATCTTTCTGTTCCGCGCCCAGGAGGACCTCTCTCGGTGCACCCCACGTCTGTCTCTTACAAGCCCCGTTTCGATGGGCGCCCAGGTGGCCTGCGGTGCTCGGTCAGAGTGCAGTGCGCTCAGGGCCGTGTGCTTTCTCTTTGTGACAGGTTCTCTGGGGTGAACATTTGGATGTAGAACAGCCGTAGGGGTGGGCCTTCGGACAGGCCCGGCTAGTCTCTGTCCTCACCTGCACGGTTGCCGGCGTCCTTTGTCCTCTCGATAGGCGAACATTTGTCATGGTCCTCGCGTGCAGGCGGGGTGCTTACGAGCCTGCCGTGAACGAAGGCGGCCGGGCTGATGAGCTCGGGGTCTCTCCCTGGGGTGGGCTCCCGTGGCTCCGGCCCGGGGCCATGTGTCTGTGCCGTCTGCCGATTGGCCCCTCCCCCAGGAGCGATTCCAGTTCCCGTCCCACGTCACCGACGTGTCCGAGGAGGCGAAAGACCTCATGCAGAGGCTGATCTGCAGCCGGGAGCGCCGGCTCGGGCAGAACGGGATCGAGGACTTCAAGAAGCACGCGTTCTTCCGGGGCCTGAACTGGGAAAACATACGGAACCTGGAAGCGCCGTACATTCCTGACGTGAGCAGTCCTTCTGACACGTCCAACTTCGACGTGGATGACGACGTGCTGAGGAACACGGTGAGTGTCCCTGCGGGTCCCCACGGCCGTGCCGAGCAAGCGGGGGAGTCCCGCAGCTGCGCCGCTTTCTGGAGAGTTAGGCGGTTGTCTCAAGAAAATGCACCTTTTCGCTTGGTCCTTAATGTCTGCTTTTTAAAAAGACTTTATTTATCTATTTTTAGAGAGAGGGGAAGGGAAGGAGGAAGAGAGGGAGAGAAACTTTGACGTATGAGCGAAACATTGATCGGTTGCATCTCATGAGCCCCCAACTGGGGATTGAACCTGCAACCCAGGCGTGTGAGCTGACCAGGAACCAAACTGGTGACCTTTCAGCCTACCCGACGGTGCCCAGTCAACTGCCCCACACTGGTCAGGCCAATATCTTTTTTTTAAATAATGGATCATGATTTGAGGAAAAATGAGTTAAATGGCTATTTTGTCATAGGAGTCATCAAGAAATACTTTTGCTTATATTTTCATGGCACCTTATAACAGGCTCGACCCTGGCCCTGGGGCCCATCCTGTGGGCGAGCTGGCTGGACGGGCCTGAGTTCTGCTCACACGTTGTGAAACTATTTTGGTCTCATCAAACCCAACCTTGTGGCGCTTTAGTCTATGCCTGTGTCTTGGTTTGGGGCTACACTAACTGAAGTTTACCCATGTTAAAGGGAAAGTTTGATTATTCCTTAATTTACTTAAGTAAGAACTGA
The DNA here is from genome assembly GCF_021234165.1 of Pteronotus mesoamericanus. Lineage (NCBI taxonomy): Eukaryota > Metazoa > Chordata > Mammalia > Chiroptera > Mormoopidae > Pteronotus > Pteronotus mesoamericanus. The sequence goes on along the minus strand of NW_026555082.1, from coordinate 2,326,527 downwards.
GCTTTATTTTTTCTTTCTTTAAAAATTTTATTTATTTTTAGGGAAGGGAGGGAGCAAGGGAGAGAAATATCCATGTGTGGTTACATTTCGTGTGCCTCCTGCTGGGGACCAGGCCCGCAACCCAGGCCTGTGCCCTGACTGGGAATCGAACCAGCGACCCTTTGGTTCGCAGGCTGTTGCTCAGTCCTCTGAGCCACACCAGCCAGGGCAGGAGCTGAACTTTAGACCACATGCAGAAAAGGCAGGTTTTATTTGCTGGAAGGATTTTTCCTGGACTCTATAGAAACTATTTCCAGACTGAAGTTCCCAGATAAATGACCACTTTGGTTTTATTTTTAATAAAGGATTATCAAGCTCAAAAATGGAGTTGTAACTAAAATTCCCCTAAAACAGTCTGCCTTTGGGTCCCAGAGCTCACTCTGCCGCTGGCCCAAGTCCCTGGGGGCAGCACCTGTTCCCTCTGCTCAGGCGCGCATTGCGCATGGACGCTGTGGCTCTAAAACGTGAAATGACCGGCCTGCTCTGAGTGTGGTCTGTGCCGTCATCACCATCAAAAGCTGTGTGTTCACGCTCGTAGCTGTGTTGTACGTAGGTAGAGCCGGGAACGAGAAAGAAGCCCGTAGGACCGAGCTCCGTGCACCTGGCACCGGGGGCTCCGCGTGACCGCGGGCCCTGCGACTTCCCCGGGCACCCGCAGCCTCCCGGGCAGGTCCTGGCCCCCACCCCCGGGCCCCCGTGGGTCTCACTGTGCTGTATGTGCTCTCACACAGGAAATGCTGCCTCCTGGGTCTCACACGGGCTTTTCCGGGCTACATTTGCCGTTCATCGGTTTCACATTCACCACAGAAAGGTACGTCCAGCCCTGTCACTCCCGAGACAGAGCCTTCCCACCGCGGGAACAGCGGAGGCTCTGCTTCTGTGTAGTGCACGGGGGCGGCACACGGGGGCCGCAGCCGGGAGGCCTGGGCGGGCCTGCCCTGGCCGGGGCTCGGCGTGTTGGCCGGAGCGTCGTCTCCTAAACCAGGAGGCCATGGGTTCGATTCCTGGTGAGGGCGGGCGCCTAGGCCGCTGGTCGGTCCCCAGTTGGTTGGGGATCACGAGAGGCAGCCAGTCGATGTTTCTCTCCCTCCCTCCCGTCCCCTCGCTCTGAAATCAATAAGCGTGTCCTCGGGTGAGGAGACACACGCGTGCGCACACACACGCCCCCCCAAACCCCGGCACCGCACGCGATGGCACAGCAAGGCCGCAGACTTTTCGTGAAGAGCCTGGCATGACGTGATTCAGGCTTTGTGGTCTCCGCTGTATGTTTCCCCTCATCCTTTTAACAGCCCTTTAAAACCGTGAAAGCCGCTCTCGGCTCCTCCCGGGGTGGCAGCGGCCCCGGGCCGGCAGCCCCGCGCCATCCTCCCTTGGGGCACGCTGTTGGCGCCCAGCGGTTGTAGCCGCAGCTCTGGCCTCCGTGAGCGGGGCCGGAGTCCGGCCCCTGCAGAGCCGAGAGGGGGGCCCGCGTGGGACTCCGGCCCCGGGAGCCGGCGCTGCCTGTGTGTGTCTCAAATGGGACCCTCACGGCCGCGTCTGCCACCCGCTCACGGAGGAGACTGGGGCAGGAGGAGGGGCTGGGGTGAGAGGCCAGCGAAATGAAACAAACGGAGCTGCCACATGCCGGCAGGAAGGACCCAGCGCCTGGCTCTCGTCCTCGTCTGCAGTTGGCCTGTGGAAGTGCCCAGGAGAGGTGCCAGCGCTGACCAGGCACCTGAGCCAAGATGTCGGCCGAGGCTGTTCAGCCTGCGCCGCGGAGGGGGCCCAGGGGGTGGTGGGCGTGGCGCTTACTGCCTGTCCCACAGGCTGAGGCTCCCGACCTTCCAGGTGCCTCCCAGCCCACTAGGTGCTGGTGCGCCCTGCGGGTCCCCGGCCAGGCTTGGCGGGTTGGGCCCAGGGACCCCCTCCTGGAACGGCCCTGCAGGGTGGGCGCACAGCACCCCCAGGCTGCCTTTGAGCAACCCACCAGGCCCCCTCCCGCACTCCGTGTGCACTCCAGCGCCTGCCCGCCCTCGCCGTCACAGAGACAGCGGAGCTGAGTCACGGGTGAGACCGCCCAGCAGCAAAGCTCTCAGAGTGCGCCTGCGCCCTCAGCATCCGCGGCCCAGCTCCCAGCGGGCCTGTCGCGGGCCGGCCAATGGTGCCTGGCTTTGCGGTGCTGGTAGGGGCACTGGCGTGGAGGCAGCCCTTGGCTCGCAGGCCCGACGGGTCCCAGAGGGCTAAGGAGCTGCCTCTGGTCCGTGGCAGAACCAGGGAGATGCCCAGCAAGGCCCTGCAGGCCCGCCCCTCGCACAGAGCTCCTCCTCGTGGCACGATGGCCTGGGAGCCCTCACTCAGAAACTGCCTGTCCCCAGAGTCACAGGGCAGTTTCTTTGACCAGCCCTGAGGGCGTGTCCTCCTCCTCGTCACCCAGGCACTGCAGTGAGGAGGACTCTTGTCTAATTTTGGCTCTGTAAACAATAAACTCTTTCACAGGTATTTTTCTGTGCCAGTTTAGAAAGACTTACCTTTCTCCTGGGAAGTCTTGAAATGCTCTGCGGTCTGAGCCTGTGCTCAGGAGGCTACAAACGCTGTGTGTGCTTGCAGCTGCTTCTCTGACCGGGGCTCCCTGAAGAGCACGCCGCAGTCCAGCGCGCTGACCAAGGACGAGGGCGTGCAGCGCGACCTGGAGAGCAGCCTGCAGGCCGAGGCCTACGAGAGGCGGATCCGCAGGCTGGAGCAGGAGAAGCTGGAGCTCAGCAGGAAGCTGCAGGGTGAGTGGGGGCCCGTCCGCGCCCTGGGGGGCCCGTGCCGCCCGCCTGCACTCACACGTATCCCCCCCCAGAGTCCACGCAGACCGTCCAGTCCCTCCACGGCTCGGCACGGGCCCTGAGCGGTTCGGCCCGAGATAAAGAGATCAAAAAGCTGAATGAGGAAATCGAGCGCTTGAAGAATAAAATAGCAGGTGCGTTTTGAAGTCTGGCTGCTTACTGCCTGCTCTCAGAGGGTGTTAATCTCTGCAGAGAAAATTGTAGTCATTTTCATGGGCTGCAAAAGCATGAAAAAGGCTTGAGCCTTAGCATACCTGGTTAGAGTTTTGGTACTCCGTCAGTTCATTGAAAATTGTTTCTCCAGATGCATAGCTCTGATACAACTTTTCAGTTTCAGCTGGAGTCAGTTCCCAGTGTTTCATCCATGAACGCGGAACACTTTGTGGTCCTCTGTCTTCGCTCCTCTGTAGCTCTGGGGCAGAGTTGCTGTAACCACTCCTTTCTAGAGCTCTCGCCAGTGGGGCTTGCATTCCAGGGTTTTAGGTGCTAGGTCTGTTGCCCCGTCTGTCTTTGTGGCTCATAGGTCCTCAGTTTCCTAAAGACCCAAATCACTTTCACACCTTGACCCCTGACCTGACTCGGGGTCCGCACTGCAGGCGACCCGCCCCGTGAGTCAGAGCGGCGGCGCCGGCGGCCCTCCTGGCCCCGTGAAGGCTCGGTGGGGCCTGGTGTTCAGTAAAAGCTGTTGCCACCCTGGGTTACACTGTGCCAGCTCCACAGGTGAGCGAGGACGAGGCCGGAGGCCCGGTCCCACGGGGTCAGGCTGCCTCTCAGTGAGCCGGGAGGCTGCGGCGCGCGTGCTCGCCGTCGGCGAGTCAGGTCCGAGGCGCTCGTGGGGACCAGTCCGTCTCTCCTCTGCGCAGACGCCGGCAGGCCCGAGCGACAGCTGGAGGACACGGGGACGCCGCGTCCGGAGCCCGAGGGCACCGCGCTGCGGCTGCGAGGCCTGGAGAAGCAGTACCGCCTGGTGCGGCAGGAGAAGGAGGACCTCCACAAGGTAGCGGCCGCGGACCCCAAGTGGAGGGGCGTGGGCCCTGCCTGTGGCTGGGCTGCGGCCGCCCCGCCGCCAGCAGCCGCGCCCCAGTGACCGTCAGCCCTGGGTGGCCGCACAAAGCCGGGCGTCGTGCTCAGGCCCCACCATGCCCTGCGCTCTGGGGTCCCATCCCGCTGGCCCGGGCCGCCTCCCAGGGTCGTGGCGTGAGAGGCCGTTGGGTTTTGTAAGACATGCCCAACTGCGGCCCAGCCCGTAGCGTGTGCGCAGTTAGGGCCACGCCCCCGGAGCACATTCACACAGACACTGGGGAGTCGACCCAGGCTGAGCTCTGGCCTCTAGAGGGAGGGCTCGCCGGGGTGACCCAGCACCTCCCTCCCGAGCCTGGCGGAGCGCCTCGGTCCAGACGTGCGCAGGGCGGCGCCACACCGCTGCCGCGTGCCACAGAAAGCCCGCTGAGCCGGCCGGGGCCAGGGGCAGGTGCTCCCTCACGCGGCAGGGCCGCCCTTGCCCCGTCCCCGCTGCTGCCTCCCTTGGCCAGCGGGCGCCCGGGGGCGAGCAGCGTGATTGTGGGGGGCCAGCTGCAGGGCGGCGAGGTCAGGGCGGCTGAGGGGACAGTCGTGTCCACACCGCAGGCCCTCCGGTGCAGGGCCAGCCGCCCGGCACGTGTGTTTATACAGTTCTGTACTGGGATCGGCATCCCAAGCTTTTTCCCAATGTGCCGTCCCTGGCTCTATGGTGCCGCCTCAACGGAGGGGCGACCAGGTTCCCGCCTCCCCTGCCCTCATTATGTGTTGGCAGCGTAGGGGGCGTGGCTGGGCCCGGCTGGCCACCTGAGCAGGGGTGCCGTTGCCGCCTCTGCTGGGAGGGTCTTTGTAGACTGGGCTCAGGCTCGGCACCTGAGCTCAGGTGCACTTCAGGCGGCGCGTGGCTGTGCTGGGGCAGGCGGGGCTCTGTCCTGCAGGCGAGCTCTCGGTCTGCACTGTGGTCTGTGACCCGCACTTGCTGTCACTAAGCTTCCAGCCTCCCAGATGTTTGTGGCACAGACAGCAAACATCTGCCATTCCTTTTGTTCAGCAATTGGTTGAAACTTCCGAGCGCTTGAAGTCGCAGGCCAGGGAGCTCAAAGATGCCCACCAGCAGCGAAAGCTGGCCCTGCAGGAGTTCTCGGAGCTCAATGAGCGCATGGCAGAGCTCCGCTCGCAGAAGCAGAAGGTGTCCCGGCAGCTCCGTGACAAAGAGGAGGAGGTGGAGGTCGCCATGCAGAAGATCGACTCTATGCGGCAGGAGATCCGCAAGTCGGAGAAGCTCAGGAAAGAGGTAGCGCGGGTGCTGCCGGGGCGGCCGCAGCGATTAGACTTTTGTGGGATCTTAACAAACATCTTTAAAAACGTGACTGTGCTAATTGTATCAGTCACTTTAAAACATCTTAAGTTTTACACGAAGCTGAGTAAGTTCACCTGGCAAGCATTTATTTTATAGTTCTTAGCCCTCTACGTCCATCTGTGAAGTTTTTGAAAGAGGTTCCAGTAGCACTAATTTTTAAAACTTCCCCGTTAAAGCAAATAGAGGGTGTTCATGCCCAACGAGTGTCACGTGAACACGCACGCAACGGGGCACCTGTGTCCCTGGGGGCGGGCGGGCGCGGGCAGGTCTGGCCCCGTGGGCCCACGTCAGCCCTCAGGCTGGCGGTCCTCGCGTGTGCAGGGGCGTGAGGCCCCAGAGAGCTTTTTTCGTGTGGGTTGTAGCCCTTAGCGTTTACCACGTTAGAAATGAAAAACGAGGCTTTTTTCCCATATAACAATAAAGCGGGGAAGGAAGGGCCTCGTCACCCACGTGGGAGCCGCTGCCGCAGGGTGGCGCAGCCCGACAGCCCGGGCGAGGCCCCTGTTGCAGGCGCCGGGCGAGCTCTGGGCCACAGCCGGGACGTGCCCTTCTTCACCACACGCTCCGGCCTCTCCGTCCTTCGGCCTCAAGGACCTGTTTGCAGGCTCGCAGCCCAGAGACTCCCCTGCTCGTGGCTGACTCACGCAGGCGTGGGGGCTCCTGTGGGTGCTGCCCCTCGGCCAGGCAGGGACGGCCGCCCTCACTGCGCCGCGTGCCCCTGCTCACTGCCCCCTGCACTCGGAGTGGGTTTGAAATGCCCCATTTGAGAAACGTGTCCATCCACGTCCTGCAGATGTCAGAATACTTGTTTTCATGAATCAGTATCTTTTCTTGAAACTTCATATCAATCGATCAATTTGAATTAGACTTTAAACTTGTTTTTTTTTTTTGGGTAACTCACCAGCCATTCTAGTCAATCTCTGAAGTATGTTTCTTGGTCTCTAGCTCATGATAGAGCCTTACAAAGAACAAGGAGTTAAGAGAACTTCCAAGATGTTGGTCGGTTAGAGTCTTTTGGGGGAGCGTCCAGGGCCCAGTGCTGCTGGGAGCCTGCACGGCGCCCTTGAGCAGCAGTGTCCCCTGTGTTGCAGCTGGAAGCTCAGCTCGAGGACGCCGCGGCCGAGGCCTCCAAGGAGCGCAAGCTCCGCGAGCACAGTGAGAACTTCTCCAAGCAAATGGAAAGTGAGCTCGAGGCCCTCAAGGTAGAGCCGGAGGTCGAGGGTCCTGGTTCTTTGCGCGATGATGGAGCATTGCTCGTACGAACTCCGCTGTGGCTGGTTCGTCCTCAGTGAGGCGCTCTTGGGGGCACAAGGTCACCAGGCAGCTCTGGGCGCACTGGGGACGGAGGAGGCGTGGGACAAGAGCCCTCCTTCCGGGCGGCGTGCGCCTGTGCAAGCTGGCGCGCGCGCACTCCGCCCTAGATGGCCGTTCCAGGCGGCTTCCCGGAAGCCCTTGCGAGCTACTGCCCAGCGCCTCGTCTGAGCCCCGGTGCTCTGCATTCACGGGGCCCACTTCCAGGAAAGCTCCTTGAAGCCCACACCCTGCCCCGGACATGGGAGGGGCAGGCCGGCCATCAGAGGCCAGAGGCAGGGAGGGCAGGGGGGTGTTGTGGGACGAGGGTGGTGTGGAGGCCGGGCTCCCCGAGCGTCCCCGGTCCAGGCCCGCCCCTGCTGAGCCTGGCGCCCTGGCCGAAGGCAGACGACTGGGCTTCCCATGCCCTTGCCTGACCTGGCCGCTGGGCGACACCCCCACCCCCGGCCAGCGCACCCCCAAGGCGTCTGTTTCTCTCCGCTGGCTGCTGCCTGGTCCGGCCAGGCACATCGTGCCGCTCCCTGTCTTTGTCCTGCTCCGCGAGAGCAGACGTCCCAGGGCCCTGTGACCGCAGGGTGCCTGGCGCCGAGTCGGCCGCGGTTGGACACTGGGGGTGAATGGGCAGAGCCAGGAGGCCGGAGGGCCGTCCTCATCGCAGCGCGGCACCGCCCCGGGCCCTGAAGGACAGGGCCTGCCCCCCACCGCCCACCGCAGGGCCCACGCCGCCTCCCCAGACGCCTGCCCTGCGGGCGTGAGGAGGACCAGGGCCAGCTGTGTCATGCGGGGCCGTGTCTGTTGTCAGGAGGGCCGAGGAAGCGGCGCTTCAAGTGCCCGCGGGGGCGGGGCGGGGCGGTGCTGGCAGAGTGGCTCCCGAGAGGGCACAGAGGAGTGTGGCTGACTGTGACCTTCGTCTCTAGGTAAAGCAGGGAGGCCGGGGACCAAGCACCTCCTTGGAGCATCAGCAGGAGATTTCCAAAATCAAGTCTGAGCTGGAGAAGAAAGTCTTGTTTTACGAAGAGGAACTGGTCAGGCGTGAGGCCTCCCACGTGCTGGAAGTAAAAACCGTGAAGAAGGAGGTGCACGACTCTGAAAGCCACCAGCTGGCGCTGCAGAAAGAAGTCTTGATGCTGAAAGACAAACTGGAGAAGTCGAAGCGGGAGCGGTAGGTCCCCCCGAGCTCCTCGGTCTTCGTGGCGCAGCGGGGGCCCAGCCTGAAGCCGGGAGCTTGGGCCAAGTGCGGACTTGCGGACGTGACCTTGTCCCACTGCCCCCTCAGGCACAGCGAGGTAGAGGAGGCCGTGGGCACCGTCAGAGACAAGTACGAGCGCGAGCGGGCGATGCTGTGTGAGGAGAGCAGGAAGCTGGCCGCCGAGAAGGAAAGGGTAATGCGGCCTCGCGCCGCCGTGCAGGCGGCTCTGGTGCTTGACTCGTGTGCCCTGGAAGTTTGGTATTTTAAGTATTTTTATTTTTAAATGAAATAACGTGGCCCTGGCAGTAGCTCACGTGGTCAGAGTGTTGTCCTGGTCCACCAGGGTTGAGGGATTGATCCCCAGTCGGGACACATATAAGAGTCAGCCAGTGAATAAGTAAGTGGAGCAAGAAATCAGTGTCCTCCTCCTCCCTCCCACTTTTAAAATCCATTTTTAAAAAAGACTGACATGAAGTAATACGTCTGATCTTTTTGTATTTGCTTTAGAGCTGCTACTTCCCTGAAACCACTAGCTCTTTTATCTTCGTTATGCTCAGGTTTTCATTGAAATGTGACTTGGGTTAAATACAATCAGAAGTCCACGTCCTGAACTAAGTTTGGAAAAACCTCATAAGGAGTAACAGAAACTTCCAGAACCTTCGAAAGTACTCGTAGGGTTACCAGCAGCCTCCTCACGGGGTGCCAGGTAACACGCCATGTGGCGCAATTGTCTTTTCAGCTTTGCTCCTTTGTGGACAAACTCACAGCCCAAAACCGACAGCTGGAGGACGAGCTGCAGGACCTGGCGGCCAAGAAGGAGTCGGTGGCCCACTGGGAAGCCCAGATCGCCGAGATCATCCAGTGGTGCGTGCGCCCCAGCCCCGGCTGCTGCCCGAGGGGCGCCCCCTTTCCCTGGCTCCTGCCGCCGCCTCTGCGGCCCGGCCCCTTCACCCCGCGCTGTTCCTCTGAGGGCTCAGGACGGGTCCCGCCGCTGTGTCCCCAAACGGCTGAGGGCTGTGTCCAGCCCATCACAGGACGAGGGCTGGAGGAACAGTGCCAGCCGTCGCCGCGGGTCGGGGCCAGGCTGTGCGGGCCCCCGCTCTCTGGGAGGCGCGGGCGCGGCTTCTGCAAAGTGCCGCACGAGGAGGGGGGACCGCAGAGGCGGGTGGGGGCGGGCTGCCGCCCCAGGGGCACTCCTGTGGGCATCCGGTGTCCGGCGACAGGGTGCTGTCCTGAGGGAGGTGGGACACACTCGCCTCTGTGGCTCCTGGACCCACAGACAGCGTTCCCTCCCGCAGGGTCAGCGACGAGAAAGATGCGCGGGGCTATCTTCAGGCTCTTGCTTCGAAGATGACCGAAGAGCTGGAGGCCTTGAGGAGCTCCAGCCTGGGGTCGCGAACACTGGTAGGTGTCGCCCTGAAGCCTGTGTCGTGTCACCGGCGAACTCCTTAAGGGCTGTGGCCGTTCAGTGCCACGGGTCCTTCTGGTGGAAAAGGCCAGTGTGTGGAAGGCCAGCCTCGTTCCTGGGACACGAGCTTTTGCACAGCTCCCTCGCTCCGCCGTGACTGGTGGAGGCGGCAGTGAGCAGGACGCGGCCCGCCTCAGGGAGGCGCTGTGCTGGCGAGGCCCGCCCGCCCGCGCGCTGAGACGCAGGCACCTGGGAGCGTGGCGAGCTTGGGGCGGCGTGGGCCCCGTCGCAGCCCAGTTTCCTCTTCTCTCCTTTTTTCTGGGTCCCCTTATGTATAAGTTACAACATTTTGTGAGTGATATATGGAAATAAGAATAAAGGCACAGGGAAATAAGTTTATTACAATTGCAGCTGCAACTTAAACTTAGTAAACCACGTTTATATCTTACGTTCCCTGGGTTTAAAGGTATATTCACCCAAAAGGGGCTGCCCCTGCGAGTGCGGTCAGCTGGGCGTCTGTCACGCGAGAACCCGCAGCATGTGGCTCGGGGACGCTGAGTGCTAACCGTGCTGCCGGCGCCCACGTGCGCGTCCCGCAGGCTCCGCGCTGCGCTGGAGCCGCCACAGCCAGGCCTCCGAGAGGGGGGTCAGCTCAGTGTCTCCGAGGGTCAGGACACGGCTGCTTTGGCCCTATAATTGGAAAACATTTTCATTTTTAGACTTTAGATTTAGGAACACCGATTAGAATGGTCGATGAATTTCAACTGTTTTCTTCCGGTCACGTTTACGTACACGCTGCCCTTAGGAACTGCAGTAAATGAAATGCGCACAGACTTCCAACAAGGTGACAGAATGCCATCACAGATCCTTGTAATAACATGGGGTTTTCGAGATTTTTGTTGCAAAATACTGTGTAAATAGTTGCTTTCGAAGGACGGATTGCATGAGGGTATAGTTCCTTTTCTTCCTTAACAATGTGTTGTCCACATACTGGTCCTGGGGCAAGGTCACCCAGGACATAGTTGCCTGGGGGCCCCTGAGATTTCTCTCCCTCGATGAGGCCATGTCCCCAGAGTCGCCCTCTGCCCTGCACCCCCTTCCGACTGACGGCTGGGGAACATGCCGCAGCCAGCTCTTTCTGCTTCGCTAAGACGGATGGAAGATGAAAGGCGCTCCGCGGCGCTCAGCGAAGACTTTGAAAACAGTGCCCCGCATGCCTTTCTTCCCCTGGAGAGCCGGTGGCCGCGCAGGCCACCCCAGCGGGCAGAGGGAGGAGGCTGGGCCTGGGCGGCCCCTGTCCTCCGCACGTCTCGCCCTGCCTCTGTTTCCTCAGCGTCTCAGGCTTTCCTTTCACGTAGAACAGTCAACGAAGGGTGGCATGATTCCTAGGGTGATGAAATAGCAAAATGTTTCAAGATACTGGAAAATAAGATACAGAGGGGCCCAGAATGCAGCTTAGGTTTGTAAGAGTGCAGCGTAGATGTTACACTGTGGTACCCCTGTTATTCTTCCAAAAAAGTGAATGGTTTACAAAATCTCAAAGAGTAAAGTCTATAAAATAACATGAGGCACAGTGGACTTTGTTCACATCTGAGAGGCAATATCTAAATATGACGGTGAAAGTTGAAGGTTAGAAAAAGACGAATTGTTAAATTTGTAGCTTAAAATTTTAACGTTTGAACTGATGCCTACAGGATCCCCTTTGGAAAGTCCGCCGTAGTCAGAAGCTGGACATGTCCGCACGGCTAGAACTGCAGTCTGCCCTTGAGGCTGAGATCCGAGCCAAGCAGCTTGTCCAGGAGGAGCTGAGGAAAGTCAAGGATGCGAACCTCTCCTTTGAAAGGTGCTTGTCCTGTGGCCCAGCTCCATGCAGGAGCTGCGCGCCGTGTGACCTCGGGCGCACCCCGAGCTGTCCCCGAGGCCAGCTGTTCGCTCCCCACGTAGAGGTGCTGGGCTGAGGTGCGGGCAGGCGCCACCCGCCCACTAAGTGCAGAGCCGGGATTTGACTTCAGGTGCCCGTGGTGCTGGACTGGCCTGCTCACCTCCTGGCCAGATGGTGACCTCAGCAGCCTGGCTTTGATCTGTCCCCTCTGCAACAGCCCAGGGACCACAAGACCCTGCGTTCAGGCGGGTGGCAGCCCGCCTTCCTGCCCGCGATGGGAGTAGCACTTCAGGCCCTATGGCTGGGTCACCTGGGTGTGCATCCTCAGAGGGTGGAGGGCTCGTCCCCGACGAGATCAGTGCCCAAACTCCACTGGGGCTTCGTGAGACACACTTCCTAAACCATGAGTTTTAAAACCCTTGTTAGTCCGTAACGCTGACATGTTTGTGCTGTCCATCGCGTGCTAAGTGAGGAGGCCGACCACTTGGAGTGGCCCATGTGCCTGCCCAGCAGTGGTTGTGGAGCCTGGCCGTGTCCCAGCCCTGCCCCCGCCATCGGACGCTCTGCGCTAGCGTGTGGGTGACCTGTTCTCTGTGTGCTGAGAGCCACTGTCGTCTCATTCTAGTAAACTCAAGGATTCGGAAGCCAGAAATAGAGAGCTGTTAGAAGAAATGGAAGGTTTGAAGAAGAAGATGGAAGAAAAATTTAGAGCAGATACTGGTAATTAAAAATTATAAGTTTTTGCATTTTTTAAATAGAAGCTTTTTTTAATGAAATGGTTTTTCTTAAATTTCACTTCTTTTTGGTTTAATAGTTTTTAGTTACGTAAAGAAAGCACTTAGTCATTTCAGAGGCAACATTCTGGAATACAGTATATTCAACAATCCCTTCCCCAAAGTTACCTACAGGTCTTGGTTGGTTTTTTCTTTTGTCTTGAAAATACAGAGCGAATACACATGAGCGTAGTTAGACATCATGCCCCCCAGGACACGGACCGCTCTGTGCCCGCCCCGGCAGCTGGGGGTCAGGCTGCTCGCCTTCGCTGTCACGAGCCCGCTGCAGCGTGCAGCCTGCCGTGTGTGTGTGGCATGTCATGTTTCTCTCACGTCTTCCGGGGATAGATGGCCACGCGTGGACTGCCGGTCCGAGGGCCAGCATGCACCCGCGTCTGCGAGGGGTTGCGGGCCTCTGCTGCAGGTGCTGGCGCTCTTCTGCCCCGCCCCCGGCCGTACCCGCCTGGCCTCGCCCTGCGGGTCGGTGAGGAGCAGCCGCTCCATGTGGGCGTTCTCCTATGGAGAGCAAGATTCTCATCTTTTCATATGTTTAAGAGCTATTTGTAGGTCTTAATCTATGATTTATGTATTTGTAAATTTTGTCCATTTAAAAACCTGTAAGTTTTTAAGTCTTTTTCTTAATTCTCAGAAGCTTTATTGAGGATTAGAGCCTCGTGATTGTGGCAGAAGTTGCAAATATTCTTCCCGGGTTGTCTTCAGTGGTTTTGGGCGGGGGGGCAGGCATGGGGGTTTTTAAAAATCCTGTGTGTGCGTGTGTGTGTGTGTGTGTGTGTGTGTCAAATTTAACAGTTGTCCACTTTTTTGAGTCATAGGGAAATATTCCCACGTCCCCAGTTCATTTAATTCACCCGTGTTTTCTGTTACTACACACATGGTTTCATTTTTTTAATGTAGCATACCGACCATACGGGATTTGTGACATGCGCAGTTGGGGGGCTGGACCCAGTTTGTCTTTCTCCTGTGGCGGGTGAGCTGTTGGGTGCCAGTTAAGAAGGCCCTGTCCCGGCTGATGCCACGGCGCCCGGGTCACGTGCGAGCCGGCCACGGGCCCCCGGTCCTGCTCTGGGCAGAGCCTGGGCGCCGTCTCAGTGACAGCGAGTCTCCCGTCTGAACAGAAGGCACCGTGTTTTATGTTTTCACTCTGTCAATGTTTCTTCCGCACAGGACTCAAACTTCCAGATTTCCAGGACTCTATTTTTGAGTACTTCAACACCGCTCCTCTTGCACACGATCTGACCTTTAGGGTAAGTAATTATTTTTTAAAAAGTGAGAGGTGGATTTATGATGCTAGAAGCAGTGTGATGTGATTTGACTGCCTGTGGGGCCACAAACACACCAGTGAAGTAACACCTGAGACTTTGTCTCAGTCACGCTGGCCCCGTTGTTGGCCCGCGACGCTAAACGCATAGGTTATAGATGTTGCAGGTATTTGGAATGTGTGCAGACAGACTTCCTTGAATTAAGGGACGGCCAATTAAGAAGGTGCTCAGTGTGTCCTGGGAGGAGGTCTCCATGGACCTCTGCCTGTGCAGCGAGTGTTCCAGGCAACGTAAAAAAAAACTCCCACGCGGCAGCAGATGAAGACTCAGCCAGTCATGTCGCCGTTTTGGTGACCCCCTTAGGCTCTGCCGTTGGGCCTCAAGGACTGGTGGGAGGAGGGGCTGGTAAGGAAGCCCTGCCCGCGGCACCGTGGCGCTCAGTGCGGCGGCTCCGCCCGGGGAGCCGGCTGTCTGGTGGGCGGGTTCTGTCTTAGGAAGCGGCTGTTGCGCACGCATGATCCCCACACCCCCGTCCAGGCAGCGTGTGAGGCAAGGGCCTGCCGTGGGCGCGTGACGGTCTTTTCTCTAACAAAACAGTCTGGAGGGACCCTCGCTAGTAGCCCCGCAGAGCGAGCCACAAAGTAAAAACAGCGGAGGCAGAGCTCATCCGTGGGACTGCTGTGAGACGTTCACTGTTTCTGTTGGTTTCCAGCTCTTTACTGAGGGGGCCTCAGACTCGCAGCGAAGCTGAAGGGGTAGTACAGGGAGCCCGTCCTCGCCTGGCGCTTCGCCACACGCGCGTCCTCGCTCGCCCTCCGTAACCCTAACCCTGAGCTACTTGGAAGTGAGCTGCAGGCGTCAGTGATCCTGGGGTCCCTCCCAGTGCATTTCCCAAGGTCCAGGCCACGGCACGTGACCGTGATGTCCTTGTCACGTGGCCAGTCTGGCCCAGGGGCCGCGCTAGCTTGTCCTGTCCCTCCGCGCTCCTTTCTTCTGGAGTGGTGCCCCCGCCGCCCTGCCTCCTTTGCGACGGGGGTGCCTGTCACGTCCAGACCAGTCGTCCTGTGGAGCGTCCAGCACTCTGGGCTCGCCGGCGCTCCCCCGTGGTTAGCGAGGTCGGAACCCTGCGCAGGAGGGGTGCGGGCCCGCCCGCGGGAGCCGTTCGCCAGGGCTGATGGTGCTGACCTTGCTCGTCGGGTTGAGGTGGGCGGTGCCGGGCCTCGCCCCAGGACAGGGACCCGTGAGAGGTCAGCAGAGGCCTGGTGGCCGTCGGTCCACCAGCAGCCTTCGCCAGCAGGTTAGTGGCCATTGCCTAGGTCAGTTTTTACAAAACTCACACGGGTTTGCTCATGTCATTCTGGGTGCACGGCTGTTACGTTCACCTGCTGAAATGGTTTTGGTGAGGTTGGCGATGTTTGTCTTCTAAAGTCCTCCGTTTTTAAGGAGCAGATATATTGGACCATTAGCAGCCTCGTCCTCACATTCTGTCACAAGCCTGCTCCTGCCTCGCCTGTTTTTTCCGACACTGTGGTGGCTGAAGACTGGCATTGTTAACGGGCGGAGGCGGCCAGGAAGGCGGCGGCTTTCCTGTGACGTCAGGGGACAGAGCAGCCGTCTCTCTGCAGGTTGTGGCTGGCTCGGACCCTCTGTTGCCAGACGGTGCTAGAGCATTCCACCTGGAGGCGGGGGCTGTAGCCTGTCCCTTGCCCTCTGTGGCCAGCAGGCCTGCCTTCTCATGGTTAATTTCAGTTGTTCCTGAATATCTCTGATTGAAGTAGAAAGGACATTTATCTAATGGAAAAATACGTCCTTGGTAAGAGTGGGGTCTGTTAGGACCGTCTTTCAAAAGTCCCGCCTCCCTCCCCTCATTGAGCGTGTTCAGCACTAGAAACGATCTGCCTCCCTGACTGAGCGCTCCTGCGAGCTTCTGGGGGGGGCGGGGAGGTTGCGAGGCCTCTGGGGGAGAAGTCAGACCCGGCCTGCGCATCCCCCTTCCCTGGTGCCTCCCGGCCCCGTGGCCCAGTGCGGGCGCCTCCTCCCTCAGTCTGCACCCCTCTGATCCGTTAACAACCAAATGAAACCAGTGGGGCTGTCACATGGTGAAAACTAAATTACTTCACTTTTTCTGCTCACTTTTTCTAAAGATGGGGCCCTAACTTATGTAACATTCCTGTTTACGGGAGAAATCTGCTTACGTTGGTAGCGTGGTCACTTGCCGCCTGGCCCAGCCTCTCCCTCGCGAGGTCTGTTACAGACGCGCCCAGAGCCCGCAGCGTGGCTGTGCCTGCTGCACCACGGCCCGTAACTGCAGCGGCTGCCCGGGCCCCTCCGGTCGGGCCAGGGGGTCTCCGCACGGACGCCGGGCGCAGCTGGGGACGCCCCGCAGGCGCCTCCCGCTCGCGTCTGTGCCCGGCGCGCGTTTGCCTTGCTCCGCTGCCTAGCTGTTCCCATGCATGTGAACCGCGTGTGAGTAACAATGGGTGAAGGAGTAGCCTCTGATGACGAAGTGTTACCTTCGGGAACACTCATTAAAGTGACGTCAGTTTTAAGTGGTCTTAGGACGCAGCTTCAGCTTCAGCTTCAAATCAACCTCAGAGCGTTAGCTCCAATTTCGAGTCAGGAAATCTGTTTGAGCTGATGGGACAAAGTGCTGCTCACGGCGCCACCGAGCTCCCAGGAGGCTCTGTCGGAGGCCCGCGGGCCTCTGCGGATGTCGGGGCTTCCTCCTCACCCCGACATGGGCTCGGGGGCTTGGACCGCCCTGTCTGAGGCTGCAAGGGACAGGCAGAGTCACTCGTGAATGGCCTCCAAGGGCAGGCACTTTCCTGTCCTTCCCTGGAGATGGGGGACGTGCGGGCCGCAGGCGCAGCGCGGCGGCCCCATCAGAGTCGCCCCAGACCAGCGCCACACGCCAGCCTCGGGGGGCCGGGGGCCCCGGGATGAGAGCCCATGCTGGGGCCTCAGGTCCCCAAGGGGATGCGCATCTCAAGTACAGGACACGTTGCTAGAGTCTGAGTTCTGCAGAGTGAGTTATTTTACTCCCGCTCTTTGCCTTTTTCCCGTAGCCCAGCTCAGCCAATGAGCAAGAAGCACAGGCTCCGAAGCCAGAAGTGTCCCCGTCGGCGTCTGTGGCTGCAGGCATGGAGCAGCAGGAGGTAAGGCTGTGGCCCCTGACACTCTGCGTGCCCTCGGGTCCGCGCCCGCCCCCGCCCCCGCCCCGCGTCCGCATGCCGCTCTGCAGCTGGGGTGCACCCACTCACAGGCCCACTCGCCCTTCACCCTTGGGGGTGCTGTCAGCGCACCAGCCAGGCGAGCCGGGTGGGGCAGGTGTCTCCACAATGCAGGGAATTAAAACTGCAGAACTGCTCATTATTGATCAGTTCGAGAGAGAAGTGATCCCGGCAGGGTCTGGCGTGCAGGGTGGCGTGGAGCTAGGACGGCGCTCACCTGTCCCTGCTTTCTCCCAGGACATGGCCCGGGCCTCGCAGAGGCCACCCGCCGGGCCGCTGCCCACCTCGCAGGCCCTCACCCTGGCTGGACCAAAGGTAGGCCCTGTCTCCACCCGCAGCACCTGCTCGGTTTTAGAAGATAGCCGCTGTGCAAATCAGGCAGACATCCTTTTGGTAAACGCAGCGAGTCATGTGTTCGTCGACGGTTTGCTCCAGACGGCATGTGGCCCGGCAGGTGTCAGGACCCTGTGTTTTCTTAACCGACGCGGTGCTTCCCGAATGCGTCTTCACTGAGACACGTCCGACTTAACCCCAGGCCCCTTGCTTCGTCCCCCAGACCACACTCCCCGCCCCAGGGAGCCGCTCTGCTCTGTGTCCAGCAGGTTTCCTCTTCAGCTCTGTTCCCCGTTGCACAGGTCTGCGTGTAGAACCTTGGAGAACGGGTGGTTTGTGGGAAGGGACTTGCTGCCAATGCGAATGGAGCTGCCCTGAGTGCGCACTCTGTAACGTGTGTGGTGGTGGTTGTTTTTTTTTTTAATAAACGCTTCTGGAGAGCCGTGCACACCAGCACACACAGGCTCGAAGCAGATCAGAGCATGCCAGGTCTCCCAGGGTCCAGGTCTCGAGCTTAGCGGGCGTGTGGCCTGACACACTTCGAGACTTCCTTTTCTTTCTTGTAGACATGGCCTTTTCTAGGGTTTTAGCCATTGAGGGCCATGCCAGCCAGAGACCAGGCACTCGGTTGTGTCTGAGACTGGTGGGCGGTGCAGCTGTGCAACCCTGATACCTGCCCAATCGGGCCAGGGAGGCGGCCCCTCTATGGCTCCGGCCTCTCTCCAGGGACCCCCATGTTCATGATGCTCGAGTGATCAACCTTTCAGTTTGCAGACACCCTGCTCCTCCACTGGCCTCACCTTCGCTGTCCCCTCCCCGCAAGGACGGTGGCCTTTCTGTGCTTGTCATTAGAAACAGGGCTGCTGTGCGTTTTTTGCGTGTCTGTCAGTCTCGTGTGGGAGCCCAGCCCAAAATGTGGCCCTGGGTGGTCCCCAAGAGCCTCTCGGAGGTAGGGGGCTGGCTTATTCCAGAACACGCGGTAGCCGCACATAGCCGCGTGTGCAGCAGCCAACCTCGTGTTTTGTTGTTGTTGTTTTTTTTGCCCGACTTCTCTCTAACGTGTGGCGACGTGGTTTTGGCTCCGGCCCCCTAGGTGGGTGCTAAGCACGTAGCCTTTGGGGAGCACGGCCGGGACCACATGTATTTCAGAGTGGAATTACACATTGTCTGCTTTTCAAGATGGTGCCCAGGTCGCTTGAACTCCGACCCACTCCTGGCAGGGTGTGTGCTCACCCCCCGCTGTTCTCCCTGCAGCCCAAGGCGCACCAGTTCAGCATCAGGTCCTTCCCCAGCCCCACGCAGTGCAGCCACTGCACCTCCCTGATGGTGGGCCTCATCCGCCAGGGCTACGCCTGCGAGGGTGAGTGTCTGCCGGTCGCGCGGGCCGCGGCTCGGGGGCAGGGCGGGCGCCCTGGGCTCCACCGGTGTGTGCTGAGAGCCTGGCTTCTCGCTGCGGGGGGCGGGGGGGAGCATGCATGCTGGCCGGGGGGCCAGGCCCCATTGGTGACCACTGACCCCGGATGTGCTGTGTGCTGGGGTATCTAGCCTTTGGTGTTTCTGGGCCACACGTTAAATACACAGACACTAACAAAAGCTGATGTGCAGAAAAAGGGGGTTTTAAGTAAATTTATGGTCTTGTGTGGGGCCGCGTTCATAGCCATACTGGGTTACGTGCAGCCTGCGGGCTGCGGGTTGGGCACCCCTGGTGCACAGTCACCCTGAAAAATCAGCCACAGCAGAGAGCGGGAGACCGCCCACGGGTGCATCCTCTGGAGGAGAGCACCCCGGTCTGTGGCCTCTTGCTGTGGCCGCTGTCAGCACTTTGAACCCGTGCCCTGCCCTTGCCGAGGCCTGCGCTGCCCTCACACGTGGCGATGGGACCCCTGCGGTGCAGGCAGCCAGGGCACAGTGCCCAGGGCCCCCAGGCCACAGCTGGCCCTCGGCACCGCTCACGCGTCAGCAGCGGAGCCGCTTGGCCTGGGAGCCCTGTGCTCTTGTCCTCTGGGCTGGCCCACGCCTTCCCGGCCGCTCCTTAGCAGGGACAGGCTCTTCATTGGCTGCCGGCCCCGCCCCCAAACCCGTCACCGAAACCATCACCGTGTCACAGACGTGCACGTTGCTTATCAGGTGGTTTTGAAACTTCATGATGTGGGACGAGAGACCCAGCTTTGTGACAGTGCTTCACGTCCCGGCGCCCTGGCGGCCCTGCCCTGCCACTGTGGGCTGGCCAAGACGTCCCTTGCGCGGGCCCCCGCGCCGTGGCGGGAAGGGTCGGGAAGCTGCGTTGTCTGGGGGCCCGCCCCTGACGCGCCCTGGCGTCCGCAGTGTGCTCGTTCGCCTGCCACGCGTCCTGCCGGGACAGCGCCCCCCAGGTGTGCCCCGTCCCCCCGGAGCAGTCCAAGCGGCCCCTCGGCGTGGATGTGCAGCGGGGCATCGGGACGGCCTACAAGGGCTGCGTGAAGGTAGGACCGCGCCAAGCCTGGGGGCCCCGGTCCCAAGACCCCCAGAGACACGCTCAGAGGCAGGGCCCCTCGTGCCTCCCGCCTCTGCTTTTGGAGACGGGGGGCTGGTGCCGAGTGCATCGGACGACCACCATGCTCGGGCGCCTCCCGCCGCCACGCAGCTGCAGCAGGCCCAGGCTGCCTGTTTGCTGAGTGTGCACCTTGTCTGCACCCCGCCTCCTGTTGGGGGCAGGGTCCTCCCCGGCCCAGCCTGGGCTCTGGCCGCCGGCCTGTGAGCGGGCCCCGCCGTGCCGCAGCTGGGGGCAGCGGGTCACCCGTTGGCATCGCCAGGAGGTCCCTCAGGGCCTGACCCTTCAGGGGCCGCTCCCGCGGGCTGCGGGGTTGGGACGGCCCCGCGGGCCCAGTGATTTGCAGTGACCGCTGCCCGACTGCAGGTGCCCAAGCCCACGGGGGTGAAGAAGGGGTGGCAGCGGGCCTGCGCAGTGGTCTGCGACTGCAAGCTCTTCCTGTATGACCTGCCGGAGGGGAAGTCCACCCAGCCGGGCGTGGTCGCCAGCCAGGTCCTGGACCTCAGGTGCGTGCCTTCTCCGAGTCCCGCTCTCCTCTTCCACCGAAGCGACGGTCTGTTGCTTCATGACCTGTAACCTCGTTCACACTCTCGACCCGTGGACGCTGTGTGTTTCCAAAACGGGGACTTCCAGTGCGGGCCATAGATCTCCTGCTTTATATAGGTTTGCACAGAATCATTTGCTAAATAATATGTAACTTAAGAAAACCACATGCCCCCAAAACAAGCGGAAAACGCCCGGAGGCATGTCGGGTGTTCTGGTGCCTGACAGCTGCCCCGCGCGGCACACGCCTCCGCGGCCTCCGCCATTCGGAGGCCGCCGGGCACCCTCCTCCCCCGCGGCCTGAGTCTCCGCTTCCCCGCGGTGGGCCGGGTGTGGCAGCGTCGCGAGCCGGGGGCGCGTCGGCAGGCGGACGCGCTGGGCTCAGGGCCTGGCGTGCGCGGCCACCACCACTGGGTGGCTCCCG
The DNA here is from genome assembly GCF_021234165.1 of Pteronotus mesoamericanus. NCBI lineage: Eukaryota > Metazoa > Chordata > Mammalia > Chiroptera > Mormoopidae > Pteronotus > Pteronotus mesoamericanus. The sequence goes on along the minus strand of NW_026555082.1, from coordinate 2,306,398 downwards.
TCCCGCTGCCTCCCACCTCCAGTGCCACACGCCGTGGCGCAGGCGGACGCCTACGAGGGCAGGCCCGGCCTCGAGCCTGTCTGTCTCCAGCCCTGCTTCTAGGGGACTCGGGGCACTGTGGCCCGTGCCCGCGAGGGCGGCGATGTTTCCGAGTCCCCTGCACAGCGGTTCCCACTCTCTGTGTCCCCAGTGCATGGGGCGGGGTGAACAACGGGGCACCTGAGTTTCAGAAGGTCCCCAGGGGTCCTGCCTTTCCCTCGCTGTGTGTGCGCCTGGCCTAGCCACACAGAGGCCACCCGTGGACACCCCGGGGCAGTTCGCCAGACTCGAGCCCCGGGTTCAGAGCGTATTGGAAATGGGGCTGCCACGGCCATCAGCAAGCACAGGCCTGCGCGCCGACGCGGCTGGTCGGTCGGGGAGCGGGCTGCGAGGGACCGGCGCCGCAGGGCTCGGGGGCCGCCCTTCCCCCACATCCGAGCACCGACGGCCCTGGGGGTTCGCGTGTCGTCCGTGCCTGCCACTGTGGCAGCCCCCGAGTCTGCCGGTCGCCTGCTCGTTCTTATCCCACCTCACGTTGAAGGGCACAGTTGTCAAAGCGTCCTTCTTGGGGGACGGCTGACACAGGAGGGCGGCGCACGGGCTGGGGGCACGCCGTTCCCGGCGTGCTGAGTGTTCTGCTTCTCCGCAGAGACGAGGCGTTCTCGGTGAGCTCAGTCTTGGCCTCTGATGTCATACACGCTTCACGCCGAGATGTTCCATGTATATTCCGGGTATGATTCTCTTCTGCTTTTTAGAGACGTTTTGTTAATCATCACAAATCACGGTTGAAGTGAAACAGTTCTGAGCACGTCGCTGACCTGTGGGAGAGGCTGCTTCTCCAGTCTCCTTCCTTGCTCCACATTCCTTCACGCACGTGGGCAGCCACCCCTCACCACACCCAGTGCCGCGCGTGTCCCTGGGCCCGTCCCCCCGCTGGCACCGGCCCTCCCTGCTGCCCGGTGTCTCAGCTGGTCTAGGTACCATGTGCCTGAGGCCGGGAGCTCCCCTGCCCTCCCTGCGACTTGCGGGTCGTGACCCGGAGCGAAGCCGGAGCACCCAGCAGCTGTGGCTCGTGCGCTCGGCCGGCCCAGGCAGAGCGCCTACCTCCAAGTCCCTCCGAGTCACCTCAAGGGTTGTGGTGCGAGGAGGCCGTGGATCAGGGAGAGACCCCCGACCCCCCCGTGGGGGGATTTTATAAATGCAGTCAAGTTATGGTTGACAGACAAGACTAAGCCCATGAACCGTTTGCTACTAAGTCGCATCTGTGTTCAGAAAGCACCTCTGTGTTCGGCACAGAGGACGGCCACCGCCGTGCGCCCAGCAGCAGCTGAGGCCGTCCGGGTGTCCCTACGCTGGGCCCGCTCTGCAGAGCGGGCATTAGTCTGAGAGCCTCCCGCCGGGGCTGTGTTCTGAGAACCCTGAGTTAAGGTCCTCCAGGAAAGCAGCTTCAGAATGGGCGTCACCCCGCAGTTTGGGCAAGAGCAGAAATGACTGGAACCTGGGCAGGGGACACGGGTGGCCTGGGCGTGGCGGTCCCTGGGCCCAGCGCAGGCGCCCCGGAGCTGCGCCCTCCCTGCGCCCCCGCCAGGGCGATGGCGGCCAGGCTGGGCGCCGTGCTGGGGCCTGGCCGTCTCACGGCTCTTCTCTCTGTCTTGTTTTCCGGCGTGAAGGTGACCACCTCCCTCTTAGGAACACCTTCTAAGACCAGCTCACTGCTCATTCTGACAGAGAACGAGAACGAGAAGCGGAAGTGGGTGGGGATTCTGGAGGGGCTGCGGTCCATCCTGCACAAGAACCGCCTGCGGAACCAGGTGGTGCACGTGCCGCAGGAGGCCTACGACAGCTCGCTGCCCCTCATCAAGGCGGTGCTCGCGGCCGCCGTCCTGGGTACGTGCCGCGCGCCCGGGGCGCAGAGGATGCCGCCGCGGCCGCACTGTGAGCGGGGCCGCGCTCCCTCCCCCCACCCCCGCCCCCGCCCCCCGCGCAGAGGGGCAGGCTGGCTGTGCGGACCGCTCACGGGCTTTGTGGTCTTGACAGATGGCGAGAGGATTGTGGTCGGCTTAGAAGAAGGGCTCTACGTCATCGAGGTGACCCGAGACGGTGAGTGGGCGCCGTCCGGGAACGTGCAGGGTGGAGACGTCGTCACTGGGCGTGGAGACTGTCCTCCCGTCAGAACTTTGTAACAAGGGGATGGGGCAACAGTCAGGGAACACAAGGCGGGTGCCGCTCAGCAACTGCCACGTCCCTGGAGTGTCCCGGGGGCCTCCAGCCAGGGCGGCTGCCGCGGGCGAGCTCAGGCCGGGCGGGCCGACGTGCGGCTTCCGCTCTTCAAGGAGCGGGTGAGCAGGGGGCCGGGTGGGGAGAGCTCCCCGGGAGGAGGGTCATCTGTTCCCCTACTTCACTGAGACTTCCCTCCCTTTACTGCAGATTGTGACAGTTCGTTCTTAGAAAAGGCTAAAGCTCCCTGCATGTCCCCTCCCCACCCCCTGGGCGTCGGGACAGGAGGGGTTGGGATTCTAGAAGACTAGGGGACTCGGGCCAGCACGGGCCCTGTACCCTGGCTCTGTCCCAGGGTGGGCGTGCCCCTTCCTGACGGGCGGGATCCCCATGCACGCACGGCTCGCCGTGGACGAAGGAGGCGCACCCGTGGCCTGGGGCTCGGGGGGGCGCTGCCAGGTCCAGGCCCCGCTCCCGTGAGGGCGTCAGGAGCGCTGGGCGACTCTGGGGCGCAGAGGGGGCGCGTGCTTTCAGGGAGTTTGTCTCGGGGCCCGTGAGCTCGGAGACAGCCCTCTGCTCCCACTGCAGCCCAGGGGTTCCGGGCCTGAGTGGTGAGCAGGCAGAGGGCTCCCCAGGGTCCGCGAGGCCCCGCGTGTGGGGACCGAGGCCAGGCTGGCCGCGCTGGGGAGGGGCCGCCCCGCCCCCACCTCACGCCCTGCCCTCCCGCAGTGATCGTGCGCGTGGCGGACTACAAGAAAGTGTGCCAGATCGCGCTCGCCCCCAGGGAGAAGGTCGCCGCGCTGCTCTGCGGCCGCAACCACCATGTCCACCTCTGCCCGTGGTCGGCCTTCGATGGCGCGGAAAGCAACGTTGACATCAAGCTTCCAGAAACAAAGGGCTGCCAGCTCCTGGTGACGGCAACACTGAAGAAGAGCACCGCCACCTGCCTGTTTGTGGCGGTGAAGCGGCTGGTCCTGTGCTATGAGGTCCAGAGAACGAAGCCTTTTCACCGGAAGGTCGCGGAGCTCGTGGCCCCCGGCACGGTGCAGTGGATGGCCGCGCTCAAGGACAGGCTCTGTGTTGGCTACCCCTCGGGGTTTGCCCTGTTGAGCACCCAGGGCGATGGGCAGGCTCTGACGCTGGTAAATCCCAATGACCCCTCGCTTGCGTTCCTCTCACAGCAGTCTTTTGATGCCCTTTGTGCTGTGGAGCTCACGAGCGAGGAGTTCCTGCTCTGCTTCAGCCACATGGGACTGTACGTGGACCCGCAAGGCCGGAGGTCGCGCGCGCAGGAGCTCATGTGGCCTGCGGTGCCTGTTGCCTGTAGTATGTATATGTTTTCTGTTGCCATACCCCTGCCGCTGCTCTCCTCGCCCACCAGCGTGTGTCGGTTCTGCTTCGGTTTGTCTCCGGCTCCCTCGGCCAGGGAGCTAGGGAGGCACCAGGAGAGGGGGGCTCCACGGCTCTGCCACGGGGAGCGGCTCCCGTGCAGACCTCGGGCCGCTGGGTGGGCTTGCCGCAGCCCCAGGCCCCGTCTGCCCACAGAGGCTGTCCCCACGCTCGCACAGCGACAGAGCCAGTGGAGGGCGTTCGGGTGCCGGGGGCATTTCACTCCCCGTCCAGGCCGGAGCCCCCGCAACCCCCCCCCCCCCGGGGCAGACAGAGAGGCAGGAGCAGTTTTGGGAACGGGCGGCGTTAGCCCATGTAGCTGACATGGCTTTTCCTGTGCGTGGCAGCGCCGGCGGGAGCCACGGAGGCCCCTGGAGCCGGGCCCCCTGCATCGCCCCCCGCCCCGGCTTCCCACTAGGCATCCGCCGCCGGAGGGGCACACAGCCCGTGGGGGCAGCAGAAGTGGGGTTATGGGGTGGGAGGTGGGTGTCGTATTTGTCCTCAATCACCTAAAAGTGCAGCTTTTTGTCTGTCTCGTCACTGGTTTTGCCGGTTTGGCAGAGACCCCGGGGCGTTGGGACCAGGAGCTCAGGCCTGTGGGGTGTGCTGCCCCCCTTGGCTCCTGGGGCTCGCTGGGTGTGTGTACCGCCCTGTCGGCCAGGGCTGGGGCCCTGCAGGCAGCCCGGAGCCCACTGCTGTGACTCCCGGTCCTCCAGCCGCGCCCCCTCGTCCTTGTGGACAGCAGCACAGGCGCGGCCTCAAAGCCCCCCGGGCCCTACTCTGCAGGCTCTTGGCCCCCAGAAAAGAGAAGGAGCGAGGCGCAGAGTCCAGACCCCAGGCGCCCGTGCGCGAGCTGTGGGGCACCTGGTGCTCCCAGTGCGGCCCCCACTTCATGGTCTCCCACCTCCTCCCTCGTGCGTGAGGCGGCGGCGCTCGGTCCGTCCACGGGCTGGTGCGCTAACCCTGCTGCCCGCGCCTGCGCCCGGCGCCAGACACCAGGCGCCGTGTGCGCTCAGCCTCCCCATCGCGGCTCCAGGAGGACGCTGGGCCCACAGGGGCGGGGCCCTGCACGGCCACACGGCAGCTCAGGTGGCCTCGGACCTGCCCGACTCCACGGCTCCTGCTCTGCCCGCTGACACCAGCTTCTCAGCCCACGTTTCTCTTTGGCCTCACGTCTCAGTTTAGCGCCTCGCCGCCCAGAGGCGTCCTCCCGGCTCCTCGCAGATGGCGCCCCAGGTGGGCGTGAGGAGGAGGCCCTGAGCTACCTGTCAGGACAGGGTCCTCCAGCCCCTGCTGGAGCCCCTGTTTCTGCGTGTGGCCCTCAACAGGACGGCCTTGTGGTTCGTCTGAGCTGTCACTTTTGAGAAGTCTGGTGACCAGCTCCAGCATCCTGCCTGCTTCGTAACCCTGTTTTCTTTTTTCTTCTTCCAAAAAAAAGGCTTATTCTGGCCTTTTGAAACGTAACAGCAGCACTGCAGAGACTCGTAGAGAGCCGCCTGTGGTCAGGGGCCGGGAAAGTCTGGCTTTCACCCATGGGGGTCGAGGGGCCGGGAACCAGGGCAAGCGGGGGCTCCTGCGCAGCCGCGACGGCGTGCCTCAGGCTGCAGGGCGTGTAGGCACCCGCTGCTGCTTCCTCTCAGGCGTTTCTCTGCCGTCCTAAATGTGGGAGTGTCCTCCTGGGCCTCAGTGCTGGATGGGCCAGCGGTCCTTGGGCCCCTTTCTGTGGTGCGCTAGGTGGCTTTTCCGTCACCGGTGGACTTGCCCTAACTTAGAGCAAGCAGGGGAGGGCAGGTGCAGGACACGCTCCCGCCTCTCCCGAGGCAGAGCGGACACCCAGATGTCCTTACGTCCGAGGGTGGGAGGGCAGAGCTGCCGCCCCAGAGACAAGCGGTGGCTCTTGCGTGTGTAGATCTTTACCCAGACACCTGACCTCCTGGCTTCCATCATAGAAGGAACATGCTTTGCAGAACAGGACATGGGCCCCTCTCGACTTTTCACGTGTTGAGCCCTAAGCCATGAGCCCCGGAGCAGTTGTGCCGGGAAGCTCAGTGACAGAGCTGGCCTGAAAGGTCACTGGCGTTGGTGCCACGACATTGCAGTGCTGCTAGTGGCAGCCGTGGCTCCAGGGCACGGCCGCTGGGCGGGGCTGGCCGGAGCCTCAGGAGTGGGCGTGGGCTCATGTCTGCGGCCAGTCCTGGCCTGCACTGGGCCGAGGCCAGTGCGGCCCCCGCACCTGCGGGGGGCCCAGGTTGCGGGCCTGGCCGCTGCCCTCGAGGCGGAAGGCGCCAGGCCCGGCCACGCTGCGCCCTCACCCTGCTTCACTCCGTCTGCGCCAGGTTGTAGCGCCTCGCACGTCACAGTGTACAGCGACTACGGCGTGGACGTCTTCGACGTGCACACCATGGAGTGGGTTCAGACCATCGGCCTGCGGAAGGTGAGGCCTGGGCGGGCGGGCAGGCGGGCGGCCTCCTCTGCTGAGCGCTGGCCACGCGGCGACCTTCCCTGTCTGGCTTCCAACAGATCAGACCGCTGAACTCGGAAGGAACCCTCAACCTCCTGAACTGCGAGCCTCCCCGCCTCATCTACTTCAAGAACAAGTTCTCAGGTGAGCCCCTCCCTGCAGGAGGAGGGGAGGGAAGGGGGTTCCCCAGTGGCCGTGCCCCGTCCCGCGCTGCCCGGTGCAGGCCCATGCGTGACCGCGAGCACTGCCCCTGCCCTGCAGGAACTGTGCTCTCCGTGCCCGACACCTCCGACAACAGCAGGAAGCAGATGCTCCGGACCAGGAGCAAGAGGCGGTTTGTCTTCAAGGTGCCGGAGGAGGAGCGGCTGCAGCAGCGGCGGTGAGAGCAGGGGCTGCGGCCTCGCTGCAGGCGCCGCGGCGCCCGCCAAGACGCGCCCTGTGTCTGTAAACCCGCACACACCTTCTTTCCCCAGGGAGATGCTCCGAGACCCAGAACTGAGGTCCAAGATGATATCCAACCCAACCAACTTCAACCACGTGGCCCACATGGGCCCGGGCGACGGCATGCAGGTGCTCATGGACCTGCCTCTGGTGAGCTCCTGGCGCAGGGTGGGGCCCCAGTCTGTGGTTCTGGGTATACCCACCAGGGGCACTTCCGTGGGTTTGGTGGGCTGTTTCGTGATGGAATTAGCTTGTCAAAAATAATCTCTAAGTGACAGCTTAATGTGAGCTGCTAACTTTTTTTCACTCTGAAAAAACAGGTATTCTATAGGGTTCAACTTGGTCTAAAATTCCTGCTGCCAACCCTTAGCTCAAAACATAGCCGATGTTGCTGGGAGGGCCTTCCCAGCCGGGCAGTTGGCGTGGCGGCTGGCCCACCTGCCGGCTGCGCCCCCTCTGCTCACGCTGTCTTCTCTGCCCAGAGCGCGGCGCCCCCCGCCCCAGAGGACAGGCCCAGCCCTGCCGCCCCCAGCCTGGCCCGGCAGCCTCCGCCCCGGAGCAAGCCCTACGTCTCATGGCCCTCGTCAGGTACCCAGGGCACCGGGGGTGGGGCCCGCGCAGCTGGGGCTCCCCTCCCTGAGACGAGGGTGTCTTTGTGCCCCAGGTGGGTCTGAGCCCGGTGTGGCAGTGCCCCTGAGAAGCATGTCCGACCCCGACCAAGACTTCGACAAAGAGGTAGGGCCGCCTGATGAGGGGCTGTGGCCCGCAGGGAGGGGAGGCCCTGCGACCCCTCCGCAGGAAACACTCCGCCTCCCGGGAGGCCACGCGGGGCCCGGGGTAGGGCGGGCCAGCCCAGGCGCCCCCGCAGAGGGAAGTGCGGCCCCGCAGCAGGGGACCTGGGCGGTCGCTGGGGGTTGTCCTCGGCCCCCCTGGAGCCCTGCACTGGGGAGTGAGGGCAGTGCCAGGGGAGGGGCAGGGTGGGCTCTGGTCCTGCACCTGGGGGCGGCAGGTGACCGTCCACCACCTGGGAGTGGCGGCGTGGCTCCGTCCCGCGGTCGGGCTGAGTCCTCCGCAGCCTGGAGCCGGGCTTCCTGGCATGCTCTGCCCTGAGCCCTCTGGCTCCTCTGCCCGCACCCCTCCCCTGCCATCCTGCCGCGTGGCTGCTGGAGGCCGGCCCCCCGGACGCCGAGGGGCCATGGGGCCGTCTCCCTGGGCGCTGACTGCGGGGAGGGGCATCCCTGCACAGCTGAGTTAATGACTGCCGTCCTGAAAACGTCCAGCCGGCTTCCCCTTGAGACTCTCCTGTGCAGTCTCGAGCATGTGGACGTAACAGGCCTGGGGGTTCCTGCCCTGTAGCGCGTAGGCAGCGTCCTGCGTCTTGGAGAGCGTTCCCCGTGGGCCTCGTCCTCCATCAGCTGCTCGGGGTCCAAGTCGGGGGCTACCGTGGGGGACCCCCAGGCTCGGTGTTCCAGACCCTGCATTTGTGCACAGTGAGGCTCACCTCTCTGGGCCTCAGTTTCCCCTGGTGAGATGAGGTGAGGAGTGGCTGGCACCGAGGGCAGCAGGGACACGAGCACAGGTCTGTGCCCATGGGTGGCTCACGGAGAGGGGCACGGAGCTGCCCGCCGGCCCCTGCCCCCCGAGGCCCGCCCTGCCGCTGCCGGGGCGCGCTGGCCAGCGCAGGGCTGGGAGGTGGGCCCCCAGGGGTTCACAGCCCCCCGTTCTTCCTGGGTCTGGCCGCCACTTCCAGCGCGACCAGCGTTTCCCCTCCAGCCCCAGCGGCCCTTCCTCAGCCACCGCGCCACCGAGTCGTCTCGCTTCCCTGGCCGAGTTACGGGAACTCTGTGTCAGTCGTGGTTCTTCACTGTGGCCAGTGCTTCTAGTGTCACTCGTCTTCCGTTGTGTTTTAATTCTAAGGGTGTCCTGTCTTACAGAAATGTTTAATTTTCTTGCAGTCTAGCCTGCTGGTCTTTTTTAGGTTAGATAAATTACAGTTCTCTTGTAGCGTGAGAGCACGGCAGGGCTTTCTTTACTGTTTGCCATCGTATTGTGAAAGTGTGTCCGTGCGCGCACACGTGCGAGACACGCAGCGTGCGGGTGCGACTTGGTGTGACTGTGTGTGACGCCCAGCGAGAGGGTGCGGTGTGGCGGGGGAGCGGCCTCCCTGCGCTGCCGCTGCCCCTGCAACCCCTCACTGGCTGAGGCAGCGCCGCACCCCTCCAGCGGGAGGAGCCTTCTCAGCGAGGAAGTGGCAGTGGCGTTCGTCAGGCGCTTTTGCACGTTTTCCCGTGCGACTTTATTCCTTGTCCCCCCATCCTCCTGGCGCAGGCAGAGTGGGCCCCTGGGAGCCGGGCCTCCGCGGCTGGACGTGTTCTTGGGCAGCGCCTGGCAGGCTCGGTCTGCGGCGACAAGGCTGCGCCGGGCCGCCCCGCCCTCTCTGCGTCCGGCTGCCCGCGGTGGCGCTGGTCTCTGACCGCGCCCGCCTCGGCTCCGCCGGAGGACGCCACGCTCCTTGTGGCCATAGCGTGGGGAGTTCCTTTCCTGCCATGATCACAGGATCACAGACTTCGACGACTTTAGAGATGGGTTTTGTTTTTTGTTTGGTTTGTGTTTTAACTTTTTTGTCCTGAACTATCTTGAAAGTTTTCAAAGCTCCAGAAAAACCGCAAGAGCAGCGGGGAGAACGGCCCAGGTCAGCGCTGCCTAACCCACGTGCCGCCAGGAGGTGGCGGCTCCCCCCGCCCCGGCCCGGGCGCCCCAGCGGCCGTGTGCCCAGAGCGGGCGCATGCGCGTGCAGGCCAGGGTCCGGCGTCTCAGTCTTCAGTCTTTAGTCTTTGTCCAGGCTTTGGTCGTTCATGGCCTTGAATTTGTCTTGGAAAGTCTAGTTCTCCTGCATCGGGCTGGTCTGGTTTCTGAATTGGGTGAATGGGGGCGTCCCTCCCTCTCTCCGGGCCACTGGTCTCCCCAGGGACGGAGGGACAGGTGAGTGGGCGGAGGCGGCCCACGCACACAGTGTGAACCACGCGAGCCGGTCGCTCGTGTTGACCCCTCGCCTGGGGCAGGGCTGGCCCAGCACAGCCGTCCAGTTGAGAGCGCAGTGCGCACGTCCGCCTTGTGTCCTCCCGGCGTCCCCGCCCCACGTCCTTCGCTCCAGGGCCCTGTCCAGGGGCACACGTCGCGCTTGGCCGCCCTCCCCGTCAGACCCCGCCCCCCCCGTCAGACCCCGCCCCCCGACCGGGCCTCGGCCGTTCTGTGCTGGCACGGCAACAGCGTCGTCCTCCAGCAGCTCCTGGGTTTGGGTTCGTTTTGAGATGCAGGTAGCGTGTCCCGGGCGGGAGCTCCTCACGGGGGACCGGGCGTCCTCGGGGGTGAGGTGCACACCACGCGGACGCGGGGCCGTGCTTGGTGGCTGCTGAGTACATTCAGTGTTGTGCGACCAGCTGCTCCAACCAGTTCAAAACATTCCCATCCCCCAAAATAAAGCGCCCCCCACCAGCCCCTGGCGCCACTCACCTGCTGTCGCCAGGGTGCGGTGCGCCCAGCCTTCCACGGGGCGGAGCCGTGCGGCTCAGGGCCTCCGGGTCTGGCTTTCTTCCCCGAGCACCGAGCCCTCAGGGTCCCTTCAGGTCGTCTTCCGTCGTGGGAGGCACCGCATCTCGTGCTCGGTGGGCGGACGGGCTCACTTGGGTTGCCTCCACCTCTGGCTGCTACGAGCAGCTGTACTAGGAACAGGCGTGTGTGCGCACGCGCGCGCGTGCACCTGTTCTTTCACTTTCTCTGGGTGTGCGCGCAGGCGCGGAATCACTGGGTCACGTGATTACTTTCCGAGGGGCCGCCGCACTACGCAGTGGCTGCACCGCATCGCGTCCCCACCAGCGGCACGCGGGGTGACGTTGCTCGGCATTCTCGCCAAGGCTTGTTATTTTCCTTCTTTTTAATAGTCATCCTACCAGGTGTGACGTCATATCTTGTTGAGGTTCAATCAAGTGCATTCCCCTAGTGATTACTGATTCCAAGCATCACTTTCATGTGCTTGGTGGCGCCTTGGAGAAATGTCTACTCAAGTCCTTTGTCCAAGGAGCAGGGAGCTGCCAGATCTGTCCCCCGCAGACTCGCCTGTCAGGCTGGGCAGCACGGCCCCCGCTGCGCAGGCCTGGGCGGGGGGCTCATGCTGTCCCCCGCTTTGTGTTAACAGCCTGACTCCGATTCCACCAAACACTCGACCCCGTCCAACAGCTCCAACCCCAGCGGCCCGCCGAGCCCCAACTCCCCCCACAGGAGCCAGCCCTCCATCGAAGGCCCCGAGCCACCAGCCTGCGATGCCTGAGGCCGCCCGGGGCCGGGAGCTGGGCGCGGCGCCCGTGCCAGTGCCAAGAGCGAGCTGGCCCTCCAGCCACGTCCGAGGAAAGGCAGCGTCGGCGTAGGCGCAGGGAGGGGAAGGGAGTCTTTGTTACAGTGTATCCGTTCTACGTCGCGTCGCCCGGGACACCAGACCAGGCCCTCCGTCCGCCTGGCCACGAGGCGATGCCGTTCCCCTTGCACACAAAGGGCCAGCGTGGCCGAGAAGGTGCCCAGGCCCGCTGAGGCCGCCGCTCAGAGACCCCCGCGGCCCCGGGGCGCTCGCTTGGCACACAGGCAGCTTGGACACCCAGCCACCAGCCCACGCCCCTTCCTGAGACTGCTCGGCCCGTAGGAGAAGAGTAGGAAGTTGTCTGTCACCCAGTGTCACTAGAATTCTGCAGACAGAGGCAAGTGGAGGTTAGCGCGTGGCCTTCTTACCCCCTTAGCCATGGACACAGGCCCCGTACGAGTGACGCCCGCCCTGCCCTGGGTCCCCTGTGTGTGAGTCCCTCCCCGGTCACAACCACGAAGCGTCACCAGTATCTACTACTGTGAAGTCAGCTGTGCTGTTTCCCACTCGCTCCCTAGCTCCACCTCCTCCATGACAGCGGGGTGTCGTGCTACAGCCAGGACACCCCCTGCCCAGTCCCCCGCATGGAGCCCGAGATAGTGCCCGCGTGGATCGTGCAGACTCGCCCACACTCCCGCGCACCGTCCCCCCGCCCCGCAGCGCCGGGTGTGCGCCCACCCTGTCACGTGGGGGCCTGCGGGCCTGTGGCCTGTCCCTCGGAGACTTGTGGTCACCTGGTCAGCACACAGCTCGTCCTCAGCCCAAGACGAGCTGCCCTCTGCTGTCCCACGGGTCGGCGTCCTCAGAGATGCTGCTGAAGACATGCACTTACCTGCGTCGGCACTGAGCAAGGGGCCCCCCCGGCCTGCTGCGGGCGCCACACCCCCAGCCCCCGCCGCGCCCGCCCCAGGGCCTTCTGCTGGCGCTGGCACCTGCTGGGGGTCTGGTTTTTACTTTTTTAATGTAAGTCTATGAGTCTTTGTAATTATTGAATCGTGAGAACATTTTTGAACAATTTACCTGTCAATAAAATATAAGATGGCAGTTTTAAAGTTCTCAGTGGTTTCTCTGAATGGAATGACCTGTCACCTGGCTGTGCCTAGACACCCCTAGCAGCGCCTTGTGCTGGAAATGCCCCGAACCCCAAAAGGCAGGCAGAGCTGCTCTGGGCATTTCCTCAGGGGTCACGCAAAAGGCACTGTGGCCCTGGCTGGTGTGGCTCAGTGGACTGAGCGCCGGCCGGTGACCAATTCCCAGTCAGGCCAGGCCCCCAGTGTGGGGTGCCTGAGAGGCAACCACACGTTGATGTTTCTCCCTTTCTCCCTCCCTTCTGTCTAAAAACAACTTTAAAAAGGCACTTGTGCCCGTGGGGCAGGACGGGCCTCGGAACAGGCCCTTTTGCCTGCCAGTGCGGTGTCGGGGCCACCTCGGGAGAAGCTGTGCAGGGAGGCAGACCCCCGCCCCCAGCCCGCAGCCGCTCTGGGGACCGGACAGGGCAGCCCAGAGCCACCGGGGGGCGCGCGACCGCGGGGGCTCGGGCTCGCGCTCCGCCGGGGAATCCTGCGAGGCAGGACGCGGCCTGGGGCGGGCGCGGAGCCTCCGGCAGAGCGCGGGCAGCGACAGGGCCTGCGCGAGGGCGGTGCGCGGCCTGGAGCGCCGGAGCCACTCCGGCCGCCTACCGGTGCGGTCACTGAGGACCTAGGCCCGTCTCGCTGTGAGGTCTCCGTGGTCACGGTCGGGAAGGTACCCCAGGAACTGGCCGCAGGGCCCCATACAGAAGGGGCCCGTCCCATCTGCTCCCTCTGTCCAGGCACCCCCCGCAGCCGCCTGGGCGCGGGAGCCACGGGGACCGCCCGAGGCGCCGGCGGGGCCTTTCCGTGCCGCGGCGGCGGTCACAGCGGCTGGGGCCACCCGAGGGGGCAGGCGGGCGCTGGCCAGCGGCTGGGAGTGGCCGCGGGCAGCCAGGCCTCGCGCCCGACGGGTTCGCGCTCGGCCCCGGGGGGACTGTCTGCGCGGCAGGAGACCAGGGTGCCCGTCACGGGTCTGCATCAGGGTCCAAGTGCCATTTTTTTAAAAAAGTGAAATGTTACTGCTGCAGCACAAGGAATGGCGGCGTTCACACGTGGGAGGCGGCTCAGGACCATGCCAAGCATCCAGCCCGATGTCTGAAGCCAGCGCTGGGGCGGGGGGGGGGGGGCAGGAGCAGGGTTTCCGGGCCCAGGTGTTGGTTCCACAGAAAAGCCGTTTGGCGGCGCCATTTCCCTCACACACCAAGTGCCGCTCTGGCGAATGGCTGCCCTCGGAATGGGACGCGAAGCCTGGCCTTGAGTGACAGGCAGCAGGCGCCCCGGCCCTCGGACCCCCGCGCCGCGCAGAAAGGAACTGGCCCACCTGTCCCTGCAGGACGGCGCCGCGGGCCTGCCCTCCGGGCAGCCAGGCTGGGGGGGCGCCCGTTTCCCTGCGCAACGCCTTAGCGGACCCGGGGGCAGGGTCGGGGCGCCCACGACCCTCACCCTCGCCACGGCCTCGGCCTCCGCACTCCCCCTTCCGTGGCCGGCGCCGGCTTCTCCCGTGGGCTCCCCCAGCTCCGGGGCACAGCCTGCCCGGTTCCGGGCGCACTGTCGCAGACGCGAAGCCTCTGGCCACCCGCGGGCGGCGCTCGGGGCTGCCCTGGGCGGGGCCCCGGGAGCCTGCGGGGACAGGCGGAGGGCCACCCACTCGTCGCCCCAGCTCGCACCGGGCGGGGACGCGGCAGACACCGTGTCGGGGGAGGGCAGGTGTAGGAAACCCATTTATTGGGCAAGGCCGCCCTGTGCTTGGCCGGCAGGGCGGTGAGGGGTGGGAGTGATCCCGCTGGTTGGGAAAGGCACGCTCAGGCCTCCGCCTCCGCCTCCTCAAAGAGCGGGTTGACGAAGTAGCTCTGGCTGGTGGTGCTGGCGTCCGCCTGCGAGGCCGGGGGCGCTGGGGGCGCTGGGGGCTCCGGGGGCTGCGGGGAGGCAGAGTCAAGGGCCGTCGGGCGCCGGGCCCGGCCGCGGGGAGGCCCGCCCCCCAGCGCCGCCGCCACTCACCTGCTCCACGGAGCCTGCCGCGCCGAACACCGGGTTGGGGAAGCCCAGAGGCCCGGCCGCCGCGTCGCGCCTGCTCCACCTGGAGGCGGGAGCTCCCGTGAGCCCCCGAGGCCCCACCTCCTGCTTTTACCCCGCACACCTGAAACCCCGTCTCCTGCCCGAGCCCCGCCCACCCGAGCCCCGTTCCGCGTACCTGAGCCACCCCTTGCGGTGCAGCAACAGCGCCCCCGCCGGCAGCACCAGCAGCAACAGGAACAGCGCGGCCGCCACGCCGCCCGCCAGCCCCGCGCGCGACCCCGACTGCTGCAGACCCGCCGCCGAGCCGTCCCCGACGGGCGCGCCCGACTCCCGGACGGTGGCCGCCAAAACCCCGAGGGCCTCTCCTGCAACGCAGGGCGGGGCTCAGTCTCCCCGAGCGAGGCGCGGCGGGGCCAGGCTGGGGGCCAGGCGGGGCGCCCGCGGTTACCGTGCTCGGCGACGTCGGCCAGGAGGGCCCGGGCCAGGCGGCCCGCGCCGCCCGTGCCGCGCCCCACCTCCACCAGCACCACTTGGATCTCTGTGTCGGCCCCCGCGCGCGTGGCCTCGCGGGGCTGGGGCGAGCGCGGCACCTTGGACACGGCCGCCTGCAGCTCCCGGTACTGGGGCTGGGGAAGGGGATAGGGTTAGCCGGGGACTCCGCCCCTGGAAACTGCGGGGACGTTGCGGGTAGGGACACACGGTGGACAGGTGGGCGGAAAGGGGAGGCGTCCGTGAGGAGGTGCAGTGGGGCCCCCGCGTCCCTGGCAGGAGGATGCCCGGGCCGGGGGGCGGAGCGGCGGGGCCGCATTACCAAGGTCAGGAAGTTGTGCAGCAGCCGCGCTCGGTACTGCTCCAGGTCAAAGGCGGGGCCGTGGGTCAGCGACACAATAGCGCCTGCGACAGGAGGGCAGGGGTCAGCGCCGGGGGTCCGGACCGGTAGGGAGACTGAGCCAGGGTGGCCAGGCCGTCCCAGCAAGCAGGGGCCGGGCGGGGACGCTCACCGCAGAGGTCGCAGCATTGCCCCTGGGGCCGGAGGGCATCGTGGCAGGTGGCCGGGGGACAGCGGCCGCCCAGGGGCTGGAGCAGGGCCGCGCAGATCCATGGCTGCGCCTGGAGGCAAGGGACGGGGTTGGCGCGAAAAGCGCGAGGGGCAGACCTGCGGACCCCGGCCCAGCGCCGGCCTCGCCCCCGCGCGGAGCCCTCGCCGCCCGGCCGCGAGCCGCGCTCACCTCGGCATTGCCGCAGACGCAGCCCGACGGGTCGGCGCAGGGCTCGGGCTCCACGCGCAGCGCGCCGGGCCCGTGGAAGCGCAGGCGGCCGGCGCGGGACGCCACGAAAGCAGCCAGGTCCTCGTCGCGCGTGAGCTTCTGCGGTGGCCGGGTCACCAGCGGAGTCAGACCGAGAAGGCAACATCTGAGTGCTCGCAGCCCACGCGTTCAGATGACAGGGGTGGGAGGCGCCCCGGGGAGGGGTCCTGCCAGGGGCCGAAGTGCCGGAGACCCGCGTCCCTGCCCCGCCCCCGCGCGCCCCGCTCACCTGGCCCAGAGCCCAGACGCTGCGCACGCGCAGGGTGCGGAAGCCGGGGCCGAGGCCCACCCGGAAGGAGCCGTCAGACGGGAAGACGACGTCGTCGTGGTGGCAGGGCACGCGTTCGGCGTCCACGGAGAAGAGGCTGTGCGCCGCGTCTCTGGAGCGCCACAAGCGCGGGTCGTGCCACGAGAAGCGGTCGGGATCGAGGAAGAGCGCCGGGGCGCCTGGCGGGCGGCCGGGCAGGCGTGTGTCCCTGAGCCCCGCGGGGACCAGCCCTCCAACCAGGGCCCCGCCCGTCAGGCCCCGCCCACAAACCGCACTTTAACCCGCACAAGCTCTCACTCGGGACCCGTCGGGATAACGCCCTCCGCGCAGGCCCCTCCCCAGACACGCCCCTCTACCAGGCCCCGGCTCCGACCCGGCCCCAAGGCGGGTCCAGGCCCCGCCCCCCCACCTGCGCAGCCCGCCGCGTCGGGGCGGGGCTCCGCGGCGCCGAATCCTGCTCCCGAGGCCAGGACCAATTCCCCGTCCAGCGGCAGGAGCTGCAAGGAGCACAGACAGGCAGCGCCGCGCCGTGGTCCAAGGCGCCAGACATTCTGGCCCGCGCCCGCCCGGCCCCTGCGACCCTGGGGAGGAAAACCCAGACAGCGGCCAAGGGGGCGGATCCCGGGCTGTGCAGTCCCGGCCTCGGGTGCCGAAGGAGCCACAGCAGCAACAAAGCCAGGAGGGGAAAGGCTGACTGGCCCCCTCCGCTCCCCTCCGTCCCAAGCCTCAAGATCCCACCCCTCCTCCTGTTGTCCCTCCTCGGGGCTGGCACTGGGGGCTGAGCTGCGGGAGCGTCCAGTGCAAGGGCCATGAGGGGTTCAGCCTCATCAGGGGCGCAGCCTCCTGCCCCAACCCGCTGCCTGGGGCCCGCTCCTTAGCTGTCCCCAAGCACTAAGGAGCTGACCCCTGGGCGGATGTGAGGTCACAGGCCAACTACCTCCCCACCTGAGCGTGCAGCCCGGTGACAGCAAGTCAGCCCCACCCACAGGCACCAGGGCGAGCCTTGGGGACAGACGGACGTCAGGTGCCTCCGGAACAGGGGCGGCATCGGCATTGTGAAGCATCAACTCGTTTTCGTAAAGAACCGAAAGGGGAAGTATAAATAAATTATGAAAACTGATACTTGAAAAACACAATCGGAGAGAGGAACGTGAATACGGACCCAGCTGAAGACCCGCCAGGGACGCGTGTTGCTGTTCAGGAACTGCCTCCCAGACAGCGGGAAAGGGCGCGGAAGGACGGGAGATCGGGGTCACAGTCACGGTGTCACAATTCAGATACAAGGACTCGGGCCGGGGTGGGGGGAGATATTTGAAGGGACAGTGAAGGTGAAGTTTCCAGATTTGAAGAAAGCTGGGGAACTTCGGATTGCAAGGTCTCAGTGAGTGCCCGTCAGGAAGTAAGGAAGGTGACACCTAGACAGGGGACAGTGTCCTGTGGAGGGTTAAAGGCACAGGGAACATTCTGAGAGCTTCAGAGAGAGAGAAAGATCGCCCAGGGAAGAAAACTTTTCAGAAACCAGGTTTCTCAGCAACAACAATGGACTCAAAGAGAATAGAATATTTTGTATATTAAAGGAAAAAAACTTTCCAGCTAGAATTTTATATATATATATATTTTTAATCCTCACCCAAGAATATGTTTATTGATTTTAGAGAGAATGAAAGGGGGAGAGAGAGAGAGAGAGAAACATAGATAGGTTGCCTCCTGCACACGCCCAGACCGGGGATCAAACCCCACCAACTTCTGGCGTATGGGGTGACGCTCCCACCGAAGAGCCACCCAGCCAGGGCGCCATCTCGAGTTTTATATCCACACTTCCATTCAAATGCCAGAGCATAATACAAATATGCTCAAGCCCATCCCAGCCAACACCGAGCCATGGGCATCTCGGGACAGCTGGCACAAGGGCCACAAGACAGGACCCGAGAGAAAGCCCCACCGCAAGAAGTGAAAGTATCAGCGGGGACGCGCTGCGGCCAACCTGCGAAGGCCCGCAGCCCACAAGCGGCCAGGCGACAGGCAGCTCCGGGCCTTGGGGCTGGGCATGGGGCCGCTCCCGGGGCTCGGCGCAAGGTGCACGCCACGCGGGGGTCACTGATGTGGCCTACAAGGCGCCCCACCGCGAACTGGCCTGCAGCCAGGCCCTGGCAGAGAACTGCGTCCGGCGCGCGGACCGCCCAGCCCGCTGACCCAGCGCGGCAGGAGTCCACTGGGCGCTGCCCGGACCGCAGAAGGGGAGATCGTCAACAAAAAACGATCAGAGAAAATTCAGAAGAAACAAGACGACAGGAAAAAGAGTGCCACCGTCAGCAGTCTTCTCGAGGCACCGTCCCCGCAGGGCGAGCTCCCGCGCTCACCGCCCGAGACCAGCCGGTGGCTGAGGCGGGGCGAGCGCCGGAGGGCGAGGAGCCGGCCCGGATGGCAAAGAGTCCTCCCCCGTCTTAGCTCTTGTAATTAAGGTGTTTATTCTTTAAAAAAGAAAAGCACAACAACAAAAGAGCCCCTCAAGCCTAAAAGACACGGAATGACTGCCACACACCGACCTGCCCCCAAAATGGCCTTGGGGGTCAGAAGGAGAACAGCCCTGAAGCTGTGAAGTCACGTGTGCGGTAAAGTGAGGAGATGCTTTGGTGACGTCGAATGTTGTCTTTTTAAAAATCTTAAAAGCAAGGAGTGAAGCGTGACGTGGAAGGGGGGCCGCAAGGACAGGCACCCGCGCCAGGCCTGGCCTGGCCTGTCAAGGGAAGAAACAAATACTGAAAAGTTTGAGAATCCAAAGGGACCGCCAAACCCGAAAGCCGAGGTGAAATATATTGGTTTCTAGAAAAAAATTAAAACATCAAAATTGACACAAGAAGCAATAGAGAATTTGAGTAAGTCAGCAGATGTTAAAGAAATTAAAATGTTAGAGGCCTCCTATTTTCAAAATCCTCAGTCCAGATGTTTTCACTGGTGAAGTATACTAAATTCTCAATTACTTTCTTCTTACAGAAATTGTTCTGGAAAAAAAAAAAAAAAGGGGGGGGGGAACTGCCCAGTCCATTTGATGAGGCCAAGGTGATCTTGATTCCAGAACCAGATGAAGGGTCTCCCAAGATAAGAAAAATTACAAGCTCATTTTATTAAGAGGGTACTATGCAAAAACCCTAAATAACGTATTAGCTGACCAGATGCAACAGTGTATTTTTAAAAACACATGGTGTTCAGCCCTGGCCAGTGGCTCGGTTGGAGCATCATCCTGTGCACCAAAAGCCCGCGGGTTCAATTCCCAGCCAGGGCACATTGCCTAGATTGCGGCTTCTATCCCCAGTCGGGACACGCACGAGAGGCAACCTATCAATGTTTCTCCCTCACATGAATGTTTCTCTCTCCCTCCTTTCCTCTCGCTCTCAAATCAATAAACATACCCTCACGTGAGGATAAACAGAGAATGAAAACATGGCGTTCACAGGGTTCAGGGTTCAGGTCCCAGGAACGCAGGCAGGCGGGCCTGGGACGTCCCAGCAGCACGGGTGTCTGGCCACGTCCCAGCAGGTGGCAGTGGAGTCTCGTGCTGGGAAAATCAGCCTGTTGTGACAGAGGGGAGTCCTGCGCCTGGAAGAAGCGGGCGGGTGGCTCTGACCTGCGCCCGCTTGGTGGCGCCAGGGGGACAGCCTGGCAAGGATGGCTCAACCTCCAAAAGCCTCGCTGACAGGCTAAAGGAGGGACAAAGCCGCAGCTCCACCGTCAGAGGAAAAAACTGAAAAAGTCCAACAGCCTGCTTAAGACTTTCAAAACACTGCTGGCAAACAGCAATAGAACAGAACCGGATAAAGCCTACGCTCCGAAACCCCACGGCCAATGCGGCGCTCAGCGGGGGAGGCCGACACACTTTGCCGTTCACGTTGAACAACAAAAGGACGCCCACTGTTGCTGCTTTTGTTTCACACGGTCAATGCTATAAGGAGAGAGCGAGGACTAAAAGGAGTTAGGACCAGAAGGGGAAAGGAATGGCTGTCATTATTTACAAAAATAACCTACTAGGGAATACAATTTTTTAAAATTGAGCTCCATTCACAACAGACACCAAACCATAAAGTATTTCTAAATTAACCAATACTATAAAAGACCTCCATGGGGACCACTTTAAAATTCTAGTAAAGGGTTTTACAGGTGGGTAAGCTGAAGTATTTGAAGAGACAGACAGTATGACTCCCACAAAGACGCAGCGTCGGACATCAGCCGTGGGCAGGGGATGGGCAACAGGCGTGGGGGACCTGGGGGAGCCACGCGGGCACCTGCGCAGGGCGGGCTGCGGGCAGTGCCGCGGGCCTAGAGCAACGCTGGTGCTGGCGGTTTGAAGGACAGCGTCTGAAACTGGGCGTGTTCCAAGAGAAAAAAGGAGAAAAAGCTGGTCCTGCCGCTGGCGCCTAACTCAGACACGCGCCCTGACGGTGAGGCTGCGGCTTAAGAGACGGAGCGTGTGGTTTGTTGCGCCGTGATGAGGCGCAGGCAAGGGACCCAGAGAAAACTGCAGAGCCGGCTGCGAGGCCGTGGGTTTTCGCTGGATTGTAACAGGGCTTCTGCCCAGGGAAGGGACAGGGGGCGAATTCACAAGAAACAAGAAAACTGGGCGAAGGGTTGAAACAGGAGGGGAGGGGGCTTAGGAGGAAGGAAACCCCAGGGAGAGACGCTTCAAACCTGAGAAACACACGTTGAAACACGGGTGTCCCTGAGCCTGGGACGAGGGCAACATCGAGGCTGCGGGACACTGCTGAACCCCAGAGGTCGTGGAGGACAGGACCCGCGCAGCCGGGTGGGAGGCAGGCTTGTGGGGCGCGGGGTCCACCCGCCCCCTGCCAGCCGGGACTCCGGCCCACCGCCCCCCTGTTGCGGGGCCCCCGCCTGTTCCCACCCGGGTCCTCCGGGGCATCAGGGTGTGGAGGAGAGGCTGGGAGGTGAGGGGGCCGCCCCAGGGGCCGTGCACAGGGACATGTGAGCCTGGAACCCCCCCAAGAGAGGAGGGGCTCCTGTCTGGGCGGTCTGATGGAGGAACCTGTCCAGCAGTGAATGAGGGACGGAGGGAGCGGGGGTGGTTGTCTCTTAAGAGCTCCAGGATCTCAAGATCATCAGAGCAATGAAGTCAACTGGGAGGGGCCCCGGTCGAAGAGCCCCTTCATTGGCTCCCCTGCCTGCGGGTCCCCCACCTGCCCCAGCTGCTGCCCAAGTGATGCTTCAAATTAGGGATCCACTACCCTTTCAGCGACGGGCGGGAGACGGAATATTTTAGGCTTCCCGGTCACCCGGCCGCCTCGGCCCCTGGGCTCTGCCGTCGCCGCCGCCGCGGCGGCAGAAGCAGCGGCCAAATGGGGGGCCGTGGGCGGGTCACTGAAGTCTGAGTCCTGTCCTTTTCTCGAGTCACAAAGAAGCCTTGTTCTTCCAGTGCCGCCCCCCAACCATTTAAAATGTGAAAACCCAGGGCGGGGCATGGGGTTTCCGGCGGCTGGCTGACCGGCCCTGACTCGCCTGCGGGTCCCGCCCACGGGCCTCACGGGCTTCTAACACCGCGCAGCGCCCGCCTCCCGCTGCGGCCCCGGGCAGACCCCCTGATCCCCCGCGGTCCCCGCCGCGGGGCTCTGGCAGCGGTTGGGAGAGGGGCCGCGGTGCCACGTGGGAGGGCGACACGCGCGGGGACGCGGCGCCCGCGGCGCCCCAGCCTCGGAGCGCACGGGGCGGGCGCCCGGCCCCACAGCCCTGTCCGCCGAGGGTCGCGCTGAGGACGGCCCCTCCCGTCCCGCAGCCCGGAGCCCCGTCGGCACCCCCCGCCCCCGAGGCCCGGGCCGCGGGCGCAGGCTCCTCACCATGTCCGAGACGCCGTGGGCTCCTCGCACCAGGACGGACACCACCTGCGGGGAAGCGGAGTCAGCGGGGCCGCCGGGCGCCCGCCCGCACCGCGCGGCGCGCAGGCCTCCTGCCCGCACCTTGTCCGCGGGGAACTCGACGGCGCCGCCCGCACACGGGGTCCGGTTCTGGCTCCAGTTGTCCGCCGTGTCGAAGGCGGTATCGGCGACCCAGATCTTGGAGGCTGCCCGGGCCAGCGCTGGGGAGGCGACACTGAGCGACACTGCGCGGCCCCCGCGGCCCCGACCCAAACGCCCGTCCCCGGGATCGACCCGCGCCCCGGGCGCGGCGGCCCCACCAGGCGCCCCCCGCCCCGCGCCCCGGGCGGACCCGACCGGATTGCAGCGCCCCGGATCCGGGGAGGGTGGTGTCCGCGGTGGGGGTGCTCGCCACGCGCGCGGGGTCGTGTGGAGCAGGGACGGGGCTGCGGCTCTTAAAGCCTCCGCCCGGGTGCGGTGGGGCGGGGCCGTGGTGCCTCTCGTGCAGGGAAACTGAGGCAGGACGCGCCGCCCCGCAGACCCGGGCACACCGGCCCGGCCCCTCGCCTCCCCGGCCGCGGGCTGGGGCTGCGCTGCTGGGACTCGGGCCGCCCCCGCCGGGACGTCTGGGCCTCCGCCTGCGCCGCCGCGCGCCCGCCCGTCGGCGCGCCCCGCTCACCGCAGAGCTGCAGCCCTAGCAGCAGCGCGCCCCCGGCGCCCCTCGCGCCCCTCGCGCCCATCGCGCCCGCTCCTCCGCCGTCGTGCCCAGGACTTTGCCCCGCGGGGCTCACGTGACCGAGCAGGGTGGGTGGCGGCCGCCGGGGGCAGTTACACATTTACCTCCAGACCCGCCTGCGCCCTGCGCCGAGTCTCCAGGCTCCTCGGCGGCACCTGTCGGGCCTCGGGCCTCCCGCGTTCAGCCGCCCAGGACCCGCGGGGCTGGCGCCGCCGGGACAGGGCTCCTTAGGACCCGCCCATGAAGGGGGTGTGTCGCGAGGAGAATAAACAACCTTCCGGGTCCCCCTTTTCTGTCCCCGGCGCCCACCTGTCGGGGCCCCGGGTCCACCCTTCGAGCAGGGCCTCCCGCCGCCGCAGCCGCGCTGTGGGTGGGGACAGCGGTGGAGGCCCACGGAGGGGCCGGGTGCGGGGGCTGGCGCCGCGGAGGGCGTGTGCGCTGGGAGGGTGGGTGGGAAACGGCGCCTGCCGCAGGGGCAGTAACCAGCGACGGGGGACAGAGCGCGAGGCATTCCCACTGCCTGGGTGCCGGCCGGGAGGTGGGCGCCTGGAGGCCCCGGGACAGGGCCAGACGCTGGACGGGGCGGGGGCGTGGGGCGGGGGGCAGGCCGCGGGCTGCGGAAGGAGCAGCGGCGCCGAGCAGGCAGGTGGTGGGTGGCAGGTGAATGGCAGTGGCAGACGGGCGGATGGCAGATCCCGGTGGTGGATGGGTGGGCGGGGGAAGGAGACGAGGTGGAGGACAGAACGCTGACTGGACCAGCGGGGGGCCCAGGGCGGAAAGTCGCAGCGGCTGTGGCTGGACAGCCGCCTGCGGCGGGGGCCTCAGGAGGCCAGGCTGTGGGTTTGGAGGGCAGACGAGGGGGAGGGTTTTGAGGACTTGTGAGTGGACGGCTGGCAGAGCGGCCGCGGCTGAGAGTCGAGGCAAGGAGGAGACGCAGCAGACAGGCCGCTGGACGGGGCCCCTGGCGGGCGGGGACAGAGGGATAGAGGCCAGCCGGATGTTGGGGGATGGGCCTGGGTGGGTGGCCAGACTCAGCCCGAGAGGTAGGTGCCTGGCTCCCTGCTGGCTGCGCGTGGGGACGGACCGTGAGTGGGCGGAGGAGGATTGTGGGTGATGGGTGTAGAGAGCGGGCGGGTGCCCAGGTTTCGCAGGGTAAAGCGGATGAAGGGCAGCGGGCTTATGGGTGGCGGGGTGAAGGGTGAACGGATTGCTGGGGGCTGGGCTGCGAATCAATGGAGGGCGGGCGTCCCCTGGCCGGCGGGCGGCTGACGGGGACGCCTTGCTGCTTCTGGCGACCGCGGGGGCGGGGGCAGGGCGGGGGCGGGGGCAGGGCAGGGGCGGCTGCGTGGACCCGGCGGGCGAGGACGAGGCGCAGGACTGCAGGTGAGCGGCGCCTGGGCCGCCTCGGGAACCCCTGCGCCTTCCTGCCCCCAGACGCCCTGCCCTGTCCCGCCTGCCCCCCTCACCTGCCGCCCCAGCCCTGGGCAGTGTCACACACAGCAGACAGATCTGGGTGCCACGGGGGGCGCTCTTGCCTCTGCGCCCTGGGGATGGACAGCAGCTTGTCTTGAAGGAGGACGTGAGCAAACCCCCCCCGCCCCCGCCCCTTGGTCCTGGTGGGATGGGGCGCCTGCCCTCGGAGGCTCAGCGGAGCCAGCCCTGCCCAGAGGGGCAGGGACAGAGGGTCTGCCTGGCCTGGAGTTAGGCCTCGCCCGCCTGTTGAGCTCTCAGGCGGGTCCACCCTCTGTGGCCTCGACCAGGAACACAGGGGCTGTGAGGGGGTCCCGTCTGTTTTGGCCCGCATCTCACTCCTCTCTGGGAACGAGGTGGTCCTGTGGACAGGGGCTCCGGCCCAGAGCCACAGCTCTGTCTCCCACCCCCACCCCCGGGCTCAGTGCAGGCAACCTGGAGTCTCAGCGGGTTGCTCCCGCAACCAGGGCACTGTGGACACCCTGAGCGGCCAGGCGGGCCAGCTCAAGGCCAGGGCTCCTTTCTCGTGACACAGGCAGAGGACCGTGCAGAGGGCAGGGGCCCAGGGAAGCCCCGGAGGCTGGGACAGGTGGGCCTGGGAAGCGGAGCTCTGCCCGTTCCTGCCCACCTGGGCAGGCCCTTCCCTGAGAGACTGCGTCGTCTGGAGAGGGCAGTCAAGGAAGGCTTCCTGGAAGAGGCAGCACGGAAGCCGCTGCACAAAGGCTGCGGTCACCGCTGTAGGCACAGTGTAGAGGCTGGACGGTGGAGCCGGGGGTGGCTGCCCTGGGTGTGGGCTGCAGCCTCCCACCCTGAGCAGCATCGGGGGCAGCCCACAGAGGGGCCCGTGCCGGGCGGGAGACAGGTGCTCGCCCGGACCAGGCCGCCAGAGCAGCAGACGTGAGGTGGCACGTGGCTGGACCACGCTGGCCGCTGCGCGCTCAGTGCCCCACACCCCCAGGGCCACGGGGCCGCGCGCGCCCTCAGAGGCAAGTGGGAGAAACGCGGCGTCCCCGCGAGAGTTCCCTCCAGCGCCCAGGAAGCCCCTCAGAGCAGCGGCCGCAGGCACGGCCGGACCCAGGGGCTCGGCCTGCCTGGTCCCTTGGCCCCTGCGTCTGTCTGTCTTGCTCTGTCAGGGCTCGGCTGCCCTCAGCGCGCCGCCGTGCCGGTTTCTCTGGGCTCCGCCTTCTCTGTGTGGCGGGGACGGTGGCCGGGAGAGCCGGACCCCCGTGGCCCCGGCTGGACTGCAGGTGGGGGCTCAGCAGGGTCTCAGCGGGTTCCACCTCTGCACCAGTCGCACCGCAGAGCCGCTGTCCTCGGACGACCGCCGCGGTCTTCCCCGGGGCGGGGCGCCCTGGGCGGGGACGGGGGGGGGGGGGGGGGGGGCGAGCAGACCTCCCTGAGCCCCGCCCCCAGTCAGCCTGTGAGCCCGTGAGAGCACCCGCTTTCCTCGCCCTCCCCCTTCTCTGTTCTTCTCACTCTGCGAGGGCCCACTCCCTGGTCAACTCCCCAGCTCCTTTCTCCCACCTTGGTCCTGACAAGTGGCCACCCCGTCCCCCAAGCCAAGGGAGGCCCTGAGGGTCCCGCAGGCAGTCCACCCCGCAGGTCTGGCCCTTGGCCTCCCGGGAGCCGCGGTCCCCAGTGCCGACCCCCGGACCACGGCCGACAGTGGCCCGCCGCGCCGTGGCCCCCTGTCCTCTGGAGTCTGTCCTGGGAGCGGGCAGGGCACCGCTCGGGAGCGGCTGCCGCGCCCCGGTCTCTGGGGCGCCTGCTCGGCTGCAGCCTGCGGCCCGGCCCGCACGGGTGTTCCTCTCCTGGGCTGTGCACGGCTCTTCTCTCCCCTCCCCTGGGGCCCCGCGTGGCAGCTCTGCCGGGGAGGAAGGGCCGGGCCCAGTTTCCGCCCCGAGACGGCACAGGTGGGGCTCCTGGCCACCCAGGGCGTTGCGCAGTGTCTGTCTCTGATGGGGTGAAGGCTGCGGTGGCACCCCGGCCTGAGCACTGGCCCAAGAAGGCGGGTGGAGCATCGGGGGTGCGTGGGCGTGGGAGCCACTCAGACGGAGGGGCCCGCGGGGCTCTGCCCTTCTCTGAGCAGCACCGGGCAGCTCATGCCAGAGGGGCCGGGGCCCCAGGCCCTGAGGGGGGCTCCCCGCAGGGCTGTAGCCGTGGGCTGCCAGGGGCTCTTAGGTGGGCCTGCTGCCCTAGGGACGGCAGGTAGCGCGTGGCCACACCCGTGCGGGGCCCTGGGCTCCGAGAGAGAGGGGCCTCCCTCCCTTGGTGGGTTGAAGCCGTGGCCTCTCCCAGGCCCAGCCCCACATGGCGACTTGGAGAAGGGGGGTGATCGTGGCGCTCCAGTGGCTGAGTGGGGCGCAGGGGTGGCCCGTGGAGGGACGGGGGGGGCGGGGCGGAGCAGCGCCGGGGTCTGTGCCCCCAGCTGGGAGGCGGCCCCCACGCCCAACAGGCTGGGGGCGGCTCGAGGGCGTCGCAGGCTCCCTCCTGCCGGCTGGGCACGCGTGCACCCGGGTGAACCGCGAGGCCAGCCCGTGGGCGCTGCGCTGTGACGGCCTGTTGGCTGTGGAGCCTCTCGCACACGAGGTGAGCGGCCACGCAGGTGGCGTCC
This sequence comes from Pteronotus mesoamericanus, assembly GCF_021234165.1. Taxonomy (NCBI): domain Eukaryota; kingdom Metazoa; phylum Chordata; class Mammalia; order Chiroptera; family Mormoopidae; genus Pteronotus; species Pteronotus mesoamericanus. The sequence continues at coordinate 2,280,098 of NW_026555082.1, read as the reverse complement.
CCAGGGCCCCCACACCACCGTCAGCGCTGGGAGGGCTTTTCAACAACTGCTTGTTGCAAAAACAGAGGCTGTTGCTGACCCCGACCTGGCAGAGGGGGAAGCCAAGGCCCAGAGAGCCCTATGCCCCGAAGCGGAAGGAGGCAATGTCCCGAGGGCGAGGGCCACCCCGGCTCTGGACCAGGCCACAGGTGGGCGAGCCCGGCCGCTGGTGCACCGGCCCGGGATGCAAGGGCAGAGCCATCGCCTGAGGGGACGGCCACGCAGCCCGCAGGGCCCGGGGCACAGTGAGCCCTCAGGGCCCTTTTTCAAAACTTAAGAACCGCGCCAGGTGGGGGCCCTCTGAGCAGCCACCCGGACGCAGCGGCCGTGCGAGCCCAGGGCCACGCGCCGCCCTGCCCGCGAGACAGCGTGAGGAGGAGACAGAGAGTCCTTAGTCCGGTTTATTTTCCTCTAATAAGACAGCTTAGCATTTCAAAGTTCTGCATTCTACATTCTTACAAACTTTAGTTTTAGCATCAGAACACAAAAAACGTTACAAGACCTCAAAACACAAATAAATACCAAATAAAACCACACACAATATACAGTAAACAAAAATATAAAACATAATAATGCTATCCGAAAATCAGACATGTTGTTTACTCATATTAACAACATGATTATTGCTGAGCAATAACTTACACTATGTCTTTTTGTTGTTTTTTCTTAGAAGAGCAGAAAAACGCGGACGTGAGTCACTGGTCACAGTCACTTGCACTGTCAAGATGGGGCCTCACAGCCGGCGGTCACCAGAGGGCGGGGTGCGGAGCGGCGGGGCGGGCGCAGGGCTCCGTGAGGCGTCGGCCTTCTTTGGTCTTGGTTGTGGGTCAGAGGGCTGACTGAAGAGGCGAGCGAGCAGGAAAGGGTGCAGTTCTGGAAACGCCACCCAGCGGTGCGCCCGGGGCCACCCTTTTCCTGTGTCCCAGATGTCACCCCCCCGAGAAGTCCTTGGAAATCACACTGCTTTTGCGTTCACTTAGGTCGCTGGGTTTGCTGTTGAGGGTTATCTGTCTTTTCTAAGGGGGCTGAGTCGCGAAAACTGCCCACCACGAACGGCAGGAGCGGAGCAGCCGCCCGACGCCCCTCGTCCCCCCCACTCCGGGACTGCAGGTGCCGCAGCAGCAGCAGGAGGATGAGGTGCGAGCCGGGCCCGCGGAGGGCACCCCCGGGTGCCTCTGTGCTGCGCCTCCCTTCTGCCCACCGGGCCTGGCTCCCTGGCAACAACCGTCACTGCCCAGACAGGCAGGAGCGACCACAGCTGCAGTGGTTGGAGCCGGGAGATGGGGCCGCGGCTGCGGAGTCGACGGGCGGCAGGCGCCTCACCGGTCACGAATGTGCACGAAGGCCGAGGGACCACCGGGCCCCAGCTCGCCCGGCCGCTCTGGGAAGGGCTGGCCTCGCGCCAGCGGCTCGCAGCTCCGCTGGGCCCTTCCCGCACGGAGGGCGGCCGAGGTGCAAGCTCCTGAGCGCCGGGGGAAGACAGCAGAGGTGCTGCGGCCGCATGCGTCCCTGACGGCACCGAATGACGGTGCTGGCGTCACACGTCCAGTGTCGAGGGACAGGTGCTGGGCCCCAGGGTGCGAGTCAGGGTCCTGCCTGTCTCCCTGCCCCCTGGCCTGAGCAGGGAATGACCGCCTCGGCACCTGGCTGTGTTCCAGGCTCCGTCCAGACGCCCCTTCCTCGGCTGGACATCGCCCCCTGCCCTCCGCTGCAGGTTGCCAGGCCGGCGCCGGCCATGGGGTCCCCCGGAGACATCCCCGAGTGCGAAGGGGGTGGTGCTGCTGACTGCAGGCGTCGGTGGGGCGGGGCCTGACCCTGGGCAGCCAAAGACCCTGGAGGAGACAGGTTGGCTGTCCCCTGGGGTGCCCGAGGGGGGCCACCGTGGTCTAGGGGAAGCCCTGGGGGCATCAGTTCCACCTGAGCCCCCCCCCCGGGGACCGGGTGGCAGAGGCGGGACGGGGAGGGCAGGCAGGAGCCGCCCGGCCGTGGGCTTCCCGATCCGCCAGCTGCTCCGGCATCGGGGTCAGTGGGCACTGGGCACAACTGGACCCAGGGCTGGGACGGCAGCCATGGCGAGGCCCCCGCTGTCCATCCTGCACGGAACCTCGTTCTGGGGCCAGTGCCGCCAGCAGGGCTGCGAGCAGGGCGCACTCCACCTACGCCCCCGTTGCCTGGACGTCCGGGGGTGGGGACCCTGCTCAGGAAAGGGCCCAGCAACGCCCCAGCGGCTCGCGGCCCTCGGGGGCATGCGGGCGGGGCCCCGCACCTGCTCCTGCGGGCGTCTCGGCTGCGCGGTGCAGCAGGCAGGGAGGTCACGGCAGCGTCGGTTTCTCTCAAGGCGGGAACTGCTGTCTGGGGGGGAACTTGGTCACTTCTAGCAAAGAGGAAATTGCACCCTATCTCACGGCACCCCATACCCTTTGCTTGTCGCTGGGACGGGAAGCAGAGGGGGTGCCCCAGGACCTGCGGTCGGGCCTCGGTGACACGGGCCAGGCAGCAGGCCACTGGGAGGCTGCCGTCTAGCGGCCCCAGAGCACACAACACGGAAGACACGTGCACACGACAGCGGCCACAGGCCCCCAGGTGCCGCCCAGTACAACCAGGCCGCAGGGCGCCGCTCCCGCCCAGTCGCAGCCTCTCCCCCGGGGATGCTGCCAGCTGCCTGCACCACGTCTTGTGGGCTCCCTGGGAGTGGGGAGGACCAGTGCCGGCCCCCGGGGCAAACCTGGACACGTCCCCCCACGGGGACGGATGTCTCCAGAGGCCGACCCAAAAGGACTTCAACCCAGGGAGCGGGGGAGGGGAAAGGTCTGTTTTGTTTTCCTTTTTGACCACACCAAGCTGCTGCTAACCCCAAATCTGTTAGAGAGGGAGCCACAGGGCTTGCCCCCGATGGCTGCCCCTGACCTCGGGGCGCCCCCGACCTCGGGGCGGGCCTGCCAGGCGGCTCTCTGCCCTGGGCCCGCAGGCCTGGGACGCCTTCGAGGGCGCGGTGGTCCCGCAGCACCTGCCGGGAGCCCCCTCTGAACCGGCACACGCAACCCCTGAACTGATGACGCGGCTTCGCCCTCGGAGCCATACTGGGGGGGCGGGGGAGGGGGGGAGGCACGGGCAACGGGCCTGGCGGGGGCTCGGGGCCCAGGCGGCGGCGGGGGAAGCCCAGGGACGGTGTGCGAGGGGGCGCCTCCCACAGGCACTGGGGCGAAGGCACGCCCAGGGCAGATGGCAGCACCGGAGACGCGGGGGGCTGCCGGGCACCAACCCCGCCGCCGCCGCGCCGCCGCGGGGAGCCCAGAGGCAGGCAGTCGGAGCGCGCGGCCCGCTGGCCGGGGGGGCGTGGCTTCCGGCCGAGCGGCGCGGATGCGGCGGGTCGCGCACTGGCCGGGCCGAGCAGCACCCGTCACGTGTAGCACCCGTCGGTGGTCAGAGCACCAGGAAGCGCGGTGCAGGGCAGAGGGCACAGGAGGCCGGGCGCCGGCTGCCGGTCACAGTCGGGCCATTGAGAGAAGGTAAACAGTGAGCGGAGGCGGCGCCGGCTGGGCCCGCGGACCCCCGCGGCCGCCCCTCCCCGGAGGCGCGGTCCCGGAGGCCCGCGGCCGCCCTGGCAGGCCCCCGAGCGCCGGTCTCTGGAAGGCTCGAGGGCTCCGCTTGGGGGGGCCTAGAGGTCGGGGTCTGTGATGGTGACGCGGGGGCCCGGCCGCCCTGGGCGGAGCCCGCCCCCCGCCCCGCGCCGGGTGGAGCTGCCTGAGGGCGGAGAGAGACGGTCCAGTGGTCAGAGGAGTCTGGCTGCACGGTCACTCCCGGGGACTGCGAAGAGCGCAAAGCTGGGCCGGAAGCAGCATGCACGCCTAAGGCACGTGTACCGTCCGCCGCCGTCTCGAGGCAAAGACGCTGCCCGTGGAGGTCGCGAACAGAACGCAGCAACGTGACAGAATGGAGGACGCCTGCTGTGGCCGCCTTCAGCGCACGCCGCCTGCCCACCCCCGGCACGGACACTGAGGGTCGGCGGGGTCAGCGATCGAGACCTTGTCGGAACACATGGGGCACAATTTTAAAAACCTACAGGATTTTGTTTAGAACTCCAAAGTTCAACGAATGCCCTATTTTAGGGTGAAAACAATTATAAACCTGAAAACGATGCACAGCATCCATGAGCGGTTCTCCTCTCATAGCGATTGTGAAGTAGTGTCATCGGCTACGACGGATATTGAAGGTTTACATTTCTAACGAGAAATAACGACAGGTTGAATATTCTCTTTCCTATCACAAGTGATAACCAGTGTTTGATATTTTACATTTTCTTCCAAGAAATATAAGTCTATCATTGTTTTAAAATAAAATGTCTGCAGTAACAATTATCTTAGAACTTTAAATTAAAAAATGATTCTGAATTTAGAGACTTTCCAAAAAAGACCTAGGTGTACTTCAGGGTCTTCTGACAAACAAATTATTAAAACAGAGACCAGGTGAGGCCTTAAAAATAGACAATATGCTATATTTGGAACAAGATTGCACTCTTGAATTTTAGAATGAATATATAAGAACTGCATTATTATTTCATAAACTCCTCTCTCACTTAGCATGCTGACGTGTCCAGCTGTCCCCAGGTGTGTGTGTGGGTGGGTGGGTGTGGGTGGTGCTTTTTTTTTTTTTTTTTTTTGGGTGTTCAAGTTTCAGGAAGAAAAATCACGGTTCTTTCGTTTAGCATATATGTTTTCCGCCTTACTTAACTAGATCTTTAAAAATGAAAATGAAACCTTCTCTGACAGCAGTATTTATCTTGTCGAAGGATAAATAATTCTTCAGTGAAGTGTTGCTAGTCTATTAGGAAATGTCCTCCCGCGTGGCTCCTCCCGCCGGCCCGCAGCCGCCTTCTGCCACTTCCTCCATCCCACAAGGTCCTTTTCGGAGAGCGAGGACCTCGGTGGAGACAGCGGTTCAAACCCCCCAGAGGAGTTGCCTTCTGCTCGATCTGCCTCCCCGGGGACGCGTCAGGGGTCGGGCAGATCCGAAGTATCCACTATGACTTTAATAAAGATGGTATCATCTTTAATGTACGTCCCGTTCTCCAGCACAGTCTGGGCCACGAAGACTGGGCAGCCGGAGGCGATGTTCATCTCCCCGGTGGGCTTCTTGAAGCTGCTGCTGTTGGGGTCGGGCTTGAATGCGTCCCCCAGGTGGCGCCGAGACGACCCCTGGTCCATCAGCATAAGCGTCACCTTCTGCTTGAAGGGCCAAGGAAGCAGCGCGTCGTACTCCCCGCGCATGATGACGAAGAAGAGCGACAAGTGCGTCCCCTTCCCCATGCCGTCCCCGTTCAGGTAGACCCGGGCACACATCTTGTAGCCGAAGTAGCCGGTGTAGAAAGGCTGGCTGTACAGGGACAGCGTCTTCCCCATGACGGCCTCCTGCTTCCGCCGCTTGTAGTCGCGGATCTTCCAGATCAGCACCCCGTTGTAGCTGGCGGTCTCCAGGACCTGGAACCGCAGGTCCATGTCGGCCAGGCGGATGTCGTGGACGCTCAGCATCTGGTCATGCCGGCTCAGCTGGGACTCCAGCAGGCCTGGCGGGCGGGAGAGATGGGCGCGGTCGTCAGTGGTGATCAGAAAGGTGGGGAATGCCGACGTTCACCGGCGTTTGAACGGAACGCCAGGGAGCTGCCAGAGCTCTCGGCGGGCGGAGGGCAAGAGCCACGCCACGTCCCGACATGGGCCCCCACACCCACAGCGACGGCCTGCTGCGGTGCACCAGCCTGGGGTCCCCGGGCCCTCCCTCCAGGGTCTACAGGGCCCCGTGGGGGGCAGGGATGGCCCTCGGGCCCCTCGGCCGGAGGCTCGGGGTCACCTGTGCCGCGAGTGCCAGCTGCTTCTGTCCCCACTCCAGGTCCTCGGCTGCTGAATCGGACCCCAGTGTCCCCTGACCACCAGTCCTTCCATGCAAACAGCATGTTCGTTCAATTCCCAAGTCACAGGCCCTGAACACTCCCAGGTGCCAGGCACACGTGGCCTGGGCCACGGGGTCCTCACCTTGCTTCTCACGGGCCGATCCCTGGGCCTTCAGAAGCACCCGACCAGCAGGCCCTGCCCCACGGTGGGTGTGCCCCCCCACCCCGCCATGCCCCCGTCCACTGTGCTGGCCTCACGGAGAGGGGACAAGTCTAAGTGGAACCATTTGTTTCTGCCGAGGCCACCGAGGCCGCCTCGGCAGGAAGGCCGCCTCCCTGGGCACATGCTTCCCGCAGGGGTTCGAGCCACAGCACGTGCCTGGGGTCCCAGGCGGAGTCCGAGACACGTGCCACCTGTCCCGGGTCCCGCCCAGACCCGTCGCGGCCCCGCGCCGCCCTCACCTGTGTTCCGGGCCGCCTGCCCTGAGCTCTTGTCCACGCTCTCCAGCTCGGTCACGCGGTTCTGCAGGGACTCCACGCTGCTCTTCATGCTGTCTGCCTCCTCCCAGTTCTGCCGGAAGGGGCGGATCTCCCTGTCGAGCTCTTTCAGCTTCTCGGCCTGGCTGTCTATGACTCGCTTCCGAGTCCAAGGCACCGGAAAGGCAAAATACGGTTGGAGTTCGTGGAAGAGCCCGGCCACCGCCATCAGACCCAGCCCCACAGGCGCCCTGCCCGGCACCTCGCCCGTCTCGGGGGACAGAGGGAACGAGGGCCTGGCCTCCCAGAGGGAGGGGACGGGGCACAGGGAGGCCTCCCCCCACCCACGGCAGGGCAGATGGCGCCCCTCACTCGGTCCTGGGGCCTCCAGCTCAGGACGCCGGCATGATGCCCTTCGGCGCCCCCTGCAGGCCCGTGTCCCCAGAGGCTCGGCCACCAGCTGGGGCCCCTCCCGGCTGCAGGGGCTGCCCTGTCTCTGCCGCTCCGGAGAGCGCCCCCTGGAGGCCTGTGCGTCCGCACGGTGAGGTGGGGAAGGGCCTGGCGGCGGGTCTTCGGGCCCCGGGTGAAGCATGGCGGGGGGGGGGGGGGGCCCAGGCCTGGGGACACGCTGCTTCCTCTGCGCTTGCGCAGGGCGCCCGGCCGGCTAGACATCCACACGGGCTATTGACGGCGGGGCCTGACTTTATGCCACTTTAAACTTAAATAATTCAGGAAACCTCTTCCCCCAGAAACAGACAGAGTGTTCGCATCTCTGACGGGGACGGAAGGGCCGCGACCCGCGCCCCGGCAGTGACGGGGACCCCCATGCCCACCGCTTGAAGCTGGGTCTCAGGGGCTTTGGCGTGCGAAGGGGATTTGCATTTCTGACCAGAGGCTCCTGGAGGCCGAGCAGGGCCGCCCCGTGGAGCGGCGGGGCGGCCGGGCGCGGGGAGGCAAGCTCACTTCTCCTTTTAGAAGCCTATTTTTAAACACGTAGGTTTCAGCACCTTTTCTGGCTCTTACTAACCATGAAGGAACAAACATGGTAGGTTGGGGTTACTTTTTGGGGGTAAAAGTACTGTTATTCTTCCTCTTCTTTCCAAGAAAGCCTGATGTTACCTAATGTTTAAAAAGTCAAGAGAATTTCACCAACGAACACCTTCTATACTGATGTTCCTTTAGCTTGCTTTTCAATGAACTGTGGCCAGAGGCCACTTAACTAGCTCACCAGGTCTGTTTTCTGGGCACAACACTTCCCGCTAATGAGCGGCCAGACCCATAGGCGCCGCTAACGCACGCCCATGGCTGCTCCCACGGGCCTGCCCCATGGAAACGATCAGCTGGGCGACTGTGGACGCCGACAAGTGGAAGGGGCCTCAGGGGCCTGCCGTGGCCAGGGACAGCCGGGAGGGGCTGCTCTGTGCCCTCGGGGGCCGAGCAGGGGGCTGAGCAGGGGGCTGAGCAGGGGGCTGAGCAGGGGGCCGAGCAGGGAGCCAGGAGTGCTAACAAGACCCATCAAGGGCCATCCCCGCTTCTGGACCTTGCGCCCCCCAGGTAAAAAGCGTGGGTGCCGAGCCGCCTCTGCCCCGGGAAACAGGCCTGCAGAGCAGAGCTGTGGGGTCTGAACAGTGGGAGCGGCCCGGGCAGCCAGGCCCCGGCTCCAGCCCAGGAACGCGGAGCTGCCCGCGCCCACAGACACGGCCAACCAAATTGCTTAGAGGGAGCGCCACACAGCAAGGGAAACTGCTACTTTTAAATGACCTTCCATTTGTATAAACGGCACCGTTTCAAATGCCGGTCTACATGGAGCATTCTCTGCGAGATGCCGCGAAGGCGCGCTCCTTCCTGGAGCGGGGCTGTGCTCGACCCCGGAGTCCCGGCAAGAGCGAGCCTCGGCGCAGGCGCGGGACCCTGTCGGAGGGCGGGGTTCCAGGCCGAGGTGCCTACACGGGCACGTGCCGCCCAAGCCCCCGCGCAGCTTCCCGAGCACCCACGTCTGTCCCGTGCGTGTGCTGTCACCGCGGGCCCCCCATGTCAGGGGACCTGGACCCCAAATGCTGTCCCAAGGAGACAGTGCAGGTGGTGCGCAGGGCCCAGGTGACAGCCGGTGGCTGGGGCTCGGAGACGAGGGGCACGGCAACGAGGGAGGGTGTCAGCTCCCGGCTGGGCGGCAGCCAGGCCGGCAGGACCCATGGGAGAGGAAGGGCCTCGCCTGCAGCCCCGCCTGCTCGCGTGCACCCCACGGGGCTCTACCCGGAGGCTGCTGCCCCGGTCTCTCTCCCCGCAGCTGAGCGCTGGCGGACGTCCGCGGGGCCGCAGGCACACTGACCCCCCCATTCCTGGCTGCCACGTCAGGGCACCCACGCCGACAGGATGTCTGAGAGGGCCCTCCAGTGCAGGCGGAGCCCTGCCTTCAGGTGCTGCCACCCGGAGGCGCTCCTCTCTCGGGAGTGGGCGTCCCAGCGAGGCCCCTCATCCCTGGCCCCAGGGCGCTCATGAGGGCGGCTGCCATCAGCTTCCCCTCGCTGGCTCCGCCGCGTGGTTACCCCCTTTCTTAGATCACATGGGTTTATTCAATCACAACAGTTTTAAAATATAGATCGCACACAGCGGAATGGCTGAGCTCTACCAATAAGTAAGTTCAAGTCAAGTCCAACTTCTCTCACTGGATGCGGAGGAAGCGAGCGCACAGGAAGCGCTGGAGGCTCGGCCAGGGCACCCAGGACCTCGCTGCGGGGATCTCGTGTTCCCGTGACACAGGAGCCCGCGGCAGTCACTCTCTGTTCGACCGTGAGCATTTCTACATGGAGCAACCGGCCTCTCCACGCGCCCGAGCCCCAGGCTGGACCCAGCAGCTCCGTGGCACAGCCAGCGCCGGTGAGGCTGAGGTAGAGGCGGGCCGCTTGGCCCCCTGTGTCTCGGGGCCTGGGCATAGCGCCCAGGGCCCTCCCCAGGAGGCGTGTGGGAGTTCCACACATCGCTGTGCCCCGTGGACTATTCCTGCCAAGGACTTGTGTCTTTGCTAACAAAGTCCAACATTTCATCGTGTTTCTCCTCATCTCTAGACACCCACACACTTCAACACCAATGAGAGTTTACTACGTCCCTGTGTGCTCCCTGGAGGCGCTGTGACTAATCTGCGGTGTAAAAACAGCGGAGAGCCGTCCCCAAAGACGCCGAGACGGAGCCGTCGGGCTCTCCCCCACAGGCGCATGTTCTGGCAACGCGCCGGCGCCCCCGGACGGGCGTGCGGGCGGCAGCGACAAAGAGAATGCACTGGCAGTGCCCGGGGAGGCCTGTGCCAGCGTCAGGCAAGGGGGGCAGCCCTGCGACCAGGCCCGTTGCCACCGCCGCCTTCCGCCGCGGCTGCGAAGGCGTCCGTGCTGGCGGTGCCTTTGGTCAGACGGTGGGATCAAGTGAGCAAGCATGTGCGTCACTGGAAGATTCAGAACAAAATAGGACGGCTTCACCTCACTTCAGGAAGTGAAACTTTACACATGAACAGTATGAGATCAGAGATCATGATAAAAACAGCTAATTTTCAAAATCATGGGCCCTTAAGTCTGACTGCACCTACAGGGACGCAAAGCCATGGTGGGGGACAGGCGGGGAGGACCTGCGGGGCCTGCTCGCGGCCAGAGACGCGCGGCACCTGCCTGACAGGTGGGCTCTGGCTCACCCCTGTCCTGGGACGGCCTCTGGGGGAGGCCACAGCGCGGAGCCTCCACCCCCGACACACCTGGCCTCAGTCTCCCACCTCTTACCTGCAAATGCAGTATTTTGGATTCATTGTTGCGAAGCATTTCCTTCTGTCTCTCAATTTCGATTTCAAAGCTGCATATCTGATTGTGCAGACTTTGGATGCTCTTGTTTTTTTCCACACTTTCATTCTGCAGCAAGGAAACCTGAAAAAGAAACCCTTCAATTAAGCAAGCAACGTTGGTTCTAATATGAAGAACAAAAAATGAACAGCATTATGACAGCAATTAAATTCTCACAGCACAGGCCCTCTTTTAGCTCGCAGGAAGGAGTTCCAGGAAAGGTCCCTTCACCCGGGGACGGAAGCCCTGGGGTTGGCCAGGGAGCCACCCGCCCGCACTTCCCGACATCCCTGCCGGGATGAAACCAGCGAGGCCGCGTGTGGCCGCTGAGCTCCAGCATCAATGCGACGCTGTCCACAGTTTTGCTGAAAACAAATAAACCTCTTTCCAGAGAGGCTTTCACACTATGAGCAGGAGACACGTCCCTACACCACCCTGCGCCCCCTGATGACGGCGTGTGTCCCAAGAGGCAGGAATCGCAATGCCACGCTTGGCCTCATCGCCTCCAACGCACCCTGATGGCTCCCATTTTACTCTGTTTTGCTTTAAAAAAGTGCTAGTCACAAGCCACAAAAGGATTTCACGTCTACGGATGGGCCACACCCTGCACTGTGAAAGCCCTCCCGGCGAGAGCAGAGAGTGAGGCGCCCGCCCCCCGCACAGAGCCAGGGCTGCGGGGGGCCGTGCCCACTCCCGACAGCCCCGACAGCCCCAGCACCTCCAAGCCCCCTCCAGCTTTTTCAAAACCTCTTTTGGAGAAACAATTAGCTCCTGAGATCCAACTTAACGGGTCTGAAGCCGCGGACGAGGAGCGGGGGGCAAAGGCCTCCTCTACCCCAGGTTGTCTCCGCCCCAGTAGGTGTGGCTGCCACCCTAGAAGTCACTGGGCGCTCACTGCACCCCGTCCCCAGCCTGTGCTACATTCCCGACTCATGCCTGAGATGACAGGCAAGGAAGGGTGTTTTTAACTCCACATTTTACAACACCGTTCTTCTATAGTTTGACCATGAACGTGATGGCCAGTCTCTCTAAAGCAACCCAAACATTCTGTTTCCTGTTGCAGATGAACAAAATAACCCGAGGTTCCAGCTGCATAATCTGTACTGAGAAAGAAGACCCACTCTAGGAAAATACAAGCGTCTCCACTTCGGTCCAGCCTTTGCTTTGGGCTCAGGGAATAGACGGGACCGGGGGCTGGGGGCAGGGGGAGTGCACCGAGGGAGGGGCCTCCAGGCACCCCCGGGGTCTCAGCCGGGGAGCGAGGCGTTTGGATGGAGGTCACCAGGCCAAGTCCGGCTGCCGGGCCCACACGGGCTTCGCGCTGCCCGTCCGTGCGCGGTGCGTGCGCGCAGGCTGGGCCCAGATGCCTGGTGCCTGTTTCGTAAACAAGCCGCAGGAAAGACCGCAGAGCTTTCTGCCCCCTCCTCGGAGGAGTGGGCCTGCTTCCCCAGGAGCCAGAAGGGCTGCCGGCAGCCCCGCCTGCGTGCAGCCCCTGAAGGGCGACAGGCGAAGGCGTCCGTCTGGGAAGGGGCCTGCTCCACGCCCCGCCTCCCGCAGTGCCAGCTGGGAAGCCGCGGCGCACTGGTGACAGGAAGGTGTCCTGTCCGAGGCACTGAACGTGAGCACCCTCCCCGGCCGGGGCTGCACTTTCCCTGCGAGGGCCGAGAACGAGGGCGCTGGGCTCCGCAGTCTGCTTGCGTCGCCTCAGCCACTCCAGTCGCGGCAAGGGGTGCAGAAAGGGACGCCAGCCCCCAGCAGGACTTTACCTCCAGGAGAGGGGCGGCCGGAAGCCTCTCAGCCCCTGCTCCAGAGCAGCGCTGAGACACCCACATGTGATTTAAAAAAAAAAAAAATCAAGGTGCACTTACTGGCAATTCAAAAATCAGCACACACACTAACACCTTCATCTATAGGTGCAAGATCACGCCAGAAGAACTTACTGTTTTGACCATCTCTTGATGCTGTTTCTTTTACCCCCAAACTGCTAACAACTACACAAAGGGCTTGCTCCTCTTCCAAGAACTGAGGGGAATGATGGAGAGCCAATGGGGGCAGGGCGTGCACGTCCTACCTTTTTCTCGAGAGAGTTGCTCCACTCCTTCAGCAGGTTGACGTGCTGCACCGCGGAGCTGGCCTCGTGGGCCTTGATCTGCTGGTTCGTCCCCTGCGAGAGCAAAGTGCAGAGCGTGAAGCTGGCCTCAGGCCGTGGGCGCACCTCCCCCCGCCCTTCCAGGGCCCCCCACCAGCACGGACACCAGGGGGACCCTGAGCCTGACGAAAGCCGTGCCCGGTGGCCCCTGCTCCACGCATGCGGGCCAGGCAGCCGGCTGTGCTGGGCGCCCGCGGGCAGGACTCAGCCGCCTCGAGGTCAGGCACCCCCCTCCTCGAGCTTCCTATCAGGTGCCCTCTCAGCTATGCCTCATCCTCATAATGTCGACAAGTTAAACTTCAGACGTATCGTTTTTATCCCCTTATGAATTTTTTCATTAAAAATATGAATGGAAAATGTTTAGACACCTTCAGTTACAGCTAGATACTGGTACAATAATCTAGCGGACATGTAATCAGACTAGGATTCTAATGAACTCACCAAAATATTAACTCATTAGTGAAATACACTATCACGAAAGGTATTGTTCGTCACTGTTCTGAGTATACTTAGAAAGTTACGTACAAAACATAAACAATCTACAGAGTACATAAGATGTAGACCATCTTAGTCATAGCACAAGGAAATTGTACTTCACATATTTAAGGAAATAATTGGTATGAAAATATAATTTGATTTGATACTGGAAAATTCAGAAGCCACAGCAAGCATTTAATGATCTCCAAAACATATACTCTGTACATAGAATATCCATATATATATGTTGAGATAAGGATCGCTATATATCAACATATACATACACATACACAGAATGGATGGCGCTACGTAAGACACAACAGTGGAGGGGGCTCTGTCCCCTCAGAGACGGGGATAAGGGACAGCTGGTCATTCTCGTGCTTACGCTCTTCACTTTCTAAGGAAATACTGGGATGCCAATGTCCCCGTACTGATTTCATAACAATGTATTATGCTAATACATAACGATAAAATATTTTGGTAGTAATACATATGTGTTTTCATAGTTTTAAGAATAAGATAGGCTTTTAAATAAAAACTCAGTTCAAATTCACTAGCAATCTCAAACGTGTTAAAAAATAGAGCTAGAAACAGGTTTGTCACAGCCCAGGTGTGGCAGTGACGAGGACGTCCTCTCCCCACTGTTCTTCCGGGAGGTGCAGCCTGTATGCGACACCCTTACGGACACAGGTGCATGTGGTCCTTACAACTGGGCGCCGGTGCGCTCACCACGAAGGCCACACCGGCTGGGCAGCTGCTCAGGCTCAGCGACAGCTGACATTTCTACTGCTGTCTACCTCGGGGCCCGGCCCCCCCTCAGGCTGACGTGTCCTGCTCACTAGCTGGTTCTAGAAGCGGCCGTCCTCCTGGGGCGTGCCGCCTTCCTCCCGGCTCGGGGGTCTACCTGGGGCTCGGAACCCCCCCACGTGGAGAGCAAGCACCCTCGTCCGCTGCGCGTGGCTTTCGCGGCCGAGCGGCAGCAGGGCGATGCGGCTCCACGACAGAGGCTGAAGCCCAGAGCTGGCACGTGTAACGCTGATGTCATGACTTTCTCTCATGGCAGAATGTCAGTGACTGGGAAGGACAGATGTCGGATACTGACCTGAAAAACGCAGCCATAGCGCTTAAAGCTACAGGTGCTGGGGGCATTGACGCACTCTGACAAGTGCGCACTCAACTGCAACGGGAAAGAGACGTGAGTTGTGGCACGAACGTTCGCATGGAAATGTTCAAACACGTTAGAGGCACAGAGAGCGCCCGGGCCGGCAGGGCGGCGGTGCCTCCAGCCGCAGCCGCGCACGCACCATCTGCCCCCGGCCCCTCGGCAGCAGGTCCACAGCGCCGCCACGTGTGCGCACGCACGTACATCGCTATACAGAAACACATTCACTGCAACACTGCTCAGACTCGCATTTCCTTTAGAACTGTTCAGAATGGGACATGCCATCTGCAGTGCCAGAATTAAAAAAAAAGGGAAAAACGTAAACTGAAATGTACATTTACAGACTATAAACAAAAATTACATGAAACACACAAAAAAGAAAGCATCCAGGATGCAGCTGGCCACACATCTCATATACACACATGAAAATAAACCTACTTCCAAAGCAAGCTCACACGATGAACCGCCACACTCAGCGCTCGAGACCCCGGGAGGGGCGCGGGCGCCGCCTTCTCCTACGAGACTGATCCCTCTGTGCGGCCGCACGCTCCTGAGCTTCCAAAGACCACTAAGGTCACTCTAACACGTGAGTCTTAACTCTGCCCCCGATGCTGGCAGTAAATTAGGAGGAAGGGGGAGAGGAGAGCCCATCGCGGTGCTGCTCACGCATCAGCAACGCGTCCAGCTAACCACTGGGACACACCCCTCGAGAGAGAAGGGGGCGAAACACCTGCGTCGTAAAGACAGGACGGGGCATCGGGCGGATGCCACGGAAGGAGAGTCTCCCCTTTTACTAGGGAAATACATTCTCATCGGGAACCTCTGGACCCTGAATTAGGAAAGCGGGCGTGGGACGTGTCTCTCCATGTGCCAGGGCCCACGCACCCCCATCGGCCCAACTGGGGGTCACTCTGGAGGGTGCAGTTGGTCCTATAACTTCCCCTCAGTCTACAGGATAAAGATGGCCCTTCCATTCAGGCCAGTCCTTTGGGCAGAGAGGAGAGTGGACCACACTGGCCCCGTGGTGACTCCTCCAGAGGCCTGTGCCGAGGGCCCCGCCCGCCCGCCCGCAGCCAAGGCCAGGGGAGGGTCTCGGAGCCCAGGCCGTCGCGGTTACCGGCACAGCAGCTGAGCCCACGGGATGCTCCTCTGAACCCAGCCCGGCAGCCCTGGCCCTCCCCCGCGGGTGGGCGCTCCGGCGGCCGTCCAGGGCGGCCGGCACAGGGACGGCGCGCGGGGGCGTCGGCCCACGCTGCTGATCGCGCTCCCTCTGCCGCCGCGCCGTTGCGGCCCGAGCCCCTCACACTGGCGTCGGGGTCACGGACAGCGGGACCCTGGCGTTATTTCCAGGGCGCCGCTACACATCCTCGCTTTTTCCTAAAATGGCTTCATCGTCGTTACCTCAAAGCCTCACAGACTTTACAGGCAAAATGGAGGCAGCTTTTGTCCCTAATTCAGAGAGCCCTGATTGAGTAAAAATTCAGGGAAGTGTGTAAAACCCTGAAAATAAAGCCCACACAGACTCCCCATACGCCCACTTTAACAGGCGGCTTCGCGGCCGTGGACGTGATGGACGCGCACGTCCCTCCCGCCAGCGGCATGACGAGGGACCAGGGACCAGTCCCCAGGCAAGATCCCACCCTCGCCCAGCAGTCAGCCTGTGCGAGGACACACTTGAGGTGACAATGGATCCTGGGGTCCTCCCCACACCCTATGTCTGTTGCTCAGTGGGGACATGAGACTCCCCCCATATCCAGCGGTAAAATTCCAGGCTACTGAAAAGGCTGAGGTAAGCAGTTGCCTCAGATGAGCGCGCCCAGGACTAAAGGGACGCAGTGGCCTGAGGCCCTCCAGAGCCCCAGGGGGGCACCCTGAACAGCCACCGGAGGGGCTCTGGGCGAGGACTGATGCGCAAACGTGAAGATCCTTGGGATGTTTCCACCGGGATACGTCCTGGTGATGTGACGTCCCGCACAGCCCGCCTGCCTTCAGGGCAGCACAAGCCCTGCGGCTCGGGGGAGGCACCGCCCCGGCCACCTGGCAGGCGGCGGCCGCCCGGGTGCCACTGGCTTCCCAGGGCCAAGCCCGCAGAGCACGCGCGGCCAAGCGGTTCTGCAGCACCTCCAGGCTCCTCTCAGATAACCCTACAGTGATTCCCGTTTCAGTTTTAAAAACAGTGATTCCTACTTTAGTTTTAAAAAGAGCTTTTTTAAGAAGACAGTGTTACCTTTGTTTGTATTGTAAAGTAATCCCATTCTCCTCAATTCTGAACAATATTTTGTTCTGAATTTACCACTTTGTAGCGTTTAACCGCTTGCTTCTTCAGTCTCTGACTCCTGCAAAGAGCCTGAGGTTTTGCTAGATTCCTCCACCGCGTCACGCCTGTGGCCTCAGGCAGCAGTGACTCCCGAGCCCGCGAACCCCCGGGAGGCCACCCGCGCCCACGGGCCCAGCCGTGCCCTCACCTCGCTCCTCAGCAGGGTCTGCACTCGGCACTTGTGCGGGCAGGACACCACCACACAGGGGCAGTCGGTATCTTCGTGTTTCTGGAGGAGAAACGGAAGTGCCGTCAACTTTGAAAAGCGCAGGCCCCGCCACCATCCCCATGCGAGTCACGGGCAGCGCCGCCGCCGCCGCCCCTGCTGCCGTGACTCCTGGGGCTCGCGGCACCTCCGACCTCACCCTTAGGCTGAAAAGGCCCGCGGTGCCGACCCCAAGGCAGCGCGGAGACCACCCAGGCCTGGCAAGGGGCGGCGCCCGTGCGGAGAGCACCGCGTGCCCACGCCGAGCACAGGCGGGCCACGACCGCCCAGGTCGGCCTCTCCTAGCGAGGTGGCCGGGCTTTGTCCGGCCTCTCGGTTTGCAGTCTGCAAATGATGCTTCTCAAGTACCTGAAGCAGCGAGACCTCCTGGGTGTTTGAATTACTGCCCTGAAATTGCACTGAGATTATCTTTAGCGCACGGAAAACGGAGAATTCCGCAGTCGCGGTTCTGAGCGACGGCGCCACCCAGGGCCGCAGGCCCCGCGCAGCTCGCCTCCCGTGAGCGAGGTGGGGGCCGGAGCACAGGGAACAGGGGACAGCAGCGGTGGGGCCCCAAGGCCGCCTGCCGGAGGACGGGCCCGGGGACAGTTCCCACCCCCTTGCCCGGTTTCAGGTTCTCTCTGGCCTCCACAGTCAGGCGGGGAGCCTGGCTGCGCACCTGTCTGATGGGGCAGGCGTGGGGATCAGGGACCAGAGCGGCCCATGGCCGTGAGCAAGGACACGCCTCTCCTCTGAGAAGCCAGCCAGGCCCCTTGTCCCCACGCGTGCATGGAGGACGCTGCGTGGAGACGCCCTACAGCACGCGCTGCCCTGCCCTGGGGCCAGGGCGCCCCGGCTGCTCAGAGCCCGTCAGAGGGCACCCGCCAGGCAGGCCCCCGGGGGCCCGGCTCCCACTTCCCACCCTGCCTGCTGGTGCGCAGGTGCCAGAGGAGGGGCTTGCTCCTCTGTGGCGAGATGCCTGGGACAAAGGCGTCACCTGTCCACCCTCCGTGCACAAGGTGGGAGCGGCCAGGCCCCCGCGCAGCAGCTGGGCCTGCAGAGGCCCTTCCCGAGTCTGGCCCTGACCCCACCTCCGCTTGCCAGCCTGGGCAGGCTGGGTGCTGGGAGGGAGAGGACGGGCAGGGTGGCCGGGGCAGGTGCTGGGAGGGGCCGCCGGGGCCAGCCCAGCCCACACCTGTGCCCGGGCATTTTGCAGACCTGTGCAGGGACACCTGGCGGACAGATCTCAAGAGGCAGGCTTTGCCGGGTATCAGGGGCACGGGCACCTTACGTGGGATTCTGGCAGACAGGCCCAGCTGGCCGCCTACAACCCCGCGCGCGCCCGTGCCCATCAGTCCCACCAAACCCCCGGCCTCCGATGGCGGGTGCGGCCGGGCGGGAGGGCAGGAGACCCAGCTGCAGCTCTTTAGCAGGGTGGGGGCCTCCTTTGCATTTCCTGTGACTCGCCTGTTCACGGCGTCTGCCCAAGTCAGTGGGTTGACCGGTGACGCCCCCCCATCCATGTCCACTGGGGACCTCAGAATGTGGCCTTATCTGGGAACAGGGTCTTCGCAGGTTAATTAAGACGAGGCCACAGTGGATCAGAGCGGGTCCTCGAAGAGGAGAGGACACACGGCAGCAGGGCAGCCGCGTGCTCGCGGGCAGACCTGCGGCAGGGAGGCTGCGGGCCCGTGGGCCCAGGGGCACCCCCCGTGAAGCTGGTGGGGGCAGGGGAAGCCGCTCCCCCCGCCCCCCGGAGCCTTCCAAGGCGACGCGGCCTGGCGGCACCTCGGCTTTAGGCTTCTAGCCTCTGGAACTGTTGGAGGATGAACTTCTGTGGCTGTAAGCCACCAGCTCTAAGGACCCTGTCACAGCAGTCCCAGGAACAGCATGCGGCCATTGGAAAAATGGCTCGCCTACCGGCGCAGGACGCCTACCGGCGCGGGAGGGCTCGGCACGTGGGTGGAGCCGGCCTGTGGGCAGAATCAAGTGTGGCTTTGACAGGTGTGCAGAGCAGGCGTTGCGCACGCGTGAGCCGGAAGCACGGCTCCGCGGTGACCACGGGGGGCAGACCCAAGGGACGGCCTCCCACTCTGCGGGGGCCCGGCCCGGCCCCTCCCCCGGGAGCGACCACTAACCGCAAACCTGGGCTCCGCGCACCCACTCCCTTTGCTTAAAAACAGAAGGTGCCCCAACATGCACATCTGTGCCCGACAAAACCCTGCTCTGCGGCGACTGCTTCTCGGTTTTATCAAAACAGAACTGTAGTCTCAACGTTGCGACCTGGCGCAGGGTCGGCTCCTCAGGCTGATGCGTGTGCTCTGGACAGCTGCCCGCCTTGCCGTGGACAGGCATCCCTGCCGTGCCACACGGCCCGTCGGGGCTCCCACGGCTGGCGTGCCCGTCCCCAGTGGGCGGACATCGGGCCGCTTCCAGGTCCCGCCACGCTGGGGGCGCGTGGCGAAGCTCCTGGGGAGGGCGCCGCAGCCTCCCCTGCCCAGCGGGGGAGGGGCTGCTGACTGACTGAGCACATGACCGCCCTGCCAGGTTGCCCTCCTAAGTCCCTGTGCCTGCACATGCTCCCAAGGCCGCGTGTCCGTTTACCCACAGGATAGTCTCTAGAATTCTGACTCCTCACCAATGAACAGAGCTGCATAACGACACCGATGCTCAGTGACGTCCAGGCTCAGCATGACATCATGCTGGCCTGTCCATCTGCTGACGTGCCGTCAGCGCGACAGCTTCGTCAACCTGTCCTCTGTCGGCACGTGATGTCGGACGTGGCACAAAGTGTGGGAGGCGCAGGAGCGCTGGGAGAGCTGGCGCTTTAGTGCCCGGAGCCAGGCAGCTGCTCTCCAGAAAGGAAACCGAGGGCTGAGAGGACGAGGCCGTGTGTCCAAGCTGGGAGACCATCACCCAGGCGTCGGGTCGAGCCGCGATGGGCAGGGCCGGGCGCCGCGGACCTCCCGTGGCGTGGAGGGCCGGCACATGCAGCCGCCCGCCGGAGGCCGGTCCTGGTGCCGCAGCAGGCCCTGCGGACAGGAGCATGCGCCTCACCACGTCTCCAACGCCAGCATCGTCAGAACAGTTTAAGGACAACTTTCACCGCAAGGGCGCAGTCAGGCGTCGAGGAACCTCCGTCTGCGCCCTCGGGCCCCAAGCGCAGCAGCCATCGTTCTGGGCTGCCCACGCGCGTCTGCCGCCCACGAGTCAAGGCCCAGACCGAAGCGGATGCCGCCTGCGCGCCGCAGCCCTCGTGACCCGCCAGGCGAGGCAGCCCCCACCCCCCAGGGCTGACTCCCGCTGCAGCTGGTGCGCCCACCACCAGGCAGTGACGTGGGGGGACAACCTGCCGCCGGGGGTCTCCTGCGTCCCGAGCAGCGAGCTCCGGCGGATGCCCAGCAGGCGCGCGATGTCATGGGAGTCCGCGCGCCGTGTTATTTTAAAACTGGCCTCGTCATGGAGTTCAGAGTCAGCACCTTATGTGGTGTTCAACGGACATGCTCTCCACGTCTTTCTCCAATGAAAATTAATCACTGCATTCTATTGTGCAAATAAGGGTAATTGATCCTAGCAAGAAGCAAAGCGCAGGTTTGACAGCAACGTGCTAACACGCGCAAGGCCGGGGGTGCTGGCCGTTAGCTGCGTGTCTCTTTCACTTAATTTAATTGCTGAGGGATTATTCAGCTGTGACAAATACAGATGCTGTCCTCCAAAGCGGAGGGCACAGCTCTTAAAAGTTCTGAACGACCGGAAATCGCCAGGGGTCACACAGGAAGAGAAATCACGATGGGACAAAGTCACAAGCCTGAAAAAGTTATACAGAGGACAGTGAACGTGGAGGTCACCCAGAGCACAGCTCATTTTACAGCAAAAAGCCAAAGCTTTTCCTACATTTCGGTCAGTAAGTGCTTCGGAATATCCCCCAGAAATTCCTGAACTGTCAGCTGCTCCCACGGGGTCTGCCTTCAAAGCTACCGTGGAACCTCTCCCCCCGCCCCCCGCGCGCCTGTCCCACGACACTGGGCCTCCCGCCCCGGCCGCCACCCCGTCGCACCTGCCAGGGCAGAGCAGGGAACACGAGCTTGGGACGTCGCCCCTGCTCCAAGCGGCCCCAGGCCTGCCTGCCCGCCCCAGTCTGCCTCCTGTCCCCTCCGCGCTTGGACCCGGGTTCGCGCTGGGAGTGCACCCACCTCTCACGATGCCTAAAACCCACCTGCCAAGTCGGCGCCAGCCGTGGCCTGGCCAGAGGCCTGCCCTGACCGCCCTGCTCTGCTGGAGCCGTTCCCTGGTGTCCACGAGCCGGCCACCGCCACACGCCGTTCATCTGCCTACTAGGGGTCTCTTCCCGCCAAGCGCTGAGCTTCACCCCAAAACCCTCCGGTTCTAGAGCAGCGCCTCATAAATACTTGTTCAACAAAGGGACCCATTTTGAGTTACCACACCACTGATGTTTAAAAAGTTTGTCCACCACCCCCAACAGCTCGCTCTCTCTTTAATTTGCAGATAAGGGATCTGATGTAGCACGTGCACAACCCTGAGCCACGCTGAAACCACCGCGGGTGGAAAAACCCCACGTCCTCATCTCTCAGCAAGACGGGCAGCCGGCGCTCCCACGCTGCGGGCCAACTGCCCCGCGGAAGGGGTCGCTTTCTCAGAGCTGTCGAAACAGGAAGCCCTTCAACAAGACTTTGAGGCCGTTCCCTGAGACCGGTGAAAAAGTCTACCTTTTGCGCACAGTTGGTCTTCATTTTCTGGCACCCCAAGTGATAGTCAACCAAGGCAATGAAAATGTTAACTACATCAATGAAAACAGGAAAACAAATTAAGCTTAACTCTGTAATAAAGTCAGGTGAAAACTGCTCCTCACTTTCTATGTTTCCTCTTTATTCCTGTCAGAATCAGTCCCTTACAAGCTACGCTGTGGACAGGCCACACCTGGACCGGGCAGGGGGCGGGGAAGGACACCTGGCGGAACCGCACCTGCAGCGTGATCATGGGGACCTGGCTTTTGCAGTGGCTGCACGTGGCCTCGCGGTATTTGCAGGCCTTCTCCACGTGGTCGCGCAGGTCCTTCCTCAGTACCCGCTCTTTGCAGTCGGCACGCGCACACGGCAGTTCTTCAAACTGGCAGTCGTTCTTCAAATGCACCTGTAGGGCCAACGACGTGAAGTTTGCAATCAGCAAAACATGCAGTCGGAAGCACCAGATTTTAGCCTCTGTGCAATCACACCCTAAAGAAATGTTTCTATCTGTCATTAGACCGGCTTTTCACAGAGAAGAGTGACAAATGTATTAAGAGATACTGAATTGCACACCCCAATTAGTGGTCACTCCAACTACACTGCTCTGGATAATTACGTCAACTCCTCTTCCGGCATCAACAAACAGTGATCTGCTGAGGGCTCTGAATTAGAATCATCCTAATTCAAATATCCTTTCAGGATGAAATGATACCCATCGGAAAAACACAAGTGATTACATGGAATTTCATGGTTTAAAAAAAAAGAAAAAAGAGGTTTTAATGGGCCTCCCACATTAAAACTTCACACAGGTTTCTTTCTATCCTAACCAGGCTGGGGGTGTTCAAAAGCCAGTTGCAAATTCTGCGGCTGACGTCACAAAAAGAGCATGTCAGCCCCAGGTGGCTGTGTTTGCTCTCTCGTTCAGGTGTGTTTTGAATGGTTGGTCCTCGCGGACCAGGGACTCTCATTTCCTGGATGAAAACCCCCCATGCCACCTCGGTACTGACCAGCAGGTGGCCCAGCGTCAACTGCTCTGCACAACCACGACCCTCATTCCTGCAATAGATCTGAAGAGCCAGAATCTCTCTCTTGCAGCAATTATCCTTAAACACCTGAAATGGGGGGAAAAAAGACAGTGATTTTAGAGGATTAGTATTTCTTAACCTCCACATGCTGCTACTTTGGCCAACGCGAAACCACTCTAAAAAACCCCCTGAAAGCATCTCTTAAGTGGACCTCAGAGAGCATGAAGCACCATCTTAATTTCTAACGTCTGTGAGAAGCAAGCGGCTGCCCCACCAAGAGACACAGTTTAAGTAACACGAGCTTAGCTGCGGTCCTTTATCAGACACGCCGCAGGCAAACAGGTCACACGGAACCCTCAGCGCCCAGGCCGGAGCGCCCGACGCTCGGGGCGCACTGTGGAACCCCGGGGCGGGGCTCGCCGGCCGCGTCCCTGCTTGCGCCCTGGCCCTCCCGGCAGCCAGCGTGGGGCACGCTCTGGTCACGGGCTGCGGCAGCGCCTGCTTGTGCCTTTTCGGGCCGCCTGCCAGGGAAGCTGCTGCAGGAGGCTGCCTCTCACAGATGGTTTGCAAAACATTTATTTTGGTTCCTTCTGATGAAGTCCCAACTCCTGTTTCACCAAAACACCCTGCCAAAAAAATGTCCCCCGGTCCTGATGGGCGTGGCTCAGTGGGTTGGGTGTGACCCCACAAAGCGAAAGGTCCCTTGTGTGACTCCCTGCCGGGGCACGTGCCTGGGCTGTGTGTGCGGCCCGGTCAGGGTGCGTGCCAGAGGCCGTGGGTCAAGGCCCCTCTCACACGTCGAGGCTTCTCGCCCTCTTTCTCCCTCCCTTCCCCTCTCGCTGAAAATAAATAAAATCTTTTAAAAGGTTTGAAAGAAAACCCTCTTTTAAAAACACACTGCAAAGACTGAGGGTGATCCAATAATAAAAATGTTTCCTTTTCCAATGAAAACCTCCTTTCTTTCATTGTATTTCCCCTTAGGAAACAGGGACGCTCACTCCTTCCACACACAGTCTCGCTGTCTCAGCCGCAGGGCCTTCATTTCTAGGAAACTCCCACTCACTCGCACCATGACAGGGGGGTGGGGGGGGCATGGGCGGGGCCCCCACGTGCTGTCCTTACCTCCACCGGCAGAGCGACAGAGTCAGCAGCTGTTGAGAGTTAAAATTAAACCTATTTGGAGTCAAATCTAATCCTGTATTAAAAAAAGACTGTTTACATTTTTTAAAAACTTTAAAAATATGCTTATTGATTTGAGAGAGAGAGAGGAAGGAGGAGAGAGAAACATCGACTGGTTGTCTCCCGTATGTGTCCTGACTCGGGATTGAACCTGAAGTCTAGATTTGCGCCCCGACCTGGGAAGAACCCGCAATCCTCTGGTGCACGGGACAACGCTCCAACCAACCGAGCCACACCGGCTAGGACAAACAGGACTTTTTTTTAAAAAAAAGGGCCATAATTTAAGATATGTAAGTCAACAAAACAGGTATTTTTAACTGGTAAGAAACAAGCTTCCTTTCTGGGTTGAAGTTTCTAGGGTCATTCGAATTTAACTTTACAGAGGACAACGTCCACAGTGACAGAAGCACAGACCTTCGGCACAGAGATGGGCTCGGGTCACGTGCTGCAGCTGCCCTGGGCGACAGAGGGGTGTCCGGGGCCCCGCAGGACCCCACTGTCAGTGGCCCGACCTCAGCCCCCCAGGGCCCGTGGCGCTGGCGTCCCACGTGGGGCTCGTCAGGAGAACGAGCAGTTTCCCTCCAGCTGCACCACCACTGGACGCGGGCACGGGGCTGAGGAAGGAAGCAGGGGCGCTCGGTGTCCCCCTCGGCCCGCGGTGCCAGCCCTCTCTCGGCCACCCCGGTCAGACGCGTGTTGTCAAGGTGACAGCTTAGCTACCACGTCAAGACAAGGGGTAGAGGTGAGTGACTTGTTTTTCTTAATCACAGTCCCTTCTGTGACCAACCGAGGTTTTTGGGAGCAGAAAGACAAGGCAGATGGGCACTGGGCTGACCCCGTCTCCGCCCTGAGCCGAGCGAGTCCCACCGGCGCCCTGTCCTGTCCTGCAGCCCGGGACCTGGTGGCAGCTGCCCCAGACCCCTGCACCCGGCCTGCCTGCCAGCAGCCACTGCCAAGCACTTTAGGCGGGAAAGCCCCTGAGCGAGAGTCTTACTGTACAATTTAATGACCTGCGTTAAAAAAAACTGTTAGGTTCATTAATCAAAACGTGGGAACCACAGATTTTTATTGGTATTTTGAGGGCTTTGAGGAGTCATTCCAAACTCCAAATGTGCCAGGCAGCATGTGGATGACCCGAGATGCCACGAGAAGGTATCTGGGACACAGGCGGGAGGCCGGCGGGCGGCCTGGGTGGCCTCCTGTGCCCTGACAGGTGGCCCCATGACGCCCGTGAGCGACCCCGGGCACACACGGTCACATCCGGAGGGAGGGGCTGATGTCTCCCGTGAGCGATGGCTTCGAGCCTGGGCAGGGAGCCGGGCAACAGCACCAGGGCCTGCGCACCTGCCAGGGCCCGGGAGGCCACCACACCTGCGGCAGGTGGGAACAGGCTCGGGGGAGAAGACCCTGCTGCGAGCAGACCTGCCCCGCGGGTCCGCCCAGGCGCCTCCGTGACACGGTCCCAAGGCGACCCCGCCGGACCAGCAGCCACACTGAGATGTGCCGGAGCGCCCCGTGCCAACCACCCGGTGTCAAGCATGAGGCAGAGTAACTCGTTAAAAACCCAAGAATACCTTGTCTTTAACGATGCCTTCTTGACACGCAGTGCACTTCGGGCCCGAGGAGCTGAAGGGAAACACACAGACGTGTTAGAGCGGAGGGCCCGGCGCTGGTCCCGCCCGGGCGGCCGAGCGGCCGCGGGACACCCGCAGCAGCCCACGCTCTGGGCCGCCAGTGCCGGCTGGGCTGACAGCCGAAGCTGCGGGACAAGCGGGCAGAGTAGGTTCAATGGTAATTTTCCATAAGGAAGTTGAACAGAACAGCTGGGTCAGGCCCTGCCGGAAAGCCCCTTTCAGTTACAAGTGAAATCTTATTTCAGAAACCAAAACTAGCTGCATGTGGGCCCCTCAGGGTGCGCACCCAGGGCAGGGAGCTGCCGCCTTCTCCGTGCACCCGGGCGCTCCGCCGGGCGGGGGCGGCGCCCTGCAGGGGCCGCAGCGGCAGGGGCTGAGAGCAACCTGGCTCCGTGTCACCTTCGCCCCGGGGCTCAGGCCCGGAGCCCGGGCTGCCCGGTGCCGGACTCTGCACCTGGGAACTGCCTCCAAGAGTCAGCGACGGCCAGGTCTGCGCACCCGGCTCTGGGGAGGTGGTGGCACAGGGCGCAGGCTCCACACCCCCGGGGGCTGGCGGGAGAGCCAGGGGCCGCTGGCGGGGGGGGAGTGGACATGTTTAAAACAAAGACTCGCTCCCGCAGAGAACACCCACCCACTACCGAGGAGTGTGCGCCAGACCGTTTTCACCACAGGAATCTCTAGACCCCGGGGCTGAGCGGCATCGTGAGGCGCCCCGGCACCTGCCGGAGCAGGAGGGATGGAGCCCGGAGGGAAGCAGCCCGTGCCCCCGCCCTCCTGCCCCCCCCCCGGCGGCGCCAGGGCTGCCCCCCGCCTCTGAGGGCGGCGGCATCAGGGCTTGCCGTCTGCTCGCGAGCTGCTCTGCCCACAGGCGGGACAGTGGGTTTGCCGTTTGGGCCGGTGGATAGGACCAGAGCTGGCAGTGCCCGGGGGGGCGGCGGGGTGGCGGGGCGGCCCACCTGAGCACGGCGGCCATGCAGCTGTCGCAGAAGCGGTGCCCGCACTCGGTCTGCTTCGGGTCGCACAGCACCAGCCGGCACTTCTCGCACTTGTACTTGTCCTCCACGGGCTTCACAAACCGCTCCCTGTAGCCGCCGTGCTCAGGGGCCAGCACGGACGCCGCGGCGCCGCGGTCAGGGTGCAGCTTGAGCGGCGGGTTGGTCGGCAGCGAGCCCGAAGGGTCTATCTTTTTACTTGGCTCCATTTTAAGGAAGAGAAATCCTGCTGGAGAAAACGACAAGCAGCACGTCAAGCGCCGTCCCGTCCCCCTGCACAAGGACACACCAGACATGGCTCTGGAAAAGCGACCGTGCCCGAGGGGCGGGCTCCCCCGTTTCCTGGGGGCCTCAGCGCGCGGCGGGAGCGAGCTGGGCCGCACATGCCCCCGCCCCCGCCCCCCACGTCCCCCACACGCGGCCCTCGCGCCACGACCACTCAGAACACCGGCAGCACAAACTGCGTGGCTAAGGCTCTTCAAGCCACAGGCACCGCTGGCTGCGCCCGGCCTCCCCCTCCGCGCCCCCTCGGATGTCCTGGCCCCCGCGGCAGCCGCTCGCCCCGCCAGTTTTATTTCCCAGTTCAGTTCGCTGCTGGGGCTGTCCAAGTCGCACCATGCAGGTGGCCTATCACAGGCGGGCCTGAGATCAGAGCGGGCGGCTCTCACTCTGACTAGAGCACCTCCTGTCCGCTGGTGCCTGCGGCCTCCTCGCACCTACTGGGTCCCCGGTGCGACCCCCCCAGGCCCCCAGGCCTGGCCTCGCCTCCTGCAGGTCTAACATCACTTCACTGACCCTGAACCGCGGGGTCCCTGCGCTGTGCACCACACGGCTTCAGGGTGGGCCCATCGCGCACTGACGGTCCCTCGGGTCTGGGCCGGTGCTGGCGGAGGGGGTATCAGTGCTGGATGGATGGGTCTCCCACCACAGATGGGGACAAGCGTGGAGACGGCTGGCTGGCTCCCACTTGCACGTCGCCATCATCAAAGAAAGCGCCCAGACACAAACCACAGAGGTGCCCGCCCGCTGGGAGGCAAGGCAGCGTGTGGGGACCCCCAGAGGGAGCTGCTTCCAAACTCACCAGAACTCCCAAAACTACACTGTGTTCCTTTTTAACAAAAGCTTTTAAAATTTGATTGATTTTAGAGAGACCGGAAGGCGGGGAGTGAGAGAGAGAGAGAGAAAGATCAGTGAGCAAGAGAACTGCGGACCGGCTGCCCCCCGCACGCTCCCCGATGCAATGGAACCCACAGCCCACGCACGTGCCCTGACTGGGAATCAAACCAGCAGCCCTTGGGTTCCTGGCAGGGTGCTCCCACCAACCGAGCCGCGCCCCGCGCTCCGCGGGAATGGAGGTCTGCCGAGCAGGGGGCCCAGCCTGGACCTGCTCACGGCCCCGGTCCTCACGCGCCCCTCCGCCTCGTCCTGAGGCTGAGAGGACGAACACTTCCGGCCTGGGGAGGCCCAGGAACCCAGGCCAGCCGCCCAGCAGGCCACAGACAAGCGAGCTGGCACTCCAGCCACTCCTGGGTTTGTTTTGATAAAACAGCACAACTGTGCCAAGTGTGGAGACTCCTGTTAAGTCTGTCTGTGAAACCAAAAAAAAAAAGGTTTTCAAAATGACCTCGAAAGGCCAGCAAGCCTTTGCTCACAAAGCTGTTGACCAGAACCCACGCGTTAAGGTGCCAAGCAGGGAGGTACGTGGTGCTTGCCCGGCTGGTCAGGGGAGAGGGCGGTCTGAGCCGCTTGGCCACACTGCATTTCTGTGACCACCGACTGCTCAGGAGAAGAAAACTCTCCAGCTTTCGGATCTGATCGGATGGCCTCACGCCGTAAAACCCTCGCTTCGACTGAAGCTGCTTACCACTTCGGTTAGTAGTTTGTCCTGTGGAGCTTAGGAAGCTGTGTGTTCAATCCACAGTTTCCAGAGAGAAATGTTTGCTTCTTTGGAGGTGAACTCCTACATCAAGGATGAGAGACAACTAATGTATGGAGCTAAAAATAACCAGGAAGCGTGCGCGTCCCCACGACCTGTCGCTCCCTGTGCAAATGAGCGGAGGGCCGCCCCGCAGCCTCCGTGCCCACCGACGGCCTCTCTGCAGCGGCCCTGTCCCGGGGTGGCGGGCGGCCTGCGGCTGGCGCCTGGTCGGTGTTCACCTGCCCCACGGGCACCCAGGGGGCATCTCGGTGACCGGCCTCCAACGTCCTGTGTCCCGTTCCACGCAGGGCCCATTCCTGAGCTGAGCCTTCGGGGAAGGAGGGCAAGAGGTGGACGGGGCTTGGGCTGCAGGAGCAAGAAAACAGCAGGCCTCCCGTACCTACTAGCCACAGCGAGGAAGAGGACCCTGGGGAAGACTGTCCGCAGGGGAGACGTCCGGACCAGGCCGGGCCAAGAGATGGGAGGCGGGCTCCTGGTGGGCAGGGGCTGGGGGCGGCGGGCGTCTGCTGGTGTGCACAGGGCTTCTCGTGGGGCGAGGGGAGTGTCTGGCCCTGGATGGGGGGCCGGCTGGACAACTGTGAACACACTAAAAACCGCGGGAACGGCCACTCCACACTGGTCAAGCCGACGCCACGTGGGCTTGGCTTACTCGCGATGTTCATGCAGAGCGCCACACACTTTGACACTGGGCACGCCCGACACACGAGGGGCACAGGGTTCTCACGTCGCGCCAGCACGTGCGGGGAGAAGACAACCGGCAACTGTGGGGCGGGAGTGCAGGGCTGCCGGGGGCCGCGCCCTCGGGCACGGTGTCCTCCCGGCCCCCAGGGGCCTTGCGCGCGGCCCCTCCGCCAGGCCTGCAGCCCGGGCCGCGCAGAGCAGCGGCCCCCAGCAGCCCCGTGCACAGGCCGCCTCCTCACCTGAGGGCGCCCGAAGCCTTTCTTCAAAATGCCCCCTCCCGGTGATGAAGCAAGAAAAAGAAATAAAAACCATCCAGGCTGGAAAGGAAAAAGAAAAACTATTTCTATTTTCAGAGGACATAGCACAGAACATGGTAAGGAATAAACCAAAATCCAGGTAAAATGAGGGGAATCGCTCAGCAAAGTCGCTGGGTACAGGGTCGAAATGTAAACACTTATCATTTCTATACACTAGCAATGAACAACCCAAAAATGAAATTAAGGAAACAAGCCACTTGAGGGGTGGGGAGAGGGTGGAGGAACTGAGCGCAAAGGGAAGAGGACCTGCGGACGGCAGTGCGGTGGGTGCTGGGGGAGGGCCGGTTAGGGGGTTCAGGAATAATGGGAAAAAAACAATAAAAAAAGGAGAGCTAAGGCAAAAGACAAAAAGAAAAGAAAGAAAAGAAAAGAAAAAAGGGAAGAAAAAAACCCAATCCTTTTTAAAAAACATCAGGACGAGCCCTGGAGGGCTCAGTAGAGTGAGCGCCGGCCTGTGAGCCGGGTGTCGCCCCTGCGACCCCCAGTCAGAGCACAGGCCTGGGTTGCCGGCCAGGTCCCCAGCAGGGGGATCGGGAGAGGCAATCAATGTATCTAAGTTGGGGGTGTGCAAGAAGCAACTAATGTATCTCTTACACATCCTGTTTCTCTCCCTTTCTTTCTCCCTTCCTTCCCCTCCCCCTAAAACTAAATAAATTAAACCTTTAAAAGATAACAAAATAAAATAACATCCCAAAGAGTGAAACACCTAGGAATAAATGTAGCCAAGGCCAGGCAGAGGGGCCCCGTGACTGGTGACTGTTGCGAGGCACTGCTGCCACGTGGTCCCAGGAGTGGAGGGCGGCGCTGCCCAAACCCACCCGCAGGTCCAGCCCCGCCCCGGCGGAAAGGACAGACACACAGATCAACGAGGCGGACGAGAGCCCTGCGGCTGTGCTCATGCGGACTCGGGCAAGGGCGCTGAGACCACGGGTGGGGGGCAGGCGGGGGGGGGCGGGCACACTCAGTGTCCGACAAGAAGGCGGCCCCTTTGGGCCTCTGGGCGGGCACGGCTGGCCGTCGCCCCACAGCAGCGGCTCCGGCGCCTGCCGCTCGCCTCCCCACCCCCGCCCGCTCAGGCGGTCCGCTGGGCAGCGCTCAGGGGCAGATACACTGCTTCAGGGGGGACGGGAGGGTTGGTACTAGGACCTCCCTCGCCGGCGTCCTTTCTAGTAAAATGTATTAGCCCACACATGCAAGATTCCGTGGAATACACGGGCCGGGTAAGAACACAACCAAAACAACGAAGCCAGGACACGCGGCCTCGCCGTGCGTGCCCTCCTCGGCTACCTGCCGGCCCCGCCAGCTGCCCCGGGCGGCCAGACGCGGCCTTCACAGCCCTCTTGTTCACACACTTGCCTCCTCGCACGGCCTGCTTTTGACTTCATAAAAATGGCACCCCGCCACATGCGCCCTCGGCCATCCGTGTCACCAGCATTCTCCCGGGCTCCCTGGCCGCAGCAGGCAGGCCTCGTGCACCTTCCCTGCTGCGGGCCAGTCCGTGACGGCACCCGCGCCCCGTCTGCTCTCGGGTCCTCGCCTGAGTTTCTGTAAGGTCTGCCCTCAAGCTCAGGGGGGTCGCCGTGTTGCGAACAGCCTGCCGGCCAAATCCAGCCGGCAGCCTATTTCCGTTAGGCCCTTGAGCTAAGAGTACTTTTCAGGTTTTTATGGGGTTGAACAAACAAATGAAACAAAGACAACTATGTGACGAGACTGTGTGTGCTCCGCAAAGCCTAGAATAGCACCCACCCTGCCCTGCACAGCGGGAGACGGCCGGCTCTGGCCTGGGCCCTGGGCCCCGGCACCCAGAGCGTGGCTCTGCAGGCTGTGCGCACGGCCAGCTGCTCCCCGCAAAGCGACACACGGGTTTCCGTGGCCCCGCGTCTGCATGCACACTGGGCGCCACCAGAAGGCTTCATTTCTGCCAACCTAACAGCACGATGCGTGGTCTCTTTCTTCCTTATTTGGGTAAGTAAGTAGGTTTGGCATTGCCGCACATGTTCACGGACCTCTGTGTCTTCCCTCCTGTGGAATGTCTGATTCTGCCTCCTTGCCACCTGTACATGGGTTCTTTCACAAGGTAGATCAGCAGGGCCTGGTCACATAACTCCAACT
This sequence comes from Pteronotus mesoamericanus, assembly GCF_021234165.1. NCBI lineage: Eukaryota > Metazoa > Chordata > Mammalia > Chiroptera > Mormoopidae > Pteronotus > Pteronotus mesoamericanus. The sequence continues at coordinate 2,248,943 of NW_026555082.1, read as the reverse complement.
GCTACTGGTCCTTTGCCAGTTACGTGTTCTTCGCCACACTGTACGGCTTGACTGTAACTTTACTCGTGCCTTTAACGAAGAGTTCCTAATTTTAACGTAGTTGAATTTATCTGTGTCTTGGACTTTTAAAAACACCCAAGACTGGCTCATGGGAGGCACGGATGAGGGAGCGGCGGCCGAGCACACGCAGGACCAAGACGGGAGCAGCTGCGGCGACTCGGCCGGGGCTCCGCCGCCAACACAGACCCCGCCGTGTGTGGACATCGGCCCAGAGCGGGGCAGGCAGGGGTCCGGGGGCTCCCTGCTCGGAGGGTGGGAGAGAAACGGCATTTCACCACTCGGGGGACCTGGTGCTGCTCGCTGGGTCCAGGTGAATCAGGATGTGAGACTCTCCCCTGCCCAGGGCCCTGTGCTCCCGCTGACTGACCTGTCAAGGCACACGTCAGCCGGGAAGCGGTGACAGGGTCACAGCGTCCGAGCAGAGCCTGCCAGAGAAGGCGAGACTAACCTGCTCCAGGAGTCTCTTCTAAAGCCTCTGAGGCTGGATTCCTGGGGCTGCTCGGGCTTCCGGAGTTAATATTAAGAATTCATATTTCTGACATCAATACCATATTTTGCCGTGTATAATGTGCACTTTTTTGCCCAAACATCTGAAGGAAAAGTAAAGATGTGCATTATACGTGGGTATAATGATCATGTGCCACGGGTATAATAAGGGGCATAACAATCCTGTGTATAATGCGCACAAAAATGTGGGTGTGCACTGTGCATGGGAGCACATGGTACACAGCAAAATATGGTAAATTGTTAAATGTTTTCAAAGTTTTAATATATTTATGCAGCTTTAAAAAAAAGAAAGTTCTAATTTTATCACAGAATCATTTTCAAAAGGACATTCTGCTCCAGTAAAACTAGCAAAGGCGCCACCGTGTCAAGCAGACCCCGGCTGCGTGAGGAGAGCGCGCCCTTCCAGAACAGCGGCCGGCTCGGGACCCCGAGCTGGCCCGGGACCTCCCGTGTCGACGGGAGGGTGGAGGAGGGTGGCCTCGGGTGTCCCCAAGACAGCAGCAGCGAGGCCCCGGGCAGGTGCCCACACCAGCGAGCACGCTCGGGTTCCCGACACCCCTGCCCCCGACCGGCCATCCGCAGCGGCCGCGAGGGGGTGTCAGTCCCCGCGGAGGGTCAGCACTGCCGCCTCACCTCCGCGGACCGTGAAGACGGTTGGAGCAGTGTCTGTACATCTTTGGGAAAGACAAGCGCCCAGCTGTCGTGTCCCGAGAAAAGGCGGCCCTGGGCTCCGGAGAGCAGCCCTGGCGGAGGGCCTCCCGCACGCGGCTCCGACGCAGGCGGCGGCGGCTGCCCTCCTGACGCCGGCCCTGGTGGGGAGCCAAGGCCACACGAAGTCGCGCGGAGGAGGAGCCCCCGAGGTTTCCCCGTGTCGGGGCCCTCCCACCTATGTAGCAGAGCGAGGTTAAAGCCTCCAGGTCACGGGAGGAGGCAGCAGCAGTCTGTGCAGGACGAGTCTCCAGCAGCCCCGGCGGGTGGGGGGTGGGGCGAGGTTTCCACTAGAGGGTCCTCTGACCGGCAGGCACACAGCGACATGAGCGACTACTCACCTCTGCACGCCACCTTGAATTCTTTTCTGAGATCGGGTGGGGTGTACGTGAATCCGGCCAACTCAGAACTGGTCACAATGCCAACAACAGACTCGTGAGTGGAGTCAGCAAAAGAGCCTGAGCGAGGAACTCCAGAAGTCCACCCTTCAGGAAAAGCAAGAAAGAAACAAGCAAACCTGTCAGAAACAACTTTTTGGAACTCAGCAGAAAGCGAAAGCTTGCAGGAATCAGAGGAACACTCAGTCAAGAAAAATGACCTAATCTCCGTGACAACGGAGAACTCAGCGGCACCTGGCCCCACCCCGGCCCTTGACGTTGAGGGGGGGACTGCCTGGGAGGGTGCGGCCTGCACCCTGACAGGTGCCTGGCGGAGGGGGTGGAGGGCTGAGAGGGCCCCACGTGCAGGGACTGCTGCGGGGGCTCCCTGGGAGACTGGCTCAAAGGGCCTGGCGTCACCTCGCCCAGCGCTGAGGCGGCCGCTGGGGGCGGGGGCGGGGGGCGTGCTCACTAAGAACATTTACAGGACCGGGTGGTAGTCGCGGCTGCCTGGGGCGGGGGATCAGAGCTGAGGCAGACAACAGACTAACAAAAAGGCCAACCAACGTCATGCACCGCTTTAATGGGACAAGGGGGAAAAAACCACACAATCATCTCAACTGACGTAGAAAAAGCGTCTCACAAAAATCCAACGCCCTTTCATGATAAGAAGCCCTCAGGAAGCCAGGACTAAAAAGGGACTGTCCCAACATGACAAAGGACATCCATGAACAGCCCGCAGTTAATGAGGAAACACTGGAGGCTGCCCCCAAGGGTCAGGACGAGGGAAAGGATCCTGCGTTCGCCACTGCTATCCGCCATCTTGCTGGAGGTTCCAGCCAGAGCAATTAGGCAAGAAAAAGAAATAAAAGGTATCCAAATTAGAAAGGAAGAAGTAAAAGTATCTCTTTTCACCGATGACATGATCCTATATATATAAAAAATCCTCAAAGAATTCACAAGAGAATAACTAGAGCTCGTAAATGAATTCATTCAAGTTGCAGGAAACAAGATCAACACAAAAACATCACTTGTGTTTCTATTACCCAGCAATAAACAATCTGAAAGGAAATTTAAAAGGTAATTCCATTCACAAGGGCACCTAAACGAATAAAATACCTAGGAATAAACTTAACCAAGGTGGTGAAAGATCTGTTCACTGATGACTACAAAACGACTACAAAACAATTGCTAAAAGTTAAAAAAAAGAGACACAACTAAAGAACACGACATTCGTTTATTCCCAAACAATCCTGTGTGCATGGATGGGAAGACTTAATATCATTACAAAGGCAAAGACTGCTTGTGATGGTTAATTTTACCTGTCACCTTGAACGGGGCGTGGGGTGCACCTAGAGATTTGCAACGAGGATTCTAGGCGTTTCCAAGAGGGTGTTTCCGGGTGAGATTTGCAGTTCAATCGGTGGACACTCTGTGCAGAGCTGGCTGCCTCCCGGGCATGGGTGGGCCTCACCCAGTCAGTCGGAGGCCTGGAGAGAACAGATGGGCTGCACCTCCCCCGGGGAAGAAGGGCCCTCTTTGCCTGGCTGCTTCAAGCTGAGGCACTAACTTTTTTCTGCCTTCAGGTTTTAACTGAAATATCAGCTCCTCCTGGGTCCCAGGCCAGCCGGCCTCTGGACGGGACTCGGCCGCTGGCTCTCCTGGCTCTCCAGCCTGCCACCTTCTCCAGCACATCTCAGGAGTCACCCGCCTCGCCATGGCCTGAGAGCCAATTCCTTACAGTAAGTGTCTCTTTCTGCACACACACACACTCACACTCACAGCGGCAGCTTTGCTCAGAGGGAGCTGCGGAGGCCGAGCACGGCCTCGGGCCCGGACGCCGCTCCCGGGCGGCTGCCCCTCAGTGCTGGGGCATGGACTTGGGCGCCCGACCTCAGTCACACCCCCTCTGTCGGCGTTTCCTGGGCACCCCCTTTGCTTCGCCTGTGGCTGCCGTCCCGCGGAACCTTTCCCTTGCTGTGCGGACACAGACGCCCTCCTCCCAAACTCAACGCTGAAGTCGGGTGGGAAGGCCCGTGTCGGCGGTGGCCCCAGGCCCCACCCTCGCGCGGCTGACGTCCTCGCCCGAGGCACGTGCATCCAGCCTGCGCGCTGGGAGCTCCGGGCTGCGTGCCCAGACCAGGCTCCTGGACATTGGCCCCGGCCCGGCAGGCTGCGCCCTCCGCCGGCTCTTCGCGCACTGGACTGAGCTCCTGTGCTTTTCTTCTACCGACAGCTGTCGTCGGTGTCATAGAGGTTCCTTCATCTGTAATCGTCGCAGATTAAGGGAAAGATTAAGGTGAAATTTAAATTTTTTTTAAAGATTTTATTTTTAGAGGGGAAGGGAGGGAGAAAGGGAGAGAAACATCGGCGTGTGGTTGCCTCTTGAGCGTCCCCCACCCCACCCCCACTGGGCACCTGGCCTGCAGCCCCGACCTGGGCCCTGACTGGGGATCAAACTGGCGGCCCTTTACGGTTTGCAGGCCGGCACTCAGTCCACTGAGCCACACCAGCCAGGGCAGAATTTAACTTATTTTTCTTCCATGTATAAACAAGTAAAGTAAGGTATTTATATTTAAATCAAGAAATCCCCTCAAGGGTTTCCCAGTCCCCTGGTTTGGAAGGTTCCTAAAATGCAGCTGTGCTTGCTCACGGCCCCTCCCGGCCGCCGGCCCACATGGGGGCCCTGTGGGACCCCTGGCCCCTCTGCAGTGTGGCGTGCGGGACTGGATTTAGTTGCAGATTAGAAATGACCATCACGGATATTTTAGAGAAATTCATCATTTTAATTTTATGTTTGTTTTAGAGAATTGTAGTAAGAACCAAGGAACTTCCTTTTCTAATAGCAGTTTTTAGTTTGGGGCCTGTGCACACACGCGGTATCAGCGTTAGTAGCTGTACGGAGAGCGGGTGCCGTGGCTGCGGTCTGGGGTCAGGCCGCGGCGTGCGCTGTGGGCGCCAGGGCTGGCCGCGCTGCTGTTCTCTGTGGCCCACGGCTGTGCAGGAGGCTGTGCTTTGGCCGCTTCTTTCTCCTCATGTCTCTGCCTTCAGCTTCAAACTTGATTTCCTCAAGCTTAGGTTTTCATTGCCTTCTGATAGCTTTGCTCCAGTTCCCCTATGCAAGCGCATACCGTGATGCGGGAGTCCCCGGATCGGGGCGCGGGCAGGGCTGCAGCCTGTCAGGCTCCGTTCCGCCGAAGGTGTTCACTGTGGTTACTGCTGCTCTTTTTCTGCTGGGGCCGATCAGGACGGTGACCAGGCCCCTGTGCTGGAGCGACGTTAGGTTGTCTCAGTTCCGTAGACCTTTAATTTTTTTAATTAGAAATGTATTTTACATTTTTTTAAAGAAAAATTCACCCTTTAAACCCCTGGAAGTACACGATTCAGGGGTGGTCAGTGTGTCCGAATGTCCCGCAGCCGTCACCGCCGCCTGTTTCTGGGACTTTTTTTTTCTTTTTTTCCCTCCAGAGTATTTTCAGATTCCCAGAAAGAACCTCCCTGGCACTGAGAAGTCACTGCTCATGACTCTCTCCTGGCCCCAGCCGCTGGCAGCTGCAACTTCACTTTCTGTTTCTGCGGACTTGCCTGTTCTGGACATTTTTTATAAATGGAGTCATACCATATGTGGCCTTTGGTGTCTGACTTCTACCACGTAGCGTAAGGTTTTTAGGGCTCGTTAAGGATGTAGAGTGCATCAACATTTCATTCCTTTTTATGGCTAAAAACAGTACATCGTGTGTATATACCATCATTTGCTATCTTGTCATTTCTTGGTGGACATTTGGGCTGCTAATACTTTTTGTTTATTGACGACTGTTAATGAACATTTGTTAACGAATATTGCTGCCGTGACCCTTCATGTGCAAGTCTTTGTATCAACATGTGTTTTCTGTTCCCTTGGGCGTATGCATAGGCGTGGAATTGCGGGATCACATGGTAACTCTGTGTTTAACTTTTCGAGGGCCTGCCCGGCTGTCTTCCTCCACGGCTGCGCTGCTTCATGTTCTCACCAGCGGTGTCTCGAGTACCTTTCAAAAAGTTAAAGTCATGCTGGTGGGTTTGAAGTGGTAACCCACTGAGGTTTTGATTGGTATTTCCCTAATGACTAATGATGTTGAAATCTTTTCATATGCTTGTCAGCAATTTCTGTATCTTCTTAGGAGAAATGTTTACTCAGGTCTTTTGCCCATTTTTAACTTGGGTTATTTGTCTTTTTGTTGTTGAGTTGTAAGAGGCTTTATGTATTCTGGATACTAGACTCTTATCAGGTATTTGATTTGGAGATATTTTCTCCTACTTTGTTCTTGTCTTTTCACACTCTTGATAATGTTCTTTTATGCACAAAAGTTGTCAAATTTGGTGCAGTCCAACTTGTCTGTTTCTTTTGTTGTTTTTGCTTTTGATGTCATATCTGAGAATCTGTCGCCATGCCCAGGGCCACGCCGCGTTACCCCTGTGTCTCTCCCAGGAGTTTTCTGGCGTTGGCTCCGATAGTTCACTGGTTCGTCTGTTTCGCGGCAGATTGTGTCTCCGGAAGGGGGTGGGTCTGGGTTCATCCTTCTGCCTGTGGTCGCCTAGTTGTCCCAGAGACTGTTTTTTCCCCACTTAGTGGTCTTGGCCTCATTTTCAAAAATCAGTTGGCCACAGCCCTGGCTGGTGGGGCTCCGTGGACTGAGCGCCAGCCCGTGAACTGAAAGGTCGCCGCTTCAGTCCCCAGTCAGGGCACGTGCCTGGGTTGTGGGCCAGGTCCCCAGTGGGGGGCGTGTGAGAAGCAGCTGATCTGTGTTCTCTCACATCGATGTTTCTCTCCTTCTCCTGTCCCTCCCTTCCCTTCTAATAATAAATAAATAAAATCTTTTAAAAAAGTCATTTGGTCATAGATGTATGGGCTTATATCTGGACTCTGAATCCTATTCCATTGGTCTATTCTGTCTGTCCTTACGCTTGTATTATACAGTTTCGAATATTGTTAAGTTTTGAAATAGTAAGTTTGAGAAGGGTGAGTCTTCCAACTTTATTTTTCTGTTTCAATATTGCTTTGGCTTTTTGGGGTCCCTTGCAATTCTGTGTGAATTTGAAGATGAGATTTCAGATTTTTCTTTTCTGTAAAAGCAAGGCCATGGGAATTTTGGGAAGGATTGTGTTGAATCCGAGGTCACCTTGGGTAGTGTATTAGCGCGCTCAGAGAAGCAGGACCAACTGTGGAGGCGGCGGCACATGGGCCAGGCCCACAGCCCTCAGAGGTGGGGGGAGTTTGGAGGACGGGATGAAAGGAGGGGAAGGGACTGAGCAGAGAAACACACCTGGAACAGAGACAGCAGCGCGGTGGCAGGCAGAGGAAAGCAGCGGGGGAGGGGAGACTTCGCTGGGGTGATGGGCATATGTTGCCGGCGCAGATGTTTCACTGCGTTGTACACTTGAAACCTGTACCCCAATAAATTCAATTAAAAAAATAAACTTGACAACTCATAAGAATTATTACTGTTATTACATTACTTACTGTTTGCTACATGTTTAGGCATGAACTTACTATATTTTGAGGCTGTATTTTTACCCACATGGAAAACCCCCCGTTTGAGAAAATCAGTTTGTGAATGTGAGTTTCCCGCCAGCTGCTCAGGAAGCCCCTTGCAGCTGGGGCAGACGGCGCTCGGAGGCGAGCGAGGGGCCGGGCCAGGCCCCCATGCCACTGGCTGGCTGCGTGCTCTCTGCTTCTGGGAGCTCAGTCGAGTTCCACTGTATTTGGAGATTAAAAACTGGAAACAAAAGTAACATCTGCTGACAAAGGGTGTTCCAAAACGGGAAAGCCCGGGGAAAACCAAAAAAGGGAAGCATCAGATAAACAAAGAAAATGGCTCCTGCCAGCCAGAAAGTACTAAGCACACACAGACGTGAACGAATGAGCTCGCGCCAGCCCAGCAGGGAAGTTAAAAGTCCCATCCAGGCACTGCCGCACAGGGAGATGAGGGCGCTCAGGCAGCCAGGTGTGCCCGCCGCCAAGTCCCTGGCAATCCACACGCACCCCAGCGACTCGGCGCAGGTGCCGTCCGGAGCCTGGTGCCGAGGGCCCCGCCGGGGGCGGGGCCCGGGGCAGGCGAGCCCCCAGGGACAGTGCGGCAGGAGGAGATTCGATTCTTATCCAGACAAACAGGCAGATCATAATCGCATATTAAAAGCCCCACTTAAGGGAGACAGACAGACAAACAGATGGACAGCCGCAGGTACCCAGCTAGGAAAGCAATGGTATGAAACTCGGACCGAAATCCTTTAGGAATAAACAAGAGCCCTCTGAGGCCCGCGCTGCCGATACCCCTTGGCTGCTGTGATTCGGGGTTTTAAAGCTTTTGTCCCATGCCGGCTGCGTGCAGAGGTGCAGCGCCCGGGCTGGCCCGGGGCCAGCGCCCTGCCATCTGGACAGGAAGGGCTCCGAGAGCTCAGCCTGCTGACCAGCGAGCGCAGCCGCGCGCTCCGGGCGGGGGCTGCCCCGGAGCCGGAGCCGCAGCCGCAGGCAGTGAGGTGCATGATCCTGGAGCACCAAGCGTGCTTGAAAAGATGAGCGGAACCCTGGCCTGGGAAGGGGCGGGTCACAGGTTTGAAGCACCTTTTGGAACGAAGCTTGAGACTGCGACCAAATGGGGCTCTGACCCCGTCTGTCCACAGACTGTCCCACCTCCACCTGTCAAGGCAGGAGCTGCCGGACGCATCTAGGCGCCTCTTCCTCCCCCTCCGCCCGCCCCTGCAGGGCTGCTCTGGGGCCCAGCTTCCACTCCCCACCCTCCCACCCTCCCACCCTCCCCAGGCCCCACCCACAGGGTAAGCTTCTAGCTCTGAGCGCCACCCTCAGAGCCCCAGACAAGACCGCTCTGCCTGCCTTGCTGCGCAGGTGCCACGCAGTCGTGCAGTCAGCGTGGGAGGGTGGGTGGGTGATCTTCAGTGTTCCCGTGCCCATTCGACCCATCCCCGCCTACCCAGGGCCGCCTGCTGCCATCCCAGGCATGGCGCCGCCGGAGCCACCAGCTGCCCCAGGCAGGGCCTCCCCCGAGCTCTCCCTCCCGCCACCACCTCCCTGTGGCGGGCGCACACCCCACGGCCAGCGAGGTGCTCTCAGGTTCGGGTTCCTCATCTGCGGTCTCTTCCAGCTAAAATGACCCATCGTGAGCTTGTGGTCCAAGCCTCCTCTTTTCCATGTTAGGAAAACCAGGGCCACGCAGGCAGTGGGTTTGCAAGGCCCCCAAACACCTGAGAAGTGTGCACCTGGGTAAATGTTCATGTGCAGGAGAAACACACCGATTAAGGCCAAAATATTTTTTATTATTAGGTTTTTTCTATAATATATCCGACATGATGGGATACTATGTGATTGTAACAAAAGGAGGAGGAACTCTATATACCATGAGGGTGTGAGCCTCACATGTTGGTAAATTTAAAAAAAAAACCAAGGTAGAGGAAAGCTTCTACCATGTGCTACCATCTCCTGAGAAAGTGAACTATACTTATACACAAATATGCACACTCACACAAAAAATAAAAAGATGAACCAAAAACGAAAGTAAGCCACCTCTGGAGGTGGAAAGAAAGCGGGTGAAATTGAGAAGGCAAGAGGAACACTGATTTGTTGTTCCACCGACTGATGCACTCGCTGGTTGAGCCTTGGATGTGCCCTGACTGGGGATCGAACCCACAACCTCGGCGTATCGGGACAACGCTGCAGCCAAGGGAGCCGCCCAGCCAGGGCCTCGTAATGCTATTTTCATTTAAAAAGTAGATTTCTTGGCTGTCCAACAGAAAAGCCTAGGAACTCTAACCAGCCCTGTACCAACGAGCACCTGTAGCACACGGATTGTGGTCTCTAGATACCAGTTTCTGCAAAAGGGAATCCGAGCTGCTTAGAAAAATAGCTAATTCCAGGTCTGGGGTGAAAAAGCACCGAATGCATGAGAATCATCCAACCGTACCAGACGGCGGGGGGCGGGGGGCGGGCGGAGGACCAGGGTGCACGGCACAGGACCAAGGAGCCAACGCAAAGAGGCCCAGCTGCAGCCGGTTTGAGATGATAACTGCAGCGCATCAGAACGTGTCCCATGTCCACATCCGTAACTTACAGCGACGCTTAAAATAATCGCCAGGCACTGGTGGCACAGGGGCCGCGGAGCCAGCCCACCGCACGGAGGACCAGAAGGGGGGCGGCACCAGGCCTCCGCCCTGCCCTCCCTGCCTGGCTCTGCCCCAGGCCGACCAGGCAGCAGGCGAGGGAGGCTCCCCGGTGCAGAGGCTTTGCAGTGAGCAATGGCGGGGCACACGGCAACACGGGCGGCACCGTCATTCTGTGTCCCCACGTGACTGCCAGTCCAGGCGCCGGAGCGGGAGCCGGCCTCCTGACCCTCCCGACCCTCCTGCCACATCACAGGAAACGCAGGGCTCAGAAGGACACGCACGATGGAAATGGCCAAAGTGCAAACAGGGAAACTCTGACCACAGAGCCCTCGGCTTGGATTTTCCAGCAAAGGAAACGCGGGGGGAAAAGGGGCAGGAGGAGCCGTGGGCTGGTGGAGAGACAAGCCCCCAGCAGCGGAAGCCTCAAACACACGGAGCCACGAGCCTGCGGGGAAACCGAGCAGCACTGGGATCGTGAATGAAAGTTTAAATAGCCGCTCTCCTGATATTTATGGATTTATCCAACATAGCTATGCATGAAACCTCACTCTGGCTGCAAACCTTTCAGACGTATTTTATATTCATTTTAATGTTTTAACATATTAAAGAGTTCTTAATTTCAAATACAAAATGCCGCTCAAGCACAAATTAGAGACGCTCAAGCACAAATTAGAGAGACGGCAACACAGTGTTTTGTTTCTTTTCGAACCCCGAGAGGAAGGCGGTTAAGGGGCACGGTCCCCACTGGGGAAGCGCACCGCTGCTCAGCCACCGGCGCACCCTCGCCGCCCGGGCGTCCTTCCAGGGAGGGGGCCTGCTGAGGCAGAGGGACGTGCCCCCGCCCTTGGTTTTCAAACTCATTCATTGTTACTGGGCCATTACACAGAGTGATAATGTCTATTATCCCCAACGTTTAATGCCGGTTTTAAATAAATAAAAATGAGGTCAGGCACAGACCAAAATAAACTGCCACATGCGGAGAAGATGCTCAAACACATCTGTTACAGATGAAAATGCTAGAGTCAAAATGAGTGAGTTCAGGATGTTTTTGAACTTAATTACTTGTATGCGAGTGAACAAACAACAGCAGAAGAAAGACATCGATCCCATCAAAACGTGCCAGCGACATACCTGTGTGCCCCGTGCTGCACGGAGACACGGCCCCGGGGGAGAGCCTCTGACAGGGAGCGCAACGCCGTGGCCGCCGTGGCCGCCTTCCAACAACGGCGCCGGGTCCCTGACCTGGGGGGCAGAGCAGTGTCTGGTCAGCCGGGAAGCTCAAAGGCACTGAGAAACAGAATTTCAAAGACGTAAAATTAAAAAAAATAATCCAACCAGACTTACTTTTTTAGCAAAAGCTTGTTTAATAAAAAAAGTGTATATTTAACAGGAAAATGGTTAACTCCAGAAGTTAAAGGTACATTAAGGGAGAGTCTTTTTTAATCCAACGTAAAGGAATTAATTTTATACATGAATAAAACTAAATTCAAGATTATTTTTAATGTTTTACTGATTATGCTGTTACGGTTCCCCGATTCCCCCTTTACCCCACTGCACCCAGTACTCCCCCTCCCTCCAGCGGTCCCCCCTTAGCTCAGGTCCGTGGGCCGTGCGCGTAGGGGCTTCGGCTCCTCCGTTTCCTGCACGGTCCCCCCCCCCCGCCTGTTCTGTGCCCACCTCTCTGTGCCCCGAATCCCTGCCCCTTTCCCCTTTTTCCCCCTTCCCCCTCCCAACTGATAATCCTCCAAATGATCTCCGTATCTGTGATTCTGTTCCTCTTCTGCTTGTTTGATTAGTTTGTTATTTGGATTCAATTATTGATAGTTCTGAATTTGTTGCCATTTTAATATTCATCATTTTGATCTTTTCCTTATATAATTCCTTTTATCATTTTATATACTAATGGCTTGGTGATGATGAGATCCTTTCGCTTTACCTTGCCTGGGAAGCACTTTATCTGCCCTTCGATTCTAAATGAGAGCTTTGCTGGGTACAGTAATCTTGGATGTAGGTCCCTGCTTTTCATGACTTTGAATCCTTCTTGCCAGTCCCTCCCTGCCTGCAAAGTTTCTTTTGAGAAATCAGCTGACAGTCTTATGGGAACTCCTTTGTGGGTAACTAACTGCTTTTCTCTTGCTGCTTTTAAGATTCTCTCTTTATCTTTAATCTTTGGCATTTTAGTTATGATGTGTCTGGGTGAGGTCCTCTTCGTGTCCATCTTGTTTGGGACTCTTTGTGCTTCCTGGACTTGTATGTCTATTTCATTCACTAAATTAGGGAAGTTTTCTTTCATTATTTTTTCAAGTAAGTTTTCAGTTTCCTCCTCTTTCTCTTCTCCTTCCAGAACCCCTGTGATTTGAATGTTGGTACATCTGAAGTTGTCCCAGAGGCTCCTTAGCCTATCCTCACTTTTTTTTTTATTCTTTTTTCTTCCTGTTGTTCTGATTGAGTGCTTTTTTTTCTTCCTTATGTTCCAAATCATTGATTTAATTCTTGGTTTCATCCACTCCACTGTTGTAAATTTTTCTTTATTTCACTTAATGTAACCTTCATTTCTGCCTGGGTCTTTTTTATGCTGTTGAAGTACCCAACGAGTTCCTTGAACATCCTGATAACTGGTGTTTTGAACTCTGCATCTGATAGATTGCTTACCTCCATTTTGTTTAGTTCTTTTTGTGGAGCCTTGTTCCGCTCTTTCATTTGGGCCGTGTTTCTTCGCCTCCTCACTTTGGCAGCCTCCCTGTGCTTGTTTCTGTGTATTAGGTGGAGCTGCGCTGACTCCCTGTCTTAGCAGTGTGGCCTGTTGTAGAAAAATGCACTGCTAAGTCAGATGCAGTGGAGCCTTAGGCACTCCCCTGGGTGGCACAACCTATGTGAACAAGGTTGATGAAGTCCCAGATGTGTTGTCACGGCTCTGTGGCTCTGCGGCTCTGCGTGAGAGGGCTCGGGCTGGGGATAATGGCCACTGCCTGGCCTCTGGAGTTCCGTCGGGGAAGAAACTGCCCCCTGCACTCACCCTGATGCCAGAAACTTCAGTTTCTCCCAGTCTTCCACTGGTGTCCTTCCAGCTGCCACCCCAGTGCTGGAGCTCAGAGCAGGTGAGTCTGTGTAAGTCCTAAGTCCATTGTGGGCCCTTTAAGAGGAAACCCCTGAGAATCCCGCAGTTTCTTCTGCGGCCTCTACTCCCACTGGTTTTTACAGCCATAAGTTATGGGGACTTCTCTTCCTGGCCCCGGAACCCTGGGCCAGGGGGTCTGGACGGGCTGGCATCCTGCACGCCCGAGGCGACCCTCCCGGTTTTCACCCACCACATGTGGGCATGGCGTTGCCTGCTCCATACCCCCACCCCTCCTGCTCATCTGGATGAATGTGACTTCTTTAGTTCTTCGGTTGTCAGACATAGCTCAATTCTTTGATGATTCTGGGTGATAGGTGTTTCGTAGTTGTCGTTTTTGCTGTGGTTGTGCAAGGAGGCGAGCCACGTTGGCCCATGCCTCCATCTTGATTGGAAGTTCAAAAATATTTTACGTTCATCATCACAGACAATTTTCCTTTGGCTCCCGAGCTGGATGGGACAGGAAGATGCTCCAAAAATGTAAAATTTCTTTAAAAACAACGAGAAAACATTTCAAATCACTCTATAGAAATGTGCTTTGGGTTTGCCACATTTTTTGAGTTGGACACAAATTACAAAGTCTAACTGTTTTCAGATTTTTATTTAACATCACTTCTATCATGAAGTGCACAGCATCGCAGGAAAGCACAGGAAATACGCAGTTCCATCGGGCGATCACACACGCGCTAGTCCATCTGCTGCCCAGGCCAGGGAAGGGCGCGCAGCAGAACCCCAAAAGGGCAGGGTCTCTCTGATCCCAAACCCCTTCCTTCCTCTGCGAGTGACAGCTGCCCTGGCTTTTATGGACGCCACTTCCCTGTATTTCTTCAGATTTGTCACCAAGGTGCGCAGTCCTGACAGTTGACTTCTGCCAGCTTCTGCCTTCGATGCGAGTGAGTCGCACGACGCATATGCTTCTGTCGCGCCTCCCCTTCCATTGTCGTTGCTCTGCCCGCCGCTCCTTCTCACTGCTGGGTGACTAATATTCCACTGTGCAAATATCCCGTGATTTCCTGTCCGTTCCCGTCCCCTGGGTAGTTCCTGCTTTGGAGCAAACACCAGCACCTTGGAGACCCTGCTGGGACAGTTCTTAAGCACACAGGCCTGCATTTCTCCGGCGTACGCCCCAGGAGTGTGAGCACCAGGTCACTGCCTGCGTGCTCCACGTTGACACTTAGAGCCACACCACCTCCCACAGCAGCCACAACAATTGACACTCCCACTAGAAGGGATGACTTTCTGTTGTTCTCCTTTTTCGAGAAGGCTTGTCAGACATTTTAATTCTTGCTTACTGAGTGACTGGGTGGTGGTAGCCTAGGAATTCTTCATTAGGTAGAATTTTACAATTATTTTGAATAAAGAATTCGTGAACTATTACTCCTGACAACTGCTGCCATGGAGATTTGGTTTTGCGACCAGGCCTTCCCTGCCTCCCCCAATGGCTCCTGCGCTCTAACTGCACGCCCCGTACACGCCCCACGGTCAGCTCACCAGTGGGAGACACTGCCCCGACCCCAGGACAGGGTCTCTGTGTCAGTGGGGGCTGCCAACCAGGGCACCCTAACCCCCGCCACAGCCAGCCCATGCCCGGGAACCCACGCCCAGGCCAGGACTAACGGCACCTTCCCGTCCTCCTCTGGTCCTACAGCGGTCTCACGCTCCCCCGGAAAACGTGAGCGTGAGCAGGCGGACTGGCAGCGGGGAGTGGGGGCTGTGTGGGGACACCGCGGGCGCGGAGGACGCCGGGGAGGGCAGGCCCCCTGCGGCCAGCACACCGTGCAGTGTCGAGCAGGGGAGCGCCAAACGCCTTTTCTTAGAACAGTGACGGCCCAGTGACATCTCAAACAGCCCTCACTGATACAGTCGCACTTCAAAAACACGAACTTGTATCCACTCAAGATACCGTATAGGTCAATTAAGGTCACATACAATAACCCCCCACCATAGTCTTCATTTACATTCTGTAAATCAAAACAGTTTATCATGGTAAGTGAAATAAGCCAGTCAGAGGAAGACAAGTACCATAGGGTTTCACTTGCCTATGGAATCTAAAGAACAAAATAAAACTAAAACAAAATATAAGTAGACTCATAGTTACAGAGAACAGACTGTAGAGGGGAAGGGGGTTGGGGGTTTGGTGAGGAAGGTGAAGGGATTAAGCAAAAAACAAACAAACAAACAAAATCCTCACAGACACAGACACCAGGGTGGTGATGACCTGAGAGAAGGGGGGTGGAGGGAGGGAGAAGGGGGAAAAGGGGGAGAAATGGTGACGGGAGGAGACTTGACTTGGGGTGGCGAACACACAACACAATATGCAGATGATGTGTTATAGACCTGAACACCTACAATCTGTATAATCTTATTGACCAATGTCACCCCAAGAAATTCAGTTAAAAAAACCCAGCTTATCACCCCAACGTGAACTACAGTCCTTGCCAATAGCAAGTCACCTCCGCGTGTTTCTTTGGCAAGTAAACACCAAGCCCGAGGCTGGGACTCGTCCTTCCCTGCCGGGGACGGAGACACGTCCCCGGAGACACGGCCCTGCTGGGTTTTCGTAACAAAGCTGTGGCCACCTCAGAAATGAGTTAGGGTGCTCCCCGCTGTATTCTGAGGAACTGCTGGGTAAGATTGGTAGAATTTAACAACGGAGCCCTCTGTGCCTCCTAATTTTTAATTACTGATTTTTTAATGCTTATAGGATTATTTAAGGTTTTCTTTTACAATTACTTCTAATACATTATATTTTACAAGAAAGTTATCTCATCTAATTTTTCAAGCTTGCTGGCAGGATGCCGTTTTCAACAGCGGTTTGCGTTCGCACAGCTCACGGGCTCCCCCGCGGAGCCTCCTCTCTCCTCTCGTTGCGCTGACTCCGCGCCCTCCCCCTTTCCTGTTGCAGGTCTCACCAGAGGTCTGTCGATTTTACTGCGCTAGTCAAAGAGCCAAATTTTGGTTTTGTTGATCTTTTCTACTGTAAATTTTCCATTTGATTGATTCTGCTCTTTTTAAATTCTTTTCTTCCTTTAGGGTTTTTTTCCTATTCTTTTTATAATTTTTAGTTAGAATGATGCTTCAGCTACTATTTTCAGCTCTTCTACTTTTCTAAAGCTATTAATTTCCCTCCATGTACAGCTTTGGCTGCGTTCTACAAGTTTTGATACATAGTATTTTCATTATCGCCCCATTGAAAATATTTAACTTCCATTATATCATGTTCTTAGACCCATGATATTTAAAAACTATTTCTTTCTATTTAAACTTAGGGGTTTTATAATTACCTTTTTGTTACTGATTTATAGTTCAGTTCTACTGAGGTCAGAGATTACAACCTATTATTGTAACAATGTTTTGAAATGTACTGAGATTTGCACAGTGGCCTACCACTGGTCAATTTTTACAAATGTCTTATATGTGCTTCAAAATAAAGTTTCTACATAGAATGTTATTTATATGTACATCAGACGAAGAGTATTGATCCCGTTTAAAACATCAGGCTGACAGATTTTTTGTGGGGGGAGGGTCTCCTTATTCTATCAATTACTAGAAAAATTTCCCTCTGTTATCATCTTCCTTCTTCCTGAAGTTCCTTTAAAACTTCCTGCAGTGCAGTTCTGCTGGCAATAAATACTGTCAGCTTTTATTGGCCTGGAAATTTTGATTTCCCTTTCATTTTGAAAGACTTTCACTGGGTACATAACTCCCAAGCTTTAGGTTCTTTTAAAATGCCACTCCGGGCCGGAGCACGGCTGGAATCTAGCAGAGACTTGATCGTAGCTCGAGCAGGGGGTCCAACCTGTGGCCCGGGATGGCTGTGAATGTGGCCCAACACAAAATCGTAAATTTACTTAAAACCTTCTTTTGATCATCAGTTTTCGTTAGTGTCCGTGTATTTAATGTGTGGCCCAAGACAACTCTTGTTCTTCCACTGTGGCCCAGAGACACCCAAAGCTGGACACCCCTGCGTCTAGAGCAACCCTCGCCTCCACTTCTGCCGCCCGTCACTTGGGCTCTGCCTGTGCTTCGGAACAGCAACAGAAGAGGTCGCTGTGGCGCTAGGTGTCCCGGTCATGGTTAAAACTCACTTAGGGGAGACTTCGGGATTGAACTAAGGGGCTGCTTTTCCCCCATCTCTCCCCCAACCACTCACTGTGTGGGCTTCTCTCATCGAAAAGGGTGGTGACTGCTGCTTGGGAGCCGTGCTCTCTACTCATGTCCTTGCTGGTCTCTGAACACATTCCTGTTGGGTTAGGACTTGACAGATCTGTAGATGCGTGACGTTCAGGCGCAGGATGCTAAGAACTGCATTACTAATCTTAGTTTGTAAGCTGTCCTTTTCGTACCACCTTGTTTTCTTTTGTAGATAGAAACAAACGCAGCTGATAATAATAATAATAACGTCACTCTGTTGTCTTCTATCGAGCACAAGTTCTGACCAGAAGTCACTGTCATTTGTATCTTTTTTCCTCTTACAGTATCTTCTTCTCTTCTTGCTGCTTTTTAATTTTTTTCTCTTTATCACTGGTTTTTCAGCAATTGGATTATGTGGTACCTTGGTATGGTTTTATTGGATTGCTCTATTTGAGGTTTTTGAGCTTTGTGATTTAGGGTTTTCATCAAATTTGGACAGTTTAGCCATTGTTTCTTTAAATGCTGTTTCCATTCCCTCCTCTTCTCCCGAGACTCCAGTTACACAATATCATACAACAGTTACATTTGACCCAAAGCTCACTAGAGTGTGCTGTTACTGTGTTCACTTTTCTTCATTCTTTGTGCCGTAATTTGGATAGTTGCTATTGCTATGTCTTGAAGCTTACTGGTCTTGTCTTCTGCAGTGCTAATTTGCTGTTAGCCTCTCTACTGGACTGTTCATTTTAGGTATTACATTTTTAATCTCTAGAAGTTCTATTTGCCTTTTTCTAATCTTTCATTTCACACAATATGCTCATTTTCCTCTACGTTCTTGACTATGTGTAACTTGTTTATAATAGTTATTTTAATGTTTTGTCAGCTAATTCCTTATCTCTGTTATTTTTGGGTCTGTTTCTACTGATTGATATTCTTCCTGATTTATATCATATTTTCTTGTTTCCTTTACTACCTAGTAATTTTTTAAAAAATATTTTATTTCAGAGAGGGTAAGGGAGGGAGAAAGAGAGAGGAACATCGATGGGCTGCCTCTCATATGCGCTCCAACCAGGGGCCAGACCTGCAACCCAGGCCTGTGCCCCAACCAGGAATCGAACTGGCAGCCTTTTGCTTTGCGGGACAACACCCGACCAACCGAGCCACATGGGTCAGAATATATGCCTGGTAATTTGTATTAGGTGCTAGACACTGAAATTTTTTTACATTGCTGAATCCTGATTTTATTGTACCCTTTTAAACGCAGGCAGGCTTTCCCCTCCGGTCTGCAGTTAAGTCACTTGGACTCCGGGTGGGTCTGCGGCAGCCTTTTATCCAGGGGGCGCCTGAGCCACACTTTCTTCGTCTACCCAATGCCCTCGCTGAAAAAGCTGCTCAGAACCCCCCAACAAAGACCGAACATCAAGCCTGGATGGTCTGACCGACACCCTCTCTGCGGGAAGAACACACAGCCCTGCGTGGTGGACGCAGCCCTGCCCTGCTGTCCTGCCTGCTCCGCACTGAAGGCTCCTCTCCTGCCTGAGGCGCCCCCTCGCGTAGGCTCCGAGCAGCGCTCCCTCAAAGTCTCCAGGGGCGCCTCCTGCGGGGCTCTGGAGTCCTCCATGGCACTCTATTCCACCTGCCGGCCCTCAGAGTCCACCTGCCGCGCCCTCCCCAAACTCTGGGCTCTGCCTTGCGGGCTCTGTTTGGCTGCTCCCTCCTCGCCCTGCAATGCGGAAACGGTCCAGGCCGTGGCTGGCACACGCCGCCCTGAGGACCAGAGCCGGCTCGCTGCCCTGTGTTCGCTGGAGCCCACCCGCACCCACCCGCTCACGCACTTAGTGTGAAAGCCGCCATGGACTGGAGCTGAGGGGCGCCACACAGGCCACACGGTCCGCAAGGCCAAAGACCTTTACCACCTGGCCCGGG
The DNA here is from genome assembly GCF_021234165.1 of Pteronotus mesoamericanus. Classification (NCBI taxonomy): domain Eukaryota; kingdom Metazoa; phylum Chordata; class Mammalia; order Chiroptera; family Mormoopidae; genus Pteronotus; species Pteronotus mesoamericanus. The sequence continues at coordinate 2,229,965 of NW_026555082.1, read as the reverse complement.
ACAGAAAGAGTCTGTGCAGCCCTGCTCCGCGGACTAAGCTGGCACCACCGCCTCTGTCTCCCTTCTTTCGGGGAGCGCAGTCCTGACCTGCCTGCTGACCGATGTCTGAAAACTGCTTTTTCACACAGTCTGTCTGGTTTTCAGTTGTTTGGGGTGGGGGTCTGGTTTGGGACCACGGAGGGGTGGGTGAGGCACCTGCCTCGGGTGCAAATGTTGAAGGAGCACAAAAAACTCAGTAATAGGGAGAAAATCAAACCTAATGTAAAAACTTCATGAAACAACATATTAAAGTTTAAATAAAGACAGGACTAGTAACAGTGCTGACGAGTTACACTGAAGCTAAAGCAAAAGGAGATCATTATTAATACTGATCTTGTCTTTATTTAAAATTTGTCTTTTCCATCACAGATTTTTTTTCTGCATCAAATTTGAGTTTTTAAAAAGCAGTTCATTAGAAGGGTGTTAATCTCAAACCCTAAGCTTCCTGGTGCGCCCGTAAACTCTGCACCTGGGGCAAGTGCCTGAGCCGTGTCCCCCTCGTCCTGGTGGAGAGCGGCTCGCGTGCCTGTCCCTCTGCGGCAGGGAACAAGGGAGACCGCAGAGCACCCTTCTCCGCGGGCAGAGTCACACTGACGCGTGCCGACCACTGCGCACTGCATGCCCCCTCTCCCAGAGACGCCTCAGCGGCGGAAGAGGCTTCCCTGCGGGACATCACGCTCTCGGTCTGCCTGTCGCCCACAGGCCTCCTCTGCACATCTCCCCGCAGACCCGCCCGGCGGACGGCACAGCACTTCAGGAACAGAACAGCCTTCGCAGCGTCACTACGTACGCACATGCCTTGAAGACTCTGCGACTGTGAGACAGCACCACGCAGTGGCCACGCACACCGGGCGCGCCAGGTGCACCGCGAGGTCCTGCGGGGCGGCCACACGGTGCCTGTGACCACGTCCATTTACGCAACACACCTGCCCCGTCTCTGGACATGAGGGCTCAATGGAAAGCAAATCGAGCAACAAAGGTCCTTCCCTGGCCCCATGGGGTCTCCATCCTTCTGAAATCAGCCTGCCCACCTCCCATGCTCTCCTGGCTGCCAGGCCCTCTAGTGAACGGGGCAGGAAAGCCTGGCGCAGGCGCGGGCCACCCTCACGGGGGAGCGACGGGCCCCACACGGAGGCCAGGCCGGCTTCCACACAGCTTTGACACGGCGCCTCTCACCATCTGAGGCCCGCGTGCAGGAAGACGTTTTCAAACATAATGCCCAAAAAAAGGTTTTTCCTTAATTAAAAATTGTATGGTACTAGGTTTAGTGGAGAAACAAAGACTATGAAATTAAATTACAATTTTTATGAGAAAACAGTCTAGAATTCATGAAACTAATTAATTTAACAATTAGATGCCACTCAAAGTCACGGAGCACCCCCTGCTCCCGCCCCGTCCCCTCGCCCACCTGTGTCCTCTGACCTGGCTCGGGCGTGAGCCCCCCGCCTGCCTTGGCTCGGCAGGCCCAGGCCCTGCCGCCTCCTGGGGGGGCAGCCGGCCAACCGCCCCCCTCCTGCCTCCTTCCCGGGGTGTGTTTGCTCCTTCTCCCCGCCCCTCCACTGTCCTGTCAACGCTGAGCCTCAGGACCCCACTCGACGCCGACTACTTAGGGGAAACTCCCGGTTTCTCACGTGCCCTGCGGGGCCGGGGTCCCGCTGGGTTTATCTCATGGCCGGGCCCTTACACCTAACAAGGTGCCGGGCACCCTCGCAGCCGCCTACTTCCCGGGGAGCTCAGCCCCTCTCGGCACCTCCCCCGCCACACATGCTCCTGGGACCCCCGGGACACGCACGGGGGGCCGGCCGTGCTGCCTCCACTCCCTTGCCTGACGGGGAGCTGTGTCCCCTCAGGCGTGTGTCCCCATCGGGCGTGTCCTCGGCGCTGAGAAAGGGCCCGCAGGGTGGCGGGCATCCGGCTCACGTCAGGCGTGGTCACTCACTCACTCCTGCACGTCCCGCTCCACTCCTCGCTGTGCGGTCGGTGCCGGCTCCCCTCCCCGCCCCTCCCCCACGGGACAGGTGAGGAAATGGGACTGCAAGGACTCAACAGCTTCTCAGTGCAACCGTGACCGGGAAGCGAGGGCCTGGTGCCCTGCCTCTGAGTCCCTGGTCCCTAACGGCCATGACCTCGTCAGGTGGCAGCTGCATCCATGAAGGCAGCTCCCAGCTTACGATGCCCCAAGAATCAAGGAAGACTCACGCTGTAGATCCAGGTTGGCCCCTGGCGCTCCAACTGCCGCTAAAAGGTGGCCCATCGGCCCACACCCCTGCCGGGGCTGCGGAGGAACTGAGGTAATGACACTCAGCAACTTGCCCCAAGTCAGTCACCAGGGCTGGAACCGGGGTCTCGAGGACCAGCGCTCCCTCCCCGGCAACTCGGCCGCAGTGCTCCCGACGGCCCGGGCACCCGCCTGCGCGTTCAAATCCTGGGCAGCCGCCCCATTCCTCACCGAGGCACCACGCCTCCCCCACCCCCCAAAACATCAACGGTGCCTGACGGACACACTTAAACACGAGGCGCCGTTTCCCATCACCCCACTGCCGGCGCCTGCCAGCGTGTTCCCGGAGCCGACGCCCTTCCACCCCGCGCAAGGCGCCCGGCAGGCGCACCGGAGAGGGCACCTCCGGGGCCAGGAACGGCCCTGCCCGACCTCACGGGACGCAGGGAGTCCTGGGCAGGCGCAGGGAAATTTTCTCACAGCATTTACATAGGAAGTTGCTCAGTTTCCAGCTACTTTAATGTGAGAACTGACCAGAATCATTTAGCCTACGTGTGAAAATTGTTACCGACGGGGGGGCGGGGGGAGCACAGCTGTCTCGGGGCGAGGCGACGCCGGCCCTCTCGAGCAAACCCACCTGTTCAAACGCAGCGCCCTGCGGGAGCCGCCGGGTCCGCCAGCGCGGCGCCCCCCGCCCCCCGGTGCCCGCGAGCACGCTGTCTAGTCAGAGTTGTGTGAAGTGGGAGAGCTTTCATCTCGTCGGCCTTTCAGATAAACTCCCTCCGGCGCGGCTGGCTTCGGCTTGATACAGTTCTGATTCACTGCAGTGCACTCAGTGAATTTATGGAGAGATTTGTTATACAACATCAAATCTCTTAGGTTCCCCCCCAAAATCATCAGTATTTTGAACACGTAATATTCTACTGACGACATGTCTTATATGGATCAAATGGCAACATCAGCAACACTTTCTACTGGAAAAATACGGAAACAGATCTCCACTCGCAGGCCAGTGCGGTGCCGCCGCCGCCGCGGGGCAGACCCGGCCGGCGCACGGCTTGTCCCAGGCGGGCCAGGGCGTCCGGGGCAGCGCCGGGCGTCCGACCTCGGGGCCCATCTCTGTCCGTGCTCACAGTGCCTGAGGGACATTTTCGAATGACAGCAACCTTTCCCCAATCTGGCACCTGTCATGAGGAAAATGAGAGAATTTCCTATAAATTATCAAAGTAACGGGGCAGGTTTTATGAGTTTCTCCAAACTCCCTGCCTCTCCGCAAACGCCTCTACACCCGAACCGGAAGGACCCCTTTTGACCGGCTGCCCTCACAATGCGTGTGCTCACTTGCTGAAAAGGAACCTGAGGGGGCAGCACGAGAAGGGAAGGCCCACGGGGGCACCTGTCCCCGCCCCTGCGTGTGTCCGGCCCCTTGGGGAGGAGGAAAGGGGGGTGTTCAACAATGGGCGGAAAAAGCACGTGCGTCCACAACGGGGGAGGAGCGCCTGGCCGAGTCAGAGGCCACCTGAGAACCCCCGGGGCAGCCCTGGGAGGAGGGGGCCGCACGGTCTGCCGCCAGCACCTCCAAGGGCTCTGGTCCCCCGTCACACGTCCAGGGCCTCCACACGCAGGCACCGTGCCGGGAGTCGGGGGCGCAGGGGGACAGGACCCCGGAACTGCGGGTGTGCACGTGGGTGCTCACGTGCGACGGGAAAACTCCCAAAAGGCGGCGCGTGCTGAACCCATGGTGACACCCATCTGAAGAATCAGCAGAAATTAACTGTTACGGTCATTTCCAGATTTTAAAACTATAAACACAGGTAAGTGCAATAAGAAAAACCAAGTGCTGAACTTCCAGCCAAGATGGAGGGTAGGTAGACATGCCTCGCTTCCACGCACAACTACAGCAAAAATTAAAACTAGATTACAAAATAGCACGCAGATTCACCAGGAAATCCAGCCGTGTGGCAGTCTGACAGCCGAGGACTCACAAAGAAGCCACAGTCATCCAGACGGGCAGGAGGGGCGGAGGTGGGGAGAGGCCGCAGAGCGGACAGTCCCGCATCCACGTGTGGTGGATGAAAACCGGGAGGGACACCTCGGGAGCGAGGGATGCCAGCCCAGTCCAGACGCCCCAGCCCAGAGGTCCAGCAGCAGGAAAATAAGTCCCCACAGCTTCCGGCTGTAAACACCAGCAGGGGTTGGGACAGTGGAAGAAACTGCAGGATTCTCAAAAGACTTCTCTTAAAGGGCCCGCAACAGGCTTAGGACTCACGCAGACCCACCCCCTCTGGGATTCAGCACCAGGGCAACAGCTGGAAGGGCGCCAGGGGCACACGGGGCGAAAGTGAAGTGACTGGCAAGGGGGCGAGTGCTGAGGAGACGGCTCCCTCGCGGGCACTCTCCAGAGACCAGGCAGCGGCACTGTCCCTTCGCTGAGCCGTCCCCCGCAGACAGCAACAGAGCCGTGACCCAGGTCACCCCACCCTGGAGATCACCTAAGGCTCTGCCCCACACAGCTTAACAGGTGCTTTTCTCCGACAGGCCACACGGCTACGACAGGGAGTCAAAGCAGCTCCACCTAATTCGCAGAAACAAGCACAGGGAGGCTGCCAAAATGAGGAGACCAAGAAACACGGCCCGGATGATAGAACCGAACAAAGCTCCAGGAAAAGAACTAAACAGAACGGAGGTGAACAATCCGTCAGATGCAGAGGTGACAGCACCGGTTATCAGGGTGCTCCAGGGCCTCACTGGGTCCTGCAGTGGCATAAAAAAAGACCCGGGCAGAAATGGAGGTTGCATTAAGTGAAATAAAGAAAAATCCACAGGGAACCAACTGTGGAGGGGATGAAGCCGAGAATCAAATCAATGATTTGGAACACAAGGAAGGAAAAAGCATTCAATCAGAACAGCGGGAAGAAAAAAGAATTCAAAAAAAGAGGAGAGGCTTAGGAACCTCTGGGACATCTTTACACGTGCCAACATCCGAATCACAGGGGTGCCAGAAGGAGAAGAGGAAGGGCCAGAAATTGAAAACTTATTTGAAAAAAAAAAGAAAAAAACTTCCCTAATTTGGTAAAGGCAATAGACATACAATTCCAGGAAGCACAGAGAGTCCCAAAGGAGACGGACCCAAAGAGGCCACTCCAAGACACGCGGTAACTAAAATGCCAAAGGTTAAAGATAAAGAGAGAATCTTAAAAGCAGCAGAGAAAAACAGACAGTTACCTAAAAGGAGTTCCCCTAAAACTGTCAGCTGATTTCTCAAAAGAAACCTTGCAGGAAAGAAGGGACTGGCAAGAAGCATTCAAAGTCATGAAAGGCAAGGCCTGTAACCAAGAGTGCTCTACCCAGCAAAGCTGTCATTTAGAATCGAAGGGCAGATAAAGAGCTTCCCAGACAACATAAAGCTAAAGGAGTTCATCATCACCAAGTCATTATTTTAAGAAATGTTAAAAGGACTTATTGAAGAAAAAGACCAAAGCTATGAACATTAAAATGGCAACAAGTGCACAACTATCAGCAACTAAATCTAAAAAACAAACTCAGCAAACAAGCAGAGCAGGAAGAGAATCACAGAAACGTGTGGCAATCATTTGGAGGGTTGTCAGTTGGGAGGGGGAAGGGATAGAATGGGGGGAAAGGTGCAGGGATTAAGAAACACAAATTGGTGGGTACAGAATAGACAGGGGGAGGTACAGTGTAGGAAATGGAGGAGCCGAAGAACTTACATGCATGACCCACGGACATGCGCTAAGGGGGGGACTGCTGGAGGGAATGGGGTACAGGGCCATAGGGCGTAAAGTGGGACAACTAGTAGCGTAATCAATGAAATATATTTAAAAAAAAGAAAAATCAAGTGTTATGCAAAAGAATGAAACTAGACTGCTGTCATCATACACAAAAGTTAACTAAAAACAAATCGATGACCTAAATATTATGCCATGAAATAATAAAATACATAGAAGAAAACAGGTACTAAACTTACGGACCTTGGTCTTTGTGAGGATTTTATTAATTTGACCTCAATGGCAAGTGAAGTAAAAGCAAAAATAAATGAATGGAACTACATTAAACTAAAAAGCTTCTGCACATCAAAAGAAACCATCAACAAAAGGGCAACAATCGAATGGGAGGAGATACTGCAAATGATACCTCCGATAAGGAGTTAATATGCAAAATATATAAAGAACTCATACAACTTAACAGCAAAAAAACAATCCAATTAAGAAATGGGCAGAGGACCTGAACAGACGCTTCTCCCAAGACAACGTTTAACAGCCAACAGATATATGAAAAGATGCTCAACCTCACTAGCTGTGAGGAAAATGCAAATCACAGCCGCCATGAGCTACCACCTCCCGCCTGCTAGAATGGCTGTTACCGACAGGAAGGTAACAACAGGGGCGGCAGAGGCTGTGGAGCGGAACGAGCCCTCCCTCACTGCTGGTGGGAAGGCGAACCGCGGCAGCCGCAGAGCATTAAGGGGAGACTTACCGTGTGACCCAGCGCCCCTCTCCCAGGGATCTACCCAAGACATTTAAAAACATTCCCTCGCAAAAGCACATGCACTCCTCTCCTGTGTCTTTCGTGGCAGCGTTAGTCACGGGGGCCAAGACGTGGAAACGCCGAAGCGTCTTCCGCAGGTGCCTGGATGCAGTAGGTGTGGTGCACGTGCACAGCGGGAAGCCACGCAGCCTTAAAGAGAGATGACACACTGCCGTTTGCGACAACACGCGTGGACCTTGAGAATAGCACGCTCAGCGAAATAAGTCAGAGAAAGTTCAGAACCATGTGATTTCACTCATCTGTGGGATGTAAAACTGAAAGCAACAAGTGAACAAGACCAAAAACTCCCAGGCACAGACATCAGGACGCTGCTCACCAGAGGGAAGGGGCGGGAGCCCGTGAAGGGCTCGGGGGCCGAACACACGGGGTCGGACGACGACCCGACGTGGGCGGCGGGCGCACGGCGCAGCGGACAGCTGGTGCGGTGCAGGACTGTGCGCTGGAAACCCACACAACCTTACCAACCGACGCCGCCCCAATACCGTTCACGTTTTTTAAATCAAGCCTTTCTTTAAAAATGGCTCAGTATTGAACGTCAATTCAATACCTCATTTTATAAGTTATATAGGAGAAAAAAACCTCATTACAATTCTAGGGTACTGAACCTTTTGCTGTGTTTCAGCTTGATATTAATTAGCATATACATATAAACACACACACAAATACACATACACTAATATATGCCAAGCAAAAGGATAGGAACATCCATAAAAGTATATGTATAAAATAGATTTTATTGATAAATATTAGTGCTTGATAATTAATTAAATGAGTTCTGGGCCAGAGCTTAGAAAATGTGTTTGGTAAAAAAATACTTTTCTTCTCACACTTCTTTCCAAGCAACAAACTAAACCTCTGTGACCCACCTTCCAGGCATAGATTATATTTCAAAAACATCGGTATTAAAGGTGATATGAGAGCTTTTTGCAACAACACATAACAGATGCCTTGTCCTACATTAATAATCAGAATCTTTAGAGGAGCGAATCTGAACCCAGGAAATTGAATTTGTTTTACAAGACCTGCATCTGCAGGCTGCGAGGAACCACCCCACTCAATGACAAACGATAAAGCCGTTTTCGAAATTCCAGGCAGAATAAAATGGGAAACGGAGTTGTAGGAACCGTGCGTCTTGAGTTGAGGTGCAAAGCTAAGAAAGGCTCCTTCACCCTGGGCACCGAGCCCCATGGCTGGGGTTGGAGCAGGCCCCCCAGGAGGGGCAGCGGCCAGCTCCCCAGGAGCAGGGGACCAGCAGCCCACAACGCGCAGGTGGGAGACAGCCAGGCGCCGCGACCTGGGCTCTGGCAGCGACTTGGTGCCCGGGGGCTGGGTTTCCGTGCAACGGGGGCTGGGCAGAGGGATGAACGCAATTCTCTCTGAAGCTCTGACGTCCCTCAGCCTCCGTCCCCAGTGGTCCAGGGCGTGGAGGAGGCATCTCACCGTGGGGCGGCCCGTCCTCGCCCTGCGACTGAGGAACCTTGTCACCCTCCCCGCCCCCGCCCCACGGAGAGGGTCACGTCACCACGGGGGCCACTTCGGCTGCAGGTGCTGGAGGCTGAGTGCAGGCTACCAGGGGTCGCACTCCAGGCTGGCTCGGAGGGTCTGTGCAGAGTAACTGACAGTCATGACACGCCATTCTGCAACACACGTGCGGCTTATCTGGGTGAAAATGTCACTGTTAATTGCATACCACTTTTCTGACAAGTCAGGACACCGTCGGCCTTCAGTTAAAGTGCTTCTACTGTTCCACGCCAAAGAGCGGAGTTCCGTAACACCAGCGCGTGGAACGCTGTGCAGACAACATCACAGGTCTCTGATCCCAGCGCCAGACGCCCCCGCCCTGGGCTGGCGACGGCCCCACCCTCTGCACGTGAACGGTGCACACAAGGGACGTGCTGGCGGCTCCTCTGGGGTTTTGGCTCATCTAAACCACAGGGAAGCCCCAAGGCCAAGTGCCTCGGCCCTGGCCCTCGCTGCGGAGCCTGCCTTGGGCTCTTGGTCGCCCAACCCCTCCATTAGGAACAACCAGTGCCCTCGAGACCCATGGCAAAAATGCCCCTCCAGGACCCGGGAGCCCCTCCCGGGAGCGGGGGTGCTCCAGTCCTCTCACCCGGGTCTGAGGGCCCGCAGGCACCAGGCCGCAGGGAAACCCCAGAGACTGTGTTCCTGCCTGTTCTCACCGCTCCGGGTTTTCCCAGATTTTGCCACCTGCCTACTGAGCAATGGGACCCAGGTGCCACCCACCTGCCCTCTGACTGCCTTCCTCCTCTGTCATCTCTGTCCACTCTCCCCAAATCTGCGACGGTCCCATCACCTTCTCAAGGATCCAAAGTCACTTGGCCACTTTACTGGGTTCCCGTTACTACTGAGCCAAGACCCAACCAGGGGGTGGAGCTTCCTGCCCTCACGGGGCCTTTGTGATGGAGGGCGCAGAGGGGTGCGGTAGGGCAGGGAAGCCCCAACGGCTCCACCCTGCGCGGGGCCAGGCAGGGGCGAAGGCCGGGAGGGCAGCACAGACGAGCCCACCTGGGCCTGGGCCAGGCAGAGGAGGGCCCAGTGACCTGTGCCTCATCTGACGGGGACACTGCGACGCACACCGCCCAGCGCAGCGGAGACGCAGGACAGGCCAGCAAGACCTGATGCGCGACCACGTGGCCCTCGGCAGAGAAAGGGTGCTGACCGCTGGCCCGGGTTGTGGGCAGCCCCTTCCTCTTTGGGACATAGCCCTGCTTCTGCCGAGGATGTCAATGGACTTTCCCGCATGCGGGTGCGGTGACGAAACAGCCCGCGCCCGCGGGGGGGGGCGGACAGGACGCAAGGACGCGCAGGGACGGCGGGGAGGGACCCCCAAGTGCGCCCTGCGTGCCTGCGCCGCTGCTCGCTGGACACCCAGCGCCCCCGCCTCGTCGGAGAGGGCCCGGCTCAGGGGTGCCCCTCCTGTGTGCAGCCTCGGTCCCTGGAACCCTGCGCGCGGCCCCTGCACAGAAACACAGCTCCCTGCCTGCCAGGGACACGACAGGACCCCCGCGCCCACAATGGACACACATCAGCGGCGCTGCGGTGAAAGGACCCCCCAGGGCTGACCCCTGGGCGCTTCTCCGTGAATTCACGCACCCCACCTTGGCCTCGGTGCCGCTGGGTCCCAGACATGTGGCACCCCACAACGCACCGCCCAGGGACCCTGCCTTTCAGCCTCACGGGTCTGCTGAGTAAACAGGTTGAGGGTGTGCATGCTCGGTGGGGTGGGGGGAATGTTCTGGGTGCGCGCCTGGGAATATACTAAAACTGCCGAGCTGCACACCAGGGTAGGGCGCAACGCGGACCATCAACATCAGAGACCTGTCATGTTGTCCACACAGCGTTCCACGCGCTGGTGTTACGGAACTCGCTCTTTGGCGTGGAACAGTAGAAGCACTTTAACTGAAGGCCGACGGTGTCCTGACTTGTCAGAAAAGTGGTATGCAATTAACAGTGACGTTTTCACCCAGATAAGCCGCACGTGTGTTGCAGAATGGCGTGTCATGACTGCCAGTCACTCTGCACAGGCCCTCACGTAGTGTGCAACTACGTAGGGTGCACACTGGTGCGCAGTTTCCGTAGGGTGCAGTTTCTGGTTTGCAAATTATTTTTAAAAACTGTGAAAATTTAAGGCTAAGTATCCCAAAAGCACCGATTTCTTTGTCTTGAGCGTGTACTGAGATGCTAAGGATCCCAGCAGCCAGGCTCCGTGGTGAACTGCCTGAGCGGAGCGCGAGAGCCACGCAGGCGCCGCCACCCTCAGTCCCGCACGCCGAATTCCGGACAGAGGGCAGCACCGACGGCCCACCCTTGCGCCGGCGTCTGGGGCCTCAGGGGGCGGGCGGGCGGGCGGGCAAGCACGGGGGCAGGGCCCCCCCCCACAGCCTTGCGCTCACACGCTGGGGCCATGGTCCTCCCGGGGACGCGGGGCTGCTGGTTGCACGGCAGCCGGGGCCCCCCAGAACAAGCACCCCCAAAAGGGAGGCGAGGCAAAAGCTGCACACTGCTCAAGACCCAGCGTGGAGGCCGCACGGCAGCTGTCCTGCCTGCCTATGGGATGTGCGGATGCGTGGGTCACAAACCTGCCCCAGGGCCTACTGTCCGCAGGGCGCGGGGCGGGGACACAGAGACTCCACCCTCGGCCAAAGCGGCCAAAGCGCCGCCGCTGTGAGAACACCTGGGATTGGAGACACGGCCACTGAGGCCTCTTCAGAAAATACGATCTCTTACCCTGAGCTCTACAACAAAACCTCAATCTTCTTGAAGGCTGGCCAATGGAAATTCTGTTAACTGACATCCAGCTAAAACTCGATTTGTATTACAAGCCTTGTAAGCTGAATTGTTTGTTACTTAGTTGTAACTTGTAGGATGTACTTAATAGGACTTTGTTGTTTTGTCTTAGAAAATACAGTCGTGACCTTGACTGGTCGCAATTCAGGTTCACATGCACATCCCCAACTCCCTCCCGTGACCACTGGGCACTTAGCTTCTCTGCAAACGCCACAGATGGGCCCTGGCTGGGACGGCTTGGGGCTGGGCGTTGTCCTGCAAACTGAAAGGTCACCAGTTCAATTCCCCGTCAGGGCACATGCTTGAGATGCGGGCCAGGTCCCCGGTGGGGGGCGCGCGAGAGGCAGCCGACCAGTTTCTCCCCACCCCGTTCCCCTCTCTCTACCAGAAACAAAACAGACAAAAAACCCCCAACATGGACGGGCAGAGTTCACCTGGTCTCAGGCCGGGTCTCCCCACCACTCGGCCTGAAGCCTCCCGCAGGCCGAGCAGCACGCCCAGCAGAGGTCCCGCAGCTGACAGGAAGCAAGGCCCGCCGGCAGCCGTTCTGCGGGACGACGGCTGGGCGCCTCCAACACTAGCTCTGGTTCCGACCTGCTCTGGGGCCTTGCCACAGGGGCCTAACCCGTGGCGTCTTGGTGTCCTCATCGGAAAAATAAAGGGACTAACTTGGATGAGATTCTTCGCTGAGACCTGTAGGTGAGTCACCGCAATCCGCCTTCAAGTTCAGATTTCAAACCCTAGGGTCTGAGTGCCCACCGGCAAAGAGGATGAGCTCTGCAGAAGCGGGGCCTGTCCTCCGGAGCCGCCGCCTCAGTGGCCGCCGACGTCCCCAGGGCTGTCTCGTGGCCTTTCCCAAAACTCTAACAGGTATCTCAGCACCATGCAGTCAAAGTGTCAATATAAATACACGAGGGCAGCTGATTTTCACAGAAACTATGCCACGCAGATTCCCAAAAAACAGCAAAGGACCCTGCGGTGAGGGTGCAGTCGGCCTTTGCTACTCTCGCCAGCCGGCGCCTGGACGCGGCTCTTCCCGACGGGGCCTCCCTCGCCTCCCGCTGGCTCTCCGGGCTGTCTCAGGGCCCTGCGGTGTGCCGCTGGGGAGAGCGCCCTGCCAGAGCCACACGCCAGCCACTGGCGCTGGGCCACCGCACGCGCACACGCTGGGCCCCCAACCTGGGGCTGAAGCACGCCCCACTCGGCCGGCCGCGGGACCAGGAGGCCCAGGCCGGCGGCGGCCAGGAGCGGAGTGGAGCGAATGGCCCCGGCAGCGGGGGACTGTGCGGTGCGCAGGGCAGCTGGGCGTGTTCGCCCTGGTCACCACTGCAGCCGCTCCGCTGGAGCCTCTCACTTAAAACCCCAGAAGGTTCAGAACCCATTCATGAGCTTTTCAGAATGCATGCAGTCGCCATGGTAACCCTGGCATCCTATTTCTTGGCGTTGGACATATAAATGACCACTCGTGATACAGTTCGGGGCCACCGATTTGTAGCACAACAGAGCTGAGCTCGGACTGTCAGCCCCGCTCATTGGCAAACGGGGGGCCCCGCAGGCAGCCCCCGGCGCCCCCCGGGGCCGCCCTCGCCCGAGCGCGCCCCCCGGGAGATGGGGCTTCGTCCCCACCCCCTGCGGCTGCCGTTCCATGACGCAGGCTGGTGACGTGTTACCCTGCTCCAGGCAACACGCTACCCGCAAGACTCCGCACCTCCATCCCGGGCATTCGACCGCGCTCAGCACGCCAAGGGGGGGAGGCGGAGCCCCTAATAAAGGGCATCGTCCATCACTGAGTTAGAGGGCACCTGTCAACACTGAATAAGGTAACCGTCCCAATGTCCGCACTGTCCTCAGTGAGAAACCGAAGTTTCGTTCCTTAGGTTCAGAAGAGACCGACTGAATCCTCATCCTTCACCTTCATTACTAGGAATATTCGTAAACACTTAAAACACCCACCGCACACACACAGCGTGCACGACTTCCTAAGCCCCTTACCTTCTCACAAGCCACCATGTGAACTGCAAAGGGCAGGAGCGAGATCTCCCCGCGCAGGCTGCGCAGGCTGCACAGGCATCCTCGGCTCCCCACTCCCCGCAGCCGCGCACCCGCCACTCACGGGAGCTGCCAGCTGCAGCAGCCCGGCCGAGCCGGCCGCAGGCTCCACAGACGCCGTCCCTGCTGCCCGCGAGCCGGCCACGGCCAGGGGGGCCCTGCCTTCATCGCCCCCTGCTGCGGGCTGCGGGCTGCGGGCCCGGCCGGCGGCTGTGGCGGCGCAGCAGACCGGCAGACCCCCCCCCTCCCCGTGGCTTCCACACTCACGGGGACCTGGGTGAGGGCTGCATTGCAGTCTTTCTGAGAGCTGCCAACCTCCCAAGCAAGAGCGCGGGAGACGCTCCGCAGCACAGGAAGCTGCCTTTGAATCACAAGGATTCTGTATGGTCCTCTTTAAAAATGTTGCAAACCCCTGGGGGGGTGGGGCGTGCGTTTCTAGATTTCCAGCCTGCCCCGTAGAGGCCGGCGGGCTGTGGTTTCCACAGGAGGACAGCCGTGACATGTGCTACGCTGGGCGGGCGCGTGGAGCAGGAGGAAGTGTGCACGGGCATGCGCGGCCTCAGTGCCCGGGTGCCTGCGGAGCCCTCCCACCTGCTGCCCAGCGCCCGCGCCCGAGCCCCGAGGAGCGACAGGGCGGCCGGGACACGCCTTCCAGGGCGGGGGCGCATCCCCGGCCTCTGCGGGCAGCGGCCACCCGAGCACCGCTGCCCTCGCTACACAGCAAAGCCATGGTGCAGTCAGAGCGCGCAAAACAAACCCCTGACCAAGCCAGAGACACAGGCTTGAACCCAACTCAGAGAAAGGGACTAGACCAGCAGCACACTCGCTGAGTGACCTTCCATTTTTATCCATTCGTTCACTACTCTTGGGGAGCACAAACCACATGCCGGTGAGGCCGACCCCACCCTCCTGATGGGACAGGCTCCGGGGGTGGGGGGGGGGACAGGTGGGGACCCAGCCATTCCCAGCATGAGGGCGGCCAGCACACACGGGAGGGGGACAGAACCGAGGCGCCCGGGCTCCAGGGAGGCTTCTGAGCAGGACACGGAGCAGGGGCGGACGCACGGTGCTGCGCCCCGCGGGGAAAGGGACGTGGGAGGGGAGGGCCGGCACACGCTGCCCGGCACACGGCAGGTGCCAGGGCGTCCTCGGCACACGCAGGGAGGTTCTGCGCCGAGCCTGGCGGTCCCTGCCCCCACCAAGACAGACGGATACGCGAGGCCCTGGTACCCGAGGCACACGGGCCCGTGGCAGGGGAGGGGCAGACTCTGTGCCTAGCAGGGGACACCACCACACACCCCTCGGAGGAACGGCTGTCTTCTGGGGATTCCGGCGATACCTCCTGGCGGAAACGGCTCAGCCGCGCTGTGCTCGACCCTGAAGAGGCGCTGGGAAGGGACGGGGGTGTGCATGGGTCACCCCAGACAGGGCTACGCCTGCGAACCCTCCTCGGCCGAGCCCCTCAGGGCGCAGGCTCCCCCCCCGGCCCCCCGCGAGTCCTCTCCGGCACCCTCATCCCCAGCGGGAGGGCCCTGCCTCTGGCCCGTCACCCCCAGGGTCCCCACATCACAGGGAAGCAGCCCTGCTGTGCCCGACCCTGCCGAAGCCCCTCCCGCAGACGCGGCACCTCTGTACCTGCCGCGGTGGCCTGTCCCCGCGCGTGTCCCCAGCGCTTCCGGAGGGTCCCCCACAGGGCAACCACCAGGGCTCCACCTGGCCCTCCGGGGCAGTGAGGAGACTGAGGCCCAGGGAATCAAAAGGCAGTGACGGCCCAGGAGTCCAGGAACGAGAGAAGGTTCCCCCCCCCACGCCCCCGCCCCCGGGCACGCAACCGAGGTCCAACAACACCTGCGGGCAAGGAGGGGGTTTCCCAGGGGCTGGGCTCCGGGGATGGGGGCGTGGTTCGCATTCCTGGCCACACCCGGCTTCCCGACTGCTCTCCCGGATGCCGAGATGAGCGCCAACAAGCGCTCCAGGCCGCGGGCAGCCGGGGTGGCTGATGGGGTGGGCGGAGGGGCAGCACAAGGGGACTCCTGTTTGCCATCCCTGGGCTTTGTGCTCACTACAGTGGCTCAGCAGCCTCGCAGGGACCTGCATCAAACACCTCTGGGCACAGGGAGGCCTGGGTGCCCGGGCATCTCTGCCTTTCAAACCAGAGATCAAGGCCGGCTCTCCAAGGCGGCCCTACCCTGCCAGCCCCAGGCACTGCAGTGCCCTGAGGCGCTGCCTGCTAACTGTTCGGGGCCCTGAGCCGGGGAGCCCGCCCCCAGCCCCTGGAGGGCCTGGGGTCTGGAGGACCTGGCAGGGCCTTGCATCAATCACCACTCGTCCCTCCTGGCACAGACAGCACCTAGAGGGGTGGGGTGAGCAGCTGCAGGGGGGGTGGGGGGGGCTGAGACCCGCCCTGCAGTGGGAACTACAGGGGAGGTAGTGCGCACTGGCAGAGAGCCACGGGAGGGGGCGGGGGCGCCTGGGGCCAGCGGCGAAGGTCCGAGGAGGGAGGAGGAGGAGCCCACCAGAGGGCCATTCAAACTGCTTCCAGGTCAACCATCTGAGAACCCACAGCTACGAGCGGGTTCAGCACATGGCGCGTGGCTTCTATCATCTCCACATCAGAGACAGGAGCGAGACCCTCCCAAGCTCACTCTGAGGGGCAGGGCCTGGTCTCCCCACCCCATGCCTGCCCTCGGCCCATGGCGGGGTGGGGGGGCAGTTTGGGGGGCAGAGCCGAACAGGCATCTACCCCACCCCAGCACTGGCCCCTCCCAGTCAGTCGCTGGTCTTCCGGAACCTTGGGGTTTCCAGTCTGCGGGGAAGGAGGAAGGCCCACCCTAAGGAGGGGTCCGACCAGCACCTGCAGGCTGCCTGTGGCCCAGGATGGCTGTGAAGGCGGCCCAACACAAAATCATAAATTTACTTAAAACTCTTTTTTTTTTGCTCGTCAGTTTTCATTAGCGCTTGTGAATTTAATGTGTGGTCCAAGACAACGCCTCTTTTTCCAGTGCGGCCCGGAGACACCAAGGATTGGCCGCCCCATTTTTAACTGATGTGCTGCAAGTGAATGGTTCCCAAAAGCATAGGCTTCTCGAAACGTAAGGCACAACGTCTACAAAACACAGCCAGGTCTGCAAAGCGCTCAATAACTTCTCTGAGCTTCGCTAGGTGTGAATTCACAACGAGAGACCTGCAGGCCTCTCGCCGTTAACTGGAATGACCGTGGCAGAATCCGCTGCTTAATTAAATGGCCGTAATGGAATTCATAATCTAACTCAGGCAAGGCGCTAATAGTGATAATGCTCATTTACATGAAGTTAATACAAATTATGGAAGGTCTCATTTGGACGCTTAACAAAATGCTCAAGATTATCACTATTCTCTAAGATGTTTATTCAAAAACAGGCAACCCAGTTACCAAAATTCCCATGAAAAAAAGCCAGTAGCAGCAGTAAACTGTCCGAAGAGAAAATACAGAAAAACTGTTCAGTCACGGCCTGCTGCTGCTGGACCCGAAGAACAAAGGGCGTCGCCAGGAGAGGGGGGAAGAGCGCGAGGAGGGAAGAGAACCCAGACGAGACACGGCCGCCTCGGGCGCAGAGCAGGCTCGCCTGTGCGCCAGCAGCCTTGCAGGGCAGGCCGGGCGCGGCCCCGTGGTGGCCATCGGAGGAGACTTGGTCTCAGGGAAGAGGGGGTGACTCTCGGGGCCTTTGAGCGCACAAGAGGGGTCACCAAGTCCCCGACAAAGGTCCAGGAAGTCCCGGCGACAAGCGGCAGAGCCTCTTGACAAACATAAATCAGAACCTAAACAGTAGCGCGAAGCAGCACCGAAAGTGGACACGAACCCCTAGGTACACACCCGAAAGAAATGAAAACGTGTGCACAGAAAAACCTGTGCGTGACGGTCCCCAACGGCTGCACGGGGGAAACAACCCACACGTCTCTCCCAGGACTGGGACACGCAGAACAGGCTACATCCATGCAAAAGACCGCGACCGGGCGGCCCACCGAGCCCGCCGCTGCCCGGATCACCCCTGAAGGTGGGGCGCCGGGTGAGAAGCCACCGTAGAGACCCATGTCACACTGACCCCACGTACACGCGGGGTCCGCCACAGGCGACGGCTGCACAACCTGGGAACACGCAGGGAACAAGTAGCCTGGTATGTGACCACCTCAATAAAGTTATTTTAAAAAAATCTGACGCAACCCAGCCGAAGGCCAAACATCTGCGTTAGCATCACTTTAGGAGACACAGCTCACCGTCCCCAAGGAACAAATGAAAAAGAAAAATCATGGCCCTCAAAATGCATCATTTTGGGGGTACATCTTCCAAATAATTTTAAATAAGCTCCCTGCTGTTCAAAACAACTCATGAGTATTTTTTAAAAGATTTTATTTATTTATTTTTAGAGAATGAGAGGAAAGGAGGGAGGAGGAGAGGGACTGAAACATGGATGTGAGAGAGAAACACAGATCAGCTGCCTCACGTGCGCCCCGACCGCCCGCAGCCCAGGCCTGGGCCCTGACTGGGAATCATGCCGGCGATCCTTCCCTTCGGGGGGTGGCGCCCGACCCCCTCAGCCACGCCGGTCAGGGCCTCTTGGCTGCTTTTGGTAACTTTTTACCCCCAAAATCTCAGAGCCCAACAATTTTTCAAGAAAAAAAATTGGTTGTAACTTTCATGTAAAATATCAATTACAAATATACATGTAAATAGAGTACTTTCAATCATGAGAGAGTATCACCAGGAAAACTACCAACTCCCTATCAGGACCAGCAAGTATCCACCCACTCAGTCCTACTCGAGGTAAATAGGTGCTTGCGCTTCTAAGGCCCAGAAATAGTTACAAGACTTGAAGTCAACAAAGTCAAAGAAAACACGTTCATTCACTGAACACAAAACTCACAGAAAACAAGAACAGGCCTCTGCTTAAAATAAACAACCGACTGACGTGGAGGAAGACTGCGTCCTCTGACCCCAACCACAGGGCTCCGGCGGCTCCCGGTGCGGTCCGGCCACCTCCACGTCGCGGGCCGCCAGCCGGCAGAAAGCCGCGTGGCCGCCAGAGCGTGGTTGTGTAATTGGCCAAAAGCGTCATTACAATAATGCGTTTCTATTTTCCGCAGGAAGAGAATCATGTCTACTCATCATTCACGATGAGTCAGCCAGTGTCTAAGATATTTTACATAGTGGGAAATTTATTGTGACCCAAAAGTTCAGCATGTTCTCATTAAGTTACCAGAAATTACAGATGTGAAGATACTTCTGTTAACTTAACCAAAATCAGGAAAAGAAACTACTTTAGATATGCGCACATTTTCGGCTTGGCAGGTCTAATTCTTTTTATGCTACTGTATCTCAAATTACTCAGGGCACTAAGCTCTGTAGTTTAAACACTGCATCAAGGAAATCCGCACACCAAGAACACGCGCTACCTAGGCAGCACCGCGACGCCAGAGCCGCGCAGGGGCGGCTTCAGTTTCTGCGAACACCCCTGCGGTGAAGCGGTTTTTCCAAAATGACGCCGCCGTCTGAATGGAGCCTCCCCGCGGCGCCTCGTGGGGAATTAAAACTCTGCGGAAAATCTTACAGTGTCACGTCCACCGAATATTTTCCCACGTTACATCTCGGGTCTTTTTTAATCCCAGGGAAAGAAAATACTTAAGCAATGACACACACAACACGTTTCTAGACCTTTTTAAAAAAGGCCACGCTTGGAAACTGACATGGTTCGTAGCGCAACACAGGTGCGAACACGTGAACCAAGGCCCAGGAGCAGACTCTGCAAGAAAACATTTCCAGGTCCACAAACACGCTACCTGTGTAGCAAGCTAATGCCAGCAGGCATTTTTTACAGTGTAGGCTGGTCCCCCAAAAGGGGTCATCAGGAAACTACAAGGAGTCACCACGACACTTGGGGTGACGCGCCCGTGCTGCCACCATCGCTCTCCAGAACGTGTCTTGAAAGGACGTTTTGACAACACAAACCCTAGTCTTAAGTGTCTTAAGAGGCACTACCAAAGACCATCAGAACCGTAGTGTCTCCTGCAACATCCGAAAGACCGAGCGTGTGTCTCTGAGCACCACGGCGCCTTAAACCTCGGGTCAGGCACCTCGGACAAAAACAGTTCTAGGCTGAAGGAATAATCTTTAATGTTCACGTTCAGGTGTGCACGCATTCTACCTCCCGTGTCCACACCCACAGAAAGACGTCAGAGGCAGCGCTGCACGGCGCCTGCTCCAGCACAGCCGCTGCGCCCTGCGCCCCCCCCGTGGCCGGGGACGCGGGGGCAGACGGGTCTGAGCGCTGACTCCTCATTCGCTCGTAACAACGGGCAGGCTTTCCTACAGCCTGGCAATTAAACTTTTTTTCCAAAATGCAGCCATTTCAGAAAGCAGGTGATCTTATTTAAAGATATCTAACGACATGAAAATGCATCTTAAAAACACTAAAATACAACTGTACCCGTATTTTAAAAGTCAGGAAACATACATTAAACTCTTCTAACACGGAAACGCCTCCCGGCCTTGGGCAGCACAAGTCTGCAGGCAGGTTGGTCTGCACTAAGGCCCAGACCCACCAGCGGAGGGCACCGGGGCCCAAGGGGGGTACCCTGCCCTTGACCTGAGCCAGACCCACAGGAAGCGGGTGCAGGGCGGTCCAGGGCGACCGCTTCCTACGCTCCCTGGGCGGGAGAGCAACGCCACGAGCCAGGCCCTGGGCGGCACACGGGAGACAGGATCACCTGCACGGCACACGCCAGCCCCCGGCCGGCGCCCTTCCCCTCCAGCAGGCGGCACAAGGCCTGACAGACCGACGGCCAGCCCACAGCCCCTCTTCTGAGACTCCAGCACCCCTGGGGCCCTGAAACGTGTCTGCAACTTGCAGGGCCCAGGCGCGGCTGTCCAGTCTCCGTGCCGCTTGGTGCTGCCGCAATACTCCGAGCGACGGCACGCAGGGTGCTGCCTGGAATGTTCCGCAGCGCACGGCACAGTCGCCGACTCCACTCTCCAATCCCAAACATCCCAAACCCCCACCACCTCCGGCCCGAGACTGCACAGGAGTGCTAGCGACAAGGGCACAGGCGCTGGCGGCGCGTGGCACACGGCCCCTCACTGGCCAAGAGACAGCGGCAGCCTGGACTCAATGCCCAGGCACACGGGGCAGCAAACAGGCCTGCCGCCCCCACCTGGAGGGGAGACCGAGGGGCAGCACGTGGGCCAACGCGGGGGCGGCTGGGGACGAGGGCAGATGCCCACCGCGCGCCGGCCTGCGCGGAGAGCGGCCAGCCAAGGGACGGGCAACGCTGGGCCCAGCGGGTAGCCCCTGCTCTGGGAGTGCGAGGCGGGCGAGGGGGGCAGGGGCCACGCGCCACGGCGGCGCCACGGCGGCGCCACGACGCTGTGGAGAAGCGGGGGGCGGGAGGCCCTGGTCGCGCAACTCAACTACCGGTGAGAAATCAGGCTCCTCACAGCCTCGGCCATCGCACCTGCCAACAGCGCGGTGGACCTCGGACCTCTCACACGTCCGCCTCCAGGGGGCGAGGCGCAGCCGGAGCTGGGCTGTTCACGCGCTTCCCACGCGGAGGCCGGAGAACCCGGCGCGGGGGAGGGGTGCAATCACGCCTGCGCAGAGCGGAAAAGCCCAGGGAGCGATCCCCGCCGATTGTGAAGTGCTGGGGCGCGCGGCTCGCCCCAGCCGCCTGGCCAGAGTTAAAAGATGGGCAGTGTATCGGGTACAGGAAAGGTTTACTGAAATGTCCGGGGGGGCGGGGGTGACCCTCCTCCGTCCTCAGCCCTGAGTCGGGGCGGGGGGCCCGGCGCGCGCCCTGCCCAGCCGCCCGCAGCCCCGCGCCCGCCCAGAGCCCACGGCGGCGCGTTCGGAGCAGCCGCAGAGCTCTGTCAAGGACAACGAAATGGGTGAATGCGTCTCAAGCTCTTTAAGGTTAAAAACTCATTGGAGAGACGTAACAACATAATAATGAAGTGGCTTCTCAAACTTTTCCACTAAAATACCCCCAAAAGCACCGAAGAGAGAACCCCCAGGGTAAGCACTCTAAAGTAACTCAATTTATGTGAAATCTTATATTTCCTATTAAAAATTCATGCAAATTTTACATTTAACTCTGTAACAAAGCCTCCAACACCCCATCCCCCTTGTCACCCTCAGCTTCCGGAGACGGACCCCGCGGCACCTTCTCCCAGGCCGGCCGCCCTGCGCTCCGGGGCGGCGCCCCCCTCCCGGGGCGACCCCGCCCCCACCGCCCGCCCGCCCGCCCGCGCAGCGAGGTGGTGGCCTGCCCGTCCCCACCCCTCAGCATGTTCGCTTGAGAGCCAACGCCTTCGAGGAGCGGTCAGCGCGCACACCGTCCTCCTCTGGGACCTGCCACCCACCCCCACCGCAGCCCGCGACGCCGCTGCTGCCCACGTCCCCAAGCGCTCCAGGCTCCCAGACCCGAGGGCCCCCTCGCTCAGCCTGCCTGATGCCCAAGCGGCTTCCCTAATTGCGCACTCGCATCTCCAGCCCCGGCGACCTGTGGTCTCCAGACCGGGACTGAGTGCCCACGCAATGGGGCTCCCAGTGTCCCCTCCCGCCGACCCTCCTCTGGCAGCCCCTGGCTCGGTGCAGGCTCCAGGCAATTGCTCAGGCCCCACGCCCCACACCCCACCCACCTTCCAAACGCGCCCCCTGTGCAGCCACCTCCCACCAGGCTCCAGCCACGCCCCTCTTCAGCCACGCGTGTTCCCGTGTCAGGGTCTGTGCGCCTCCAGACCTGCCTCCTGAAGGTGCCCTGCCCCCAGACAACGTTCCCCGGGCCAGGCAGACTGCGACCTCGCCTGGCTCCCCTCCTCACCCCTCACAGTCCCTCCTCAGGGCCACGGCCCCGAGGGGCCCTCCCTGGCGACCCTGCCAGGCAGTGCCCGCCTCCCTCGCGGGCCCCACACCTGTTCCCTTGTCTGTCCTAACACTGCTCCTGGGCGCCGGCAGACCCGGTCCCGGTCCCATGGGCAACCCCGCCCCCACCAGGAGACAGCCCTCAGGGCGGTGGCCGGCTCCCCGCTATGTGGCCAGCGCTGGGAGCAGAACCCACCGCGCAGTGGGAGGGCTCGATCAAGATTTGCTCCATCTGCTTACAGCCTTACCCTGAAACACTATTTTTTGTTAGCCCGAAAAGCTTCACTCACGCTCTCAGCACTGTAACACAAGAGTGCACACGCCCCGGACTCAGAGGCACGGCGCGCCTTCCCCGTCCTCCCGCTGAGCCGCGTCCTAGCCACCCGCGCTGCGGCCGGCCCGGGGAACCGCCTCCGTGTCTGACAGCGGGCACCTGAACGGCGGGACTGTCACCTGGCCACCCTGGCAGGGAAGGGAACCCCGCCGCTGGGGCAGCTCGGACGGACCTGCAGGCGCCGTGCGGGGTGAGGGAGGCAGGCAGAGAAGGGCAAGCACCCTCCGGCCTCGCTCACCAGTGGGGTCCGAAAAACAGCAAAAAGACAGCCAACGGAGGACGGACCGGTGGTTGCCGCAGGGGCGGGGCGGGGTGGATACAATGGATGGAGGAGTCAAAACACACAAACTTCCAGGTGCAAAGCAAATAAGACCTGGAGTCTAATCCACAGCAGGTGACTCCAGTTAACAGGGCAGTGTTACACAGCTGAAAGTTGCTAAGAGAGATCTTAAAAGTTCTCATCACAAGAGAAACATTCTGGGCTCTGACTGTTTAGATCTCTGATCGATTAGAGCGTTGTCCTGATATGCCAAGGTTGTAGGCTCTGGCCCCCACAGGGGACATACAAGAATCAACCAATGGCCCCGGCTGACGTGGCTCCGTGGACGGAGCACCGGCCTGCACATCAAGGGGTCGCCAGGTGGATTCCCAGCCATGGCGCAGGCCTGGGCTGCGGGCCGGGTCCCCGGGAAAGGGGCACGTGAGAGGCAGCCACGTAGTGATGTTCCTCTCCCTCTCTCTAAAAAAAATCAACCAATGAATGGAGCAGTAAGGGGAACAAATCTGTACCTCCCCTCTTCCGTCTTCTCCCTTAAAAAAACCTTCAACTTAAAAAAAAAAAAATTCTGCAATTACGCACAGCGATGAATGTCAAATAAACTAATTGTGGAGCACTTCACAAGAGATACAAGTATCTAATCACTATGCTGTACACCTGCAACCAATACAACATTGTATGTCAATTATTAAAAACTTCGACACATATAATCGTATAATCAACGAAATAACAGAATGCCGTGGTATTGAAAAATACTTCTGTCCAACATAAATATTAGTATCACATCATTGTAAACCTTCTAGTAGCCACATAAGAAGTAGAAAGAAAAATAAAGGAAAAAAGGGTAGAAAGAGGCAAACTTAAATAAAGTACATTATTTAAACCCAATATAAAACTGTATCATTTCGGTGTGTAATCAATATAAACAATGATTCCTGAGATCTCTGTTCCTTTCCCCACGGCCACCCTTCAAATGCTGGTGTCGGTTCAGCTCGCGGCGCGGCGCGGCGCGGCGCGGACCGGCCGCGCTCCCAGGCTCCCTGGGCACGAAGCCACCGTACCAGACGGCACAGCACTGCATCACGAACACGCTCCCTTTTCTTAGTCTATAAGTGAAAGAGAAAGTTATAGGTTGCAGAAATTGATGAACTGATCCTAAAACACACAAGGAAATGCAAGGGACTCAGGAACAGACAAAATAATCTTGAAAAAGAAACAACTTGGAGGATTCCCAAGTCCCGAATTCAAAACATACTACCATGTTAAGTAGTCGAGAGAGTACTGGCACAGGATGAGCCTATAGTAAGACAGAACAGAATGTAGCATTCAGAAATAAACCCCTATGTTTGTAGGAGCCTGATTTTTGACACAGGTACCAAGACCATTCAATGGGGAAAAGAGTGGTTTTTTTCCAACTAATGGACAACTGCGCATCTACAGAAGAAGAAAACTAGACCCCTACCTCACACCATACACAAACTTTAAGTCAAAATGGACCACTGGCTAAGAGGAAGAGCTAAAATTATATAACTGTTAGAAGAAAACAGGTTTAAATCTTCATGTTCTGGATTAGGCAGTGATTTCTTAGACATCACACCAAAAGCACAGAACTGAAAAGAAAAGAGATGAACCGATTTCATGCAAGTTAACTTCTGGGCATCCGAGGACACCATCAGGAAAGTGAAGATGCCCCACAGAATGGGAGAAAACATTTATGAATTATGAATCTGACAAAGAAATCGTATCTGAAAGAGGTAAAGAGCTCTTATCACTCAGGGACAAAAAGACAAATAACCCCACTTTAAAAAAGGATATGAGTAGACATTTTTCCAAGGAAGATCTCTAAATGGCCAATGAGCACACAAAAGGATGCTCAGCATCTTAGTCATCAGGGAAATGCAAGTCAAAACCACAGTGAGACCACTTCACACCCACCAGGATGTCGACGGTAAAATGAACGAACAACAAGTGCTGGCGAAGCCGCAGAGAAACTGGAGACAGCAGCCAAGGCTGGTGGGGCCGCGAATGCCCCGGCGGCCCGGCGGCCCGGCCAAGCAGCCTGCAGCCTCCGAAAGCGTTCAACAGAGCTATCCGCGACCCAGCGTACACACGGCAGGTACAAAAGCTTAGGCTTCCACTACACACTCCCACAGGACTGTTCATGGCCGTGTTATTCATAAGAGCGGCATTATTCGTAAGATCCAAAAAGGGGAAACAACCCAGTGCCCATGAACGGACGGACGGATAAGCAGAATGTGGCCTCTCTGTACAACTGAGGATCGCTGGTTTCCAGCAGGAAACTACCGAGACGCGCAACAACGTGGGCGAGCCCTGAGAACATCATGCTGCGCGGACGGATCAATGGCAAAAGCCCACACATTGCAGGATCCCACTCGGATGAAGTTTCCAGAAATGGTAGATCGAGAGAGAAAACTGACTAAGGACCGCCCAAGGCTGGGGGGCAAATGGGAAGTGACAGCTAATGGGTCCAGGTTTCTTCTGCGGACGATGAAGGTGTTCTAAAATTAGAGTGGTGATCATTGTAAAATTCTTGAATGTAGTAAAGATGGCTGAATTGTACACTTAAAAACGGTGAATACGTGTAAACTACATCTCAATAAAGCTATTACATAAAAAAGCAAATTATAAAATGGGTATTACATAGGACTCTATTTGTACAAAAAGAAAGTATATGTGTGCCCCAAACATAGCTTAGTAGTGATCTCAAAGGGCAGGACTGTGTATTTTTTATCTTTTGATTTGCCTATTAAAACAACTGTCTTGAATGGACATTTCTTTTTTAATGAAAAGTTGTGGGTTATCTTTTCATTTTAAATGGATGTTTTTCAAACATAAAAATTATTAAATACATTCCTATTTAAAAAAACAACAACGCATAAGCTTATGCCCCCAAAAGAGATAAATGATATAGACCGAACTATTAACAGCAGTGAGCAATGGAAAACGTTTGCATTTTCTAAAGAGCCCACCACGAACACAGCGGCTGTTTTCCTTGAACAAACAGGATGCTCACACACACGCCTCCCTCGGGGACGCTGGAGTCCTGGTCCAAGGCCGCGTGGCTCTCAGGAAGCAGAGCAAGAGGGTGCTGCACGCAGAGGCCAGCCCCGTGGGTGACACCTGCAGGCGAGGACCTGAGGCCCCAGGGGCCCCTGGCCAACACCGAGGGGCTACCTCCCCGACAACATGCAAGGGGACTCGAGCCCCCCCACAGGACAGGGGAGGACGGCGTCCCAGGGCCAGGGCAGCTCTCAGGGGCCGGGCGGGGAGGGAGGCTCTGCGTGGCCAAGACCAGACAGCCAGGCCGCCGCAGGCACGGCCCTGGAGCAGACCCGGCCTCTCCGAAGGGCCCGCGGGGAGAGGCTCCGACTGCTGCTGGGCTGGAGCAGCAGCCCTGTCAGCGTGGGCCCGCCCGGGCAGCTCTGGGCGAGCCGAGGCTCAGCCAGGAGGTCAGCGAAGGCCCCGTTGCCTCTGCCCTCTCGGAGCAGGGTCCTGACTTCCGCCCCGTCCACGCCCGGCGAGGCTTGAGGACCCGTGGGAGCGGCAGTTGGGAGGGAGGCCACACAGACGGCAGGAAGTCAGGAGGCTCCGGGAGCCGTGGGGGCAGCTGCTCCGCCTGCCCGGACTCTAAGGCCGTGCCACACCGCACCGCACCGCATGGCCAGGCGTGACGCATGTGCCGTGAACCGCGCAAAGCACGACCTGCATGCGTCCACACTGAGCAGAGACTCAGCAACGACACCCCTGCATGGGAACAGGAGGGAGGATGGGGAGACGCGTCTTTTCACTGTTTACCTTCACGTGCGGTATTTCCTCTGGGCGCCCCCTGGCCCCGTCCTCACTCTGGAAAGGGGTGACGGCGAGGCTCCGCTCTCAGAGCCGCCCTGTCCCTGCGCACGCAGACCGACCCCAGCACCCGGGCACCTCACCACCAGCCTTGGCTCCAAGCAGACCGCGCGCCCAGGGAGCCGACGGGGCAGAGCGCGCCACGCTGCAGCCCTCTGCGTGGGCGCCCAGCAGCTGAAACCCGGCTTCTGGCCCCTGCAGGAAGCTCCTGGCCGACGGGGCGCCCAGGGGCGCAGACGGCGGCGGTCGGACCTGCAGACTCACCCGACAGCCTGCGCGGGGAGGCCCGGACCCTTCTCAAGAGCACGCCTCTGAAAAGGTGACACTTGTTTCACCTTCTCCCAAGCACCTACACGGCCGACATCAATGTCCTCCTACTCAAAGGCTTCTGGTGGGCACACAACGCAACGGACAGATCATGTACCACAGAAATGTATACTTGAGACCTACGGGCTCTCATTAACCAATGTTGCCCCAATAAATTTAATTTAAAAATTAAAACAAAAAATAAATGCAAGGAAAAAAAGAATTTGCAACACCATTTAAAAAAAAAAAAAAAAAAAAAAGGCTCCTGACAGTTTCCCGAATCACTGTAGCGCTGAGTTCACACCTGCTGCTGTGTCAGGAAAGCCTTGGCCCTGGCTGAGTGGCCCCGTTGGCTGGAGCCTCGCCCACATGCCGAAAGGCTCCGGGTTCAATTCTCATCGGGGTGTGCACAGGAGGCGCCTGATCAATGTTTCTCTCTCGCATCCATGCCTCTCTCCCCCCCTTCCGCTCTCTAAAATCAATAACACATAACGTCAGGGAAGGATTTCTTTTTAAGATGAGCGAGGGCCTTTGCCCTCCCCTGCCCCCAGGCCCCACCACACCGGCAGCCCCTCAGCGCCCACACAGCCCACCGCACGGCGTGACCCCGGAGGCTGCCCCCTCCTGCCTCTCCTCTCACCTCGCGGCCCCGCAGCACAGCACCTGCCGCCGACGCCCTGAAAACCAAACGCTCATCCTGTGAAATGCCCACTCAAAGTTTTAGTTTTCCTAACGCATTTTCTAACCCCTTAAAAGCCAAGAGGCAGCAAACTTTTTGCTATAAATGGCCAGATAATAAATATTTTAGGCTTCGTGGACACTGCTGGTCCCAGCTACATAGTCTTTTTGGCTTAACAGCCCTCTACAAAGATAAAAAACCATTTTAGACCCGTCCTTGTGACCTTTTAAACACCCTGTCCTCATTCTGTGCTCCAACGCAGCCCTGCGGTGCCCCTGCCTCCCTCACGCAACGTCACGGTCCCCTCGCCGGCCCTACCGCTCCTGCCCCCGGCGTGTCTGCCCCTCCTCCCGCGACAGAAAGCGTGACAGGAAAGACCGTTCTCCATCCCCACGTCGCCTACTGAAGGCCACTGGCACGTAAAAGGGCTTTGTCCACAAATTGTTTAAACTGGTCACTTTTCAATAGAGCGTGGTCAACTTTAAATTGCTTATTTTTGTGATTTACCATCACAAGCAGCTAAGGAACTTTTTTTGGTAAAGCTGGTTTTTATTTTTTTTATTTATTTATTTTTTAGAAAAGGGAAGGAAGGGAAAAAGGGAAACATCAATGTGCGAGAGAAACACCAATGAATTGCCTCTCGCACGCCCCCAACTGGGGACCTGGCCCACAACCCAGGCACGTGCGCTGACCAGGAATTAAACTGGCGACCTTTCGGTTTACTTTTTTGAGACAGCCAACCCACTGAGCCATGCCGGTCAGCGCTGTAAAGCCAATTCTCAAACCACGAAGACTGTCTGGAATTAGATGGGGTGAACTCCCTAGTTCAACTTCAACCAGACAAACTTCCGAGCCCAGTCGAGGTTTCCCTTCACAGATCTGCTCCTGTCTACATAGGTCTTCAAAATTCTACGGTGTAAAAAGATTTTATTATAAAACCTAAAAATAATCCTCATGTGGTATATATTCCTTTTCCAGGAGACATGTGAGGTTTAAAAAAACCCTACTCAATCCCAACAAGCTCAAAACAAAACCGGATATCAGGACTCCAATTTTTCTAGAAATGTCCATCAGCCATTGGAGGATGTATTTCCCCTCGTTACAGAACGTACCTTCAGCCTTTCCATCTTACTACCTCTTGTAAAATCTCTGGGATCCACTTGCTAGACAGAGCCAGAAGTTTCTGCCACCCACGAGCCACCGTCAACGACCCCTCGGCCAGTCCCTCCCCTCAGAGCTGCCTGGGGGTCCCTCTCCCTCCCGATCGGTAGGCACCTTCTTTCACACCGATTTTCCAACTTGGACACGTAAGAATTCTCCACCATCAGCCCACAGCAAAGAAGGGAGAAGGCCACATGGACCCCCGCTGCCCACTTCCCGTACGAAGCTCCCCCAAAACACGGGGCTGCAGGCAGGAACGCCTGGGGCACCGCCTCTCCTCCCGCACCGAGCTCCCTCCCAGAGAGCCCGTGGGCGCAGCGCTGGCCGCAGGCAGGGACCACCGCCCGCTCCCTCTGACGCCAGCAGAAGGGCCAGGCGCAGGTGTGCGCGTCACTCAAAGGCTGGCTCGAGCCGGCGCCCAGCGGCCGCGCGGGGCTCAGTGGGCACGAGGTGCCCCCAGCGCCGGCCACGGGGAGCAGAGCACCCCCAGAGGTGCAGTCGCTGTCTGTCCCCCACCCCCCGCGCCCCACACACCGCTGCCTCGGCGCTCTCAGGGCTCCAAAAGGTGAGGAAAAAATAACTGACAGAAAAATCCCCTATGCAAAAACCCCAAGGCTGCGGGAAGGAGGGCGTGTCCCTGTGAATCACGACTCCCTCCCCAGGGCCAGGCAGCCAGGTGAGGAGGCCTCCTCCTCGCTCAGGCAGCCAGCGGGAGGGACACAGGACGCGGACATCGGCGCGCCCTGCAGGGCACAGGGCAGCCGGGACCCAGAGCAGAGGGGACAGAGCCCACCAGAGGAGGGCGACAAGGCCACGGGCGGGCGGGCAGGGTCTGGAGGGCAGTGGACGCGGCCCTGGGCAGGCAGGTCCCCTGAGGAGAGGCCCGGGGTGAGGGGCCTGTTTCCTGGGTGCAGCAGGCGGCCCCCACAGGGCTCTCAGTGACAGGTGAGGTGCCCTGTGTTCCCACGGCACCTCTTGGGTCGCTGCGTGGAGGAGGGACCGGGGGTGACATGGACAGACTGGTCCCAGGCCCTGGGTGGGAAAGGGGCCTGGAGCCGGGGCGGGGAGCAGGGTGCAAGACGGACAGCCAGGGACCAGGCGGGAGGGAAGGAGAGGGAGGTCCTGAGCGATGCCTCCCCCCACCCGCCCCCCAGCCACACCAGCCAATGCCACTCCGGTCGGCAGGCCACGCGGGGGCTTGGCCGCCCGTCCCTGCACAGGCTCCGTGGCCGTGGGAGCTGCCAGCCTCTCCTAGCTGGGCCCCCAGCACTGAGGGAAGTGCCCGGGACACGGCAAGGCCTCAGTCGGCAGCTGAACGCGCACGCGCGCTAACGCCAGGGCCCCGGGGACTCGGCAGGTGAAAGACACAGACCCGGGGAACTCGGGAACCACAGCTGGGAAATTACGCTCTTTCTGAGGGCACCTACTCAGAAATTCCCGGTCTGCCGACCAGAGGTTCACTTAAATTACAGCTTCTGAGAAGGTTTGTCTGAACCCGCCGGACGGACCCCTGGGCTTCTGGCCCAGGCTCGCTGGCTCCTCCGTTCCCTACACACTTGTAGTAGAACCTCAGGATGTTAAAAAACATTTTTTAATCTTTAAGATTTCATTTAATGGTTGAAGACTGAGTTTTGTAAAAAGCACCTCACCTTACAAAAATATGAAACCTGGACAGTTGTACATCCACTGGGAATGAAGAAAAGACAACCTGGGAACACCTTCAACACCGGGCCTCGTGGGCTGCGCGCGGACATCTTGGGGCAGACACTTCTGCCCGGGGGCCGCCCTGGGCGCGGGCGGGTGCCGGCTCAGCTCTGGCCAGTGCCTGCCAGGTACCAGCGGCCCTCCCCGCCCCCACGCCCGGGAGTGTCCAGACACTGCCAGGTGTCCCACTGGGAGACAAAAATTACACGTCCCCAAGACAAGTATCCTAGACCAAGTGCTCTTTTCTTATTAATATAACCAAGGACACAGGTTGAAATTCTGTTAAATTTGAAATGCTCACTTAGAAATCAGTGGCCCAAGTTACACCCCCCAGTGAAACTGAAAACAACGCAGGCCCTGCATGCAACCCCCGCCCCCTGGCCTCTGACCCACGGCGCGCCGGCCTGCTGGCACCCCCGGCACAGAGCCTGCGTCCGGCCGCGAGGCTCGGGAGGCCACCGGCCACCGGCCGGCCTGTGCTCCCAGCGGGGCGGGGGGCGCCACGCCAGCTGCCCAACCGCGGCCGGAGGGAGACCCTGGGGGAGCGGGCGCTGCGGGCCGAGGCCCTTCCAGACACGCGGATGCGTGGCCCCGGGGAGCTGTTCCCGCACGCGTGCCACTGGGGTACATGGAGGCATGCAGGCAGCTCCCTGCCGCCCCCGCTGCCCCCGCCCCCGCTGCCCCCACGCCCGCCCCGCAGGAGCCAGGGGCACAGGCTGCCGGCCCCGCCTCCCGGAGGGCGGCTTGTCTGCGTTCTGGCTGGGAAGCCACTCGTGGGACTCTGGGCACAGGGACGCGCACCCGGGAGCAGCGACCGTCTCACCGGGGCGTCCTCTGCTGCCCGGGGCGCCTCTCTGTCGCTGCTCTCTACAAAAGGGAGCCCACCTGGCACACGTTCAATCACGTGAGGCGTGTGTGCCATGACGTCCTCACATCAGCTAGCCACAGGGTTTTGAGGTTAGAACTCCACCCGCACGTCCTCGGAAGAGGGGCCCCAAACGCCGTGGGGCCCAGCCTTCCCAGCGCCCCCCGCAGTGGACGGGTCGGTGATGGTGGTAATCAGATCAAAACTAGTTACCAACCACCTAAGTTATTGAAACCAAAAGGCACCAGATATACATGCAGAGCAAACATGGGGTTGGCCAAAAAGTTCGCTGGGTTTTGTCCGCACCATGGCTCTAGTCGCGCTTCATGTCTTTAACTTTGCTCAAAACAATTTTGTTAGATAGTATTGTGGCAGCTGTCATATCAGCATGTGTTTAAAAAAACTTATCAAAATTGGTGAATTTTTGTGTGACCATTTTAATATTGAAGACGAAAGGAAATATGCAACATTTTCAGCACATTATGCTTTATTATTTCAAGAAAGGTAAAAACGCAACTGAAATGCGAAAAAAAGATGTGTGCCGTGTGTGCAGAAGGTGCTGTGACCGATCGGAGGTGTCAGGCGGTTTGCGAAGTTTCGTGCTGGAGGTTCCTCGCGGGACGATGGTTCGCGGTCGGGCGGACCAGCTGAAGGGACAGTGAGCGACTCGAGGCAGGAACTGGGACCAGTCGCCGTCCTGCCACACGGGAGGCGGCCGACACGGTCAGAACATCCCGATCAATAAAGTCACTGGTGAAAATGAAAACTGTGCCTTTTACTTTACAGAAAAAAAAAAAAGAGGGATTTTTTGGCCAGCCCAATACTTCCCTAAGGGCCAAAGGGAAAGAAAACGGAGGACAAGTAACCAAGGGTTTAAAGATGCTTCCATTTCAGCACAGGCTCTACTCTGCCCGAGTGAGGCCAGGATCCTGCCCGTGCCTCTCGGAGGGCAGGGGCGTGAGGGAGCCCGGGAGCAACCCACGCGTTCTTGCCTGCTGGGTCAATTTTGATTAATTTTGATGCACAGAAAGACTTTGAGAGGTTTGCAATATTAGAATATGTATTATATAGCAAGATGCAAGTCATAGGAATTCCAGATAAAACAACTCCCAAAAACCCTGTGTTAAGAACAGGCTACTTCAGCCCTGGCAGGTGTGGCTCCGTGGGTCGCACATCGTCCTGCAAACCGAAATGTCCCCGGTTCAATTCCCGGTCAAGTCACATGCCTGAGTTGTGGGTTTGCCCGGTCAGGGTGCATGCGAGAGGGAACTGACTGATGTTTCTCTTTCACACTGATGCTTCTTTTTTCTCCTCTCCCCTCTCCCTAAAAAATAAAAATTTCAAGAAACAGACCGCTTCCGTATGCTGCCCCTCAGCCCTCTGAAAGCGTCCCAGCTGCATGTCACTACCCCACTGCAAAGGATGAGAGGCTCACAACGCACCGTCTGGGACATGCTGATAATCCTCACCCCTTACCACACACCTCAAATTATGTTCCTAGCCCACAGTCGAGGATCCCAAGAGTCCTGGAGAACATTCCAGGGACCCCAAGCCTCTCAGTCTCTCCAGAGAAAGGTTGGTAAAACGGGGGGAGGAGCTGTCTGTAAAGGCTCACAGACAGACATGTTATTTCTCTGATTGTTTTTAGCCAATTATCTGTAGCCAGCTTTGTAGGGGCTCCTCCTGGAAGTCAAGAATGGCACCGGCGCATGCTTCTGGGGTCCGGGCAGCAGTCATCAGACAGAATGACAGGAGACCCCCCAGAGCCGGCCTGCGGGCGCCCCCCGCCCCCCCACACACAACCGGGGACTCTGCAGGCCCGCGCCCTCTGGGCGAAGAGAGGCAGGAGGCCCGGCAGGCGAGAACCCCGCCTGCTCTGGAGGCTGGCGGCCCGGCCGGGAGCGTGCGGCCTGCTGCCACGCTTTCTCCTCTTGGCTTGCAATGTAACTAAAGTAGGTCCTTTTGAAAAAAACTTCCCACGTTCTCTCTTTCTAGGACTAATTTCCAAGCTCTCTGCCAGCAGAGACCATGTCACACACACACAGCGGCTCCCCGGTGACATCCGGCCGAGACACGCACCCAGAAGGGTGGCGGATGCCCAACGGCGGACTCAGCGGCTTCTGGTCTGTAGGAAACACTGAATCACCCGAAGAATCGAGTCTGACCCACCGAATACAACGGTTCTGGGGAGACGAGGCACCCAGAGGGGAAAAGGAGCCACCGCGGAGGGCTGGGCGGCAGGAGCGCCCCAGCCGCCCGTGCGGGGTGCCGCAGACCACGGGCGCGTCAGGCACTCTGACCGCGGACCGCCTGGCAGCTGTGCCTCCGCGGCCCCGCAATCCCTCAGGCAGGACCAGAGCCGGGCGCGGTTCCGAGCTCAGTGCTCTTTGGGTTTTAGAAAGGAAACAGCGTGTGCAGCATCTATCACACGACACCCCCCGGGAGGCCGGGGGCAGCGTGTGCGAGGAGGCAGATGCCCTCACGGGGCACCCCGCAGCGAGGCCAGGGACGGTCACGCCAAGCGGGACAGGGACTGCACACAGCATCGCCTCAGGCCAGCTCTGTGAAAAACCATCGGTTTTCAGAGGCTCCAGGGCTTCCGAATCATGTGAGGAGCTGGGCGCCCGCAGCAGCGTCCCCCGGTTATATGCCCGAAGGTCAAACGACTTGGTCAAGGTCACACAAGCTGAGGAGGAAGAGAGGCCCAAGGCCAGCAAGGGCTCCTCCCGCCTGAGCGCCCCCAAGCCCGACCACCCGCCGAGGGGCACACTGGGAGGCGGGGGCAGGTGGGAGGAGGGCCTGGGGTCCCGCCCCTCGGGCTCCTGGCCCGGGGATGCTGGAGGCGGAGGACACGGGCTCCCCCCGCCGCTGCTCAGGACAACCGGCGCCAGCCTCCCCTCAGGCCTGTCCTGAAGGAGCCAGTGCACCTGACCGGGGGGCCCTCGACTCGCTGCAGGGGCCCCGCTCCTGTGGTTCTTTCTACTAATTCCAACGTGCGGCCAGGACTCAGAATCACTGACGTGAAGCTGTTAAAAGTAAACCGCTAATAAAGCAAAATACTCGGCGAAGGCAGCCTGCGAGCCCCGCCAGGAGCTCCACGTGCACCTCTACGTCCATCGCCAGACTCCGGGAGGCCTCCGGGGATGGCCAGAAGCGTCGTGAGATCCCTTAGGGGTGGACGCCGCAGCCGCCCGGCTCTGTGAGTCGTAAGCACTTCCCCCTCCCTCCTCTGAAGCCTGTGAAATCCTAAAGGCGCCACACGAAAGGCCACGTCCTATCGGACAGTCACCCACAGCCACGAAATCAAGCAGCACCGCGGCTGCGCGCTGACGAAGCGCATGTGGAGCGCGAGCCCGTGAGGAAAGGTGCTCCCACACGCGGGCGGCCGCCACGCTGTGGGTAGGAATTCACGCACTGAGCGGAGTCCGCACTCAGCAGTCAGACTGTGGTTTTGCGTTTCGCTCGCGAATCCTAAGGCTGAAACGGGCGCTGGCGGCCCCTCGGCCAGCTTCACAGGCTGCACAGGGGGCCCTGAGCTGGCCCTGCACACGCCAGCCGGCCCCTGGGGCCACCCGAGCTCTGATTCTGCTTCCAGAACTGCAAGCTGGCCTGCGTCTACCAGCCCCCATGATCTCGCTCTCGGAAAGGCTCGCTTGGTAAAGCCCCCTGTGACCAAGTCCCATGCCGACCAGGCCTGCTAACTTACGCGTCCCGCAATCTGCCCTCGTTTATTTTTGCTGTTGCTCTTCAGGTCACAGAGAGATCGCCAGCTGCCTCTCGGTTACAAGGTGGGGGGCGGGGCAGGGGCGGCCATCACCGAGGCTTCAGCAGGCCAGCGAGCAGCTGCTCAGAGCCCCAGGGAAGGACCAGGGCGTGCCCGCCCTCCGCACGTCCGCAGGTGCCCCCGCAAGGCCCAGGGCGCTCTCCTCCAGCCTCAACCCCCGACAGGATGGGCCTCGCTGAGCGGTGGGCTCGCTCGGGCCACCCCCGCCCCTCCTGCCTCCCTGTGGGGTGGGGCTGACGCCCTGTGCCTACCCCGGCAGCGTGTTTTGGAAGCACAGAACTTGCTGGTTTCCCGGGTTCACGCCTGGAGGAACCGTGTGTCAAGACGAATCAGACCTCGAGTGTCACCAACTTAAGTGACATCAGGCCTTAGAGGTGATCCTGGAGGTGAGGCTTTGGGGCTGCCAGGATGGAGGGGATGTGTTTTGCCGCGAGAAGGACATGAACTTGGGGGGCCCGGGACAGAAGGCTGCCAACTGAATTGCACCTCCTCACAACCCACATATTAACATTCTAACTCCCAATGAGGGGTATTTAGAGAGCGGGGCGTTGGGACGAACAGAGGCCCTGGTGAGACAGGACACCACAGACTTCCTGTCTGTCCCCCACCGTGTGCCTGGGAACCCAGCCGGCCGGCGCCTTCACCTGGGGTTCCCAGCCCCCAGGTCTACGGGGGATAAATCTCTGTTGCCTAAGTCCCAAGTCTGCACTGTTGCCATGGCAACCAAGGGGCTGACACGTGCCTCTCTCAGAGAGCGTAGCATCCCAGGCTGAACTTCCTGAGGAGGGCAGCGCCTCCCTTGGGAACATAAACATACGTGTATAAACACACGTGTGCAAGTAGCAGGACCGGCACCCACGGAGAGCTTCATAAAAGTTTGCTGAGCTTGGCTGAACGGGGTTCACCGACGTGTGGCTTACACTTAGCACAAGCACCACGCGCGACAGCGAGCACCGAAACTCGGCTGACCTGCAGTGAGCGGGCAAACTGTGCTGACGTGGGGGTGTTTGGTGGACAGACGCTCCACCTTCTCTTTTCTAAGCTAAACTATGCAAGGTTCTTCCACCTTAAGTACCACTCTTTGTCTTTCTGATGAATTCGGTGTTTTAAAGTTCATGGTTTTATTTTCGCAACGACTGTGACAGCATTATCTCAATTACCATGGAAGGAGGCGGGGCTTTCAAAAGCTACAGAGTGTGCCGGGGGGCTGCCCTTGGCAGGCCGCCCGCCCACCGCCCCTCCCGCCAGCCGACGGGCGCCCGGGGCTTCCGCCGCGCCGGGGCACGGGGCGGCCACGCTGCGGGCGTACACTGGGAGGCAGGGCGCCGAAGGGTTAAGAGCCCTTGTCTGGGGCGCGCAGAGCCGCGACCTCCGTGAAGATGCCTCACAGACGGTTTTTTCAGGTGAACGACACACACCTCGCTTATTTCGCTCAAGGCACGCGTGACTGACAGCTGACGACGCGGCTCCCAAGAACCCCAAGGCAAAATTAAAAAGCCAGGGTACCTATCTTAATTCGTTTTAACACAAGGAAATACCTCTCTTATGTGAGTCAGAGCACAGGGAGGAGACAGGCAAAAGGCACGTCACCCACGGTGGGAAACGTGCTGCCCGCCCGCCAGCCCCACTGCCCTGCCCCACCCCCGCCAGTCCCCGCATTCCGCGCAGAGGCTCCTGAAGGAAGCAGAGATGGAAAAGGTAAGTAGCATCAGAAGGAGCAGCACCAGCCCCGGCCGGGCAGCTCAGCTGGTCGAGCTTCGTCCCTCTGTGACAAGGCTGCGGCTCGGCCCCCAGGGTCGGGACACGCCCAAGAACCGACCAGTGGATGCGTGGATAAGTGGAACGACAAATCGATGTCCCCCCCCCACCCCTTCCTCACTCTCTCTAAAAACCAGTAATTTTTTTAAAATTGTAAATAAGAGAGGCACTCCCAAAGACGTGCAGAAAGTATTTCCTCCCTGGTGGTATGTCAAAAACCAGCACACTTTTGGAACTCATGACAAAGACAAAATGAGAAACCGGCACCCCTCCTCTGGACCAAAGATGCGCACTGAGCATGGACCACACACAGGTCACTGCCATCCGGGGCCTCCGGCCATCTCGCCGCGGGCCCCTGACCTCAGGCACGACCGGAGGAGTCCAGGACTCCCTGGGACTCCACGGTCAGTCACGCCGACACATCAACCGCTTCACGCGGCCGACTCTTTCTGGACAGGAGGTCAGCCGCGCGGGAGCGGCGGGCATTCAGGAACAAAGGCGGGGTCTGCTTGGGGCACCGGGCGTGGGGCAGCGGGCGCTGTGTCCGGGCAGGTGCGAGCGGGTCGCACGCAGACCAGGTGGCCACAGGGCCCCCTCCACCCTCACCAACCTCCACACCTGACGCCAAAGACACAGGCTTCCTGTTTCCTTATTTACATCCACGGCCTGCTCCCTGCGGCCACGTCCCACTGCTCAGCCTCAGACGGCGTCGCAACCACGCGGAGGAAGGGCTGGGCAGGCAGCGCTCACACAGCACGCGACGTCGCGTCAGAGCTAACGCGTCCACGCGTCCGCATGTGCTGTCAGATCACCTCACGCTCTTCATAATCGACAGCCCTCACTGCGTTCTACCGGGTCTCTACGGTTTCCTAGGACACCCTACGGCCAAGAGAGGAAAACTCAGGATGTGTAGCTTCCTAGTATTTTCTCAATGAAGCTTTGCTGAAAAACAGAGAGAGATACAAGCTGAAACTCTGTATACTCTTCTTTAAAAAAGATTTTAATTATTTTTAGATGGGGGAAGGGAAGGAGAAAGAGAGGGAGAGAAACAGCGATTGGCACACCCAACAGGCACCACACCCGTTAACTCAGGGATGTGCCCTGACTGGGAGTTGAACCTGTGACCTTTTGGTGTGTGGGACGACGCCCAACCCTCTGAGCCACACCAGCCAGGGCTGAAGCAGCCTGTTCTTAACATAGGGTTTTTGGGCTGTTTTATCTGGAATTCTGTGACTTGCATCTTGCTACACAATGCGTGTTTTAATATTGCAAATCTCTCAAAGTCTTTCGGAGCTATGCCGGTCAGGGCTAAACTCCACAACGCACTCTTCAAAATAAAAGTAAAGTTTTCAAATAATTTTTAAAATAAGCTACAGGAAGGGAACTTTTATGGACCCAGAGTCATACTTGAAGGACTCCTGACAAGACGATCAAGGGCATCTGCTAATTAGGTCAATAAAACGCACCTTTGCCCAGGCACTCACCCTTTTATGAGTGGGCGCGTTCCAAGAGCGCACTCGCTCGGGCTCGGCCCCTCACACGGACTGCGCCTCCTCACACACCAGGCAACACACATCAGCCCGTGGCGGCAAGGGCCTCCAGCGTGGGCTGCAGACAGCGCCGTGGCGTCCAGGCCTGCTGGCAGCAGAGGAGTACGCGCCCCTGATCCGCTCTCCCGCAGGCTCTGCGTTCCCTCGGACCCAGGACACTGGGACCCTGGGACCCTGGGACCCTGGGCGGGGCCTCCCCCCACAGCGGGAGCCGCTGGTCAGCCTCCGCCTCCTCCCCCGAGCGGCCGCCCTGGTGCGGCCGCCTTCCCCCGTGCGCCTCAAGAACTTCTAAGGACACACTAATCGGGGCACTGACCTC
This sequence comes from Pteronotus mesoamericanus, assembly GCF_021234165.1. NCBI lineage: Eukaryota > Metazoa > Chordata > Mammalia > Chiroptera > Mormoopidae > Pteronotus > Pteronotus mesoamericanus. The sequence goes on along the minus strand of NW_026555082.1, from coordinate 2,191,290 downwards.
TTCTCCCTTAGCCTGTCAAATAAGAAAGTGACAGCAGCCAAGACAACAATAGCCGCCCAGTACGAATGATCAAAATCACACCTATTTTATTGTCAGATCACCAAAAATGGAACAGGTTTCTCAGAGCGCCACAGAGTCTCCACAATCGGCCACTGCGCGCCGCGAGATGGGGACGCTTGAACACCGCCGCTCGAGTGGCCGAGCGGCCACGTAAGGGCTCCGCCGGCCCCAACACACGGCCATCCACAGGGACGGGCACTGCGCAGAGGGCGGGCCTCACCACCCGGGCCTGAGCACGGCCGTCTTGGACCCTCCGCCCAGACCCGAGGCTGGAGGAGCACCAGCGAGTGACCCCCGTCTGGCCCGTGGAGGAGAGGAGGGCCGCCCGTGGGCCCCGCCGGCCCCAGAGCTCGCGGCGGACGCCGGGCTCGGGTGCCTAGTGTGGCTCGTGGCCAGCAGCCAGGGCCTGAACCGTCTGCAGCTCCTTCGGGAAGTGGCGGGGGCCCCTCTCTCCTGTCCTGGCATCAGGAACGCGGCGCTGTGCCCCCCGCGGACACTGAACTCAGTGAGGGTATCAGCCAGGGCCTTCCCAGCCGAGCCACTCCCGGGGCGCCTGGCGGTGGGAAGCGGGGAGGTAAGTGGCACAACGACCACCAGGGGGCGCCTTGGAGCCTGCCCGGAGGGGCTGCACGCCCGGGCCTACGGGAGGCAGGGCTCCGACCGCGAGGTGCTGTCCAAACGCAGCTGGCACCCTCATGGCGAGGCCCGACTGCGGCCCCACAGGGAGAGAGAACTAAAGGCCAACGTCCCTTATGAACAGACGCAAAAGTTCTCAAAAACATAAGAGCAAACCAAGTCCAGCAACACATGAAAAGGGTTAAATACCACAGCAAAGTGAGATGTATCCCAGGAAAGCAAGGGCGGTTCAACCTATGAAAATTCCTAAGTGCAACACACAGCATTAGCAGAATGGGGGGGGCAGACAATCTAATGAACAACCAACAAAGTGTCTGACAAACTTCAGCAACCTTTCCTGGTAAAACACAGCAACGCAGGGACGGAAGGGGACTTCCCTACCGTGATAAAGGGCGTTTATTTTTAAAAACCCACACCGGACTTCACAGTCAGCGGAGCGCGTCTGAGACCTTCCCCACGAGCAGGCACAGGCCGAGGCCCCGGCCCCCACGGGCGCAGGCCGGCTGCAGCAGCCCGCAGCACCGAGGCGGGGACAGACGTGGGGGCCCCCGAGCTGGGGGGAGGGCAGGGGTGGCCTCTATTTACAATCAACACGATTCTGTACACAGACAAGCCCACAGAGCCCACAAAAAACTACCACAGGCGATAACTCAGCAAAGTCGCAGTGTATGTGATCAACACACAAAAATCAGCTGTGGCCTTGTAAGCAGGCAATGACCAATCCGAAAACAAAATTAAGGAAATGATTCCACTGCAACAGCATCCAGAAGAATACAATACCCAGGAATAAACTTAACCAACGAGGTGAAGATTTAGTCACTGAAACAACAAAATCTTGCTGGAAGAAGTTAAAGATGTAAATAAATGGAAAGGCATCGCATTCATGGACTGAAAGGCTGAATATTGTTTTTCTTTTTAAAGATTTTATTTATTTTTTTAGAGAGAGGGGAAGGGAGGGGAAAAAGAAAGGAAGAGAAACAATTGGTGGCCTCTCACACATGTGCCAACTGGGGACCAGGCCCGCAACCCACGCCTGTGCCCTGACTGGGAATCAAACCAGCGACGCCGCCCAACACACTGACGCACACCAATCAGGGCGGAGACTGAATATTGTTAAGATGCCAACTCCCCAAAACAGAGTCAAGGCAAATCCTATCAAAATTCCAAACTGTTTTTGCAGAAAGAAAAACTGAATCTCAAATTAGTATGGAGCTGCACGGGGTCCCAAATAGTCAAAGTGTATTAAAAAAAAGAAGCTGGAAGACTCACACTTCTCAAGCTTAATTCAAAATTTTCTAGCCCTGACCGGCGTGGCTCAGTGGATTGGGTGTTGACTCACGAAGTGGAAGGCCACCAGTTTGATTCCCTGTCAGGGCACAGGCCTGGGTTGCAGGTTCGATCCCCAGTCACGGTGTGTGCGACAAGCAACCCATTGATGCTTCTCTCTCACACTGATGTTTCTCTCCTTCCCTTTCTGCCTCCCTCCCCTCTCACAATAAATAAAATCTTTTTAAAAAAACCTCGTATAAGTCTACAATAATAAGAAAAAAACAGTATGCTACTGGCATAAAGACAGACATATAAACCAAGGGAATTAGAGATCCCAGAAAAAAATTCAAACATATATTGTCAGTTGATTTCCACCAAGGATGCCAAGGCCATCGAGTGGGGAAAGAACTGTCTCTTCAGCGTGCAGTGCTGGGACCACCGACCGCACAAGCGCAGGACAGCGTGGAGCCCCTGCCTCACTCCATAGGTGAAAACGAACTCTAAAGGGGTCAAAGAGCTAAGTGTTAAAAGCTGAAACTATAAAACATAACAACAAATCTTCATGACCTCACATTTGGCAATAGATTCTCAGACTGGATACCAAAAACAGTGACAAAAGGAAGAGATAGATAAATTGGACATCATCACAATTAAAAACTTTTAAACATCGAAGGGCATTATCAGGGCTGTGAAAAAACAACCCACAGAAAGAGAGAAAAATATTTGTAAGTCACATATCTAATAAGGGTTTAACATCCGAAATATATAAGGAACTCTTACAACTCAACAACAAAAAGACAAACACAACTAAAACATGGGCAAAGGGCTTGCTTGAATAGACATTGTTCCATGAAAGATATACAATGAAAAGATAAAACACGTTCAATACCACTCACTCTCTGGTCAGTAAGGAAGTACAAAGTCACAATGAGATACCACGTTACATCCCCTAAAATAACTTTAATCAGAAAGACAAACGTTGCCGAAGAAGTGCAGAAATGAGAAGCCCAGCACACTGCCGGCGGCAGGAAGTTAAATGCAGAATTACCAGATGACCCAGCAGTTCCCAAGAGAAATGAAAACACACCTCCACAGAATCGTGTACACGTTATCCGTCACAGCCAAAAGGTGAAACCCACCCCAAGGTCCATCAGTGAGTGAACGGAGAAACAAAATGGTGGTAGAGACGCACAGCAGGCTACCACTGAGCCCCAAGTAAGAACAAAATACTGAGGGAGGCTACAGCTTGGATGCACCCCGACAACTTCATGTTAAATGAAAGAAGGTAGACCAAAAGCTCATCATGGGGCGTGACTCCTTTTGCAAATGAGATGCCCAGCAACAGGCAAAGCCGTGCAGACAGAAAGCAGGTGAGAGAAGGGGGAATAGGCAATGGTTACGTCATGCATGGGCGGGGGCGTTATGGGGTAACGAAAAAGTTTTGGAACTAGAAAGAACTAGAGTTTGCACAACATTGTGAACACACTAAATATCACCAAACCATAAGTTAAAAATAGTTAATTGCATAATAGTTATGTGACTTTTGCCTCAATAAAAGAAAATGCAGTTAGACTATAGTTTATTGATTCACTCACACAAACTCTCAAGTCCCTGGTACGTGGGGGTTAAGGGGATGAACAAAAACTTTCTGCCATGAATTTAAAAAGCAAGGCACGAGACTGGTGAGGGACCACACGGGCTGCTTTGTGCGCACCCAAAACTGTATCCTCGGTACGAGGTTCAGTTCTCTCAGCGTTTCTTTTCTCCTCACCTGAGGACACACTTATTGATTTTTAGAGAGAGGGGAAGGGAGGGAGAGAGAGGGAGAGAAACCGCACTGGTTGCCTCTCGCCGGCCACCGGACCGGGGACCGCACCCACAACCCAAGCACGTGTCCTGACCAGAATCAAAGCAGACGCTCTGGCCCGGTCCCACCGGCCAGGGCCACGTGGGCGGTCTTAACTGGGGTGTCCAGGGAAGGTCTCCAGGAGGAAGGAATCTGTGAACAGACACCCGAACGAACTGAGGAATTCCTTTCTACTAAATAACGAAATAAAATAATGCACTAAAAATATATGTTTATGTTTATCACAAACCAGTATATGCCAACATTGCTTCTCTACAAAGACAGAAGGCTATCTAAATGCCGACGTTCCTTTCGGGCAAATAGACAGTAATGTTCATTCTATTCTTTCCCTCTTTGTTAAATAACATTTCTTCACAGTCTGAGAATGTGCTCTTCCACCCCCACCAGCAGGACCGTCTCGGGCCGGGCTGCACTCCCAAGCGCGCCTGTCGCGCGCCTCCACGAGGCCGGCAGGCAAGGGGAGAGGGAGCGGAATCTGCCCTTGTGAGATGCTAACTCTCATGGCCTCACGTTCAATGCCCACAGCGACCTTTTCACAAAAGCGCGCTCTGACGTCCAGCGCAGGAGCGACCTACTGTCGGTCAGCCAAAGGAAGGTCGGGATTCCAACCGCGCCTGGCTTCGAACCCACGCTCCGCCACACGGGAACGAGCCTCCTCCTTCCTGAGCACACCTCGGGCCTAACTGTGAAAATATGACGAGGTGACCCTGTCCTTAGGAAGCGTGGCAGCACGCCACCCCCCAGGACACCCTGGACACCCCTCCCCCTGGCGGGGGGCAGGCGGGCTCCGACACAGGTCCCTGCTGGCCCACGTCACTGCCTCCACCCAAAAGGGCCACCTTGTGAAGGCACAAAGGACAGTTCGCGGCCCCTGTGGCCTCGGTGTCCAGCTGTGCCCATTCCTTGCAGCCCCTCCGGCAGCGGGCACAGGTGGCTGCGAAACACGTCCCTCCCCGTCGCTACCCCTCCCAGCTCCGTGGGCAGGACGGCACAGTGGGACGTCTTCTCCCAAAGAGCCGACGACACTGTTCCCCCGCTCACTGTGGAGAAGGCTTCTTTGCCTTTAACTTCTATTCCCATAAGCAATCTGCAGTTCTAATTAAATTCCAGATGGATGGGTGGGGATTTCACTGTGCTGGGCTGTGACCAGTATGCTCCCTACAGAGTGACCGGGCCTTGGGGACTTGTTCACCACAAACATGCTGATGTTTATGAAACCCTGTCAAGACACAATCTCTAAACACTGTCATTATCACCAGACTAACAGTTACAATGAAAATTAAGAGACAGAAAGGGGAAAGCCAGCATGTTAGTAAATCAGGTTTGGGACTGCTACCCAGCAAGATGTGAGCAGCGTCTGAAGAATGCTTTAACTGGATTTTTGTTTTAATTGTGTATTTATTGATTTCAGAGAGAGGAAGGCGGGGGAGAGAGAGAAACACTGATTTGTTCTTCCACTCACTGATGCATCATCGGTTGATGCCCGTATGTGCCCTGACCGGGGATCGAACCCGCAACCCCGGCGCATCGGGATGACACTCCAACCGGCTGCACGCCTGGCCAGGGTCTGCCCTGAATGTAAAGGCTAATGACCGAAACGCTGCTGCCGTAGGGAGATGACTCGGAGCAGAGAGGAGGCGCTGGCTGGGGCCTGAAGTCAGGCCTCGCAGACAGACGGGGAAAGGAAAGGCTGCAGGCAAACACATGCTGGGAAAAGACACAATGTCTCTGAAGAGCACCGTACAGCGGCAAAGCTGGAGGCAAAATCTGAAAGTCTGGAGTATGAACAAAACTCCAAAGTCGACCGCAATTCAGCTCGAGCTGACCGCGGAGCCCGGCGCCAAGAGTGCACGCTGAGAGCCCCGCAGGCCCGCTGCTCTGAGCCCTCCCGCCCGTGAGAGAGGTGGGCTCGCCCCCACAGTCAGGCTGGCGCAGAGGCGGCCCCGGCGCCAGCTCCCGCTCCTCAAACGATGGTGGGCCCTGGGAGCCGGGGCGGACGCCCGCCTGCCCGCCCGCCCCACGGCCACAGCCGTGGCTGCGGCGCCTCTGCTCGCCGTCCGGGCGACCACCGTGGCACGCAACCCAAGGGGTCTCCGGCTCGCCCACCTCCCAGCAGCACCCGGGACGGTGCATCGCAGAGCCTCTCACCTGACTCTGTAGCTTTGGCAACCAGCCCTGCTCCTCAGTCTGTTCTCAAACGCGTGTGTTGATTAAATAATTCTCAGCTCCCACAAGTTGCAGCTGGAGGCCAAACGGCTTCCCCGGGGCCAATCCTGGGGCACTGAAGAATGCAGAGGGAAGCTCTGCTCTGGGTGCCTGTCCCTGCTTTGCTGCGATGCGACCCGGGGGAGCTCCTGACCCAAACCCGTGGCCCTGGCCGCCTCCCACATGAAGGCAGGGACTCGCCCACAAGTCTCGATGGGCCCTCCTGAGCCATGACACGTTACGTTCACATCTCAGCACCTCCGTCCTCAGTCCCGACCCTCGGTCCTGTGGAGGCGGGCGTCAGTGGGAGGCACCGCGGCTGGCTCCGCTCCTCATAAGCCTGTGCCGCGTGTGGCGTGTGCCGCGTGCGGCGCTATCAGCCCCACTCTGGGAAGGGACGCTGGCTTCTAGGGGCCCCCAGGCCTGCCCTCGGGTCTGCTGCTGCCACCGCTGCCACCCGGAGACAGCAGTGCGGTTCCCATGTCTACGGGCGCCACAGCGCTCGGGCTGGACCACCCTGGGACACGCGCTGGGGCGCCAGGGGACCCTTGGGGACCCCAGAGAAGCCAAGGATAAACACAGTGCATCTTCTGGAGGATCAAATACACTCAAAATCGGGAAAACAGTGTGTCTGTGGTAGAAAAATCAGACATGTTACTGAGCACAACACAAAATTTGTATTAAATTTTAAGATAAAACTTAAAGGGTCTGAGACAGACTGCGCTAAAGACACACTGTGCCCTTTCTCACACAGGAAAGCCTCCTGAAACCAGAACGTTTCATTTACCCCATAATAACATTTCAAGCATCAGGCTATTATTAATCCACAAGGACAGAATTTAATTTCTGGAATAAAGTTGTGACTTCTGGGCATTGCTGAGCAAGGAAAGACTAAAGAGAGCTGGTTTCCCTGTTCCTTTGTAAGTCGTTAAAAGCACCCAAGAGCCCTGGCTGGTGCGGCTCAGTGGACTGAACGCCGACCTGCAAACCAAAGCGTCGCTGGTCTGATTCCCAGTCGGGGCACGTGCCTGGGTTGCAGGCCAGGTCCCCAGTGGGGGGCACATGAGAGGCCACCACACGCTGATGTTTCTCTCCTGCTCTTTCTCCCTCCCTTCCCCTCTCTCTAAAAATAGATAAAATCTTTTTTTTTTTAAAGCACCCTAGAAAGCCGCAACATCGAATGAAGTCTCCAATCACACAAGCCCCTAATGCAGCCAGCCAGGGTGCCCCCCACTGTCAGAAGGGGGCGGGGGGTGCCGTCCAGGGCGGCAGCCCCCAGGCTCACGGTTCGCCCCACTGCCTGTGCTGAACTCCATGGGGCCACTGAGGGGCAGCTGTCCCGTCCCTCCCCACCCCCGACCTGCAGGGGCTGGACGCCAACACGGGAGGGAGGCTCCACCCCGAGCCGGGCCCAGGGGAGGGCAGGGGCCTGACAGGCACCCCACTCCCGCTCGGGCGCCAGGCCTCCCGCTGGGAGACCTCCCGGCCCCCAAGTGCGCGCGCAGCCTCTGAAAACCGTCCACAGTCGCAGTGACAGGAGGTGCTCCGGGTTTACCGCGCCGGCGCTGCTGCTGCCTGGAAGCAGGTGCACGCGCGCGGCCCGCAGCCCACGTGGCCGCGAGTGAATGAGGCCCATCTCAAAATCACCGATTGGCTTAAAACACTGAGATTTTGTGTGTGATTGTATTGAATGTGCGGCCCAAGGCAACTCTTCTTCCAGTGTGGCCCCCAGATGCCAAAAGGTTGGGCATCCCCATTACAGAATTTATTATGCCACTAGGTTAACCAATTCTGCTTTTCTCTCCACTTACGGAAACCAAGTTTCCAATAAACAAGCGTTTAGGTTTTGCCATAGAATCAGGTGTTTACATTGGAAAGGAAATCAGGATATCAAAACGGTACGCGTGCTTTCCTGACAAAATGGCATCGTGAGAAGTTACTGAAAACCTGCATTAAATACATGTGTGGCGTCAAAAGCAACACAGAGCAAATCCTCCAACAAAGTCGACCGTGGAATGAAAGTACAGGGCCCCTTTTTTATTTCTTGAGAACTGAAGAGGTTTGGGCAATCTCAGCAGGGGACACCTTGGGCAGGGGGCTTTTTACCATTTACCCCCCACACACACACCCCCTTTTGTGAAACAGGGCGCACCCACGTGAAGAAACAGTAGGGCCAGCAATGAGCCCCACCCAGGCCGGGGCCCGCTGCTCCGGTCCCCACCGAAGACCCCCCGCCCCCAGGGGCAGCCGCCTGGCCCACGGGAGCTCCTGGTCCCCAAGGGCCTAGGAAGAGCCAGAGGACCCAAGAGACGGTGGCGCCTGGGAAGACGCTGCGCAGCGGTATCGCCGACCCTGCGCCCCTGGCCGCCAGCAGCAGCAGCAGCAGCAGCAGCAGGGCAGCACGTGTCAGATCCCACCGTAAGGAGCGGAGGGGCCCCGGCAAGGCCAGCCGTTCTCCGGCGCCCTCCCTATGCTGCTTCCTGGAAGCGCCCCAACGGCCCAGGCCAGCGCTCCCCACCCCGAAGGGCCCCCAGCCACCCGTCTCCTACACAATCCGCTGATGAGACCTCCTGACGGCCCGCTCTCCTCCTGGGGGTCTCCCATCTTGCTGAGGGCAGGCTGGTGAACGCTCCCTCTCCCTCGCTCCTCCCACCTCCCCACCGGGTTCTGCACCCCCCGCCCCGGGCACAGGGGCCCCAATTCCCAGACTCGCGCAGACCATGCCTTTCAAGGCCGGCGGCGTCTCTCACTCACGCTGGCACCGCAGCCAGAACATTAGGGGAACTCAAGGCACATTAATTGAACATTAAATTAAATGAGAGAAAGACTCCCAAGTCCCAGCTAACGATCCACTTATCTCGAGGAATGAGACTGCAGGAAGGGATTCCAACCTGGTCCTTGCAGTTGACAGAAGCCAGGAGTCACCTGCAGCTGTGCCATCTTACCACCCGCCAGCCCCGGCCCCAGGTGTCTTCTGCACGAAGGGCCGCAACCATCCGGCCAAGGAAAGGCGCCCACACTGACCCGCGCAAGCTCACCCTCCTCCCAGACCGCCAGCTCCCCACCTCCCACCACGTCCAGGGCGGCGCCGTGAGGAACACAGCCTGTAGCGACTCCCTAACTGGAGAAGGTCGTTTTGTATTTTCTCAGTTAATTATGAATATTAGACGTTACACAAGCACGCATGATGTTTTCTTACATTTCATCCTTTTCTAGTCTAACATGGCATTTCCTTCTGTCTCCATCAGCTCCTCTGCACCCACAGCCTGCGGACTGGCAGGCCGCACCGTCCGCGGCCCCTGTCCGCGGCCCCCCTGCCCGCAGGCGGCGGGCCCTCTGGCGCCCACGCCGGGTCCGGGCACCCTCTCCACCCCCAGGCCTCAGCTGCCGCGCTCCCCTCGCCGTCTAGATCCGCTGGGCTCACCCCTCTCCCATCTCCCCTCCATAGGTCTCTTCCCAGTTTCTGTCTGTATCTCAAGTCAATATTATTACTCTCCTAACCCCCACCCCCCAGATAATTTTTCTCCCTCTGTGAACACTCATAAAGAAGCACCCCAGAGATCCTGATCCCAAGAAACCAATGGCGAGGACCTTGGTCATAAGATGTCTCCTCCACTAAGTTACAGTTCTGAAACTGACCACTGCAAGGAAACTCAGCTATTGCGTAACGTTTGATAGGTTAGATCGCTCGCTGCTGCGAGAGTCTTGCTATAAGAGGAGAACACAGAGATGGACAAATTTAACGCAATTTCCTTTGTTTGCTTGAGCCAGCCCAGACTTGCAACACACGATGACAGTTTTATCTTTCTTGAAGTACAGCTTCAACATCATTTAAAAAAGGACTTCAAAAGAACAAACCATTTTCACCCTTCCGCTCATTAGCATATCTGTCCTGACAACCCCCAGAAAGGTCCCTCTCCACTTGCAGAGTGAAAAATTAAAGGGATTCTGGCAGAGATGTTTACGGAATGAGAATCTCAAACACAGGAAAACAGCCAGAAGCAACTGAGATGCTTCCATTAAACGCAGGACCTTGTTCAAGGCATGAACAGCAGCAGGAACGTTTGGTAGGAATGTTTTTTTAACAGAGGCAGCGGGCCGCTGCTGCCGCCTGCTTCCCGGGGACTGTCTCTACACCCTGCCCATTGAGTGAGACCATCTTATCAATTCCAAAAGGAATGGACAGCGTCCAAGGAAAATAACTGCTCTTCTTTCCCTTCACAGAAAAATTTACATGAGCATCTTAAAAATAAAAGAAAGAAAAGAAAAGAAGTCTGGAATTCTCCCCGACCGGGCCCTCTGCGTGCCTGGCCCCTGCACTGTGACAGCTGGGACAGATGGCGGCTGGGAGAGACACCCCAGGTCGCCGCAGACCCCTCGGGCGGCAGAGGTCTGATGGCAGCGAGGGGAGCGGGTGAGGGACTCCCAGGGCAGCCCGGCCCCTGCCTGTGCCCCTGTCCTGTGGGGCCAGCTCCCGGGAGGGCCCCCTGTCCTGTGGGGCATCTCCAGGCTCCACACTGGGAAGGTTTATTTTGTTTTGGCCAGAGAATTTGTCGCCCCCCCTCCCCCGCCCCCCCACTGATTGTTAACAAGCACCTCATCACAGGCAGGGACCAGGCAGACCCTTGCTCCGCTGGAAGGGCCAGACTCCGGCCCAGGGTGCAGTCTTGTCCCCGGGCCATTTCCAAAGACGTGAGAGGCGTGAGGAGGCTTCAGCACCAACTGCTGGCCCCCGGGCCATTTCCTCACCGGAGGATTTTATAGACACACGGGGAGCAGACAGCACACAGCACGTCCCAACGCTTCGCCCCTGTGTGCTCGCAGCAAATGCTAGAGAAAAAAAATGATGGCTCCTCCTCAGCGGTGTGCTGTGACTGTAAATCAAGAAGCGGCGACAACGCTGCTCAATACGGCCCTTATGACTCCACAGAAATACAGGAGCAGGGCGCACACTCACACACACACAGCCCCGTATCATTCGGAAATCGGATTCACAGCTTCACGCAAAAAACGTGACACAGGGCTGTCTCCTCCAGCGGCCCGGGATCCGAAGGCTTCTTACATTTCAGAGCACGTCCACAGCACCTCCTCCGTTTCCATTTCATGCTACGCGCCCCAGCTCAAGGTAAGGACTCTCCCGCACCCGAGCCTCCCCCAAGGTCTGAACATCAGCGCGCGGTCCCCGTGGGGCGACGGTGGGCAGGCGGCCGGGCGCGCGAGCGGCAGCCCGGCGCCTGCGGGCGGCATTCGCCCCCGGCCGGCGGCGCGGCGCTCGGCCCAGGGCGCCCGTCCTGACCTTCCGCGTCAGCGAAGGTGGAATGCGCGCTTTCTGCCCCAAACGGGGGCCCGGGCCCGCCCGCCGCCAGGCCACTGCAGCTCTGACTATGAATCAGTCGGAGGCTCATCTGCAGAGGAATGACTCAGTATAAACTTTTAAATAATGGCTTAAAAAAAGACCCGCCGCCGGCCCGGGGCGAGCACGCCCGTCCGTGCAGACACCGAGCCAGCCGGCTTCTCCCGGGACGGCCGCCCGCCGCGCAGCAGATGCTGCTTTCTCGCCGCCCCGAGGGGGGTCACGCTCGCGGGAGGCCTGCGCGCCCCGTTTCCTGAAAAGCTGCGGCGCCCCGGCCCCAGGCCCGGCCCCGGGCACAAAGTTTCCCGAAGTTGAGGCGTCCGGACGGCGGGCGGGCCGGCGGGGACCGGGCGAGGCAGCGCCGCACCGGGCACTGGCGGCCGGGCTCCGGGCCTGCGCCGCTCCGGCCCCGCGCCGCCGCCGAGGGCGCGGGATGGAGCCCCGAGATGGACCCGCCGGGCCCGCCCGCCCGCCGCTACCGCCCCTTACCCCGCGGTCCGCCGCCGCTCGCCGGCTCAGGGGCTCCGGGCGCGTCCTCCGCCGCGGTCCGCAGCGTCCTGCTCCCCGGGCAGCCCCATGTCGGGGGGCGGGGAAGGGCCGGCGGCCGCCGCCGCCGCCGCCGGCTGGAAAGTCCCTGCTGGGCTGCAACCCGGCTCGCGCACGCGGCGCCCGGCCGCGCCGCGCTCCCTCGCGCCCTCACGCTCCCTCTCGCAGCACTTCCTCTCGCGCGCTGGAAATCCCCGCCGGCCGCCGGAGCGCGCCCGGAGCGCGCCCGCCCCGCCCCCGCGCCCGCCCCCGTCCCGCCCCGCCCCGCCCGCGCGCGTGGGAGCCGCAGGAGCCGCCGGCGCGGCCGGGCCCACGCGCCCGCGCGCCCGCGCGCGCCCGCGACCCGTTGCTAAGGCCCTCCGCGCCGCGCCCGCCGGCCGGCCTTAGCAACGACGCCGCGGCGGGGGCGGGGGCGCCCGAGGCCGCCCCCCGCCCCCCCCCCGCGGCCCTGCCCGCCACCGCCGCGCGCCCCGCCCCCTAGCTCGGCGCGGCCCCCGCCGCGGTCCTCGCCCGCGGTCCCCGCCCCCGGCTGCCTTGCACCCCGGCGTCCCCCTTTCCGGGTCAAAAAGCCACGCAGGCCGCGTGGGGCCCGAGAGGTGCAGGTTTCCTCACGGTCGGGAGCGATGGCGTCACCCGGTTCACCAGGACAGCCACCCTCCCTCACACTTACACAGCCACACTGGCACACTCAGTCACTCACACACTCACGGACGCGGCCTTCACACGCATTCTCAGGTTCACACTCATGCGCGCGCGCACACACACTCAGACATTCTTACACACTTGTTCACAGACACGGGCACTTGCGCTCACTATCAGGTACACTTGGTTAGACATGCTCATGTGCTCTCATTCATACACCCATTCACATGCTCGCCAGCACGCGCGCACACACTCATAGGTGTACACACTTGGCTCCTGCACACGTGCTCGCTCGCTCTCTCTCACACACACAGGAGGAGGGTGGGGCTGAAGGTGACCTGGGCCTTCTGGGCCACTGCTCTTTTCTCCTGGGAAGGGAAGGGGTCTGTGGGCTCAGCCCCGGTTTGGCTGGAATACCTCTTCTTCTGCCGGGCCCCTCCCACACCCGGGGAGCTGGGCCTCAGTCAACTGTGAACAGGGCACCCAGCGCACCCTGAGCTCCCAAGTTCTCAGCTGGCCTGGGTGCGGCTCTCCTCCAGTGACCCCAGGCCTTCCGGGGTGTGTGCAACCTCCTGGGCCAGGCGTCGCGTTTTTCCAGAAGCCTCAGCCGTCTAGCGCCCCTAACCATCAAGGGTTCCCCAATGTCCGCGAAGTGCACCCAGCTTGGCTGGGCCCCGCCAGACGTGAGCCACGGAAGGCCTGGCTCCGGGAGGCTCTGGGGGACAGCGTGTGAAGCCACCTCCATGCCAATTGGCAGGTCAACACTGAGGAGACAGCGCCGACTTTTCTTTCTCCTCTTCTCAAGACTGATAAAGATTCCCGGATCAAACACACAATGCAGTGTACAGGTGAGGTGTTACAGAGCTGTGCACCTGAAACCTGCTAAGTCTTATTAACCCGTATCTCCCCAGTGGATTCAATAAAAACTTTTTAAAAATAAAAGACTCCTGGAGTATGACAAACTCAAGCCAGTCTTTCTACTTCTCCAGTGACTCTTGTGACCAGGGGTAGGAAGTCCAGGATCTCCTCCTGTGGCTTCCCCACAGAATGTTCCAGAACGATGGACGGTCTGAACAGGCTGATGGAGCTTCCTCAGTCAACCCCGAAGGTGCTCACGTTCCAGCCACAGCCGTGGGCCTTGCTAATCCGACCCGGCCAGGTCCAGCCGCACCCTGTCCTGGGCCGCTAGAAGGGCACAGCGCTTTGGACTCACACTGAAGAGTGCGAGGTGGCTGCCATTCACAAAGCAGCCACGTCGGGGGCAGGCCAGCCCTCTGGCGCCAGGCGGCTCTGAGCTGAACCCGAGTCACCAGACGGGCTCCCCCTTCCTCGCGGCGGGACCCCTTCGAGAGCCTTGGGTGTCCCTTCCCGCCTGTGGGAAGTTGGAGTGACGCTGACCTCCGAGGGTCACGGGCCTGCCTGTGTCCCCTGCCCCAGGGCGCGCGGCCTCTGCGTGTTTGCCCACCTCCTCCCAGGCCCCGGGCCTGGCACGCTGTTGTCCCGGTGCCCTGGCCACCTCACAGGATATCCCAAGGGGCCTGTGTAAGACTTTGCCAAAAATTCCCTAGGCTGAAGTCTTTTTTCTTATTTCACACTAAGCAAATAGGTAGGCCTTTCTCAAAGACTCGCCAGAGGGGCTTTCTGGGGACTCCTGTCCTCCACCGAAGCCATTACCAAGCAACATTCAGTGGGAGCCCGTTCGGATACACAGGTGGCTGGCTGGTGGCCGGGGGCGAACCCTCTGCTGGCGAGGCCCGCGCCTTCCCACCTCTCCCCCTTCCTCCTCCTCCTTGGTCTTCCCCAACTGTCCCAGCAGTTACAGACCCCCTGCGACGGGAGACTGGAGATCCCCAAAGCAAAGTTTGCCCCAAATGGGGCAACCGCTTTGGGGGCGGGCAGTGTGTCCTCTGCACTTACATGCAGCGCCCAAGCAGCAGTGATGGGCAACAAAGAGGACCAATCACGGCTCTCTTCTCCGCATTTCAAAGGCAGAGCTCTCTGTTCCCTATGGCAACGTGGAAAAACATGCTGGCACCGTATCTGGACAAAGAAGTGTCTCGCAGGAATTTATGCAGCATTGCACGTTCTGTTTGCTGCCTTTCTGGGAGAAGCGCACACAGGTACTAGCGCAACTCATTCAAGCGCGAGGGCTCGGAAAGCCAAGCCGGTTCGCTTCCCAGAGGAGAGGAAGGAGCGTTCGCTGCGCGTTCTGCTCGGGGCTGCAGGCCGGCGCAGGGGCTTCCTCAGGCCTCTCCGGGAGTGGAATTGTTTTTGATTCTGTGATCCGGCCCTAAGTGACACCGCCCCACGCAAAGACCAACGCCCCGGGGGTCTAAAGTGGGCTGAGACCTGCTGGCAACCTCTCCCACTGAACCACAGTAAATGCTGCATCAGGAAGGAGCGCGACACATGACAAAATCAAAAAGCTGTACTAACTGCTCAGACAAGCGGATTCCAAACTTCGCCGGGATACCCGGCTCTGCCTCGGTGCTCTCGGCCCAGGCTGGGTCGCGGCACCCAGTGGACTGTGGCCCCGGCAGGCACTTGCAGCGCGTGGACTCCACTCGGATGAAGAAAGTCAGCTGCAGCCGGAATCCCCAAGTCTGGGCATCTTAAGGCCTTTGGAGAAAGCTGAGGCCACTGGTGGGCAAGGGGAGGCAGGAGCCCAGCGCAGCCGCTCCTCCTCCGAGGAGCGGGGTCTATAACGCAGCTCCGGGGCAGCCGCAGGCCTGGGCGTTTCCAATCTGCAGGCGGGGCGGCGTCTGTGAGGCCGGGACTCCCAGGCCGCCTCCTCTCCGGCCTGGGCAGCAAGGAGGGGCAACCAGCAGAGTCAGGAGTTCAGGCGGTCCTCGCGCCTCCAGCTGAGCCGCTGTTCTGAGATGCCATCTCTGAGGGATGTGCAGCGTAGGTGATTTTCCTCAATTAACCAAGTTTGAACTTCCCTCTACTATTTCCCAACATGGGAGCAAACGGTAAGCTCACGTCACTGGGGGCCCTACGGTGCTATGTGCTGATATGAATGGGACAGTTTTGGGGCTTCTTTAAGTACATAGTTACTTTCTTTGTAATTATTATGCTACCTAAGTAACCCTCCGTCAGTCTCATGAGAATTTGTTTATTCAACACAAGTTGTATTGTACTGAAGCTGGGACAAAGGAGCCTTGGGGACATGGCCAAAGGGACTGAGGACCAGAGTGGACGTCCTCCTGGGTGCTCCACGGATCCTGCAGCCCAGGGCCCGGGGTCTCGGGCGCGGTCCTGGGCCTCTCAGGGGCCATGCCGCCCCTGCGCTGGGGAGGAATCACAGGTGCGAGTCGGGCCTGGAGCCAGTCCAGCGGGGCTCCTGTGAGGCCCCGTGGGGCGGGGGGGGGGCGCCAGGGGGGGCGCCCAGGCACAGGGAGCAGGGGCGACTGCCCCCGTGGCTCCAACACAGGAAATGGTCTTTCCTCCCTTGCTGTTTCTTTTTGAGTGTGAGGCAAACTAAAAAATTTCCCCACAGATGGTGAAGGAACCAAAATCGGGCACTCTAAGTTGGGTTTGGGGCTTTTGCTCTTCTGGCGGGGCACTTCATCCTGCAACTCCAAATGCAGGAACTGCCTGCCAGGCCCCCAACAGAGGCTCCTCTGAGTGGCCACTTCCAGGTCCCGGCCCAGAAAGAACATCAGGTCCCCTGGGCCGCCCTCTGGGAAAACAATTGGAACAGGGTCCGGTCTGTCGGTCTGTCCATCTGTCTGAAGTTGCCTGGGAAACCGGGAGATGGGACTTGGATGCTCCTTCCTGCTTTGAGGCAGGTGGAGGGCACATCTCTTGTTTCCCAAAAGAAAATAAAAGGTAAAAGAGGATGAAGAAGTTCCCCATTTTGCCCAGGGCTTTGATTCCATTGTTTTCCTCATTTTTAAGGGTACATAAGATTAATTTTGCCCCAGGATCAGTCAAAAATAACACCCACTTAGGGATCTTTGAAATATTCATCCACCCATTTGTACACCCACAATGTCCACTAAACAGCTGAGGAACCAGGCCTGCTCCAAGCCTGTTCTGCTTGTGAATCCCCCAAAACTGCTTGGGGGGGGTCGCGGCTTACAGCTGCCCTTCCTGTGGACCCTGCTCGTGACTCTTTGAAGGTGACTTCCCGCTCCGCCCTCTCAGCCTCACGGGCCTGAGCTGCAGGACCCCCAGGTGGGCTGTGAAGGCAGGCGGCCACGCGTTCAGCGAGGCTGCCGTCGGAACTGTGTGTTGCAAGGGCCCAGCGGCCACTGGATCCAGGGACCTGAAACCCAGATAGCGCCATGGAAGCTCCAACATTCGCCCATAAAAACAAGACGGCCTAACGTACACCTCCCAATACTTTTTGTAATTAGGCAAAATCCAGTAGCATCATTTAGCGGTATGCGTCCAAGTTAGGATACTTTCAGAAATGCTGGAATTTCTCCCACGCCCCTCCTTGCTACCCTCCACTCCCACCCCTTAGCCCCTGCCCTCCCCCTTCTCTCCCCTTGACACCCGCTCTCTTTCTGCCGTGCCTCACCCTCTCCCTACCACCCCCTGTCCTCCCCACGGCCCCGCGCTGTCCCCACGTGCCGGCCATTCTCTGCCACTCGCCATTCCTCCCGCATCATTCCTCTGCCACCCCGCCCCCTGCACGCACTGTCCTCAGCCTTCTGGGTGACAAAGTGTGTCACTCTCCGACTGTCCACCCCCAGCCCCGGCTGTCATGCAAAGGCTACAGAGCAGGCCGGGCCTGGGACCCGGCACCACCGACCTGCTTCTGGCCCCAGAGCTCCGGCCGTTCCGCACACGCCCAGCCCCGGACAGCCCGGCGCCCCTTGCAGCTGCACGCCCAGGACAGTGACCCGCTCCGGCAGACGGCAGCCTCAGGGGAAGCCCGTGCAAACTTCAGGCACGTGTCCAGAGTTTCCAACAAGGACAGACTGGTAACCGACCCCACCATCCTGTCCTGTGGGAGCCACAGAGGCACCTACCGTCTGGGAAGCTTCTCTCCCGGCTCCTCTAGTGGAAGGGGCTTGGAGGGGCGGACGGGTTTGCTGGACAACCGGGGCCGTCGGTCAGGCTGCAGCCACAGGCGCCTGATGCGCAGGAACTCTCGCTCACATTTGCCAACACTGCTGTGGCCGGGTGCGCTGAGAGGCTCCGGGGGCGGAAAGAGAAATGAAACCAACAGGGCCAGCGGGCAGGCAGACACATAGAGAGAACCTGTGCGTGCAGCGACACCGGAGGACCGGCAGCCCGGACAGTCCCCAGGAAGCCCCTCCGTGTCTGTTCCCCATGGTAACAGGGAGACAGGCGTTGCCTAAAATCAGTTTGCAGTCTATCGCCGCACAACAAACTAGACCAAAGCTGCGTGGCCAGCGTAGACAGTGACATCACTTTGTTATGACCTCTTGAGGCCTCGGTCGGTCAGGGACTGGGGACACGCTAACCAGGCCGGGGCCCCCTAGTGCAGTGGGGCAGTGGTGGAATTGGACCGGCACCGCGGGGCCGGCTGGGGCCGCTCCACGTGGGCAGGCTGGGCTTCCTCACCACGTGGCAGCCTCCCTCAGGGCACGCAGGCAGGTGGCGACTTCAGGAGCAGCCTTCCAGGCACAAGCTGCACCGGCTTTGGTGACCTGCCACTGGAAGTCACACAGGGTCACTTCGGCCCTGTTGGTCCCAAGCAAATCATCGGCCTGCCCAGAGCTGAGAGGAGGGGACAGACCCCACCTCTCAACAGGAGTGTCCAGGGCACACTGGAGAGAGGCATGTGGCCCAGGACACAGCAGTGGGCCATCCTGGGAAAATGCAGCCTCCGAGGCCGGGTCCCTCGGAAGCAGAGCCTGAGGAGAGAGGGTCTGGGGGCATGCCACCTGCTGAGGGTACACTTCCAGTGCAAGCCTGTGAGGTGGGAGGGAGGCTGCCAAGGAAGGGTAGAGCTGAGCCCGCGTGTGGGGACTGGTCAAGTTGGGCCCTGATGGGGCCAGGGGGCTCGGGAGCGCAAGCCCCGCCAGAGTTACCCCTGCCTGGAATAAAGGGGGCCAGCCTTGTGCACCCTCGAGTCAGCCAGCCACTGGCTCCAAGCCACCCCGCGTGCACACGCCGGCAGAGGAAGAGCCCAGGCCCGGGTGCGCGGCTCCCTCACCGGAGAAGGAGGCAGCTGCGAGCCCGCTGCAGCCCACGCTCAGAGCAGCTGGGGAGCGGGCTCCCAGCTCCGCACAGGTGGCCCGGCCGGGGCCAGGGTGGGGGAGGGGGTGCAGAGTGGCCATCAGGTCCTCCGGTCCCTGTGCCCGGGCCCCTCTTCCTCCATCGAGAGGAGCTTAGAGGACTTCGCTTCTATGTGGAGCCTGAAAAACAAAACAAATGAGCAAACAAAACAAAAGCAGACTTATAGATCAGAGAACAAACTGATGGTTGCCGGGGGGGAGCGGTGCTGGAGGACTGGGTGGCAGTTATAAAACCGGTCACGGGACGCACAGTACAGCCCAGGGAACAAGTCGGTAACAGCGTAGTAACTATGTGCGGTGCCAAGGGGTACGAGGGTTATTGGGAGACCACTTCCTACGTTACATCTAATCACTATGGGGTACACCAGAAACTAATATAATATTATATGCCAAATATATTTTAATAAACATTGTATTTTAAAAAGAGAGTGTACTCCCCACTCCTTAAGCCTGGGCTTGGTGGCGTGCCTCGCTTTGGCCAACGGGACATTAGCAAGCATGACGCATGCAGAGGCTTGAGAAATGTGCACCGGAGGGCACACTCTCTTGTGGCACTTGGAACCCCGGGGCCATGGGAGCACGCTCAAGTCAGCCCCTGGAGGGACTGCGTGGAAAACAACCAGGACGTTTCGGCCAAGAGGCTGCATCTGCCAGCAATGTGCATCGGGTGGTCCCAAATTGTCCCGCCGCTGCTGAGCCACGTGAGCGAGCCCACGCAAGGCCAGAAGCAGCACGGGCCAACAAACATGGCTACTTCAAGTCACTACGTTTCTGGGTTGTTTGTTACGCAGCAGAGCGAACTAATACAGGCACCAACAGCGCCCTCTATGGAAACCTAGTGGCCTTACAGGCCTGCTGACCCTCTACAATTGCGTGGAGGGAGAAGGAGAGGAAGCTCCTCCTGCGCCTCGTCCGGGGCCCTCTGACCCTCTGAGCCTGTGGCATGCTGCTCACACTGACCTGCAGAGCCATCCGCTGAGACTGTCCCTTGAACAGCCGGAATCCCCAGGCCACGCATGAGACCTGGGGCTCCGCTGGAAGTTCTGGGGCTCTGTGGGTCCGGAAGGGGCGCCCAGAGTAGCAGCCCACCGCACCTGAGCTCATGCATTCTGCCCTTGGGGCTCTGACCTCTGAGCAACCACCTTTGGGTTTGGATAAAAGTCAGGGTCACCAGGTCATCTCTGCAGTTGCCACATCCTCAAATTAGAGCTAAACAGCTAGGTCAGCAGGTTTGGAAATGCCAAGTTACCCCTTGCAAAGCACTCTTGGGGTCTCTTGGACAATGATTTCAGTATTAAACATTGGGATTTTGCTACAATCAAACTCTTGCTGGTCATGAGGAAAGAGCTGTAACTACATTTCGGTGTAGCATTTGAAGGGATTTAGTGATTTTCCATTAATTTTTTTTTTAAATGTCAAGGGTATATATCTTTGTTCGAGGACTCAGCCTATGGCAAATTTCAGGCTGAAAAAGATCCAGCAATGGGCTTGTGAGACCAAGGAAGGGAGGTGAAAATCTATCATTCAAAAATTATTAAAACTGCTAAGTTTTCAATTGATTAAAAATCATCTCTGGAAAATTTTGTACGCTTTCCATGCATAATCAACAAAGTCTGGGTTGGAATCACAGCAGAAATGAAGCCTGGTAAGAGCTTGCTTTCTGAATAAAATGATCAAGCTCAGATCAAAGGCCCTGTAAGTGATCGGCTCTCATTACAGAAAACCCGAACGAAGGCCCAAGGTCACACTGTAATGAGAAGACAGGCGGTGTCCCTCCTTCCTTCCCTGCCTGCCTGTCTGTCTGTCTCCCCTGCGACCCCCGCCCTGCCTCCCAGCCAAGAAAGCTTGCCGAAGGTGCAGTCTTCAATTTTATGGAGGAACGAGTTCGTTGTAAATATTTATTAGCTATTTAGTAAATACAATTAAATTTCTGACTGAGCTTTGCATGGCTATTTTACTAGAACTAGCTAAGGCCTACTTTCAAGTCTAAGTAGATACCACAGAGAAAAGCGGTGTAGACATTAAAGTGCACATGAAGAATCGGTGCTGATTACAGCGGGCGGGCGGGCCGCCCTGTGTCTGAGGCGGATGGGCCTGGCCGGGGGACCAGCGCCCGCACAGGCCCGTGTCCGCGCCTCTGTGTGTGGGCCCCCCCCACCGCTCCCAGCCCAGCATCAAGAAGCCTTGGGCTCCTCTTCCTGGGGTTGAGACCCCCCCGGGGAGACCTCCGCCAAGGCCCTGTTGTCACCACACAGCACAGCCGCCGCAGTGCTGGGGACACTAGCTCCAGCCGCTGGCCGCCGATGCAGGCGCCTGCTTCCACCTGGTGAGGAGGACCCTCCTCGGGAGATGCCGCTCCTGGGTACCTGCTTCAGAGGTGGGAACACACCTCTGCACACGACGCGGTGTACACGCGCGTTCATAGCAGCCTGCGTCGTCACAGCCCAGAGGTGGAAGCCAGCCGACTCTCCTCTGTCTATCTGACCAATGGAGAAACACGAGGAGGTGCGGCCGACCGGTGCTGGTCATCTGGCAGCGCACGAACCAAGTCCTGACGGGGCTGCGGTGGGACGGACCCGCAGTGGCCTTGCGTGGCAGCAGCCAGGCACGCAGGACTCCGTGGGAAATGTCCGGAACAGGCCAACCCTGAGGCCAGGACGTGGGTTAGTGGCTGCTGGGGCTGGAGGCGGGAAGCAGGGGGTCACCACTAAGGGGTGTGTGGTTTCTCTCCGGGGTGATGAACTTGTTCTAAAATGGGCTGTGGTGACGATTGCACAACTTGGTGAATATACCAACCACCGCTAGATTGTGCGCTTCAAAACGGTGGATCTGTGGTACGTGGTGATACTCAATTTTAAAAAGGCCTTACACCGGCTGGCGCAGGTGACTTCTAAGGCCTGGCCCTGGAGCCCCGCACCGCCCCCCGCCCCCCACCGCCCCACCGGCTGTGGGACCCACGTCGGCCTCCCGGCCCGGCCGGGCTGCGCTGGCTGCGAGCGCGCTGTGGGCCTCGGGCTGCAGGCGAGGCCCGAGGTCCTCCCGCAAGCGCGCCGGCGCGGCCCCATCGTAGGCAGCGCAGGCCGC
The DNA here is from genome assembly GCF_021234165.1 of Pteronotus mesoamericanus. Lineage (NCBI taxonomy): Eukaryota > Metazoa > Chordata > Mammalia > Chiroptera > Mormoopidae > Pteronotus > Pteronotus mesoamericanus. The sequence continues at coordinate 2,169,410 of NW_026555082.1, read as the reverse complement.
AGGCCCGCCCCGCCTGCTTGCTCCGGCTCCGGCCTCCCTGGGCCACCACCCGGGACACTCGGCAGCATGAGGTGGCCTTGGGCGACACTCAGAGCATGTCTTTGGTGCAGACGCCTTCTTCCAGTTCCTAGAAAGTTCTAGAAAGTAGCCTTCTCCTCCCACAGGAACCTCAGACCTTGGCAGGGCACTGCGACCCCTGCCGGTTTTGCCACCGGTTAGAAGTGGCGTTTTTTGCCTTCCGCGACCCAGGTGACAAACAGGTGGGGCCCTCCGCCCCTTGCCGGGGCCCTGCCGCCGGAGCCCAGCCCCGGGCCCCCGCCCAGCTTCGCACCGTGCGCTGCACGGGAGGCTGATTGGTGAGGCATGGTCCTCCTAGCCCGTGATTGGCTTAGCTTGGGGCATGTGACCGAGCCGCCGCTGATAAAAGGACAGAGGCAGCCTTCCATCCCTTAAGTGTGCTGATGGGTGGCTGGGCTGCCACACCTGGAATCTTCGCAGGCACCTCACAGCCACACCTGCTGGGGTGAGAGGGTAGAGGTGGTGCCACCGCCGGCGAACTGGTCGCCTGCTTTCCTTACCTTTAGGCCGGTGGTTCAGGGCTCCTAGACGGGGACCCGAACGCATCCGGGACGGCAGTGGGCCGGCTGTGTGGCGTCAGCCGCGGGGGCTGCTGGGCCCGTTTTCCGAGTGGATTTCTAGTCCAGCCGAGGGGTCGCATGTCCCTGGAAACGCCTTCCCCTCCCAGCACCCCCGGCACAGAGCGCGTCTCCCTGTCTGTGAGCCGTGCGCGCGGCTTCCAAGCGGCGCCGCCAGAGGAGAACCAGGCCTCTCCCTCGTGGCAAAGCTTATCCTGACGCCAGCCAGCGAGGAGGCCAGGGTCACCCACAGTGACCGGTCGTGCGGGCTCGGGCCTGTCCTAAGGCCAGGGGGCTGGGCTGGTTCCACCTCGGCCTCAGTTTCTCCAGCGCCGGCGGAGAGGCCCACGGTGGAGAGGACTCCACAGCCCTCGCATCGCAGACACGCCAGCACTCCCCGATGAGGGTGGCAGGAGGGCCACTTCCCTGTCGTCTGGGGAACTCATTCGTTCACTCCTTCCTTCCTTCCTTGAGTCCCTACGGCTCCGCAAAGCGGGCAGCAGCTCAGCTGCGCTCAAGGCCACCGGGGCAGGGGGCAAGAGGGGCGTTTAGGCAGCGCCCCGAGCGGGGTTGGGGCAAAAAAACACCAAGGTGTCACGCACTCAGAGCACGGACGGGCAGCGGGAGCCCTCAGCGGCCGCCGCGGGCCACGGCGGGAAAGCAGAAGCAGGCCTGACCCGCAGGCAGGGGTCGCCGAGGGAGGTGCGGCCGAGCGAGGCCAACCGCACACGGCGAAGGCGAGGCCTGGCAGGGGCCAGAGCTCCAGCCGGCGGGTGAAAGGCTGGGATTGATCCGCCACGGCGCAGGCTCTGTCACCGCAGGACTTAATGACTGACTGGACGTGGAGGAGGGAGGAGGCACAAATGGACGCTGGGGCTCCGAGGGCTCCCGCTTCGGGAGGGCCGTGGGCTGGGAGAGGGGTCTGGGGAGGGCTGCGATGAGCTTGGACATGGGCGGTTTGAGGCCCCTGTGGCGCGTCCTGGGAGGCCCAGGAGCACAGGGGCGGTGACGGTGAAGGGGACGTGAGGACAGGGACGAAGAGGAGGTGAACCCGCGAGGCCCTGGGCCAGGCATCCCTTCCCAGCAGAAAGCAGCGCTGTGGCCAGAGGCTGCTGAGTCCTCGGCCCTCGGCTCCCCTCCATGTCCAGGAGCCTGAGCGCCTCAGAGGAGGAACGAGAGAGTCAGGGGAGCGGAAACAGGGCCCCGGTGATGTGTACACCCAGGACATGCATCGCTTCCTTCGGGGTAATAAAAATAACTCAAACTCAACCTCTCCCCTGAGGGGCTGAAATTCCCCAATTTTCCAGCAGGGTTAACTTTAGCAAGCGCTCAGACAGCTTGGTGGGAGACAGTTTCCAAGTCTCCTCGGGGGGGCCTCATCGATTCTGGCAGCTGGGCCCACCCTGCCTCAGTGTCCCCACATCAGTTGTCACGGTCAGAACTGCTCTCTCCCCCAGTCCTACCTGGGAAGTGGCTGTAGCCCTTGAACTTGAGGCCCCCGCTGGGCAAGTGTGGCCTGGACCGCACTGGGCCGCGCGCTCTGCTCACTCGGGCCCCAAGCGCGCGGTCCTCCGAGCCCAGCCTCCTTGCCAAAGCTTCCCCGGGGGTTTAGAAAGACTTAATAGCTGGGGGCTGTGATGAGAGCGCAGGTTACTAAGGTCTCGTTTCACTTTGAAGACATTGCACAAAGTATTCTCTTCAATAATTAAAACCGAATTCCACCTATCAAAATAAATGGAAAGGTGTGTTTGGCCCTGCGGTGTCCTCAAGTGACCTCTCGGGGCCACCCATTCTTTTCTGTGTTGTCACCAGAGGAACTGGCCTCCAAGTCCTGAGCTTTCAGACTCTGCGTTCTTCTGCCCTCAGGCCCCTGAGGTCCGTAGCAAGCTGGCCAAGTTACAGGCCTTCCCGATTTACTTCCATCCTGAGGATACACAGGCAAAAAAAACCCCGCTGATGTCAGATGTTGACACCAATATGCCAATCCCAAAATAAGGATTGATATGCATTCCGAGAACGCAGTCTTATCTATACTTAGGGTGTGGGATTCGGCCCTCGCCGGGTGGCGGTGAGGTCATCACCTTCAAAAGCCTGAGCTGGGGGCTGGGCTCAGCCGCCGTGTGTCTGCGGGCCGTCCGCCAGCCGCTCGGGATGGGGGGCCCTCCGGGTGGTCCCCGCCTGGCCACTGCTCTTTCGTGACCAGCGTGGAGCTGTCCCGTGGGGTGAGGCTGCTGTGAGGAACAGCAGGAGGGAGGGCAGGCCGAGCGCTGGACTGGCCCCCTGCTCCTGCCACTGACATTCCTGGGCCAGCGGTGTGCTCCCGTCATCCACTCTCGCGGCTCCAAACGTGCCTCACAAGAGCCTCGTTTGCACCCTGCACGGGACGGGGCTCGGCCTGGGTGCCGCTCAGCCGTGTGGACTGATGTCCTACCGCGTGGCAGGCAGGGCATTCTGTGGGCCCCGTGCTGGGTGGTTGGCGAATCTCACTGCCCCAGCATCCGAGCACCCACAGCCGGCAGTTCTGGGCCGAGTCACTCCAGCACCCGTGGCTGTGGGCCGGGCCCTGCCGGCATCTCCACGGCCACACTCTCAGCCCTTCAGAAACCGCCGCTGACACCACTGTGCTCCCGAACACACAGTGGCTCCCGTGGTCAACCACAGCGGGTCCGGTGGCTGGCAGAGCCGAGCAGAGGAGCGGCGCGCTGACCGTGGCCAGGGCTGCGTCTGCCGCCAGGCAGGAGCAGCACGCGGGTGAGTGAGGCGTGGCCCCCCCAAAGGGCTTCTTCACCGGGGCCACAGTGGGGAAACCGCTCGCTTCCACACTGCTGCGCGTGTGCGACCAGCACCCAAGGGCGGTGGGGCCCCATAGGCTGGGCTGGCAGGCTGGGGCTGGGGACAAAGGACGGGGAGCTGGTGATGCTCAGACCAGCGCTGGAGTGGCCAGCTGGCTGGTGGTGCCACCCGCCGAGACGGGGACTCAGGAGGGGAAGCCGAGGACTACGGAAGGGCCAGGCACAAGCAGGTGACGGGAAACAGCCAAGAATCGAGGTCCCAGAAGGAGAGAGCCGTTATTCACTCAGTGATTTCCCTCCCCGGGCCTCCTGGGCACAGGTCCTTGTGGCACATCCAGGCGGGAAACCTCAACTGAACCGTCTCTCAGGCAGGAGACTATGAAACCGCAAACGGGACAGGAGGGCCCAGGGTCCGGCGAGCCGTGAGCAGGGCCGTCCAGGGAAAGCCCGGAGGGAGGCCGGGCCCAGGGCTGTGGCAGGGGATCGGAGGCTGTTTAAGGGGGGACCCAGAGGGCTCCCACCGGGGCGCTGGCGTGGTCCCTATTGCGCTGTTAGCAGGGCAACTGTGCTCTATGCATCTGCGGGAGAGGAGGCTGAGGACGTGGTGTCCCTGCAGGGTGGCCCTCAGCCAGCTGGGGGAACGCCCAGCTGCCCCGCATCCGACCAGCCATCCCGAGGTTCAGGCTGGCCGATTCCCGGTCCCCTGCTTAGGACTGAACCCACAGAGGCGACCGGCTCCCTCACGCCGCCTGCCACGGTCCTGATCCCCCGATCAAGGGCCTGCACCCAGCTTCCTGTGCCCCCTGCGTTCTGGGCACTCGGATGGGCCGTGACCTCTCTGAGCTCCAGCTGCACCTGGAAAGGGGAACAAAAAGCCAGCCGCGGAACGTCCTCAGGAGGCTGAGGACCGACTCGGCAGAGCCCTGGGCCCAGCACACGGGGCGGCTTGGGGAGGGGCGCGTGCGGGCTGACAAACACCCAAACGCTGGGTCGCGCTCCTTTTACTTGTGGCTTCCCTGCGTATGATTACTTGTTGACTTGTGATGTCATTTTTGTTGATTTGCTGATTATTATCTGTTGATTCTAGGCTTGCACAGCCACAGATATTCACGTAGCTCAAACCTCACTCCCTGCTGTTTCCTGGCTAATTCAAGCAAAACCCAGAATGTTCTGCGGGCACGCTCAGTGCCTCGCTGTCGCCGCCACGGGATGATGGACAGGGAGAGGGCCCTGCCCCCACCCGCTCTGGGAAAACAAACAGCGGGAACGCTTCCCGAGGCAGGCGGCACGCAGTGCAGTGCGCAGTGCGGGGAGATGGCAGCTCCAGCCAGGCTGGACGCTCGGAAAACAGAAGCACAGTGACGGGGCGGGGGGTGGCCCTTCACACACGCGCCCGCCGAGGCTTCTGGGACGGGCACGATGGGCAGCCACACACTGAGGTGGCCCTCCTCCCCTGGGATTAGGGCTTGCAAGATGTTCCCGGAGTTGTCTCAATAAACGGTGAAGTGCTAAGGCACCGACTCATTAAGGAACGTACGCAAAGTAGGTGACACCTAGAACTGTCCCCACGCAGGCTCCTCGTGTTCGACTGTAGCTGGGCACCGCGTGGAGCCGTTGCTGGTGGCATTGGTGGCGGCATGGGGACGCACGCGCTGGCTTGCGCACAGGGCCCTTTTTATGGCACTGATTCCGGAGCTAGGGCTCGGCGGCGGGGCAGCCCCTGGGAGTGGCCTGGGACGGACGTGGGCTGGGCCCGGACTTGGACTCGCAGCTCCCGGGAGAAACCCCTGGCTCAGGGAGCTGGGCCGCCGCTGCTGCAGGTGGCGGTTCAGCAGGGGATTTCAGACCCTCCTCCGGGCCTCGCAGGGATGCACGGCAGCCGCGGGCGGTCCCGATGCCGCTAGGCAGGGGAGGTCTCTGGGGCCGAGAGGCTGGCCCACGGCGTTTACGGGAGGCTTGGAGCCGAAGGTGCTGAAAATAGCTCGGGCCTTGGCTCCTGCACCCACTCCACCTGGCCTCCGGCAGGTGGCGCGACAGGAATAGGCCAGCCGACCCCAGCACAGGGGGCTCCACCTCGCGGGGGGTGGGCTGGGGGGGCAAGCTAACCTGAGATCCTAGAGCGGAGCTGCAGGGGGCGTGAGAAAGGGTTGGATCTGGCCATCCGCTGGGACCCCCTGTCCCACTGGGGGGTTGGGAAGCAGGCCCAGCATAACAGGAGACGGGCCCTGCCAGCGTGAGAGCCACCCGCTGTCCCTGCGGTGCCCCGGCCCCCTGCACAGGAGCGGGGGCCCCAGGCTCAGCCCTGGCTGTGACCCCGCAGGGTGCAGCCTCCTCGCTGCTGGGCCTGGCACCCAGTTCATGGGGTCAGCAGAGGGCCTGGTCCCCTGTGGCTGGTGTTTCCACGGTGGAGGCGCGGGGAAGGTGGGCGTGACCCGGGCCACACACTTGGGCGAGTGCGGGTGTGAGCATTTGGAAGGGACGTGTTCTGCAGGCTAAAAAGGTCGGTCACCAAAATACAGCAGCCGGGGCGCCAGGCGTCTGGAGGACTGGGCCTGCACTCTGACATCGAGCTCATGTGTCCGAAATATCACACCTCGTGAGATGTGGCGGCGTGGCCAGGTGGCGCAAGCGTTTTGCGCGTGACTCCTTTCCACACATCGCGGGAGCAGCTGGCTCCCGGGGCCAGCTCCGAGCACCGCGGCACCCGCACCAGGGACCGGGCGCAGCCAGGCGGCCGCGCTGCGGCCGAGGGTGTGGGTTTCGGGGTGGAGAACCCCATGTCCCTGCAGGAGCCGATGAGTCAAGGGCTGGTGTGCGGTGTGGAGGGTGGCCTCAGCCCAGCCCTGTCCCCGAGACTGCTGTTTGCTCTCCCGTGTCAGACGCCTCCGGGCACCCACTGTGGGGGCCGCACGCACCGGGCGCACAGCTGGCCGGCAGGAGGGCCTTGCACCCAACGGCCCACAGCGGCTGTCCCCACACTCAGCCAGCATGTGCAGACACTCCGTGTGCGCTGGAGCCTGGCTGGGTGTGGGGACAGACACGGGTTGGCGGAGGGTGGGGGGGCGGGGGGGAGAGGGAGACGTGGAGAGCGCGGCGCCCGCCCCGGGCCCTCCCCGAACGCCCTGCCCCCCTCGCTCCGGCATCCTGACAGCCCGGCGCGGCCCCTGGCAGCAGGCACGGCTTGGTTCGGGGGCCTGTCGCCCCCATCGCCCCACGGGCCTCTGCGCGGGCCCCGCAGCACTGCCGCGCCCCTTCGCGCGCGGCCGCCTGGCCCAGACCTTCTGAGGGGACCCCGGCCACCCCTGCCCTGCGTGCGGCTTTGGTGCTGTCCTGAAGCGCCTGATGCCTCCTTGCCCAGCGCGAGCAACCGCGGGAGGAAGTCAGCAGCCGGCCCCGCCGTGCGGCCCAGCCAGCCTCCGGGGATCCTTCTCCCTCTGTCTTGCCCAGATTCGCCCTCGGCCACCCCTGCGGCCCGAGGCCACGGGCAGGCACATCGCGGGCTGGCCCCGGGCAGTCTCCAGGGCTTCTACCACCGCAGAACCTTCTGAAGAGCCGCCAGCGACCCATCCTCAGGACATCCTTCAGCGGGATGAGTCCTGAGGCAGGTCCCCAGCTCCACTCCACCTGCCGGCTTCCCAGGAGGGAGCCAGGGGAGGGGGGCACCTGAAGCAGCCCCCAGGCAGCTTCAACCTGCCAGGGCTGGGCGCATGCCCTCTCTACACAGGACACAGGGGACACAGGGCAGAGGGGCAGCTGCAGTGTCACCGGCGGTCCTTCTCACTGTCTGGGATCTGCCAGCACAGCTGACCCCTCGGGAGTGGACGGAGACCCGGGGCAGGGATCTGCTCTCAGACGCGTCCGGGGCCGAGCTGGAGGGCACAGGGATCCCCTCCCTGTGCCTGCCCCTGCGGTGCCCAAGAAGGCTCCTTGGGGACTGTGCTCCCCAGCTTCCAGGAGGCCTGGACACAGTGATGGCCCAGAGGTCACTGGGCTCCTCTCCCCCCTCCCCTATGTGCAGGTGGGCCCTTGATACCTCCGTCACTTCTGGAAGTTTCTGGAGCACAGAGTCTCTGTGGTTTACTTCAGCCAGGGCCCCCCGGAGGGCCGTCCTCATGGTGCTCATGGCGTTCATGGTGCTCACGGCGAGGGCCTTCCGTCACCTCCCCTGAGGCACACCTGAGAGCCATCCCTGGGGTGGGGTGGGCACAGGCGTCTCTTGCCCGCACCCTGATTGGCACCGGGGCCCCCCAGAGCCACCCCCGCCCCGACATGTGGGGGGAAGCTCGACGTCACTCATCATCCCAGAGATGCAAAGAAAACCACAATGAGGCGTCACCTCGCACCTGCCAGAATGGCTGTCATCAAGAAGTCAACCAAGTGCCGGTGAGGATGCGGAGAAACCTCGTGCACTGCGGGCGAGAATGCAGACCGGCGCAGCCGCTGTGGGAAGCAGTGTGGAGGGTCCTCAGAAATTAAAAATGGAACTGCCTTATGATCCCACTGCTGGGTATTTATCCAAAGAAACCCAAAACAGTGATTTGGAAAGGGACACGCACCCCACGTTCATCGCAGCATTGTCTACCATCGCGAAGACGTGGAAGCGACCCAGGCGTCCGTCCGCGGGTGAGTGGGTAAGGGAGATGTGGGACACGTATGCAATGGAGTGTCACTCGGCCATAAAGACAAGTGGAATCTTACCGTCTGTGACAGGACGCGTGGCCCCAGAGGGTGTTATGCTAGTGGAGTCGGAGAGAGACAAGCACCGTACGACTTAAATGCAGAGCCTACTTTAAAGATTTTATTTATTTTTAGAGAGGGAGAATGGAAGGCGGAAAAGAGGGAGAGAAACAGCCATGTGTGGCTGCCTCTCACGTGCCCCGCACCGAGGACCCGGCCCGCAGCCCAGGCCTGCGCCCCGACTGGGATGGGACTGGCGACCTTTTGGTTCGCAGGCCTGCGCTCCACCCACGGAGCCACACCAGCCCGGGCAGTGAAATCTTCTTTTAAATAACAAAATAAACAAACAGAACAGACTCATAAATAGAAACAGGAACCTGAGGGTTGGTGGCCCTGGCCAGACGGCTCCGTCGGTGGGAGCACTGTGGGTTCGACTCCCAGTCAGGGCGCAGGAGTCGGTTGTGGGTTTGGTCCCCAGGCGGGGTGCACGTGGAGGCCGCTGATTAACATCTCTCTCTCTCAAATCAATCCTCAGGTCAGGCTCGAACTGCGGAGGGCCGGACAGGAGGGGCGCTGGGGGCTGCGTAAAAGGCGACTGGACTGACAGGTGCGAATTGGCGGGCACGGAACAGCCGCATAGCCACAGGGTGTAGAGCCAAGCCCGGGGAATGCACAGTCCCGGTGTTGTAACAACTATGGGGGTCCGGTGGGTGCTGGACGCAGCGGAGGGGTTGCTTTGTAAACCACTACGCTGTGCAGCTGAAACTTACATATGATACTATCGAACGTCAAAAATTAAAAACGAACACGCTTTCTCCACGCCACCACCAGCGGTGCCTGCCCTCAGGCTGGGCCTCGGAGACACCGCGCGTCTGGGACTCACTGGCTCACCGCCAGCACAGCCACTGTTCCCGCCCGTGCGCGCCCAGGCGCCACCCGGCCGCCCCTTCACACACTCTCCTGAGCATTTCTCAGAGTGAAGGGCTGTTTGGGACACAGTCTCTCAATTTTTGTTTATAGAGAAAAGTCCGTATTTTGCCTCCATTTTGAAGACTTGCTGGATACAGGGTTCTTGTTGGGAGGTTTTCAACCCAGCACCTTGAGCGGCGTCCAGGTTTCTGTCTTCGGTTGAGCGCGGCTCGGTGGGTCACGCAGGGTCCCCTCTGTGCAGCCGGCTTTGCTCCCTTTGCCCTCAGGGTCCTGTCCTCCCCATTCGCATTCCACAACTGGGCTGTGATATTCCTCTCCTTCTGCTTGAAGCTGGACCATGTGCAAGGTGGCACTAGAGGTGACCTGGACACCCCTGTACACAGGTGTCCCTCCGCCCAGTCTGCAGGACAGGGGGCCTGACCCGCACTCTCCGTGTGCCCTTGACTCGTTCCCCCCCCCCCCCCACTCCCTAACCCTAACCCTAACCCTAACCCTTCCAGTCCAGGCCCTGCGGCCACCTCTTCGGCTGGGCCTTGCCCCTCCCTGCGCTGCTGCGCACCCTCTTGGCTTCCCTCTCCCTCCGTCCATCCCCCCAGCAGGAAAGCACAGGGCTCTGGTCTGGCCACTTCTTCCTTCTTGTCTCCCTCAGTCACATGAAGGAGTCTGAGCTGTTGATGTCAGGCCCTTTCTTCCTCGCAGGCCCTCTGGTGGCACCAGGGACACTTGGCGACGTCGGCGCACCCGTCCAGCCCCCTCTACCAGGCCAGGGACGCTGATAGCGTCACGTTGCCACTGCACACCACGCGGTCACATGCAGAGAGGGACCCCGCCCACACACTTGAAGTGCTGTCAGGTTTTACGGCAGTCACCGAACCAAGCCCACATCCCAGCCGAAAATGGGAGATGCAGAGACAGGCCAGAAGTGAGTGGCACTGTGAGGAGAGCTGTGTCCACTCTCGGCCGACCGAGGCACAGAGGTGGCAGGCTGGCCTCTCTTCACCGCCACGGTCCAAGGCCGACACCCGGGCCTCAGAGCCGAGAGGAGAAAACAGCCCCAGCGGGCCAGCCTTCCTGCCCGGAACACCGTGAGCTGCCGGTCACCACAGACGTGACCAACTCACGCATGCCAACTCGATCCCCACCACGAGATTACCGTGGACCAAAGGGGCACAGCTCAGGGAGCGCGGAAGGCGTCTGCTGTCAAACACAGGTGTCCCTAGTCAGGGGACTGGGGAATTTATGTACCCATGGCCCCAGGGCCCCGCAAAGGCAAGAAAGCAGCCGCCCTGTGCTGGGTAGGGGCGCGCTCTGACAGAGAGGGGGCGCAGAACATTGTTTTGTTTTGTATTTTATTACATCAATGGCTTGAAAATTTTTATTTAACTTCAGCAAATATTGGAAATAGAAAAATGAATTCTGCAGAATTTCACAAATAAATTTTCCAATCTCCACTAACAAATGTTATTATCCAATGGCTAAGCAATTATAATGCTATGAACATTCACCATAATGAATGTACTGAAAATAGAAAACAAGCAAAAAGAGACATTAAAATATTACTTACACAGCATTATTACAACATCTTTTCTTTAAAATCCCAACATGGATTTTATCACTTCAAAAGATATACAGCATTTCCATTATATTTGCAAACTTAACCTTATACATCTTTTAAAATCTTGAAAAATTTTGAAGCAATCTAAAAAGCACTTAGCAAAGTTGATAAGTCTACATAATGGAATACTATCCACTCCAGGATACACCTCAGGTTTAGAAGGCGACTGTAAACACTCGTTATCATACAACATGCATAGACTAGACCGACCGTCCTCCTCTGAGCTGTCACGCTGCTGCAGTTGTGCTTGACTCGACGAGGAAAAGCTGCGGAGACCCGGGGGGCGGGGGGCAGAGGGCGCTTGTTTCCGAGCATTGCACGAGGTCACTCACGTGAGCTGCCTGCCTTGAGGCGACGGAGGCAAAGTCTCACTCGATAGTAAAAGCCTGAGCCCTGGTCAGCGGGTTTGGAAACAGGCGAGAGAGAGACAGCAAGGCGCCCGACGGGCGGGCGCCGCCTTCCCTGCGCGCGCGTGAGCAGGGGTCCAGTTAGTGTGATGCGCTGTTTGGCTTGTTTTTGGCGTGCGGTTAGACCAATAGTACATCTGATACTCAGAAAGACAAAAATAGGGACAGCTGAAATTTAAAGTGACAATGAGCACACTTATGATGGTGTGTGATATCTGAAGAAACTTTATATACACAGAAAACAACTGCTTAATTAGTCCACCATAGTCAAGTTGCAGAACAACTGTTTTTTCATACTCATTTTTTGATTAGAGGTTTGTGACCATCAAAGGGTCTTGGAGGTTAAAAACTATCAAAAACCATTTCACGTCACTGGTGTCTTGGTCACACAAACACACCAAGACGGCACAGCGGGTGTGTCACACTGACCTCTGGCCCCTGGGCCGCTCACCTATTAGCGCAGCGCAGGCCACTTCCTGGTTAGCGGAGCTACGTTACGGAATTGATCACTGTTTCAAACCAGCCAACACAATATTCAAGTAACAAGGTATTTCCATGGATAAGTGAAAAAAAAATTTACCTAACACTTTACACAGCTACATAAAATTAAATAAAACAAACTTTTAATGCATATGCAATACAATTTATATCTTTTAGGATTTCTAAACTAAAACTATCATTTGTTTCAATGGTACTATTATTCTGCACAATAACTTATACTTAGGAGAAATTTCCCACAAAAATATATATATAATTATGACATTCACATTGATAATTTTTAAGAAGACAAAGCTTAAGTGAGCGTTGCATCCGAAGCAGTTGTCACTGTGGACCCTGACGCATCCAAACACGACCTGCTGATGCACCCAAGTCTTGATATGTTTCAAAGGGTCTTCACATAAATAAGACCAGGTCACTTCACTTTTAAAGCAAAGTGATTTCTTGCATTTACAACATCATTGCAAAGACAGTGTAAAGAAACAGTGGAAAACACAGTGCTATCTTATGCGTGAAACCACAGCGAAGGCAGTCAGGCAAAGACGACCATCTTTTCTCCTCCTGGCAAATGCGAACACCACGACGGCCCTTTTCCTTGGAGAGTACGCCTGAACTAGCCGCTGCGATGGCGAGGCGGCCAGCACAGTGCCTCTTTAGGGCTGAAGTGCACTCAGTGCCTGGGAGTGAGCGAGGGCTGGTGCAGGGCAGACAGGCCCAGCGCTGCGGTGTGCCCGCAGGACTGGCACCAGGCGGTCTGGCGCTGCCAGAGGGGCCGTTCCGAAGGAAAACAGCCCGGGCACGGAGGAAGAGAGCTGCTGGCAGAGCGAGCGCCCCTGCAGGAAACTGTCCCTGCCCCTGCGCAGAGGAAGGCGGCTGTGAGAAGGAAGGAAAAACTAAAGCCTCTCCTTGCGCCTGGTGTCCCCCTGGAGCGGTGTGCAAAACGCAGGCCCTCCCCTCCCTGCGCTCCCGCCCTCTGCGTCCCCAGCAGGCTCATCCCGCCAAGGGAACTGGACGCGGGGCTCCGAGCGTTCCTCTGCTTCCCGTCCAGGCCGGACCAGGAGCTGTGGCTGCCCTCTGCCCTCTGCCCTCCCGGCGCTGCTCCCTGTCTGCTCTTACCTGACTCCCAGGCGACTGAGCGCAGGGACAAGATGATGCCTGTTGGGAAAGTCCCCGTTTACTTCCCTCCCTCTGAATGACCTTTGTCCAGATTCCTAAAAAAGCACGTCCAATTCCAAAAAAACCTATGATTCTAGCTGACCCTCTTCCTAAAGAGAAAGCCAGCTGACTTAAAAAAAAAAAAAAAAAAGGCAAGGTGCTTCAGAGTCAAAACACATCAAATTTTAATTGCATATTTTAAATTCTTAGAATTCTGTTTATGCCGCCTTAAAGCATCTGCATTTTTTTCTTTTTGGTATTGAAAGCAGGAAAAGTATTTAAATGATGCAAAAACAAAACAAAAAGCTCCTTCAGCCTGTGTAGTGCAGGCTGAGCTGACTGTAGGCAGGGGACGGGCGACGTTGTATCCCAGATACCAGTGTCACCACCCCCCCCCGCCGGCACCCCCTGCCCACTGCCCCTGGGCAGGTCCACGCCTGCTGAGAGAGAAGTGATCCTGGAAGTCTTGGGGCACTGAGGAGACATTCCCCTTGTTCCCAGTCCAACCAAAAGGCAGCACATGCCATGCTGCAGACCATCCCTTTTCACCTTGCACTCACTAGAACCGACAAAGTGCTCACTCCTCTGGCTCGTACTGTACTGTGAAGAGAGGGCGGTGTTTGTGGTCACATCGGCACACGAAGGACCAAAGGGTTTGTGGAGTGACGAGTAAAAGGCCAGGCATGCAAGAGGATGGGGCCCATGTGTACTTTCATAAAACCCTCACCAGCTAGTCTACTACCTTTTGTCACGTGAACCTGACATTTAAAATCTGCACCGTCAGAATCTGCAGCAAGTTCCCCCATCCCCCGATCTCAGCGATGTCTTTGGCAAGCAGTAAACGTTAAAGAAGAAATAAGACACTGAAACAGAAACAGGATGGATAACGTGGTTGCCAAAAGGAGAAGGCACCAATTCCAATATACAAGCACCAGGTACAGTGGTACGGACCAAATCTCTTGGAGTCGGGTGGCAGAGGCGGGGAGGCGGGGGCGAGGGGCGGCGCCCGTCTGGGGCCACAATGCTGGGAGCAGAAGGCAGAAAGTGTTGAGGTCCACGTTCCTTTTTAGCTGTGTGTCCAAAGAGAGCTGCTGCAAATCAGCTTTCTACCAACTGGGAAGGGAGAAGGGAGAGGTTTAAGCGAACTCGATTTATAAACCATAATTATACCCTACTGTCAGGGAAATGAGAGTTGAATCAGGATGTTTGGCACAATAAAGGTTATAACGCAGTCTGCCAATACACTGTGATTTCCAAAAAAGCATGATCTCATTCAGGTGGACGCCTCAGAAAAGAACAAGGGAAACTTTCTAGGAGGCCAACAGGGCCACAGCCCCTCTGGAAAGGGCGTTATGCACAAGGAGAAACCGCAGGCCATGCAGGGACAGCATCGTGCCTTTTGAGTCGGCTGCCTGTTCTGGAGCTGCCGGCAGGAAGAGCTGCCATCGGTGGGCTCTGGCGCTCCGCCCGGGGCGGCGGTCCCGACTCAGGGCGCGTGCGGGCCATGCGATCCCCCGCACGCACGCAGAGCGAGAGGCGCATGGAGCTCTCTGGGAAGTGGTGCCGACATGGAGGAACGAGCAAAGAATTAAGGCAGATGTAGCGAGGACCGGAAGTGTATGCCTTTTTTGGTAATAGCTGTTGTCCACAGAGATGCGATGCGGACGGCCAGGTGATGCCGTGTAACACCTGATATCCTGGGTGACACAGTGGTCCATACCGAGTGCGGAAGTTGCCTGCGTCCCTCAGGAGGCAGATGCATATCTGACGTCAAGAACGGACGCGGCCTGAGGAAAGGAGGAGAAAAAAGAATCAAAGAGCAGGCAAGAGGGAGGGGGAGGCTGCCCCGCCTGGAGACCGCAGGGCAGCCACCCGTCGGTTTCTAAGCGCTCAAGCGCAGAGGCAGCGTGGCCTCTACAACCCAAGGTCCTGGGCTCGAATCCTGGCTCTGCCACTGTCTAGCTGCGTCCGCTTGCGTGAGCTCTTCTTTTTGAGCCCCACTGTCTGCTTCTGCAGAATGTACCCAATGATGGTGTCTACCACGCAGGATGAACTAGACCCCGCTAAAAAGGGCAGTTGGCACGTGCTCGGCAAGTAGTTATCCTCAGGGACATCAGCACTGGCTGGAGGGGCCGCCATGCAACTACCTCAGCCAACAAACAGCCCCCGACTCAATGGGGACACAGGGTACCCGAGACCCCTGAGATCGCAGGACCCTCTTTAAAAGCTTCCCAGGTATTTAACCCTCCACTTTCATTTTCAAACCCAAGTCCCAGACCCACGCCTAAGGGCTACTTGTGTCTCAGGCTCTAACCACCGGCCGTGTGTGTCCCAGGCGAAGCCGGCTCCCCAAACTGCAGTCAGACCAGGCGATGACTCGCTGCCACTACGTGCGATCCAGCTCCGGTTTTAGCTAAGAGTCTTCTCTCCCATCCGTCAGTGTCAGCGGCGCCCGCACCCATTCTGACCCCCCACCCCACACCCCGACCTTGGCTGCCCCAGAGAACCCCAGGTCTCAGGAGCTCAGGCCCCGTGGCTCCCTTCCCGCCTCAGCCTTGAAGGAAAAGAGCAGGTCTGACGTCCTGTGCCTGTGAGGATGACAAGACGCCCAGGAACTCCTTCCCTCCTGTTTACAAAACTTGCCTGTGGTAAAATGGGCTTTGATTTGAGTCTCTGCAGAGCCCGCCCAGGGTCTGACGCGAGGACGCCCTGTGCTGGGGCTCCTGGTGCCCTGACATCCCCTTCCCGTCCGTGCGGCATAAGCGCGAAACCTGGGGCCGGGGGGCTGGCCGGACCCTGCACACAGCTTTCTCGGGGCTGGACTCTCCAAAGTAAACAAGGACGCAGGGTCCCAAGGCCACCCTGCCAGAGCAGCGAGGAAGCAGGCGTGAGCAGCGTTCGAACAGCTGCCCGCAGGCCCTCGGGGCGCGGCCCCACAGCGGCCCTGACGGGGGACTTCCCCGCAAATGGAGGAGGGGACACCAGGGCGGTGGGGCAGAAGGGCTTCTGCTGTGAGAAGCAGAATAGGAAATGGACTGAAAAAAGGAAATCCAGGTGTGTGAAGCGTGCGTCTTTTTAAAATTTATTAATTAGAGAGAGAAACACCAGTTTGCTGTTCCACTTAGTTACGCATTCACAGGCTGGTTCCTGTATGAGCCCGCAAACTTCGCGTAGTGGGACGACGCTCCAACTGAGCTACCCGCCAGGACTCGCTCCCCGTGCGCGCGTGCGCGCATGTGAGAGAAATGGTGAAAGAGGCGAACCACCTGAAAGGAAACGTGAAGACTACGCACAGGTGAGACCACCCTCCCTGAAGAGCAGACACAGAGAAGACCAGCCGCCGAAGAGAAGCAGAGCCCCGCCGCTGGGCGGGCCCACACCAGAGGCGGAGACCAAGGTGCTGCGCGTGCTGTGCTGTGAAATCAGCCGGGGAAGCGGGCCACTGAGGGCGGGCCTTCTGACTAACCAGGAAGAAAAAGGAATTGACTGATCTAAGTCTGCCCGTAAATGAACCAGAAATAAGGAAAGAAAGCAAAGTAGAGGCACCAGAACCGACCCCCGGAGCTGCCGCCTGACAGCGCCGGCTCGCGGACACCTGCTGAGGGAAGAGCGCCAGCTCCCCAGCCCTTCCCTCCTGGGGCTGACGAAGGAGCGCTTCCTTTCTCGCTAATTCCTACACTCTGTCCACAGGCATCCTCGTCTTTCTATGCTTCCTAGGTTGAGTCCAGGGCTTCAGGAAGTTAACTTGCTGCTAAAGGGGCAATTAGCACCAGGACAAAAACCACTGGCAAAGATAAGAACACCTTCGTTTTGCTGCCATGCTGCTGTGCTCCGGGGCCGCAGGCCGGCTGTTCATAGGGCAACTCGGGGGACACGCGCACTGGCAACACCGATCACAAAAAGACTTCTCTGGAGGAAGGCTCCAGGGCATCCGATGCTAACACAGCGCGTCAGCTTCGGCACTCTCTGGCCAAGGGGCGCCCCCACACGCAGGCCGGACTGGGCCCCTGGGCTGCCCCACAGCCAGGCTCCTCGGAGGGAAGCTCCGACAGGAGAACAGGGCATTCCAAGTTATCCCTGCGTGGTGGCTGGAAGGCTCAGGTGGGAAAGCGACTTTCCTTGTAAAGCTAAATTAAGCCTTAAGTCACTGTGTCAGGGAAAAAACTCAAAACGTGACTGGCAACGATCTCTCCCTGTGCCCAGCCCTCCCACCCCTTCTGTGGGAGTGAGGGGCAGATACACAGCAGGGCAGGTCGGGCGACATGTGAGGAAATGGCCACAGTCCTGTCACAGGAAGCAGGCAGGTGACAGATGGCGCCCTGCAGCCTCAACAATCTTCCTGATCTCTGCTGGCTGGGCTGGCAGATTCGGGGCCACCGTCCTGGAAGTCCCAGCCAACACGACATCCAGAACTGTGCCCATCAACATGTCAGCTCGGAACACATCCGCGGCTGGAAGCGGCGGACAGCAGAGATGGGCCAGGCGCTCCTGGCTGGCTGGCTGCGCCCACACACCAGTGAGCTAGCCGGCTTCACGGTGAGATACCTGCACATTGTACGGGCTGGCTTTGCGGGAGCCGCTCAAGGCACTTCCCGCTGACAGTCCGGTGGCAGAGCTCTGCTGCACCCAAGAAACAGTGGTGATGGAGACCACTCTGTGGCTGGGAAACCAGGATGAAATCGGGAATTTGCCCAGGAATTCAAATGTGAGTGATACACACAGTAACAAAAAATTAATTGAACACATACGTACAGGCAGAAGTGTTTACAGGCAAAAGTCGTTACCGACAGAGCTAAAATCTAAGAACCCTTCCCCTGCTGAACAAGGTCATCTGTGAGCAAACTAAGCAGAAGGGGAACGTGCATCTGGCAGAGGAGAGCGCCCGCAGCTCCGTACTCACCTCATCATCCTCTTCGGAAACCTTGATCGAACTATCCGGACTCCTGGCAGGTTTCTGGTTGCTCGGCCCATTGGTCTCTTCTTTCCCATGCTCGGCCTCCCATTCTTGTAAAACTTCATCTATGTTGAAGCGACGTCGATAATTTACAAAAAAGTTTTTCACTTGTACCACTGATTTGTTCCCAATGACATCTGAGATGGCCTGAAAATCGCGGCCATATTTCCTGATGGCTATGGACATAAGAGAGCATTTTTCAATGCAAGAGAAAACCAGTGAAAAACACATACAACAGAGACTTACTCACATCCAGATAAGAAAACATACAGGCTTTCACGAGCAGGCACTACCTTCGTGTTTTAGACCCGTGGAAAAAGTAGCACTCTAGATACATTCTGTGGGTGGCTCATCAGAGTTCAGTGTGACCCTGTCACCCAGAAATCTGTACCTCGTCATCAGATGACACACGGACCCCGAGGTCCCCCAGCAATCACTCCGTGGTTGGGGACATCCTGCGTTTGTCTTTTCAGGGCCCCCAGGGCTGGAACGCCTCCAAAACCTGATGCTCTGTCTGCTTTTTCGGGGTTTGTGCTTCCTGACTATTCAGTACCCAACCCCACACAGAGCTGTCAAGATGAACTACTCACACCTTTAAAACGGACACCCCCACACACTACTTTTACATCTTGTGAGACCCAGGAAAAGAAAAAGGCAAGCCCAGGGGGAACTCAGGAATGGGGTTAAAATGCTGTCTGCTGCCAGAACTTGATCCTCCAGAATCTGTTCAGCCGGGAGCCGCGTGCCGGGCGCGGTGCGGGGCACGCCTGTCCCTAGAGGCTCCTTCGGAGGAGGCCCCCCCATACCTTGCACGGCGAGAAGCTGCTCCTCTGTGGTCCAGCGCGCGTTACTTTTCTGAATGACCTGGATGTCCAAATGAGCCACATCAGCATGCCGCACGTCCTTACGAGGGCTAATGAAATCTTTTTCTCATATCAGAATTTTAACATCAACTAGGTTTACAAATTTCTGTTTATACTTCTCTTTCTAATAGGTGTATACCAGAGAGATATTACATGGATATTACACTTAAACACATAAAACTGGGCTATGACTTCTGAGATGAGGTTAACATAATCGTACCTCTGGAAGTCGATACGGTTCTATTCCACCGTCAAGTTTTTCTTTGAGAGCACTGTTTGTCTGTTTAATATTCTGAATCTAAGAGAGAAAAGATTTTTGTTTTAAAAGTGGAACAGGCTGAGCACGGTAGGGGCAGTGGGCCGGTGTGCAGGAACACAGGTGGCACCCTCCCGGGAGCACCAGGGCGGGGCCAGAGGCAGGGCTGGGCGCAGGCGGCCGCCCAGCTCTGTGCTCCCTGGGGGCTGCGCACTGGGCACCCACAAGAAGAAGTGACAGGACAGTGATCTGACATCAGGGAAGAACCCAAGGCAGGAGTTAGTGAGGCTGAAGGGAAACCGGATGTCCTTCCTGGCCCCATAAATACCCATGGCTTACGGCAGGGAGAGTGAAACCAGTCACTGACACTGAGAAGTCAGTGCTGATCAGCAGCTTTGAAAGGGGACAGAAAACGAGGACCGGAACTTTTGCTGGACGAGCCTACAGACCATCGGCAACGTCCCAGTGCCAATGCCGCCTGTTGGCTCTCAGATGACCTGAGAGCCCGCGCCCTCCGAACCACCACACACGCCCGGAAGGACCAGCCGGTGAGGGGCACGGCCCGGCTTGGGAAGGGCTGGAGGGCAAAGGGGGCCTCTGGCAGGAGGGGGCGCCCCTGGAAGACACCTCTGCCGGTACGCGCTCCGTCCTGGGCACCTCCATGCCGCACCGACCGCAGCCTGTGCGCGGGGGAGTTCAGGAAAGTCCCTCCAGCCCCTAGATCATGAAAACCTCGTGGCAAAACCCAGGGCAAGGGTATCTTTCTGATCAACAAGCTCTCGCAAATCAGAGTGGTCCCAGGACAGCCGAACGTCTTCGTGTGTATCTCAATCCCCTAAGGATGCCCACATGACCTCTCTCCGTACCAAAACCTGTAACTAGCTGGCACGAAGGTGTTCCACCTGCGTGCGTGAGTCCCAGTGTCCCGCACCACCCTCTGCGCTGCCATGTGGAAGCCAGGACCCGTTGCTTCTGCGCAGTGAACCGTGGCCACAGCGCCAGTGAGCTGTGTGGCAGGTCTGTGTGCTCCCCTGGGCTGCCACTTGGGAACACCGGGGACAGCGACCGCCTCCACGGGGGCAAGCGGCCCGGCCACAACTGTGGCGGTGTCTGCAGAGCACCCGGGCAGGGTGGGGCCAACGAGCTGCTGCACAAGGTGGACCAGACCGCCGGGGGGGTCACCGAGGCCGCAGCGCCGGGGAGGAACAGGCAAGCTCCGCGGGAGTGCCGCGGCTCTGACAGCACCGCGGACAACGGGGTGAAGCCCTGGCCAGCTGAGGTTAAGGTGCCCCCGTCTCTCACCGCCACACCGCCAACGATCACACTTTAAGTGCAACCTTATCAACGACACACCCTCGGCAGCCCGCCCCTAACGGCGCAGCACCAGGCTCTCACTGGAACGAGCCCCCCGGAGAAAGTCCTTGGAAGCTGTGGAGTTCTGTCGACAGAGAGCTGGGGCAGGGTGACGCGGCTGGCTGAGCGCGCGGAGTCCTTCGGGCCGTCCACGGCACCCAAAGGAGGCTGCTTGAGAGACGGGGGAGAACCGGCCTCGCCACCGGACGGGACCCCCGGCGAGGGCAGGGGGACAGCTTGAACCTGCCCCTCACCTGACTCTGGCGTCACTGAAGACCTATTTCAAAATTTCCTTTTTCTAGAGCTTTCTTTCCTTTCCTAAGCCCTGGAAATAAATACAGGCACTTCTTTGGAAGACTAAAACAATGAAAAACTTTTATAAAGGTATGGAAAAAAACAACTAAATAAACTAAAGGAAGTAAGAACACCAAAGCAAACAAGTTCCTAACCTATAAGGTGCCCAGAATTCGAGGTCCCTAACCGTCTCCTTTAAGAGCATCTAACTGGACTCCTGAGTTGACCTGCTTAGAGCAACTAGCAAGGGACAACCCAGAAGAAGGGGACGGTGGCAAAGAGGCTCCTGCGTACACAGCCTTCCCCCCGTATCCAGACAGCGATCTCCCGCACAGAAAACAGGCCCCGCACATAGTGCAGAGCCGAGTGGCTCGGCGACCGAGTGGGCAGGAGAGCCCCGGCTGCCCGGTGGCGCTGCAGGCGTGGCCCCGGAGCCCAGCACTGCCGTCGGGCACCATGGTGACGGCCCTGCACAGACGCCCACATGTCTTCGTGGGAGAAAGAGAAGGCAGTGTGTCTGTTCCCCATAGGCCTAATTTTGATCAAGTGTAATTTCTTCATTTTCTCACAAATTATCTTCCCCACACACCTGCTGGAAGTCACTGTACCTAGGCTTTCACTGCCCTTCCCTCATCAAAAGGCATGGCCAGGACAATCCACGCTTCTCCTGAATTCCGCACGGACTCCTGAACACACAGGGCCGCGGAGGGGCCCCTCCCGCAGCTCCATGGAGCAGGGTGCTGCTGTGCCAAGCACTAGGGGACTCGGTCCCTAGCGCTTTTCATTTTTGAATAAACACATTCATTGTCTCCCTAAAATCAATAAAGAAACACGAAATTAAATAAATGGCTAAACATCCATTTATAAATAAATAAGGCAAAACATCCACAGGTTCTGAACTAAAAGTGAGCTCGCTCTGACCTCATCACCCTACACCTCTGTTCCTGATGCATTTTCCCTAGTAAAGTATCCAGTGTTCACTAATGTAAGAATAAGCGAATGCCAAGTGAAAAGAAAGCCAGAGGGGCAAAAAGCCAGGTAAGAAACAGGATACGAAAGTAATCACTTAAAGGATTAAAAAAAAAAAAAAATCGGCCAACTTGGCCTTGTGCCTTACTTAGACCTCCTGGTTCAACACAACTTCCTTTTTTCCGCTTTACCCTGTGGTCAGTGACTCCCCTCTGCGGTCGGACCGTTCTACTCTGCGCTCAGGAAGACCTACTGCCACAGGCTCCCTTGGCCGGACCACCTAACGTTCCCAGCCCCTCTCACTAGTCCACGCAGCCATACAGCGAAGCTCTAGCGTGGAGAAAAGTCTAGGGGTTTCTGGTACAGCCAAAAGGGCAGGCAGGGCAGCCCCACCTCCGTCTCCTTGCCTCACAGCCCTGCACGCCGCGGAAGGGCTACGAAACGGCTTCCGCAGCGCCCGACGGGGCAGATGCGACACGCCAGGTGAAAGGCCGATCCACGACGGGCGCCGGGTAGAAAGAAGAATCGGGGCCCTGCGAGCACCACTGAGCCGACGACCGCCCGCCAGCCCCAGCGACAGCGGGGTTTCTTGCTATTTGATAAAAATAGACCCGTCATTGTTTAAGCTGATATTAGCCAGGCTTTCTGTCATTTTCAGGCGGAAGGTCCCTCACCTACAACTAAATGGGGCCCTTCAGAATAAAACGTCACGGTGTCACTGACTGTCACCCGAGTCCCGACTGCATCCGTCAGGAGCCCTAAAAGGCTACGGGAAGTAAACGACCTGCCTCCTCCGTCAGCAAGTGGGACTCTAAGCCCTCTCAACAATGTGAGCCGTAAGTAGCTACCTTCAAATAAAAAGCTCCTGCTCTTGACCCTGGCTCTGGAAACCAAAGACGCGCTCTCACTGCTCATACGGCACAGGCAGTAACAGCCCTGTGGAAGAAGCCCTGCAGGCGCACGCAGCGGAGGGGCCTCTCGCAGAGGGAGGTGAGGCTCCTCCCGTGCAGGCGGAGCTCCAGGTGCTCGCACAGCGGCCGGGGCCCCGCCTCGTCCGGGGAGGCCGCGTGGGCCAGGACTAACCTCCCATTGGAAAGGAGGCCCAGGAAGGTAAGTGGTTCTCCTCAGACCAGAAGGCAGCTGTGCCAGCAGCCAAGGCGAGGAGCCAGGGCTCTGGCTCCACGAGGCGCGCCCGGCCCTGCTCTGTGCTGCCTCCTGGCACCGGAGGACAGGCCGGGCCCCTGACCCTCTTCTCATCTCTGAAATGACAGCTGGCCTCCTACTTAACTGTCCAAGGGAACCATCAAGATTAACAAGTCAGAAGAGCAACAACTGAAAGGAAACCATCAATCCACAACTTGCCTTGAATTCCAGGGGGAGTGAGGCGGGGAGAGAGGAGACACATAAAAGGAGATTAGGCTACTCGGCAGAATTTTCGGTTTTAATGTACTATGCAAAATTAAGAGTAAAAGAAGCTATTTTTCATATCAGCCATACACAGTAAAAAATGATTAATTTTTAAAAAAGGATCCTTTACAGTAACATTGAAAAAGTACCAAATATCTAGAGACAACTCTAACAATGGATACACAAGACCTATGCTTAGAAAACACCGAAACAGAAATCAAATAGCTCTATAAGTAGGGGGGACATGTCATTTCATGGATCAGAAGGTGTCAATTCTCTATTTTGATCTATAAATTCAATACAATCCCAATCAAAATTCTAGCAGAATTATTTTTTGGGAAATTGAAAAGGTGACTCTAAACTTTATATGGAACGACAAAGGGCCATGAAGAGCCAAGACAATCATGAAGGACGTATTGTATGAGATAGATTTATAATGTTCCTATAATCAGAGAGTACGTACTGGTGAAGAATGGACAGACAGACCAAAGGAACTGATAAGAAACCCCAAACCCAACCATGCAAAAGACCCCACTTACCTAGACAGCCATATAGAAAAACAATCAAGCAAATACTGACTACATATGTAGCAACACACACAGAAAAACACTGCCAGGAAGATCGAGATCAAAACGGAAAGGCAAAACAGCACCAGGATCACACGGCAGAACACCTCCATGCCTGAAGGGAGCTCCTGAGCAGAACTCAAAGGGCACCAACCATAAAAGACAAGAATGAGACACTAGACTACCTTAAAATTAAGGTTTTCTGTTTGCCAAAAGATACCATTAACAGAGCGAAAAAGACCAGCCTCCGAGTGGGAAATGGAAGCTCTGTGTCCCCCTCCTCCCGGGGTCACGCCCACAATGCTCGGGGACATTCTGCTGGTGGGGGGAGGGCGCTAGTCGCATCTAGTGGGTAAAGGCCAAAGATGCTGCCAAAGATCTCACAACGCACAGGACAACTGCCCACAAAGAATCACAGGAAGCTGACGCAACGCAACAGAACCCGCCCAATCCGACAGGACACTCCAGACGACTGCGCGGTACAGCCTTCAGAGGCGGCACCAGCGTGCTCCCTGATCCGGCAATCCCGCTCTCAGGCACAGACCCCACCAGGACGCACGCACAGTGCACCCAGAGTCCCATGGAAGTGTTCATGTCAGTATTATTTGCAATGGGCAAAGATGGGAAAGAATCCACAAAAGTGCATTTTGTGAGACATTTACACAGCAGGGAGAAAGAACAGGAACGACGGCTCTGTGCTGCGTGGATGGCTCTCACACGCGGAAGGAAAGCCAGACGCGAAAGAAACCGCGTCATATCACTTTTATATGAAGTCCCCAAACAGGCAACAGCAATTTATGGTTTGACAAGTCGGAAAAGCAGCCACAAACTGGAGAAGGTGGGGATGAGCCAGAGGGTATAAGGGTCCCGGCCGCAGAGGAGCCGCGGAGACTGGAGGAGAAGCAGGGGGCTCGGGAGGCACCGCTCCATTTCCTGGTGCAGAAGAGAGGTTAGTGGGGCGTGTTCGCCATGTGAAAATCGGTGAGTGCGCGCACACTGTTTTTATGCACACACACATAACATCGATTTCAAAGTGAATTTAAAGAAAAATCAGTGGCCAGTACTTAAGATCTCCTGTCCACTTCCTTAGAAACTAAAGGCCCTTTTGAGATTTGTGGACAGAGAACATCCACATGTGTGGAAAATAAAACACTTCTCAAGAACTAGCCAGGATGACCCCGGGCTGAGCTCTGAGTACCTGTCGCTTGATTGAGACCAATTCCATGTCCAGCTGTCTCAGCACCGTGGTAGCAGCAGTGGCATTGGCAGACACAGCCTCCACATCTTCTTGAGAAAGAAACATTCCTTTTGGAGGTTTCCTTTTTGCTCTATTTTTAGCTTGAGTACTATGTTTTTCTTTCTTGATCTGAGGAGCCGTCTCAGTAGGGGGCACCTGCACAAGACACGTATTTTGGTAAGTGAGATGCTAGTAGAATTAAAATCCCAAATGGACAATAATAAGCATTATTTCCTTAACATGGCCCCAAACAACCTAAGGCAAATACCAGGCTCTATCACAAGCACCATCTCCAGTTCTAACAGGCAACCAACAGACAGAGCACCGGCTATCAAGACTTGGCCCATCACTCGGCAGTGGGCCCGTCCCTTCCAGCACAGACACGCCCTTCTCCGTGGCCACCCCCGACGGCGCCCATTTGCAGCTCCCGGGAGTGACACAGGGAGAAAAAGAGCTGTGCTCTTCCGCTGAGCTGTGTGTGTACGTACACACACGTATGAACAAGGAGCTATTTTATCTTGACAGTCTCTAGTGATACAGACGGACACATGAACATAGAAAGCACAAATTCAGTACATAAAGATTCATTTCAATTCTTCACATCTTTATGGGAGTTTTAAAAAATGTAAATTCAATATAACACTATATATATGCTGTCATTTTAAATGCACGACTACTGCTCCTTTTTAAAAGTGTTTTCTCTAAATTCAAAACCTCCAGAAATGAACTGCAGTGAAACCAAGGCCAGGAAAGGATACCGTCTTACTGGTGACCACTTTAAGAACAACAAGTTTAGGTGACTGGTCGTAGTCTCATCTTGTTAAGAGTATTGGCAAGGGTGTCAGCAAATGCTGATACAACTGAAAATGGGTCCAGGCTTTCTGCTTCCTACTTTAAAAGGCTAAGGTAAAAAGCCACGCCAACTCTGTTGGCAGCAGCAGGTCCTGCGGCTGCTCCGGGAGAGGGACGGGACAGCGTGGCAGGCAGGGAGCAGGCAGGGAACCAGGCGCTGGAACGGTGGGTGGCTCTTCAGTCCAGAGGGCCTGCGGCCGTGGGACTAGTGTAGGAACGCTTCAGTGTGTAAGCAAACACTTGTTTAACCGTTTTTCTTCTTGAATCAGAAATTGAGCTATACAAATAAGAACTACAGAGATTAACACGAAGTCTACCCTTTTCTCTCATTTAAAATGTTTCATTGAAGAAGTTAATAGAAAAAAGTTACAATAAAAAATAAACTTAAAAAAAAACAACCACCACAAATCGGGGTGGGGGGGGAGGGTGGAGAAAGGACCTAAAGACAATCCATCAAAACAAAGTCACTAAAAACTGCCACTCTAAGTTGGTCTCCCAACCTTAGCGCAGCTAACCCTTGAGATCAGCCTGTTATTTGGACTCTCACACAAGTCACCGGCAGAAGTGCCACGAGGAAGGAATGACGAGGTTCCCACCGGTGATACACTCCATACCAAAAGCACCCTTAAAAACGTACCTAGAACACTCTGACCCAGTACTCAACTTACAGAAAGTAATCCTAGTGGGAAAGAGTAAGTGTACAAACACTACAGTTACGAGAGCAGCATGCCAGCACTGTTTGTAACAGCAAAAAGCAGGGGCAGAGGACTGTACACACCCACAGAAATTAATTCACTCAGCTGTGAAAGGCGTGTATAGTGGAGTAAGGTCCAGCGGTGCATGCAAACATATTTGATGTCAAATACGTTCAAGATAAACTTGAAAGGTTATACAATTTTACATGTACATTAAGATCCCATTTTATAGTGCTCTGAACATAAGTACTTATTCAGAATTAAGGGCACAGACATACACTTTTCACAAAGGATGTGGCCTGGAAAGAGTCACCGAGATGTTCACAGTGACTGTGTGTTTAAAATCATTTCACAGGGGTCTCACACAGGCTTTATTCAGTTTTATGAATGGATACAATAATGAAAAGACTGCCACCCCCATTTCAAAAGGCTAAGACCCTCCCATCGCCCCTGTTCTCAGCAGGCAGTTTACAAGCGTCACCCAGGGCTGCAGGGATCCATGGCCCCTGCGTCCTTGGGCAGCCTGCGCAGTAGTTTCTGAGGGACGGGAGGTGTGCGCTGCAGCCCTCTGGTGTCACCCTCTGGTGTCGCCCGCTGAGCCGGCATGTGCAGAGCCCTAGACCAGCGACAGCTGGGAAGGAGCCACAGGCGGAGAGGAGGAGCCCGCGCTGGCCTGGGCCTCCCAGCCGCGCCTTTCCAACAGCCTGAGATGGCAGCTCAGCAGACGGCGCCGAGGACTCAGCCCCAGACAAACCATACCCCTTCGATGCGGTTTTTTCCTTTAAGACCTCCTAGGACCTCTGCAGCATAAAAAAGGTCCAGTCAGAAACGAAGACTACACTAATTGAAATAAAGAACAACTTAACAGGGAAACAACAGTAGAGTGGATGAGGCTAAGAATCTAATCAATCATTTGGAGCATAAGAAACCAAAAAACAACCAATCAGAACAACAAGAAGAAGAAAAAAATACAAAAAATGAGAATAGTATAGGAAGCCTCTGGGACAGCTTCAAGAGATCCAACATTCTCATCATAGGGGTGCCAGAGGGAGAAGAGAAAGAGCAAGAAATTGGAAATGTACTTGAAAAAATAGTGAAAGAAAACTTCCCTAATTTGGTGAAGGAAACAGACATGCAAGTCCAGGAAGCACAGAGAGTCCCAAACAAGATGGACCCAAAGAGGCCCTCACCAAGACACATCATAATTAAAATGCCAAAGGTTAAAAGAATCTTAAAAGCACCAAGAGAAAAGTGGTTAAGGTTACCTACCGGGGAGTTCCCATAAGACTGTCAGCTGATTTCTTAAAAGAAACTTTGCAGGCAGGGAAGGATTGGCAAAAAAATATTCAAAGTTATGAAAAGCAGGGACCTACAGCCAAGATTGCTCTACCCAGCAAAGCTCTCATTTAGAATCGAAGGGCAGATAAAGAGCTTCCCAGACAAGAAAAAACTAAAGAGTTCATTGTCACTAAACCATTATTTTATGAAGTGTTCAAGGGGCTTATTTAAGAAAAAGAAGATCAAAACTATGAATGATAAAATGACAAAGATACGTATCTATCAACAATTGACTGAAAAACAAACTAAAAGCGAAAAAGAGCAGAGACAGAATCGCAGCGGGGAGAGCGTTATGAGGGTTGCCAGCTTGGGGGGGGGGGGCGTTGGGGGGAAGGGGTAGTAAAGAGGGAGTGGAGGCAGTTCGGCGCCACCCCTGCCACGGCTACCCCAGGCAGGACCCGTCGGAGGGCCAAGGGCTGCGGGTGCTCCTGCCACGCACGGCAGGCGTCCTCCTGTCCACACCGAGGGGCAGCAGTGCCTGCGGGCGGGGGGAGCAGAGACCTCCTGGGATGGCACGTCATACTCAGCACAACAAACCCCAATCTGTTTTAGTATTCATTTCTGATTTCAGCCGAGTAGACTGCGTCTGTTTGTAGTGACAAACTTAACTCACACACAGTAAACGAGACCTGACATATAATGGAAATAAAAGTAAAGAGGGGAGGGGGTTAAGAAGTACAATAGGTGGTTACAGAATAGCCATGGGGATATAAAATACAGCACAGGAAATGGAGTGGCCAGGGAACTTGTACGCATGACCCGTGGACAGGAACAATGGCGGTGGGGGGTGGCGCACGCTGGGTGGAGGTGGGTAAAGGGGGAAAACCAGGACAACTGTAATAGCATAATTAAAAAAATATAATTTTAACAAAAAGACTTCCTTTACTCAGGTTTCTTGGCAAACACAATTCTAAGTTCTATAAAGCCAAGTTATTATTGTTTAAAATGTCATACCATGGTGCCTTGTATGATATAGCACTTAATATAGTAAAGTAGAGTAAGTGAGAAGAACAAAGGTTTTGCTTATGAACTAGTAGTAACATCCATCTACCTGCAGGGAGATAAATACCTCCTTTCTGCTCTCCTTATTCTGATCAATCTCGAGGTCCATGGGGTTATTTCCATTTGCTTCCTCTAATTCATCCTCGCTGAAAGACAAGGAAAAGTTACTGAAAGATTACTTTGTATTAATTTTATTTAATATATAAATATAAGCAATAAACTGATTCAATGATAGGTTTAATATAAAATTAGTATGTTTTCAGACTGCTGAGATAAAAAATTTTACAATTCATATAAAAATACCAATTCTACAGTTCTTTTAGTCTAAATGATTAAGATCAACGATTAACACAGGTTTCTACTTCCCAGACCAGGTCTGTGGACATACTTGAGACACTGTCCAAAAATCAAGTCCCCAGCACCAGGAACGAGCTCCCTGTGAGCAAGATGCCCCATCTGCTCCCCTGTGACCACCCAAGTCTGGGCAGGACAGAGGCTCTGCGGGGGCAGGGACAACTAGGATTCTAAGCTAAGTTCATCTCAAAAAGGACACTCGCACTGACATAGTGCTTTTGCTTATATTCTTCTACGCAGTGCATTTTATTTAAAAAAAAGAAAAGGGACACCAGCCCCGTGGCAGGTAAGAGCGTTGCTCCCAACGGGAGCATGGGCCCCGCAGCACTCGGTTCCAGTGCCCGCATCCCGCCCGGTCTCAGGAGTCCGTCCCAGTGACCGCACACACTGCGCCCTGCGCCTCCCTGTGCCGCCCCGCAGCCCCGCCCCGCGCCTGAGGCAGTCTCTGCTCTGGCTGAGGAAAAGAAAAGAAAGAACCTGGGGTGGAGGCAGTTCGGCGCCACCCCTGCCACGGCTACCCCAGGCAGGACCCGTCGGAGGGCCAAGGGCTCCGGGTGCTCCTGCCACGCACGGCAGGCGTCCTCCTGTCCACACCGAGGGGCAGCAGTGCCTGCGGGCGGGGGAGCAGAGACCTCCTGGGATGGCACGTCATACTCAGCACAACAAACCCCAATCTGTTTTAGTATTCATTTCTGATTTCAGCCGAGTAGACTGCGTCTGTTTGTAGTGACAAACTTAACTCACACACAGTAAACGAGACCTGACATATAATGGAAATAAAAGATTTCAATCAGAAGTTGCTCCAGCGCTAAACTCATTATTAAGCAGGTACGCCACGTTTCTTCGGTGGGCAGAGGAGTACTGATCCACGAACAGGCCCGCTGGCATGTGGGCTGACGACCAAACACAGGCAGCGGCGTCTAGGGCGACGGAGTCACAGACCCTGCCCGCTGGAAAGAGCTCCGGCGGCTCCCTCAGCACCGCTCCCACGGCCTGCTTGGGCCAAGAGGCCTGGGTTCTCCCAACGTGACCCTCAACTCAGTCTGTTCCCACATGTTAATCTCTTTTATTTGAAATTATAAAATACTCCTCTGAGATTGGCCAAATTATTACTAATTTATAAAAATAGTATGTTATAGAAAATGTGGAAAATGTAACTTTAAATAGCCACCTGTACCACACCAGCCTAACAGAAGAACCGTGCGCTGTCTGCCGGCATCTTGGCTGCTGCCATCTCTGCCTGCAGGGCCGAGGAGCTGGTGGGGAGGGCGCACCGGCTGGGGCCTGGGCAGCTGTGCGCAGCGCCTGCCCCGCCGAGCTTGAGCTTCCTCCCAGACGCGGGCCCACGGCTGCCCCGACGCTGTGGCACTCGGCACAGAAGGCTGTGGACGTGCTGACGAAGACGTGTCCTTCAGCTAAGCCGCCCGAAGACTATCGCTTACTAAGAAACCATGACATGCTGCTCGCTCATTCATATACACGAAACAGATGGTCAAAAAGGGAAGGAGACCTCAACTGTACTGGCATCCTGAACGCACCAAACATGACTGTGCTGAATGCCTCTGGACAAGCATACCAAATGAGTGTCAGCCTAGGAAACGAGGTCCCTCCTGTTTGAAGACACCCTTAGGGGCACGAAGGAGCCTGTGGGGAAGTCTGCGCATCCAACCTGGAAGCCTCCTGACTGAAGGAAGAGGGCAAGGAGAGGCGCCTGGGGGCGGGGAGGGGGGCGCGCAGGGCAGTGCCAAGGCCTTCGCACAGCTCCCTGCAAGGGAGCGAAGTGTGTTCGTGAGGTTTGGTTCGGGCAGGGCAGCTGCTGGGAGGGACCCGGCACTGCTCTTCCTTGTCGTGTGTCCCCAGCTCCCAGAACTCTAGTGACTGCAGACGTCCCCAGGTCGGGGGCTGCACCCCCAGGCACCACTGACCTTTCCTCCCGCTCGCGCTTCTGTTTGCGAGCGTGGCGATCCATCACGCTGGTCTTAGTCCGTGTCTTCTTCCACGAGTAGTAAAATTTCACCAGACTTGCTATAGACTTATCAGGAAGCTAAATATAAAAAATGAGTGGCTTTAGATTCAAAGCTAGCATCTCAGAATCAGATGTGCTTAGATACACTTAATTAGGATCACTCTCATGCATTCAGAAACGTCCTAAGTCACGGCTCTTCTCCAATAAGGAAAAAACCATGAAAGGACGCTCATCCATACGTCTTCAAATGCTAAGTGTGACTGTAAGTGAAACGCAGCCAATGAAAGAGTGTAAAGCCAGGTTAAGATGAGCCAGGGTTCTCACACAGCTCCAGCCTCTAACAAAACTTTCGCATTATTTGAAACAATTTCGTTTTAGCACTATTGTAAATGTGAGTAAGCTTTCGCAGTAGGAGCCCATCAAACAGCACCCTAGAGTGTGAGAGATAAGCCGGCCTCCTCCAGGCCGGCAGGGCCCCACATCGCCAGCCCTCCACCCCAAGGCCTGTGCCCTGCACTTGTCTTCTGGAGAGTCCCTTCAGGAGAGCCTGGGCGGGGGCGGGGTCCCTGCCGTGGAGTGGGGAAGGGCCAGGCACGGCTTTACTCCGGTGACTCGTACTGGAGGAGAGGCGGCCCCTCGTCCCCCAGCAGCCAGCCAAGAGTGGCTTTTTCTAGAGGGAGCCGTACTGAACATGGGAATGCCCATGTCCGGGGTGGGGAGCACCCCTATCCCTCAGGTATGCGGCAGAGGAAAGGGGCTGGGGGAAAAGTCAATGGTCTCATCTACTTACCATCTGTTGGATTCTATGAAAAGTCTTCCCATGAAAACTAAAGGCTTGCTCAAACAAGACTTTATCCTCCACAGTCCACTCATCTGGGAAGGGGGTAAAGTTGGGCAAATCAGCCAATGATTTTTCAATATTATGCTTATGCCAAAAGAGCATCCCAAGAGCCTAGAAAAATAGTATCAGTGAAATTTTAGACCGAAGATGTGAACGCAACATTGAAATGGAATGAGGCGGGCAAAAGGAGGGCGCGCGTCTGTCTCCCCACCTGGGCGCATTGCTAAGCGGCGGCCCCAGAGAGATGGCCTCCCGGCGCTGACACCTCATCCCACAGCCCTAGGCGAGCAGGGCCCGGGGCTGCGCGCGGCTTGCTCGTGTGGCAGCGCCGGGAGCGGCTCTAGAACCCGTGCGCTGGCGGGGCACACGCTGATGCCCCTGCAGGTGAGGGGGGGGGGGGGGGGGGCACAGTGCACAACAATGCAAGGGCTTTGTCATTCTTTTGCTCACAAAACACAAATATTCAAAGCTTTTTTCAGCTCAAAGAGAAAAACAAATGAATAAGGAACAAACTAGAAACAAGAGATAACTCAGGAATACTTTCCTGAGAAAAGTCCTAAATTACAACTCTATAGTGAAAACAATCATATTTTTGAAAGTCAAAATTTTAAAAAATTCACAGGAGTATATTTAACAATCAATCATCCAATAATATATATACTTTCTAAATAGAATAAAAAAACTGATCATTTTTCTGGGCAACTTGGTGAAGTTCATGAGCAAGGTTGGAAAAGGAGAAGCATACATTTCTTGCTTTGAGAGACTCTGGAACTACGGACTATCTTATTGTAGTTGGCTTTTTAAACAGTTCTACCATGGTAAAATAATTAAAAATAAGGCTAAGGCTGAAAAGATAGTCTAATTCTATATAATCCTGATTACTTGCACCCTCAGTAATTGAAACTGCCAGGATAAGTGAAAAAATGTTAGTGCCTTATAGGCTGTAAAGTTTAGATCAATGCCAAGGAAAGCAGGACTCCAACTTACTGTGCTTATTTTTAAATAGTAGTTAGAAATGAGGTAGAGATAAGATAACCATCACACTTTTGGAGAAAAATAAATCTCGTGTACTTTCTATTAATAAGCTCCAAACAATTGTCAAAAGAAAGCCTTAGCCAGTTTTTACACTCTGAAAGTGACCCAAACAATTAATGTTAAAATACTACAGGCCTGAGGGGGACAGAACCCTTCAGGAAAAAACCACAGGCCGACAGATCCAGGGCTCCCCCCACCCCGTGCCCCGGGGCGCTCCGCCCAAGGCCTCATAGAGACTGGAGACGAGGCGCCTGCCTGCAGAGGGTCCTCTCCTGCTCGCCTGGGGTGGTGGAAAGGGGCCATAGCCCTGCCTGACCCGTTGGCAGCTCCCGAGGCTGCTGATGGGGAAACACTGCTAATCCCCACACACAGCAAAAAAGGTCAACAGGTCAGCCCTAAAAACCCACCTTTAACAACAAAAGAAAACCATGCCATTACCTGCTCCATGTTGTACCCATGCTTCTCTTTAGCGATGGCGATGTATTCGTCCACTGAAAAACAAGACAGGGGCTGGTGAGCGCACCCAGAGCAGAGCGGCCTCTGAGCGCGGGAGCAGCCGAACCAGCGCTGACCCGCGGGTACAGTCCCGCTGGGAGTCCTACCCGTGCAGATCCCACACACCCCACAGCTGACGGCGCGCGCAAGTGTCCTCGGCGCTTGTCACGGGATGGCAAGATTGTAATTTTTAAAAAAAAACTTGGTACTACTTGTTTTCTATGATAAACAAGTATTTTCTTGATGCGCTGAAAAATATTTAGAAACAAAATATTAAATTGGGGTTTGTTTTTAGTCTTAGCCAAGGCTGAAGAACAGGGAACTTAACTGCTTTATTTAAAAGCCTAAGAGACAGATGATGTGAACCGACGTCTGGTACTTGCTTTCAAGGGCTCAGGAAGCAGCAAGGGAAACCAACTCAGTCCCCAGAAGCTGCTGCCCCCAAATAAGAACCGAGAAAAGTAAGAGGCTACTAATCTTTAGTACTTCTTTATATTCATGTATGACTTTTCTATAAGAATGACAAAAATAACATGAGCTCAGAGACAACCAGCAACACAGAATTGTGCGCAACAAGAGTAAACCAGCCCCCCCCTCGGCCATCTCTCCCCGGGGAGAGGACAACTCGGGGCTGAGAGCAGGCGCCGGGCGCTCCGCCGCCCAGCCCCGCAGGCAGCAGGCTCAGCACCCGGGGCTCGGCGTGCCACTCGACTGTGCCACAGCCATGGCTCCCGACGGCGGCGTGACAGAGAACCCATTCAGAAAAGAGAAGTCGCTTATGAAAAATAATTCAGACTCTTATTAGCATGTATTGTAATGCTGGGGAAAATTTTTCCACTGACAGAGGAAAAAGTCCACTTAAACAGTAACTATTGCAACATGAAGGCATTCATTTTCTCTCTTCTTTTTTTAACATACAAGTACTTACAGACTGACTGCTTACGATGCTGAAAACGTAGCAAAATTCCAGTGTACTTGAGAGTCAGTGGAGGACACACTAAATGACCTTAAAACGAAAGGATTTTAAAAGTGAGGGGGAAAATTACTCCAGAGTGTGTCCTTTGCTTATGACTTCAAAGAGGGTGGATTACGCCAAATAAAAGACACATGTGCTAAGGTTCTGAAAAAGTCTGTGTGAGGGGAGGCTGCGCATCTGGCCAGAGCTCCGCGGAGGAGGGGGCGTGGCGTTTACCGGGACAGCCCCCGGTGCCAGCGGCAGCCTGGACGCAGGGGTGGACGAGGCTATGATGAAAATGAGGCGACGAGACCAGCCGCGTCGCCAATACGGAAGGGCAAGCAAGAAACAACAGACAGAGAGCGGGGGTCAGCGCCGGAGGGTCTGCTCTAGGCGCCGCTTCTCCGAGCGCCGACCTGGCGAGCGCGGCGCACGCGAACCTCAGCTCCTGCCGCGCACGCTCAGCTCCGCGGCGTTCGGACCTCCAGGCACAGCTCCTACCTGGGGGGCGGGGGGCGCGTGCCCTCTGTTACCCTGTTCGTTCATCAAGCCCGTCCCCGCTGCTGTCAACCATATTTAGTTAAAATTTTAGCTGGAAAATTCAGGGAAACAAAAGCATTCTTTGAATGTACTCTATTTTCATCTACTCTTTTGTTTATGAACATAAAAATGGGCTGCTGGTAGGAACAGTAAAACAGACCAAAACGCCGGTTCTGAAGGCCGCCGCGGCGGGGAGCGACGCCTGCCAGGCCGCACACGGCGAGGCGCGAAGCCGGCGCACAAGACCGCACAGCTGGTCGACGTTCCCGGGGACCGCCCGGGGACCCCAGCCGGAAGTGAAGGAAGGGGGACTCCAGCCCACTGCTCAGGCGAAGCCCCCGGGAACGCCGACCAGGACCCCAGAGGGCGACGGAGCGAGTGCACCGCGGGCGGCTGGCACCTTGTGAAAGAGCGAGCATCTGATAAGCACCAGCAGAAACACAACTGTCATCCTCTTCACTGTCCCCAGTGTCCCGCGAAGATTAGCGAAGCATCTGCTGACCGAACACCGGGATGCTGGGATAGGCACAATGGCAATAGTTTAGGTTCGTTTCCAGCAAGTTCAAGGGCGGCACAGGCTAGGGCTGCGGTCGGACAGACCCAGGGCAGACCCCGGCTCTGGCCCCTGACGGCGGAGGCCGTGGCGGCACTGCGGAAGCGCCGTCCTGGAGACCCTGCTCCCATTGGCAGGTCCGCGGCCTTCCCCGGCAGCCGTCTTCCCGGGCTCCCCCGGGCTCCGCAGGCGCGGCCCCCGCTTGGTGTGAAGGCGACGCCCAGCGGACGCCCCTCTGCCTCCTCAGGCAGCGCCCAGGGTCCGAGCACATTCAGACCGAAGACGAGGCTGTGCGGGAGGCTGCGCACAGGCCTCGCCCGCCCTGCGCCGCCCTGAGCGCCCCTTCCCTGCGGTCATGGGGACAGGCCGCGCCTCGCTGTTCCTAGGCGCCCCTGTGCCCGCGACCAGATCCCCAGCTCCTTCACCAAGGATGCCTGTGGCTGCTGGAAAGACAGGAGGGAGGGCAAAGTGAGAATTCTTCAAAACCGCTCATGTGGTTTCCTCAAGCAAAACTAAGCTTTCAACCTAAGAAAATAAAATCCACTCCCAACTGCCCTCATAAAAACAAAGGCTGACGAGATGCTCAGCGTGATGGATGAGAGATGAAACAGGCAGCAAGAGAAAGACAGGCTACCGGAAACAAACCAGTCTGAGACGAAGAACACAGGGCTCCTTCAGGGCTTGACCAGCACCTTCCTGTCTCTGGCAACAGTCTTGATTTTGCCTCTGAAGGATTAAAGGTCGACCAGTGGCCCTCCCAGCGGGGGCGAGGGGCCACTGCCGGCAGAGTCACTGGGAAGATGTGACCGGTGTGATGAGCAAAGTCCACGTGGCTTAAGGAAACGCCAGGCCACTTCCACGGGCCTGGCCCTTTGTGCCCAGCTGCCCTGCCCCAGTGCACAGTGATAGTGCCTGGGAGCCGTCGGGGTGCAAGGGCCAGACCGGCCCTGTGCAGCTTCGCTGACACCTTACACTCTTCATCAGGAGCAGGGGACTCAGAGGTAGTGCAGTCTACTTCAGAAGCAAGCTACCATTGCATAATGCTGCATTTTTTAAAGCTTGAAAATTCCTAGGAAACCACCAAGGAAAACTCTCAACCTTAAGTTACGATGGACTAAGATACACAGCATCCTGGTTCTTTAAAAATACAAAGACCATACACATCATACGCTTTTCTGATGAGAACTTAACACGGAAAGCACAGGTCAGGGAGTGTGCTTTCAGCGCAGCCCCACGTACAGGGAGAGCACGTGTGAGACACATCCAGGAAATTACAATACAGGCAGTAACATCGTAATGACACGGCGTGGCGCCAGTGGGTACCGGAAACACCAGGAGACACTTCGTAAAGTGTATGACTGGCCAACCACTGTGCTGTACCCCTGGCACGAATACAAAATAATACAGAATGTAAACTGTAACTGAAAAATAAAATCAGAGGAAGAAAATTCACAAAATTCCTAAAAGCATAATCAAGCGTTTGGTGAGCTACCCTTACTATAATACACAGAACGCTGTACCAAGTAGCAAGTAACAGACCCAAATACAAAAGGAAGGTGGACTGGTTTCCTTTGGTGGCTTGAAACAAAATATAGGTAACAGAAGAGAACATAAATACATAAAATCACAGTACAGATGTAGGAGAGCAAGGGAATGCAAAATAACCAGTAAACAATGATAATAATGACAATGTTGAATTGAGAAAAGCTTCCTAAAGATTCAGCAGTTGTACTAATTAAGTAATAACAGCAGCTAACACCTGAGAGTTCTATGTGCCAGCCCGTTCTAAGCTCTTCACAAGGATTATCTTTTTAAATCCTCTCCAATAAATCTGTTATCACTCTCATGCACAAATGAAGTAACTGGGACTCAGAGAAATTAGGTGGTTGGGCCAGGACCACACAGAAGTAGGACTTGAATGGACTCAGAGGGCCTGGCGCCGGGATCCGCGGTGTTGAACCTCTGTCTACACGATCTCCTCTCTCTTGATTAAAGGAGGCCGAGGGAGAAGGCCCCTTCGGATAAGAACAGTGTCCTCAGTACAGAGAACTGAGCAAAGCTAATCGACAGAGTCCATCTAGCTTGAACGCAGTTAAGAATACACAACTGTGGAGGACGAAGGAGTGGTGGAAACTGAAGGTAAGAGGGTAACAGCTGCCTTGAGCTAGGCTCCTCATGTTTTAACCCAATGAACTCTATGTCCTTGTATCAATCCTAAGAGTCTCAAGTTCAACTGCAAACAAGGAAGAATGCGGACGAAAGCTGCCGCAGCAACCTTGACTCACCCGGCCCTTGCCCAAGACACTGCAGTCAAACACCTTGCGACCTTGCAGCTCCATGCAGAGCAAGAGGCTGATACCATAAGCGGGGATGAGGATAAAGCTAGAGCTGTAACACAGCTTTTTAAAATGTTTATTATCGTAACATTTGCAGTAGCATTAGGTACCGCAAATAAACATGGAGCCAATTTCTCTCATAACTCAAACTGAGTATGCCCAAATTTCTTCAAAAATATAACAAATATCATGGCATCTTATTAAAATAAGAAATGAGTTATCACTGGAACACAGAATCAAAAGGCGGTTAAATCATTTAAATAAAACAGTTATGCCACCTGGTGGGCACAATGCTTACTACAGTTAACATTTCAAGGACCCCGAGTATCTTCACAAGGGGAACGAGGGCACAAGGAAGATGAGCCACAGAGACCTCTGGAGCATAGTATAGTGAGCTGGTCCTTCCTACTTGGGAATACAGTATACTTTCTTTATGAAAATACTATTTCTTAATGGAGTTTTGTTAAAACTCCACTCTACATTAAAAGCTCTCCCCCTCCTCCAGCACCCAGTAAACACTACACAATCCAGCCCTGTCTTACAGACAGCTGGCTCAAGTGAAAATGAACAACATGAGCACCTTGCCAAGCTCACACACCAGCGCAGCTCCGGCACCTGCCCCTGCCCACTCTGCACCTCTCGGCCACCCTCCGTCCAGTACCAGCGCGTGTGGCTTCGGGCAGGTTCTACCCTGCCTTTGTGCCAGCTTCCTAGTCAATGTTGAGTGGCCTATTACGATCTTAGAAGTGTCCTCCATGGAGAACACTGCATGAGCAATTTTTTTTAATCCTCGCCCAAGGACATGTTTACTGATTTTATTTTTTACAGATTTATTCATTTTTAGAGAGAGGGGAAGGGATGGAGAGAGAAGCAGAGAAAACATCAATATGTGGTTGCCTGGCCCAAAACCCTGGCATGTGCCCTAGCCAGGAACTGAACCAGCGACCCTTTGGTTCGCAGGCCAGCACTCAATCCACTGAGCCGCACCAGCCAGGGCTGCTAACTGATTTTAGAGAGAGGGGAAGGGAGGGAAAGAGAGGAAGAGAGAAACACTGATCGGTTGCCTCTCACATCCACCCCGATGGGGACTGAACCCTAGGTATGTACCCTAGCTAGGGATCAAACCTGTGACCCTTCATTTTACAGGACGACG
This sequence comes from Pteronotus mesoamericanus, assembly GCF_021234165.1. Classification (NCBI taxonomy): domain Eukaryota; kingdom Metazoa; phylum Chordata; class Mammalia; order Chiroptera; family Mormoopidae; genus Pteronotus; species Pteronotus mesoamericanus. The sequence continues at coordinate 2,130,687 of NW_026555082.1, read as the reverse complement.
CTCCAACCAACCTCATGAGCTACACGGGCTATGGCTGTGTAATTTTTAAATCTTTTGTTTTTTATCCTCAAGCAAGGGCATTTTTTCATTGCTTTTAAAGAGAGAAAGGGGAAGGGAGAGAGAAACATTAACTGGATGCCTCCCATACATGCCCTGACCAGGGACTGAACCCTCAAACTAGGTATGTACCCTGACCACAGACCGAACCTGCAACCTTTCGGTTTACGGGAGATGCTTCAACCAACAGAGCCACACCAGCAAGGGCTTTAAAGCTTTTAAATGTTAACTGTAAACATTTTTGTGCTCTGCATTTAAAAGTTTTTCCAGTAAGTCCTGGCCCAGTATCTCAGTTGATTAAAGCATCATCCCGATGCACCAAGGTTACAGGTTTGATCGCTGGTCTGGGCACATATACGACTCAATCAATGAATGCATAAATATGTGGAACAACAAATCCATGTTTTTTCCTCTCTTTCCTTTCCTTCCCTTCCTCTCTCTAAAACCAATAATGAAAAAACTTCAAATTAAAAAAAAGGATTGGAGCATTCCTTTTTTCTGGAACACCTACATTTGCATATCCTCCAGAAAGGCAGATGAGAACTTCCCATATTTTAAACACCGATTGTCACTAGAATGACATCTACTTGTGACTAATGAAAACAGTTAACTACCTGTCTTGCCAGCAATGCCCAAAGCCCACTTTAAAGAATAAAGTCGCGAGTGACACACGATCCCCCTGGATCTCTCACAGCAGGTCACCTTACTCGGTATCTCGGTCCCTAAGCAGGCAGCTGCGCACTCAGAATAACTTCGTTTGCTCTCAGATATGTTTTGTTTTGAACAATATGAGCTCAGAAGGAAACCATGCTGCTCAGAACAAGGTCTGCATCTCCCTTAACTAAAGGCCACCTCTCCGTGATGGCAGGAGGGAGAGAGAAGCCTGGCGCCGTTGATACGGCCCGATCCTCACAGCACACCCTGCAGAGAGCGCCTGGGCCCTGCGACAACCCTTGGTTTCCAGCAGGAGCCAGCAGGCTGAAGCCATCTCCTCACCTGTAAAACAAGAGGAAGATCAGGTATCCTGCTCCAATCCTTTCCAATGTGGCAGAGGAACTGAAACATATATGTGTAAAGTATTATCAAAATTAATTTCCTCAGCCCCTGCTGGTGTGGCTCAGTGGACTGAGTGCCTGCCTGAAGACCACAGGGATGCTGGTTCATTTCCTCGTCAGGGCACAGGCCTGGGTTGCAGGCCGGGTCCCCAGTAGGGGGCGTGCGAGAGGCAACCACACACTGATGTTTCTCTTCCTCTCTCCCTCCCTTCCCCTCTATCGGAAATAAATAAAATGATATCTAAAAAAATAAATTTATTCCTTCATAAACATGTGTGATGTTCAGCTAGAGGAAAGCGGGCTGTTTGGAACCACAGTACTGGTTTAGCCAGAGAACGGCCGAGGGCCCTGGCAGACGGGCCATCGCCTCAGCCACCTCCAGAGCCCAGACCCTGGTCTCTGCCCTGATGTGTGCGCGTGCGCACAGGTGTGTGCACGGGCACACATACGTGTGTGTGCGCGCTGGCTATGTGTAAGTGCACATGGATGTGGACATACACTTGGTGTGTGTAAGGTTCTCATAAAGGACGATGTGCACAGAAAAGCGCACACCGAAGGACACAGCCAAGTGGAAAATAAACACACTTATATCAGGGAAAGAATCGACTGCACTTTGGAAGTTTTTGGTTTGCTTTTATAATGCTTCCAGGGGGTTATGATAGGCCAGTTTTGAGAATCAATGAATGAGAGCAGAATATTAATGTGTAAAGAGCATGGGTTTGATAACTTTCCCTTTTTAAAGTGATAAAAATCATGTCGACAAGCACAACATTTTTAAAGGTTTTCATATTGAAAAGATTATGACAATATCAAAACCACAGCAACAAGAAGAAATGTACTTTGAGGTCTGTGAACATGTGAGCTGTGAATTTCAATCAGGCAAAAAAATTTCCTTTCAGTGACTAAGGACGGTCTTTTTAAAATTACCAATTTCTTTGTTTATTTTTCTTTTTAAATCCTAGAAGAAAACATAGGCAGTAAAATCTCAGACATCTCTCAGCAATATTTTTGCCAGTGTATCTCCTAGGGCAAGGGAAACAAAGGAAAAAATAAACAGGTGGGGCTATATCAAACAAAAAAGCTTTTACATAACAAAAGAAACCATCAACAAAATGAAAAGGGAACTCACTGTATGGGAGAACATATTTGCCAATGATACACTTGATAAAGGGTTAATTTCTAAAACATAAAGAACTTCTACAACTCTAAATCAGGAAAATAAGCAATCCAGTTTTTTTAAAAGATTTTATTTATTTATTTTTAGAGAGAGGGAAAGGGAGGGGGGGAGAGAGAGAGAGAGAAAGAAACATCAATATGCAAGAAATACCAGCAGCCCAGCCATGTGCCCTGTCTGGGAATCGAACCAGCGGCCTTTTGTTGTGCAGGCCAGCACTCAATCCACTGAGCCACACCAGCCAGGGCAGCAATTCAGTTTAAAAATGGGCAAGGGACCTGAGGAGACACTTCTCCAAAGAGGACATACAGACAGTTCATAAACATATGAAAAAATGGTCAACGTCATTAATCCTCAGAGATTCAAATTAAAACTACAATGAGGTATCACCTCACACCTGTCAGAATGGCCACCATCAATGGATCAACAAACAAGTGCTGGCGAGGATGAGGAGGAAAGAGAACACTCGTGTGGGTGGGAATGCAGACGGGGCAGCCCCTGTGGAAACCAGTGAGGAGTTCCTCAAAAATTAAAAATGGAACTGCCTTTTGACCCAGTGATCCCACTTCTGGGAATATATCCTAAGAATCCCAAACACTAATTTGACAAGATTGGGCGCGTTCCGGGTAGTATGGCCTCATTAATTCGAAAGAATACATGTACCTCTCTGTTCACTGCAGCATTACTTGCAACAGCCAAGATCTGGAAACAGCCCAAGTGTCCATCAGCAGATGAGTGGATAAAAAGAGCTGTGGTCACAGACACAATGGAACCCTACGTGGCTGTGAAAAAGAAGGAACTCTTACCTTTGGCGACAGCAGGGACGGGCCTGGCGATGATGCTGAGCAAAACAGGCCCATCAGAGAAAGAGACACACCATTTGATCTCACTTACAGAGGGAATCTAATGAACAAAATAAACTGACGAACGAAACAGAACCAGAGGCATGGGCGTGTGCGACAGACTGACCACCGCTGTCAGAAGGGAGGGGTGAGGGGACTGGATGAAAGGAGGGGAAGGGCTCAGCCAAGGAACGTGTGTGCGTGACCCGCAGACCGGACAACAGTGTGGTGAAGCCTGGGGAGGTCGGGGACAGGGGCTGGCTGGAGGTGGGCAAAGGCGGGGGGTGGGGATGGGGACACCTGTAATTGTGTCAACAATAAAGGCAAAGTTAAATCAATAACCAACCGGCTTCAGGCCTGCGCGCTGCTGCGGCGTCAGGAGGGGTGACCAGAGGATTTGAAAGCCTCAAGTCCCAGTAGCTCCTTAACGCCAGGACCCAAACCCCGCCTCACGGGGCACTGGTCCTTTCGCCCGCCCTCTTCCGCCTGCACAGACAATGGCCCTGCCCCGGCACAATCCACCAGCACACGAGGCTCAAGAAACGGGGGCCTAAAAGAGATGTGAGTGGCCGAGAGAGGCTCAGTTACCGGAAGTGCACGGGGATGCGACAGGATTCTGCCCACCACAAACTTCACACTAGTCACTTCCCCTCTGTGGGCCCACTTGCTCTGCGACCCTGGTGGGCGGCTGGGCGAGAACACAGGGGTGTGTCTGTCCGGAGGCGGCCCCTCCCCACTGCCAGCGCTGCTGTGTTCAACGCTCCCGTCTGGTAGGGGGTGGGGGGGCCTCCATCCAGCAGAGACGCCGAAGCTTTTAAAAAGGGCCGCAGAAGAGCATCGTTTTTTACAACAAACTAACATGCTTCACACTTGGTTTTCTCCACTGACTCAATGAATCTTTCAGCCCTACTGCATGCCCCCTGTTGCTTATACAGCCACGACTAAAACAGACAGTTCCTGCTTTCATAGAACTCAACGTCTGGCTGGCTAATTACACAAATAATTAATTTCAATTGTTGTAAGTGCCAGAGAAAAAGAACTATGGGTGCACTTAACTGGGAAACCTGATCTGCAGAATCAGGGAAGACTTTGGTTTCTAATGGAAAGGACATTATGAATTCCTGCTTACTCATGTGTTACTTACTATAGGAAAAAAATGAAAAAAATACAAATGGTCAAGAATAGGAACATAGCTAAATAAGCTACATGATAGAATATTATTCAGGATCAAAATTCAGTTTAACTTTTAATCAGGAAAATTAAAAGTTGAATAACTAGTATATACAGTATGATCCATACGTGCTTAAAATCAGAGTGCACACAAGCCTAGCAAAAAGACACAAAAACAGAATGTTAACAGCGGTTATACACGCATGCTGAGATGAAGGAATTTTAGGCTATTTTTAATAATACAAACAAGCTTATGTGTGTATGTAATTTCCTTTCTGAACCATTTGAGAGAATCATATATAATAACCTTGTACTCAAATACTCAGCATAGACTAACTTGTATTAAATACTTGGCATTTCTTTTTAAAATTTTTAAAAATATGTTTAGTGACTTTACAGAGACAAGAAGGAACACAGAAAAACACTGATGTGAGAGAGAAACACGGACTGGTTGCCTCCAGTACATGTCCCGACTGGGGATTTAACCTGCAACCTGAGTCTGAGCCCTGACCAGGGACCGAACCCTTGGCCTTTTGGTGTATGGGACGACATTCCAACCAACTGAGCCACCCGGGCAGGGCAATATGCATCTTTCTAAAAATGTCAACGTATTTTTTATAGAACCACAGGCCATTATCATACCCAACAAAAGCAGCAAACATCTTTGGTATGAGAAACAATGTCACACTCGCAGAGCTGTCTGAAATGTACAAGCCCGACAGTCTCAATTACGGAAGAGCGCGTGGAGCACATCAGTTCTGAATTTTACTGGCAGCAGTACAAACCAGCCTGACCCCTTTGGAAAAGAACTTAGCGTTCATCTCTTAGAGCTGTATTCTACATTCTGGATGGGTATCAAGACACAGGTCAATAGGATGTTCCCAACAATGGTAGCTGTAATAGTACAAAACCAAACAAATGTCCATGAGAACAGAAGGATAAGTTATGGTAACAAAATAAAAATTTTTAAGTTTAAAAGATGAAGATAAGACACACTGTTATGATTAAAGGGTAAAATAACCCTTGATTTTAATGGAAGACTTCTGCTACAGTGTGTAAATTTAGCTGTGTCTTTTCTATTAACTAAGGTTTGCATATTTTGGCTAACTCTAGAGCACTTAAAGAGAACAAAAATAATAAAAATAACTTTCACAGGCCAAAAAAACATCATTTTAATCACAAGCTTCAAGCTCTATGATAGCCATTTATTCATAAAAAAACAGAAAACCAAGCTCATGTTAGCTGGCCCTATCCTTAGCCCTGCACGGCTTCCAGTCACAGAACTAGCACATGAGGACTTTAGGTCCGCCTTCTCCCCTGGAGGTGACCTCAGAATCCACCCGGACAGCGTCCCATTAGACCGAGAGCTACTCTGGGCAGGGACCTAGGACTGCTCATTCTTGTTGTTCCCCCGTGCCTGGCCCTTACACAGCCTCTCAAATGTTTACTGAGCAAACGAACAGCCACCACAAGGCGAGTGGCAAGAAGACAGCGCCAGGGATTCCAAACTGCTCAGGGCGCGAAACAAGAGAGCCCGAAAGCCGTGCGCGAGTGTCCGCAGCCCTGCCACCTTCGCCCGCACTGGACAAGCATTCAAGGAACAGCTGCCACATGCCCCCAGAGGAGCGACACGGAATGGCACAAACGGAGCTCCCGCACCACCGGCTGTCAGCAGTGGTGTCTGCTGACCACTGGAGAGGGCCTCTCTGTCGGTGACACACACAGGGGGACTAGGGGAAGGAGCCCGGTGGCCACTGCGGAACAGAGCAGCCAGGCCAAGGCACAGACCAGGCTCCAGGGAGCGCATTCAAGATGAGTTCAGGGAGGCGGAGGTTGGGGCCAACGGTCAGGCCTTTGGCTTTAACTCATACTGGGCTGAAAGGCCGATGGAATGCCTCGGACAGACTCCCGGCATTCACTGCATGCCCATGAAACCCCCACAACACCACAGAACCCTGCAAATGTGCACTGACGTCAAATGTGCTGACACGGAACAACTTCTGTGTCTGCTGCAGGTCAAAGGAGGGTTCTCCTTCCAAGAAAGCTAAACTTATTTAAAAATCTCTAAGTTGACTTTGGTTTTTGACACAGTTTTGAATTCTCCATGTCTAGCATGTTATATGTGTTACTTTTTCTTTACACTCAGTAGTCAGCCAACTTTTTAAAACATCATCCAGTGTGATGGTCGTTGGCACAGCTAATGCGTTCGCTCTTTATTTTAAAGGGGACCAGCACTTACCATTGTACCAGTTTCTCATTTAAAAAAAATAAAAACAGGAAGCAATCACTTAAATAACTGCAAAAGCACCAATTACATATAACCTATAAAATACATAAGGTACAATAAATGAGCAAGACCACCTGTTTCACTAACGTCCAGCAGCCAAAAGCTGTGCTACCATGCGTACGCCCGCCTATGCCCATGGCGGCCACAGGGGGCCTAGGAAATCTGCAGCCGCGGGCGGGCTGCAGCCTGGCCTCCCCTCCGGCCCCTAGTCACCGCTTTCAAACCTTCCCTTGAAAGGAAACAATAAAAGAAAATCACCCTCTCTTTATTCCATTTCCTAACCTATGCTCTCTTCAAAAATTCTCTTCTGAGAGTTCTCCTAGGCCACAGTTTTATATTAGATTTGACCACAATTGCTTCAGTAAACTTTTTTGTTTTTCTTAAAATAGTAAAATGGACCAGGCTGAGAATAAGAGCTGGCCTAACTCTACATACATTTTAAAGAAGGTAAGATTATCTATCTAGTAAAAAACAAACAAACAAAAATAAAACTTTTCAGATTGCTTGCTTTGCTAACCTTCAGCTTCCTCTCCACAAAGCCCAGGCCCTGGGTGGGCACCTGGAGGGGACAGGCAGGGCCAGTGCCCACACTGCGCCCAGCTCAGTGGTGTCCCTGTGGAGAGGAGGCCGAACCAGGCCCTCAGGCGGGGGTGAGCAGAGTGGACTTGTGGGGCGCAGACCATGCAGGATGATGAGGGGACCCGCTCCCGGGCGGGCAGCAGGGGCTGGGGAGCTGGCCAATGCGCCGAAACACGGCGCCTGGCAGGCGGCATCAGTGCGCGCGTGGACAGACTCGATGGCGGTGCAGTGCTGGGGAGCCCAGATAGAAGGCATCGTGCTTAACTGAAAGCCCCCACCTCGCCCCACACCCTTGTGGCCTCTGCTGCTCCTGAGTCGGTTTCGACTCTCCCACCGCTGCGGCCCCAGCCTCCGACCGCCCCAGCCCCTGCAGCGGCGCGGGCCGGGCCAGGGCAGCGGGGCCCCCCGCGGAGCGCCCCTGGCTTGCCATGCTCAGGTAGGTCTGCAGCCCCGCGCCCCACTGCTCTACACCCCAGGCTGTCAAGGGCTTTCTAACGTGAACTGTTCCTGCTAGCCAAAGACACCTCGAATATCCTTTCCAGTGTCGCTGGTTCCCGCCTCCCCAAGGGCACCCCTTGTCCGGGCCAGGCAGGTCTCCGAGGTCAGGCCCGGCACCTCCGCCCTGTGCTGCGGGCCTGCGCAAAGGCAGCACCAGCCTGCTCCCCCCGAGAGCGCTCTCGTGCCCCCTGTCTAGCCAGCACACGCGTGCAGGCCTCAACGCTTCCCTCACACGCCAACTGCTTCCCACGCTCCCCTGGGCTCCACCCAGGACAACAGAGCCCTTCCTGCTGGGCTGGGAGGGGAGCAGGAGAACAGTGCGGACAAAGGAGGTGCCTGGTGCCCACGCAAAGCAAGAGGCAACTGTCCTCTGCTCCAATTAGTGAGTGCTTCTCAGTTTCTCTCCCTGTCCAACTTCATTCACTCCGCTGTCCCCGGAATCTCACGGCATTGTTTAAAGTAATTTTCCACAATCGTTTGTTATACTATTTACATCCTGTTACCCTCATCTGTGCTATTTGAAATTACTTACATCTTCTCTACATGAAATGTCTCTACAGGGCACACTTTCTAGGCATATGCCAAAGGTTGTATCTTAGATACGCGGCACAAAACAACCGCTGCAGTATCAGTATTAATTACAGTTTACTTAATGAAGCAGGGTGTGAAGGCAGAGGTATGTAGCGATGCAGCCTGTAGACTAGAAATCTAGCCAAAACGTGGCTACTAACTAGCTGTGGGACCTTAAGCACTAGACTGAACTCAGTTTTTCACATTTGAAGAGCAAAGCTGGACTAGAGGAAATACAGATAAATGACTTCCTTAAATGTTCGTTTGTTCCCCTCTTTGAATATAAGTTTCCGGAATCCTTCACTCCAGGTACATTAAAAGGCACACAAAGCTACTCAATAAAAATATAAATCAAACCAATTCTCACTAAATAAACTCAAATTCAGTGTAACTCTCTAATCGAGATACATTTGGAGAAAACTAGATGCCATGAGTCTAAGATTCATCTAGAAGAATAAATACATGAGCCAGGAACACAGAGAAAAATAAAATGGTGCTAAATCAGCACGCACCCGATACATTAATGAAACAAAATCCAGAGTCCGAAAGTGGACCAAAGTACAGAGGAGTTTAATACAAGTGAAGGGCACACGAATTCAATACGCCCAGTAGAGCAACGATGCAGACTGGAGGGGAGGGAAAGGAGGGGAGGCCAGAAGAAACATCAGTATGTACGTCTGTAATACCGGGGGGTGGGGGGGTCTCTTACACTTGACAGTGCACTAGAAGCTACAAATAAGATTAATCAATTTAACTAAACATAGTTTTTAAAAAACAAATAAAACAGCCGTGACTGGTGTGGCTCAGTTTGTTGGGCATTGTCCTGCAAGGCAAAAGGTTGCCAGTTCAATTCTCAGTCAGGGCACAGGTCTGGGGTGTGAGTCCAGTCCCCGGTAGGGGCGCCTATGAGAGGCAACGGATTGATGTTTCTCTCCCTCTCTTTCTTCCTTCCTTCCCCTCTCTAGTAAACAAATAAGTAAATAAATAAATGGATTGATTGAATGATTAAATAAAACAAAAATAAAGTTAGATTAGCTGCTACTTACAGAAGAATTTAATAAAAAGTCAAAATCCAAAGATGCTCAACCTCCATAATAATTAATGGAAATCCTTTTCCATCATTTCAGTAAAGTTCAAAAAAATGCATATGCCCACACAATGAGGTACCACCTCACGTTCACTAGGATGGCTACTATCAAAAAACAAAGCAAAACGAAACAGAAAATAGGCGCTGACAAGAACGTGGACCCTGGAACCCTTGTGCCGTGTTGGCAGCAACGTACCATGAAGCAGCGCCGTGGAAGCTGCTATGAAGCAGCGCCGTGGAGGCCCCTCATAACAATAAAACACGGAATTACCAAACCCGGCACCTCCACCCCTGGATGTCACCCCAAAGAACTGAACGCAGGGGCCTTGAAGAGGCACCTGGACACCTGTGTCCACAGCAGCACTGATCACAGCAGCCAAAAGGTGGAAGCAACGCCAACGTCCGTGGACAGATGACAAAGTGTGGCCTATTCCTACAATGGAATTATATTCATAAAAATGCAGGAGACAATTACATGGAGACATGTTACAATGTGACTAAACCCTGAGGGCATTATGTTAAGTGAAATAGTCACAGAAAAACAACAATTGTATGAACGCTTTTCCATGAGACCCTAGAGCGTCCAACTCACCGAGTTACAAAGGGGGGTGGTGGCTGCGGGGGGCGGGGGCAGGGGGAAGGGAATGTTGAGTTGTTACGGGAGCAGAGTTGGTTTTGCAAAATGAACAGAGCTCTGAAAGTTGGCTGCACAACGTGGATGTACCTAATTAACAATGAACAGTACACTTAAAAATGGGTAAGATGGTAAATATCATGTTGCATTTACAATTAAAAATAATTTTAAAAGATTTTAAAAGAAAATATTAATATACCCAGCGTTAAGATTTTGGAAAGTAGACACACTCATATAACTCTTTAGATGAAACATGGAAAAAAACCTATAAAATTGAAATGTATGTTCCATTTGACCTATCAACCCCACTTCAGTGATGTTTTCTGCAGCACTGTTTAGAAATGCTTAAATGATGACACACCCATATTATGTGACTATTAAAAAAAGATATGCTGGCCCTGGCTGGTGAGGCTTAGCGGATTAACCACCGGCCTAAGAACCAGAAGGTCGCTGGTTCAATTCCCAGTCAGAGCACAGGCCTGGGTTGCAGGCCAGGTCCCCAGCTGGAGATGTGTGAGAGGCAACCAACTGATGTTTCTCTCTCATATCAATGTTTCTCTCCCTCTCTTTCTCCCTCCCTTCCCCTCTCTCTTAAAAGAAAGCAGAAATGGAGGGAGGGAGGGAGGGAGGGAGGAGAGGGGAGAGGGGAGGAGAGGGGAGAGGGGAGGGGAGAGAAAAGCTGCACACCTATTAGAGTGGCCAAAATACAAAACATTAACAACAAGTGCTAGTGAAGATGTAGAGCAACAGAAACTCTTGTTTTTGGTAGGAATGCAAAATGGTACAGTCACTTCAGAAGACAGTTCTGCAGTTTCTTACAGAACTGATGCACTCGTACAACACAATCCAGCAATCCTGCTCCTAGGTATTTATCCAAAGGAGTTGAAAACATGTCTACAAAACTTATGTCCACATCAAAACCTGCACACAGATGTTTATAGCAGCTTTATTCATATTTGCCAAAACCTGGAAGCAAACAAGATGATCTTCAGTTAATGAACAGATAAGCAAACTGTGGTAGATCCAGATGGTAGAATACTATTCAGCACTAACAAGAGAATGAAGTATAAAAAGACATGAAAGAACTTCAAATGTACACTATTACTAAGTCAAAGAAGCCAATGTGAAAAAGGCTATATATACTCTATGATTCACACTCTATGACATTCTGGAAAAGGCAACATTATACAGACAGCGAAAAGGTCAGTGGCTACCAAGGGTTAGGGGAGGGCAGGGTCGCAGAGGCAGACCACAAAGGGTTCGCTGTGGACCATGGTGATGGATGCGTATCGTATTACATTCGTCAAACTTGCAGGAGAGCATTTGAGGACTTGCTCCCCAGAATATGCCATTAGTTTGGCTCAAATAAAGTATTATAAAATTTTTTTTAAAAAGCCCTGGATGGGGATGAGCACTGGCCTGCAAACCGAAAGGTCACTGGCTCGATTCCCAGGTCGGGACACAGGCCTGGGTTGCAGGCCAGGTTCCCAGTTGGGGGTGTGCGAGAGGGAATCAATTGATGTTTCTCTCACACATCAATGTCTCTCTCCTTCTTCTCCCCCCCTTCCCTTCTCTCTGAAAAGATAATAAAATCTTTAAAAATAAATAAGTAAAAATATTATGTATAAAAACATAAGAAAAAGAATCTATTGTAAATAGTGACTATAAGAGGGCATTAATCGTCTACATTACATATTCTGTACTGTTTGAAATTACAACAGCATTTACTTTTATAAGCACAAAACAACTTTAACCCTAAGAGGCAGAACTCTAAACAGCTGCTTGAGAAGAAACAAACAAGCACAGGAAAGGCTAAAGACCTAGAAATATCCTTATAAATCAGAGATATTATTTCAAAATCTACACATGCTCCAAATCTACTTCTATGTAGAGTCAGAACCAAACCAACATTAGACAACCAACATGTTCACATTCTTTCAAAATAAGGAAGGTAAGTAGAACAGACTTCTTTTTTGCCTATACACTGGGGAAGTGGCCGATGTCGAACAACGAATTATGTGCGCTTGTTTACATTAACACTATAATTCCATTTTCAGGTTTATGATCAGACTCAAGGAGTGTGATTCCCAAAGCGCCACAAACCGGTACCTACTGAGAGGAACCGCACTCACACTTACGCAGGTAAACAAGTTCCCATCAGTCCACAATGCCATCCCTAGGGATATAACCTAAGCAAATACTGAAAACACAATGAAACAACAACAACAAAAACAAAAAACAAAAAAATGGACAAAAACTCTACGGTGCAGTTTATCACTATAGTCTTCTTTTACAAAAGCCAACAAATGAGAAGCAATCTAAAATTTCAATAGAGGAATGGTTAAATACACTGCTATACTCATATGATAGACTATTACATCGTTATTATAATGTGTACATGAGGTTTTATCAACATGGGAAATGCTTAGGTCAATGTTCAGGAAGACAACACACAGACATATAAAACAGGTCCTCAAATAATATTATTTTGTTACAACGTTGATGGATGTGGGAGAGTGGGCGGGGCAGCAAATAATTCCCATGAGTTGGGGACCGAGTTGGGGCTCCTGCCCACGGATCGTGCGCCGTGCCGTGCGCCGCGGCCCCACGCCTGGGCGGGCTCTCTCCGGAGCTCCGCTTCCTCCCACATCCCAGAGCCCCAGGCCGGCGGTGAGTGGCGTGTCTACACTGCCCGGTGTGTGCGAGGGTGAGTGGCCCCGTGACTGGCGGCCGGGGGGCGGGGGTCCTGTCCAGGGTGATCCCGCCCTGCACCCTGAGCAGGAATCAGCGGGTTAAAAAAATCATTATCTTGTTTTTATTCATCTTTCTCAGAGGTCTGTATAGCTCACATTTATTTCAATGTTTAATATCAGAAATGTTTTGGGTCTTCACTGAAAAGTTTGGTGATATTTTTGATACTGAAAACTGGCTGCAGGAACTTAACTCTTGCTCACATCAATTAGCCTCGGGTAACACTGGTTTCGTTAAATTATGCTGTTTCACTTAAAGTCGCAGTTTCCATGAATCTATCGTCGATGGCAAGTGAGGACTCACTGTACACATATCCATGTACAGAAACACCATCATCTTACTTACACAAATATGCACAAAAAGGGGGGGGTTGGGAAAACATCCCAAAATATTTAACAGTTACCTCTGGAAAATGGAATAATGTGTGCACTGTTTCTTTATACTTTTCTCTGTCTTTTGAACTTTTGACAATATATAAAAATAATACTTGTAGATTGTTTTTTAAAGTTTTAACCATTACATGCAGGATTTTCATTAAAACTGCAAATTTAGGCAATACCATTGTTTAAAAATCTATTAACTTGTCATATTCTGCTCTCTTCTTCTAGGGTTAGCAAAAATAAGACAATACTAAAATTAAATTTTGACTCCAAAGATGCCAACAGGTAATCCAGCAGCAGGAGGCACTGATATAGTCTTGAACTGTAATAACAGGATCATGGCTCAAATGTAGAGGAAACTGACACTCGGTGAGCTCAGCCCTTGAGAGCTGCGTTCCGAACGCCACCCAGGGGAAGGGTCAGCCAGCCTGCACTGGCTCCATCACTCCCTGACTGCTGGTTTCACAGCCCTCTTTGACTAGTGGAATGCCACCTGCAAAATAGGGACAAAACCTCCTCTTGGGTTATTGTGAAGACTAAATAATACAGGAGTGCAGAAAGCATTTTAGTACAATGCTTGGCATAAAGGCTCAACAAATGCTCACTATTCTTAGTATTTCCATTCTGGCCACCATCGCTTGAAATGGGTATTGCAACCCACGGCAACATAACCAGGGGAGCAACCGAGACCAAGAGAGACCCCACATCAAACCAGCGAATAACCCTCAGGCAGGCTTGGCTTGGCCGGGGGCAGCACGGGAGGTGGGACGAGATCATCTCAAAGGCACAGACGGGCAGGCCTAGTTAGCAGAGTTCAGGGAAGAAAGCGTTCCAGGCAGGCAGATTTTCAGCTCTCTGTCAGAAAGAACACGTTTCAAATGGAATAGGTTGCTTCTGTGGCTCACTGCGCATGCTCAGAGAAGGAGAGGGAGTCTTTTAAAGGTCCTCCCCAGCACAGCGAAGGCATCAGAAATGCCAACACACTTCCTTCTGCTGTTCTGTTTCCCATTACGAACTCATCAAGCACCAGTCTGATGGAGGCAAAATCCAGGCACCCCTAAAATCCGATTGTGCTGAGGTTATTATTGCTGAATTTAGCATTGTAAGAGTAGCTGAATTTCCCATGTTCCATGGAGGGTGCTGTACCAAAAAAGGATCCTTCTTGGACAAAATTAAACGTGTTTCTTTACCATATGAGCTCTTTGCATCTTAAAATGCTAACACAGTGCTGAGTATACAAGTGGAGGGTATTTAATACACTTCGTCTTCCTGCTCACTTGGCATAATCTGTTAACACCTATTTTAATACTGCAAAACATTATGTGGGAAATCCTGATCAAAGCCTACAAGTTCCAGCCTCTACTCACAATTCAGTGGTTTTCTGAACAGTTACGACTGGTCACTTTTTAAAATAAAGCCCTGTCACGTTTTTTAGAGCATTGATCTCGTTAACTTTTGGAGCGGGGGAAGGGGAGGATCAAAGACCCATCTGAAAACCCAATGTCCTGTCTCCAGAAAAATGTACATATACCAAAAAACTCTGCATGTGAATTTCCAAGTTCACAAATCCTCATCAATTCCATCCACAGAGCCCCGCTAAAAAATTCTCAAAAGGGGATTTTGTTTTTCTTCTAAGTTATGAAGAAAATAAAAACTGAAAATGGCAAAAACTACGGTAATAAATACAAAATTATTTGAGCATAAGGGGCAAAAAGGTGAAAAAGCAAACTCTAAAAATACAACTAATATTACTAACAGCTTTAGGACTGCCCCCTACCCGCCAACACACATAAATCCAAGCTAGCTCAGAATATTCATCCTAGCAGGATTTTAAATACATGAAACAAAAAGCCAAAAAGTTTTGCTTCTGGCTAGGCTAAAGTCTTGTATTATAATGCACATTCCAGTAACACCCATTTGACTTCTGTACTCTGTCAAATTACAAATCTGTTCAACTTGCCATCTTTACAAATCTCTAAATTCCCAGCTGCATTATATATAATCTTCCTTCCACTCTATGCCTTTCCTCCTAGTTACTTCAGTATTCGCTTGGACGGCATTTTGAAAAAAGCAGATTGTGAAACCGCAGGTTAGAAATCTTTCAAACATGACAGGCCAAAGTAAAGAAATACACACTTTCAAACTCTTACAATTATTTGTATGAAAAATGTAAGAGAACTGTAATATATGTAGGGACTTTAGCTACAAAGTTTATTTAGAACTGTGCATTAAGTAAGAAATTGAAAAATAAAGGTGCTCTAAAACTTACGTTTTGCTTCTGATAGATTCTGATTAGGTGACCAGACCAGCATGCCAAGATTGTCTCGTTCTTGACTGCGTCTTGCTAATTTGGCTTGGTAGAAATAAAAAAGAAAATTCTCATTAGAACGTAGCAGACATATGAGGCAATGATTAACACCACCACTCTGGTCTTTTAGCATCAGAACATAATGCCGTCGCCCACCCTTCACTGAAATCTGCCCCAGTGCTGTCCACCTGCCCCTCTGGGTGACGGTGGGGGTGGAGGAGGCTCCGAGGTCTGCTGAAACATTTCTACTTCGAAGTCTTCTACTTTACCATCACTTACGTAACATACGGGTACGTATGTGGCAGGTACAGTTACTATTCTCATACTGTTACACTGTTAGGTCATTCAGCCTGAAGGAGGCAGTCAGGACTGGACTCAGAATGGCCAGCGCCCTAGGGTGTAAGCGCTACACACCATGACACTCTGCTTTCGGGCATGGGACATCTAAAAGGGAAGCTGCATGTGGCAAGCTGCTTGAAGATTCTTCCAAAATATGAACCTTCATGTGTGCTTAAAATACCTTTACCCTTCTCTGACAGAGCAACTTTTTGGTGACTTGACAGCAGGAATCCAAAGATTTTTTTCAACAACTTTGTTAAAGAATAACCATTACAAAGATTTAATTTGAAAGGAAACTTCTGTAATACATTCGATTTCTTAAAAATCTGTGATACAAAACGGTAGGCCATCAGGTTTACAAGTGCCATAAGAAAGAAGGAAATCTTGCCATTTGCGACAGCATGGATGGACCTAGAGGGTGTTATGTTAAATGAGCAAGACAAATACCATAGGATTTTGTTTATATGTGGAATGTTAAAAAAACAAATGAAACAAAAACAAACTCAGATACAGAGGCCATTTTGCGGACCACAACATGGAAGGGGCTTTGGGGGCCTGGGGGTAAAGGGGAGGGCTTAAGAAGCCCAACTGCCAGTTGTAAAAAGAGCCACAGGGATGTGAAGTCCAGGCGGGGAACACCGTCAACAGCACTGAGGTAGCCATGGTGTCACCTCAGCAGACCTGCCGGGCTGACCACCCGGCGGGCCCCATCAATACCTGACCAGGGCGCAGCACACCTGAAACTGACACACTGCTGCAGAGAAACTGTGACTGAAAAAATAAAAAATGCATTGAAAAACTTTGGATTGCAAATTAAAGCCACACTGAGATATCACAACATACTTATATAAAAGTATAAAATTAAAAAGACTGACAATGCCAAGGTTCGGCAATAACGAGGAGGAACTGGAACTCTCAGGCACTGCTGGTGGGAATGCAAAACAGCACTATCGCTTCAGGGGGAAACTCTGGCAACTTCCTAAAATGTGGTATATAGCCATTCAATGGAGTGAAACTCAGCAATAAAACGGAAGGAACTATTTAAGCATATAACACGAACGAATCTCAGAACAGCCATCCTGAGGGAAAGAGTTGCAAATGCAGACAGGGAGAGGCTAGAGAGAACCCTCTGGTGCTGGAGAGAAGCTGCTGGTAACACTATGATACACGGTTTTCCACAGGAATAGAAACACAGATGTGCGCACATGCATCGGTGCCGCACCTACGCGCACTCGTTTCCCAGCTCTGCCCGCTGAGAGGCTTTGATGCGGTGACAATCCATCAATGCCTGCACACATCTAGCCCCCAGGTCTGGGTTTCTACGTGCCATTCACCAGTACAAGAAGCTAAGTGTCCTTGGAGAAACGGCTCGCTCAGGGCTAGGAGAGGAATGTGTAAGAGGACCCGAAGTATCTTCTTACGCCAGAAGGTAAGAAAGTGTTCAAAGAATTACAGGATCTTTCTCCTATTGACCAGACCTGGGACAATTTGTGCAAGAAAATAAATGACAGTAATAAAATAAAAATCTGAGTCCACACCGATATAAGTAGACAGAAAGATAGATAAAGGGGGGGAATCAAATGGGGCCAGAATAGCCAGGTCAAAACTGGGAGACTCACACCACTCTATTTTAAGGCTTTCTATATATAAAGGCACAGTATTCAAAACCCTGTGGTATTGGCAAAAGGAGAGACACCTAGATCCATGGCACATAGAGGTGCAGATACAGACCGGTGTATATAAACGGTCAACTGACTTGTAACAAATGCACAAAATTAGTTCAATGGAGAGAAAATACTCTTCTCAACGAAGGGTATTTTAACAATTACATCTCCACATGCAAAGACAGTGAACCTCGATCTATATCTCACACCTTATAAAATTAAAACTGAATCTCAGATATAAAAGTAAAATGTTTCTACAAGTATAAAACTTTTAAGAAAAAAACATGAAAAATATCTTTGTGAACTTGAGTTTAGGAAAAGATTTTTTCAACAGGACACTAACAGTATAATCTATAAAAGTTAAAAAATTTGTGAATTGAATTTAATCAAAACTTTAAACCTTTGCTATGCAAAAGACACCGTTAAGAGAAACTACAGACCGAGAAAATATTTCTAAGTCACATATCTGACAATCAACTTGTTTCCAAGAACTTGTTTCAAAGAAAGAGAACTTTGAAACCTTAGTAATAATTTAAAAAAAAAAAACAAACAAGCAAAGATTTAAACAACCACTTCACTAAAGAAGCTCCAGAGATGGCATAAAAGCACGTGAGAAGACCCC
This sequence comes from Pteronotus mesoamericanus, assembly GCF_021234165.1. Lineage (NCBI taxonomy): Eukaryota > Metazoa > Chordata > Mammalia > Chiroptera > Mormoopidae > Pteronotus > Pteronotus mesoamericanus. The sequence continues at coordinate 2,112,670 of NW_026555082.1, read as the reverse complement.
CAACACCATCAGCCGGCAGGGAAATGCCAACTAAAGTCATGAGAGACCAATACACAGTGCACCTTAGAACATCTAAAATAAATGAAAAAAAGAAAAGAAATGGATAATACCAAGTACTGACAAATACTAAGAGCAACTAAAACTCTCAGAGAGTGCTGGTATAAATACAAACGATGAAACCACTAAGGAAAAGTTTTGCAGTATTCACAGCCACCAAAAACTGGGGGGAAGAAACAAATGTGGTCTATAGTCAGAGGAAACGAAGTAAAGTACCTGGATGATACGGGTGGACCACATCCAATCACCTGAAGGCCTCAAGGGTAAAGCTTGCCGTTGCCCAGGAGAAGCTGCAAAGCCCCAACTCCCCCTGCAGAACCACCCTGCGGACTTCGCACTTGCTGGGCGCCTGCTGAAGCGCAAACCAACTCCTTTTAAATATCTAAATAAACACACATACACCTCCGTTGGTTCTTTTCTCCGGAAAACACTGCCTGATGTGGACGGCTACCACGGCACTGTTTACCAGGACTAAAATACAGGAAAACCTCAAAAGTCCATCAAGAGAAACTGCTAACCCACAGCATGTGCATTCAAAGGAACTAAACACAAAAAATAAAATGAATTAGATCTACAGATAGCAACAATTTTTAGTACAAAAAGAAAGTTAAAGGAAATGTATGATACCATACTGTAAATAATAAAAATATAAAAAGGAAACTACATGTTATTAAGGGTATATATTTAAAGTATAAAACATGCACAATAAAGAATAAAGAGCCCTGGCTGGTGTGGCTCTGCTGGTTGGAGCATTGCCCCATAAACTGAATGGTGGCAGGTTCAATTCCCAGTCAGGGTACATACCCAGGTTGCAGGTTCAATCTCTGGTAGGGGTGCATGCGAGAAGTCAATCAACTGATGTTTCTCTCTCACACTGATGTTTCTTTCTTTCTCCCTCTCTCTCTCTCCAGGCAATAAAAAAAAAAAGTCCTCAGGTGAGGATTAAAAATTTTTTTTTTAAGAATAAAGATCATCAACTGATGAATGACTTTATAGCATATATGGCACAGCCATATGGTGGAATATTATACTGCCGTAAAAAGAAACGCCGTACTAATCCATGCTCGTTATGGATAAGAACTGAAAACATTATGCTAAGTGAAAGCAGCTAGAGACAGACAGACAGACAGACACACACACACACACACACACACACACACACACACACACACACACACACCCTCCCTCCCCCCCCCCCCCGTTCCTTTTATATGAAATATCCAGAAGAGGCAACTTGGTTCGCACAGACTGCCTGAGGGTGTGTGGTGTTTTGGAGAAGTGGGCAGTGACAGCTAATATGTACAGGGCTTCTTTTCTCTTTTTTAAATTCTCACCCGAGGATACTTGTATTGATTTGAGAGAGAGAGAAAAACACTGACCTGAGAAACATCCATTGGTTGCTTCCCGCACTCACCCGAAACCAGGGGTCAAACCAGAACCCAGGTCATGTGCCCAGACTGGGGACCAAACCTGCCCCCTTCTGGTGTACGGGATGACATGCCCGCCGACCGGGCCCCGGCCAGGACAGGCACAGGGTCCCTTATGGGACAACAAGGACAGTCTACGATCGCCTGCGGTGACGGCTGCGGTGGCAGTGGTGGGGGCGGCGCTTCGCCTCTGTGGTCTCCCTCCACAAACCCTTGTCCCAACTGAGGGACGTTGCCACAGAAAGCCAGACCAGTGCTCCTCACAACTGCCGAGGTCGCCACAAACAAGCCAAGTGTTAAGACACTGTCAGAGCCGAGAGTTGCCAGATGAGATGTGGCAACTAAATGTAATGTGTATCTTGGATAGGACCCTGGAACAAAAAAAGGACATTAAGTAAAAATTAAGGAAGCTGGAATGAATGAGGGCTTCAGTGGCAACACTGAGTCAGCACTGGTTCGCCAGCCGCAGCAAACGCACCGCACTCATGTGAACCGTTAGTGGCAGGGAAACGGTGTGGGGGACACGGGATTCTCTGCGCTGTCTTTGGAACTTCTAAGTCTAAAACGACCCTAAAGAAAAAGGTCTGCTTTGAAAAAAAGAGCCCTCCACAGCTTCCCCATTGTCTTCGGCATAAAACCCACGGCATCCCAAGGCCCACACAACCGTCAAACCCTGCTGGACACTTAGAGCCCGTGCGCTTTATGTCAATCACTTCTTTTTAAAAGACCTGTAGAGTGAAGGTTGATATAAATTTTAAAAGCCTGAGAGAAAAATATCAACCTCCAAATAAATAACAAACTGACAGTACAATTCCTAATAGCAACAAAAGCCGAAGATAGTGAAATACTATTTTTTCTCTTTTTTTAATCCTCACCCAAGGATATGTTCATTGCTTAGAGAGAGGAAGACAGAGAGAGAGAGATGAATGGGGGTGGGGGGAGAGAGAGAAACCAACTGGTGGCCTCCCGTGTGCATCCTGAGCGGCGATCGAACCCACGCCCTAGGTGTGTGGCCGGACCAGGTATCAAACCCGCATACGCTCACCTTTCGGTGCTCGGGATGACGGCCCAACCAACTGAGCCACCCGGCCAGGGCTAGTGGAATACCATCTTTAAAGGGCTGAGAGGAAACCTTAAGATGTATCCTGCAAAACTCTCAGAAACAAGGGAGTTTTGTCTAATCTTATGCGCATTCCCAGGATGCCTGCACCCCCCACATGGCAACCGCGCCTTCTCCCTCCCCCATCTCGCCTTCCTCCTCCCTGCTCCCTGCAGCTACTCACCCTACCCTTCCCCACCCCCTAACTCCTTTCCCCCGCCAGCCCAAGGGTCCCCATCTTTGGAAAGTTGCTCTTACTCTTCCAGCCCCTGGTGGCAATCCGCCCCACCCCAAACTCCTGCAAGGCTGAGGACCACCTGCCATCACAGCGCAGGCGCAGCAGCATCCGGGGTGTGCATAAAAGCACCTGCTGTAGCGGGAGGACCCAGGCCTTGGTAGGTAAGACTCAGTCATTACTGGCAGTGCTGCAGCGCCCCCTTGTTCACAGGGGGCACACGCCAAGACCTCCGTGGATGCCTGACACTGCAGATGGCACTGAACCCTCTATATGCTACATTTTTCCTGTGCACACATGCCAATGACAAAGTTTAATTTATAAATTAGGGACAGTAAGAAATTAACAATAAAATAAAACTAACAATATACTGTAATATAAGTTATGTGGGCCTGGCTGGTGTGGCTCAGTGGACTGAATAGACGGCCTGTGAACCAAAGGGTCACTGGTTCGATTCCCAGTCAGGGCACATGCCCAGGCTGTGGGCCAGGCCCCCAGTTGGAGCATGTTAAAGAGGCAACCAATGGATGTTTCTCTCCCTTTATCCCTCCCTTGCCCTCTGCTGAAAAATAAAATAAAATCTTTAAAAAAATAAAAAGTTATATGAGTGTGTGTGTGTGTGTGTGTGTGTGAGAAAGATAATCAATCAGAGGTCACTGAGATGGCTACTAAGCGACTAACAGGTGGGGAGCATGTACAGCACAGACACACCACACAAAGGGAGGAGTCACGTCCTGACAGAGTGAGACATCCTCAGAACGGTACGCAATTCAAACTTACAATTTTCTGTAAAGAAAAATACACAGGGAACCAACAGTGAAGGGAAGGAAACTGGGACTCAAATCAACAATTTAGAGCAGAAGGAAGAGGTAAACATTTAAACAGAACAGAATGAAGAAACAAGAATTCAAAAAACTGAGGAGAGGCTTAGGAACCTCCGGGACAACTTTAAACGCTCCAACATCCAAATCATAGGGGAGCCAGAAGGAGAAGAGGAAGAGCAAGAAATTGAAAGCTTATTTGAAAAAATAATGAAGGAAAAGTTCCCCAGTCTGGCAAAGGAGATAGACTCCCAGGAGACCCAAGAAGCTCAGAGAGTCGCAAAGAAGCTGGACCCAAGAAAGCACACCCCAAGGCACATCATAATTATATCACCCAAGATTAAAGATAAGGAGAGAATCTTAAAAGCAGCAAGAGAAAGGAGACCGTTACCTACAAGGGAGCTCCCATAAGACTGTCAGCCGATTTCGCAAAGGAAACCTTGCAGGCAAGACGTATTCAAAGTGATGAAAAGCAAGGACCTACAACTAAGGTTACTCTATCCAGCAAAGCTATCATTTAGAATGGAAAAGCAGATAAAGTGCTTCCCAGATAAGGTAAAGTTAAAGGAATGTTATAGGGACTTATCTAAGAAAAAGAAGATCAAAAACAATGAACAGTAAAATGACAACAAATTCACAACTATCAACAACTGAACCTAGCCCTGGCTGGTGTGGCCCAGTGGACTGAGCACCGGCCTGCAAACCAAAGGGTCACTGGTTCAATTCTCAGTCGGGGCATATGCCTGGGCTTCAGGCCAGGTCCCTAGTAGAGGGCGCGTGAAAGGCAACCACACATTGATGTTTCTCCCCGTCTTTCTCCCTCCCTTCCCCTCTCTACAAATTAATAAAATCTTAAAAACACAATTGAACCTAAAAAAGAAACTAATCAAACAACTAAAACAGGAACAGAATCACAGAAATGGAGATCACATGGAGGGTTATCAGCTGGCAGTGGGGCGGTGGGAAAGAATGCAGGAAAAGGTACAGGGGGAATAAAAACCACAATTGCGGGTACAAACCAGACCAGGGGAGGTTAAGAATAGTATAGGAAATGGAGAAGCCAAAGAACTTGTATGTACAATACATGGACATGAACTAAGGGGGAGAATGCTGGAGGGAGGGGGAATGTAGGGCAGAGGGGGATAAAAGGGAGGAAAAAAAAAATGGGACCGCTGTAATTAGCATAATCAATAAAATATACTTAAAAATAAATAAAACTTGTGAATTTCTGGAACTTTCCATTTAATGTTTTTGGATCACTGTTGAGGGTGGATAACTGAAACTGTGGTGAGTGAACTGTGGATAAGGGGGATCTACTGTAATTATTATTATTAGTGGCTTTGGGATCAGTAACATTTAACTGTAACACACAAAACACCCCTATGAGATAAGAACTGTTCTGAAAGGACGGTGTACGTGACTTGCACTACAGCAGAACACAGCCCAGGGCCTGAGCTCCTGTCTGAGACTAACCCCGTGCCGGTCTGAATCCCGTCTCAGCCATTCTGTCACTGAGCGATGATGAAATTAGCTTCATCAGACCCTGCTGAAAAATCGGGAGGACAATGCTACTTCTGTGCACAGGTTCTTGTGAGAGAAAAGGTACATATTAGCACCTGGCACATAATAATAATACTTAACAGCTACTATTCTCTTCTGTCTCTTGTTAGGCTGAGGTTCTTGAGACCTCTGTATCTTTACTGTCTGGCACATTATAGGTGCTTCATAAAAGCTGACTGAATTAATATGCACAAAGTAACAAGTTAGGTGCCCAATTAATGGAAAGTTCTAGAAAAGGAGCAGCACACTGTTCTATCTCCTCTCTTTCGCCGCGGCTGTCCGGACTGACACGCATGAGACCGGAGCAGGCCCGGCGGCGGCTCCTGCGGTGCGGACCCGCGGGGCGCGCCCCGCCCCCGCACCACTCTGCATGGTGGCGCCCACCTCTCTGGGCAGAGACGGTCCTGGGGCAGGCCAGCCCGGACGCGCTGTGCTTCACAGCAGGCCACGCTGACAGCGCTGGGCGGACCCTTCCCTCCGAGCTGGCTGCATCGCCGCCCAGCCACCGAGGTCCGGCCAGTGCCCGGTCGAGGTCCCTTCCCTACTCTCCAAGAAGGGAGTTGTCCTTCAACCCAATGCCACGAAGGAAACTCTGTCCACACTGGGAACTGGAGTTGTGTGCCCTGCTTCTTTCCAACTAAAAACATCTTATTCTCTCATTCTCCCTGACCTACAGGTGTCTTGGACTCAGAATCAGTCTTCTCCAGAGGAGACAAACACTTCCCTTCTGTGTTACAAATTTAACAAACTCATCATTGAACACCAATGCATATCACACACAGAGCCCTTAAACTGCAACAGAGGGACAAAGCACGTCAGAGACCAATTACCCTCGGAGTGGGATCTTTTACGCTCTGGGTCCCCCTCTTTTTCTGAACGCTGCTTTCCCAGGCGCGCAACGATCCGATGGACCAGACCACGTGGGCAGACCTCAGAGACACTGTGGTCTGGTCCAGACCACTGCTGCAAACCAACACTGCCGGCCAGCAAGCCACACGGCTTCTGTGTTTCCCAGTGCACACGAAAGCTATGTTTATTCTATACTGTAGTCCATTAAGTATGCAATAGCATTATGTCTAAAACAATGTATATACCTTTATTAAACTATATTGCTAAAAAATTGCTAAGCATCAGCTGAGCCTTCAGCAAGTTATAATTTTTTGCTGGTAGAAGATTCTACCCTCAATGTATAAAAAACTCAGTGTCTGCGAAGTGCAATAAAGCGAAGCTTAGTACCGCAAGGTCCGCATGCACTGGTGTTTCATCACCAAGTGCTCCAAGGGAAAACCCCCAAGCCACAGGCTGATGGTGACGCACCACCATGAGAAATACAGGGGGCAGGCCTGACCGGTGTGGCGCAGAGGGTTGGGCATCCTCCCAAAAAGCTCAAGGCTGCTGGTTTGATTCCTGGCCAGGGCATGTGCGTGGTTGCAGGTTCAGCCCCTGGGCGGGGTATGCTCAAGAGGCAACCAATCGATGTTTCTCTCTCTCATAGATGTTTCTCTCCCTCTCTTTCTCCCTGCCTTTCCCTTTCTCTAAAAATAAATAAATAAAATACTTTTTAAAAAGAAAAAACAGATACAGGGGACCTGGTTCATTCTGTAACATAATATTCCCAGTACCATCACCCCTTCTCCATGGCCCAGTGAACACTTCAATTACAGAACATTAGCTGAGAACATAGCTTTAAAATCATTCCATGATGTAAGTTTCCCTACAAGCATTGAGTTAGGAAAAAGAGAACATGGAATTCTTCCAAAAGTTTGGCAGAAGAACGGGTTGTTAAAAAGGGCTACAGAAAAAGTGGCCCACAAAAAGGCTGACAGCAGTGTACTGTAAATTAGTTTAGGCTTTCTGAAGGGCAGTGTGGCAATGTTTACCAAAGCCTCTAGCAATTTATCCTAAAACAAAATAATCAGAGAGCTTTGCAAAAACTCACCTGCAAAGTTGTCCATCAAGTCCTCCTGAAATGACATTAAATTGAGAACAACTCAAATGTCCAAGAAGAGATTTAAAAAGTCTGGCACAACTCTACAGTGGAACCTACGCACACATGAAAAGAAGCTGCAGAAATCCATCCCATGCCATGGGGAACGATGGCTGCATCCCGCACAGCAGAGCTGGCGCCGACCCCGTGACTGAGCGAGTCCGTGACAGCCCTGCTCAGCGAGCTCCTCCAGGCTCCCACCTATGACCTCTGTTGCGCGGTCAATCCAGCGTGTTATTCGGTCCTCCAAACACATAAAGTGAAACCAAGCAGACTACAGCCAGCGCCTGCATGCTACAGAATCATCCGCAGTAGCAACTCGGTTAAAACCGTTTCCACAAGCGTAACTATGAGACCAAATGAAAGCCCAACGGAGCCAGTTTCCGGGCCCTTCCCCCGCAGACTTGCCTCTCTGCTCTGGTGCCCCTCGGCCAAGAGCGCATGCTGCCCGGTGCTCTTCCCAAAGATTAACACTGAAAAAAGTGATGAAGTTGCTGACTAAGCGTTTCTGAATAAGAAACGACTTTCTTCCCTCTGAACCCTTACGAGATTAGGGGATGCTCAGAGTATAAAGCCACTGGCACGGTTTAATGGAGGAAGAAGAAGTGAATACTCATTCTTTAGGTGGAATAAAAAATAGCACTATGGGTCGGATTTTTAATTTTTTCATTCTACATTTTTTAAGTTTTTCTTTATTGATTTTAGAGAGAGAGCAAGGAAGGGAGAGAGAGAGAGAGAAACATCAATTTGCTTTCCACTTATTTATACACTCATTGGTTGATTCTTGTATGTGCCCTAACCAAGGATCAAACTCGAAACCTCGGCGTACAGGGACGATGCTCTAACCAACTAAGCTACCCTGCCAGGGCCTATGGGTCAGATTTTTTTAAACCTACACGATTATTACTGACTTTTCCTTTAACTAATCCAGATTTGTGAGGATTTCATCATTAGATTCCTACCTCCACAATCTCTCTGTTTTATGAAGTGCTTTATCCCTTTGAAAATTTTTGGACATTCCTGGTCCCACACAGAGTCTAAAAGAACCCTTTCAGAAGCATGATCAGTGCAGAGTGCGCGCTCATTCCTGACTGCAATGCCGTCAGCCTGATGAGACCCACCAGCCCTGTGGAAGCACTTGGCACCCGAAAGGTTAAACACCTATACTTACAACTAGCTTGTTTTAAACTTAGCTTAGTTCCAGAAAGCATAGAACCAAATGCAAGTAAGACTTCCTACTGTAATTTAAAACAGAAATTAGGGGATTCCTCTCTCTTTGCTATAAAACGATATGCAAACAATTTCATAACAGGCTCCCGGTGCCTGTTTCATCCCTGCAAGCAGCGAGCTTCCAATGCGCACACAGCCTGAAGCTACACCGTCCCTGCTCTCATTCAAACAGGAACCCCTACACAAAAATAAGCCCCATTACAGTCTGGAACAGCTGGGCGATATCACCATACAGTTTTACTGGTTGTTTTCTTCTAAAAACAAATCTGAACCAATTTACACAAGTCCCACACACTAAGGAAATGCCTCTCTTTACTGTTACACGTGAGGCTGAAACGGCCACCCGTCCTCTCGCTGGCACTACCCTGACGCCACCACACTGTACAACGGTGGAAACCACACGCGCCAGCGTCTTAGTACAGTTCCCAGAAGACTCCTCGCTTCTTCTTTTTAATCTTAGAACAGACTGAAAAGTTGATTTTATGATACAAGACTTAAAAAGAAACTTATTTTTACCCCTAAAGTAACCTATACAAAGCATCTGGTCAAATTTTCGTATCTTTAAGGAAATCAAAACAAGTATCACATTGTACATCAAATTCATAGTACTATTTCACTAAAAATCAGCAAAATGTTAACATTCACCACACAAATCATACTAACTTTCACATCCTCAGAGAACTCACTGAAATGAACCGCTGAAATAGACTCAGAACTCAAAATTATCAAAGTTAGCATTCTAGGTCTGCCAACCGCAAAGTTTAAGACACTGGAAACATTCCTTAGAAGGAAGATTGTTTTCTCATCTGCAAAAACATGGTTAAAAAGGATCTCCACCTCATAGTGAAAGAATGAGAGAAAATATATGTTACTTAGCTAAATGCCTTGGCACCATGAACACTACTCACCAAATAACTCATTTCTCTTACTAGGAAAGTCAGTGTATGGAGTAAGACAAGCCCCACCTCTGCTGGGGCGGGGGGACACCTCTAAAAATAACTAAACATAACTTCACACTTCTTGGCCAGGACTCTCTCCTCTAACATTTGCAAACATTATTGATCTGGGCCTTATTCAGGCTTCAACAGCATCCTTATCAAACCTTCTGCCTCATCTTCTTGCCTCCAAATTCAACTCCATTACAGAAAGGGCAGCAAGAAACATCTCCCCTGCGCTGTCCGTGTGATGCCACCTTGCATTGCCTTGGAAGGCCTTCTCCAAAATTCATGCAAGCCAGTAAGTGACTCCGAAGGCTAGATCTACACAGAACTCCACAGGTACAGTTTGCTTAGTTTACTCTGGACACAGGAAGTACCTTGCCCAAAGTGGGAAGGGCCGAGGCTAACTCTAATGCAGGGTCCTATCCCAATTCCAGCCCAAAGTCCGCTTGACCACACTTGGTCCCATTCAGCTCAAACGTTTCTGGTTTAAGAAATAAGCATGATTCTGCCCTGGCTGGTGTGGCTTGCGTGCCAGCCTGTGAACCAAAGGGTCGTCACTTCTATTCCTGGTCAGGGCACAGGCCTGGGTTGCAGGCCCGGTCCCTGGATGGTGGCGCACAAGAGGCAACCACACATTGATGCTTCTCTCTGTTTTTTCCCCTTTCTCTAAAAATGAATAAATAAAATCTTAAAAAGAAAGAAAGAAGCACAATTCCTTGTCCTGGTTTTCTGTGGCTCATCACAGAATTTCCTGGTAAAGCAGGGTGATTTTGTTGTTGTTGTTGTTAATACAATGTTACCTGTCACCAGGACAGTCAAAAAAACTAAAATGGAAGACTTTGGGGCCCCAGTGATTCTGGTACCTAGATATTTATAAATGCTGATGAGATGAAGATATATTTGGTGTTTTTTGTTTTAGATTTTATTTATTTGTTTTTAGACAGAGGGGAAGAGAGGGAGAAAGAGAGGGAGAAAAACATCCATGTGTGGCTGCCTCTTACGCGTCTGCTACTGTGGACCTGGCCCGCAACCCGGGCCTGTGCCCTGCCTGGGAATCGAAGCGGCGACCCTTTGTTTCACAGGCTGGTGCTCCATCCATGGAGCCACACCAGCCAGGGCTGAAGATACATTTATTTTGATAGTAAAGATCTCATAACTTTCTATCAACAAAACAAACCTATGTAAACAGTTAAGTTCAGTAATTCATCCAAATATTTATGGAGACCCTATGCAAAGAGCTTCTTTTTAAAATCAAATAAAAAGCCCAATAAGCCAACAGAAAAAAAAAAATGAAAGAAGATATTTCCTAGACACAATAGCTTCCCCCACCCCAGCTTCAAATAATTTATGTAAATACTCTCTTCCTCTTGGAGGTGAAGCTTACTCCCCGCCCCCTTAAATGTGGGCTGAACCTTAGTCATTTGATTCCAAAGAGCACAGCATGAAAGGGGGCACGGTGACTTTACAGTAAAGACACCTGGTGAACATTACCCCGGCCAGGTAATCAAGGTTAACATCACCAGTGCTAAGTCAGGATTATAGCATATACCCCCCACTCCAATATGGTAAGATGTGAAGGGCTCTTTGCCGCTGTAGATTTTCCCCACACCCATAATCCCACAAGCCAAAGGGTGGAAAAACTGAAGAATATTCTACAGAACATATGACTAGGATTTCCCAAAACTCTGAAGATCGTGAATAACAAAGACTGAGAAACTGCCATAGCCCAGAGGAGACGAGGAGGCAGGGCAATTAAATGCAATGTACCCAGGACTGGATTCTGAAAAAGCAGAGCACGCTGACGGGCAAACGGGTGGCACGTGCACGAAGCCCGCAGCGGAGCAGCAGTGACGTATGGATGCCGGCTTCTCGATCCGACGCTGCGACGGAGCGGAGCGCGCCGGTCGGACGGGGACGCTCCGGGAGACCGGGCGCCGGCTCCGCGCGCTGGGGCGTGCAGGAGGGGCGCGCCGAGAGCCACTGCTTCTGAGACGCGACACTAAAAAGTCCCCGAAGTAGAGCCATAACCCTAAGGAAAACACAACTACAGTTTGTGGCTCATTTTTTAATTTTTCAAAAAGATTCCATTTATTTATTTTTAGAGAAAGGGAAAGAAGAGAGGGAGAGAAACATTGATGTGTGAGAGGAACATCGGCTGCCTCTTGCGTGCCTCCAATGCCCTCAGCGAGAGGCCTGACCCCCAACCCAGGCATGTGCCCTGACCGGGAATCGAACTGGCAACCTTCAGGTTTGCAGGACGATGCCCAACCCACTGAGCCCACCAGTCAAGGCAGTGGCTCATTTTTTTTTTTTTTTTTTTTAAAGAAAGATCACGCAAGGAGCATTTGAGACCTTGCTCCTGGGCCTATGTCGTCAGTGGCTCAAATGGACTCTTAAAAATAAATAGGTAAAAGATCACTCATCAGAAGGAAGGAAATCCCTGCACCATTTCAAGAAAGCAATTCAACGGGAAACTGCCTAGTGTAAATTTTATCCTTAATTATCGGATCTTATAAGCAAACATGTAATGTTTAAAATCCCGCTAAATAAATAAGCCAAAATTTCTAGTATCAAAAAGGATGGATAAGACTGTTTTATACTCCAGATAGTTTTCCAGGGTGATGATAGACAGTTTAATTACATACCAATTATGAAGTTCTTTTCATCTTCAAAGCCATTAACTAATAAATCCTCACAACATCTCTGCATTATAGCAATCTTCTCCTGAAGTGGAGACGACCTTACTAGAAAGGTTATATAAATTAGCTCTAAGGGGAGGTAAATCAGCCTTAGACGAGGGCAAAATACTTGAGTTTTAAGGGTCCTAACAAAAAGCCACCATGCCTGTGTGCCTTCAGCACGAGCGTATAAAGCCATCTCCGAGGACGCCGCAGGCACACGACCTAGGACAGAAGGCCCGCACCCGGGCCTCGGCGCACATCCGCATCCCCACTGTGAGGCGCTGCCTTCGGGAGCCTTCTCCCCACGTCTCTGCCCTGTAGGTGGCTGGGTGTGCGCAGGCAGCCCCGTTAAACTACACAAGGAAGAGAAACCAAGACTAGCTTTGTGGAATGTTTGTTGTTTTTTTAAAACATCTGAGCAAAGTGAATTCAAAAAATGAAAATAACTTATTCCTACTCAAATGGATGGGGTCACTAAGAAACATTACAATTCACACAAGCTTATGTTTGGAATACACTGCATTTGCCTGGTTCACAATTTTTTTTCCATCTTTATTTTATACATACTACTAATGGGAGGGAGAGAGGGGGACAAGATAAAAGGAAATGTTTATTTATCAATTATGTGCCAGGCACTTTCACAAACATTAGCTTGTAATCATACTTTCATAAAAACGGAAAGACCATAAAAACATTTTAAAATGTTGCGATAAAGCGAAAAGCAAATTACAACACACCACCAGAAAGACAACAAGAAGAAGGAATGCCAATGAGCGTCAAGGAAAAGAAACATCTGAAGGTGAGCTACTCAGCCGCCTGCCATTCTGAAGTACAACAGGTGAGATGCTCCTTTGCCAGGTGAGACACGGCCAGAGTCAAAACACATACAGGAAAAAAATAGTAAAAATGTTGTCTCCAGTGAGGGGCAACACAGGACATGTCTCTTTCTCACTTTGGATCTTTTAACTTTTTACTTCATACCTGTGTTACCTATCCAAACATTCAATAACATTTTATTTAAAGAAAAAAAGTCAACCACGGGGAAAGAGCTACAGCGCAGACTGCCGATTCTCAGTCGCGCGGCTTAGTCCCGATGGCGGCCGCCGGCAGGCAGCGCTGGGGTCTGCACACACACCTCCGCCGGCCGCCGCGCCGCAGCAGGGCCGCGCGGTCCGAAGCCCGCAGCCGGACGCAGCAGCATCCGATGGCTCTCCGGAATCGGAACGCAACCTCGTCTTCTTCACCTGCCCTTCAGCTCACCCAAGTGCCCAACACAAAACGCAGTCCCCAGTAACAGCACAGTACACACGTGTAACGTGAGCCTTTGAAGAAGAAACATCGTCATGAAACGTGGAGAGCTTCCCTTCCACGCTCCCCTGAAACCCTGCCGTCCCGCCGCCTTCCCGCTTCACCTGTCGCGGCACACCCTAGGTTCGTGCATCACTCATCAACAGCGATGCTGTCTGTCGCTGGAAGACAGGGCGCGTGAAATGAACTGGTTTTACTGCAATGCCGCTCTTCTCCAAAGTTCACTTCTCACCACTTGTGACAGACCGACAGCAGCACGTGTTCTCGCTGCCTGGAAAAACGCGGAGGGGCCGCAGGCGCAGGGCGCCGGGTGAGAGGCAGGAGACGCATAGGCTGGCCTGGCCGCACCCTTCCAGCTCCTCACGAGCGGCTTCCAAGGAACAGCCCCCTTTCAAACAGTGAGGGAAACCTGTATCCATCAACAAAATCTCAGCTGGGGCTAGGTATTGGTGAAAAAAACAGTATGCAAGAAGTAATACAGTTTGGAGAATTGTCACCCAAGTTAGGGTCTCAGTGAAAGGACACAAGGAAATGCTTACATGCACGTGTGGGTGGAGAGTACAGTGCCTGCCGGAACCGCTCAGAGGAACAAGCAGATGGGCAAGCTCAATGCGAGGAGAGCAGAAATACCATAAACACACTAAGTTTGAGGACACAAGAATTAGACAAAGGTCTGAGAAATCTGATCGCTGCCAAAAAAGACAGAGTAGGGGAGAGGCTGCCCGCGAGTCACTTCTCGCACTCCCTCTGCTGTCCAGGCGAGCGCGCACCCAGGACTCCGGGCCTTCCCTGTCGGTCCAGCCGTCAGGGCAGCAAACCTCCAGAGGGGAGCGGACAGTCGCGGAAGGGAGCCCCGCTCTCCCAGACTGAGGAAGAGTTATGCATCTCTCTTGATCTGTTCCTGTTCTATAAAAATGGAGGAAGCTATTCCCTTCCTCATAGAGATTAAATAGAATAGCATTTCAAACAAGTAGCCAAGGGCCCTGGCTGGGTGACTTAGTTGGTTGGAGCTTTGTTCCACGCACCAAAAAGGTTATGGGTTCGATTCCCAGTCAGGGTGCATATGGGAAGCAACCAACTGATGTTTCTCTCTCACAATAACGTCTCTCTCTCAAAATTCAATGACTATATCCTCGGTGTTAATTTAAAAAACAAACAAAGGTTCTGTGCCACAGTAGGAGCTTAAAATAATCAATCCAGACACCAGGACTAGATTCAATCACAACAATGTTTTTAAGAGAATTGCTTACAATGCTCTCCTCTAAAGCAGACCTAGCAATTCCTACTTATTCCACCAGTTTTGCATAAAGATCCTCTAGTCCAAGTTCCCTTTAATTTCAAAGTCTATTGATAGTAAACTCAGGCAACCCTCAGTCACAAGGAATCAGATACACACAGCTATCCCAGCAGGGAAAACACATTCATTTTGCAAGTACACTTCCTCATACCAACCACTTCTGTTCCAGTCTCTTAAACTGTTTTTTAATTCTATATCCCTCATTAGCAGCAACACTCAAATTATTCTAACAAGTCATAGTCAACAATTTCCTGTGCAACATTTACAATTCCATCAGCTGCTAGTAAATTAGGAGTTACCTTTAAAAATGGGAACATTCCTGCCCGGCCTGGTGAGCTCAGTGTGTTGAGTGCCGTCTTGCAAACTGAAAGGTCACTAGTTCAATTCCTGGTCAGAGCACATGCCTAGGTTGCAGGCCACATCCCCAGCTGGGGGTGTATGAGAGGCAACTGATCAATGTTTCTCACATCGATGGTTCTCTCCCTCTCTCCTCCTCCCTTCCCTTCTCTCTGAAAATAAATAAACTTTTTTTAAAAAAATGAGAATATTCCCATTAAGATATCTGGATTCTATTATCAGGTAAAGTCGTGTTACCTAATACAGCAATTATCAGTGAGAAGATAATGAAGCTATTCAGTATAAGAGCAAATCATCCGACATTTAACAACTAAAATTAAGAATTCAAAACTTCAGAGTTCCATATTGTTCAAATACCTCAGGAAGTCAGTTCCCAACTCAGCTTAAAAATGGTACCAATGAGCAGAAATAAAGCCCAATAAGCCCAGGGTTTATTCCTTTGTACACAACAAATGCAAACTAACCAATCTCTTGCAAAACTATACAAATTTTACATTGCATCTGGCGTGCACCCTGCTGGGGACCTGGCCCGCAACCCAGGCCTGTGCCCTACACGGGGAATCCAACCAGCGACCCTTTGGTTCACAGGCCGGTGCACAATCCACTGCGCCCCACTAGCCAGGGCATAAACCCCATCCACTTTTAAGTGTAACCCCCGCTTTTCCACTATCCAAGAGCACCCTGTTGGTCTCTACTGAGTGGGTGTGGTGAGGCTGTCAAACCCGTGTGCTGCTTTCACTCACTTCCCAGGAACCTGATCACTGACTGCGCAACAGACTGACCCTGGTCACTAAACGCTGCTGATGGTCCTCTGAGTGCGCTCTCCTTTCACATACAAGCAGGCCATCAAACCCGCCCATTTTCTTAGAGATCACTAACTCCGAGAGCCTGTTTCTCCATCACTTAGGCTTCTTACTGTAAACAGAGCCCAGCCTCACCAGTGTAAGCAACTAAGTGGCTCACACAGTCTCCAGGAGGATCAGAGAATCGGGCCAAGCGACCACGCAACGACACGGCCCCGTAGCAGAGCTGAGGGAGACCCTGCCACCAGCCCGGCCTGCCTCACATCGCTTGCTGTCCCGGCTGCCTTGCCCTGGTTCATGGAACCAAAGTCCTGTGTCCACAGCCAGCTACAGGAAGGGTGGGAAAGCACATTCGCTTTAGGGCTAATAAGGCGGGAAATCCTCAAAGATTTCAAAAGCTGCTGGTGAACAAAGAGCGCCACAAGCAGTGACAAATGACACCACCCTGGCCACTCCCCTGTCAACTTTTCCTTCAGCAGCTTGGAGGTCACAGCTCTCATACCCCTTCCCCCCCTTCCCGCACAGTGGGGTCCCTTCCAACACGATGCGCTGTTGCAAGTATTTCTAAACACCACGCTCACGCTGCTGTTGAAATTTTCTCCTGGTTTCAATACTACCTGCTCACTACCTTACACAGAAGAGGAGGACCTGGCTTCCTTAAACAACTTCTCCCTTCCTCCACTTATCCCACAACACGTTCTGCAGACTGTGATTAAGTCAATGTATTTATCGTTTATAGCTATAAAAATGCTATTCACAGATGAATCGTGGTGCGTACTATTATCGCAGGCCCATTTTTGTGTACTGTTTTTTCTGGAACTAATAATTGTCTGTTTTTCCTCACCTGGTTTTTTGCATACCTAATACTAATTTACTCCCCAAACTCCCACTAAAAGTATAAATCTCAACAGGCCATCTATCAGCGGCTTTTGTCAGGAACACCCCCGTGGAGCCCTGCCTTCGCTCGCCAAGGGGGGCCCGTTGACGCCCGCACGGCTGTTACCCCACGGCTTCCCTTCACCTGCGCTCCAGGGACCCCCTCCCCTCAGCCCTGCGTGGAATTCCCTGGACCTGGGCCCTGTGTCCAAGCTAAGCTTCCAAGGTTAAGCAAATAGGTCAATATATGGAGGATAATGAGAACCAGGACTGTGGCTGTCAAAGAGGAAAGCACCGCGACAGGAAAGGCGGGCCCGACCAAACCCTGCGGTGCCGGAGGTCTGGATGCACCGGGTGCGGAGCAGGTGACAGCTGTGGAGGCGCAGGCGCGCAGGCCTGCCTCCCCGCTCCGCCCAGGCCTGGGAGCAGCGGCGCCCTGGCCACCGTGAGCACGCTGAGCCCCTGGACCCGGCGTCCACAGCAGCGCTCTCCCACCGGAGGGGCCAGGCGCCCTTCAGGAGAGAGGCGACTCCGGCCGGGGCAGGGAAAACAGGAGATGAACTTGGAACGTCCTGACATGCCAGCAAACCAATACGGCTCAAAGCATGGTGGAGATTTGTCAAAAGGACACCGGAGTCAGCTCACAGGGGCTCCCGCTGGTCAAATTTGGAATAATCTGAGCATTAAATAAATGATGATAGTAATGAATTGTAACTCTTTGAGTAAGACGGAAAACCATGAGTCCACACTGATAAAAACGAAGGAGTAAATACATGGCAGAGAATTTAGAAGCCACAAACTACTTCTTTACAAATGTTTATTATATGTTAATACTTCTTAAATGATTTTACAGTAGAGAATCGTGGCAGACAAATAGGGAACAAAAAGAATATTATGTCTGCAACTGAAGCTCAGGTGGTCCCAATAAAACCTTACGTGTCTGAAAACGGTCTGTCTTCACATCTCACACGTGCAGTCTGCCACAGGCTCCTGGAGCCTGGGGGCACTGCTCCACTGTCACCTACGTTCCAGCGTGACACAGATTTAGTCCGCTGTTGCGACTTGATTTGCTCCCTCTGGAAAGTTTCAGGATGCCTTCCAGTCTCAGTTCCTGAAATACTGCGATATACGGATTTATTTTTTTCTTCCAGTTATTGTGCTGGGCCCTGGGTGGATCTGTTCCCTCTGAAAATTCATGTCCTTCATTTCTGGGAAATTTTTAAAATGTCAATTTAATCACTGTTCCCTCTCAATTTTCCTCCTCCTCTCTCTCTTAAGGATACCTAGTAATTCAGATGTTGGATCTCCTGAACTGATCCATCCCCTCTCATGTGGTCCTTTCTGTTTTGTTTTTACGTTACACCATAATTGCTTTAATTACCTCTCCCCCCTCTCTCCACACACACCCACAAAACCATCTGAAAAACACACATGTGATAATACTGAAGTCCTTCCGCATGCACCTCCTGGGAATGAGGACATTCTCCTGCATAACCACAATGCCGCTACTACCTGTAATTAAATAACATTAGTTCATCACATTTACTACGCAGTCCAGAGTCACATTTCCACATTTCCTCTTCCCACTGCAAACACTATTTTTCAATCAAGGATCCAATCAAGGCTCAGGCACTGTCATTCTCTTTTTCACTATCTTTTTGCCTCCTGCTTTCTGGAAGATTTCCTGTTTTCTAATGAAAATTTTCCCTGCAACCCTATTTTTAAGACTTCTTTCTTGTCCTCAAATGGTTCCCCATTTTATACCACCCTATTTTCTTTAAGCCTTTTGTTTTTGAAGTTTAACTTTCCTTCTGCAACTTGCTTGCATTTCCTGTTTCTTCATTTGGTTTCTTTTATCTGTTTGTGTCAGGCTGTTAGAGGCTTTCTTCATGTTTATGATGGTCCTGACTGTTCAGTCATAGTTAAGAAGGAAGTGCTAACTAAAAAGCAAGTCTTCATGGGCACAGACGGGTTTATTAAAAAAAGTAGCAACGCCTGCCTGCAGGGCGGCCAGACAGGGGTCTGCTTCACAAGCCTGTCGTTTCCGCAGCCAACCTGTCACTTTTCACAGTGCGACCAACTGCAGCTCTTGCCTTCAAGAGGGGAGGTTCACGTTCCCTCCCCCTTGAGCCTGAGCAGGTTTGTGACTACAGCAGAAATGAGGTGATATGACTTCTAAGACAAGTCACACAGAGATGAAACAGGTTCTGCCTGATTCTCAGGGACGCGGCTTCCAGGCAGGGAGCCTCCGTGGAAGCGCCCTGAGGGCCAGAGGAGCAGCGCTGACCGGCGCACACACAGAGGCCGCGTGCAACGCCGAGGCCCCGCCGCCTCCGCGCCGGCCCTGCGCCCACTGCTTTTCCGGCTCCACCAACTGACTGCAACCACAGAAGTGGCCCGAGTCAGAATCGCCGCACCAAGCTCTCCCCCCAAGTTCTGGACCCGTAGACACCATGAACTACATTAAGCCCTTTAATTCTGGAGGCCATTTTTAGGCAGGAAGAATGAGTGGGGCTGAGTTTGGCACCTGTAAAGGAGACGCTGCCACAACAAAAGCCAGAGCTTGCGGGACTGGCTTTGGACCAGGTGGCAGATGGGATGCGGAAGGCCCGGAGGCAGCCTGCAAGCCTGAAGGACCCCTACACGGGGGCTCTCGGTGCGGACTTAGCGGCAGTAAGAGAACTGCTACTGTGCCCTGGAGAAAAGGGACCCTGCGACGCAGCGGTGGCAGTGTGGCTGCAGTGGAACGGGAGCCAGGAGACACCCAGCACACTGCCCCCTGCCGAGGCAGGCTTCCAGGCAGAGGACTGAAAGCGCCACCCAGCACCTTCTCGCCACCTGGGGAAGAGGGTGAGGAAAGAGAGCGAGGAGCTGGGGACACAGCATGTTAAAAAACGAAGGGGTCAAGCCTTGCTGGGTTCAAAAAGAAAGCATTTCTCATCCCCAGCCTCTCCTGAGGGCAAAATGATTCTCAAAATAGGAAACGGCTATAGGGGGAAAGAGCCAATTCAGAAAGATCAAGAAAGTTTCAAACTGGCATTCAAACAGGCCCAGGCCTGGCCCAGAGCTTCAGGGCTGCCTCTGGGGGCCCTCTCTGTTACACAGTGCTTCTGAGACTTCCCAGGGGGTGTCCCGGAGCAGACTCACAAGGAGGCAGAGGCCTTACCGCAAAGAGATCCTAAGTATGGCTTCTGTGTAATGGACTGGATTACAAACTGGCACAGAGGACCTACAGATTTTTAAAGAATTTGTACTGAAAGATAAACAGTACAAAATGAAAACCTTTGTTCCTCCCAAAATATTAGGAGTGTGAAACAGGCTGAGAAAACTAAGTTATATAAAGCAGCCATTTCTTGGAGGAAATATATGTCATAGATCTGATATGGGATTAATATCCATAATATATTGGAAACTCCAAAAACACAACAACAAAAAACCAAACAATCCAATTCAAAGATGGGCAAAGACCTTCAAGAGACATTTCCCCCCAAAAAGATACAAGCATTCCTAGTTTAATTGTGCTTTGCTGTAGTATTGTGCTTCAAATGTTGCTTTTTTTTTTTTTTAAACAAATTGAAGTCATGACCCTCCCCACCAGCAGAAAGATCACAACTTGTTTTAATGCAGTGCCACTGTGCCTGCGCGGTCTGGGATTGAACCCGTGAGCCCCCCGAGGCGTGCCTACACACAAATGGCTAAGGAGCCCAGAAAAGCAGCTCGATTCCACTGGTCATCAGGGAGACACAAACCAAAACTACAGTGAGACATTACTTCACACCCATTAGGACAGGTACTGTACTATTTAAGGAAAAAAGAGAAAAACCCCAGAAAATAACAAGCATTGTGGAGGACGTGTTGGAGCCCCTGTGCATTGCTGTTGCGAATGTAAAACGGTGCTGCCACCATGGGAAACAGTATGGCAATTCCTAAAAAAACCCTTCAAGTTACCACATGATCCAGCAATCACACTTCCGGGTACAGGCCCAAAAGAACTGAAAGCAGGGTCTCAAGGAAATACGTGTACATCTATGTTCAGAGCAGCATTATTCACTATAGTTCACACGTGGAAGCAACCCAGTGCCCTCCCACAGAAGAGCCCATAAGCAAAATGCAGTGCATGTCCGTATAATGGAATGTTATTCAGCCATAAAAAGGAAGGAAATTTTGACACAGGCTATGATATGGGTGAATCTTGAGGACATTCTTCTAAAGCACAATAAGCCAATCATAGAAACACAAATACTGTATGATTCCACCTAAATGAGGTATTTAGGCCCTGGCCAGGTAGCTCAGTTGGCTGGAGCATCAACTGATTCGCCCAGGTTGTGGGTTCAACTTCCGGTGAGGTCACATACGGAAGGCAACCAATGAACACATCAGTAAGTGGAACAACAAATCGATGTTTCTCTCTCCGTCTCCCCATCCCCAAAGTCAATAAATTTTTAAAAATTTTTTAAATAAAAATAAATAAGTGGGGTATTTAGAGTAGTCAAAATCATAGAGATAGAAAGTAGAGTCCTGGCTGGTATGTCTCAGTGGACTGAGTGCCAGCCTGTGAACTGAGGGGTCGCAACCAGTTTGGTTCTTTGTTGGGGCACACGCCTAGGTTGCGGGCCAGGTCCCCATCTGGGGGCACGTGAGAGGGCAACCAACCAATACATCAATGTTTCTCTCCTTCTCTTTCTCCCCCTCTCTCTAAAAATAAACAAAATCTTTTAAAAAAGAACAAGAAAGTAGAATGGAGGTTACCATTCTACTGGCCCAGAGGTAAAGGTCTGTATAGATTCTAATACAGTGGACTTTTGGTCAGCGCCATCCACACCGCAACCTCTCCAGAGGCTGAAGAGGGGGAAATGGGGAGTTTGTGTTTAATGGGTACAGAGTTTCAGTTCCGCATGATGAAGAGTTCTGGAGGTAAACTTTTGTTGAGGATTGCATAACATTATGAATATGTTTAACACCATGGAACTCTACACTTAAGAGTGGTTAAGATGGAAAATTTTGTGCTATGTGTATTTTGACACCACTGAAAAAAACACACAAACCCAACCATTACTTATGGAAAAGGATAACTCAGAGGTAAAACAAAACTCTCAAAGAGTAGAGCCAAACACCTTGGAGAATCATTCCCAAGCAACATAAACAAGTCCTAATCAATGAGCCACCACCGTGTGCCTGGTGAGATTTCAGAGAAGCTGTGGGCCAGTGACTGCTGCACCTCGTTCCCCGCTTCTGGGTGTCTGTGTCCACAGCCGTCAGTCTAAGTCTGACCCCCTGTTTTCCGCTGGAAGGAGTGTCGGCCTCCTTGTCTCTCGAGCCCACGTGTTCAGATCGAGAACCACAGCTGAAGAGCCCGCCTCTGGTCCCAGCGGGGCCCGGCTGAGATGACGGGGTCCAGAACGTGGAGCGGGGTCGTGCCGGGATGAGGGCGGGAGTGCTGGGGGAAGGCCGGAATAGAATTCGCTGTAGTAGGAATGCATTACCCCCAAAGGGTAAATTGTGGTTAATCATGTTTCCCAAAGACGGCCATAACATCATCCTCCGTGTTCTCCTCACAACCTGACTTTGATTCAACTCTTACCAAGAGAAGGGACCTATGCTGCCTCCCTGGAAGCTGAACAGCCTTGTGACCACGGCAGAAATGACACCGTGTGACTCCTGAGGTTAGGTCATAAAAGGTGATACAACTTACACTTCGTTCTCCTGGTATTGCCCCTGCGGAGACCACATGATTGAGGATGCTTGGCCAGTGCCAGCTAGTTCTGTGTCGCTACTGTTTTGGCTCCAGCCACCATGTGACTACAACCTAAAGAGAAACTACTCCCCAACAACAACAACAACAACAACAAAGGGAAAGGAAAAAAACAAAATAAAAAGGAAAAACCCAAGCCAGCCAGAACTGTCCAGCTGAACCCTTCCTAAATCCTAACCACCAGAAACTGTGAGAGATAAAATAATACTTGGTGCTACTTTAAGGCAAGAGTAACGTGACAATAACTGGAATACAGAGTGATAAACGTCAGAAGCTATACAGACCTTTACCTCTGGGCCAGTTTTATTTTAAATAAAAATAAATAAGTGGGGTATTTAGAGTAGTCAAAATACCCACAGAAATCTCCTAATCTGCTGCCTAGAGAGTATAAGCCAGGCTGCACGAATCCTGAGATGCTCTGAGATCCTCCCCATTCAATGTGCAAGCTTCCGCGTAAGCTATGCGCCCTCCCATCCTCTCACGCGCAGTCCCATACATCCCTCCCTCTTCGAATCTAGTGTTTTCTGGGGTTCAAACTCTACAAAGAAAAAAACTTGTTCTCTGATAGAACAGGGAAGGGACAATTACTAGGCTGCTGGAAGTAAAGCCAAAATCTAAAGATCTAAGGATTTCTGGTGGACTCTTGGTTAGCGCCGTCCATACCGCACCTAAGCCTTTGGAGATTCCTGGTATTTCCAGTTCCTAGTCTTTTCTGAGGTTCTGCAGCAGCAACCTGCTTGCTTGTACTGGTATTACTATGTCCTGTGGTTTCAGCTTTCTCAGTTCCTCCATGGTCATTACTACTTTACCTTAACCTATTTTTTTCAGTTTCCAAAACATTAGTGACATCTTCAGGCTGCTCTACTGTTTATAGTATCCCATTACTCAAGGCATTAAAACCCAATCTTTTGCCCTGGCTGGTGCTCCTCAGTGGACTGAGCGCCAGCCTGTGAACCAAAGGGTCGCTGATTCAATTCTCGGTCAGGGCACAGGCCTGGGCTGCAGGCCAGGTCCCCACTTGAGGGAGCACGAGAGGCAACCACACATTGATGTTTCTCTCCCTCCCTTCCCCTTTCTCTAAAAATAAATAATTTATTAAAAAAAAAACAACAATCTTTTTACCTTGCTTGCTATATGTGGTTTGTTTCTATCCTCTCAAATCTACTCTCCCATTTCTAATGTTTAGTTCAGCCTTCATGCTCAAATTTGGAATACTAGAAAATCTTTTTTTTAATCCTCACCCAAGGATATGTTCACTGATTTTAGAGAGGGCAGAGAGGGAGAAAGAAAAGAACAAGAGAGAGAGAAGCATCGACTGGCCGCCTGTCACACACGCACCCCGACTGTGTGTGAGGGGTGGGACCGCAACCCAGGCCCTGACCAGGGGTCGGCCCCGCACACTTCTGGTCGCCGGGACCACACGCAAGCAGTCGATTCGTCTCGCTCACGCTGGTGTCTCGTTCCTTCTCGCTCTCCTGCCACCTGCTTCTTCCCTCTCTAAAATCAGTAAGCATATCCTAGGGTGAGGGTTTAAAAAAAAAAATTAACCACAACAAAATAAAAAGTGTAGTAGCCTCTGGGAAACTGTGTGACTTGAAGGACACAGGTAAGAGACCCATTCACTCTCTATCTTTTTGAAATTTAGTTGTTTCATGCCAATGACACCTTACCTACTAAACATTTTTAATTTAAAGTCAAAATTTTGCCCTGATCCATGTGGCTCAGTGGGTTGGCGTCACCCCTCCAAGCAAAAGGCCAACGGTCTGGTTTCCAGCTGGGGCACGTGCCTGGGTTACGGGTTTGGTCCCTGGTCAGGGCACATACTGGATGCAACCGACCGGTGTTTCTCTCCCTCTTTCTCCCTCCCTTCCCCTCTCTCTAAAAATAAATAAATAACATCTTTTTTAAAATGATACATAAAAATAAAAAGTGAAAATCTCAAACGAAATGAAAGACGTCTCAACCCCTGCGAGGCTGCCTTGGTTGGGGACCCATTCGGAACCGTCTGAGGGGCCGCCTGCAGCGGCTGCTTCGGGCTGATTTGTGCTCCAGGATGGATTAGGTGCTCGCATCTAGTCCATACACACTTGAATACTGACCTTTCAAGCCTAAGAGGCCAAGCTTACAGCATGCAATCATTTATCTCCACTGACCGTCGTCTATTTTAAACATTCTATTTATTAAAAACATGGCTAATTGATTCCACTACAAAAGGTTCACACAATTTCTTGTTTAGCTACCTTCCCCCACAAAAGGTAAAACGGCCAAACACTTTTTAATGAGAAAATTTTATTACATTCCATGCTAGATCTGCCTAGCAACAAGTTATAAAGTCGTGTCATCCTACTTATGTTCCCATGGATACAGTCATGAACAGTACAGTGGCAGCTGTACAAATCAAGAAAAGAATCCCAAGAAAATCACATTTAAAACTTGGGTAGAGCTCTGGCTAGTGTGGCTCAGTGGACTGAGCTCCAGTCTGAGAACCAAAAGGCCACTTCGATTCCCAGTCAGGGCACGTGCCCAGGTTGCAGCCCAGGTCCCCAGTCGGGGGCATGTGAAAGACAACCGACTGATATATCTCTCACACACTCATGTTTCTCTCCTTCTCTTTCTCCCTCCTTTCCCCTCGCTCTAAAAATGAACAAATAATCTTAATAAAACTTGGATAGAAAACACTACTATAAGGGTAGTAACCCTTCCCATTAAATCCATCTCTTCCTATAAGTCTCAAAGAGCTTTCCATTAGAATCTCCCCTCTGAGCCCTGCCCAGGTAGCTCAGTTGGGCGGAGCATCTTCCTGATACACCGAGGTTGAGGGTTCGATCCCCAATCACAGCACATACAAGCAGCAATCAATGAAGGCATCAATAAGTGGGAACAAATCGATGTTTCTCTCCCTTCCTTTCTCTCTCCCTAAAATAAATGAAAAAGGAGTGTATAAAAGAAAAAAAAAAAGAAAGAAAGAAAGAATCTCCCCCCCTTACACCTATCCCCACTCAGAATTCTTAACAGTTATTAATAAGGCTTGAGCAATCTCGGCATTAGAGCTGATGATGCCCTTGGGCTACTTGTATGTGTGCTATTCCCAAAACTGATCCACAGTTCTTTCTGATGTAGCAAATCTGTCAAACTGGCTTGAACACAAGGCAGAAACCCATTCGACATTTTAAATCAGTAGAATTTGGGTAAAGTTAAATGTTTTTATTGGTTTTCTAAACCAGTATTTTTAAACACTGACATCAAAGTAAAAGAAGTACATGATCCAAGCTGTAGAATAGGCAGTTATTTTAAATGTGGATATTTATTTCCAATGTTTAAACACTACAAGGACTATTTGTTAAAACCTAAATTAGGACGCACTGTGACTAGAGAAGCGAGTGGGGCACTCCCTCACTGCGGCTGACGGGCTTTCCTCCTCTGGGCGGTCGGCTTTCTTCAGGCTCGTACAACCTCTAACAGCACAAGACAAGGGCAAAAACTCAAGGTGAACAATCCCAGAAGGCATAAATAAAATGATAAATCTGTCTACATAAAATTCTAAACTTTTTAAGAGCTAAATGACCCATACATCATGAAAATAAAAACACATAATTTGTATCAAAGACCTAGTTTCTCTAATACAAAAAGAGTTGTTATAAATCAATGAAAGTAAAAGAGGTGAGGGTGACAAATAGGCAGTATACAAAAAGAAAAAACAAATGGTTCATAAATAAATGAAAAGGCGCTTAAGTTCATTGGTTGAAAGGACTGACTTCTCTCTCTTCCTCAGGGACACCTGGGCGGCCACACTGCAGCTGCCTGCATTTCCAGGAACGGCGCTTCGGATGGGAGGGAACTCCGGCTGGGCACAGCCTGGGGTCAGCGGGCCTGGCAGAAGGGGGCAGGTTTATTCTCTGTGGCTGAAGCCTGCATTTTTCCAGAATTGTGTAGCTTTTGTATTTTATGTTATTTTAGTTTGTAAACTAACCCTACAGAAACAAGTAAAAACTAACAGGGGGAAATGATAGGAGAACTGAGGTGTTAAAGAGTTTAGCCTCAATTGACAGGCTTAAGTGATCAAAGTTGTAAAGTGACTAATGTATGTGGAAAGCTGTTATCCCAAAATTGTGTAGCTTTTGAATAAAGACTCCTTGCCTTTATCCCTTACACGTGTGCGTGCATGCACACCCTGGCTGGTGTGGCTCAGTGGATTAAGCACTAGCCTGCAAACTTGAAGTGTCTCCAGTTCGATTCCTGGTTGGGGCACAGGCCTGGGCTGCAGGCCAGGTCCCCAGCTGGGGGCAGGCGAGAGGCAACAGATAGATGTATGTCTCCCACATTGATGTTTTTCTCTCTCCTTCTTCCTCCTCTCCCCTCTCTCTGACAGTTTAAAAAAAGAAAAAGAAAAGAAAGAAAAGGACTGACAATTACGCATAAAATAAGGACACTTTCAAAATCCACATGGAATGAAAAACAGCCTTTGCAAAAAGCAATTTGGTAGTTTTTATCTAAATTTTTATCCAATTGCTCCACTGCTAGGAATCTTCAGAAAAATGAATCCAAGTGAGCAGAGATTATATGTAGAAAGACAGTCGTGCAGAATTAGTTGTACGACTATCAAAAACAAGAAAATGTCCATTAACAGGGTCAAAGTATTGTTAAATCCTTACAAACACCATACACAATCATTATGAAGAAATATAACTGTCTTTAGCTCATTTCTGTATGTGTAAAGTACAATCTAATAAATCCATATTGCTTCAGTATTTTCTTATATCCAGAGATGTTAGAAATATATATAGATGTAAACTTTTAAGCATGCATGTGAAAAACTAGGAGGGCTGAGACAGCGAAGGAGGACTTAGAAATTAGAAACAATACCAGCACATGCAAAAGAAACCAGAGATTTGACTACAAAAAATTGTAACTAAATACTAAAAGACAAGCAACCTTGAAAACACATATATGCAACAGATGACCACGTCTTAATACCTGAAACTGATAAAACCATAAAAACCAATTCAATGGGAAAAGGACATAAAGACAATTCATCACACAGTACGCAAAACATGTTCCCCCTTTAAGTAAACTGGAAAAATACTCATTAAAACAAGGCACTCTTTTGCTTTTTAAATTTATCTATTTGTCAAGTGCAAGCAAGAGTATACAGCAAAACAGTTTGCAGTAATGTCCTGCTGGTATAACCTGTAACATGCCTACCGCAAAGTAATCTGGCAATATGTAAGGCCCAGTAATTTCACTTTGGGGAATCTATGGAAATAATCCAGAATACAGAAAATACATGGAGATTCATTTCAAATTATTTATTTTAAAAAACTGTTAAACCAACGTTGCCAACAATAAGAAGCTGGCATGTCCATAATCTATCTCACAGACAACTATCCAACTGAAGTGCTGAAGCCCTGAGCAGTGTGGCTCAGGGGGTTGGGCGTCATCCCGCAAACCAAAAGGTGGCCAGTCAGGGCACATGCCTGGTCTGCAGGCCAGGACCGCACCCCGGTGGGGGCGTGTGAGAGGCATCATCTCTCGCACATCCATCAATGTTTCTCTCCCTCTCTTTGTCCCTCCCTTCCCCCTCCTCTAGAAATAAATAAGATCATGCATATATAAAAAGATTAATATAGTATAAGAAGATTAATATAACAATACTAATAGTGAACTTCTTGTCAGAGACTGTTTGCTAAGTATCTTATGCATATTGATTCACTTAATAATACTGTTGGAAAAATATCAATGGAACAAAGCAATGGTTCTTGAGATTGGTTTTTCTTGTGAGTAAGAAACCACTGAGAATGTTATGAAAGCTATGGATCCTGACATTTTCTACAAAAATCCACGTACGACATTTTGCACAAAACTTCAGAGGGCTCCTAAGTCCTAAGTTAAAAAACCCGCCATTCAGTATATTAAGAAACAGGCATATGAAAAACACAAAGACCATGCACCCAGGTGAGATTTCCCCAGAGAGGCTGGATCTCTATTGAGCAGAAGATGGAGAATGTACGGCGGCCATGGCTGCTGTGGCTCAGCAGGCTGAGCTCCGGCCTGCAAACCAAAAGGTGGACAGGTCGCTGGTTCCATGGGCTGCAGGCCAGGTTCCCAGATGGGAGCATGAGAGAGGCAGCTGATCATTGTTTCTCTCCCTCTCTTTCCTCCTCCCTTCTCCCTCTCTAAAAATAAATAAATTAAATCTTCAGAAAGAAGAACACAAGGTGTAGTTTCATGGTGTACTTGGGAAGAACTTTTGTAGAAGTTACCAGAAGTGGGAGGGCGGGGGTGGGGGGGCAGTACGAGGAGAATTTTAAAGTCAACAAACCTGAGAGCCAATCCAAGCTTTGGCAATTACTGGCTACGTCACATATAATACTGGGCAAGTCAGTCTTAGTTCCGTGGTGTGTAAAATGCCAATGTTTCCCTCAGGTGTAAAAATACCAATATTCTGCCTGGCCAGGCACTTCAGTTGGTTGGAACAACATCCCATGCACTAAAAAGTTGCAGGTTTGATTCCTGGTCAGAGCACATTCCTAGGCTGCAGGTCTGACCCCCCGCTGGGGCACATACAGGAGGCAAACAACGGATGCTGCACTCTCACATTGACCTCCACCCCCCCTTAAAAAAAAACACATCCTCGGTTGAAGGCAATGTTCTTCACAAGACCGCTGTAATGAGTGCATACAAAGGGTGATCTATATATGAGAAGCCTCTCCCTATGTGATTATTTAATAATTTTAAAAATTAACAATGTCTATGCTAAAGTCATCTTAAAAGTAAACTTGCCCCTGGCTGGTGTGGCTCAGTGGATTTGGATGCCGGCCTGCAAACTGAAAGGCTGCTGGTTCGATTCCCAGTCAGGGCACATGCGTGGCTTGTGGGCCAGGTGCCCAGTGGGGTGTGTGCGAGAGGCAACCAGTCAATGTATCCCTCACACATGAATGTTTCTCTCCCTCTCTTTTACCCTCCCTTCCCCCTTTCTAAAAATAAATAAGTGAAAGTAAACAAACTTGCTAACATTTTCCGTGAATCTGAATACGTATGATTCTGTTCAACAAATGCAAAGAAAAGTCCAATAGTCATCCTCATTTACAAACCTACCTCCTCCTCTTCCCTAGAAGTAGATAAACAGCCATACATGAAAGTAGCCTTCCTCACT
Organism: Pteronotus mesoamericanus; assembly: GCF_021234165.1. Classification (NCBI taxonomy): domain Eukaryota; kingdom Metazoa; phylum Chordata; class Mammalia; order Chiroptera; family Mormoopidae; genus Pteronotus; species Pteronotus mesoamericanus. The sequence continues at coordinate 2,083,086 of NW_026555082.1, read as the reverse complement.
ACAAAAGTAATTAGTGTTAGAGCTGTTGCGTCATTGAAAATGTAATAGGCTACCCCTGCGGAGATGTCCCAGCTACGTGGAATATTTATTTGGTATGTACCACCTGAAATCAGAGTTACAGGAACCTCGGCCCCCAGACAACAGAAAGCACAGAGCTTCATCAGACTACAGTCACATGAGCCATTTGTTCAGCCAAAGAGATCTTGCACCGATTCGAATCTCCAAAAAACTTGGTGCGGAGAGGTCAGCTCTGCTTTTACTATAGTCAGGGGATTAATGAGGAGGTTATCACCCTGCGTTCAAGCCAAGAGTTTTCACCGACACCACCGCTCACCAACTGGGCAAGACAGAGAACTGCATCGAGCAGCGGCACCCCACAGCTACGCTGCATCCCTGCCCACCTCGGAAAACTTCCAGAAAGACCACAGACCTCCCCTGCCCCACCCCCCGCATGCCTGAAGCACAGTCATGTGCGGGCGCACAAGCACACAGGTGGGAGACATTCCGCAAGCACCTCACATCAAAGTGGGGTCTCAAAGGTCAGGTCTCAGAAACCTACTTTCCATTATATAGATAAGCAGGACATTTAATTTCAGAATTTCCTTTTACAGTCAACTTTTCAAAACTTAATATTCTACTGCCAACAAATTCCACTTTGGATTACAAACTAACTTTCCTTCAAAGTATAGAATAAAAAGAACTTTACCCCATAAAGTTTTCTGGAACCCACTTGGCAGGTCACATTTGAACTGTGAAAGCCCCATTACAGCTCTTCAACTGGCTTCTGTGAAGCTGTGACAACTTCCTGTAAGGCTGGGCGAGGCCTCCAGGGCTGGAGGAGACCTCCAAGACCACCTGATTAACTGCAGAATGGCGCTGCATCTTAGGAGATTAGGGTCCAAGTTACCATGTAAGGTGGGAATGGCGCAGAGTCGAAATCAACCTACAACTTCCTGCTGGAGACCAACAGGCGAAACCACCTCAGCAAGCCCAGAGCCAGTTTTCTCCCCCACTGTTCAAGTAAGTAGCGCCTCCCCTTGTCGCTGAGCACTCCAGGCTGCTGAGTTGTGTTTGGAAGTCATGTTCACTTTCAGACAAGAGACCCATACCCTTATCCAGTCATATTTTCACACTAGCAGAATCACAAGGAAAGATTTGAGATAACACCTCTCTCTTGCTTCCTCCAGGGCACAAATATGAGTGTGATAACCAAAGGTCCAGGTTAGTCCTGGGGAGTTCCAGTTTACACCTGCCAGCATGGCACAACTTTTACGAGCCCCTGTTCACTCTCAAAAGTGGTCTGGACCAGCCCACTAGCAAGGAACTTACCCGCACACCCTGTGTGATCAACGCTCACACAGACCTGGGCTGGGCTGTGACTCATGCTGCCCAAGGAAATGTGTCAGAGGTGGTGATGTGCCAGATCGGGGCCTGCACTTTAAAAGGACTAGCAATTTCTGCTCCCTCCGTCTCGGAAGGCTTGCTTTGGGGAGCCCTGAGACACCGTGTAAAAACTCTCACTACCCACTGGAGACTGTTCCCACTGAAAAAACAGGCCCTGAGACTACATGGAGGAGAAAACAGGCCCAGCTGTCGCAGCATCTCAGTGCGGCCCCCGGACAGCAGCCACAGGACACTCCGAGTCAGCCCGGCAGAACGGCTATCGAGCTGAACAAGAAATATGAAATAACAGTTATTTAAGCCACGAAATCTGAGAGGTTTGTTACACTTTCCTCTGTGAGACAAGGGAACGCCTGTAATTCTTCATGGAAGACTCCAAAGGTCGGTGGAGCTGACCGGTAAGGAGCCAAACAGGGCAAGACCCTTTGCGGCGGTCATCCGCGCTACCCTCCTGGACCAGGCGGGGCTCGGGCCCGGGGACCTGCAGGAGTTCTCACCCCAGGACGGCCTGTGAAGGCTGAAGCTGAGCAACGCTTGTGGTTTAGTTGTTTTTGCACTGATCTTAGACGGGATTCCTAAGTTTGAGCGCTTGCTCTGTACCAAGTACATGCTAAGCAGACGCTTTAAATATTTAATACCACTAAGGGGTTAAACAGCCTGCCCAAGAGCCCTACATTCCTACAGGGCGCAAAACAAGATGGCATCTCTCTATCTAGGAGGTGGCATGTAATGTAAAAACAGTGGAGAATATAAGATCTAGATCAAGTTCCCCAAGCTGGGTTCTGCCACTTACCAACTGAGGCCTCAGGCAAGTTGTCTAAGCTCTCTAAATCTCAGTTTCATTGTCCATTACAAGGGGATGATACCACCCCTGTTGTAGGATTGTTATGAGGATTAGAGAAGATCTTTGTAAAGCTCTAGGCAGGGAACTGGTTCCTGAACAAATGCAGGGAGCTAAAGGGAAGGAGGTGAGAAGGCTGGCAAGATGCCTTCAGGGTTACATCAGCTCACCCATACAGAGCAGGCACAGCTATTAAAGGCATGTAAAAGGCATCTTAAGCCAATAAAGGTACTCACTGCTAAGAAATGCAGGCTAGACACCTATATTTTTTTAAATGTCCTGGGGAGAGTTTCTGTCCATTTATAAAGAATCAGAAAGTTGTGACTGAGACAAACTGTCACCAGCACTCAGTCTAGAAGCCGGGGTATAAAAACAATGAGATTAAAAAGTCCTCACCTCACAGAGCTTACCTCCCAGTTGGAGGAGTCAGACAATAAACAAGATAAATAAGGAAGTATGTTGGATGATGATAAGAGTAAATGAGAAGAAAATAAAGCAAGGAAGGGGAACAGGAAACACCAGAGATGCAGCTGAAATTGTTAGATTGACCAGAAAAATCCTCGCTGAAAATGTGACATTTCAACACAGAGGGGAAGAAATTAAGGCCCTGAGCCACAGCGTAAGGGGAGTGGCAGGGGAGCCCAGAAAACACACCACAGCTAGGAAACAGCGCGTTACAGAGACCCTCAGACAGCAGCACAGGTCACAAGGGTCAAGAAACAGCAAGCACCCCGGTGACTGGAGCAGAGCGAAAAGGAGCACAGCCAGAACGGAGGCCAGGGCGACAGAGACCAGATCTGGTAGGGACTAGACCGGCATGTTGTTCACGATGTCACGGGAAGAAAGGGTTCTGTAACGGTTCGTTTTACGTGTGAACCTGGCCAGGCCCCAAAGCACCCAGACGTTGCTCAAATACTACTGACGGTCTGTGAGGATGTTTTTGGATGAGATCAACATTTGAACTGGTAGACTGGGTAAAGCGGGTGGCCCTCATCCAATCGGCTGAAGGGAGAAAACCCTGGGGCTGAGCAGCGCGTCTCGTTCTTCTCAGGCCTTTGGACTTGGACTAGGACTCATACCCCCACCTCTCCTGCACCTCCAGCACAGCAACCGCAGACCTTGGAATGTCTCACCCGCTAGTTACATAAGCCCATTCTCCTTATAATATGTATACATGTGTGTATATGTGGTGTATGTTAGGTATGTATCCCATTGGTTCTGTTTTTCTGGGGAACCCTGACTCATCAGGTTGCAAAGAGGGGCGATCTACTGGGTCTCACGGGGTAAATAGGTCAAATAAGGTAAGGACTGCAAGCTGACCACTGCACTGAGCAATATGGAGATCTCTAGTGATGTTATACAAAATTATGGAGGAGCTGTTGAGAATACAACAGAAGAAAAATTCGGTGACGCAAAGAAAGGATGAATGGGTGACAGACAGAGTCCTTGAGCAGACAGGCAGCAGCAGTGTCTCACCCACGTGCAGAGACACTGGCCTCGACTGGGAGCGGGCACAGGTGAGGCGGAGCGCTATGCCCAGATGCGGGGAGGTGGCCGCGTGGCAGCGGGAGCCTGTGGAAGCTTTCTTCCGGCTGCTTCCCTTTTTCCCAGTGAACTAAAGGAAGGAGGTAGAAAGAAGCACGGAAGGCTCAGGTGAGATATTTAAGTGCTGATTAGGTGAGTAAACTGCAGCCGTGAAACAGGACATTATGGAGTGGGCCTGCCGAATGTTGGTGACTGTGACTTTACAGCGAGACCAGTTAGTACGGTTTCCCGAGGCACACTCAGCTGCACAGGTACAGGCAAAGGGCAAGCAAGAGGGCGGGCCCAACAAGCCGCAACCGGTGCCGTCCGCGCGCCTCCCCACACGCCCTCGCACTCGCCCACTGCTCTGCTGCGCCGCCAGGCGAGCCCGCGAGGGCCGGCAAAGGTTCACGTGCTTTGCATGACCATAAAGCCCCGGCCCATGACATGTGTCTCCTGGCCTAATACCACCAGCTGTCTCTGCCTCCCCCGGGGGTAAGGGCTCAGCTTTGGTGGCTGACACTGTGCCCACAGTGGCAAGAGCCACAGCAGCTCCAACGCCCAGACTCAGCTGCCTCTCCAGCTGCCTGGAGAGCTGGTGACAGACCCAACAGCACACACAAATGACGACCCCGTGGGGGGGCCCTGACTGTGGCAAGACAGGAGATGGGAAGGAGCCAGCAAATCACCTTCTCAGCTGTCCTCCCTGTACACCTGCCCCCGGGAGTGTCCCAAAATTCTTACACATGACAGTAGGAATGTAAAATATGGACAAGTTTTCAGATTCTTTTCAAAAAGGTTTTACTTATTTATTTTAGAGAGGGAGGAAAAGAGGGAGGAGGAACATCCATGTGTGGTTGCCTCTTGTGCACCCACCCACGGGGGACCTGGCCTCCAACCCAGACACATGCCCTGGACTGGGAATTGAACCAGCAACCCTTTGGTTCACAGGCCAGTGCTCAATCCACTGAGCCATACCAGCCAGGGCAGTTTTTAGCTTCTTAAAAAATTAAGCATACAACTACTATATGATTTCACTCCTGAATATTTCCCTAAGAGAAAATACATGTTCATGTGAAGATTGTACAGGGATATTCAGGGTAGCTTTATTTGCCATAGCCAGACAATGGAAATAACCCAAATGTCACCCTGGCTGGTGTGGTTCAGTGAGTTGAACCAAAGGGTCTGTGAACCAAATGGTCACTGGTTCAATTCCCCAATCAGGGCACAACACTGGGATGCAGACCAGGTCCCTGGCTGGGGGTGTACAAGAGGCAACTAATCAATGTTTCTCTCACATGGATGTTTCTCTCCCTCTCTTTATCCCTCCTTTCCCCCTCTCTAAAAAATAAATAAAATATTTTAAAAAAAACAGGAATAACCCAAATGTCCTCAAGAGGTAAATGAATAAAAAACTTCTGGTGTATTCATACAATGTAGTACCACTCAGCAACAAAAAGGAATCATCAATTGATACATGCAACCATGTAAATGAGTCTCAAAATAATTACACAAAATGAAAGAAGCCAGAAAAATAGTACATAATTTAAGATTCCATTTATATAAAACTCTAGACAATGCAAACTAATCGATAGTGAGAAGCAGCAGATCAGCAGTTGCTTGGGGAGGGGGGGCAGGTAGAAGGAATTACAAAAGGGCACAAGGAAGGTTTGGGGGTGATGGATATATTCAGTATCTTGTGAGGATAATTTCACAGGTGTATCCATGTCAAAGCTAATCAAACTGTAAACTTTAATTATGACAGTTTATCGAATGTCAATTATACCTCAACAAAGCTTTTTTTTTAATGCAACACATGGATCATGTTTGAATCCTGATCTAAACAGACCAACTTTTAAAAGTAGTTGACTGGACAATCGAAAGTTTTTTTTAGGGGGAGGTTTTTTAATAACCTTGGGCTATCTGGGAGAATAAAGAAGACCACACTCCACAGTGGGCTATATCCCTAAACATATAACTCACTACTGTTTTGTGGCCTATATTACACAGGTAAAAAAAAAAAAAAAAGTAAAATAAAAAAATAAAAGTAGTTGACTGGGGATTTAATTATACTAGGAAATAAGTATTAATTTTATTTAATTGTGATATTTGTGGTTAGGTTTTTTTGTTAATTTTGTTTTTTATATTTAAAGACTTTTTTTTTCTTTAGAGCAATTTGGGTTAACAGCAAAATCAAGGAAGGCAAAGAGATTTCCCATATATCCCCTGCCCCCTGTCCTCCTGTTCCCTGTCCCCTGTCCCCCATCCCCCGGACAGGAACAGCCTCCCACATTACCAACAACCATAACCAGGAGGAACATTTGTAGCACACGATGAACCTACATTGATACATTATAATCACAAAACACACAGCACACCACAGGATTCACTTTTGGTGCTCCACATTCTATAGGTTTTGACAAACACCTAATGACACATGTCCATCATTACGGGATGGTAGAGAGGAGTCTCACCGCCCTGCGATCCCTCTGTGCGCCACCAACCCATCCCTCCCCGACTCTGGCTCCAGGCAACCACGGACCTGTTCACTGTCCGCACAGGCTTGCCTTTTCCAGACATTCAGCACGTCGCTGCACTGTAAGTCATATTTTAGAGGTAATATACTTATAGATGGAGAGGGACATAGGTCAAGGTGGGCCTCACTGAGAAGGTAACATTTGAGCAAAGATTTGAAAGAAGTGAAGGAGGTAAAGTCAGAGAAGTAATGCAAGACCAGACTGAGCGGGTCTTTTAAGACCATTTATAAGGCCACTGTGAGGTATTTTGCTTTCAGACCTGAGTGAAATGCGGCCAGTAGTGAGGTTGTGCACAGCAGAGAAACGTACTGACTTATATCTTAATACACAAGCAGGACTTATCAGAAGCTGCTGCAGTGATCGGACTTATGGATGATGATTGCTCGTAGGGTAGTAGCAGTGGAGGCAATGAAGTAATTCCGTTTTCCAAGCCACTACAGTCTGTAGACAAGGACACAAAAATTATACAGGCAGTTCCCACCCTCGACAGGCAGAGGAGAAGACATAAAAGCTAATAATTACTTAAAAAGAGAGAAGTGCTACCCTGACCAGGCAGCTCAGCTGGCTGGAGCACCGTCCTGTGCACCGAAAGGCTGCAGGTTCGATCCCCAGTGGGGACGTGTGTGGGGTGGGCAGGAACCAATCTGTTTCTCAAATTGATCTCTCGCTCTCTTCCCCCCCCCCCGCCCCCTTCCTCTCCCTCTATAATCGATAAACATGTCCTGGGGTGAGGATTAAAAAAAAATAGGTAGGTCCTATAATAGCGGCAAGCAATAAGGCCCAACAGGAAAACCGATGAGGCGAACCCGACGCAGAGGAGAAATGAGAGGGTGCTGCCTGAGTCGTCAGGTGCAGGCATCTTGACCTCGGAACCCCTATTTCGGTGAATGGCTCCATCGACCACCAGCCACCTGAGCCAGGAATCCAGCAGGTGCGAGAGCTTTCTGTGCCCCGCCTCCGATCTGCCATTCAAGTCTGTCCATCTGACAACTTCAGAGCTTCCCGACCCGTCCTCCTCACCGCCGCCCAGGCCCCCAGCTCCCAGGGCAGAGCCCGGGCACCTGTCGCCCGGCGCCTGCCGTACCCAACCCGGCATCTCACGCCGAGGAAAAGAGTTCGGCATCCGAAAAGCAACACGTCTCACCCCTAAGACCTACACAAGTTTATGTGCCATGATGTTCCAATGCCACTTGAAAGCAAATTTATTAAACTTCAACCCCCAAAAGTGCTTTTTGACTGGCAAATATAGCAGAACTCTTACAATTATTGAATCTGGCTGTTGGACATACAGGGTTCATGAATATTCTGTTGTTTCCTATACGTTCAAATTTTCCACAAATGTACTAACGACGAGGAAAACTGCGCCCGCGTAGCGCCCTACAGCAGACACGGCTGCGGGCCCGGGCCACCGCGTCCTCCCGCGCGCAATCCCAAAGCTCAGCGCGAAAGCAGGCACCTGGCGTGCCCTGAGGGGAGCTACGTTCCTGAAAAGCTAAAAACTGAAAAACACTTAATCAAATCTCATCCTGCTTTTCCGGAGTGTAACCCCAATCTCGTCCATATTCTTAAACAGCTTTTTTCCCTTCACAATTAAACGACCAACGCTGCGTCTCGCAGGGACGAAGGAGGCCGGCTTTGAGAATGCCGTCCTCACCAGCCTTCTCTCACCTGCAGTCCAGTCTGGAGAATCTGTACTTCAAACCACTGCGATCAACGCTTTCGCTTTCCTATTGCGATCTGCTTGTCGTAAGGCAGAAAGTGTCATTTTTAAACTTTTGACAGCAATAAAACTCTTCCTTAAAAAATTATCCAGAAACTTAATATGCAAAAACTAAGTGGAAGCTCAGCCACTCTAGGCCATACTCTGCCTCAGCCGGGCGAGGGGCCGGTGCCCCCACGGCCCGGCCGCTCGGCTCTGCCAGCCCCCCTGCGCAAACGCGCCAGGCCATGGAAGCCGACCTGCCGCCGAGCAGGCAGGACGCCCGGCCAGGCTCAAACCCAGAGTTCACGAGCTGACACACAGGACCCTGGTTCGGTTCAGAGAACCAATGTACGGCGTGTGAAGAGCACCAGATGCTTAAAAATCAAAAGGGCATCGAGCTGAAAGGGACTTGAAAGCAACAGAAATTTCTGTAAGGAGTGCTTCAAAAGGAACACACACACACACGCATTTTACTACATCCCAGCAAGATGGAGGTCCAGGACAGGCCAAGAATGAGATATTTCTAAATGAGACTCCTCAGAAGTAAGTTAATCAAATAATAATTTTTAATAATTTATGTCTTAAAGAATAGTTAACTTTTTAAAAACCTACCCTCCTTTAGAAAATTCTGGGACAGAATTAGCAAATTTCAACAAGCAGAGTAAATCAGACAGTACTTTATCACAAATATTGAAATAACCGGTGGCTATATAAAAAATTTATATTCTAGTTTCAAAAAGCATTACTATTCTACTTATAGAAAGTTTCCATGAATATAAAAACCCAATTTTTAAAAAATTTTAATTATTTACTTTCAGAGAGAGGGGAAGGGAGAGAGAAAGGGAGAAAAACATCGACCGCCTCTCCTACGCGTCCTGACCGCAGCCTGAGCCCGCAACCCAGGCCTGTGCCCTGACAGGGAATCAAACCGGCGACCTGTCAGTTCACAGGATGACACTCAACCCAGTTTATGAGGGCTGACATAAATTACTTCTAAACACTCAACCGTCTAGAACAAAGCTCGAGCATATTTATAGAGATACAGAAATATCCAGCATACATCAAAGTAAAATTCATAAATGTCTGGCATCTAAACAAAAATTACCAGACAAGCAAAGAAGCAGGAAAATACAACCCATAATGAGAAAAATCAATCAATTGAAACCAACTCAGAAATGACTCAGGTAACAGAATTAGTGGACAAGGACATTAAAACAATTATAACAGGATTTCAGTGTGTTCAAGAAGTTAGAGGAAAAACTGAGCATGCTACCCAGAGTCATGAAATGAATTTTAAAAAAAGACTCAAATCAAACTTCTAGATAGGAAACCTATGTCTGAGATTTTAAAATACACTGCATAGGATTATGGCAGATTAGATAGTGCAAAAGAAAAGATGAGTAGCCCTGACTGGTGTGGCTCAGTGGGTTGCGTGCCGGCCTATGAACCAAGGAATCGCTGGTTCGATTCCCAGTCAGGGCACAGGCCTGGGTTGCAGGCCAGGTCCCCAGTGGGGGCACACAAGAGGCAACTACAGGTGGATGTTTTTTTCCCTCTCTTTCTCCCTCCCTGCCCCTCTCTCTACCAATAAATAAATAAAATCTTTTTTTATTAAGTTAAATAATTTTTAAAAATGTGAGTGAACTTAAAGCTATAGCAATAGAAACTATACAAAATGAAACAAAAAAAGGAAGAACAAACATCAGTTAATTAATGGGACTTCAAATAGCCTAATACAGGGTGGGACAAAAGTAGGTTTACGGTTGTTCGTATGGAAAATAATACAATAATAAATCATAATACAAGAATAAACTCTTTCATGCACTCACAACTGTAAACCTACTTTTGCTCCACCCTGTGTATGTGTAATTATATACTTCGAATATGTACAGTTTATTTTATGTCAATTATACCTCAATAAGGCTGTTTCTAAAAACCTAATCTTCCAAGACATATTGTTGATTGTTTAAGTCCTACATTTATCCTCGGTATGGCCAAACATCTCTATCACCTTTTTGGTTTAAGTAGGTACTAAATACCCACCTCAAAAAATAAAGCTTTCCTAAGCTTTCCACTTCCCAAGAAGCTTTCTACTTGCTTTCTCAAGAAGCCTTATTTTGAATACCTCAGTAACAGTATTTTAACAAATGCTTCACTGGGGGAACTCAGTACACAGCTGTCATGTTTATCAGCTGTACCAATATCACACCTCACCATGAACCCTGATTTAAAGAAGCAAAACTTTGAATTAATTACAAAAGTTAAAAACAAGGGAGCTTCCAATTCATCAGAACCTCTCCATCAGCGCTGGCTACCGAACTTCCTGGAGAGGGAAACTGTTCTGTTCTGTGCTCTCCAACACAGCAGCCAGTAGGACTGCTGGGCACTGGAACCATGGCTAGTGTGACAGAGCTGCATTTGTGCATTTTCATTTAATTTTAATAAATTTAAATAGTTACATATAACTAGTGGCTACATTATTGGACAGCAGAGCTCTAGATAATTTAAAAAATCTAGATTAAAATTTTTAAGAATGGTTTGAATTTTCAAAGTAATTTTTAAAACTATAGTTTACATATTATATAATATTAATTTTTAACTTAATAAACACCATAAAATCATAAACAATGAAAAACTCTGACTTTTTAAGACTTAGCGGGAAGGACTGTTTCACCTGAGATGTCTTCCTGGTCGTCTCAATCCCCTCCCCACCACAGGCAGGGCGCAGGTGCCCGCCGCGGGCCGAGCCTCACCGGACCCTCTGTGAGCCGCCCTCCGCAGCGCAGAGCGTCCGGGGACAACAGAATGCGGAGTAGGAAGGAACCGCCTCATGGTCATGGGACCCTCTTCTGGGGTGATGCAACCGCTCTGCAGCTAGACCAGGCGGTGCCCGCACAACACTGTGGATATCCTAAACACCACGAACTGTTTCCTTTAAGATGTTTATTTTGTTACATAAATTTCACCTTGATTTTTAAAATTTTTTTTTAAGAATACACCTAAGCAAGCCTTGACTGTTGGGGCTCAGTGGGTTGAGCGCCAACCCGTGAACTGAAAGGCCGCCGGTCTGACTCCCAGGCAGTGCACAGGCCTAGATTGTGGGCCAGGTCCCCAGCTGGGCACGTCTGGAGGCAACTGATCGTTGTTCCTCTCCCTTTCTCCCTCCCTTCTCCTCTCTCTAAAAATGAAGAAGAAAGAAGAAACCTGAGCAAGCCCTGGCTAGTGGGGTTCAATTAGCTGGACTGTCACCCCATACACAGCAAGGTGGTAGGTTCTGGGTTCAAGCCCCAGTCAGGGCGTGTAAGGGGAGGCTGATCAATGTTTCTCTCTCACATCAACTTAACTCTTCTCCTCCGCGCGCGCTCTCTCTCTCTCTCTCTCTCTCTCACCTCTTTCTAAAAGGAATGAAAGTCCCATCTGGTGTAGTGGTTCAGTGGATGGGGTATCATCCTACAAAGCGAAAGGTTGCAGGTTCAATTCCAAGTCAGGGCACTGCCCCTGGTTTGGAGGCGCGCGAGAGGCAACCCACCGATGTTTGTCTCTCTTTCTCTCCCTCCCTCCCTCCCTTCCCTTCTCTAAATATAAATAAGTAAAATCTGTCAAAATAAATAAATAAAAGCAATGAAAAACTGTCCTCAGGTGAGGATTTTTTTTTTAAAAGAAAAAAGAATATACCTAGGCAAGATATGCATTTCTCATTTATACAGATTCCTCACAAGAAAGACACAGAAAAGAAGGAAAATCAGCTTTTAGCTACAAGTTAAAAGCTCGTCTTCCTTTCTTAAATAACTGAACTTGGTGATTAATTATCAAATGTCCATTACGAAGTGTCTATTCAAGGAAAGTCCGTCACACCAAGCATATGTTCTTATTAAACTCAGAACCACACTCGGCTATGACAAGTCCCCAGAAGGTAAACCCAAACTGGCAGCCCAAACACCTATGGACCGTCCTCGAGGGGAGCACAAGTACAGGAGACGGTCAGCGGCCACAAGGCTTTATGGTGCAGAGCAGTGGGAACGCACTTGTTTGCAAAGTATCAAAGCATACAAATAATCTGTGCAAATTACCTATATGCAACATTAGTTCCTTTTAGGAAAGGACTGACAAACACAACACGTACTGTTCATCACAGACAACTAGTACTGAAGACCAAGGGCGCGCCTGGGAATTCTGAGGGCCTGGAGAGGGTGCCATTCAGACCCCCCTTCACAGGGAGAGGTCTGGGCAGCGTGTAATTAGCCAGCAGGCCAGCGGCCAGCAGGCCGGCACCTTTGGGATCCACTGCAGCATGAATACCAAGGCCAGGCCAATGACTGGACGCAGCAGGGCCGCCCCTGCCCAGTGGACGCCTCCCACAAACAGTCTCCGCTAGGGGGGAGGTCCCCTCCAGCTGTGCTGCAGCCTCGGGGGACCTCAGGGGCCCCCAGACCCAGCACCAGTCTGACTGTGAGCCTCCCTCTTCTGTTTCCCTTCATAGGTCACCCCTACATCCAGTGTGAAGCCTTCGACCACCTTGCCTCCTTTCTCTCCTCTACCCTTCACAGGCATTTACACCTATGAATCTCTTGCACATATAATTCTACCTCCACATCTGCTTCTCAGAGGATGCAAACGAACTATCACAGGAATAAATCAGTCAACTTCCAAGTAGTGAAGGAGGGAGTGGAGGAATTAGCCTGAGCGGGAACTGAAGCAAGCCCGGCTGCAGATCAAGCGTTCAATCACAGCGGTACGTACCTACCAGTACTGCGTGTTTTCTAGTCTATCTGAACATTTTTTTAACAAATCTATTTTTACAACTCTATCCTACTTTATGGTAACTTGCAAACACATTCAAATATGCACAATAACTACCTAGTCACTTCAGTTTTTTAAAGTGTAACTTTTATCTAGCTCTAAAATTATGAACACGTATCACTGTTCCCAACTACTGCACCCAGTAACAAGGCTCTGGCACCTCTAAAACAATGACAGTTTGAAGTCTGGCCTCATTAGGCCTTGAGTCTACCTCAAGATGCTTTTAATAATTAGGCCTTGACAGACAGACATACTAGTCACTTTATCTCCCTAGGTCTCACTTTCTTCGTCTAGAACACAAGGAGGTTAGATTATAGAGACATTACAACTTTCTCTCATTACTTTGAGGGAGCGAAAATCCAGAAATTTCAAAGAATTAGGTCGAGGATGCAAGTTTTACTAAGATCCACATCTTAAAGAATTTGACTACTTTGAAAAAAAATAGGAGTTTTAGGGCTGTTAACATTTCATTTAAATGACACTTTGTTATTTTAAAATGTGTTTCTCTCAAACATTTTAGCAAAAACACTTTTGCCACCTCGCATCAACTTGAAAATATTGCATTTTAAAAAATCAACAGAAACTATAAAAATCAACCAGAGGCTGGATATATGTGTTATTAAAACTTTCAATACACAAAACAGAAAAAATTGTTATGTTGCAAATTACACGCCTCCCTATCATTTCTAGGATCACAACAGTTTCCACAACTGCTATTTAATGTGGTAGGAATTATTAACGCAGTCCAGATCGTGAAGTCAGCATTCCATCCCCAACTCCGCCCTTTCTCAGACCTTTACTGTGCTGTTACAGCGTCACTCTCACCAGAAAGTGACTTCAGGTTCTCTGTTGTGCGTATTTATAACATACTCCCTAGCAAAGGCTGCTGTTGTCCCTTAGAGTAAGGGGGCAAAATAGAAGCCTTATTACTTACTTTTAAATTATGCATGGAATAACTTCTGAAGAAAGGCTAAGCAAGTGAGGGCTAACCTGTTAAGTCAATTACAACAATCTCTGTAGCAAGAAGAAAATATACAAAGTTTGATAAACGGCAAAGAATACAGTAACTTCGATGTAACTTTGATGTTTCATCTCCAAAGACCTTTTTAAACTTAACTGCCCACAGAACTTAATAATGCCAAGGAAAATGGATAAGAGTAAGCCTAAACTAAACTTCTTCAGCACAAATGACCTTTCACAATGCTCTTAAAACAACTCTGCTATGGCCAGCCTCAACCAGCTAACCTTTAGCCACAGCCATCGCCCGTGGAAGGGAAGACCGTGACAGAGCCTGCTCAGAAGTGTTAACTCTCAAAGACACGTTTAAAGCAAAACCCCCCTAGTCAGAACCTACTTAATGTGCCTGGCCCACGGTGGATTCAAGGTTTCTTTTGTACATCTAGAATCTTGATCTGAATGTGTTTACCTATTCTCTCTGGAAACTCGGTGTTCTTTTCTGCTACATGAATGTTTTTGAACTAGTTCTCCCTCTTCCAGGAATTTACCAAAATTACAGCAGGTACATGTAACTTAAAAGCAATCACCTTCGAACATCTTGGTGTATGATTTACATTCAAAATGGCTTCGTTATAATCCTGTCTTGCCTATGCAGCCAAGCAGGCAGTGTGGGGACCACTACTCGGCCACTGAAGTCACACGCACCGTAAAGAGAGCAGAAAATGTTTCCATAGCACTCACTACGCGCCGGGCACTGTGCTGGGCGTTGGATGAGTATTAGCTCCGTTAATCCCTTCCCTTGAGGAAGTTCCATGGTCTGCTTTACAGTCGAGGGCAAAAACGAAGTAGCTTGCCCAGGATCAACACACAGCTGGCAAGAGGCCCTGCCAGGATCTGAGCTCGGCTTTCACAGTTCCCACAGCCCAAGGTCCCGGAGTCTAGTCCATACTGATTCTGAAATAAGCATGACACGTAGAAGACAACTACAAGTGACATAATCACAGGCCAGTGATGAAAGGACTGAGGAAACGAGGCTCCTGGATAGGAAATGACCAGCTCTCCCTTCTGTCACCTTCTCAGTCCTGGAGGGGGACGCGCAGCCTCCTGACAACCCGCTCAAGGGGCCTCCCTACCACACGACCTAATGAAAGTGATCGCTCGTCACCCCGACCCCTCACTGAACATGAACAGCGCCTCAAAGTCTGTTTGAATCACAAACCATTCACTGGAACTTAAATTTTAGGGTATCTATAAAGCTGATTTTTACAATGAAACTAAAGCACAGAAAATAATGTGTTCAAAGAGGTACATAGAACCACCAGTAAAAAGAAATGAAAAGCAGATCAAGACACCCTGTTCAGTACAATTACTCCACATTAAAGTGTAACACATGTGTTAATACCAGTCAACTCTGAAATGGTATTTGAGCCAATGACAACCACAATCTTCAAATCTGATTAAACCTATTGGATTTGACATCCCAAATGTGGGTTGCATGTTTAAAGGCCCATTACCACAGAAATATTTACCACTAACATTTTGTCTTCTGTAAGAGTTTTAATTTTACTATGAGTGAACTGTGATACTGAAAACCACCTCAGGAAAGAAGTTTACAATAACACGCGCTTCAGAAAACAAAGAACTTGGGTCAACCTTAAAATCCTGCCCCTGCGCTCTTCTAGCAAAGAGACAACAAAGAAAAAGACTCCCAAACAAACAATGAAAGAAATACACAGGCTACACAGCTTCTTCCTCTGCATGCCTATTGGGAACATTCGTTTTTGTACAGAAAATACTACTCATTTCAAAACAAATCATCCTTTGCAAGTGCAGAAAATAACCACGCAGAGGAGGACAGAACGAGCAAGGCTGCCTTGGTCAACCCTGCGATTCCTAAGTTCTGCGGGGAACCCGTGACAACGCGGCACACGCTGAGGCACCAAGGTGGAAAGGGGGCTCACCACGCGACGCCAGAGCCTACGCTGACCTGCAGAGCTGCGAGCCGGTCTTTGTTTTCCAATCTAACTGATAAAACTTTTTCTCTGTATCGTTGTTAAACAGAGATGGCATTTTAATTACCAAGTTATGCCAGAGTCCACTGACAGACTGGGAGGAATGACAGGCGGAAGGGACTCTCCCTCAGGCTATTAGAGAATATTGGGCGGTCCTAGTTTCAACCAACTGCTTTTAAAGCTAACGAGGGTCAGGATGGGACATGGTGCATAAATAAAATCTGGCTTAAAAAACTTAAGATCGACTTCTTCCCCTCACACATCTTTACCACAGGGGCAAGAAAGCTTTCTGATGAGTTTCACACTCACTACCTGTTCAAAGTCTGGTAGAGACAGAGAAAGAGAGATGCATTCAAAAGTCAGGCAGGTAGAAAGGAAAATAAAAAATAAACTCAAGCAGGGAGAAAGGAAAAGCAGTAACAAGCACAATCTTATTAATCCATAGTATTCCTAACTTGTACTCAGAGAAAGAATCTCAAACCTAAAGACTTAAAAAAAATTTTTGTCCCATGAAGAGAACATGGTGACCATTTCTATTCCAAAAAATGGAAGTTGTCTCTCCCCTTAGATGTTAACATATTTGAGAACACACCTAAAAAAAAGAAAACTCACTAGGAAACAGTCAAGTCCCACAATTTCCAGCCATACCTAGGAACGTGTCCCTCTGATCAGACTGGCAAAACAGGGTTTGAAATTGTTTCATCCCAGCTAGATGCCTTTCTAGATTAAAACTAACACAAAATAGGAAGTTTGGAAATGTCAATATCAAGACCCAATGAACTGGCAGTAAAACTATGCAGCAGAACACTTACAATGTTTTACTTTTTGAATGGCAGGTCTCTGGCAAATTTATGGTTGTACCTATCCCATCAAAAATGCAAGGACAGCTTAAAATATGATCCTGCTGTTCTCTGTTTCAAAGAGAACAACTCTAGGCCCTGCCTGGGTGGCTCAGTTGGTTACAGCGCCATCCCCAGACACCAACATTGTGGGGTTTGAGCCCTGGCCAGGCCACACACAAGAACCAACCAATGAATGTATAAAGAAGCAGAACAACAAATCAACAAATCGATGTTTCTCTCCTCTTGCTCTCTCTAAAATCAGTTAATAATTAAATTTTTAAAAAGAAGAGAACAACTCTAATGACTTTACTAACAACGCAAAGCTAGACATCAATACTTAGAAGAATGGTTATGTCAGAAACCTAATTCCTGTCGTTGCCATCAAACATGCTCTTTTCCTTAGTCACGTCCAACATATTTAAAGAAAGCTTTCAAAACTAATACATACAACTAAAAGATACCAAAAAACAACCAACGTACTAAAAGTAAACATTTGTGCCAGCTGATTCTCAAAACTTGGGGGCGGGGACTGGGTGGCAAGCTTTGCTTTATGTGCTGTGCATTAAAACAAAGATGGACTTGACCTACAAAATGAAGATAGGGTCAACTGTAACCAAAAAACAGTCTGCTTCCCCTGGCGGCCACCCGAGGAATGGGGAAGGCATCCCGGCAGCAGGCGCGCCGTCCCGGCCGGGCGGCCTGTCACGCCGGGAAGCAGAAGTGACTGCCGAAAAAGGAAGGGCGGGCAGGGGAAACTATCGAAAACACTGTCCGGAGTTCAAGCGGAATTCAGACCTGGCCGCCGGCCTCCGCAAACCTGAGACTTGAGTCCACGTACCGAAACGGAGATGGCACAGAGGGGGAAGGTCATTTATTTCCGGGGAGCCCATGAGCTCCCCCCAGGGATCCCCGGGCGTTTTCACCTCGAAGAACACCCAGGGCTGAGCGCCTCACTAACAGCTGAAGAGCAATCGCCTCGGTCGGGGGCTAGATCCGTGCGATTTTCTGCAGCCTTGTTTCCCAAGAAAAGCATTTATGCATTTATTTTCTCCAAGAAACTAGCAAGCTAACCTACATAGAGAACCTCCGGCTCGAAAGCCCTCCAACCGGGAGGTCTGTTAACTCCAGTTCAACACGATTCTCTTTTGAATTTTATTCTGAAAAAATAAAATAACACCCTGTCCTTTGAAACATGTTCTGTGCCAACAACCTTTAAAGACAGCCACACACGGAGACGGGCTGGAATCTCCTGCATTAAAACCTGGCGAATTCCTTTGTCTGACGGGGTTTTTCTGGTACCACTTTAAATCTGCTTCCCCGCAGAGCAGCAGTGAGGGAAGTGAGGGCCCCGGTCTGGGGTGCGGGGAGCGCTGGGGGTGGCGGTCCGCGGTGAGGCTCGGGCTTCGGCAGGTTCTATTCTTCCACGAGCCCTTCCTTCCAAAGCCAGGGGGCGGGGGGCGGCACGCACCTTTGCAGCCTAGGGCTGCGGCACGCGGCTCCCCGAGAAGCGGATCTGGGAGGTCGGGGCGCCCCTCGCCCTCGGGCTCAGGCGGGCGTGGGGGCGATCGGAGCCCCGGGGCCCGAGGGGAGGCCCCGGGCGGCACTCGCTAGTGGAGCACGGGGTCCGAGGCCGCCCCGGGTCCGAGCTCGGGGGATGCTAACTCTCCGGCGCGGCCACCCTCCCCTGGCCGAGGCGCAGCTCGTCCGGCCCCGGCCCCGCCGGGACCCCCGGCCACGGTGGCCGCCCGAGGCGGCCTCGGGTCCCGGGGGCGGGGGAGGCGGCCAGCCCTCCCGGCGGGCAGAGGCGACGGCACCCCACGCCGGGTGTGCTTCCCTCCCGGTCGCGCCTGCTGTTCCCCCCGCGGACGGCAGGGCGAACACACAAAAAGAAAGTTGTCCAAGGGCTCCCGCCCCCTCGAGCCCCGGCCGAGCGGTAGGACGGGAGCTACTCACCGGGGTCGAAGTCGGGCACCGCCGCCTGGTACTGGGGTCCCACCCGCATGCCGCCGCCACCTGCGGGGAAGCAGAGCACAGCGGTCAGCGGGCGCGGGCGCGGGCGCGGCGCGGGTGGCGAGGGGCGGCTGCCACCTACCGTGCTCCTCGTCGCTGGACGAGCCCGAGCTGCCTTCCTCCCAGGAGTTGCTGCTGCTGTTGCCATTGGGCGCCGCCGCCGCCAAACTTTTATTCTGCCCATTACTGGGGGCGGCGGCGGCTGCGGCGGCCGAGGCGGTGGAGGAGGCGGCGGCGGCCGAGGCGGCCGAGGCGGTGGCTGAGGCGGCCGAGGCGGAGGCGGCCGAGGCGGCGGCGGCGGCGGCCGAGGCGGCGGACGAAGCGGCCGCGCTGGCCGCGTTGTTCCTCCCTCTGCGCTTCCCTGACACCTCGGGGCCCTTCTCCACCATGGCCGGCATCGGCGGGGACCGGGGCCGTGCGAAAGTGACGGGGACCCCCGGCTCCTGAGGAGGGGGCGCCGGGACAGGGGGAGGGGTTTGCGGGCGGGCGCGGGGGCCTGGCGGGCGCGGCGGGCGCGAGCTGGAGCTGGGGGGCGGCCCTGGCGGGCGGAGCGCGGGGCCGCTTCAAGCCCCCAGCGCCGAGCCGAGCGCAACTTTCGCTCTCATCGCGGCCGCACTTCACTGGCACCAACTACTCCGGGATCAGCGGGCGGGAGGGTGGGGCGGGGCCTGGGAAGCCGCGCGCAGCCCAACCTTTGGATTGGCTCCGCCCTCGCGCGCTCCCATTGGCTATTGTGGGATTTTGACGGTGAGCGGCAGCCTGGTTGGCTCGCTACACCGGTCTATCCGAGGGATGGGGCGGGAGAGAGGTGAGGGGGCTCGGGCTTCCGTTGGTCAGGTTCGGTTGACGCGTATCGCCCGCTGTACGTGGTTTGAGCTTTGCAATCTCTCTACGCCCCATGATCCATTTCTCTAGGCAATAGCGAGGAGTTAGCTGCCCTCCCCGCCCCCTCCCTCTGCCTCGGCTCCCACACCCTCACCTGCGCGCAACCTCAGCGGCTTCGGGCCCCCATTCCCCCAAGGGCCCCACGGAGGGTCCCATCGGCTTCAAAAAGTAAAATAGGCGCGACACGAGAACAGAAATTGAATGCAAGGTCGGGACTACTTTCCCCCTCGCGCGGAGGATTACATATCACAGTTTGAATGGGTATATACAAAGAAGGGAAACTAATTGAAAGAAACTAATTGCACCCCCCACTTTCCCCAAGGGACTTGGGGGTGTAGCGGGGCCGAGGGAGCCCTGGTACAGAGGACAGGGTTCCCAGGTGACAGTCTTTCCCTGGAGGGAATGGAAGCACTGTGGGAGCTGGCGGCGTGGTGGAGCTTTCTGCTAATTGGGTGGGGGGAGGTTGGAAGTCACCGTAATTGCCCGAGTTGCAGGGCGCGCCGCGCCTGCCGAGATCGAACCGGAGGGTCCCTGTCATCCTGATGGGCGTTTAGAGATCGGCGAAGGGGCCGAATTGTCCCGGGGGGAGGGGAGCACGTGCAGAAATGGGGAGGAGGACTTAGAGAAATGGGCTGGGGGCCCGGATGGGTAAAGAGGAAGAAGCTATTTTCATCCCAGGCCTTGGTAGGGGAGGAGGGTCAACTTCCTCCAAGACAAGAGCCACTTTTCCGGATCTGCTGCCTGTCTTGTCTCCCCCCCCCCCCCCCACTGCACCCTGGGCACCCGGCGAGGGAGAGCACGACGCAGCCCGAGACACCCCAGCCCTGGAGACTAACCACCGGCCGCCCTAAGGGCGATTTTATAGCTAGATGCGGGGAACGGGGGAGTGTGTGACCTCTCCGGAGGTCCGTATCTGCCCCACCCCCACCTCAGCCACACGCTGTTCGTCCACAATTAGCAGGCGAGAGAAGGTCTATAAATGAATTTTTTTTTTTTTTTTAATGCAGCGATGGCTATTTTTCTTTTAAGTTACTTCAGACCTGAGCTTAATATGGGGACAGTTTACACCAGCTCAGGTTATAAATAGCTACAGGGAGAAATCTGGAGTTTTATGGTTTTAAAGCCCGAATAAATAAGTAGGGTGTTCGCTTCCACGTTTTCTGCAGCGCGAACCATTATTATTAACTTCCATAAAGTGACCATGTTCATTTCTGCTTAAATGGCTTTTGAGAAAAGGGCCGGGGCCCTCCCTTCTCATGGAGGAGCCCTGCCCCCACCCAGGTTAGAGTCCACGCTCCTGGACTCCCCTTAAAGGTAAAGCCCTCTCTTTGGAGAGCCCAAGGCAGTGCAGGCGGCTGCCCCTGGCAAGCTCCCTGCCAGCTGGCCTGGGTAGGGTGTAGGCAGCGAAGCCAAGGGTTAAGTACCAGAGATGCCATTCCCCCTGGGGCTGGTCCACCTGGCTAAGGGCTCTGACTATTTGGAGGTGAGAAATGAGGTTAAGAGCAGGATGCCCTGCTCGCTAGGTGTCTATGAAGTTCCACCACTAGGCTCTGGAACACGTAGCCTGTAAGAGCACAAAGGTAACGTTGAGTCCCGTATCAGGGCAGCAGACATGGCGCAGCACACAGTCACCAGCCCCACCGACCTGTTCCAGAGTGAGGGCTGCTTCCTGTCTTGATTAGACTGTGGGTGCACCGCTGGCTGTTCCAACCATCCACGGTTTTCAACGAATATCTATTAACACCTGACGTGTAACCAGGCCCTGTAACCAAGACCACGTGGATGCCCCCGTGGCCTCGAACCTCTCAGCTTCCTCGTCGGTAGAACAGATAATAATAGTATGTACCTCCTGGCCTGGTGGGTTTTTAGGGTTCGTCTTCCCTGCTCCTCACTCCTGCAAAGGAAGCCCTCGGACCTGAGGGGAAGCCCCTCGTCCTGCTCCTGCCTAGGGCTCTGCGGAGGGAGGGGCCTGAGGTCCACCCGCACCCCCTCTGACTGGGAATTGATCTCAGACTTCAGACTGGCGCTCTGCAGAGTCAGCAGCCCCACCACGTTTTCAGTGATACTCTCCCACTCTCTCAGGCTAAGATGTCACCTTCTCGCGCTCCCTCCGCCTGCCACAGCCCCTCCTGCCCGCACTCCCAGCCCCGGAATCGCCTCCCTCTGCAGCGTGGAACACTGAAGCCGTCAGATAGGATCCCTCTCATCTTCCAGGCCCCAAACTGACCCATCTCCCTGCCTGGCACCGACCTGCCCCTCCGGCCTCCCACCCTGACCTTGACCGCAAGTCCCCTCCTTCCGCTGGCCCCTTATGCTCTCCTGGGCCGTCAGCCTCTGTACCCTTGGACAGCATTTTCACAAAAAGGAGAGGGGGAACGCTCCCTTGCTCCTACATGTCCTTCTGCCTCCTCCCCGTTTCTCTACACGCCCCCCCCCCCCCCCCCGCCAACAGAAAACAAAGATGGGTCCGTACCTGTCTCCTCCACTCCCTCCCTTCCGGGCCTCTCCTCACCCCGCCCCGGCTGGGCTGTGTTCCCACTCTCAGGTCTTGCTAAGGTCACCCACAACCTCCCTGCTGCCCAGTCCATTTGTCACTTCTTGGTCTCACCTGAGTCCACCACTCCCGGAAACTCCCTCACTTCTGGGGACCTCGCTCTCCTACCTCACAAAGCACTCCCCCTCGGTCCTCTCCTTCCAACCTGTGAGTGTTGGGCTCCTCCCCGACCCCTGCTCTGTGCCTAGCGCATGTTAACTTTTTGTGGAGAAATGAATGGTAGGGAATTCAGGCTGCTATGGATTCAGCAGCCATTCCCAGTGAGGGGCGGGTTCCTGGAATAATGGAGGCCTAACCAAGACGGAAAATAGGCCCCACTTTGGGGGGTTGGGGTTGCCAGCCCAGCATCTCCCCAGAAGAAGCTCCTCCTCAACATCCTCATCCAGGTGGTAGGCTTGAGGCTTCCCATCCCATCCCGACCAGCACATGCCCCAGGCCTGGCCAATCAGAGCGCCCCAGCCCTCTGGCTGCAGCGATTGGCTCCGATGTGGCACATGACCTAGCCAGACCAATCATGGCCCTTTTAGGAACTTTTTTTTTTTTTTCTGGAGCTTTCAAGGAAGTGCTTCTGAGGACCTAAGCCTCCTATGAGAAACCTAGATCCTCCAGGGCAGGGCCAGGGCGGGCAGGCGAGCCAGGTGCTGGCAGCCGGAGAAGGTGCCTGCACCCAGGCTCTGGCATGCTGCACAAGCACCTGAGAGACGGCCTCGCTTGCCCACCCCAGTCCGGGCCCTGCTCCAGGGCGCCCGGCCTAGCCTGCCCGTCTGTGGAGAGAGGAGGGTTGAGTCCTTGAGAGGGTCTTTGAACTCTCCCCAGGACGCCCACCCTGTAAGCCAGGCCTGAATTCCTGGCCTTTTAAATTGAGCGATTTGAGTTTCTGTTACAACTCAGAGAATCCAGAATGATGCAAATAGTTAGATATTGACCTGGTGCAGAACAAGGAAATTCTAGGCAGGCAAAGGAAATATCACCTTCCCTGTCCTGCGGAAGGCTTAGCAACAGCTAATACCTTCAGGGCGTGCCTGTGCCTGGTTCTGCTCTTGGCTAGGGCTCTTCTAATCTGCCTGATAATCCCACCAGGTGGACGGTTAGGACCGGCTCCTCCAAGCCTCGCAGAAAGGAAACTGAGGCTGCTAGAGAAGTAATCTGCCTAAGCCCAGCAGCTGGTACATAGGGGAGGCAGCATCTCAGCCACCTGGGTGTGCAGCCAGGGGCCTCCCCGGAGACCTCGGAGGCTGGGAGGGCACGGAGGGAGGTGTGCACCGGTGCCCTGGCTATTTTTTAATTTTAATGTTAGCACTGTTAGATGGCTTCTTAGAAGTTCTAGCCAAGGAAAGCTTCCCCGCGGCTGGAGCCAGGCGGAGGGCAGTGAGGGCGGCTGGGGGTGCCAGGAGGACAGCCCTGAAGCCAGTGTTGGAAGGTTCAAACCCCCACAACGCAATTCAGGCATGGAGTTCCTAACCCGAAGTCGTGGGTAGCATTCCAAGGCACTGTGAACCTGGGAAGGAGACTATTGCTTTGTTTAAATGAACCTGTAACTGAAATCTAGCATTTGCTTCAACTGTGAATGTAGGTGGTATTAGCAATGGCTGTCACTACCTCCTTTCTGCCTAGAGGTCGTGATACTGTCGCATCGCATCACAGTTGGAGAGACCTCTGGGCAGTGCATTCACTTCTCTCCAAAATCATAGGAGATGTTAGATCTTGTTACTTACAGTGTTAATAACTCATGAAATAATTTGAAATGGATCATAACCTAACTTTAAGCGCTAAAAACTATAAAACTCCTAGGAAAGCCCTGACTGGTGGGGCTCAGTGGGTTGGGCATCGTTCCGCAAATGGAAAGGCCATGGTTGGAGTCCAGGTCAGAGCACGTGCCCCTGTTGGCGGCCAGGTCGACGGTTAACTCTTAGAAGGAAACACGAGAGTAAATCTTCGCGACCTTGCGTGAGGCAAAGTCGTCTTAAACACAATTCCAAAAGCATAAGGAACAACAACAAGAAAAAGAGATAAATTGGACTCCATCGAAATTAACAACTTTTATGTTGCAAACGATCCATCAAAAAAGTAAAAACAAGGGAGAGAGGGCAGGGCAATTCCTTGTGAAAGGCAGCAGAATAATAAAAGTATATGGAGCATTTTTTTAAAAAAAAAGCATAAACAGTCCACACAATGGGAAACAATACTGGCAAATCACCCCTGGTAAGGGACTTTATCTAGAATATATAAAGGACTCTCACTGTTTAGTAATAAAAAGATGAACAACCCAATTTTAAAATGGGTGAAGTATCTGAATAGACATTTCTCCCCCTGAAAAATGCAAGTGGCCAATCAGCCTGTGAAAAGGTTGCAGCACCTGCCGTCAGGGAGATGAAATCAACACCGCAGTGGGGCAGCACTCTGAGCCCGCCGGACGGCAAGGATGAAAGGGAGAGGCGCTGTCAAGCGCTGGAGGGGAAGTGGGGGAATGGGCCCTCGTGCACTGCGGGAGTGTGGAAGGGGGCAGCTGCTGCGAGAAGCCGCCTGGCGGGCCCTCAGAGCGTCAGACTTGGAGCCACCACACCACCCACCACCAGTTCCACTCTTAGGTATCTGACCAAAAGCTCTGAAAACATATATCCACCCAAAAACGTGTACACAGATGTTCATAGCAACGGTAAGCACAATAACCAAAAAGAAGCAACAACTTAATGTCCATCCCCCGATGAATAGATGAACAAAATGTAGCCTACAGAAGACAAATATACAAAACAAAAATGGAAAATTAAAAGATTAAAAGGAAAAAAGCAAAAAAAAAAAATTTAATATAAGATATGGTCTACAGCCCTGGCTGGATCGTTCAGCTGGATGGAGCATCCCACCAACAGGCCGAAGTTGCAGGTTGGATCCCCAGTCACGGCACAGGCAAGAAGCAGGCAATGATGCGTAAGCAGGTGGAACAACAAATGGATGTCTCTCTCTCTCTCTTTCTCTCTCTCCCCCCCCTCTGAAATCAATCAATAATTTTTTAAAAAATAAAATGTAATATTATTCAGCCATAAAAAGGCATGAAGTACCGTCACATGCTACAACATGGATGAATCCTGAAAAAATTATGTTAAATGGAAGAAGCCACTCACAGAAGGCTACGTATTATACAATTGCATTTCTATGACATGTCTGGGACAGGAAAATGTGTAGGGACAGAAAGTAGGCTGCGGGTCGCCAGGGGCCAGAGGAGGAACAGCGACTGCTGACAGGCATGGGGTTTCTCCCTGAAGCGAGAAAATCAATCGTCTAAAACGGAGTGTAGGGCTGATGGCTCAGCACTGTGGTGGCACTGGAAACCACTGCACTGCCCAGCTTACACAGCCACTCTGTACAGATGGGAGGAGGGGGCCGGCGGGGGTCTGCCATCGGGGTAGGACTGTGGAGGGGAGCTCCCGGCCCGGCCTTTCCTGCCCGCTTCGCCCACTTGTCATCTAAATACCATCAGGAACGCTTTACTCTTCGCCCGAGATGCCTCCTCGGCGGGAATGGGCACTGGCTGCGGGCCTGGGGGAACTGCGGGGCTTCCCAGAGTGACCCCTCCAGGGGCCGCAGGCGCGTGGGATGATAACGGAGACAGATCCCAGCCCTGAGGGATGGCTGAGAGGAGGAAGTGCCCACGGAGAAGACCAGCAGCCCTCCAGCCCCAGGTCTGTCTCAAGATTCCCCCGTCTGGGGACCTTCTCCCTTCCTGGGGGGCGGCTCCGGGCAGGCTGCTCTCCACCGCCCCGCAGGGCTTGAGTGGTGCCCACACGCCCTTCCCGCCCTTCACGTCTCCGCTCACAGCTCAGCTCCTCCAGGGAGCCCCTCTGACTTCCCTGGCCACTGAGGCCCCTGCCCCAGCCCAGGGCCCTGCGATCCTCCTTTCTGGAGCCAGTCACAGGTGTAAGGACCTATGAGGCGCTCTGTCTCTTCCTCCTGCTGCAAAGGAAGCTGCAGGAGGCCCGCCTCTGGCCCGCGTGACTGGGGTCCCCGGGCCAGCACGGGCCTCCCTCCCGCCAGGGGCTCACCAACACCCCCCGCCCCCCGCTCCCCGCTGACTGGCCGAGGGGCCACGCTGGGCCTGTTCGGCACCTAGAGGCAGCGCAGGCACACGCCTCGGGAACAGGCACTGGCTGGGCTCTGGCTTCGCAGGCGCAGCAGCTTCCAGGCCGGCCCCCGCCACCCCCGGACGGTTAGCCCCTTAAGGGGAGCACACCCCTTCTCGCCCGGACACGCCATCCAGCATGCGGTTTCCTGCCTGAGGACCCACTCACCTGCACCCACAAGATTCGCGGGAGCGGCCACCCCGTCCCTCCGCACACGGGACCTGGGTCAGAAACAGATGGGCCGCTAAACTCCCCCTGAGAAGGGCAGCGAGGCTGCTGGTCTGGCGGTGGGGGTGCGGGGGTGAGAGGCCTGTTATCGGTCAGTCCTGGGGACAGACCACCCGCAGGTGCCAGCCTCAGGAGAGCCGGGAGGGGCCTTCCCCGGGCGCAGCAGCCTCCTGGGTGTTCCTGGCCCCTCCCAAGCCCCAGGGATCTTAGAACCGGGACTGGATCTGGTCCTTGCAGCCTAAAACCCCAGGGGCTCCCTGCTGAGCCCCTTGGCGCACTCCACCCCGCCCCCCGCAGGCCCACCTCCCTCCTCGGGCGGGCTGGCCTCTTCCTCCCCTCCTGGGGACTTCGCATGGGCAGTTCCTCAGCACAAACACCTTTCCCCATCTTACAAGCTGCCTCCTCCTCATTCCAGAGCCTCTACCGCCCACCCCCGCAGCCGACCCCACGGGGCCTCCGCCCTGCCCTGCCCCCCAACCCCGCCTTCTCTCAGGACAGCCCAGGCACCCTTGTTCTCCTCGCGGCCCCGCCCTGGACTC
Organism: Pteronotus mesoamericanus; assembly: GCF_021234165.1. Taxonomy (NCBI): domain Eukaryota; kingdom Metazoa; phylum Chordata; class Mammalia; order Chiroptera; family Mormoopidae; genus Pteronotus; species Pteronotus mesoamericanus. The sequence goes on along the minus strand of NW_026555082.1, from coordinate 2,056,139 downwards.
CGCCCTGGCACAGCCAGCTGCCTCTGTCCTGTGACCCCGCCCCGCCCCCACTGCCCAGAGGAGACTCCCGCTCTGTGTTCCTCGTGGAGACCCCAGAGGGGATGGCAGTGGGGCGCTGCAGGGGAAGGCGGGCCTGGTGAAGACCGCGGTGGCCGCCTGGAAGGAACCCTGTGGCCCCAGGCCCTCCGCTGTCCCACTGGCCTCCCTCCCTTGCCGCACTAGCATCTGCCTTGCTGGCACCTGCCCCCACGCGGGCCTAGCACACAGTGGGCCTCAGGAAGGATTTGGGGCTCTGGACGGGTGGACCACGAGGGAGGCTTCCTTTGAGGTGTGGGGATGACGCAAATAACATCAGGCCCTTTACCAAATGCCCAACATTTCGAGCCAGTGGGGGAAGTGGGCTGACCCCGGCCAGCGGACGGGTCCCTCGGGTGTGGATGCCGCCCACTCAGGCCCACTGCCCCTGCTCCCCTCCCAGGAGGGGCTGACGCCTGTCCCAAAAGGCAGCTTCAGAGACGGCAGGGACTCTTCGAGGGAGGCCCATTCACTGGCCTTCGGGCCTGCCCGGAGCCCCATCAGATGGAAGCATGGGGACAACGACACCGGAAGGACAGAAGGACAGGCAGCAGCAACGCAGTCTTGGACACGGAAATCAGATGGCTCCGCGGTCGCTGACCTGGCCGGCCAGGCAGAGCCGGTTCTCACTCCGCCGGGAGGACGGCCGACTTGCAGACCCCCAGATACTCCTCACCCTCCCTGCCCCCTTGGCCCAGTGACAAGGGGACTCACTACTTCTAGGTGTATTGAAGTGTCCTCATGACAACCTCACGAAATAGGATGGGGGACTCGGCCACTCAGCGTCACAGAGTTGTGCAAAAGCAGGGGACCTGAACCCCGGAAAGGAGTGAACTGTGTAGAGACAGGGGTTACAGCAGGGAGGAAGCGTGAAAACCTTCTGTTAAAGTAGCCCCAAAGGTCACGTAGTGTCTGGTTCCATTGACACAAAGTGCACACGAAGGGCCCTGGCCACACAGCTCGGTTGGTTGGAGCGTCCTCCGTATACCAAGAAGCTGCAGGTTTGATCCCGGGTCAGGGCAGGTACGAGAGGCAACTGATCGATGTTTCTCCCTCACAGCGACGTGTGTCTCCCCCGTCTCTCTCTCTCCCTTCCTCTCTCTCTCAAATCAATAAACGCACCCTCAGGTAAATTTTTTTTTTTACACGTGCAGAACAGGCAAATCCATAGACAGAGGGTTGACAGGCAGCTGTTGGGCCCTGCGGGGCGGAGGGAACAGGAGTGGCTATTGAACGGGCGCGGGACTTCCTGGCTGGGTGACGGGAGGTGCTGCCACTAGGGAGTCCGGACAGCGGTGTGACACTGTGCGCGCGCTCACGGCCCCTGAACCGTGCGCCTCAAATGGTTAGAATGATCAATTTGACGTTATGGGTGTTTGAACACACATACACACGCAAGGAATAGAGGAACTAAAGTGGAGCCCGGCCTTCAGATTCAACATCAGGGCCCGCCGACAGGACCCGAGGGGACAGCGAACGGGAGGCGGGCTGCTCGGGGCGACTCTGCGTCTAGACACGGCCACGTGCCCTGCGCCCTGTCCCTGGGCCTTCCCACCCCAGCTCTTGTCCAGATGACAAGCCCTGGATTCTGGGCCTATGACCCAAGGGCCCGAGGAGGAGATGGCCTCTCACCGAGAGGCCTGAGCACAAGCCGTGACTGTTCGACTAACAGTGGAAAAACCGCCAGCAGGTGCAGCCCAGTGGCCAGAGCCCGCGGCTGCCCTGAGCCGCAGCCAGGTCGGCTGCTCGTGTTGTCCAGCCCGGCCTCTCCGCCCACCGGCCCCTCGGGATCCCCAGGGAGGCTCGTGGCTTGACGGGCACATCTGCTCCCCTGACCCCCAAGTCTATGTCTCCAGCCGAGACTCATCCCTCAACTCCAGCCCCCTACCCCGGTCTGCCCAGGGTTACCCAACGGGTACCGAAGGTCGCAGCGCTGAGCCCTCCTCTCACCCTGCATGGGGACGTGTCACCCCTTCTCCCCTGTGCGCACATCAAACCTCAGAGGCATCCTGACTCCTTTTCTGCTCAGACGCCACACCCAGCAACCACTCTGCCTCCGGGCACATCTGGAAACCAGTCCCCTGTGCTCCCCCCGCACTGTCCCCACCCTGGTGAGGCCCCATCACCTCTCCTGCATCATCGCCACAGGCCACTCTGCTTCTGCCACAGACCTGGGACCTTCAGGGCCCAGAGGAACGCAGTGGGGACAGAAACCAGGCCACGTCTAACCCTGCTCTCAATCCTCCATGGTTCCTGCCTCGCTCAGAATGGAAACAGAGGCTTTCAGGGGGCATACAAAGCCCTACCCAGTGCGCCCCCAGAGACCTCAGACCCTGCTGGTTCATCCTGTCTTCTCTGAGTCACCTTTGCCTTTAGCCCCATGGCCTTCCTGCTGGTCCTTGAACAAAGCAAGCCCAGCCGTCAGAGCCTGGCACCTGCTGCTCCCTGTGCCAGGACGGCTCTTCCCTGGAAACCCCCTGGGCTCACTACTCACGTCCCTCAGACCCCGACTCGGCTCTGACTTCTCACCCAGCCGTCCCGGGCCGCCCTCCTGAAGAAGACGCACCTGCGCGTGCCTGCGTGTGCATTTTATTTTCTCCCTTGCACGTGCCCCCAGCCAGCAACCTTACTGACCTGTGCTGTCTGGCTCCCCCTTGGGATGGCAGCCCCTTGTGGGCAGGCCCTCCCGTCTGTCTTATTCGCTGCTGTTTCCCCCGGGCTCAGAGCAGCACGTGGCACACAATGGGCTTCGCTGCCCAGCCGACACGTGGACAGGCCGCTTTCGGGCAGGACTTGGAGGCCCTGGGGGGACGGGGGATGTCACCTCGGCCGGCGGCGCCGGGGTTTTCTCCGGGCCTCTCCCCCAGGCTCCAGATCCTTCCCGCACCCGGTGCCTGTTGTTTTTGTTAGTATCCACCCGTATGGGAGACAGAGTGTTCTCACAGCATCTTCTTGCTGAGAAGGCAAATATTCAAAAATACTTTGACAATGACATCTTGCAGTTCCCCGAGGCTGTGTGAGATGCCAAAGATGAAGTGACTCATTAGCGGCATGACTCCTGCACATCCCGGCATCCGTGTCTCCCTGGGGGGGAGGGGGGGACGCACATTCTGCGACCCAGCCACTGTAGGGCGTGTCCGGGTGGGACCCCAGGGGAAAGGGCGGTGCCACAGGGCTGTCTTCACGCTGGCCGCCTGAGAGCCCCCCCGTCTGTCCCCGGACCTCTCTGGCCTTCGTTTCCCCATTTGTACGATGAGGGGCTCTTGGCTCAGGTGCAGGTCCCAGTGTTACTCAGCACAAGAAGTGTCACACCTGGTCCCTAAAGGTGCTGCTGCGGCTTCACGTGGTTCCAGAACAATCTCAGAGCCTGAGCGGCTTTCGCCCAGCCCTGCACACCAGGGTGGCCAGGCTGTGGTAGGTGCTGGGACACACGACAGGGTTTCCTGTCACGGTCGGCCCTCTGCAGGGCCTGTGCCCCTCCCGGCCCCAGCCACCTCCTCGACACTCCGCACAGCGTCAGTGCCCACGAGGGACAGTCGGGGGGCAGGGTCAGTCACCGTCCTGCCAGGGCAGCCACTGTCCCTTCGAGAAAGGCGATACTTGCCACTCGGGGCAACCCAGGAGGCCTGCGATGCCGGGGTCATTGGTCCCATTTTTAAATTTGTATTTATTCATTTTTTTTATTAAATTAAAACATTTTTTTCAATGACAGCCGACGTTCGATGTTCCATTAGTTTCAGTTTTTTTGATCCCATTTGCTAGACGTGGAAATGGAGGCCCCGAGGAGGAAAGGGACGAGTTCAAGCCACCGCAGGAAATGAGATGGGAGGCCCGCCCTGGAACCTGGGCCTTCTGACGGCCGGTCTCTGCGGAGCAAAGGCAGCCGCAGACACTCGGAGAGCAAAGGCGCATGACCGCGTGCCCATACAATGTTACTATACACCCTGAAGCTTGAATTTCATGTAATTTTCCTGTGTCCAAGATATTGTTCTTTTGATTTTCTTTTTCCCAACCATTAAAAAATGTAGAACCATACTTCGCCCGTGGGCTATGCAAGAACAGGTGGTGGACTAGGTTTGGCTGTGGCCTCACCCCATCCTCAAGGATAAAACCCACCCAACATCTTCGTCTGCCATTCAAGTTCCTTCCTGTTCCCAGGCCTCAACTGCAGACACAGCCGGCCTCAGAGCCTGGGCTTAGGCCTGGGGGGTGGAGGGTGGTTTCCAGGAACAGATCACCTACCCCTACTCCTGGGCGCCTTTGCACAGGCTATTCCCCCCGCTGGAGCACCGCCCTTGCAGCTCCTCTTGGCTTGGGCAGCCTGAGGCCTCCCTGGCTGGACTGGGAAGAATAGGGAGCTTCCCCCACCACCACTGTAGGCTCCTTCACTTCGAGGTGCCCCTTCTCCTTAGGTTCTGATTTGTCATAGACGGATCTGTTTCCCCAGCCGGGCCACGGGCTTCTGGCGAGCTTCTCGGAGAGTGTGCCGCCCCCTCCTCCGCGTTAGTCAGTGGCCACCAGCCAAGGCAGCGGTTCCCAAAGAGGGTTCCAGGGGCACGCATCCTGTAAGCCGCTCCGGGAGGGTTGAGTCTGGGCTGCCCCGCCTGCTGCATCCTGCTCCCTCCTGGGACTGACGGTGCCGTAAAGGTACCGGGGAGAAAACTCATTTAACGCCCGTGAATCGTTCGAGGTGTCCCGCAAACAACTGAAAGCGTTTCTTCAATGCACACAGAAGGGCTGCCTGTCTCCTTGGAGGCAGGCATGGCTGGGTGACTCACTTTGCCACTGAAATGTGAGTGGAAGTGACATGTATTACCTCTGGGTGGAAGCTTAAAGAGCAAGTGGGTGACTTAACACATCCTCTTCCTCTCCCCCTGCCATGGCAACCGGAGGAGCTCCATCATCCCGGGCCCTGGAGTGAGGGCTCTGAGAGACAGACTGTGCTGGCCCATGGGGGACGTGAAGCAGGAGGAAGGCAGGGCCCTGGCTGCGCTGCGCCGATAAACGAGTGCGGAGGGGGCACACAGGGAATCTCCACCTTCTACGCCACTTCGTGCTGAACCTAAAACTCTTCTGGAAAATAAAGTCTGTTTTTTTTAATGGGCAGAGGATTTGATGGCTGTTTCTCCAAACATGTGTACATAGCCGCTGAACACATTAAAAGATGTTCACTCGCAATAGTCATCAGGAAATGCAAATCAAAACCGCAGGGAGACAGCACCTCAGGATGGCGGCGATTATCAAAAAGACAGACAATAACAAGTGTTGACAAGAATGTGGAGAAACTGGACTCCCCACACAGCTGGGGGCGCCGAAAACTGGTGCGGCCACTTTGGAAAACAGTCTGGCAGTTCCTCAAAAATTGAAACACAGAGCTCCGACGCGGCCCAGAATCTCGCGTCTCAGTACACACCCGGCATCCTTCGTAATGGCTAAAAAGGAGACACAACTCCCGTGCACCCGCCGAGGAAGGAGTGAACAAGGTCTGGCCTGGCCACCTGACGGAACGCCCTTCGACCCTCGAGAGAAACGCCGTGCAGCCCGGGTGAACCTTGCAGACAAATATGCTAAGTGAGAGAAATTATGCAGAAAAGCCCCCCTGTTATCATTCCATTTATATGAAATACCCAGAATAGACCAATGTATAGAGGCAGGAAGATCGATGGTGGCTGGGGCTGAGGGGAGCAGGGGACTAGTGCTTTCTCCTGGGTATAGGGTGTCTTTTGAGGTGCTGAAAATGTTTAAAATTGTGATGGGAGTACAGCTCTATGACTACACTGCCAGCCATTGAGTTGCACTTTTTTCCTATTATTTATTGATTTTAGGGGGGAGAGAGAGAGAGAAGCATCGATTTGTTGTTCCACTTACTTATGCACTCATTGGTTGACTTTTTTATGTGCCCTGACCGGGGCTCGAACCCACGACCAACACGCTAGCCAAGACACCCAGCCAGGGCCGAGTGGCACATTTTAAGTGGGTCAATTTAACGATTTGTGAATTCTATCCCAGTGGCTGGTAAGTAAAACTATCTGTGGGTTGTTGGGTGCTGTCACGTGCCCTGGCCCATCCCACATGACAGGACTCAGAAGGAGGAAGTGACTTCCCCAGATCTCGCAACCAGTGGGCAGCTGGCAGCCACCCAGCCCTGGAGTGTGGAATGTGGGCTCTGCCTTTGGTGGGCCCCGTGGCCTGGAGAGCTCCTGTCCCACCCTGGGGGACAGCTGTGGCTTCCTAGAGAGACTGCCTGGCAGCTGTTGTGCCGGGGACAGCTGAGTCCCCAAATAGAATCCCCGCCCCAACTGCCCGATCGGCTTGCCCTGATCAGAGAGTGGCGTTCTGAGTGCCCGTCCTCATTCCCTTTACGCCCTGTTAACTCGTGGGTGTACTGCGCACCCAGTTACCAGTCATTACTGTGCTGGAATTGGGTGAGCCTGTGGCTCTCACATGCTTTTTTTTTTTTTTTTTGAGAGAGAGAAGAGGAGTGGGGGGGGGGGGGGGGACAAACATTAGTCTGTTTTTCCACCTATTGATGCACTTAGTGGTTGATTCTTGCATGAGCCCTGACCCGGGATCAAACCCACAACCTTGGCGTCTCAAGATGATGCTCTATTCCTGCTCCTTCTATGTGGATCCGGCCTTCAGGCTCAGCTGGAGGGCACTCTCCACCACAGAGCCACCCTCCCCGCCCACCAGGGCCCGGGTGACCTGGCCTCTTCCCTCCATTAGCCGGTGAGTGGCGTGGACAGGCCCAGTCATGGGCGTTTCCTGAGTCCCCGCAGGAGTGAATCCAGTGTGAACTCTTAGCAGTTGGGCCCAAAGCACTGGGGGATGTGAGCCTGGGCCTGTGCAGGGAGGTCGGCCTTAGTGGTAGGGTGGGGCCTGGGGGCCCAGGGCTGCCCCTCAGAGGGAAGGGGACCCCAATCTGGGGAGAAGGGGCTGAGGCTCTCTGAACTGCCCCGTCCCCCTCCGCCTGGCGCTCCTTGCCTCCCCTTACTCACCCAACAGCTTGCTGATTGGCTCGCTGATCCCTGCCAGAGCTGGCGCCAAGGGCCCCCCACCAGCCTCCTGCCCCTGGCTGGGCAGGGGGCGGGGTGTACGGGGACTCCCACGGCAGCACAGACAGGGCTCAGGCCAGGGTGTGAGGGGAGGGGTACGGCCTGCGCTCCGGGCCAGGATCCGGGAGGCCTGAGGACAGCAGGGGGCGGGGCCGCAGGCCGGGTTCCTCTGTCTGACTTGGTTTATCTACACCACGCGCTGCGACAGTCAGCCAAGGCCTGCTTCCTGGGAGAAAAGGAGGACATCGCCCTGGCAGCGGGTCCCGGCGCCCTCACTGAGCCCGTGTGCCCGCTGAGCGTGCCTTGGATGACGCCCCTGCCCCGTTAGGAATGCCTTCTTCACTCTGTCCGCACCCCCACCAGTCAGAATCAGCCCAACACGGGGGTGGGGGAGGGGAGACTGGGTTCACCCCGGAATATCAGGTGAGTACATCAAGCTCAGGGCCCAAAGGTGCTAGGGAGGCTGCTGACCCCGTACCTGGCTTGCCCTGCTTGACCCTGGGTCTATGGGTTCTGGGGGACAGAGGGGGCCGGGATGCAGCCGGACCTTCACTGGCCCCTGGCTCCGAGTCCAGCCAAAGGGAGCTGGCGGGGGAGGAGCCCGCCTGCGACAGCGGACACTCCTCAGGCGCCCAGGGGGCCAGAGCGGCTCAGGGCAGTGACCGGACAAGGACGAGGAGAGGCAGGTCCACGCGAGCGGCTGGAGTCTAAACCTCCGCTCATCCTCCTCACAGGTGGGGCAACTGAGGCCCATCTTGAGATAAAGGCGGTGACTACTGTGCCCCAGCCTGTGACTGCAAACAGGGCTCTTGGGAAGACGGTGGGGGGAGGGGGGCGGGGAGGGGCGGGGAGGACAGGACGGACAAGAGCGCAGAAGGGCCTTGCCTGTCTTGCCTGCCCACCAGGACGGCACAAGTGTCTTGGGGGTGGAGGGACTTGGACCTCTGCCGCCAGGTAAATAGTACCTGGTCCCATCAGGGCCCTTGGTTGTGGCAGATGCGGAGGGAGGACCAGACCAGAAGAGGGGGTAACCCGCGTGTCACTCCCCAGTCCCCCAGAGCCTGGCCCCAAGCTGGGGGAAGGGGGTGCCCTGGCTCCAAGGGGCCAGGTGACCCTCCCCTCGCCCTGCCAGGCCTTAGTCTCCACGTCCCTGCGGAGGAGGGAGGAGCCTGGGCCCTGTCGAGCTCTGCACCCTCTCCCCAGACCCCCTTGCAAGGACCTTTGGCCGAAAGAGGAGGCGAAAGAAAAGAACAGTCAAACCCCGCGAGACCCCAGGGGACCCTGACCCATTTGTCCACATTCGGAGACTGAGGCCCAGAGAGAACGAGACCAGCCCAAGGCCACCCGAAGGCCAGGCCTGCGAGCGGCGGGTCCGCCAGGCCTCCGCCGGGTCTCCGCGCGCCCGTGCTCCTCCTCCCTCCGCCTGCGCGCGCGCGCAGCCTGTTCTTTGTCTCCCGCGGTCACCATGACTACGGTTCCCGGCGGCTCCGAGCGCGCCGCCTCCTCCCGCCGCCCGCGGGATTTCTCGTCCGCGTGGGCGGCGCGGATCCCCGGTGGCGGGCGGCGCGGGTGGGCAGCAGCCTCGGCGCCTCCCCGAGCGCGGGGCGCCCCTGCGAGAGGCCCCGCCACCCCAGGCCGGGCCTCAGTTTCCGCACCAGGCAAATGGGCGCCCAGTCCAGGAAAAGCCCTGCGAGCGGCTGGACGCAGAGACCCCGGTTTTCCACTTGGGAGGTGCGGGCAGGCTCGCGGGGCCCCAGCCCCGGCGGGTCCCCACGTGCCCGCTGGCCCAGTGTCCTTGGGCCGTCCCTGGCCTTTCTGTCCCGATGATGTCACATCGGGGCCATTCCACGTGATGCGGAAAGGTCACGGGAGCCTTGGGCCACGGCTGAGGGCTGAGCGCTCGGTAGCCAATGTCATTATTCCGAGTCAAACGCGGCGAAGATCGGTGGATTCATTCATGTGAAGTGCCAGGAGCCGGTCCGGGCAGGCCCGGGCGGCGCGGCCCCGCCCGGCTGCGCAGCCTCCCCTGTCCCCCGACCTGCCCGGGTTTTGAGGAGCCGACGAGCCGGGATCTGAAAGTGTAGGAAGCTGCCCGGAAGGGCACTTCACGCCGGGAGGGCGACACAGTCCAAGGCCCGAGGCCGGACATCGGGAGCCCCTGACCAAGGCGAAATTCCTGCCGAAGGAGGACCGCGGAGAAGCGCCCGGCCCGGGATGGGGCTGCCGCTTGGGCTGCGACCTGTGCCGTCGCAGAGGGTCCTGCGCCCAGGACAGCCCCGTCTGGGTCTGATGCTGGCGGTGCGTCCTTGTTCCTCCATTTGTGAACAAGGGGCTCCGCAGTTTCATTTTACACTGGCCGCCCCCCAACCCCCTCAATTATGTGGCTGGGCCACGGAGAGAGGAAAGCAGAGCCAAGGGAGGGTTTGTTCATTATTTTTAAGTTGCGGCAAAAGTACACATAAAATTTACCTTTTTAAGGGTAGAGCTCACTGGCGTTAAGTCACTCATACACATTGTTGTGTGCCCACCCCCTCGTGTACCCACAGGCCTCTCTCCGCCTTGCAGACCTGTGCCCCCTGCCCTGCCCCCCGCCCCGCGCCAGCCACCGTCTGCTTTCTCTCTCTCCCGCTTTCACTGCTCTAGGGACCATACAAGAAAAATCACAGTTTCTTTTTGTGACCAGCTTGTTTCACTTAGTGGAATGTTCTCAAGGTTCATCCATGTTGTAGCATGTCAGAATTTTCTTCCTTTTTAAGGCTGAACATACACCATTGTGTGGATATCATTCATTCAACTGTCAATGGGCATTTGGGCTTCTCCCACCTTCTGGCTCTTGTGAGTAACGCTGCTATGAACACAGGCAGATACCTCCCTTCTTAGGTATCTAAAAGTGGAATTGCTGGATCGCATGGTACTTCCAACCAAGGAAGGGCTCTCAGCAGAGTGCAGTGGGCAGGTGGGGCTGTGAAGACACTCGCTGGTGCGGCTCAGTGGGTGGAGCGCCGGCCTGCGAACCAAAGGGGCGCTGGTTCGATTCCCAGTCAGGACACAGGCCTGGGTTGCGGCCAGGTCTCCAGTCAGGGGCGTGTGAAAGGCAACCCATCAACATCTCTCACACATCAATGTCTCTCTCCCTTGCTTTCTCCCTCCCTTCTCCTCTCTCTAAAGATAAGTAAATAAAATCTTTAAAGAAAAAAAGACACTCATCGGCGGGTGGCAAACGGACAGTGGGGGCTGATGCCCTGTGGCTGGAACATGGCCTGGGGACACACACTAGTCTAGGGGCAAATTCAGTGCTGCCATGTGCTCCTCCCTGATGGGGAGCCTTCGCTCTGTCCTGCGTGTCCCCCCCCCCCCCCCCCCCCCCGTGTAAATGGGGCAACTGTACTCGACTGCTCCGGGTTAGGGGGTTAAATGAGTTACTGCGCGCATAGCGCAGTCGCAATCATTGTCACGGCTATTTCTGGAGACGGGGCTTTGGGAGAGGGAGGCTGGGCCCTGGCAGAGGGAGGCTGGGCCCTGGCAGGGTCTGGGGAGCGCCGAGGGAGGGGCTGCTGGCAGGGCCGCCTCCGGAGGGGCTGGGCACAGCCGCAGCTCTGCCCCCGGAGGGGGCCAGGTGCGGTGCAGTGCGGGCTCGGGCGCGGGGGCGGGGGTGGGGCTCTTTCTCCAGTGCCCACGAGCACCCAAAGTTCCAAACTGGGGGAACCTGCCTCTCCACCCCCTGGCCAGAGCCCGTCATGAAACACTGGTGGGAAAGAGGCTTATACAAAAGTAGGGGGGCAACTCGGCGGGCACAGCGTGGGCCCGTCTTACCCGACCAGAAAGCAAAGCTGTGGATCCGGTGCCAGGCCCAGCGGGGGGGGGGTGGCCGTCACGCAGAGAGCAGAGCTGGAGGGTGAGTTTTATTTGCTTCGCTCTGCTTTCCGCATGTGGAGGACCTCACGGCCATTCCCAGCGACCACTGCGCTCCAGGTGCCGCAGGCCAGGAGCCGGCAGCCGCACAGGTGGGGCGGGCGTGTCCCCAGCTCCAGGGGAGGCGGGTCTTCATAGAACTGATCAGGAACCAGGCCCCAGCCAATCAGCGTGAGGCATTTCTGAGCGCAGTGATTGGATCAGAGGGCCGAGTGACTGCCCGGAGCAGTTCGGCTGGATTCCACCAGGCTCAGTGAGAAGCAACTCCCAGGGCCCCGAGGATAAAGCCAGCGGGCTCCCCGCGGCCTTGAGCCACGCAGGGTCACACAGCCCAGCCTCAGCCTCCCTGGCACCGCCCTCCCTCGTTCTCAGCCCTCATTAGTCTCTCCTTCACTCACTTACTCACTCATTAAAAAAGCAAGCGCCCTGTGTAAAGCACGACACGGGGAATGCAGTCAGTAACTCGGCAGTAACTACGGAGGGGCATGTAGGTGCTGAGAATACGAGAGGGAAGGCCCGTGATTGTCTAACGCTGTGCTGCACACGTGAAACTAATACAAAGTAACATTAACTGTAAAAATGATAATAAAAGGCTCCCTCTCGGGAACACTCCGTCCGTCCGCACCGCCTCCTTCTTCCCCCTCTGAGGAGCTTTGGCCTGTGTCTCTCCTGAGTTCTGGGGGCCCTTCGCTGGCTTCTGTAACTTGCTTCCAGAGCCCATTTTTTCTACGGCTCACTCCTACCTCTGTGACTTTCTTTTCTTAGGTTGCCTCCCGCACACATCCAACCGGGGAGCTGGCCAGCAACCCAGGCATGTGCGCTGACCGGGCATCAAACCGGCGACCCTTTGGTTTGCAGACCCTTTGGTTCACTAAGCCATGCCAGCCAGGGCAAAATAAACTTTCTCTTATATTTTGAAAAATAAAATAAAGTAAAATAAAATAAAATATAGTTTAACGCGTAAAACATAATCTGTGTCAGGCACGGGAGGTCCATCACAGAACACAAGACCGGCCCTGGAGGCACTCGGGTGACAAGTGCCACCGGAGCACTTCAGGGCCCGCCCACCACTGGGTCCCCGCAAGGACCCCATCCGCACAGGCCACTCCCATCCGCGTCCTGGGTGAACCTGCCCACAGCGACCTCTGCGCCGGCCCAGCACAGCGGTCTGCGACCATATTTTCTGTCCCCCGCAACCCCCAGTGACTAGGACTTCACGTGGGAGGTATTCCTTGCATGGGGACTCTGTTACTGTAGCGTCTGTGACACTTGTCCTTGGGGTGTGTGTGGGGTGTGTATTTACTAATTTGTTCATTTTCATGGCAAAGCAGCATTCCTTTATACAAATATACCGTGTTTGTTTATCTCTTCACCATTGGGTGGATAATTGGATTGTTTCCACTTGGGGCAATTATGAGTAAAATGATGAACAATTTTAAGGAATGAAATAAGATCGACTAAGCCCTGCTGCTGTGCAGGGGGAGGCTCTGCTCCGCAAGCTGGCACTTCCTTTCTGTCACTGAACACGTGTCCAGGGTATGGGACATCCTAGACCTGTCCCTGCAGGGATGCGCTCCGGGGTCCAGGGCGCCGAAGGTCTGGATGAGAGCCCAGCAGGCCGCGCTCTGGCCACGACTGGGCATGGGGAAGGGTTTCATGCCTGGAAAGAGGCACCTGCCCTTCCCCGGAGAGCCAGGCGGGGGCGCGGCCCAGGGTGGGGGTCCGCGGTCTCTGCCCCCAGGCCTCCACTCTCTCTCAGGTCCCCCACACCCTGCCCTAGGGCCGGGCACAGCCTGGAGGACCCCGTTCCCATGGTCAAAACTTTTCCCTTGCAAGGTCCCAAGCCACGGCTGGGGGAGCTGAGCGGGCTCCGGGAAGGAGCCCAGACACCGCCAGGGCCTCAGGCTTGGCGACGCTGATTCTGGGAATACACCTGGGCCCAAATCGGGGTCCCCTGCAGAACAGCAAGTGGGGCTTGGCCAAAACGTCCCCAGGAAGAAGGGACAGGCACAGGCTTGTGGGGCAGGAATCGGTCAGGGCGTGAGTTGGCCACCATGACCCTTCAAGGAGGGGGCTGCTGCACCCATTTTTGGTGGAGGAGACTGAGGCCTGGAGGCCAGGTGTGCAGCCGGACCAAGGCGGGGCTGGGGCCGCAGGGAGCAGCTGGGGCCGCAAGAAGGGGCAGCTCAGCCGACACTAGGACACAGGCCTCTCCGGGTTGCCGGGTGTGCCCTTGGCGCTGCCGGTCACTAAGGTGCCCCCGGAAACCCCTGCCTCCCCACCCCTCCCCACCATCCTTCTCTCCACCCCCCTCCCCTTTCCACCAAACCCTCCTCAGGGGTTCAGGCCGCAGAGGCTGGGCCCGCGGCTGCAGCCTGGGGCAAGCGCTCCCAGACTCCCGGGCAGGCTTCTCCCCGAGAGCGGGCAAAGGAAAGCCTGGCACAGTGCGCAGGGGTGTGCGCCCTGCCGCCGGCTTAGCAAAAGCAACATCCTGCACCCGACCCGAACACCCGACCTGAACACCGAACCCGCAGGTCTGCGTGCACCGGGGGCCTCTCTGCACAGAGGCCTGGAGCAGGAGTCAGGTGGCCTCCCTGGGCCACGCGGTGTCCTGTCACCGCAAGAGGCCTAGACTGGGGGCTACGTGAATAAAGCAGGCGCAGACGGCGGGCACTGAGGGAGGTCGCAAGCGCGCCCGCGCGTTGGGCGGGGGCGCATCAACAGGAACTGGAAGCGCACTTGGGAAACCCGGGAACCCAACAGTGGTTGTCGCTGTTGGGCGGTGCTTTTCCAAGACACCTTGCGCCTTCCTGATTGTTTTCCCAGAAGTGCTTCTTACTTAAATGAAAACAAATTATACAAGATCCGCTGAGCTTAAAACACAAAACCTGATCGCAGCCTTCAAAGTCTTGCCAAGAAAGGTCTCCAGAGAAGGGGACTCACAGGCGCGGGGGCCGCTTGGGGGGGTCCCCCACCACGTCGCCCCCAACTCTGCAGCCCCGGAGCCCAGTCCCCGCACAGCTACCGCACCCTCCCGGGGGGAAGCTCTCCGCCGTGTCCCCAGGCCTGTGCCCTCGGTGATCCTGGAGGCGGCTGCCCCTTGCGACCCTCCCTTGCCACCCCCCTCCCCCGCCCCCCAGGGAGAAGCACCGACTGCTCGGCTCCCTGGGGCCTTCGCTGTCACTCTTGAGGATGTTTCTCCTCCCCTTTACTCTTTCTCTATTAATTAATGTGTATTTTTATCCAAGGCAGGCGATAGTTTGAAGGATACCCACATGACATGCACAGAATTTTAAACGTAAATAAGCCTCTAAAACCAAGACAGGCAGAGAAGGAAAAGCAGCCCCTCCCACCTGCCCCACCCCCAGCCCTCCCCAGAGCCGAACACATTTAACTTTTGGCTTCTTCTGCTGGATTTTGTCTCCGTGTTTATAAATAACATGGTTGAGTTGCAGTTAGTTGATTTGCCAATCGGAGCCGCTATCTATGCACTTCCTCTTAGGGAAGATGAGAGTTTAGCTCTCACACCCCTCCCTGCAACACCATCTTCCTGCCAACCTCTTCTTGCCCTTCCCCATATGTAACAATTTTTGGTTAAAGCAATATCCAGTTGTTTCATCAGGATGACTCTATACACATAGTTTCTGTAACCATGCGGTATGGTCTTACTTTTAGCTGTTCAGGGAGTTAGTTGTTACCTTTGCTTAGGCTGCACCAGGGGTGGCGCCTGCTCTGACCAGTGTGGCTCAGTTGGTCGGGCGTTGCCCCAAAAAGCAAAACGTTGCCAGTTCGATTCCCAGTCAGGGCGCAGGCCTGGGTTGCACGTTCCGTCCAGGCTGGGGCGCATGTGGGAGGCAGCCAATTGATGTTTCTCTCTCACGTGGCTGTTTCTCTCCCTCCCTTTCTCTCTCCCTTCCCCTCTCTCTAAAAGTAAATACGTAAAATCTTTTAAAAGAGAAAGAAACGAAGAGTGGCTCCTGTCATCACAAGAAAGAGAAAGCTGTGACCGTGTGTGCCGCTGGGTGTGAACTAGACTCACTGCAGCGCTCCTTTCCCGGAGGCTCAGCTGCCAGCTCCCGCAGCGGCACACCTGAAGCTACTGTTAGACGTCAGCGATGTCTCCACGTGGAATGGCTGCCAGAGATGCCCTGCCTGGCACCCGCACCCTCCAGAGAGCCCCTCCCCTTGAGTGGGGACATGGCCTGGGTGTGGCTCGCTCCACCGCCAGCAGAACATGGCAAAGGGTCTTTGCGATTCGGTGAAGGCCACAGTGCCTGCCTGGCCGGAAATGCCTGGCTCCTCACTGGTTCCGAAGAAGCCTGCCACCCTGCGTGGGCTGCCTGTACGGACACAGCCACCTGGCAGGGGACAGAGGCGCACGTGGCCTCTAGGCGCTGAGGGCAGCCTCTGGTCAACAGTCAGCAAGACAGGAAGGCCTCCGTTCTACACTGCAAGGCACTGAATTTCAGCAGCAACGATTTCAGCAGCAATGCCAGGAAGCTTGGAAGTTGACCTCCCGCAGTTGAGCCTCAGATGGGGTGCGGGTCCCAGCAGCCCCCTTGAGCGCAGCTGTGGGAGACCCTAAGAGAGGACCCGGCTAAGC
The DNA here is from genome assembly GCF_021234165.1 of Pteronotus mesoamericanus. Lineage (NCBI taxonomy): Eukaryota > Metazoa > Chordata > Mammalia > Chiroptera > Mormoopidae > Pteronotus > Pteronotus mesoamericanus. The sequence continues at coordinate 2,040,494 of NW_026555082.1, read as the reverse complement.
CATGCCCACACTGTCAACTGCAGGGACTGTGAGCTGGGTTTTTTTTTTTTTTTTAAGATTTTATTTGTTTATTTTTAGAGAGAGGCAAAGGGAGGGAGCAAGAGAGGGAGAGAAACAGCGATGTTGGAGAGAAACATCAATTGGTTGTTTCTCACATGCCCCAAGCTGGGGACCTGGCCTGCAACCCAGGCCTGTGCCCTGGCTGGGAATCAAACTGGAGACCTTGTGGGCCAGCACTCAATCCACTGAGCCACGCCAGCAGGGCAGGACTGCAAGATATTTGTGAGATGTGCAGCAACAGAGAACTCACCGCTGACTTCACACCCGGCTCTGAGTCTGCCTTGCTCTCCGACAGCCTCTCAGCAGATGTCCCACTCCTAACAGGGCCGGGCCTTGCCACCGCCCCGCCTCCCTCCCATCCAGACAGCTGTCTTTTGGGGGTCCCCGTCCGTGTCACAAAGGCATGCTGCAGTAACCACCCACCTGAACCTCGGGGGGACACAACGCGTCCCACTCACATACTTGGCGCTGCAGGTCTCTGCAGCCGCGCTCATCTGCTCCGGGGCCTTTTCGTTCTGGGGCCTCCACGGAAGGAGCGGCCCCGGGGACTCGCTCTCCTTGTGGCAGACGGCAAAGAGCGACGGTGGGACCACAGGATGACTCTGAGTTTTCAGAGTGTGCGATGGGTCACCTCCACTCTCTCTCCTTTAGCCAAAGCAGGTCGGACGGTCTGTACGACAAGAAGCAGTGAGTCATGGGGAATCATCCAGAAGTAGCGCTACTGGGCTCCGGGGCAGGCCCCTCCAGGGTTCTGCCTGGGGCTGCACGCTCAGGTTTTGGCATCCTGGGAGCAGGAGGGAGGGAAGGGTTGGGAAGCTGCGGCCACTGAAGCCCCCTTTTCCAGCCCCACATTTGTCCCTGCCTCTATGGCCCTGCCTCTATGGCCCTGCCTGACGCATCCTGCCCCCCGCAGGGGTTGGGGGGGGTTGCTGGGCAGGGACGGGGCAGCCGGTGGACCCGCTAAGCCGCGAGCCGCGGGAAGGTTTGGGAGTGCGCTAGTCTTCTGGGTTTAGTAGCTAAAAGCAACACACTTATTATTTCAGCCCCCGGGGCCAGAAGCCTGGCCCGCTGCTCCGGGCCTCAGACAGCTGCCACCGAGGCGCCGCCCTGTGCGCCGCTCTGCAGAGTTAGCTGGGCTCACAAGTCTGCTTCCGAGCTCAGTGGGGTGCTGGTAGGATTTATGTCCCTGTGGCGATGTGACCAGGGGCCCCGGCTTCTTGCTGGCTGTGCTGGAGGCCACCCGCGGTCCCTTGCCACACAGACTTCCTCAGTATGGCTGATGATGTCACCCAGCCCACACTGAGACCCTCCCCCTCCTCTGTTTAGACAGAGGGTGGCCACATTCTAGTGGGTAGAAGCAAGTGACTCAAGGGGAAGGGATTAGAGAGGGTGTGAATTTCTCCGGGGGTCAGATCATTGGGGTCCCTTTAAGGCCTGTCCACCAAAGGGGTGGTCCTTGGATGTCACCCTGCCTCCCACGGTGCCCACGCCTGGCCCCGCCAACCTCCGCGGTACCGGGGGTGGAGTGGGGGGCTTTCCGTGGGCTCCGCAGGGAGGCTAACGGGCGGCGGCTTCCCCGCTCTGCTGAGCCCCTTCGGTTTCCGTCGCCCTACGCTGTGTTGGATGCGTCCTCCAAGGCTGCCTCTTTTCTCGTGTTTATGCCTTTGTGAATTCTTTGCCATCATTTCTTACGAAGTTTCCAGAGGAAGTGGAGTTAAACACATTTAACCGCCCCTCGGTCCACCAGGGGGCCCTCCCCGCTCCCGCCACAGCCTGGCCTTTGATGTGGCCGCCCCCGCCCCTCCCCTGCCCATCCGCCACCAGCCACCTCGACAACCACCACGTCCACCCAAACCCGGGGGCCTTGCTCCTTGCCTGCACCTTCATGGCCTCAGAGAGAGACACTGACAGATGGGCAGACAGGTCCACGTTCTTTACTCTCTTGTCTGACTCAGGAGCTTCCCGGGCACCCCGTGTTAGGGTGGCCGGTCACGCGGGGTGTGGAGGAATTCACGAAGAGGAGAAGGTGTGGAGGGAAAAGTTCTGACCCTGCCTCCAAGAAAGGAGAGGGGCGCGGTGCGAAGAGGTGCGCCAGCCCTGAGGGGTGCGGGCTTTGAGCTTTTATTGATTGTAATAGGGTTATAAAAGGGGGGGTGCTGTTGTGAGGCCCCTCCCCGGCTGGTGGCATGTTAAGAAGACCGTAGTTTGTTCCAATGTTATCTTCTGCCTGTGCCTATGTCCCGTCCTGGGGACACGAGCTCCGAAGAGTAAAAGGGCAGCCACATTTGACAAGGTCATAGGCCTGCTAGGCACACGGCTCTGGCTTTGCCCGTTCACGCTGGGCCCCTTCCGGCCCCTGTGCCTTCGCACATGCTGTTCCCTCTCGCGGGACCTCCCCACACCCACCGCACTCCCCGGATCCCTACTGGCCTGCAGCCGGGGCCCCGCCCCTGGGAAGCCTCTGTGACCAGCGCCAGCACGTCCCGCCCGGACCCCACTGCAGCCTGCAGGCATCTGCCGAGCGGGCCTGGCGCCGTCTCCGGCCGCCCCCGCCGCCCCGCCGGGCGAGGAGGCCTCCCGGCAGTGCGGCAGGACGTAGCAAGGAAGCATTTTCTTCCCCAGCTGGGGGAGCCCTGAAAACGCATGTGGGCCGCAGGGATCTATTAACATCCTCCTCAGCCGCACTGCATCCCTGCTGGGAACCCCTCCGTGGCTCCTCGCAGCAGCTGGGCTGGAATCCAAAGGCCTGAGAGCCGCCCACAATGCACCGCGGGCCCTCTCTGCGCCCCGCCCCCACATCATTGTTCTTTCACGTGCGGCCATGGGTCCTTGCCAATCTCGGGGCCAACTGGCTGGGAGCGTGTTCTTTGCCTCTTCACCAGTCCTGTCCGAACCCACCCCGCAGGCCCGAGTTTGTCTTCCCTTGGGACCTGCCCCCTCCCCGGAGTTCGTGGGGTGCAGCCTCAGGCTGAGGGCCGTGGGCGGGGCTGTGTCTGCCTGGCCCAGGACGCGCCCCGGGGGCGGGAGCTGAAGGGAGGAAGGGTGCAGGAAAGGGACAGCGGTGCCCACCTCTCCGACCTGGGGCAAGCGGCTAAAACCGCGTCCAGAGGGTGGTCAGAGTCGGGTGGGGGTTGAAGATCCTAAGCAGCCTTGAAGCCAAAAACTCAACCAGACAAGTCCAGGGCTGACCCAGCCTTGGGCCTGGTGGCACCCAGGGCTTGGCGACACCATCGTCCTCCTCACTGTCCTGCCCCCCTTGGGTGAGATCCCTGCCTGGGGTGGTCCTGGTTGCGTCAAGTTGCCCCCTTCCCACCTGCTGTGCCGAGTGGCCTTCTCCAAACTATCAGAGGGTGTGCTGAGTGCCAGGCTGTGCTGCCATCCACCAAGCCACATGCCTGCAGGGTGGCTGGGTGGGGCTGCCCCGGGAAACCAGGGTGCTCTTATCTGAAGAAGGAGGTGTGGCAGCTGGGCAGAAGACCCCTCAAGGTGCACATAACTCTATCCCCAACCCTGGCTCTCAGGCCCCAGGAAAGCCGGCGTAGCTGGTCCGGCACCCGCTCTGCAGGTGGGGTTAGGGAGGCTGCGGGCTGGCCTTGCTCCAGGCCCCGTGGTGGTCCAGTCCAGCTAGCAGGGCTGGGCAGTTGGATAAACTGCCAGGCGCCCAGGGCCCTAAACAAAGGACCTGCTCGCGGCTGGGTGGTGAGTCACTAAGTGGAGGAAAGGCGTCCGGGTTAAGGTGGGCCTCCGGAGAGGACCTGGGGCTCCAACGCGGGGAGGGGGCCCACGTGCACAAGGAACCCACCCTGGCAGAGCCAGGCTCCCCCGTCAGGGCACTGCCTGACCCTCCTGGCCGCCTGTGAAATGGCGCCACAGTCCCGGTCCCCTTCTGGCCAGGGGTGGTGGGTGGGAAGAGCGGTGACCAGCCTGAGAGGCTCAGGCAGTGCGGCTGAGGGGAAGTTTGCAAGGTGACGCCAGGGTTTGAAAAACCAGCGGATTAATCCTTCCGATTAGGGCTCAAAGTTCCCACTTAATCTCCCCGGGCGGCAGGAGGAGGAGCGCATGCGCAGCGGCCTGGGGGACGGACGGGAGGGGCCCCAAATCCACAGATTGCGCGTCCACAGCCGACACCCTCACCAGCAAGCCCTGGGGAAGTCCAAACGGCTTCTTGGTCCCGGGCCGTGCGTGCGCGCATGGTGGGATCCCCCAGGCCGATCTGGGACAGGGGACATTTTTACCAAGGCGCCCAGCACGGCCCGTTGATGGGACAGTGACTGAACGTGGACCGTCGGGTCTGGGTTCAAATGCTGCTACGCCGCTCCGCGCCCACCGCCCCCGCCCCCGCGGCCCGACCCGGGAGGCCACGGCGCCCCCCTGCGCCGCCCTTTCCTCTCCGGAGCGCGGAGGAAGGACGACTCCCCTGGCTGTGCGCCCCTGCGCGCTGCACGAGATCCCGGGCGGTGGTAGCCAGGCCGTCTCGGGGCGGGGGCGCTTGGGGCCCCAGACGTGTACATGTGCGTAGCATTTTATGAGCTCCCTTTCCGGTGACTGGGCATCCGTCTCGGACGGGAAAACGCCCAGCGGGGGGCGCCGGGAGCCGGTGCCGTCGTCCCCGTTCACCCGAGCGGAAGCCAGGCTCCGAGCGGGGGCGTGGCGGGTCCTCGCGGGCGGGGCCGGGGGCCAAGGGGGCTGGGCGACAGGAACCACCGCCCCGCTGGGTCCGCCCGCTTTCCCCGCCTGGTTAGGGGCACTGCGCAGGGCGAGGAGCCCGGGCCCCTTGAATTTCGTCCCGCCCCCCTGTTCCTGGCGGCTCCGCACAGATGTTCTCTCGCGGGGCCTCCTGGGCCGCATTTCAGGGGCCCTGGGCCCGCTCCCGGGGAGCGGGAGCGGGCCGCCCGCGGCGGCGCCATCACCACCTGGCAAGGCCTAGGCAGCACCTGGCTGGCCGGGACGAGGGGCTGGGCGCGTGGGCCAGCGGGGCCACAGCCTCCGCGGTGCCAGGCCCGCTACTAGCAGTGCTTTCTTTCCTCCTCCTTGCACCCCCTACAACAGAGGAACAACTCACTTCCTATTACAGCCAGGGAAACTGAGGCCCAGAGGGGTCAGGTCGCTTGAATAAGCAGGCTTTGAGTTGACTCTTGAAGGCTGGGAAAGATCTGGACGTTTGGAGTGGGGAGGGTGTGTGGGAGGGGAACAGCTTGGCAAAGGCATGCGGGTGGGCCAGGATGCAGGCCGCAGCGACAGAGGCAGGAAAGGCCAGGGGGCATGGGCCCAGCACACTGGAGTCCATCTGCCCAAGGGCCAGTGGGGGGCTTAGCTGGGCACTGGGCAGGGGGTGGGTAGCAGCGAGGTGGCTGCCTAGTGTTTGCAGGAGAGGTTACTGAGGCAGGTTAGGAGAGGCTGGGAGCACCTGCTGAGTGCTGGGGAGCTGGTTGGAGAGACACCAAATATCTGCATGTGTGTGGCAGGGGGAAAGGGCTGGATTCTTGCGGGTCTCTCTGCATGAACTCCTCCTCTGCTTTCGCAAGGCCAGGGCGTGGTTAGGAGGTGTGGTGGGCTCCCTGGAGGAGGAGGCATGGGGAAGTGGTCGGCCCAGTCTGAGCGGGCAGGTTGCGCCGTGGCAGCCAGTAGCTTCCAGGGCCGCGGGGACGGTGGGGCTTGCAGGCGGAGGACAGCCCGCAGGGCGGACGGGTCGGACTGGCTGGGGAGCGGGCACAGCCTCTGGGTGGGGACCCGTGACCTGCTCCTGACTGGATGCCTTGGGGCTGCAACCTGGGAGGACACATCTGGGCAGCACTGGCCCTGCTGAAAGGGCAGAGGGCGTGGCCACAGCCAGGCCAGCCCTCAGGCCCCCTCAGCCCTTGTCCCCACACCCCCTCGACAGCCACCCTGCCCCCTGTGCCTTTCCCAGCCAAGGGGCCCACAGTGCCAGCTCTGACGAGCCTCTTCCTGACCTTCAGAACCCGGTATCGGCTCCCTGGGGTCTCATTGGTCCTGTCTTGCAGGTCCCCAGACACACTGTACCCAACGCCACTGCCTCCTGGGCATCGAAATCCCGGCAGGCTCTTATCAGGCTGCTGCCCTCCCCTCGCCGCAGAGAATGGGGAGAGCGATAGTGCAGGCTTCGGGGTGACAGTGGGCGGTGGACGCGAAGACCTTGAACAGCGCCTGGCACGGAGCGCATGTTCGGTTGGGAGTGTGTGTGAGCCTGAGGAGAAAGACCCCCCACCCCACTCAGCGGGCTCTGCTGCTGCAGAAGGTGGAGAGCACCCCCTCCCGAAAGGCCCCCGGGATACAGCCCCGCCCCACAGCCACACCCTGTGCGACCGCCCCCCCGCCCCCCCGCAGTGTGGGCAGGAGGCGGCCGCTCCTAGTGAGTAGAAAGAGCAGCCGGTGGGACTGGCGCTTCTGGGGCGAGATTAGAGCAAGCCTGGCTCCGGCCCGGGTGCTGGCCCCGGGGGCAGCCGCCATGCCCGCAGCGGCCCCGTGGGGAGGCCCACACGGCGGGACCTGAGGGCCCAGGGCCCAGGTGGGTGAGCCAGGAAGCACATCTGTGCTCAGGACCCTCCCAGATTTTACGCCCGCCTCCCAGTCTGACAACTGGCTCCTCTATATCTAATTCAGTAGCAGTTTTCTAAAGAGAATCTTTACAAGTTGGCCTAAGCCAAGCTGACGACATGTGCTGGGGAGCATTACCTCCGGGGCTCGCCACAGCAATTTTTAATTACTTCCAACAGGTCTTTCCGGAACATCAGCTCACACTGGTATTTCAGCCCGTGCACTGATGGGTGAATAGACTCACATTAACACATTCGACAGGTATAAAGAAGTTAGGGGACAAGACACACGATTCTCAACAGGCCAAGCAGGAGCTTGGCAGAGGGGCAGAGGGGTCCTAACCGGGGCGGGGGGGTGCTGGGCAGGTGGGCCTTGAGGTGCCGGGACCTCCTTGAACGTGGGCCACTTCCCTGGTGTGGAAGGCGCGTGCAGGTCCTGGGAAGGGGCAGAGGCATCCCTGGGCTTTCTGCGGTGTCCCTTACGGAGGGTGTGCAGTGGCTCAGCGCGCTGAGCTAGCCGAGTGCAGCTGGGACAAGGAAGCTTCTGATGTGCCCTTGTTGTTAATCACCTACAGGCGCTAGGGTCTCGCCTGCTTAGATCCAGGGAACCGCCCTGCCTTGCCTCCCCCCGCCCCCACCCCGGGCTCAGCTCCTTCCAGCGCCGCAGGGGGCCCCGCCAGCTCCCACGGGCAGCAGAAGTGCCTCTGCCTCCCCTGCTGCTGCCCACCTGCCCGTGTCCCCCGACCTAGCCCTCCGCCCTCCCCTCCCTACTCCCCCTCCTGCGCTCGGAGCCCCAGCCTGCCCACCATGCCCAGGGCTTCCCAGCTCTGGGGTGTCCCCAAGCCAGGCCCGTCCTGGCCGATGCAGGTGGAGGGTGAGCAGAGCCGGGGCTCTGGTCCCGGCACAGATCTGTCCTCTGTGTCCTAGCTGTCCCCGTGGTCGGACAGGTGTCACAGCGTCTGTTCTAGCCCTTCCTGGATTCTTGGGGGATCGGATAACAGCAGTGAAAGGTCTTGAACAGCGTCAAGGGCATTTGAAAGACTGTTGTCACCACCATCATGGCTGTTGCCAGAAGCGCTCAGGAACCAGGCACGCAAAGCCGTAGCCTGGCTATTAAGTCAGCCAGACCGCTCCTGGTCCTTCCCCAGGGTCGCAGGTGGAGGGGCGGAAGGGGTGCGGCAGACCTGGGTTCGAGGCCCACTCAGTCAGCTTCCAAGGGAAGGAGCCTCTCCCCGCTCAGACACAGGGGCTCAATGCCTCGGGCCACGATAAGAGGAGGAATCCCCCCAAAACAGAAGTTTATTTTTAAAAAAATTGTGTATTGATTCCTACATGTTTAAACTTCAGTCACCTTCAACGTATCTCCACTTGATGCAATACACCTATTGAGACATTTTGTTCCACCGCTCACAACAGTTTTTGAGCCCCGGCTGGCGTGGCTCAGTGGACGGAGCGCCGGCCTGCGAACCAAAAGGTCACCAGTTCCAGTCCCAGTCAGGGCACAGGCCTGGGCTGCGGGCCAGGTCCCCAGGAGGGGGCGTGCGAGAGTCAACCACACATCGATGTTTCTCTCCCTCTCTTTCTCCCTCCCTTCCCCTCTGTCTAAAAATAGATAAATACAAAAAATATTCAAAATGGTGGATGGAGGAGCAGCGAGTCAAGACGAGAATTCAGCTGCAGCCGCGGCGGCAGGTGCTCTCGGATACCAGGCAAGGTGACTGCTTGATCAAATGGTGAATGAGAAAGATTTAGCTCATTACTTGAGTAAAGAAAAGCCCAAACTTGAAGACATAGGAAAAATAAAAATAAAAAAAATACAATCTTTTAAAAAAACCCCGGTGTTTGGACTTGTCGATTGTGGTGCCTTTTAGTGCTTCTGCACTTTTTGTTTCACCCCTTCCACGTCAGCAAAACGCTTCCCTGTGAGGACTTTTTCCACCTGGGGAAACAAAGAAAAGGCCGCTCGGGGTGGGACGGGAGAATAGGGGAGGTGGGGCCCGGGGTCGCGCTGTTTTTGGTTAAAAACTACTGAACACTCGGTGCATGGTGGGCAGGTGCGCTCCTAAATCACCCATCATGAAATGGGCAAATGCGCCGAGAGTCTTCAAAAAACATCAGCTGAAGCCAGCACAACCTCTCAGAGCATCGCCAGCTGGGACACGGGTCCAGATGGGCTCCTAGAACACCCACTGCGCGCTGGGCGGGGGGCGGGGGGACCTGTACTGGGAGGGGCCTGTCCTCCAGAAGATAATTCCGGTGTTTTGCTGTTTTGGGGTACCCCCTTGTACTTTTAGGGACCCATGAAAAATTTCAATTTTGTTTAAAATCAAAAAGAAAAAACTGTTAGGGTGAAGGAAAAGCCTGCAGACACCTGACTGATGAATCCCTCTTTAAACCAACGCAGCCATAGAACAGAACGCGCCTCTTGTTCATGCAGGAAGGAGCCGGGTAGGCCAGGCGCCTCTGGAGTGTGAAAGTCGAACGCGTCGGGGCAGGCTGCGGCCCGCGAGCCTCCGCTTTGTCACCTTTGGAATGGGTGTCCTGCTGTGAGCCAGGTGAGAAAGAAGGGGTGTGAGGGGGCTGGCCTTGCAGCCCCTCTGGCCCGGCCGTGGGCACCTCCGTGGCACTCCGCACAGTCCCAGATTAAGGGAGGCAGATGCGACCCAGGCCTCGCCAGGCCTTAAGGCTACGAACGCCCAAAACGGAAGGAGGGAGCGGGAGCCGGATGAACCAGATACAAGGGCCCCCTGGGAGAGGACAGTCGGGACTGAGGAACCCTTTCCTCCTCTTGCTGGGGAAACGGGGCGGGGGACGGGGGTGCGGCTCCAGCCAGCTGGACAGAGGCCAGGGGCTCGCCCCCCAGGAAGGAGCAGAGCAGGGGGCAGAGGGCTGCTTCCTCAAGTCTGGGTCGCATCCCAGTGCCCTGGGGCAGGCCGGCTGAGCACCCCGGGCAGCCTGTGTCCTGGGAAGTGGGCGCAGGCGGCTCACCTGCTGCCCAGGTGAGAAGGCTGCTGCTCAGAGGCGGGGCAGCGACTGCCCGTCTGTCCGGCTCCGCCACGGCTCCTCCATCTCAGGGCCCGCGGTGCTCTGCCTGGAAGAGGCTCAGATGGAGGAGGCGCAGACAAGCCGAGGGGCAGCAAGTCCGCCCTAGATGTCCCAGTGCCCGGTGTGTGTTCCCGGCAGGGGGTATCTGTCATCCAGAAACACAGCCCCAGCCCACGCCCAGTCGCCACACGCATGCGCGCCCCTCTGCGTCCTCCCAGAGCACAACCCACGTGCGCTAGGCGCACGCTGTGCGGCCACGCACACGCACTCACACACACGACCGTGACAAGTCCACAGCACAAAGGGCAAAACCCTCCAGCCCTCTCAGTTCTGGCCTCGTTCGGCCCGCACTCAGACGCCTCAGCCGACACCTGGGGCAAGGCCGCCGGGTCAGGCGGCCTTCTGTGCGGCCTGGAGTGTGTGGTGCACAGAAGCCCGACCCGCCGAGCCTGCAGGGAGGGCCGCGGTGCAGGGGGGCGGGTGCAGGGGAGCCCGGCCCCTGCCGGGACCCCCGCTGGGCCCCGTCCCGCCCCCGCTGCTTCCAGGTCTGGCAGCCTCCCTTCCCCGCTGCTCAAGTGAAAAACCCCAGCGAAGCAAGGCCTTCGAAGAGCGTCTGGAGACCCTTTTGAGTCCTTCGGGGCCCGGGGGCGGGGGCGGAGCTGAATCCCCTGGGCCTCGCGGTTTCTCCCGGGAAGATGGGCCTGGAACCAAGAGAAACTCTTGAGGGTGGGGGTGGGGTCCGGCCCGCGCGGCCCCCGCCCCCGCCCCCGCCCCGCGCCCCCGCAGGCTGTGGGCATGCAGGCAGCAGCCAGCCTGTCCGCCGGCTCCCGGGGGAGGGGGCCGCGGGGGGCCGGGGCGGGGGAGCGCTCCGAGGGCGGGAGCAGAGCTGCCTGGGCTCCCCTGTCCTCCCCGCCGCGGCCTCCCGCTGGAGCCGGGCCGCTGCGGGCTCTGGCTGATGGGGCGGGCGCGAGGGCTCCGCAGGCCGCCCCTCCGCCCTTCCCAGCGGCTACTCTCACCTCCCCCCAGGGCTGGGGGCCCCAGACGTGAGGCCCAGGCGCTCACAGCCGCCGAACGCGGCCCCTGAGCGCGGCTGCTGGGGGCCCCGGGAAATTGGTCGCTGTGCTTCCCGCGGCCGAGCCGCTTCCCCCGCGGCGTCCCGGGCCCCGGGCCCCAGGTGCGAGGCTGGCGCAGTGAGGCGCCTTCTCCGCCGTCCTGGGGCCCCTCCTCCGGGATCGAGCAGCTCCGGACCCCGCGGAGCGAAGTCCGGCCGCCTGCGGGGCTGGGCCTTGTCCAGGGGTAACGGGGGCAGGGCGCTCACCGGCCCCCCACCTCAGACCGGGACTGTGTCCCAGGTTCCAGAACTGACGAGCAGGCCCCCCCACGCCACCCCGCGGTCTGGGAGAGGCCAGGCCGGGCCGTGCACCCTGCCCGGGCACGCAGAGCCGGCCGTGCCCAGCCTTGGGACCCCCGCGGCCGCGGCCCCACCGGCCCGGCCCGGGCTGCACCCCAGGGTCTCTGGAGGCGCTGGGAGGAGCTTCTCTGACTGGAGCGTCGCACCAGTGACGTCCTGGTGGGATCCCGGACGCCCCAGGAGCCCCTGCGGTCCCCAGATGGGGCAGCAGCCTGGCCGGCAGCCCCCGCACAGCCCTGCCTGAGGCCTGCCTGTGCTGCCAGGGCTCGGAGGGGGGGCCAGGCCCCGGCTTCCCACATGCACCCCCACCCCGACCTGGGAGCCTCGGGTTCCAGGCTGTGGGATGGAACCTCGACTGCGATGGGGACCAGGTGACCTTGGCGCCGTCCAGCCTGGTGGGGGGCCTGCCCTCCCTCCTCCCCCACTAGGCCTGCGGTCTTTCTTGGGCATGTGGCGCCCAGAACTTTGAAGAGGCAGGGCTGGGGTTGGAAGATGGCATTGGAACATCTGGAACCTTCTACAAAACCCAGGCTCACTGTGAGGCGCAGTTTGGGACCCAGCCCGCCCACCCGCAGCTTCGGAAGGGCAAGGAAGGCCCTGGGGGTCGGCAGGAGTGGGTACAGGCCCAGCCCAGGCCCCTCCCCGCTGGCCCCCAACCTTGCCCCTCAGTGAGTCCGGGCGCTGCTGGCCCTGCCCCAGCCTGGAGACAGACCGGGAAGCCTGCCTGGTCACAGGGGCTCTGACTGCAGGGCCGCCCCCTGTGGGGGGGGGGGCCGGGGGACAGGAAGGGCGGAAGAGAGGCCTCTCCAGTGCCTGGCTGCCTGGGCTCACCCTGCGGCTACACACCCCTCCCCGGCCAGTCCTCCCCCCGCCCCCCCAACTGGCCCGGGTCTTGCAGGCCATGTGGATCCATTTGAGGTTGGAAAATCAGAGGTCAGTGGTGCTCTGTGAGGCTGTAAGCCTTGGAACAGGAGAAGACGGGTGTCCTCTCTTGTGCTCCCGGGAAGGGGCCTCGGAGACAGCCCACCGACACCCCCCTTCACAGGGACAGGCAGGTGCTCAGAGCAGGCTTGTCCAGGGCGCACAGCACACACTGGCTGTGGCAGAGAGCCCTCAGCACCCTCCAGGTTCCTGTCCCCCGCCCCCCACCCCCACCCCAGGGGCCCAAGGGGAGAGAACCCCTGTGCATCTGGGCATTTGCAGCTCGGAATTAAGGTACTTCCCAGCTTCCCTTACACGCAGGTGTGGCCATGTGACTAACTTTTGAGACACGGGTGTAAACAAAGTGCTTGATGTCAGCAATGGTCCTTAAAGGGGCGAGGCACACCCTACTCCCCTTGCCCTCCCTGCTGCCGGTAATGCAGATACAATGGCCGGAGCTGCAGCAGCCATCTTGAACCACGAGGCCATCTTGGAAATAAACCCACGCATGGCAGGCCTCAGGGCAGAAGGAAACAGGCGTCTGGCCCTGGCACACTGCCCGCCATCTTCCCAAGGCCTGGCCACCACTAAATATCCTGAGAGTGAGAGAAGACCGAGCTCCCATGCTGGCCAAGCCGCTGTTACCTTGGGCTTTCCGCTGCGTCTGTGACTCAGTCCAATGCTCCTCTTGCCCTTCCCAGGGCACCTTCTGTGAGGAGGCCAACGAGGGACAAGGTTTCGGTGCAGAGCAGGACCTGGGGTTCAAAGCTCAACAACAACGAAGCCTTTCTTAATGTAGAGGAGCTCCAGGTGAAGGGACAGGCTGCGACCCCACCTGCTCAGCGTTTCCGCGCGGGTCCCAAGCCCCTGAGCACACAGCTCCTCTGCCAGGGCTGCACCCTCAGAGGCACCTCCTTGCCCCCTTTACCCTGGGGCGGCTGGGCCCAGCCCCTGGGGGTCAGGCAGACAGACTGGAGGAAGGCCGCAGTGACTCAGCTTGGGGCCAGGGCAGGCTGTCCGTCACCCCTGGCATCCCAGGCTCCAGGGACTCGGGGCGTAGACGCCGCCCTCCCCAAGCCCTGCTCACCCCGCGGGGACCGGCCCCCATCTCTCCAAGGTGCACCTGGCAATGGCTGGGCAGCTGGAATCAGGGTCAAGCCCAGAGGAGCCAGGAGCTAGAGACACGGCCCCTGCCACCTCCTCCCCGCCCTCCCTTTCTTCCGGCCGAATGGGCCCCTGGCCGCTTGGCTTTGGTGCTTCCTTCTGTCGAGCGGGCAGCAGCACCTGGCCCCCTGCCTGCCTGCTGCCTGGCACGCTGCTCTGAGGCTTGGAGTCAACGGGTGACCGGGGCGAGAGGCTGGCAGCCGGCCGTGTTGCCAACCTGGGATCCTGGCGGGGCTGGGGTGCCTGGGCGGCGCCTGCAAAGGACACTCTTGCTGACGATCTCAGGGCACCCACCCTTCCCCTGGGTGAGTCATCAGGAGGCATGTCACTTATGATGGTGGTGCTTTGTCCCCAAAGCGGCAGATGGAGCACAACCTTCTCTAACTTTTCCGCCACCGTTTCCTTTATGGTGGAGGCCCATGAGCTGAGACGGCGGGACCTGCTGCCTGCGCACAGCCCCTCGGTCCATCCAGAGCCCCCGCGGGCAGCCGGGCGTTGTGCGTGTCCCTGTCCCGTGGGAACGCCTGAGCAATGCCCAGGGCCAGCTTTTGGCGGTCCTCTAACCCCCGCCCCCATACCCGCCTCCCACCCCGCGCATGAGGGCTCACCTCCCGGCGCTGGCTCACCGCGTCTGCCCAGTGGCTACTGCCCAGCCCCGCACGCGCACGCTCACCCTCGCAGCCTGGACGCAACAAGCAGAGCCAGCAGGCCCCGCTGGCGTGCAGCTTCCTGAAGGGGAGCCTTGGTGAGGCCAGGAGGGCTCCTCCCCTGCGGGGAGGCTTCGGGTGGGTGGGGCAGCGCGTGGGGCAGGTCCAGCAGACCCAGGCGACACTCAGGTCCCCTTCCCGGCTCCTGACATTCCGACTTCAGGCTCTGCTTAGGCCTGGGGGGCCCCGTGTCCAAGCCTGCCCAGCCGCTGGGATCCTGGGTTTTGCCACCCGTCACTGCGATGTCCCCTTGTGGGTTGCCCAGGTGTCACTTGGCAGCCTCAGGTCCCCAGCTGGGCGAGGCTGTTCTGGCTTGGCACCTTCGCTCCGGCTGGGTCCCCAGCAAGCCAGCCCAGGGCAAGCGGGCTTCTCCCCTGCTGCAGGGCACCAGGGCCTCCAGGCTGGCTGGGCCCAGGCTTTGGTGTAAACGAGCTCTCGGGAGTTGGGAGGAATTTCATTTTCAAAGATGGTGGTAAGCCCTGGCCGGTGTGGCTCAGTGCATTAAGTGCCGGCCTGCGAACCACAAAGTCACCGGTTCAATTCCCAGTCAGAGCACATGCCTGGGTTGCGGGCCAGGGCCCCAGTTGGGGGTGTTTGAGAGGCAACCAATCGATGTTTCTCTCACACATCAATGAAAAAAAAATGGTGGTAAAATACACATAGCACAAAATATACCGCCCTAACCGTCTTTATGTGCAGGTCAGCGGCAGTGAGTGCACTCGGGTGGTTCTGCAGGCGGCACTCCCTCTGTCTGCAGAGCTCTTCATCTGTCCACGGGAAACTCCGCCCCCAATAAACTCGACCGCCCCACCTCCTCTGCTCAGCCCAGATCCACCCCCATCCTGCTTCCTCTCTGAGTGTGACTACTCGGGAAACCTCAGATAAGTGGAATCCCACGGAGTTCGTCTTGTCGTGGTTGGCTGGTTTCACTTAGCGTGATGTCCTCAAGGTGCGTCTACCTTGTAGGATGTGCCAGAATTTCTTTCTTTTTTTTCCCCTTTAAACATCGACTTGTTGTTCCACTTATTTTTATTTATTGATTTTAGAGAGAGAGGAAGGGAGAGAGAGAGACATTGGTTTGTCGTTCCACTTACTCATGCATTCATTGGTTGCTGCCGCCATGTGCCCTGAGCGGGGACCCACCGGGCAACCCTGGCGTGTGGGGACGATCCTTCCCACGGACTGAGCTCCCTGGCCGGGCAGTCCTTGTTCTTTAAGGCTAATACCCCGTTGTCAGAACAATCCATTCGCCCGTGGGCGGACGCGGTTTGCCCCCCCTTTTGGCTGTTGTGGACAAGGCTGCCGTGAACGTGGGTGTGCACACCAGGAACGCTGTTTGATGGTCGTGCGTTCGCTTTAACACGTGGTGGAGCAAACCCGACACCCGCCGGGGCTCACAGACGTGACCACTCGGGGCGCCGCTGGGGCATTGGGGCGGTCTGACCCAGACCCCGAGGCGGGCTGCGGAGGTGCGCCGGGGTCTAAGCAAGTGCGGGCTGGGCCAGGGGAGCCGCAGCCTCGCCTCGCCGCGTCCGCGGCCCCCAGCCTCGGCGGATCCGCGGACCGTGACCCGGGTCTGAGTCCGGTTTGGGTCCGGATACTACAAGGTATCGGGTGGGCTCTGCTCTCCCGAGCCGCCCCGGGTAAGTCACCGCGCAGTCCGCGTGGCCGCTGGTCGGTCAGCTGCCGTTGGCGCCGCCGAGGGGACAGTTCTCCCCGTGGTCCGCAGGGCCCTGCGGCGGCGGCGAGTCCTGGGCGGGGCCTGGACAGCCGCAGGTTGACTACCGCCCCCTGGTGATCGGACGGGGTCGCAGGGAGGCGCCTGGAGGACCCCGGGCAGGCCCGAGGGTGAAGGTCAAGGTTCGAGCTGGCTGCCCTCTGCGCCCCAACCTGGATGACAACGAAGGGCGGGAGCTGCGTTGGGGAGCAGTCGCGCCCCCACCCCAGGCTGAGACCCGCCGGCACCTCTTCCCCTAACGAGGCAGCTGGGCCTCGGCGCTCGGGTGTCGGTCGGCGGGGGGAGGGGTGGGGCCCGGGAGCTACCCGAGGCTGCTCGTCGCCCCTGCCAGCGCCGCCTGTCACTCAGGGGCCCCGACAGGAAGCACGCCCGTTCCCGCGCCTTCCCCGCCTGGCCTCGGGCTCGGGGCTCGGGGCCCGGGACCCTGCGCAGCGGCTCCAGCTCGGGCCGGGTGGCCTCCCGGGTGCGGCGCGGGGCGGTGGGTGCGTGCGCTCCCCGCCGGGCGCACCCTCCGCCGGCCTCTCCCCGCGGACCGTCCCGCCCCGAAGCGCCCGCGGCGCCAGGTCCCCACCCCGACGAGCAGGTCCCCGGCTGCGCTACGCTAATTGCCAGCTTCTCCTCAGCGGCTGGGCGCGGCCTCCCCTGGGCCTGCAGCTTGTTATTGGAAAGAACCTGATTCCCCCATTTTGGAGAAGCCTGGCTTGGGGGTTGGACTTGTGGTTTGGAGCATTTATCATTCCAAACACGCCTCGCTCCCTCACGGAAGTTTTCTGTAAACAATTCACAAGGCGCCAGCATCACCCGGGCCCCAACCTCACTGGGGCTCCTGGCCGGAGGCGGGACGCCCGACGCTGCACAGGCCCCAAGACTTTGGGGCTGAACGCCCGAAGGCTCCGGGCTGCGCCAGCACAGGCCGGCTTCCTTCCTCCCTTCCTCCCTCCCTTCTTTCCTTCCTTCCTTCCTCCCTTCCTCCCTCCCTTCTTTCCTTCCTTCCTTCCTCCCTTCCTCCCTCCCTCCTCCCTCCCTCCCTTCCCTCCTTCCCTTTTCTTTCCCACCTTCCTCCGGCTTCGTTGGTATAGAATCTACACACCGCGGAGTTTCCCACTGTCACACGCGGTGCCTTTCAGCGGCTGCGCCCAGGTGCATGACCGACCACCCAGCCCCTGCGGCCACGCAGCTGCTCTGTGTGTGTGGATTTGGTTTTTCTGTGCATTTCCTGCACATGGAGCCAGGCGACACGCAGTCATTTGGGTTGGGGTTCTTTCTTCCCCTGATCTTAGCCAAAAGGCTGAGAACGATGGTTTCTTGTGAAACCGAAAACAGCGGCTTGCCTGCTGCCCGCCACCCCAGGCCCACGGAGCAGAGCCAGGGACTGGACTTTACGGCGCGCCGTTCCGGGGCGGCGACCCGAGACGGGGCGCGTTATGTGCCCTCACAGAGCGTCTCACATTCCATTTCAAACCGACCCTCTTTATAGGGAAAGGGTAGGCAAGGGGTTTGGAATTCGGGGGGAAAGCTGCAGCCGTCTTCCCTCTGTGCCCTGCGCGGGGCCTTCATCGGCGCCCTGGGGGGTGGGCGCCCCGCGGGAGCGCGCGGCTCACAGGCCCTCTGATGGCCTGCAGGCCCCCGGGGCCGCTGGTGGGGCTGCCCGTGGTCCCCCGGAGTCAGGGTGCGTCAGGCCTTCAGCTCCTGGAGCGACAGCTTTTTACAGGCTTCCGTCGCTAAGCTTCTCTGCTGTTACCTAAACGAAAACGGTCCAGCTCCTGAGTCCTCCGTCACTTTCTTTTTAAGAAAGAGTTTGTTGTGACCAGAACACACCCCGAGACCTGCCCTCACAGCACAAGAGTCCGAGGCACTCTCCTCCTCTGTCAGCGAGTCTGAGGGCCGCCCCCCTCGTGAAATGGATCCGGAGATCCTCCGTTTTTGTTCTGAATGAGTTCACGTTTCCACGCCACCCGCGCCGCCCTTCATTGATCCGCGGAGCCTCGATGGACGCGTGGGCGCGGTTCCCCCGCTCACCGCCAGGCCAGGAGCGGAGCTGCCGTGAGCGGCGGGGCGCGGCTCCTGCGGGGACGTGTCCTTGCCCTTGGGTGGATTCCCGGAGTGGAGTTGCGCGGTCACGCGGTTAGTCTGAGACTCTACCGGACTGGTTTCCAAAGCGGTTGCAGCATGTGGCCTCCCCCCGCCCCACAGGCCGGGGGCTCCAATTGCCCCGCAGGCTTGTCCGCAGCGGCTGTGCCGGTGACGTTCTGGTGGGGGGGGGGGGGGAGCGGTGCTTCGCTGTTTGCCTTGCCTTTCCCTAACGACTAACAGGGGTGAACACCGTTGCCCCTGCTTAGTGGCCACCTGCGCACTTTGGTGAAGTCCCCGTTCAAATTTTTTGCCCTGTTAAAAATTGAGTTGTGTGTCTTATTAGTAGTTAAAAGAACTCTTGGTATATTCTGGATACGTGATTTACAAATATTTTATATCGGTTTTTCTTTTTCATTTTATCAATGGTATCGTTTGAAGTGCAAATGTCTTTAATTTTGATAAAGTCCAATTTATCGATTATTTACCTTTAATGAAAACACCCGTAAGGCCTGCCTGGCCCAGGGTCGAGAGCGTTCTCTCCTGAGCTCGGCCTGAATCGGCCCCTTCCCCCTCGGGCACGCCCCCCCCGCCCCCGCCCGCCCCCCGTTCCTGCGGCCCCGCACCTCCGCTTTTCCTCCTCCCACTCAGGCCCCCACGTCGTCCCTTGCAGCTGCGTTCATTTTCTTTACATTCCCAAATCAGATCACACTGCACAGGTCAGGGACGTTCTCGAGGAGTCGCCGATGAGCCCGGAGGTCCTGGGGCAGTGGCCGGCACAGGGCGGGCGCTGCGGGCGCTGCGGGCGCACGCACTGGGTTGGGTCACATGGTTCCGCAGGCGCTTCTGCGCGGCACTCGGACGAAGGCCAGCCTCACTGTCCAGGCTGACAGCCCCACCGTGATCTGGCCCTGCCCAGTGGCATCAGGGGCGCTTCAGACTTTAGTGACACCTGGCAGGGTCCTTGGGGCACCTCCAGGGCCTCAGCTCCCCGTGGCGGGGCTGGAGTGAGGGAAGGCCCCCAGAGACCTGCGACCCCTCCCCAACCAGACTGCCCGGAATCCTCAGTGGACTCCACAAGGCACGTCCTGGGGGGGGGGGGGCGGCCGGCAATGGGGGCAGAGGACAGGCTGGGGACACAGTGACACTAGGGGCTCATGCAGCAGCAGCAGCGGTCTCAAAGGACGGCAAGGGTCCTGCCCGGCCACTTCCCGGCTGTGGGCCACGGGCAGCACCTCAGGCCCTTTGGTCCCAGCGCCTGCATCTGTGAAACGATCAGTGTGCTGGCCCTGGGCCTGGCCGGCCTTGGGAGCCTCCTATACGTGCCCCGGGAGGTGCCCTTAGGCCCCTGGCAGGAGCCTCTGGGGCCGCAGGGCTGGGCAGGGGCCTGGGCGGGGAGGGGGGGGGGGTGTCAGCGGGGCCACTGTAGCCGGCAGGCCCTGGGAAGCAGAGGCGGCGCTGGGGGCTTGCCGCTGTCTCCCGATGGGGGCAGGGGACGCAGTCGTCCCTCATTTCGAAGCCCAAAGGGAAACCGAAGCTCCCCTGGGCCTGTTCCCTTCGCAGAGCGCCGCCTTCCCCGCCCTGTGCCCTGCCGGCTCCGCGGGAAGTGGCTGCGAGTAGCCCCAGGGGCAGCGAGTGGCCGCAGGTCTGGGCGGCAGGCTGGTGGCTAGTTCATGGCACAGAAGCAGTGGCGTGGGGTCCAGGGTGGGAAGGCGCTGCGGAGGCCACCGCAAGGTGCTCGGATGCCCGCTGCCGCGACGACCAGGCCCGGCGCTCACTGGGCCGCGAGACTGACCGCAGGCTGCGAGGACACATGCGGCCGCCAGGGGGCGGCGTCGGCCCGCGCTGGGCAGCGGGCGGCTGGGGCGGGGCTGGACCCCGTGCCCCTGGGGCTCTGAGGCCAGAGCCTTGCTGCCTCCTTCCCGGTCCTGCCGCGGTGGCCGATAAGGGGACGCTCCGTTCCAAGCTCTGGACCCCACGGATCTCATAAACTGTCCCTACCCCAACCCCACGTTCAGGACTCCCAGTAGTGGGACCCTGACACAACCGGGACGACTCCTGTGCTTCCGGCGCCTTGCCCGCCGGGGCACCCTGGGTGCCACACCTGCCCACGCTCCCGGGCTGACCGGCGACCTGGCGCCTTCCCCCACGCCCTGACCCGCCCCGCCTGGCTCGATAACTCCTCCACTTAGTCACCAGTTTTTGAGGGGCACCTCCCCTCCCCCACCTGCCAGGGGCAGGCAGGCCCCACCCAGCAGACTGGCCCAGGAGGAACCCTCAGGACAGGACGCTGTGCCAGGGACCCAGAAAGGCTGGGGGAGCCCTTTAGCCAGGGGACACCTGAAATGAGGCCATGCAGGCTTTGGGGACGGTGGCCAGGCAGAGGGGACAGCCCGTGCAAAGGCCCAGAGGCCCTGAGGGCCAGGGCCAAGGCTCCCAGTGGAAGGCGAAGGGTCTGGTCTCAAGGCCAACGAGGGGCGGGGCGCTGGCAGGGCTCTGAGCACAGGACCCGCCGGCCAGGCTGCGGGGCGTCCAGGGAGGC
Organism: Pteronotus mesoamericanus; assembly: GCF_021234165.1. NCBI lineage: Eukaryota > Metazoa > Chordata > Mammalia > Chiroptera > Mormoopidae > Pteronotus > Pteronotus mesoamericanus. The sequence continues at coordinate 2,020,282 of NW_026555082.1, read as the reverse complement.
CGCGGCCCAGGGGCAGGGTGGCGCCCGGAGCACGGCGGGGGTCAGGGCGCCCAGGCACAGAGCCTCTGGGGCCTGGCTGAGGGTTCCAGCGGTGCCGTGACTGCCCCTCCGGGGGCCTCCTCTGCCCACTCACTTCTGGCCCCCCGAACAGGCTCCAGGGGCCTGCCTGTGGGACAAACTGATGCGTGAAGCTGCTCCGAAGGGCTGGCTGGCCGCCTGACTCCCGCCCAGGGACGGACGTGCCTCCCCCCGCCCCCCCGCCCCGCCGCTCCCCCTGCCGTGCCTGCATCTGCGGCCCCGTCTGTTGAGTGGCCGACCCTTCTGACGGAGGAAGCCCAGCTGTCGTCAGTGCGCCCGCTCGGAGGGGACTGAGACCTCCGGGCCGCAGAGCCTTCCCTCCTGGGGATGGGGTGACATTTGTAGGCTCCGCCTCTCTACGGGCAAAGCTCTCTCTTCCCGGAGCCTCAGGTGCCCAACCTGAAGAGCGAGCTGACATTCTGACCCGCCTCGCGGGGCACGCCGGTGCCGTGATGGCGGTGAGACAGCCTGCTGGCAATGGGACCGGCCGCTTTCAAAACTTAATCACACAAATAATATTTGAATATATGTCCCTTGTGAAAGATTCAAACCGCTGGAAGGGACAGAGTAAAAACCAAAGTGTCCCTTCCTCCTGTTTGCTGATTCTCTCCCCAGCGAGTACTGCCAGCAACAGGTTAGTTCATGGCGCCGCATTTTTTAAATAATATGTATGCTTTTTCTCATAACATTTTCATGTTAAAATATTATTTTTAGACAGAGTGGGACGGAGAAAGAGAGGGGGAGAAACATTCATGTGTGGTTGCCTCTTGCACGCCCCCCACTGGGGACCCAGCCCGCAGCCCAGGCCTGTGCCCCGGCTGGGAACTGAACTGGTGACCCTTTGGTCTGCAGGCCGGCGCTCAGTCCACTGAGCCACGCCAGTCAGGGCTCATGCTGAAACATTAAAAAATCAATGCTAGCAGCCCAGGCATCGAGGCTAGTTCTGTGACAGGCACAGCCATGTCCCCTGGAGACTCCTCGGCAGCTCTCTGGGGCAGGTGCCACTCTTATCTGCAGTGGACAGATGGGGAACACCCGGCTCCTTGTCCTTGGCTGTGACTGCACGATGCCTGGCATGTGCGTGTCACGCGGCTGCCGAGCAGTTTACCTGGTAAACCAGGACCTGCGGAGGGTGAAGGGGACACGATCAGAGTTCTCCTGGGACGACAGGGACTGTCCCAGGTAGATACTCGATGAGACAGCCCAAGTCCTCAGGCACGGCTGGGCCCAGGGATCCCGGAGGTGCCGTGGAGACTGCCTCACGGGTGGCAGATGGCATGCGGTCCCCAGGCTCCAGGCTGACCCACAGCCCTCTCGGCAAGCCTGGCCGCAGAGCAGGGCCAGCTGCTGTGGGACAAGAGCCACAGGCGGCCAGGCCACGTCAGCGTGACTGCTGGGGTTCCCCTTGGGTCTCTGCTACTAAAAACATAGCTCGGCCCTATCTCCTTGGTAGTCACCTGTAATCTCTCCAAAGCTTTGTTTTGTTTTTTTTAAAAAGATTTTATTTACTTATTTTTAGAGAGAGAGGAAGGGAGAAAGAGAGGGAGAGAAACATCAACATGTAATTGGTTGCCTCTTGCATGCCCCTAAGTGGAGACCCGGCCCACAACCCAGGCATACGCCCTGCCTGGGAATTGAACTGGTGACCTTTCAGTTTACAGGCTGGTGCTCAGTCCACCAAGTCACACCAGCCAGGACTCTCCAAAGGTTTAACTATGAAATAGTAATAAAATATAAACTCAAGGCTGAGTCCTGGCTGGTGTGGCTCAGTGGACTGAGTGCCGGCCTTCAAACCAAAGGGTCACTGGTTCAATTCCCAGTCAGGGCACATGCCTGGGTTGTGGGCCAGGTCCCCAGTAGGGGGCGTGCGAGAGGCAAACACAGGTTGATGTTTCCCTCCCTCTTTCTCCTTTCCTTCCCCTTTCTGTAAATAAATAAATAATCTTAAAAAAAATAAACTCAAGGCTGAATTCTTTTATAAAACATTAAAAAATTAGGCAAACGAACAAAATCATAGTCGTGAGCATCACACATGGAAATTGGCATGTGGACAAGTGCTCATCTAGGACAAGATGCCCACAAAGAAATTTGCTGGACCCATACTTCCAGGCAGGATGGCAGTGTAGGCAGACATGGCTTGCCTCTTCACACAACCACAACAAAATCACAGCTAAAATATAGAACCACTATCACTCAGAACCGACAGAATTCAAGTTGAATGGAAGTTTGACAACTACAGAATTAAAGAAACCACATCCATCCAGACTGGTAGGAAGGGTGCAGGCACAGAATGGGCTGGTTCCACATGCATGTGGATAAAAATTCAGGAGGGGCATCTCGGGAGCAAGCAGTCCCAGCCCCACACCAGGCCCCCCAGCCCAGGGTTCCGGAGCCAGGAAGGTAAGTCCCCACAATCTCAGGCTGCAAAACCCAGCGGAGATTGAGTCGGTGGAAGGTACTGCTGGAGCCCCAAGCAGTTCCTCTTAAAGAACTCGCACACGGCCTCACCTACGCAGACTCACTCCCTCTGAGCTCTGGTGCTGGGGTGGCAGCTGGAGGGACACCGGAGTCATGCAGGGGGAGGCTGAGGTGTCTGGCATCAGGGTGAGCGGAGGCCATTGTCCCTTTTCTGAACCCTCCCTTCACAGAGCCAACAAGCTGGTGCCACATCTGAGACCCCATCAACCTGGCTAACACTGTGTGACCGGCCTTGGCAATCCCCAGACACTCTGCCCCACCCAACTCACGGGCCCATCCACGCTGCCTTTCCATAGGAGCGGCTGGTCTTGGCTCTTGCTTCCCAGCTTCCTAAATCCTCTCACACGAGCAGCAGCTGGCCTCAGGGAGCCCCAGGCCTGGCACTAGCAGCAGCCAGCCGAGGTTCACAGCTTGGCGCCCCTGGGAACCTCCGAGCCCAGCACAAGCAGCGGCCATCTCGGATTGCTTTATAGCTCAGGCAGGGTGGCTCCAGGCAAAAAACAGGTGGGGGCCGACCTTGGCCTGCACCACCCAGGGAACCCCAGGGCCAGCGCACCCAGCGGACAGCTGCAGCCCACGCCGGAGCACCGCCACCCTGCCCCTGCACGGCTGGTCCTCCCCGGAGGGCGGACGTTGGTGGTCAGTGGTCACAGCCAGTCCTTGCAGCTGACTGGCCTGGGTGAATTTCTCCCATTGATCTGCCAACAGCCACCAAGGCTGAACCCTTAAGAGGAGGGTGTACTCAGCCCACACGAAGGGTGCACCTCGAGCATTTAGCTTGGGTGATAGGGGAGGCTGTGCGCTGGACCCTTCAGGACCCCTACTGCATTAGGCCACAGTACCAGGACACGGAGTCACAGCAGCTCTACCTAGTAACAGAAACAAACACAGGGAGGCTGCCAGAATGAGGAGACAAAGAAACATGGCCCAAATGAGAGAACAGATCCAAACCCCAGAAAAAGAGCTAAACAGAATGGAGGTAGGCAATCTATCAGGTGCAGAGTTCAAAACACTGGTTATAAGGATGCTCAAGGAACTGAGGACCTCAACAGCATAAAAAAGATCCAGTCAGAAACCAGGGATTCACTCATTTAAATAAAGAACAATTTACAGGGAGACAACGTAGAGTGGATGAAGTTGAGAATCAAGTCAATGATATAGAACATAAGGAAGCAAAAAACAACCCATCAGAGCAACAAGAAGAAAAAAGAATTCCAAAAAGTGAGGATAGTATAAGCAGCCTCCGGGACAACTTCAAGAGGTCCAACATTCTCATCATAAGGGTGCCAAAAGGAGAAGAGAAAGAGCAAGAAATTGGAAATGTATTTGAAAAAAACAGTGAAAGAAAACTTCCTTCATATGGTGAAGGAAATAGACATGCAAGTCCAGGAGGAACAGAGAGTCCCAAACAAGATAGAGGCAAAGAGACCAACTCTAAGACAGATCATAATTAAAATGTCAAAGGTTAAAGATAAAGAGAGGGGTGGGGTGTGGGGGATGGGTGCGAGGGGCGGGCACTGAGCAGCACACGCAGGCAGTCACAGAATAGCCGTGGGATGTAATGTGCAGTGGAGGAAACGGAGTGGCCAAAGAACTTACAGGCAGGACCTGTGGACAGGAACAGGGCGCGGGAAAAGCCTGAAGGGAGGGGGCTGCTGGCTGGAGAGGGGGCAATGGGGAAAAATCAGACTACTGTAATAGAATCAACAAAATACAATTAAAAAAAAGAAAAAAAAGAAATTGCTGGACCCGAGAGCAGAGCACATGAGCACTGTTCCCGCTGCCGAGGCCTCCCGGGGCGGGCCGCCCCCAGCGTGCGTGCAAGGGGGCCTGGTTCCTGCCTCGCCAGCACACGTGGGTGAGTCTTCCCAGTTTTGGCCAATTGGCAACACAGAAAGTTGTATGTTTGCTGATTCCTGTCAAAGCTGAACATCCTCCCGTGTTCCTTGGGCAGCGTGTGACTAGCCCGCTGGCGCGCCCCGCCTGGTTCCGGTCCATCTTTCTAACCGGGTGGCGGGGACCCCTACAGACTCCCAGTGCCACTCCTCTGCTACCAGGGACCCTTTGACTCCTCGGCTGTCACCACGCTCACCTAGTTTTATTGTCTTCGGTTTGTTCCAGCACCTCAGGCTGGGCCTCGAAGGACCCACTAGACGGGGTGCAGGCTGGAGGGGAGCCGGGCCAAGGGCCAGTGGGGGCACGCCCGGCCCTCCGGGGGAGGCGGCAGGGGTCCGCGCAGACCCCTGGGGGCCCGGGGCATTTTTTCCTGGTCCAGCCTGGCGGGGGGTGGGCAGGTGGTAGGGTGTCCGTGTCCTCTCACCTGGTCCTCCCACTTCCCACGCCGGCCTGCCCAGCCCTGCCCGTGATGGACCACCTTCCTTTTGAGACCCAAAAGTCCACCTGACCGATTCAACAGCTAAGAAGCTGGAGCGCAGACCCGTGGAGCCGCCCAGCTGCAGGCTCACAGCTGCTGAGTAGCCAGCTGGACCCAGTGTCTGGTACCAGCCGCGCTGTTCCCGGCCCAGCCTCGCTGCGCCTGCACCGATGACGCACTCTGCAGGCCTGGCAGGGGCAGCGGGGGCCCGGGTCACGGAGGGTCTCCGTGGGGTCAGTTAGGACCCCTCTCCTCAAGCTCCATCCGTCACCCCTTCTCACTCGGGGATGATCCTGAAGAGAAGCCATTAGAACAGACCTTATAGACACCCCTGCCCCGGGCCCTCCCCGGCGCCCACACCCGACGCTCTGCTCCAGGCACACAGGCCCCGCCCTGCCGGCCTCCCCAAGCCCCTGCTCCGGCAGGCCTTCCCCGCATCACCAGCGTTTCTGGCCTTCCGTGGGCCACACGCATGAGCACGCTGCACACAGATGCACATACACGTGCACACGAGGCTGCTGCACAGGGGGGCAGATGCCCATGCGCCCGCGCACACACGCATGCACACGTGTGTTCGTCCCATCCTGCAGTCTGTAACCTGCCAGCTCCCCAACAGCTCTCCTGGGTCCCCATCCCCGCTCTCTCCAGAACCCTTTCCACGGAGGCACTTCCTGCCCCCCCCCGAGTTTTTGTAAAGGGCCCCGCAACCTACAAGTGGCTAAATCCTCTTGACTCTCTGATGGCCCTTGTCCCAGCTGACCCCTCCCTCCTCCTTGGGACACCTTGGCTGCTGGGAACCCAGTGCCTTTGGACTTCTGGGCCCTCTGCCAGGCCCTCGCTCCGCCCTCCCTCCCTGACGCCCAGTGCTCCAGGGCCTAGCTCCGGCCTCTGAGCCTTCGCTCTTGTCTCTTGGTGTCCTGCTTCCAGCCCACCTCCAATCTTCTCCCTATGAGACCCCGGGATGTTTCTCGCCAGCCCTGGCTTCTCCCCCACAGTGGCTGGGAGGCTGCTTCCCAAACGCCCCATCCTCGGCTCCTCCTCAGCCTTCCTGGTGCTCAGCCTCACCTGCAAGGCATTCTGGGCTGTTCTCTCCCGCGCACATCCACCCCAGGTGGTCCGTATCCACTCAGAATTCAACTGCTCGGCTCTGGCTTCCCCCATACCACGCCAGGGAAAACCTACGCCTCCCACGGCACTTCCCGGCTTCGGAACCTCCCAGGGGCCTGCAGGACCCCGCCCCCTTCCCCCTTCCCCCCATCTCTCTGACCTCACGGACCCCGCCTCCCTACCTGGGCACACACAGGTGTCTGTCCCGGTGGGACGAGCTCTCCCAGGAGAGGAGGGAGTGTGTCTTGGGTCAGGTGCCAGCAACAGCATACCAGGGTCAAAGGTCAAACCCACCCCCAGAAGGGCCTGCTCCTGAGCAGCTCTGCCCGCAGGGGCACCAGAGCCCGGGCAGGGTGGTCATGCCCCCAAGGCCTCCTTAGTCTCCCTGGGGGCTCTTTGCCCCCACCCTCCCTCCCTGAAGAAACCTGCACAGCGGACTCTGTACCAACCCCCGCCCCCCGACCTGGGCACGGTCCCCCCGCGGACCCCAGGGCAGTGTGGGCAGTGACGCGCACAGCAGCCCGGGGGGCCGCACACTGGCCAGGTGCAGGGGACAGCTTCCAGCAGCGGAGACTTCAGCAGAGACCATGCGTGGCCCAGGGCAGCATGGACCCCAGAGGATGAGGCCTACGAGTGACCTGGCAGGGGAGGGGAGACAAGCTGCTGAGAGGGAGGGCTGACTGGCACCAGGACAGAAACTGTGACAATGTCAGCGGCCACCGTGGGAAAGGCCCTGGGCATGGCAGGCACAGGGACCGTCAGATTTCTCCACGTGTTATCTCTTAAACTGGACCACAGGCTAACAAGCATTCTTCCTGAATTTGTTCCTGAGCACAACACAACTTGCTGACTTCCCAACCTGCTCTGTCTCCGCGTCCTCGGGGCAAACCCAAGCTCCCTGCCCTGTGTGATTTGCCCTGAATGACCTTTGCCACCTCCCATTGTCACAGACCTTTGGTCCAGCTGTGCCCCTCCCACGTCCCCGCCCCCGCCCCCCCCTTTCCTGCAGAATCCATGTCCAGGGCAGCCTTCCAAGCAGCAGAGGAACAGGGTTGGATTTGGCTCTCAAAAAGAGGCTTTTGGGAACCCCAGCAAGGAGGGCAAGGGCGGGGGGAGGCCGTCACGGGGTGGAGGGAGGCCTGTCCCAAGGTCAGCTCAGCTGCACACTCCAGCACCCACCGCGGATGCCCTTTCACCCGCAGCCGCGCGGGAGGTCTCCATTCCCAAGGTGGAGGAACAGAATGGCGCCAGGGGAGCCGGGCAGCTGCGGCCTTGAGCCACAGGTCGTTCACCTGAGCCACCACCTCCCTAGGTTATGTCCCCGGGCCTGGAGCTCCCAGAGGCCAAGCGTCAACCCCAGGGTCTCCACTCATCATAGTCAGGGACACCCAGGACAGGAAAGCCGCGAGGAACTGCAGGGAAACCGAAGCCTAGAGCGGGGAGGACACTGAAGCCGAGGACATGCAGAAGTGGAGCCCAAAGTGCTCCCCGCAGTCCCGAGCCTCGGCCTACAACCCGGTAAACCGGGCGGTTGTTGCGGGCCCTCGCGGTAGGGCAGGGGCGTACAAGGCCCCAGTGCACGGAGGTGAGGCCGAGCTTGGGGCGGGGCCGTCTGCCTGGGTCTCAGCGCGACCTCTGGTTTGCAGGTGCCTTGCCCGCACCTCGGACCCCTTGTGGGGAGGCCGGGGCCCACGCCCCACAAATGGCTGCTCCTCGTTTGGAGGCCACCTCCCCGAGCCCCGATTTCCTGGCAGGTGAGCTGGGGGTCATAATGCCCAGCACCCGTGTGACCTGTGAAAACGAAGTGCCGTGAGGCACGCGCAGCACAGAGGCTGGCACGCAGCAGGCGCTCCCCCATTACCCCAGTCGGGGCTCCTGTGCTCCCGCCCAGCCGGCAGGACACGGTCCGGGCCCTTAGGGGTCACGACTCCTGCATTTTGACCCCTCCGCACAGACGGTCTTCCCCAAGGTCACATACGGTCAGTGCAAGGGGGACCTGGAATGCGACTCGTGGAGTGACGAGGAGAATCCGGGTCGGCGGACCTGGGGAGCCTATGCGCGCGCCCAGACTCTCACCAAGAGGCGGCGCAGCAGGCGGGGGCCAGACGCGCTTTCCGGCCCGGGCAGCCGGCCGCCCGCCGCCCAGAGCTTGTCCTCGCCGCCGCCGGCGTTTCCAGAAGCCCCGCCCCCTCCCCGCCCCCCAGTGCGCCCTCAAGTTTCTCCGAACTTTTCCGCGGGTCCCGCTGGGCGCCCCGCCCTCCGCCCGGTGACGTAACAATGGTGCAGCACGGCAGCCAATGGGCGGCGGCGGGGGCCGGCAGCGCGGGCCAATGGCGGCGGCGGACGGTCCCGCGGTCCTGCCCGGCCGGGGCCGCACTGCGCCGCCCGCCGCCCGCCCGCCGCCGGCGCCCGCACCGCCGCCCAGCGATCGGCTCGCGGCGGTTCAGAGCTCGGCTGCGGCGGGCGCGGGCGGCGGCGGCTCCTTCCCGTCCGTCCGTCCTGGGACTTTCACCTCCGCGCCTACCCGCGGAGGGCCAGCGCGCGCTTCGGCCCGCAGCGGGGGCAGGGACGCCAGTACAGCGGCCCCACCGCCCCCCACGGTGAGTCCCCCTCACCTGGCTTGCAGCCCCCGTCCCGGGCACTCGCCCATGGCTGCCGCTTCCCTCACGCCTCTAGGGCACGGGCAGAAACACCCGCAGGTGCAACCCTCGCTGCGCTCGCTGCCGACCCGCAGACATCCTGGCCTCGCCCCCGGCGACCCGAGGTCCCCCGTGCCGCCGGGAGGGGATCGGGAGGAGCTGACGGGCTGCCCGGGACGCGCCACCCAGCCCTCGCCAGCCCAACCCCCCCAGCCACCGAGCCGCGGCCGTGACTCAGTGCCCAGTGACGTGGGGCGGCCCAACTTTACGTAACCCGCCCGGCGCCCCACGGTGTCCACACTGGGTACACCTGGGGCGCAGAGGCCCAGGCGTGGGGGGTTGCTCTAGTCATAGCACCCCCCAAAAGGGCGCTGTGGCTGCAGCCCACCCTCACCGCGCCCATCTCTGTAACTTAGGCATCCAGACCCTTTGTGTCCGAGGACTTTGCCTTGAGAGAAAGCAGAGGGTCCCTGGGGCCGGGGCTCAGGTTGAGGCCGCGGTCTCGGAGGGCAAGGTCTGGGTTCCCTGTGGGTTGGGACCCCCCCGCCCCGATGAGGGACCCCTCCCCCCACCCCCCGTGTGGAATGAGCCCCAATTGGGCAGCAGGAGACCGAGTTGTAGGCCTGGCTCCACCCTGACTTGCTGACTGATCTTGGACAAGCTTGTCCCTTGCTGGAAAGTGGGGTGACAGGGTTGCTTCGTCAGGTGTCGGGGAGGGTCAGGAGGGGTGGCCCACTCGGGATTTGCAGGCTGTGGGGAGCGGTGCTACCAGTATCTATGTTGATTTCGGTCGCCAGCCTCCTCCCAGGAGCCAGAGGGGGGTGGCCCTCATGTAAACATCCCGTTGGGTGGATGGCCAGAGTCCCATCTCCACCCCAAGGGCATCCTGCTGGGGCTCACAGCCTGCATCCCCTTCTTTTTTACAGATGAAGACGCTGAGGCCCGGAAAAGGATAGACTCCCATCTGCAGAACTAGGTGAGCTCCGTGCAGGAGCCAGCTGCGTGTGAGTGCAGAGCTCTGCCCCGGCCCTGCCTGGGGGGGAGACTCTAGGGGTCCCCACTTGTGGTCAGGGGTCAGAGGAGAGGGTCAAGGTGAGGGAGGGCTGGGACAGGTGTGTGTCCTACAGAAAGGACTGGGCTCAGCGCGAGATCTGGGTGCAGTGGTACGGCCCCTTCCTGCCCTTTTCTCTAGTTGGGGTTGGGTGCGCCCAGCCCAGGAGGGAGCAGGACCTTCCCCTGCGTCCCTGGGCTGGAGGGGTGGGGGCGGGGGTGACATTTCAGTGTGGTTCTGTTGGTGGGTGGGGTTGCGGGGGCTGAGTCGGGAAGGGCCTGTCCAGTGGAGACGTCAGAGAACAAGGGGAGGGCGTTTCCGGGGGGGTGGGGTGTCAGGTGCTGCTCGATCCCGGGTCGGGGAGGCGGCTCAGGGTCTGGGAGAGAAGGCAGCTGCGAGGAGTGACGGGGAAGCGCCCGTCCGAGGCTGGAGGTAGGTCCGTGGTCCCGGCCCTGTGGGGCCCTGGGAGGGGGGCCCAGGAATCCCCTCGCAGGCCCTCTGGTTTCCCGGGGAGAGCCCGGCGGTGGGGTCGGGTCCTCGACGCCTCACCGCGGCCCCCTCCGCCTGCAGGTGGTGGGCCGCAGCGCCCATGCCGTGAGGCCGGAGTCGCCCCTCCGCCAGCATGCCGTGGGACGCTCAGCGGCCTGGGGGCGGTGCGATCGGCGGGCCCGAAGGTGGCAGCGCGGCGCGCTCGCGGGCGCAGAAGCAGTGCCGGAAGTCCTCATTCGCCTTCTACCAAGCAGTGCGCGACCTGCTACCGGTGTGGCTGCTGGAGGACATGCGCGCCAGCGAGGCCTTCCACTGGGACGAGCGCGGGCGCGCCACTGCCTACTCGCCGTCAGAGGCGCTGCTCTACGCGCTCGTGCACGACCACCAGGCCTACGCGCACTACTTGCTGGCCACGTTCCCGCGGCGCGCGCTTGCGCCGCCCAGCGCCGGCTTCCGCTGCTGTGCGGCGCCTGGGCCGCACGTGGCGCTGGCCGTGCGCTACAACCGCGTGGGCATCCTGCGTCGCATCCTGCGCACCGTGCGTGACTTCCCCGCCGAAGAGCGCGCCCGCCTGCTCGACCGACGCGGCTGTGGCCGCGTGGAGGGTGGCGGCACGTCCCTGCACGTGGCCTGCGAGCTGGCGCGCCCTGAGTGCCTCTTCTTGCTGCTGGGCCACGGCGCCTCGCCTGCTCTGCGCGATGGTGGTGGCCTCACGCCGCTCGAGTTGCTGCTGCGCCGGCTGGACCTTGACTCCGGGGCCACTCCCGCCCCCGGGGCGCCCGCAATACCCGCAGAGCCGCGCCAGCGCCGCCTGCTGCTGCTTGACTTGCTGGTGCTGTACACGCCTGCGGGTGCTGCCGGCCCTACCCGCTGCGAGCTGCTGGGCGACCGGCCGCGCTGGCAGCGGCTGCTGGGCGAAGACAAGTTCCAGTGGCTGGCGGGCCTAACGCCGCCCTCGCTCTTCGTGCGCGCCATGCAGGTGCTGGTCGCCTCCATCTCGCCCTGCCGCTTCCCCGAGGCCCTGGACGAGCTGCCGCTGCCGCCCTTCCTGCAGCCTCTGGACCTCACGGGCAAGGGCTAGCCCACGGGGCGCCCGCGGCACTGGATTTTCGGAGAACGCTATTTTTCAGAGAGTTGTACCTAGCACTTTACATACACTGATCTCTGTACATTAGAATCTCTTTTTCATGTGTCGCATGCATGGGGGCAGGGCCAGGGCCAGGGCGGTCAGGTGGGCTCCAGGGGGGGGCGGGGTCTCTGGATCTGGCTGTGCTCAGCGCTCCACCTGGCCGCACTAAGCAGGGCTGAGGGATCCTGTGGCTCCCAAGAGCCAGGCCGTGACAGCTCACTGCCCACCTGGAGGAAGGTGAGGGCCAGCCTTCCGGAGGTGGCGGAGCAGGAGCGGGGCAGGCGCAGGGAGCGTGGGCTGATGTGCCTAGGCAGGGCCGACTGCAGTGCAGGGGCGAGGAGGCCGAGCGCGCGCCCTCCGTCTGGGGCGGCGGGGAGCGAGGAGGGAGGCCCCTGAGGCGGTCGGCATGTCAGGCCTTAACAACCGCTGTGGCCCCGGCTGGGCTTCCTCAGCTCCCGCCCTGGCGCCTGCTCTTCCTTGGGTGTCACCGTGGCTCCCTCCACCGAAGCTAGTCTAACCCAGGCCCGGCGTGTCCCTGTCGCCCCTTGTGCTGTCCCCCGAGAATGAGCGGGCGCCTCGCCCAGGGACTCCTGGCCCCAGCCGTACCGCCTCCCGGTGGGGTTAGATGTGCCCTAGGCGCGCCCCAGCACGCCCTGACCAGCGCCCCGCGGGGGTCGGGCGGTGCCTGTGGGCAGTGGGGGCGCCTTTTGGCCCCGTGGGAAGCCCAGCCAGCAGAGCAGGTTTCTGCAGGGAGGCGCTGAGCATGGAGACTTGCTGGCAGACACGTCATGACCCTTTGGGATAAAGCAATCCTGGCCCAAGAGCGGGGTCCATGCCCGGAGCAGCCCTGGGGCCAGGGACAGCAGCCAGGCTGCGCTGCCCGCGAGCTCTGCTGGGCTGTGAAATCCAACCCATGACCACACGGGCAGGAAGACCATGGTGTCCTGCCAGGGGCAGGGAAGCTGAAGGTCTGCGTGACGCAGAGTGGCCAGCCTGGCCAGGGGCAGCCACTGCCCACCTGCCCCCGGTGTCCCTGTGGGAAACATGCCTGGGAGCCAGAGGGGCTCCGGGTGGTGGCCCATAGGCAGGCGGGTACAGGGGCCCTGGGTAGCAGGAAGGTCTTACCTGGGGGGGGGGGCTGGTTCTGGCCTGCACCTGCCACCCCCTCTCAGGGTGACGTGGGACAAACCCCTACCTGCGGCTTCTCTGTCCCCACGTTTTTAAAGGGTTTCTGACCCTCTCCAAACTCCCTGCCTGCCCTGAAGTGAATGTGGTCCCGGTTCCTGGGAAGTGTTGGGGTGGCAGGAGCCCAGCCCAGTGGCTGATCCCAGATTCCCCAAGGGAGTGAGGGCTCCTCCCCTCCTGCTGCGTGACCTGGGCCAGTTAAATAGCTTCCTTGAACCTTGACACTTGGGGGGAGCAGATACACACATGTCCAGCTCAAAACTCAGGGCACCGGGAGCCACTGGGTCTTCTAGGCGCTGCCGGGTGCCCTTTTGGGTGAGGGCACCTTTGCTTTGGAGGAGGCGGAAAGCACCCCGAGCCTCCGGTCACGGTGGCCCCGGGGGCCGGGCCTGGGGAGGCGCAGGGGACCTGGGGGAGGGCCAGGGTCTGCGGGCGTGTCTTCTCATGTCTCCCCGCCCCAGCTCTGTCCTGTGATCCTGTGAGGTGGGCCCAGGGCGCCTCTGGCGACAGCCTCCCTTGAGCTCCCTGGGCTGGGGACTCTGATGGTGGGGTGAGGGAGCTGCCCTGCCTAGAAGGGCGACACCACACCTGTCAGGCAAGCGGGAGGTGGCCCCTGGGCTGGTCCCGGCAAGAGGAGTCGCAGCGCCGCAGAAGGGAAGGTCAGGGCCCAAGTGGGGTGGTTTGGACGGGGGGTGGGCAGGGGTCTGCGCCGTCATTCACTGGGTGACCTGGGCCCAGCTGAGGACCCCTTGGAGGCGTGGGAGGGCAGGAGGCTGGCAGCTGGGACTTTGGCCCCTGGTGCTCCCCCTCTGGGTGGGTGGGCCAGGGTGGGGGAGGCGAAGGGAGTTTGGGCTACTAAGAGCTGCGGGAAGGCCAGGGAGATGAGGCCAGGCCAGCGTCACAGCCTCGTGACAGCCGAGCAGGGCCGGATTCCTGGCGTGGCTCCTGCAGAGTCTCACTGGAGACTGACGCCCAGCTCGGCGAGGAAGGCGCAGGGTGGATAAGGGTTATCTGGTGGCCACGGCTGGGGCGGGGCGGGGCCCCTGCGTTGGGCTCTTCAGACTCGTGGGCCCTCCAGCCCCAGGTCAGCAAACGTGGCCACCAAACAGCCGCGTCACCATGATCGCCCTGGCGATGAGCAGGGAGGGCTGGGGACACTGGAGCCGGCCAGGCACAGCCCAGGGCGCCCTTGGCAGACACCAGCCCAGCCTTGGCCACCAGCAGGAGGTCTCGATGGCTTCTCACAGGCCCCGCCCACAGCAGGCCCACTTTCCTCTGTGGCGAAACGCCCTGGTTTGTCTGCTCAGTGTGTTGAATCCTCCAGTCTTTCAGAGGAAAACCCGGCTGGGGCTGATACTGGTCCCCCTTCCCCCCCGGGGGCCCCTGAGCCCAGCCTATTAGGCTCAGGCCAGAGAATCTGTACTCTAGAGGCCTACTGGTACTGTGACCTCATACCCAGAGCTCAGGAGGGACAGCACAGGACATCGTGTGCTGCAGGGGAGACCTGGGGGTGGGTGGCGGGGAGGGCAGGGGAGCGAGGCCCCTGGCCGCCCCTCCTCCGGCCCTGGTGAGGACCAAGCCCGGCCCCCTGCGTGGCCCTTGCAAGCTGGCCCCATTCTCAGGTTACCTCGATCCCCCGCCCCCCCCCCCCCCCCCGTTTTATTAGTCCGCTTTCCAGTCCTGTACTGAGAGCAGTTTCCTCGGCTGCCCCAAGCCGTGTGCAGAACAAGGATGCTTCCTGGGGGTTGGGAAGAGGAGACAGCATTGGGCCTGTTTCAGGGGAGGGGGCTGGTGGCAGAGCCCAACCCGTGGTGACTGGGGGTGGCTGCATTTGAAAATGGAGGCGCAGCAGGCGGGATAAACGCACAGACATTGCCCGCGGTTACACCCAATGTTGCGCTGGTGGCTACTCTCGTGTAAAGACAGCGGTGCAGGTGGAGATTCCTGCCTTCACGGGTTTTCACGGAGAACCCCAGCGTGTAGGGCTCGTGCCCAGGGCGCAGCCTCGGACTGTGGGAAGCCCGGTGGGCTGTGTGCGGCCGGGCCCAGCCCGGGAGCGCCGACGGCCAGAGCTGGCTGCCCGCCCTCGCCCCGCCACCCCGACATGCTGTGGGCATTTTGTTGCATTTTGTTTTTTCTATGTGCATGTATATAATACATATATTTTTCCTGTGCATGTTTTTTACGTACATGATATTAGGTCAGTACACAACTCTTTTTAAACTTACTGTGGTATAAGCATTGCTCTGTATTGTAAAACACGCTGTGAATGTGATTTCTAAGAAGTCTTTGGTGATTATTTTGTGATATTTGACACAGCTAGTGTGGATACCACAGAGTCAATGTTAGAGAGGACAGAGCTCTTAAAATGCAAATTTTATTTTTGGAATAAATAATACATTTACATGGCTCAAAATTCAAAAGGTACAAAAAGGTATGTACTTCAGGGAACCAGTGTGACCAGCTGCTGTGTGGCAAGCTCGCTTCCTTCTGCGCCTCCTGCGCCCCTGGGACCGTGCCCAGCCGCCCCTGCCAGTAAGAGGATGGGAGGATTGGTGGGGGGGCACCTGCAGCCTCCCCTCCCGCCCCTTTCACTCATACAACCGCCTGCCTCCAGCACCACATCATCACGGCCACACCCGAGAGCTCCCTCCTTCTGTCCTCGAGGCGGCAGACGGTCGCCTGGCCTCTGTCCCGGAGCCCAGCACGGCGGGTTCACGAGGGGCATGCGCCCCACAGCAGTATCTTGCAATTAGGGAAAAGGCCGTGTGGAACGTCTTTCCCGGTTCAGGACTTGTTCTGAGGACAGGCGGCCGGGGTTGGAGTGCGCGGGTTTGAAGGCATCGAGGCCGCTGCTGGACAGCCAGGGGCTCCCCAGCCCGGTGCCCGCCGCCCGCCCGCGGCTGAGGCTCTCCTCCTGGTGCGAGCCGGTGCTTTGGGCGCATGTGCAGCATCGAGTCCCGTTTCTCGCAGGTATTTCCCCTTTTAGCTCTTTGTGTGGTTTTTAATGTACAGCATTTCTACACTTCAAACAAATCAAATCTGTCTTCCTCTGGCTTTTCTCACCACCTTCGGTTTAGAGAGCCCTCGTCATCCAGAAATCAGCTACTGTTCCCCCCCTGGTTTTAAGGTCCTTTAATCTATTTAATGGTTATCTTGTGCAAATACCTGAGCTGTGGACACAGGGGCTGTAAAGTCCGCTCCTGTCCCCTCATCTCCAACGCCACCACACCGGCCTCTGGCGTCACCCCCCGCCCAGGACCGCGAGGATGCTGCACGGCACGGTCTCCAGCCCCAGGTCTCCCTGTGTCCCCTTGAGCAGATTCTGGACCCCCCCCACCCCACGTCTCTCCGGGACAAGGGGTGCGCCTGGGGCCCTAGTGCGGACGGAGGCTGTGGGCCTGGAGCACTGCCCGCACCGCCCGGGGCGTCTGGGGGCCAGCGCTGTGTTTAGGGGCCCTGCCTGCCTGCCCCCGACAGAACCGCCCCAGCGGGGCTCTGACTGAGACCCGCAAGTCCCTTGGGAAGGGCTGGTGTCCTCCATCAGGGATGTCCAACCTCTTTCCTGGATTTAGGTTTTCTTGGATGTCTTCTGGAAAGCTTGGTCTTTAAAAAAAATTTGTTTTCAGAAAAATTGAGAGAGAGAACCAGCAATTTGTTGTCCCCTTCCTGATGCGTTCACGGGCTGACTCCTGCAGGTGCCCCGACCGAGGGTCGACTGGCAGCCTTGGTGCCTCGGGACGGCGCTCTAACCAGCTGAGCCATGGTCTAACCAGGACCTGACCCAGGTGTGGCATTTCTTATTCAGCTGTCCTTGGGAACAGCTGTCCTGCCGTTAGGGATGTGATCTCTTTCCCCGTGTTGGGTTCCGGAGGGCACACCTGACATCTGCTTTTGTTTCTTGGAGGGAGACTTCGCCCCAGGGGCTTGAACCCTTGAACACCTGTCAGCAGCAGCCCGGCCTCAGGGGGCCCGGGGAGGAAATAGCCCGGCGGCCGCCTCAGGAGTGACCAGGGTGGATGTTTGCTTCCGGGGTGACCCCGCCCACAGGCCTGCCACCTTGGTCTGGCGGGTGCACATGTAAACGTGGAGCAGGTCGCGGGATCACACGCGCCGTGCTCCCTGGCTGCTGGTCTGGTTGGCAGGCCCTTCCCGGGCAGGCGGGAACAGCCTCCAGCGTGGAGGGCGCCGGTCGGGGTGCAGCCACAAGCCTCGACCAGGCCCGCAGCTCATCGCACCGTCTCAAAGCACAGCAGAGAACGAAAACCAGGGAGAACACTGCACGAAGGCCTGGTGCTGGCGGTGGTCCCACCGCATCTGGCTCGCCTGGGGTCAGCGGAACGGAGCCCCGGCGCGTCTGGGAGGCTGTGCGCCAAGGGACAGGAGAGGCACGCCGTTCGCCGCAGCTGCCCAGTGGCCTCTGCCGCCCCCGAACCGGAACAGAGGTTCCTGCCAAAGTGAAGCGTGCTGTCAAGTCTGGGATCAGCGTCTTGTCCTCACTGAGACCTGGAGGCCCCCCGTCTTCGCAGCTGGCTGGTCCCCCTAGTCGCTCTGCGCCTGTGACCCGCTCGCCGAGGAGCGGCCGGCCTCGGGGGTGGGCCCAGCCTGGGGCCGGCTGAAGCCAGGGCCAGGGCCTACAGCGCGTCTGCGTCCAGGAGGGGCGGGGGGCTCCAGGCGGGTGCGGCGGGGTTGCCAAGGCCTGCTGCTCGGATACCTGCGCGCTGGCAGGCGCTGCCTGCCGGCCCAGGGGCAGGGGTCAGGCCTGGTGCAGTGGGCGCAGCTTCAGGCTCGGGGCGGGGGGGTGGTTAACCCAGGTGCCCACTGGCAAAGCCGGGCTGCCCTGGGAGCCAGCGGCGGGTCCCGTGGCTGCCCCACACGTGGAGAACACGTGGGTGACCCCCCGTCCCCGGAAGCTGCAGCCGAGGACCATGCAGGCTCAGGATAAACCACTGCTGCTGAATGTGTAACATTTGACTTCAGATGAGGTATCTTACGCAGGTTTGTAACACACTAGGAAACAAAGGCGGTAATTAGGAGATTCACCCTCTGAGGACGCCTCTGGTCTCTACAACGCCCACTGGTCACATGCCACTCTAGGCATGTCTTGGTCACCTAGCACAGCCACACGCCCCTACGTCTGGCTTCCCGTGCCGTCTGCGCTGTGGGGCGGGGGGGGGCGGGGGGGGAGGCGGGGCGGGGGGAACGCGGCCGCACGCCCAGGACCGTCCCGCCCACGGGCCGGAGCGCTGTGGCTGAGGGGCGCTCTCCAGCGGCGAGCGTGCCTGGCCTGGGCGTGCCGCAGCGTGTGTGGCGTGGTTCCCTTCCGGCACGCGCAGCACCCACCTCTCACCCATGGCCTGGGGGCCCTGGGTGTCTGGCATGGAATGTGTGCCGGCACCTGTGTCTCTCAGAGGCGGCAGCGGGCCACCACGGGGACAGTCGGTGGTGGGAGAGCACGGGCGGCCCCCCGTGCCGTCCCGGGGGACCAGGCGCGGTCAGTGCCGAGAGCTGAGGACGAGACTGCAACACACAAGCCGCTGCGGCGCGCACACCTGGCGGCAGCCACTGTCCCCGCACGGAGATAGCCGCCCGGGCCCAGAGGTGCTGCCACCTCAGCGATGGCTGCGGCCGATTGGCTGAGGCTGTGGGTTCCAGGACAAGGTGGAAGCAAACATGGATGAAAGCAAGTGTGGGCGTCCGCCGTGGCCGGGCATGTCTGGGCCGCAGTCGGTGAGGCGTGTCCGAGAGCGAGCTGCTCAGAAACCGTCGGTCCGCCGCTCGCCTCCGCTTCCTCCGTCCTGAGCGGCTGCGCGGCTGCAGCGGCTTCAGATGACCTCCCACTCGTCCTCCAGGTCCTCAGGGTGGGCGGCGGTAGCCTGGCTGCTCTGGGCACCGTGCGAGTGGCTGAAAGTCTTCGTCAGCCGCTGGAGGAGGCAGCCAGGGGGGCCCACGGCCCACAGCTCGTCTGAGGAGGTCGCTGCAGGGACAGGAGTGGTCACGCACGCATCAGTCGCCCGCCCGGGGCAGGGGTGGGGGGTGCGGCGCCGGGCGGGGGGCGGGAGGCACAAGCAGAGCCGGCCCACATCCAGGTGTGGCGCTTTCCAGCTGCGGGGCCTGGGCACGGCGCCCCGAGCTGCGCCTGAGCTTCCTCAGCATTAAAGCGGCCC
Organism: Pteronotus mesoamericanus; assembly: GCF_021234165.1. Taxonomy (NCBI): domain Eukaryota; kingdom Metazoa; phylum Chordata; class Mammalia; order Chiroptera; family Mormoopidae; genus Pteronotus; species Pteronotus mesoamericanus. The sequence continues at coordinate 2,001,585 of NW_026555082.1, read as the reverse complement.
TATCCACTCCCTGGGAGACTCCAGCAGCCTGGGTGCCCAGTCCCTCCCTCAGGGTGGCCCCCTGCAGGGGGCCTGCGTCCCGTGGGAGCCGCCTGGGACAGCCCGCTGACAGGGCCCCAGGAGCCAGAGAACCCCGCGCCCTGCAGCCCCGGCACCTGCCTGCGAGGCACGTTGCGCTCCCAGGGACTTTCTTCCAGTAGTCTCCGGCGGGGTTTTTGTCGGTGACGCCATAGCGCCGGGCGAGGTCGCCGTTGGGGCAGCGGGCCCACACGGTCCGGGTGCTGAGCGCCAGCTGGCAGGCCTGCAACCCTTCGGGCAAACAGGGCTGGCTATAGGGGAGCCCGGCTGCAGCGGGATGGAGCGCCCCTTCCCCGGGCCTGCGCTCTCCCGACTGCACTGCCAAGCAGCGTGCTGAGGTGACAGAGCCCCCACCGGGCCGGGCCTGGGGGGCGCGGGGACAGGGTGCCCACCAGCAGGGCAGGCACAGCCGCCGAGGGCCCGGGGCTAAGGGACGGGGGTCCAGGCTGCATACCCAGGGCCACCGTTCTACTGGTGGCCCTTTTAACCATGAGTGACACAGCGGCCTCACAGGAAGGGGGTGGGGGGTGAGAAAAGCCCACGCCGCCCTGGCCGCTCCGCCTGGCAGACAAGGGCCCCGGGTCGCCTGTGTGGGACGGTGCCGCGCGCTTGCCCACCCTACCTGGCACGTGCTCCCACTCGGTCCCCACTGGCATCTCCTCGGTGATCCCCAGGCGGACGTGCACGTTGTACCTGCTGTCCAGCGCCCACAGCATCTGGTCGTTGGGGCTGCAGTGGACGCTGACCAAGGCGAGCCCGGCAGGCTGGAAGCAGGAAGGCAAGGAGGAACGGGTGGGTTGTGTCGGGCAGAGCAAGGCCAGGAGGTGTGGAGAACCGAGGGCAGTGGCCGTGGGTCGGGAGGGTCCAGAAACTTTGCTGACTGCTGCTGCCTGGCTGCCAGCCCCCCCAACAGATAATGAGCCTCTGCCCTGCGCAAGGTGTTCTGCCAGGAGCTAGCAGTCCATCTCCTTGACTCCTGGGTTTTAAAGTCTGGTGTGAGGCCATTTGTCAACCAATCACACAAAGAAGTACAGGGCCGCCATAGGCGAGACCCAGAGGACGAGGTGCCCGGAGCACCCAACCGCAGCGTCGGAGCCAGAGGCCAGGGAAGCTGCCTGGGCCCCGACAGCTGCTCTGAGAACAGGAATGTCCAGTAGAGGAGAGTGGGGAGAGCACCAGGGCCAGGCCAGGCTGGGCCGCGCCGGACGCGACAGCCACTCCAGAGGCTGCACCAGGCCCGCGGCACCCAGGGTCCGTGGCTGGCGGTCGTCAGCGAGGGGCCTGGAGACGCGTCCGGGGGCAGAGGCAGGTGATACAGGAAAGACCCGGCTGTGAGACACAAGGGTCCCACAGATGTTGCTGAGCCTCTGCCGCCCTCCCTGAACCCTGACACGGCCCAAGAAATGTCTCCTCACAAACGTCAACTGGCACAAGTCCCAGTGACCTCATCCCAGGGGTCAAGCAGAGCCACATGGGGGTGAACAGTCAGTGGTCCACGCAGGCTGCTCCCCCTTCCAACCCAGGATGCTCGCGCTCGCCGGGCCCAGGGGCTCTCGGATCTCGGTGTCCCGGGCTCACGTAGGGCTGTGCGAAGGGCACATCCCCGGGCGGGGTGGGGCCGGCCCTTCTGCACCCGGCTGTGGGCTCGGGGCCCAGCACCGACCCTTCAGACCAGCCCCTCGGCGGCTCTCGGTCAGGCGGGCTGCCTCCTGAGGAGCTACGCTCGGCCCTCGGTGAAGAGGCGGGCCGGCGGGCCCCCACATGGCGGCCTCCAGGCACCAGAGCTGCCTCCGAGGTCGCTGCTGGCCTGACACTCGCGTGGGACGGCAAGGGGTCCTGAGTCCCAACACAGTCTTGAGAGAGGACCAGTTTGGAAGACGCGCACTTCCTGATTTCAAAACTATTGTGAAGCCATGGCAATCAACTAGTGTGGCTCTGGACCAAGGACTGGCGTGTAAGTCAAGTGACTAGGACTGAGGGTCCGTAAACAGATCCATCCAGAGAAGCGGTTTTTGACAAGATTGCTGAGACCGGTCAGTGAGAAGACAACAGCCTTCTCAACAAATGGCACTGGGATAACTGGACATTCACATGCAAAAAATGAGACTGGACCCCTCCCTCACGCCATATACAAGTTACCTTGGAATGGATCAGAAAGCAGCGCAGAGCTAAGCCTGCTAAGGGTTCCTTAGATGTGACACCAGCGGCAGAAGAACAGAGAGAACAAGGTGCACTGGACTTCATCAAGACAAGTGACTTTTGTACCCAGAAGGTCGCTATAAAGAAAGTGCAGAGAACCCACAGAATGGGAGAAAACATCTCCAAATCCTGCATCTAATGAGTCTGGTGTCCCGAGTAAGTTAGGAACTTTTAAAATCCAACAATAAAAACACAAACAACTGAAGTTTTAAAAGAACAAATAGCTTGAAGAGACATTCCTCCCAAGGTACGCAGACGCCGACAAGCACGGGGTAAGGGGCTCCGCTCCGCTCCTCGCCGTCAGGAAACGCAAAGGAAACCTGCAGCATCACGCCGCTGGGAAGAGAGTCCGTCACGGGGGCACGTGGGGAACCAGGACCCCCAGGCGCTGCCATGGTGAATGCAAAGCGGGCAGCCGTGGAGCAGAGCTCGCAGGCCCCCGCGAGGGGAGACGCGGAGGCACCGCCGGCCCGGCTGTCCCTCTCCAGGGCGTGCAGCAGAGGCACTGGACCGGCATCCCAACCAGAGCCGCTCGACGGCACAGCGGTGGCGCCCTTCACAGCAGCCAGAGCGCGGCAGCGCCACGGCCGCCGGCTGCTGCGGGGGCGCCGCACTGTGGCCTGTCGCTGTGCAGGGCCGCCTCGCAGAGGCCCCAGGCCCACCCCAGGCCTCTGCCACCGAGCAGCTGGGGCAGAAAAGGGAGTCACACGGACGCTCTGGTTTCCCGGTGCACGTACAGGCTACGTTTACACTTCACTGTGGTCTCTCAAGTGTGTAAGAGCATTATGTCTAAGAAAACCACAGTGTTCACACCTTAATGAAAAAATACTTTACTGCTGAAAAGGCCCAGCTATTGCCGGAGACTTCAGCAAGTGGGACCCTCTGGCCGGGGGAGGGGCTGCCTCCACGCGGGTGGGCGTGCAGCGCCGCCAAGTGCCACACGCTGACACCTGCCTGTAGAGGAATCTCGTTCAGCAACAAGAAGGGGTGCAGGACTGAGCCTAACACGGCATGATGAGCCCCCCAAAACATGATACCACGTGACAGAAGCCAGCCTCAGAAGGCCCCACGGTCTGTGACTCCATTTCTCGGACACCGCGAGGGAGGGAAACCTAGAGCAGGGACGCAGGCCCGAGGTTGCTGGGGCTGGGGGCGGAGGGTGAAGTGACCGCTGGGTACAGGGCTTCCTTCTGGGGCGATGAGAATGTTCTGGAACCAGATGGTGATAAAGGCTGCACCACACTGTCCACAGACTAAATGCCACCACTGGCAACTTTATGTTATGTGCATTTTACCACAATTTTTTAACAAAGAGTTGACTTGCCTTGCTTTGTGACAGCATCTCGCTGCTTTGCAAGATGGCACCATTGTAGGAACTGGGTAAAGGGTGCACAGGACTTTATTTCTTACAACTAAATTGGCAATTATCTCAATAAAAATTTCAATTAAATAAACTTGCAGCCTAAAATGTTGGCTTATTCATATTCAAAACTTCATAAAAATAAAAAAATGAAGGATGCAACTTATAACATGAGGTAAATAAGGAATTTAAGATTTAAAAATAATTTGGGAATGGTAAAAAATTATGTATAGTCTGGGTGTGCTTCCAAAGACTGCGTGTGCACGTGAGTGTGCGTGTGCAAGAGTGTGTGTGACAGCGTGTGCACCAGCTGCTGCTTATTAAGTGCCCTTTGCAGACGAGCTGCACGGCGGGGGCGGGGCGGGGAGCCACCCCCCAAGGAAGCCCCAGATTTAATTACAGCCATCGACATGCTTTGCTGTTCACAAATCAAAGGCGTGCTCTCAGCTGTGAAGTCCCTTAAACAGGACCTCGTCGGGGACAAAACCCAAGCTGCCATCTCATGTTCTCAAAAGACAAAGGCTCATCACTGACTGTGAGGAGCGAGTGGGACCGCGTTTCTCTTGTCCTGGGATACGCCGTCACTCCTTCCCATTCAAGAGCCTCTCCAGCCAGCGTTTTACACACCAAGACCCTGACGAGACAAAGTCAAGTTGAGGAGAATTTTCACATGGCGACGGGCTACTTCTGAACTGCTAGTCCAGACCCCGCTGCCGCGTACGCTGGCCGCCTGCTGCTTTGGGTGCGGAGACGGTCCTCGGATGAAGGGGTCCGTCCCAGTTGTCACGTGCGGTGGAAACACGGCTTAGCTTAGACAACATGAGCTCAAAAAGCGACACATTTGGGGTCCCCTGGACAAGACAGGCTTGTTTCTGACTCGAAGTTTATCGTTGAGGGTATTCCCCCAAGAATTCCGGCCCTAGCCCCGCACTGCTGGGAGCAGCGAGAGGGAAAGTGGCTGTGGAGGGTTCTGGCCGCCGGCGGCCGGTGGAGGCTGCGGACAGGGAAGAGTATAACCCAGCCGCGGCCACCCGCGCCCAGGGTTCCCATGCCCAGAGTTCTCACGTGGGCTGTTCTGATCGGATCTGACGAGACAGCAGCCTCCATGAGAACAAGACCATGCCTCGCGTGGCCTTTCCACATGGGAAGGCACGGAAGCTGGACTGAGCCCCTTGCTGTGGGCTGCTGAGACTGGTTCAGGGGCCCCTCCTAAGTGGTGTCCCCACACCGCGCCATCCTTCCTGGGCTGCAGAATAACACGCGCCAGGCATGTGACTTGGGCCACAGTGCCCCCTGCCTGCAGGGTTGCTCTGTGGCGCTCTACCCTCCGCAGCGGTGCAGCCCCTTCCTGGCCTCCCGGCCGGCCAGGTCCCGCAGCACTGCGCGTGCGCTCTAAGCCCCCGCAGCGCTCCTCCCGCCGCTGGACTCCCCGTGAGTCCACCGTCCGGGTCCTCCTGCTCGGCAAGCCCAGCCCACAGGCCGCCGCCTCCATCCGCCTTCTGTAGGACCACGGATCCCATCTGCCGGGCCCCCAGCGTGCTCACAGCAGATCCTGTCGCACAGGCAGACTCTTAGCGGCCCGCTGGGCCCCCGACACTGGCCCCAGACGCTGAGCGTGGTGGATTTCAGAGCCCTGCCCACAAAACACTCAGGAAACCGGCACAGGGGACAGCAAGGCCCAGGTGACCCGGAACAGTAACTGAGAGACAGAGGACAGTTCAACCAAGTGCAGACTCCAGAGAAAACAATGTTTCGTTCCAGCAGAACCTTTGGCTTCTCTGTTTCAAGGGCTCACCAGAACCACATTGGGCTGAAAGGGCCCCACGAGAGCAGCTAAGCTCTCCTCCCTCACGTGCTCTGCGCCGCAGAGGCGGCCACAGCGGGCGCTGCAGGGCGAGGGGCCCTGCGGAGCTCAGCCTGGAGAGGGGCTGACGGGGTGTCTGGGGGCTCAGACCTGAGCTCTCCAAACTTCCACCCGTATCCTAAGGACCAGGCACACACGCAACCGTGCCCCCTGCGCCCCCGGCTAAAGAAAACGAAACAAAATGAAAATGTCACAGCCAAACAGCATGTGTATTAGACAGATTATTTTGGTAGGGACCTTGTGTGAACTTGGATAAAATTCAGCCAGGAGCATTTCGGGAACACAAGGTGGATGAATCGAGATTCTGCAAATCAAGAGCACGAATCACACTGGAAGGACCTTTCTGGAAACACGCTATTCCCGGAGGCCGTGGTTAGCAAAGAGCCGGTCCTGCCAGGAAGCCTCTCCTCCCCCAGGCCGCCTCCCCCGCTCCCTGTTGTCATCCACCTTTCATCCACCTCGCACTTGTGACACATGGTGACCTTGACTTCTCCTTGAGGGTTCAGGGTCTGTGCTGTGCGCCCCGATGCTGAGGCGCAGGGTTTGCTCAGCCTTGTCACTCGCCCCCACAATGGCTGTGCTTTCTGACTTGTGTTTTCTCCGTGGCTGACCTTCCTGCTTCCAGTCTATTCAAGTGTCAGTTCAGTTTGGAAACCAGGTTCCATCGTTAACAGGCCCGTATTTAAAGTGCCAGGGGATTCTCAGAGTCGAGGCCTGGACACCTTTTCTCTGTTCCCTCTGCAGCCCGGGGGCGGAGCCCCGCCCCCGGGGCCATGTGTCCCGGCGGCGACCAGACAGCCTTCCAGCTGCTCCGACGCTGGGGGCCACGAGGCCGGGCTCTGCCCCCGGAAGGCGCTGCGCCAGTCTCAGGGAGCGGCTCTGCGGTCATTCGTCGAACGCGTCTGCTCACGTACAGGCTTCACTTGCAGAGTGACTTCTGCTCACAACACTGGGAAGTGCAGACCAGCTGAGCGAGGCCCTGCTGCTCCCCGCACCCCCGGCCTCCGCCGTGCCGGAGGCCCCTGTGTTGGGTCTGAGGCGCGACTTCGGAGCCCCTGCATGTGCTGCGCGGAGAAATGCTCGGGGACAGGCTGCCGGGGCACTGTCACCTCCTGTCCCTCCTGGGTGGCGGCTGGTGACGCTGACCGCTGCAGCTCACGCGGGCCTGGCAAGGCCCTCCGAGTGGGAGGGGCCTGGAGGCAGCCTTCGCCCTGCGGGGACCGTGCACGGACCCTCCTGGTGCCGGCAGTGTTTTGGGAGCCCTGGGTCTTTGTTTTGACCACCAGGCCACCTGGGTGGCCGGTCTGCGCCCTGACGGTCCTTGCTGGAAGCACAGCCTTGCAGGGCAGCAGCAGAGGGCAAGGGCGACAGTCCCAGCCGAGGCTGAGAGGTGAGCCCGGAATGACGGTGCTCCAAAGGAGCTACAGGAAAACAGGCAACGTGGGGAAAGAGCAAGGGCGCGCCAGAAGCCAATGTAATTCTTCTCTGAACTGGGGTCGGGTCCCCAGCAAATACCGCGGGCGGGGACGCAAGGGGGGGTGTCCTCCCCGCAGACACCAGAGCTCCGCCCACAGCCCAGGCTGTCTGGAGGGCGGAGGGGCCGCACAGGGCGTGGACATGCTCTGCAGGGCTGTCCTAGGAGTGTGGGCTGGGGGGTGACTCGCACGTGGCTCTCAGCGTTCGGTGTGTCCAAGTCTCCTGTGAGCTCTGGGAGACCCAGCGCCACTGGGGAATGATGGCAGAACCAAAGTGCATACGCACGCCTGCCCTTTCACTCCTGAAGCAACGCTATAGGCAGAGGGAGTTAAAAAAAAAGTTCAAATTTCACACCGAGGCAGAGAACAGCTGCTCCCCGCTGGAGGGTGGAGGGCGGGGAAGGGCCAGAGCAGGGTCTGGAGGCAGAAGCAAGGCCCACTCCAGCCCCAGCTCCAGCCCCAGCCCCAGCCCGCAGCCCCGCTGGCAGAGGACACCCGGTCCACGCCCCACCAGGCGCTCGGGAAAACCCTGCAGGCTCTGCGCTGATCGCCCTCCGACAGCCAGGACTGCCGCCACCGAAGGAGCGCCTCCGCCACGGAGCACGGGAGGGGGTGAGCGTGGAGGCCACCTAGGGGAAGAGAGCCGGACATGCCCGCGGACAAAAGAAGACATGACACCTGGAAACAGTAACAGGATCTTTCACAAAACCACCGATGAAGTCAAGCGCATCTAGGAAGTAGGATAAAAGCAACCACTGACGAAGTCAAGCACATCTAGGAAGTAGGATAAAAGCATAGAGAGACAGAAACCAGGAGGGAAGAGGTAAGAAGAGTAGAGGCCAGTTGAGGAAGTCCAAGGACGGAAGTGTGACCCCAAAAAGAACACACAGAGCAACAGGAGGGCAGAGGTGGAAGGGACAGCTGACAGGGTGACCGGACATGTCCCAACAAGGCCACGGGCTGCACAGCACAAAGGCTGAGCCAGGCCGCCCTGGGCGTTCTCTGAACCCTGGGGACAGAGAGAGCTCACAAAGTTCCAGAGAGAAAACAGGTCAAATACCAGGGATCAGCTATCAGAATGGCCTCAGGCTTCTCAAGAACAGTGCCAGACGCCAGGAGGTGCTGGAGAAGACCTTCAAACCTCTCAGGGAAACGACTTCCAACTTAGACTCCTGTGTCCCGCCAAGGCCGAGAGTGACCATGGGTGAAAGAGGTTTCAGACATGCAACGTCTCCAAAAGCTACCCGCCATGAGCCCTTCTCAGGAGCTTACTTAAGGACAGACTCCGCGAAAACAGAAGAGGAGGGTACGGGGTGCAGGAGCGCGGGAGGCGAAGGGCGACCCCAGGTGGACAGGGTGACCAGGCCAGACAGGAGTGGCCGAAGCACCCGGAGGGACCCCTCCAAGGAGAGGCCCTGGAGCGCCCACATGCATGGGGAGGAAACTGGTGGCAGGCAGAGCGCCGGGGCTGCATGTGTGCACCCACGCAGGAAACTAGACGGGAAGACGAGGCAAGACCAAGTCCGGGGGAAGCAGTGTGTACAGAGAACAGTGTCGCTTACTCAGCACCCCGCTCCACCCTGGGGAGCACGCGCTGTCGCAGTCCTGTGAGCGCCTGGCTGCGCTGTGCCTGTGAAAAGGGCAGAGGCCGGGGGCCGGCGGTGGCCACGACGGAGCTCTGCATCCCAGCGGGGGTCAACTGACAACACCGAGAGCCAGAAAGATCCAGAAACAGCCCCCTGCGCAGTTACTCAGGGACATGAAGCTGTAAGAGAGCGGCTCTCTAGAGGGGACATGGGTGGGGACCTGTGACGCACCTTGTAAGACTTGGCTGATGTCCACCCATTACTCACGTATGCGACTCTGATTACAACAAAACGTGTGCTTTTTTTGGTTTGGCAATTCCTTCATTCAACGTCATTGTTTCATCAAATCCGGAAAAGTTCCGCTGCATTTCTTCACATTTTTTCCGTGTCGCCTGTTCCTCTCGCTTTTCCTCCAGGACTCCAGCCGCCTTTCCATCAAGCCGTCTGTCCGGTGTTCGTGGGAGGCTCTGCGACGTCAGCGGCAGACGCCAGCACAGGCTCTGCGCGGGGCTTCCACATGCGTGCTGTGCCCTTGAGCTCAGCGTCTGCCCCCATTTTCTCGTGAGGTGATGTTTGCACACAGCAAGTGCCCACACTGTAGCTCTGCCATTCTGAGCTCTGGCACCTCGTCACCCCGGGACGCAGCCTCGTGCCCCTTGGGCCAGCCATCCCCCGGCGCAGGCAAGCACAGGCCTGGTTCTGCCACCAGAGGTTTTGTTTGACCTGACCCCCCCCAGAATGTCGCGCACATGAATCATACAGGGTGCCTATTTGCAGCCGTCTTCCCTCCCAGGAGAGAGCTGTAGGAGTCCCCTTTTTATCCCATCTATTTCCTTATTTTAAAAAGATTTTAATCATTATTCATTTTGAGAGAAAGTATGGGGGAGAGAAACAGCGATGTGTGTGGTCACCTCCCACACGCCCCCCAGTGGGGAGCCAGCCTGCAGCCCAGGACTGTGCCCTGACTGGGAATTGAACCAGTGACCCTTGGCTTGCAGGCCCGCGCTCAATCCCCTGAGCCACGCCAGCCAGGGCCTGTTTATCTGTTTTCATTACAGAGCTGGACGCAAGGGTCTGGAGGCGGCGCCAGCCTTTGACCAGCTGCCTGCTCTGCGCACTCGGACAGGGACGGGTCCAGCGGCTGCCCGCCTGCGGCGTGTCTCCCATTCCCACTTCCCTGCTGCCACCCCTGCTGGGGCCGAGGCCTGACTCACACACAAAACTTCCCCCTCCAGCAGCAGAGGCATTTGGTGGAAGTTTCAGAACGTGCCCCTTGCTTCCCGTCCTGCAGGCTGGGCCAGCACGGCTCCGCGGCGAGTGGGAGCTGGTGGCCCCGGACCCGAGTGCTGAGCGTGGCCCTGTGCTGGTCCGCACTCAGGGCACTGGCGCAGAGCCTGGCGACTGTCACCGGCCAGCTGGGGAACTAGCTGGGCACTTCTGCTTCGTCTGCACTTGGTCAGTAAGCTGAGGCCGGCAGAGACAGCATCCGAGAGCAAAGCTCCGGAGTTCTGAGGTCAGCAGCCCGCTGGGTCGCAGCCCTCCACGCCCCAGCTGCAGGGCTGCACCGTAGGGCCTGGCAGCCTGGGGCCAGGTGTGGCTCCTGGTGACTTGCAGTGAGGCCCAGCCCCATCCTGGGGGCCCTCGCAGGCACCTGTCTCTCCCCCGCTCACTGCCCCTTGGGGAACTGTGTCACAGCCCCCGAGCAGGCCACCTTCCTAAAACTCAGCCTGACCAGGCCACTTGGCCTGGCCCTGCACGAGGGACAAGCTGCCCCAGCACGATGGCGTCTGTCTGGTCGTCGCACATGCATCGCGGCTCCTTGTGCTTGGGACACCCTTCAGCCCTGCCCGCCTGCCACGCTCCCACTGCCCTTTCCTGTTCCGGCACCAGCACCGCCTGTGAGAGCCTCAGGCCACCTGGAGCCCCTGGTGGAAGGCTGCTCCCCGGCTTGTGCCTGTCGCCCCCTAAGCACAGGCCAGAGTTTCTGCTTCAAGAGCTGAGGGTTTGCATGTGTGGCTGCAGCAGCCACGAGCATTTCCAAACGGGATGGCCTGCACCACGTGGCCTCGAGGACCAGGGCTGAGCAGGCCTGGGCCAGCCCCTCACTGCCCAGAACCAGAGCAGTTCTGCAGGCCCGCTCTCCTCCCCCGCAGAGCGAGGCCCGGTGTCTCCCAAAGTCTAAAGTGCTCCGTGTACCGGAGAGGTGCGGGGAGGCAAGACCGACAGCAGGACCCAGGCCTGCACAGCAGGGGCCGGGGGGACTGGAGCAGAGGGCTGTCCCGGCCCCCAGCCCGGGCCCTTGGTAGGATATGCGTTTTCTCTCTGATTACAAAAAAATTCCTTGCCCATTGTAGGTAAAGATGGAAAATAGAAATGAGCATTATAATCGCTCCCCTGACTGGAACAGTAACTTTGTAGTGGGTTCTCTAGGTATGTAGTAAGATTTTGTCATTGTTGGTTTCTGTTTTTTCACAAAATTGGAACCACACCACATAGCCTCACCAAGAAAGTCGCGAATGCAACACAGACGGACGCCACTCAGTGGGGGTGTGCATGCGGCACCCTGCGTGCCGGCGACCGCGACGGCCAGGTCACACTGCGGCCTGCTCGGGGGGGCCTGGGAAAGCTCCGGTGAGTGGCAAAGGCCAGCCCCAAGGCCACGACAGCCCCTGCTCCACTAGGAACAACCGCCACACCAGTGCTCGCCAGACATGATTTTAAAAGGCTTCTCAGAGCACACCCTTCCTTATTTATAGTGGCCGTTGCAGTAAGTGGCTGAGTGGCTTCCTCAGCACCAGGACAGGGCCACGGCCATGATCGCCACACAGGATCTGACTGGGTCACGGTATCACTGCTGTAAATAGTGATGCCAAATAGCTTTGAGAACATTTCTGATCATTTCCTAAGACTGGCTCTTATTAGATTACTCAGAGCTACTAATAACTAATACGTTAACTGCAAGATAGTCAGAAAAGAGAGGTAACTAAAGGTAGAAAAACCCGGCCACCACAGCACTGCCCAGGTAGAGCCACTGTTAGTATTGTGCTGTGTATCTTTCCAGACCTGTTCAGTGCATACTTTCTCACACAAAAGTAGAATTGTCAGACACGCTTTGTAACTGCTGTTTCACTCCACAGCTACTGTAAGCGGTTCTCCATGGGAGCGTGAGGCCATGAGCCAGAGCTGCAGCGGGTTTCCCGGTGTGACCACGTCGCCACAGCAGAGCCTCGGCCCTCCCGCCTCAAGGAGCAGCAGCCTCCGGGCCGCTGACCGCGTGTCAGCAGTGGCTCTTCTCTCACCGACAGCCAGGGACTTCCAGGGCAACTCTGTCTGCTGCTCTGGCACCGGAACTTTCTGCTTCCTGTCCCAGAGCCCCATCCCTGTCGCACTGCGGGAGGCTGTGCCACGTCGGGGAAGGTCCCAGCTGGAGCTGGGCTGCCTGGCTGCTCAGTGCCGTTCAGGGGGACGCGGAGCGGGGGTTCACCCGTGGCGTCCCAAATGAGGTCAGAGAGCTCATTTCATTGGCTCCAAGTCCCAGCGCTTCAACCCCAGGAGGGAAGACCCCAAATCTCTTAGAAGCAGGTGCTGGGTTATGGACACAGGGCCTGGCTCTGCTGGAGAACCGACGGAGCCAGTCCACATGGGAAGGGCCAGCTGGGGCTCCCACCACCTGCAGCCGGAGCACCTGGACCCGGGGAGAGCAGGGTCTGCTCGGGGTGGGGCAGGGGGGCAGAGGGCACCAGGCCCGCGGGGACCAGGGGGTGGAGGGGAGCGCCAGGGGCAAAGCAGATCCCTGTCAAAGAAGAGGCGGGGCCCTGCTGGGGGGCGGGCGCCAGGCTGCCTGCCAGACCAGGCTCCTTTGTGCCACACAGTGTGCTGGCAGCACACAGTGTGCCAGCCGCACCAGGAAACCACATCAACTGTGCTATTAGCTTCAGAGCTGATTTTAATGTGTACAGAAAATTCTCCAACTGATGAGGCGAACTCCAAAAAAAGATGCTAAACACAACTATAAATATTTTCTCCAAATCCTTCTAAATGTTAGCAAGTCTGAAAACTGAGTCATTTGTTTTGAGTGTTTTGTTAAAAACTTCACCCCAAAACTACTACGGGACGGAGGTTTAACCAGAGACAAGAACAGGAAACAGGGCTAGAGAAATTGCGGCCAGTTCTAGAAGGTTCCTGTGGCTCACGCTGCTGTGCCCTTCAGTGCCCATCACTCTCCCCCCTTTGTTCCCAGTGCAAGCGCGTCCCGCACGCGGACCAGGAAACTCGGGCGAAGAATACGTAAAATGAAGTATAAAGAGGCGGCTGTGAGTAAAACACGTACGTCCCAAGTCGCCCTGAACTTCTACATCCTGCTGTGAAGCCCCCCGCCCCCCGCCCACTGCTGGTCGCGTCTCCTCAGGACTCTGCAATTTCAAGATTTGGGCAGCTCTGCCCTCAAGCACCGCGTGGGAGGCCACGGCGCCTGCGGCTGCCGCGGGGACACAGTCAGTGCTCTCACTCAGGTCTACTCCTCAGCACCCGGTGGGAGGGACACACATGTGGAGTCCACCCTCTCTAAGCAGGGGTGACGTCAGGTAGGGGCAGGAGCAGCCACTTCCGGGGACGCCTGAGGACTGGACGGGAAGGGGTGTATACGGTGCGGCCTGGCCTGAGGGGAGCGCCTGCAACGGTGCCCGTGGTCACTTTGGGTCCCAGCAACTAAGCGGCCAGTCCCAGCTGCCCAGGAGGAGCGGGCCCCCTGCAGGCCGTGGCAGGGCTGGGCCCCAGGCTGGGCTGGGCCGCCCACTAGGGCTGTCTTGCTGGAGCAACTTGCCTCCTCTGTCGAATGGGAGAGCCCCCCGGACTCCTGCCCCTGAGGGGAACGGGGTGGGGGCTGGGACCAGCACCACTGAAAGGCCTTTGCCAATGCAGAGCCTGGGTTCCCCCGACAGGGACCAACGTGAAAAGCATTTCACGCACCTGAGTGCGGGAAGCACTCTGCTCAGCGGCGCCCAGAGACGGCGCCATTTCACAGCACGCCTGGCCCCTGCTCCGGCTCTTGGAGCACGGGTTCCAAGCCCTTCCATGGGAATCTTCTCTACTTTGGCTACTTTACAGGGCAAAACTGCTGATCACTCCAGTCCACAGAGCTCTCCGGTCCAGCGCACCCGCCTTCAGCTCTGCTCCGCACAGGTCGTTCTAGAGTCGTAAGTGAGGAAGGGGGCGTGGAGCGCACATTCACGGTCTCTGGCACAGCCCAGTGGCTGAGCCGTGGGCCGTAGGGCACAGCAGGGGCAGGGGGCTCGCTGCCCGGCCACTGCCGCCCGCGCAGCAGCGCCCTTCGCCGCCACGGGCCCTGCAGGCCGCTTGCCCACCCTGCAGCGCTTTCTGACGCTGGCGCGGCTCTGTGCTGGGGCCTGGCCCACTGTAGGTCTGAGGCCCCTGCGGGTCCTCTGCAGGGCATGGTGAGCGCAAGGCACACTGCCCGGGGCCGTCGGAGACTGAATCGCTAGTGAGCCAAGCGCTGTGGCAAGAAAGTGTGGATGAAAAAGGCTGAAGTGGAAATAGATGAAACAGAGACAGAAAAAGGGGACAAATCAACAAAACCAAAAGACAGACTTTGAAAAGATTAACAAAACTGTCTGCCCGTTAGCTAGATTAACCAAGAAAAAAAGAGACCTCAAACTGCTAAAATCAGAAAGGAAAGAGGGTATGTTACTACCAACCTTACAGAAATAAGGGTTACAAGGGAAAACAGAAACAACTGGAGGTGAATCAATTAGCCAACACAGATGACATGAACATGTTCCTAGAAAGAGGTAAACTGTTCACACTGAATCAAGAAAAAACAGAAAAAATTCTGAATGACCTATAACAAGAGACTGAATCAGTAAAAAAAAAGTCCACAAAGAAAAACCCAAACCTACACTAATAAATTCTAACGAACACTTAAAGAATGATTAATACCAATCTTTCAGAACTCTTCCAGAACATATGAGGAAAAAAACACTTCTCCACTCATCTAAAAGGCCTGCATGGCCCTCATGCCAAAAGCAGACAAACATGTGTCAAGAAAAGCAAAGCAAAGGCCAATCGTCCTTATGAACATGGACACAAAAACCATCAACGAAACACTAGCAAACCTGTCCAGCCACATAAAGGACTGTGCACCGTGACCAAGTGGGATTTACCCCAGAAATAAACGGTGGCCCCACACACACAATTTCATACATCATGTTAATAAAAGTAAATCCCACACGATCGTCTCAATAGACGCAGAAAAAAAAACACTTGATAAAATCCAACACCCTTTCATGCTAAGAAACATCCAACAAACTCGGAATAGAGGGGACCTTCCTCGATTTGCAAAAGGGCAGCTATAAAAAACCCTACAGCCTGCTCTGACTGCTGGGGCTCAGTGGGTCGGGCGGCATCCGCAAGCCGAAGGGTCTCTGGGTCGATGCCCAATCAGGGCACAGGCCTGGATTTCGGGCCAGGTCCCTAGTTGTGAGTGTGCAAGAGGCAACCAATTAAGTTTCTCTTGCATATTAATGTTTCTCTCTCTTTCTCCCTCCTTTTCCTTCTCTCTCTCCAAAAAAAAAAAAAAAAAAAAAAAGGCAACCCATAGCCAATAATAGCACACTTAATGGTGAAACGCAGGGCGCTTCCTCCTGAGATCGGGACAGGACAAGGACATCCACTCTTGCTGGCGCTACTCAACACCCTACACGAGGTTCCCGCCAGGGCGGTGAGTCCAGGCGACGGAATAAAAGACACCCAGGTAGGAGAGTGAAAAGTGAAATTACCTCTGTTTGTAGACATGACCATGTATATAGGAAATCCTAAAGGGTCTAGAAAAAAGTTATTAAAACTATTAAGTTTATCAAGGATTCCAGACGGAAGATCAACATATAAAAACTTATACTAGCAATGAACAATCTGAAAATGGAATTTAAAAAACAATCCCATGTACAATAGCATAAACAACTTAGGAATAAATTTAACAAAAGTAATATAAATGTATACTCTGGAAACTATACAACTGCTGAAAGAGGTTAAAGAATGTCCACGTAAATGCGAAGACACCCACGCTCCCAGCAGGAAGACCTGATGCCATAAGAGGGCAGTGCCCCCAGTAGATCTACAGATTCAGCACAGTTTTGATCCAAATCCCAGCTGACTTTTTATTTTTTATTTTTTTGCAGAAATTGACAAACTGATCCTAAAATTCACGTGGATATAAGGAGGATACACAATAGCCAAGCCAATCTTAAAAGAAAATTTTGAAATCACTTCCTAATTTCAAAATTTATGACAAAGTTATATAATCAGGACGGTGTGCTACTGGCATAATGATAGACATGCCCACTGAACACCGCAATAGAGCTAAGAGTATAGTGACGAATCTTTACACTTATGATCAGTTGGTTACAACAAATCTGTCAAGGCAATTTAATGGGGAAAGAACAGTTTTTTTGTAAATGGTGCTGATGTGATTGGATATCCACCTGTAAAAGAATGAATTTGGACGACTTTCTCACACCATATACAAAAAATAACTCAAAATGAATCAAATATCTCTTGATTTTAAAACTACAGAACTTCTAGAAGAAAATGTAAGTATGATTCTTCTTGACCTATGAGTAAGCAATGGTTCTTAGCACCCCAAAGCACTACAACTAAACAGAAAGATCGATAAATTAGACTTCATCAAAATAAAAACTGTTGGCCCTGACTGATGTGGCTCAGTGGGTTGGGGGTCATCCCACAAACCTAAATGTCGCTGGTTCAATTCCCGGTCAGGGCACATGTCTGAGTTGAGAGTTCCATCCCCAGTCAGCAGGTGTATGAGAAGCAACTGATCGATGTTTCTCTCTTACATTGATGTTTCCCTCTTACATCGATGTTTCTCTCCCTCTCCTTCTCCCTCCCTTCCCCTCTCTCTAAAAATAATTTTTAAAAAATCTTGAAAAAAGAAAAGGTAAACATACCATCACCATATGACCCCACAATTTCACTTAAAGTTATGTACCCAACAGAACTGAGAACACACGCCCAAACAAAGACCACACATGAATGTTCACAGCAGCCAAGAAGTAGGAACATCCCCAATGTCTACCAGCTGATGAATGGAAAAACAAAATGTGGTAACACCACACAATGGAATATTGTTCAGTCACAAAGAAGAATGAGCCCTGGCTGGTGTGGCTCAGTGGACTGAGCGCCGGCCTGAGTACCAAAGGGTCGCCGGTTTGATTCCCAGTCAGGGCACAGGCCTGGGTTGTGGGCCAGGTCCCCAGTGGGGGGCGCACAAGAGGCAACCACACTTTGATGTTCTCTCCTTTCTCTCTCCCTTCCCCTCTCTCTCTAAAAAAAAAATAAAATAAAATAAAATCTTTAAAAAAAGAAAAAGAGGAATGAAATACAGATACTTGCCATACCATTAACTGAACACTTAGAAAACACGCTCAGTGACAGGGTGGACGAGGCCGTGCAGGGTGTGGTCCATTCACATGGAAGAGGGAAAGGCACGGCGGCAGGGAGAAGCTCTGCGGCTGCCGGAGGCTGAGGGGTGTGGGCGTTCGGGAGGAAGGGGAGTGACGGCCTGGGCACCGCGTTTCGTTCAGGGGTGATGAAGAGTTCTGCAACTGGACAGTAGTGATTGTTGCACAACTCTGTCAATATACTAAAAACCCCTGAGTTGTTTTCTGTAAAAGGGCAAATTATACTCTAACAAAGTAATACACAATGGTTAGAGGGAAAAAAAAAAGAAGGTGCTGACCGAGACGCACCAGGGAGTCCGGTGACAAGAGGTGCCTTATCTACAGAGAACTCGAGAGCAGGCGTGGAGTGGAGCCCGCCGGCCTGCCTTTCGCCGTCACTGTGCGCCACCTGTGCCAGGCGCGCTGCACCCGCGTGCAGAGGAAGCGAGCGCACGTCCGTCCTGGTTCATTCTGTTACCTCCTGTTTGCCCAGCGCTAGCGCATGCAGGGCCGTCACACGCAGCATTGCGCTCCCTCTCTCTGGGACACCGTGAAGGGGGAGAGCCACACGGAGCCTCCCTGCGGCCCTGACCACTCACTGGGGGCCTGAAAGAACTCCAGACCGACCCGTTCCATCCATGGCCCTCCCCGCACACACGCCAGGTCTGAGGGGCAGCACCGCTGGTCCTCGTGTCTGGCCCCACGCCTTGCCCCTTGACCTCTGTTGCCCCACCCAATGGTTATGATGCCCAAAATGTAGATGGTCCTTAACACAGGCCTTTACCAAACCCTTGGTTTTCTTCTTGTCCCGTTCAAGCATTTTTTGTTGTTGTTCAAAGACAACCCACTCCTGCTCTGCTGCTGCCTCTGCATGTGGCAACTTCATGTTTCCTCCGACAACAAAGTCATACGAGGAGGACTGGCAGCACAGTTACTGCAAATATCAACAGAAATATATTTAGCATAGCAACCAGGCCAATTGGCTTTTTTTTTTTTAATGGTAGCTCACTTTTAAACTCAGATTTTATTTACTTATATTGAAAGAGAGGGGAGGGAGGGAGAAAGAGAGGGAGAGAAACATAGGCTGGTTGCTTCTCGCATGCCCCCACCTGGAGACCTGGCCTGCAGCCCAGGCCTGTGCCCCGACCAGGAACTGAACCAGCAGCCTTTCAGTTTGCAGGATGACGCGCAATCCACTGAGTCACACCAGCCAGGGCCCCTTAGATCTTTAAGGGTAATTAAATAGTGCACTGAAGTCAGACTTCTGCTTCTGATCCAGTGGTGGAACAATCAAGAGCAGAAGAAAACATTTAGAATACATCGTAGGACCTCCCATCAAGATGGTAGCGTAAACACAGCTTGCCTCCTTGCACAACCATATCAAAATTACAACTAAACTATAGAACAACCATCATTCAGAATGGTCGGAAATCAAGCTGACTGCAACTACGGAATTAGAGAAGAAACCTCCACCTATCAAGACTGGTAGGGGGGATGGAGACGTGAACCAGGCTGGTCCCACAGACCGTGTGGCAGACAGAATACATTGTACATTGAAACAGGACACAGAGGACAATGGGAAATAGAATTTCTTGAATAAACCAAGAAAGACATTCACAAAATGCTGATACTAATAGATTATCTCCATGAAAGATTTTAAGTGACCTTTACTTTCTTTCCTACACTTTTGAACATGCATTTTCTTAAAAAAAAATGCTCATTTTGTAAAAAGTTAGAAACAAACTGTTTTGGAGCGGGGCGGAATTCAGTGTTGGCTGACGCAATTTTAATTGGCAGAGTATTTTAATACTCTGTTCAGCTCTAAATTCCACAAACATCAAATTCCAGCTTTGGGAGGCCAACGATCAGGCCCCTTGTTTGCAGGCGCATGCCGCTGCCCCCACCGCTGAGAGGCCCGCTGTGCAGCCGAGGCGCCTTCCCAGCAGCAGCACGCCGATGGCTTCTGTCTTACCGAGGAGCAAGTGGCATCAGTCGACTTGAACTCACCTGGACGGGTGGCTCGATCATTATCCAGGCTGGAAGCATGAGATTGGGGTTTAGAGGCTGGGTTCCCACGCGGAAGTACACGCCTCCCCGGGAATCACAGGCCCACACGTGCTGATTTCCACACGCCAAGCTGGTCAGTTTTACCGCTCCTGCAAACAAGGGAAAGAAGCTCACAGACACAGACAGCTGTTGCAAAACGACTGATCTTTCACAGACTCTGTCATTTCTGGTTTTATACTGCAAAGGGAGGGGAGGGGAGAGCGACCAAGGCCTCTGGCTGCCCTGCCACCCGCCAGGTGCCACACAGCAGCTGTTCTGCGCCATGGGCCAGGCAGCGCCCCGAGCTGCCGAGCATGGGGACCGCTATCTCCACTTGGGTCCATTTTTCCCTCCATCAGATACGTGACCCCTTCCGACAGATCCTGGGTCCGGGGAGAGGAAGCCCTCTTTATGGGTAAGACCGATCCTAATTGGAATCCAGGTGAACTAGCGCAGCCTCCCCAAGTCTTCGCTTGTCTGTTTGCAGTTCTCCTTGCTGGCTGGGCCAATTCTAAGAGGAAGGGAAGCAGGAGGAGCCTCCGCAGAGACAGCATTTGACTGGCCATTGACCTGGCAGAGGCGCCGCAGCAGCCGTGGCCGACCAGCTGCGGCTGCAGCACAGCCTGTCAGCATCCCGGTCCCCCAAAGCCACGGGGACTCAGACACGGAGCCGTCCCCCCAAGGCTCCCTGACGCGTGCATGGCAGAGCCCGGAGGCGGAGGTGGCACGGAGGGCCGGAGCCCGGCCGGCCCGGCTCCTCTACACCAGCCAGCGCCTACAGACGGTGTGCCCGGGTGACCCACCTTCCACGGGCCCCTTCCGGCCACTCCCCCGATTTCCCTCAGCCAGGCGAGTCCAGCTGGGGGCCGCCATCCACGGAAACAGTCACGGGCGCGCACGTGGGGGCGGCTCCCCCCGCTCAGGCCCTTCTTCACAGCTGAGGGCTTCTCTGCTGCACTGAGCACTGCGGTTAGTTCAGCTGCTCAGCTCTTGCAATTACAAGCGGCCGTGATCATTCTTGTGGAAGACTTTTCAGGAACATGTGCTTTTTTCCTGAGTAATATGTAGGAGTGGAGCTGCCGCGCCACAGGGTAGATGTACATTCAACTTTGTACGAACCTGCCAG
Source organism: Pteronotus mesoamericanus (assembly GCF_021234165.1). Lineage (NCBI taxonomy): Eukaryota > Metazoa > Chordata > Mammalia > Chiroptera > Mormoopidae > Pteronotus > Pteronotus mesoamericanus. Next base: position 1,981,380 of record NW_026555082.1, on the reverse strand, counting down.
CGCCCCCAGCTCCCCGTGACCCTCGCCGGCACCCCGCTGCGGCACCTTTTCCGTCAGCCATTCCGGTGGGCGTGAGGCGGCAGCTTGTCACGGGTGTAACTCGCATTTGACTCCCCGGCAGCTGGTGGAGGTGAGAACCTTCTCACGTGCTTGCTGGGCAACCGCCTATCTTGCCTCGGGAGTGTCCCAAGTCTTTAGCCCACTTTCCAGGCTGAACGGTTTGCCCCATGCGGACTGGGTCAGAGGACGGGTCATTTTGGCCGCACACTGGGGAAAGGGTGGTGCGGCCGGGCTTGCTGGCCGCGCTGCTCTGGGCCACCCCACCCAGGTGTCACTGGCATCAGATGACAGCCCGCGTGTCTGCACCAACTGGCACGGGTCCTGCTATGTGGCAATCTCGTCATGTGCCTTTGGCATGAGACAAGCTTAAAAGTACTAACTCCTGCTACACAAAAGTCCCTGGTCCCTTTGTGCATTTCCTGAAGACAGTGATTTCTGACAGTGAAATTACGTGTGTTTTTCCTACCTTACTCTTTTGTAGAATGTCTCACCAGGGAGTTCAAACAGACTCCCTAGGTCTCTAAATTACATATGAAAAGATTTGTACCAATCAAAATAAAGTAGCTTCAGCAGTAAGCCCCAGAAGCAGCTGAGAAACAAATGCTAATTGAAAAGTAACTTTTGGCCGTAGCAGCGCGCCTGTGAAAAGTCATGTGGCCACAGGAACATACCGAGGCATCCCCTCTGCAGAGCGGGTACGGAGGCACTTGCCAGGACACAGTGTTCCCATCACAAGGAGAACTTGTTTTTATTTTTATTTTAAAGATTTTACTTATTTATTTTTAGAGCGAAGGGAAGGGAGGGAGAAAGAGGGAGAGAGAAACCTCAGTGTGTGGTTGCCTCTTGCACCCCTTACTGAGGACCTGGCCTGCAACCTAGGCCTGTGCCCTGACCAGGAACTGAACCTGCAACCTTTTTGTTTGCAGGCCGGTGCTCAATCCACTGAGCCATGCCAGCCAGGGCTGAACATTCTTTTAGAGCAAATACAAAAGGCTGCTGGAACACGAACTGCGGAGGGTTGAGGAGACAGATCGAAGGAGAAAACGTTCCAGCGAGGGCTTTCCTGCAGTTTCCTGCCTTGTGGCGGGCCTCCAAGGCTGCTGGGTGTCCCACAGAGGGGCCGGCCTAGACGGGAGGCAGACTCCGCTGCCCCCCAAACAGTACGTGGCTCTCTCATCCCTCAGCATTCGGCGGGGCCCCATCTGGCCAATGAGCTGAGAGCAGGAGCGACCTGTCCCTTCTGAGCTGAAGCACCAGAGCTGGCCCAGGGCTTCTCAGCTGTCCCCTGCTGCAGGGACCGAGATGCTAGTGCCAGAGCACCACAGTGGCATCAGCAAAGCTTCCGCGGAGGGGACAATGCTCCTGAAAGACTGACAAGGCGAGAGCCAAGCTGGGGGTGGGTTGGGAGTGGGGGGAGGCAGGCAGCGTGCCCGGTCGAGTCGCGGGCATTGGGCTCGCCACGCTGTGAGCCTGGCGACCAGACCCACGGCGGTTTTTCTGCCTCTTTCTGTTTTGTTTTTCCTTCCCATTAAAAAAAGTTTTAATTACTTTATTCAACAGGTCAGACATCTTCCCTTAACAAAAAGTGGCATCTCTTTGGTGTTTTCCTACTTACAAAACACTTTTCTGCATAAGTTACTGTGTGATACAGCTCTGTTGTCATCTATAGGCCTGAGCTGCCACCGAGGCGTCCCTCACCCAACACGGAGGCCAGACGAGCTGCGGTTATAGACTGTGCTTCCATGCCGACCCCCCCAGTGCCTGACGTGACTCCCGTCTGCGTGCCAGGCCATCTTGAATGTCCACAAATGACACGTATTTCCTTCCAAAAACTGTGATTGTAATCAACAGCAGCCTCCCTGTTGTCTTTGTAACTGGGTTCAACAGCTGGACATTTTAAATCCCCTTCATTCCGCCTGAAAGCAGCGACTGATGTGGCAGTCTGTACAGGGCAGAGAGGGGGGCTGCTATGTCTTCAAGGAGAAACTGAAGGTAGAAATTGTGTTCATGACTTGACACTTTGCTAAAGTCATCCTTGAAAATGCAACTTCTGTTTGCAAAAAGACCAGCAACATTCCAGAGTTCACAATGACCTTGCACTGCTCAAGGTCGATCTAGCACGAGGTTGTTGGGCTTACGTTGTTGGCACTGGAAGACAGGCTTCCACTTTAATGTTTTCAGAGCCGGAGCACTTGCAGAGGGTGACAGAAGAAGGGGCTCAACACGTCTCTCAACAGCTCTGATGAGTCCGGCACCGCCCGCCGCTCGCCCTGGGCAGGCTGGTGGCAACCGCTGCACCAGGCGCGGCAGCGCCTCGTGCCTTGGCGGCAGGCCGTTTTATTTATGACTATCAGCAATGAGGAATGAAACTCCTATGCCAGGACTACTTAGAAATGGAGCTGCACATAACGACATCTGTGCCTGACAGTTCAACTTCCTGAGGGGCCGGAACGCGGCCCAGCATGCGGTCCCTGCCTACAGAGTCCCCCACCCACTGGGTGTAACATCATGTGAGTCTGCCTGAGGTGACTATGAGCAGGCACACACCGCTCAGGGGACACAGCGGGCAAGAGACACTGACGGAGAGAGTCAAGGGGAGGGACAGTCTCAGCTGAGGTCTGCGGAGGGAGAGCTGAAGGGAGGACAGAGCAGGGAGGACGTCCCAGGCCGTGGGGAGAAGGAAGGGGGGCAGTGCCCGGGAAAGGCAGGCCAGGCCCGGTTGCAGGGGCCCCAGGTGCGGCCTGGAGACAGGAACCCGATTCTCAGGGTGACATGAGGCACTGATCGTAGAGGGCACAGCCCCTGGAGCGGCGCTTTGGGGAAGGGCACACCTGGTGCCATGGGCGGTACAGGGGCAGCGCAGGTGCTCTGCCCCGGCAGGGGTGGGAGGGCCGCCGTGGCGAGACAGCGCCAGAGAGCCCCAGGCAGACACAGACGAAGAGACGCTGACAGCCTCTTCGGGGAGGGGGCGGGGGGGGCGGAGTCCGCCTTGTCCACAGGGGTGCCGGCAGGAGGGGCGTGCATGGGACAGACAAGTCTGACCAGGACAGGGCCCTCACGTGCGGGGGAGTCCTTCCTGCCGCTGCGAGCGCCGCCAAGGCCAGCGCACACGGGGCAGTGCGGCGGGCCGGCCGGCCGGCCCAGCAGAGCGCCACAGGCCGCGGCAGCGCTCCCCACGACAGCGCGGCCGGCCACTGCTGGCGCGTGCACCTGAGGACAGCCCACCCTGGCGCGCGCCTCAACTCACAGCCCGTGCCCCCAGTTTAAACCATAATTAGAAAACCCTGATTCACCTGCTTGTCCCACGTGCTACACAGACCCTACCTGGAGGGAACCCGCTGAAGGAACACCTGGTGGCCCTGCCCCCCTCTCGCTGCCCCACCCTGGCACAGCGGGGGTCAGCACCCCTCCCACCCCCAGCACCAAACCCACAGTCCTGGACTTGGGAGCTCACAAAGTGCAGAAAGCTGTCTTTACCTGTCATTTCAGTACCAGCCGGCCACCCAGGTAAGCTAACAGACCCTGGGGCTCCGAGCGGGATCAAGACAAGGCCGGGCAGTGCTTCCTGTGAGCACCCCAGCACGCACACCGTTAAACCCAAGGGGGTGCCTTTGTGCAGCGGATGAGGGCTGGCAAGGGGCTCCGAGGGCGTGCCCCGCCTGCTGGGGACAGCCCCCGCTTACGCAGGAGGCTTGCTCTCACCCCCTCGCGCGGGCACTGCTGTTCCCCACAGAAAGGTGAGGAACTGGGTGGGGAGGGCAGCCAGCAGCTCGCCCAGGCCCAGCTCTGTGCGCAGCCGGCACAGCCTCTGCCGGAAGTCCTGTGCCCAGGCTGGCCGCCCGCCATCTGCCGTCTGCAGGGCCCATTCAAGCCTTGGCCGGACTCTGGCGCTGACCCGCCCAGGGCGATGTCACAGGCCGAGGCAGGTGGCTTGGCCCCTCCGCTCCTGCAGCGTGTGCCCACTGCGTGTGCTTTCGGACGGCGGAGCACGTGCTGGGCTCAGGAGGGCCCTGTTCTGGCTCTCGCCCGCTCTCGAATGCAGACTCTGACCCACCAAAGCCGAGTCTCTCCCCAGAGGAACGGCCACGGCCCTGGGGACACCGGCGCCAGGAGGCCAGGGAGAGCTGCCTCCATACGTGGAGCAGGCACAGCGCCCGCTCTGCCCCCACTGCAGAACGACAGCCTCCACAGAGAGGCTGTGCCAGGGCAACAGCTCTGCTTCTGAGCCAGAATGTGCCCCCGGCAGGGCCTCCCGGGCTCTCAGCAGGGGGTGGGCACACGCCACGCCATGACCTTGGTGCCTCCCCAGAGCGGGGGCTGCTGGAGCCGGGCTCTGGCCAGCGGGCGCTCTGAGCAAATGAAAGGCCTCCTGGGGCAGGCGGGAGGGCCACGACCGGCCATAGCCCCACCGGGTCAGTCACCGTCAGTAAAGACGGCTGGCACATGCTCTCAGAAGCTGCAAGGTGACCGGCCCTGGTACTGGGATTAGGTTCAAAGGGCAGTGTGTGAGGCCAAAAGCACAAGGGATCAAAATGACCCTGGAAAATGCCGTGCTTTCGACAGAGCTGATCTGTCCAGATGAGAACCAACCTGCTTCTTTGGTTGCGCTGCAGGATGCAGGGGGCCTGGCTGGATGAGAGACTGAGCAGATCGCTGCATGGCCACTGGAGGAGCCACGTGGGCTGGGCCAGCTTTGGGGGGGGAGGTGAGTGGCCCCTGGCTGCTGGAGATTCAGCGGACAGCACGCCCCTCACTCCTTCCCTGCTTTCTCTCCCCCGCCCCTCCATTCTGTGTGTGGATGAGTACATGTGGGTAAATTCTCAAACATCAAATGCTTATAACATAAAAATATGGGCCGTCAGTTGACTGACATGGGGAACCGTAGCAGGGGGAACTGTCGTGAGCAGTCACATGTGGATATGGCATAAAGGCCGCCGCAGCGCGGAGAGGCATACCTAGCTGGGAGAGGTCCAGCCGCGTCCAGTGCATGCCGGTGGGGCAGCTCTTGGACAGCGTCCTGATGAACACCTGGCCCAGGCTGTCCAGCGCCCAGAGTGCATCCTGGCAGGCGGCGTAGGCCCTCATCTCGGCGTCGGGGGGCAGCTGCACGGTGGACGGGCGGGACTGAGCGTGCTGGGCGCTGACGGTGCACAGGTCCTTGCTGCCCTGGCACAGCCACAGGGAGCTTCCTGCGGAAAAGGGTCACGGGTGTTGCTGAGGCCAGCACCAGGCAGTCTGCCTTCAGGCGGCTGCCACCTGACGGCTCCCACACTCGCCCACCTCGTGCTCACGGAAGTGCTCTGTGCTTTCAGTTAGTCGGAGGGACACCCTGTGACTTAGCAAGAGACAAGCCCGAGACATTTGAAAGAAATGCAGGAAAGCAGGGCTTATGAGGTTCTGCGAAGGCTGTGATGCTGGCCTGGCCGCTCTGACCTGGACGTGCTGCGACGGGCCCGGAGGCCTCTCGCTTGGTGCGTCCCATCAGCACCCGGAGGACGCGGGTCAGCGGGGCCTCGCAGAGCCACGCAGAGCCACGGTGCCCCTGCCCTGCCGCGGTGGGCGAGGGCGGCCCACACGGTAAGGAGCTGCGGGACAAGGCTCTTCCCATCCGTCCACTGTTTTCAGAGCCCCTCGGTTCATAGGTTCAGCTTAAAATGCAAGTAACCCTCAGGGAGGTTAAGACCTTGGTCACAAGGTACTGTCTAAAATGTCATCTCCAACCCGAGGCCAGGCAGGCTCTGGGATGCGGCATTTCTTCAGTTGCTGAAAACCTCCGGCAGTGGGGTCCCTGGCTGCGAGCCCTGGCCCCAGGGAGCCAGGGAGCACCTGGGTGAGGTGCGGTGGCGGCCACAGCCCAGTGTGCGGGTCACAGTCCGCCGACAGGCACGGCCTATCGGCAGCTCGTGGCAGCTCAGGCCAGGTTTTGCTGCCAAACGAATTTGTCAAACTCAAGAACTAACCTCTGGTTTTCGGAGCGTACTGATTTCAGAACTGGGGTACGACCACCTGGCAAAAAAGCCTGTTACTGTTCTGACCACGCCACCCACTGCCCGGGGTACGGATGCTTGAGCAAACCAACTGCTTCTCCAGAACCACACGCAGCATGGCAGCTTCTCAGCTGACCCGCGGTGCCGTCCTGGGGGTGGCGTCGGCTCCTCCCCAGAGGGGTCACCCGACGGCCCAGACCCTGGCTCCAAGCCCTATGCCCCGAGGGGTCACGACTGAGGGACGCAGGCCAGCCAGACGCTGTAAACAGGTGAAAAGAGGCTGCTGGGAGGTGACAGAATTCACAAGAGGAAACAGAATGGTGCCCAAAGAAGCTGGGTGCCCCTGGCTGCTGTGCTGTGGCCCAGGGACACAGCGCTGGGAGTCGCTGGCTGCCAGCCCTGGCGGCCACCCGAGCGCTCCCCGCCGTCCGGACGCTCTGCCTTTAGACACACTTGGCCTCCCTGCTCTGGATCCTTCTCTCCTGGTCAGGCCTGTACAGCGTCAGGGGCCCTCGGCTCAGCCAACAAGGGCGACTTGCCTGTGACACCACCCACCTTGCCTGTGAGGCGCACAAAGCCATGCCCCCACCCCAGCAGACCACAGGCAGGCCGCGGTGTTCTCCACGCACCTTCCTTTGTGGGCGAAGCAGAGGCCAGCACGAAGGCCCACTTTGTTGCGGAGGCTGTGCCCCGGGGAATGACGCTGCTCCAGTAAGTGCCTAGATGGGGGGACAGATGGGGGAGTTAAAGGAAGAGGAACAAACTCCACTTCAGAGCGTTAGTTCTAGGCTGGGACAGGCAGTGCTGGGGCCTTGCCGGGGGCAGGGGACGGGGAAGCGAGCAGGGCGGAGGGCTGGCGAGGACTCATGCAGCGGGGCTTCGTTCACAGACATGAAGCCCGCTCGGTGCGTGCGGACGTGCACCGTGTGTGCAGGTCTGGCAGGGTCTTGCACTTCCAACAGCGTGATGGTTTTCCCTCTAGGACACGGACTACTCTCTCTTCCTAGGCTTTTCAGGTTTGGGTGGGGTTTTTCTACTTAAATGTGAAACTATTAACATAAAACTGAGCTCCATTTATTTATTATCACACTAGGTCCCCAGGGGAACTGCTCACACACCAGGCAGACACCGTGCGGGCTCCCAGGTGCGGCAACCACAGACTAAGAAAGGAATAGGGCACATGGCACCAAACGTCTGCGTGACACACGCCTGGGCCGCCGGCACGGGTCCCTCCTCGGGCTGGGAACTGAAAGCTTTCCTCTACACGCTGGCTCTCCTGGGAAGCGGCCTATCAAGCCCACATGGAAGTCGAAGTGATTCACCCACCAATGAGACTCCCTTTGGCGACATGGAGCTCATTCTTGCCCGAGGAGATCCAGACGCCGCTGTTGCTGACCCCAAGAAGGCTCGGCTGGCACTGAAGCTGCTGAGACCAAAACGCCATGCGCAGTTTATCTGCCACCTTTTCCACGGGCACCTGGGCTGCTGTGGCCACTGAGTGGGTGGCATGCATGATGGTCTGGAACAGGCTGCACTGGTCGAATACCACGTAGTCCGTGATGCTCACCTGGAGGGGACACAGGCGGACACTGGCTGCTAGGGCGGCAACAGAGCCTCTGTGTGCTCCCTGCCCAAGACAGGGGTTCTGGTCCCTGTCCACCAAACACCCGACTGCACATGCCTGTGTGCGTTATTGTGAGGACCGAGGGAAGTCGGCAGGACACCGCCAAACTGCTAACTGAACCTCCCCTCCCTGGGTCAGATCAGAGGGATGGAGAAATGGTCACCTTTTCTTTCATGCTCATTTCTGTATGTGGATCTGTGACAAGCATGTGACCGAACACCACCCCACACACTCTCAGTCTTCTGTTCTCATCAGGGAGGAAGAATTATTTTGCTTTTAAATTTAGGTAGTTCTCATGGACAACAATGCCAATACTTAGAATCATAATATGGATTAAAAAGGCACCATAAGTAATTTATGGTCTAACCTAGGGCTGTTAGCAGTTTGGCTGAAAGGCTAATGCAGGGCCGCCCGGGCCGCAGGCGGCGCCCGGGCTCGGAGGCCGTCGCTTGCTCCTCCAGCGCTCGCACAAGCGCACGCCCAGGGCGCCTCCCTCTCAGTGAACCGCTCCCCCTCTTTCTAAAAGGCGGTCACATCTGACCGCGCCGACCTTCACACAGCCGTCTGCCCTGCTGGGTGCGATCAGAGGGGACGTCACTGCCCTATTCCTAGTGCAACCCAGTGCAGGCCCAGGTCACACATAGTGGAGCGCTGGGTGGAAAGGACATCCTTTATTATAGGGACCTTGATTCACAGAACACAGAAACAAGGAAACTCTGGTAAAAACGAGCATTGCCCCTCCGTGCCTGGGTGAGCTGCTGCCCTCCCAGGGAGCGTCAGCATGGTTTCGCCCCACCAGGACCCCCAGGCCCTGCTGCGGGGCTCCCAAATGCTGGGCCTCGGCGCACGCTGGCCGCTCTGACCGCTCAGGGAGCTTGCCCTCTGCCAGGGCCACACCGAAGTCTGTGGCAGACTCAGTCCCAGCACCCAAAATCTGCAGATAAGCAGGATGCAAATTTAAATAAAGAGAGGTTTAGCAGCTAATCATAATACTGGCTCTCATGTACTGCCTACAAAGACTCAATCTCACAGTAATTAAAATAACTGCTTTCAAATACCTCAAAGATTCTGCTGATTAAATTTCTCTAAAGATAGTGTTTGGAATATGATAAAATGCTATCAGCGTTCTTCAGGCCACACAGAAACAGAACTTAGCACACACACACGTGAGTGCGTGCGTATATAAAACTGCATCACATGACAAGGACAGAGGAGGTATTTTGAAGTCATTTGCATGACTTTTCAAGTAGTGCCTGCATATTAAATCAGAGACACAGGTACACATGCACACACCCACCCAGGAGCAAACACGCCTCGTTTCTGCACATTATCATCTAAGGGGCCTCTGAGCAACAAGGCAGGTCCACAGTGACAATGAAACCCAAACCCACGGAGACAACACTGCAGACAGGCTGCGTGTTTCTCGGCCGCCGAGGGTCAGTACACCCTCCTCGCCACCGTGGGAGCCCGGGGGCTCCGACAGACAACGCTGGTGACAAAGCGGGAAGAAGACGCTCTTCCGCAAATGCGTTCCAGCCCCTCTGGCTGGCACCCAGTCACAGAAAGGTGGCATGATTACACTGTTTCATTTCCCGAAGCCTTGCCTTTCCTGGAGCACATGGGAAATACCACCTACCTAGAGGCTTTATTGAACGAACGGAGACAGACGAATTTTAATTGTGGGTTGGGTTTTCCAAACCTATTTGTCTGGTCTCTTTTTTTAGCACATTTGTTCAGAATTAAACATCATTACTACCCAGGTTTTCCAATGGGTGTCATGGGTTTATTTAACACACAGCAGATTTCTCAACAGCAGCTAAATAAACAAACAGAGCCCAGGGACTGAAGCAGAGAGAGCTTAACGAGTTACTTCCTAGGATGGACAGTCTGTGATATTTCTAACGCGCCGCGATCCAGCCAAGTCTGACTCATCGAATGGGAGAAGCGACTCCTGTCCATTGGGCCCCACCTCCCGATCTCTGAGGAAGGAGAGGGCATGGGGGGGCGCCGCACGGCTGGCACAGAGACTGACCTGCCACCAGTGCTCGTCGTCCCCCTGGGGCTTCTTGGAGACGATGCCGGTCCGGAACCACAGGCTTCCGCGGATGTCCAGCGCCCACAGTGTCTGCTGGTCCCCGAGGGTTATGCAGACGGGCTCCAAAGCTTGCCTTTCGCTGAAGACAGGAGGAAGGAGGCGCAGAGTCAGAGTCGGAGCCCCACCCACCAGGTCCAAGGAGGGAAGCCTGAGTTTTGGCTTAAATTACTGGGCAATATAAATTGTTCCAATGTGCCCCAGCTTCTGAAAGACATACTGAAGACCAAGAATGACGGGGGGAAGCTCTTGGGAGAAAATAACGAAAGAAAAAAGTGAGCAGGCGCCCTCCTGCGCCAGCGTGCCAGCCAGGCCACGGCAGCGGGGCACACGCTGCGCCCTCCCCCGCCCTGCGCTGCCTCACCAGCTTCCAGGCTCAGTGCCAGGTCCCCTCTGCATGGTGCCCTGCCCGCCTCTGCGGGTGGAGCCCAGGTGCCCTCAGGGCTGCGAGCTGTGTCCCCGGTTCCAGACTGTCTGCGCTCACTGGCATCAGTTTACAAGGCCCCCTGAGAACGGGAGCTCCTGAGAGCAGGGTCGCAGCTTGGTCACACCTGTATGCCCAGCCGTTCTGGCTCACAACAGGCATTTGCTCAAGTTTCCTGGGTCACTAAATGCAAACCAATATCCTAACCTAATTTTTTTAAGAACTATTAATAATTTCACATTAGCAAAATGATTTGACGGTAATTCTGTAATTAAAGTTTTGAGTGATACAAAGTAACCAAATAAATTACAATTCAGAGATTGATTTCAATCGACTGGGGTGATGATAAAGAAAATGATTTGGGCCCAAACCACCTGACATTCTAAACCGAAACTACCCGACACAGGGCAGTTTGGAACGAGACCATCATGGGAGACTTGCGATCGTACGATGCTCGAGGTGACAGGGAGAGCAGCAGCGGTTTACAGACCCAATGCCCGGCCTGCCGGTCAGAGGGAGGCAGAGAGCAGGCCCAAGGCCAGGCTGCTCCTACAGGCTCTGCCCTCTCCAGGGAACGCCTTACCATGGACACCTTCAGGGAGCCACTTCTGCCCAGGAAGGCTCCCCTGGGTGCCCCGTGGGGGAGGTCCGGCTGACCACACACAGGGGGCAGGACACACAAGGCGCTGAAGGTGTCTGCTCCTCCCCGGTGATACCTGACGATGTCGCATTTCCACCGCTCCCCTTCTGGACAAAAGCTGCTCACGCCCTCCCGGTACAGGAGGGCCCTCTGCTCCGTCAGCGCCCACACCACGCTGTTGCGGGCCGTCACCTGGGACAGCGGGTACGGACAGTCGACCTTTGTGGCTCTGGCGCAGGGGCGGTCCACGCTGAGACCTGCCAGGGAGAGGGACAGGGAGCCCCCCAGAGACATGTGATCAGGATCTCATACCTCATTCTTATCCTGTGCCCTTTCCTTTTTTGGTATTTTGCTACAATCTTTTGTAATAAGTGTTTTTTAAAAAGGTTTAGTCGATTACCAGAGGGAATGGGGCTTGGGGGAGGTGGACGATGGTATAAGAAACGGTGATGGAAGGAGACTTGACTTGGGGTGGGGAACGCACAGTACCGTACAGAGATGACGTGTTACAGAACTGTACACCTGAAACCTATACAATTTCATTAACCAATATCACCCCAGTAAGTTCAACAAAAAAGAAAAAAAAGAGGTGTTGCCAACACACAATGGTTAATCAGGGTTAAATATGACACTCAGCTGCACCCCTTTCAGACCCCCTTGGGACACCCGAAGGAACAGCAATTTGGACGGGGCCTCTGCCACCCTGCGGGCCCGACCCGCTCCCAGCAGAAGGCCTGCTCTGCGGCCCCAGCGCATCCGGTCTGCTTCGTGCCTTCCGGCCGAGAGCCTGTGGCCTACAGACATGCTAGTCACTAGAGGAATTCTCCCAGCAGCTCGAGTTTTACAAAAACAGCCCGTACAGGAAAGGAGATGAGGGAAGCCCGCACAGAAACGACGCCTGGAAAGGAGACGAGGGAAGCCCGCACAGAAATGATGCCCGGAAAGGAGACGAGGGAAGCCCGCACAGAAACGACGCTGGGCCATCAAGGGCTCGCAGGGGCCTCCCGACCAGACTCATACCGGCCGGCTCCACGCGCCAGGCACCATCGTCCTCAAGCCCCAGCTGGCACCCACCGGTCTTTCTGGTCCCCTTGCCCCCCTCCGCCTCCCCTGACACACAGGCAGCCTGGACTCCGCACCGTTGGGATGGGTTCGAGGCACCACTAAGGCCCTACCTCTAGGTGGGAGCCTTCTTGACCAGGAAGCCTTCCCTGACTTCAAACCCGCAAGTTCTGGCCTTTCAAAGTGTCGAACGAGCTCACAGGCTTTGGACCAGTAACACCCAGAGCAGGGGAGCAGCCAGACCCCAACCGAGAGGGCGCAGGCGGAGAGCAGCCACACTCAGAGAGGCCCTTCCCAGGGCGCCCCCCAGAGCCTCCGCGAGAGCAGGCGGGCCCAGCTGCTGCGGTTGTGGAGCGTGAGGCCTCCAGTCACTTGGAGCAGCTTCAACAAGGCAGCACCCCCCGCTGTTACCTGGGGGAGTGTGTGTGAGCAGTGTTTGGGGGAGTGTTCCACTGCTAACACAAGAACCCCAAGTTTCCTAGACAGGCAGCATCGCCTGTCGCCCTCAAGGCTGTGGCCGGGCCAGCCCTCAGGTCCCAGCTCCCCGTGGGGGCTCTTTCCCTGCCTCCTGGCAGCTGTCCAACAAGCTGGAAGGCAGCGCCTGTGGAGCCGGCAGGCGGCCGTCACCTAAGACCCCACGTGCTGTGGCCTCCGGGAGCCTCCAACCGGTCTCACACACGCACTCTGCCGAGTCGCAGGATGGGGGGGCCGCTCCCTCGCACCACCCGGCGGGCCTCCGTGCAGGACTTCACGTCCTCGGGCCGACCCCAAGACCCGCGCCCAGAGGGTCTGGGGGAACAGGGCTCGTCCGGCACCCCTGCCCCAGGGATACCTCAGGCACTGCTGTTAGGGTGTCTGCTCCTCACCCCCCGGGGGCCCCCATTTCCCCACCAGGAACAAAACTCAAGCGCCCCAGAGCTGTTTTCACTTGAAAGGAGACACAGGGATCAGGCTGGAGAGAGAGCAGGGCCGCCCAGCGCCCAGGGCCGGACGAGGATGCCCGGGGGCTCAGGCAGGGGCACCTGGGGTACACCGCCCCCCACCCACCCCGCCACCGAGGGCCAGGCCGGCGTCTGGCTCGGACCCCCAGGGGCAGCCCTGGCAGCTCACGGCAGAAGCTAAAACCTGATCTCAGCAGCAGTGATACGACACGGTGAGAAGAGTGGTCTTCCTGCAAATCCGACACAGTCTTTTGACAACCGAGGGCGCCCCTGCCCGAGTCGGCCCCGACGGCCTTGCTGCTCTGGGGAGCTGAGGTTGCGTGGCGTGGGCACAGCCCCTCGCTGTGGCTCAGTCTTAGTACGCGAGTCCCACTTGCCTCTCCCAGGCCCTGAAGCCCCCTCAGGCCATTTCCCAGGACAGAATGAGCTGCCATTTTGCGCGCACCATCCCTCGCGGTCCATCCTGGTCTGCGTGCGAAAGGTGTAGAGAAGTGAGGCTGTGCCCTGGCTGGGACATCCAGCCACAGCCCCAGGGAAGCGGTGCTGGTGTCACCTCTGTCACTCTCTTTCCTCTTGAGACCTGACCCTACAGGACAAGTGACACGCGGTGGTTCCCATGAGGAAAACAAGGCTGTGTCTGTACCTCACTAAGCAACCCTGTTTCTTGCCCTAAATTTGTCCTTGGTCGAACGTGAATCAGCGGGAGGAAACTGCTAATATGTCCCAATGACAAATCCTCCCTTTTCAGAGCACACCAACCTAACGGAGGTGCACCTCAGCCTCGCAGGCGCTGTGACTGTTCTAGCAAAGCACAGTGCGGTCAGAAGCAGTCACGCCAGACCCGCCGGCCGCGTTACCTGTCTGCAGGTACAGGTCTCCGTTTGTCCTGATGACCCAGGCGGTGTCGTCACTCAGTGCCACAAACACAGCCTGGGGCAGCGCCTCGTACCAGTGCCGCTTGCCCTTGATGGTCACTTTGCCACAAGCAAAAGCTCGGTTAGACTTCTGCTCGATCTTCCAGAGGAGGGCCCCTGTGCAGGCGGAAATGCGAGTCAGCTGTGAGAGCGGCACTCCCTCCCAGGTGCCGCGGGGGCGGGGGTGGGGGGGTGGGGCTGATCCAACACCCCTGCTGGGGAGAGAGCCCAGGTCTGAACCTGTGGCCACCACCTGCCAGTCATGTGGCTTCTGGCATCATATCACTTAACACCTCTAAGCCTCATTTCCTTGTCTGTGAAAGGCTGGTGACAATGGCTCAACAGCGTGGCCCAGAGCTGGGCCCCTCACAGGCACGCATTACACGGAACAGGAGCAGGGCCAGCTGCCTTAGGTTTGCCGAGAGGAGTCCCAAATGAACGTCGTGAGGCACACGCAGTGTCCTGGGGCAGCTGCAAGTCTTACAGGGACCCGAGGTCGGGGGGCTGCTTCTGGGCCAGCTAAATGGACAAGACATAGGAAAAAGAAGCATTGGAGCTGGGCTGTGCTTTTTTCACTCAGAAAGGGATTCTGATAAATAGCGAAGAAGAAGGGAGGGGAGGAGGAAGAGGGGGGGGGCGGGGCACGCTGCCGGGGAGGCGGTGGCACAGGCCAGGCCCGGAGTGTGAGCAGCACAGGAACCACCCACAGTGCTAGGCAGGGGGTCAGCCTGAGGGCTGGCCACACCCTGAGGGCCTGGCTCCGGGGCCCTGGTGCTCAATGAGGCAGCCAAGGAAACGGACCTGCTGGAGACAGAGTTCTCCCTAAAGCAAGGAGGACTGAATGGTTTTAAAAACACAAGGTAGTTATAATACAATCCGGGATGAACCAAAGTTTTCAAACAGATGGGGACATGAACCCAAAGGTAAATGACCAAAAAAGAATTAAAACACACACTAATACAATGGCAGCTAATGGAGTAGGTCATTATCTGTCAGTCTCTAAGGAAAAATATTTTTGAAACAAGCAAAGAGATAAAGCTGCCCTGACAAACTAGCATTTTAAATAGTGACGAAGACCTGGGAGAGTTAAGGGAGAGCCGGTGTAAAGTCACAGAGCACCAGCCCAAGGTCACAGGTGCAGTTCTGACCGACTTCCCTTCCTACACGCTAACGATGAGCCAGTCACTGCGAGGCAGAGACACACAGAAGCACGTCTGTCTGCCTGCCCGGCGCCCAGACAGGGGACGTGGGCAAACGCGGCGCAAGGGGCGTGCGGGTGCTTCAGCCAGGCAGCTCCTCATCCGGGGGCGCCTGCTCTGGTTCCTTGGAGACGCCCGAGCGCGGCGTCAGAGAACAGGCGCCTTTCCCCTTTGCAGTCGGGGCATCCGTTAGTCACCCACAGAATACATACGCAGCTCACTAAAGGTAACTTCCAAAAAGGGAGCCAAAGAGCCTGAACATACCCAACATTTGCGTGGGCCCAATCTCCCTTAGTTCAGTTGCTTTAAAGCAACACCAAGAAACAGAAATGCATTTTTTAAAATTTTTAAAAAAGATTTTATTTATTTATTTTTACGGAGAGGGGAAGGAAGGGAGAAAGGGAGAGAAACATCCATGTATGGTTGCCTCTCACGCACCTCCTCATTGGGACTCGGCCCGCAACCCAGGCCTGTGCCTCAACTGGGAATTGAACCTGCCAAGCTGTCTGGTGTGGCTCAGTGGATTCAGTGCCAGCCTGCAAACCAAAGGGTTGCCGGTTCAAATCCTGGCTGGGGCACAGGCCTGGGTTGTAGACTAGGTCCCCAGTAGGGGGCGCACAAGAGGCAACCACACGTTGATGTTTCTCTTCCTCTCTTCCTTCCCTCCCCTTTCTCTCTCTCTAAAAATAAATAACAATCTTAAAAAAAAATGTATTTTATTTTTATAAGGAGCATGGCCCTAGCTGGTGTGGCTCAGTGGATTGAGCCCTGGCCTGCAAAGCAAAAGGAGTATGTTAATAGCTGCAATTAGCAAAAAACCAAACTGAACACCCATTTACACTATTTAATTGCTATCAAATGAAGCAATTCATGCTGTTTGGAGAAAACCTCTCACACCTGCAGGAAAAGGCAAGTTGGCTGAATGGGCAGAGGCACCGGGGGGCAGGGAGCAGGGTGTGGGCGAACCTGAGGGCGAGACTGCCACCTGCTGGACGGCGTCTTCAAACTTCTGCCAGCGCAGCCCGGCGCCTGGCAACGCGCTGCAGAAGAGGCCGCCTTTGTAGTCCAGGCACCAAATGTACTTCTCGGAGACTACCAGGCTGAGGATGCCGTAGCCGGGGCCAGAGTAGCCCATCCAGCTCTCTGCAAACTAAGGACAGAGCCCCGTGAGTTCTGTGGCAGATGACATGGTTGTGTTTGCCGTACTGTTGTCACCAAGAAAAGCTGCCAGGATGCCATTAAAATCAGAGCTGCGAGGATCTTTGAGAAGCCTGCAGAGACCTGCCCCCGCGATCTTTGCAGCAGGGCTAACAGAAGGCTTCTGACTTGGGAGCTGCTGCCCCCTCTTAAAGGCCCCCCGGCATCCCTGGGCAACACTGTCATAACGTCCTTCCTAATGTGATGCTGGTATTAAAAGGACCTGGCTTTGTTCCACAGGTATAGCTCACCTCACACAGAGACGTGTTCTGTATATCAAATCCCTGCAGCCGGGTCAGGAGAAGCCGCCCTGCCTCTGTGTGTGCGTGTCCCTGCGTGTGTGTATGCGCGTGTGGACCACACTTGCAAACACACTCCCAATCACTGCCCTTGAGGCGCCCTGGCCAGGACGCTCTGCCAGGCTGAATTTTGTAAACTAAGGTTTACTTGCTAGGATTCTTTTAAAAATCAAAGCTAAATAAAGTCTTGGCACCTCTGCAAAAGAAATCAATGTATTTGCACAATTGTCCCCATGTGGAAATTAATGGCTTCAAAGAGAGGGGTGCCCCACGCTTCTCAGGCTGACCCTGCTCACCACGACAGGCCCTGTCTGCTACCCCAAAACCCCACTCGTTTGTTGAGTTTTCCCAGCTACGCGGAGGGGAACAGGGGAGGCGGCGCGTGAAGGCAGCGGAGGCCCTCAGAGCGCCCGGCCCCCCCTCCCCCGGGGAGGGGCTTCTCTCCAGTCCGGGCCTAGGGTCCCCAAAGCCCCCGCCTGGAACCCCGTGTGCCTGGCAATGCCATCTCTGCGTGGGCGCTCCTGCTGTGGCTTCCCCCATTCCTGCACCTCACTCCCCACTGTCGCCCGAGACCCACTGAGCCGGGTGGCCTGACGCCGAGACCCACGACCGGCGGCCACGTGCAGGGTGGCGTCCCCGCAGCGGAGGCGCTCCAGGGAGGAGGCGTGCACGGGAGGCTGACGGGCGTCTGGCCTCCTAGCGTCCCGTCTCCAAGCAAGGAAGCCACGTGTTTCACGTGCGAGACAGGACAGCACAGAGGCTGAGGGCTCCCGGGGCAGGCCTGGCCCTGCACTCGCTGCCTGGGGTCCCTCTGCTGTCCCGAGTCTCAGTTTCCTTCTCTGTCGAGTGGGGATGACAACAGCACTGGCTTGTTTTGTTTTTAGAGGAGTAAATGAATTAAACTTACGCAGTGTTTGGCATGGTGCCTGGCACACGGCGAGAGCTGCCCAAATGTCACCTGTTGTTGGCACTGAGAACCCAGCAGAACACGTGGGGAAAGCACAGGTGGCTCTGAGTTCAACTCATACTCTGTACCTCACATCTACTTAGTAGGAAAAGTTACAACACGTGGTCTGTGTTCAAACCAAATCCCTCTAATAGTAATCACTAAGGAAATCGCTAAGGAAAGTGAGCACTAATTAAAGCACTTTTTTATCTAAAGTGACCAAGGACAGTCAATAATCGTCCTCTAGCTGCATGCGCTGGGAGGCCCCGTGGGCGGCCAGGCCACAGGCCTGCTTTCTGCACAGCCCGTGGGAGCCCTGACACCCACGCCACAGGCTGAGGAGCCGGCTGTGGGGAAAGGGCCGCTTCCTGCTGCCGGCTCCGCGCACACGCCTGTCTGCAGAGGCGGCGAGGAGGTGCCGGCCTCCTACTTCTCAGAGCCCTCGCCGGGTCCTCCGCCCACGGGTGCGGGAACAGCCCCTGGGTGGTTCGGCCCCTCCCGACACTCATCGCTGGGCTGGGTGGGATGCTGAAGTGCGGCTACCAAGCAGGGATGGCGGGGCAGCAGGAATCCAGGCTGCTCACGGCCCCTGCAACCAGACATCCCCCCACCCAGGCTTCAAGACATGCAGCCTGCAGGTTTTGCAGTGGAAATACAATTTCTCTCCATAGGGAGAATGACCTGTTTGCCAGTGACTTCCCTAAGGAAAGACACGCACGCACCTGATCTGACTTCAATAGCCCCGCGTCCTCTGTGGCTGGCTGGCTCAGGTCCTGCAGGGAGCGACCGCCTCCAAGCTCTGTCACGCTCGCCTCCGAGGACGAAGAGGGCAGCCCGTGGGCGTAGATGTCCTCCTCGTCGCTGGACGTCAACACTTGATCTCGTGAGGGGTGCTCGAGGCGAGGCTTGTGGGTGCTGGCCACCAAGGCAACAGCCAGGGGAGTCTGTCGTCCGCCCATGCTCCCCAAGTCACATTTGGAAGCAGCCATGGCTCTGTGGCCTGTGTCGTCATCAGTGACAGCATGCCAGGGCTCTGAGCCGAGGTGGCTGGGAGCCTCCAGGGGCGCCAGGAGGCTCTGCTCTTGGCCAGCGTCCTCGGTGCCACCTGGGTCAGCTCTGGTCTCCAGCGGCCACCGCTCAGCACTGGGGGCCCAGCTGAGGCTGGAAGGCACTGGGGGCAAATCCAGGAGAGGGGCTTCACGCAACATGTTTTGGGCATACTCAGGCTCCAGGGCCCCCGCCTCCTGGGCCTCAGCAGAGCTGTCCTGTTCTTGGCAAGGTGACTGTCTGCTACTGGGTCCATCGTCCGCAGGACAAGGCTCCGCTTCGGGTTCTGTGATGTCACCACCTTCCACGTCGTTCCTCGGCTGCAACGGTAAACTCAACAGCTCGCTGCGCGGCTCCGGCTCCGTCTCACCTGCCTGGTTCCACCGTGGGATTTCCATTCTATTGTCATCTTCCCTGAGTAAGTCAGGGGTGGGCTCAGGAACCTCCAGGACACTAAATGCTTCAGGGTCACTGTTGTCCTGCAGGACACCGTTCACCTCGCCACTGAGGTTGCTCTCCAGGTCAGGGGACTCTGTGCCTAACTGATCCGCGATGCTGCCCAGACTTGAGGCCACAGACAGCAGGTCTGTGTTTAAGGACTGGGGACTGTCACCAGGAAACTCACAGCAGGGAGTCGACTCAAGGGAACTGTGCCAGGCGTTACTGCTTCCACCTTCTAATTTAAAATAAGAGCGTTTAAAATGAGGTGTGGCACTACGTGGAGATGAGAATTAAAAACCAAAATTTTGGCTTTAAAAAAAGTATATTTTCAATAAATGAAAAATACATGTTAAACTGGCAAAGAATAAATCTCTTAAGTATAAATTATGCCAACACAGGGATGTTTTAAATGGATGCAAACAGTCTACACGCAATGGCTCTGGGGCCTCACTCATGAAATGTTGACTAAGAAAATAAAAGAACAAATGAACCACAGCCCAAATTTTTAAAATTATTAAAATGCTTAGGAAAATGATAGACTTCCTCCAGTACTGCAGCGACCTTTAGCAAAGAGCTCGATGTGCACTGTGGGGGAGACTTACGGGGTTTGACACTGAACCCTTCATCTGGTAGCAAACGCGTCTGGCAGCTGGCACAAAAATGACCCTCCCTGACACCGGTGCGCATCTCGTTTCCACGGCCTCCCCGCAGGCCACAATGTCTCTGGTCTAAGAAGCGGGTACACAAGTAAACCGGCTCTTCCAGCTGAGCCCTGAGAAGTTTCACCCAGGCCCCTTGCTCAGGCTGTTGAGCACACAGGCGTGCCTCGCTGTTTAAGCCTTACGGGTATGCTCTACACGCGCGTGTAATGCACAGCCTGTCTCACACACAGCTCTTTCAAGGAAGGAGCACATTGCTTTCTGAAGGCCCTCCCTGCTGTCCCCGAAAGGGCAATGCCCACAGAGCAGGACCCGGCTCTCCTGGGGCTGCTGGGAGCGGCTGGCGCCAGCGCGGGCCCTGCTGCCGACCTGACGTACCTGCCCGCTTCTTCCTCTTTTTCTTTTTCACTTTGAGAGGCTTCACCACGAGCTCCTGGTCAAAGTCTTCTGAGCTAATGACACTGAACCTGTGCGAGGTGGGCGGGCTGCCCCTGCCCAGCTCCGGTGCCGCCTGGGGCCCGGAGCTGCTGTCGGTGGAGTTGAGTGAGCTGCTCCGGCTCCTGGGCTCGCTGGCCACGGAAGCGCCTCTGAGCCTCGCCTCGCAGACTGTGGCCCCTGGAGGCCGCTCCGCACGCTGCGCAGGGCCTTGCTCTGTGCATCCTGGTGTCTCCAGACCATCTCGCACTGAGAAAGAAGAGTCAGCTTTACTACTGTTTGTCTGAGAGAACGTCAACATGCTCTTAGGTTAGCCTGCCCCACATACCAGCCTGCTGGATTCAGAGTAATGAGCAAAACTCCAAGACTCACACAGAAAATCCCGAGCAATGGTTTTTGCTCTCCAGGGAGCTTATACATCAAAATCGGCAAACTAAGTCACCACAGCTATCTTGCAGACAACTGAACAGGGAGTGCCGCTGAGAATAGAACATCTCTCATTCTCATTCACAAATGACTTATAAGGTGGAGCAGCTTGTCTAAAAAAGAGCTTAATGCTGTGTCATACTCATCTAGTGCTTAGAATACACTTTATTTTTTTTTTAAGGATTTTATTTATTTATTTTTAGAGAGGGGAAGGGAGGGAAAAAGAAAAGGAGAGAAACATCAATGTATGGTTGCCTCTCGCACGCCCCCTACTGGGGACCTGGCCTGCCGCCCAGGCCTGTGCCCTGACTGGGAATCAAACCGGCGACCCTTTGGTTCACAGGCCGGCGCTCCACACTGAGCCACACCTGCTAGGGAAATACATTTTAATACAATATTATTCAACGGGCATTTGAAAAATGTATGTACCAGGTCTGTCCAGAAAGTATCCAGCCATATACTATGAAAAATAGAGGCACTTATTGAAGATTCAAGATACAAGAAACATTGTACATAGGACAATGATGCCTCAGTACCCTTCCAGATAGGCACCTTGGGACTTCACACAGCTCTCCCAATCGCCATCAACTGTCCTATCATATTTTCCTGAATCTCATCGATAATCTGAAATCTTTTCTCTTTCAAAGGTGATTTCAGTTTTGGGGAAAGGCAGAGAAGTTTCAAGGCGTCAAATCTGGGCTGCAGTGGAGCTGAGTCACCTGGATGACTTGCTGTTTCACCAAAAAACACTACATAAAATGTGATGCATGAGAGGTTGCCTTGTCCTGATGAAGCTGCCAGCCACCAGTTTACCACCGCTGTGGCAATTTTCATCATATTTGCTCCCTATTAGCTGTTTGGTCTGGGGGGGGGGGTGCGTGCTCATGATGGACAACGCCTTCCCAATCAAAACACACAGTTCACGTGGTCTTGATCCTGCCGGGATGTTGCTGCGTCTTCTTTGGGTGTGGAAAACCAGAAGACTTCCACTGAGACAGCTGGGCCTTCGTTTCTGGATTGCAGCCATAGACCCACAATTCCTCTCTGGTTAGGACCTTCTTGAGGAAATCTGGTTCATTGTAGCCGTTTGAACCAAGTCATGAGCAACGGCAGCACGATGCTCCTTCTGCTCTGGTAGCAGACGCCATGGAGTGAATTTTGCCATGACAGGTTTCCTGCCAAGACCCTGTGTCAGAATCTCAGAAACGGTAGTTTTTGGAATCCTCAGATCAGCTTTGAGTTCTCACAATGCTGGTCACCAATATTGTAGATGGTAGCCCGTACATGTTTAACATTCTGAGGTGTTCTTGGTGCAGGCCTTCGAGAATGTGGACGGATCGTTTTCAAAAGACTTCCAACTATCTTTGAAGCACTTGTCTCACACTTTTATTTGCACTGCATTCATTGCATTGTCCCCGAAAGCCTTCAAATCATCTGAATACTTTCCACAAAGGAATGGTCAAGAGTGACGCAAAATTTGATGCAGATTCATTGCTTTACTCAATCATTTTTAATGCGATGGCCACACAGCAGCAGACATGTTCACTCAACGGCATCTACCGACCCCACTGACTAGTACAGTGAAGTCGTCATTGTTCATGCATGTGCATCCCAGTTCACTCCCCTTGGCTGCCAGGGTACACTGATGTCACGCAAACCATTCTCAATATACGAACAATGGCTGGACTTTTTTCTGAACAGACCTTGTATACCTGTAACTAAATTTCTCAAAATTCAAGGAGGAAAAGGTAATTTTCTACTAGGGGAAACTCAAGACAGAAGTTCATGAAAGCAGCTAGTGCCCCATCCCAGCGGAGGGCAGAGACAGGAGCGGCTATGGAATGTCATGTCCCGAGCTCTGTCTCATGACTGAAAGCCAGCAAATTTGCACCTCCACGGACTTGTTTTTCTCTCACCACGACACCAGAAGGTGACCAGGGCCAGAATGGCTCCAGCCACAGTCCCTGTTGATCTACTGAGTGCCAGACACCATTCCAAGTGCTGAGACATGGCCACTAACCGAGCAGACAGGATTCCCGCTCTCCTGGGGTCTCAGGGGCAGACTGCAGGCTCCGAGCACATGCTGGGGACCAGCAGAGCAGGACTCAGCCAAGTGAAGACCTGGGCAGGGAAGTGACCTGTAGAAGGTCACACAAGCTAACGGCGATCCTGGTCTAGAGCTTCACTGTCCAGAACCTAAGCCACTAGTTGTGTGGCTGTTTAAATTTAGGTTAATTAAAATGAAACAAAATTTAAAATTCCATTCCTCAGTTGCACTTGCCACGTTTCAAGTACTCAGCGGCCACGTGTGGGCTGTGGCCACCTACTGGACAGTGCAGGTGCAGAGCAAGGGCGGGACAAGGCTGCTCCAACCCCAGGGAGGAAGGATGAGGAAGGGCGGTGGGGGGCCGGGAGACAGGTTTTGCATTTCCACAGGTTTGTTCTAAGAGTCAAACAGAACACCTGTGAACCTGCGCTGTGAACCTCAGAGGCCCCACAGATGGGGGGCTCCGGGGCCAGACAGATGTTCCTGGGGTGCCGCTCACGCGTCGCACTGGCAGTATCTTTAGGGCTCTCATGGCACCTGGCTAAGTCTCAGCTTCCTCAGCTAGACACTCAGTACCTTCCATACGCGGATGATCTGAGGATAAGATCGTGAATGTTAAGTACTCAGCACAGTCTCTTTAACATAGTGAGTACTAGTGAATGAGGGTGAGGGGGCAGAGCAAGGGGGGGCCCGTGTGGCTGCTCTGGTCACCACCAGGAACAGGGTGACTGAGCAGCCCCAAATGTGCCAAGGACAGTGGATGTGCAAGAGAATCCACAGTCAGGTTCTTTTGTGAATTACATAAAGAAAGTCAGAAGCAACAGGATAATAAACAATTCTACAAGCAAGACCTGCACTAAGGGTGAAAGGTATGTCCCAGACGACAGGTTTAAATGTTCTAAAACCTTATGCACATCCAGGCCTCTGGGAGCATTAGTCCCACCCACTGTCCAGAGCATCAGAGGCCAGTCAAGTGGGCGTCGCGTTCCCGCCCCCACTCGCCCGCCCCATGCCGGGCCCACGGAAGCAGCGCTACCGAGGGGAAGGCCCCGTCTGGCGCAGGCCGTGAAGAGGTCGCCTTCGAGGGAAGTACGGTGAACAGCATTTTAAGATCCTGAGAAATCCTCCAGAAGCCTCCTTGTTAAGATAGGCTCCAAGCATTTAACTAGCAAAATGGTAAGTCTTATACATGAAAACCAACCGTATACACACAGTGCCTTTATTACAGATACAAACCTATCGACGCTAGTCCTTCCGGTCTGCTCGAAATTCTTATGATGTTCCTATCTCCCTTTAGGAGAAATATCTCATTTTCGGTGCAGGAAACAGACACAATATCACCTGATCCTTCCAAACCAGCAATCGTGGCCTGTCCAAAAAAAAAAATAAATAAATAAATTAAATAAATAAAATAAAAAAAAAGGAGAGGCAGCTCACAAAACCAGACAATAGTAACAGATCAGAGCACATGAGCATGTGCAGGAGCCCAAATAGGTCAGACGGTCACTGCATTTTGTTTTGACCACTTCATGGAACTTCTTGGGGCACTTCAATGACCGTGAGGTAAAACCTGGCAGACGTGTGACTGGGAGCTGTACTCCTCGCCAGAAACTTCCGTGACTGAGGGGCAGTCTCTCCCCGCCTCTTGGCCGCCCGCAGGGCCACGTCCCCACTGGCCCCCCACGCCCTGTGACAAGGTCCTCCCTGGTGGGACCTGCCCGTCGGCCTCACACAGCTCTGATCTTAAGAAGACACTAAAATGAAGGTTTTTAAACTTTTTTATCCCTACCTGAGGATATTTTTTCATTAATTTTAGAGAGAGGAAGGGAGAGAGAAAACATTAAGCGAGAGAGAAGCATTGATTGGTTCCCTCTGTATGCGGCCTGATCAGGGATGGAGAACACACAACCTAGGAATGTGCCCTGATCGGGGATCAAACCCGCAACCGTTCGGTTATGGGACAACGCTCCAACCGAGGCACACTGGCCAGGGCGAAAGGTTTTGTTTGTTTAAGTTCGTATATCTGACTCTAAAGATAGCTCTATTACCACCCTGATTTAAACAGAAATCACTTCCTACCATGATTTAATGGTGCTGAAAGCTATTGAAGATACATATGGCAACATAACATGTCTCTGTTTGGGGAGAGGGGACAAGCCTGAGTTCACAGTAGAAAGCAAGCTGGAGAGAGACCCCTGTCCCGCTCAGCATCACCCTGGGGAGAGTCTTAGAAGTGATATTCTGTTACTGTTTTTGTCAAACTTGCAAACTTGCCTGTAATACACTCAAGCATTTGGTAGTCAGAAAAAACATGACCGAAACAGACTATAAAGAACAAGCTTCGCCTTGGCTGGTGTGGCTCCGTGGACTGAGTGCTGACCTGTGAACCAAAGGGTCGCCCGTTTGATTCCCAGTCAGGGCACGTGCCTGGGTTGTGGGCCAGGTCCCTGGTAGGGGACGCACGAGAGGAAACACACTGATGTTTCCCTCTCTTTCTCCTTCCCTTCCCCTCTGTCTAAAAATAAATAAAATCTTAAAAAAAAAAAAAAAAAAAAAAGAACAAGTTTAATTTTGTGCTTAATGGCAAAAAACAAAACAAACCCCAAAATAAAAACCCCACAATTTCTTGGCAGAGGGCTGGACTACGCATAGCAAACCAAGTATCTTTTGAAATCTACCAAAATAACCAGACCTTCCCTTGAGCTCCTTGACTGGCCAGAGGGAAAGTGACGCACGGGGGCCTGCCCTGCCCCCATCACTGGGAGAGGCAACCCGAGAGGAGCCTTTAGACCCCAGGAGGCGCTGCAGCCCTGCCACGCACCTGGTTGATGGTGTCCAGAAGGTAAATACTATACTCATTCCAACTCAGCACCCAGCCTTCTTGGAAGAAACAGGAAACGAGCCCCAGGTGTTTCTCAGGCAGGCCGACGCGTCCCCTGTCGAAGGGTTCCAGACGTGGGTACAGCTCGAAAGGTTTGACTCCCGCAGCGAAGGTGTCCTTTAGGATGAACGTGGCCTGAACCGCCCCATGGACGTCAGCCTTCCACAGCCGGAGCCCCGGCCGAGATGCGTACAAGGTCAGGTCGCTTTGCTTACAAAGTCCTGGTATAAAACAAGCACCAAACTTCCCAGTGCTGAAATTAAAAGAAAGGAAGGAAAAAAACAGACACAGACTGATTTAAAGTGATCACTGATATTAACAGGAATTTTTGGGCTAAGCCTAAAAAATGTTGACCTTTTAGAATCCCTTTCTATGTTTCTCTTGTTGACTGAAGCGCACTGTCACCCTGAGCCCAGAGGACAAGGCGTTCCTCTTACACCTCTTACAACAGCCCCAGGTGGGCCCCAGGCCCCACCCCACGCAGCCGTGTGGGCGTTTCTCTGCACGTCAGTCCCCGTAACTCCACCTGTCTGGGCACGGCCCAAGGCGGGCATCCGACTGCTGACGCACGGGTGACTGCTGACGCACGGGTGCCACGGCGTGGCGAGGGCCGGCAGGCTGGCCGCGCCCCCGGACGCCTGCCTGCCCAGCACCCGCCCCCGCCCCCGCCCCGCCCCGCCGCAGTCTCGTTGCCACCGCAGGGCCGCTCGGGGCCGGGGGGGGGGGGCGGGGGGGGGGGGGGGGGGCTCTCCAACAGAGAAGGGAGGAATCCTCGCAGGGCCGCCGCCACCTCGCCTCGTCCTCCCGCCTCCCCTGTCACGCCAACTTCTATCTGGTGAGCCGGTGCGCCAGCCCGCTGCCTTCCAGGTCTCATCGCCTCCATTTTAGTTGTTCGCCTCAGGCGACTGAGGCGCTCCCTTGAGCAAACACTGAGCGAGGCCCTGTGTTACCGGAGACGCTGGCTCGCGCCGTGGCCCTGCCTCACCACACACAGCTCAGCGTGTGTGTGTGAACAGTCACGGCAGCATCCGGGAGAGAGACATCGGAGCTCAGAGAGGTGGTCAAAGAGGAGTACACAGAGGAGACATGCTGTGACCGTCAAATAAGAAGGCAGGAGGTTGGACACTGACAATCGATTCCCAGGTAGAGAAGAGAGGAACGGCTTTCTGGGGAAAGGGACACTCTTGAGCTGGGATGTGCCGGGCAGCTGGTCGGGAGAAGGCACAGAATCTGGGGGAGAGTAGGTAGAGCCGGGCGTGAATCCTCCCGAAGCCTGACCCGGCCACCGCCCACCCACCTGCAGGGGCCCGGCAGCACTGCGGGTGTCGTCCCGGCCGGACAGGAGGACACTGGCTTTAAGGGCTGCGCTCGGCAGGATTCTAAGCTCATAAATAAATTAACCTCGTTTCTTAGTTTTGGTGGAGATGACTTCCAAAAATTAACTGATGGTGGACAGAAAGTACTTTGATTCCCATTATGAGCCACGTGACTATGAAAGGAGTGCTTTCTGGTTAACAAATTCCAGCCCTAAAATAGTGTTTTCTGGTTTTATACATAATGTCCTGTGCCGCAGAGCCCAAATGGGAGAGCAGACTCTGCAAGGGGTGCAGGGAGCGGGCCAGAGCTGTGACTACAGTCTCCACAGCCAGACGCCCGAAGGCCACCCAAGGGGCGCGACAGTGGCACTGCCCCAGAACTTGGCACTGGCTCTGCCCGGGGTGCAGCCGCACTCCGCACACCCTGCACCCGCTGCCGCAGGCAGGCGCTGCCGACGCAGGACGTCCCGAGCCCTGGCCTGTGGGAGACGGGGCAGCAGGCACGGAGAAGGCCCGCCGTAAAGTCATGCCACAGGGACACAACAGAGAGCAAAGCTGTGCTGTGTGTGGGGACGGCTGGGGCCCGAGACTTCCTGGGAGTGACACGTGCTGTTTTGTCCAACTGGAAGAGGTTCAGGCCTGGTCAGAAGAGACCCACCACGTTCATCTGCCACCACCGAGTCCCTCACCAAGCCCCGCCTGTCCCCAACCCACCTCTCCAAAGCCACCAGCTTCTTTCTGAGTCCACCAACATTCCAGGCCCTGGCCTGATCCCAGGCCTCGGCCTCAGACGTTCCCGGGGACCAGAGTGCTCTGCCCACGCCTCAGGCTTTGGCTCCAACAACACCCGCAGAGGCCTTCCCCGACTGCTCCCCGCAGCCTCCTGCCCACCCCCCATGCCTCACCCTGCTTGTCGCCTCCACATGTACTGCAGCCCAAACCCGCATCTTGCCGGAGGGCACAGACCTGTCCCCATCCTGGTGGGCATTCACCCAACAGTGCCAAATGAGCCACCACATCTAGGGGAGGTGGCTGACGCTCTCCTAACCACAATCCCAAATAGCACACAATAGGAAGAGTTGTAAGACACGTATTTGGTGTCAACCGGCTCTCTTGAAGGCTCAGTAAAGGGACACTGATTTGTCTCTGTGTCCTGGATCAGAGCCGGGCACACAGCACGCTGGTCATGGCTGTGCCAGGACCTGACCACAGACGCGCCAGGCGAGGCTCCCAGGGAGGCGCGCAGGCTTCCCGCGAGAGCCCAGAAGGCCAGGTGTGAGGAGAAAGACTGTGGGGTACGAGGCCCAGGTGAAAGGTAACGGGTCTGTGTATCTTTACACTCCACCTCCTTCCAGAGAGTCATAGCACAGCAAGACACGACAGACAAGCCCGGACAGGAGGCCAGGCAGAGCGGACGCCGGGCGAGGGAAGCCAGGGCCAGTGCCGCACAATCCACCGTGCCCCTGGCGGCCGACAGGCGCTCACTGCTCTACGCAGGTCGGACCAGTGACGGGACTGGGGGTGCTCGGCAGGCAACGGGAGCCGAGGGGCAGGCCCGGCAGGCCCTTCATAGCTAAGGGCTGCCACACGGAGCAGAGAACACACTTCCACTGTGCTGCTGGGACACACAGCACACAGGGTGATGCTGGCTCTCCCGCCCCCCCCCCCGCCCCCTGCACCCGGCGACCTCAGCCGCCATCTCCTGTTGGCACCGCCAGCCTCGGCGGGCCCCTCAACACTGGCCGGCCCGCCGCGTTTTCCAGCCAGCCTGCTGTGTGCCCTCCACACACCCGGCCCCTTCTCTCTCCTCCAGCCTGGCCGGTGCCTTTCTCCGGGGGACTCCTCCAGCTCCCGCCCACCCCTCCCAGTTCCCCCCTCCCCCCACCCCCCACAGTGCGCAGAGTCCTGCCAGGGTGCTTCCGAGTGGGACTACGAACCTGCGCCGCCCACGGGCTGCGCCGCCTTTTCCCACACGGCTGGCAGGCGGGGCGACTTGGCCCGGCCTGTCTGGTCACTGGTTTTCTGTCAGGCACCAGGTCAAAGGAGGGACAACCCCTCAGCCTGGAACCCTTTACCCCTTCCCGACCCTCCCCAGGAGGGTCACCCTCCAGACCCTGGTTCCTGTGGCAGAGCGGCTGCACTGCTGACCGACAAAGTCCCCTCTGATGCTGAGGCAGTGTGCCCCAGGCGGGCTGGGGGCCCACTGGGAACCCCAGGCTTAGAGAGGCTGGGGACCTGCACGGGCCAACCGGAAACTTGGGAAAGCTCAAAGTGCCCTCTGTCGCCACCAGGCCGGGACACCTGTGGACTTACCTCTTCCTGGGCTGGGCTCCGACCTGCTTGACAGACTGCTCTTCAGTGTGAAACAGCAGGCTTCTCTGCAAGGTGGACACCAGCAGCACCTTCTGGCTGTAGTCCAGCTGCACAATCGCGGACGGCTCTTCCAGCACCAGGTGGGAGTTGCAGACGCCCTGCAAAAGGCAGTCCCATTACACGCGGCAAAGCTGGAGCTGCCGTAACCTGGCCTCCTCCAGGGCCAGCCCATGCTCTTCCTCTTATTTTTATTTAGGTCAAGTCAAACCTTAAAATGCACACTTTAACTCGCTTTAGATTCAGTGTCAGCCCACTGCCATGGGGTTATTTGGAAAAGTCCTTACTAATGAGAAAACAGTTAATGTTAACATCTACCTCAGGCTTCCTCCAGCTTGACAAAAAGCATTAAAAATTCTGTATAGCCCTGGCTGTTGGGCCTCAGTAGACTGGGCGCTGGCCTGCAAACCAAAGGGTCGCTGGTTCGATTCCCAGTCAGGGCACATGCTGGGTTGTGGGCCAGGACCCCAGTACGGGGCACACGAGAGGCAACCACACATGGATGCTTCTCTCCCACTCTTTCTCCTTCCCTTCTCTCTAATAATAAATATTTTTAAAAACTCCTCAATGGAAAGTTCAGAGAAGAATTCATAAAGACCTAAGCAGAAACATGTACCACGCATATTATTTACTCTATCATAATGGAACATATGAGACTTTCCATAAAATTATTGTGACAACAACCAGCTAAGTTCATGTTACACGTTCCCTCCACAAAGCAATTCTGGGGACATTTTATGCCTGCCAACTGGAAGGGTCAACAAAAGCAGGAATAAATTAAAATTAAAATGGTGCTGAATATGTTAAGGAACAAAAGCTAAGTTCTGGAAGGCATTCTGCTGCTAGCGCAAGCCCCATGTCCCAGCGTCAGAGCTCTGCTGGCTGAAGTGGGGCTCGCCTTCAGTTAAGAAACACACTGAGGGGCTCTCACGTGCCTTTCTGGGGGGAGGGGGAGCCGCAGTCGGACTTGCTGGTAAGCATACATGGTGTGCGACTCACCCGTTTAGACCCACAGTTCTACCACCACCACGATGAAGATACAGATACCCCGTTCCCCTTGAATGCCAAGGAATTTTTTAGGCAAATTTGCCACCCACATTTGCAGTTATGCAAGCAGCAGCTTTCTAGTTTTTGACTTACCTTGCAACAAATGCAATGAAATTTACTGTATTGAAGTTTGCAAAAATATGCATCTTTCCGTGTGTGTGTGTGTGTGTGAGAGAGAGAATCTTACAGAGTAGTTGTGTCTCTTAAAAAAAAAAAAAAAAAAAAAAAAAAGATCAGCCCTGACTGGTGTGGCTCAGTGGGTTGAGCACTAGCGTGCAAACCAAAGGGTCGCCAGTTCGATTCCCAGTCAGGGCACAGGCCTGGGTTGTGGGCTAGGTCCCCAGTAGGGGGCGCACAAGAGGCAACCACACATGGATGTTTCTCTCCATCTCCCCTCTCTAAAAATAAATAAATATAATCTTTAAAAATAAATACAAAAATAAATAAATGGTCAGAGCCCCCATGCAGCCGAGGAACAGCGACCCGCTGGCCGAAGAAACTGCCGCCGGCACGAGGAGCATCCTCTGTGCTGCCAGCAGGCCAGTGCACACAGGGGGACCCTTCACACCCGCCACAGAACACCCTCCTGCAGAGCAGCGGCTCTCACGGTGTGGCCCGCACTCCCTGAGGGTCCCCAGGACCCCGTTCAAGGGCTCTGCGACGTCCAAACAACGTTCATTCTGGTACTAGGCTGTATCAGCCTCGTTCGGGGGGACACGCTGCGGTGGGGGGAGCTGCGGGAGCCCCGAGGGGGCCCTACTGGGCCGGACACCCCACTCCACTCATCTCACCGTGCCCTCTGCCACGCATGTGCCACAAAAGCATGCGTTTCACTAAGAGTGTTTCTGGTGCAGAAAGATGGCAGCGCCCTGAAACCCTGGCCGCGGGCGCACGTGTGCTGTGTGCTGCCCGCTGCGCACGGGAGCGCTCTGTCCTCCCGGGGCAGCAGGTGCCCGTGCGGTCGCAGCGCTGTCGGCGGAGCCAGCTCCGCATACGTCTTCACATACAAAGCCATGGCTATTCCAACGGGGGCGTTCGACAGACACGTACCAGGAAGAACAAAGTGAGCCTGGTCTTCAAAGATGACAAGTGACAGAGTTTGTAGCTGATGATAAAATCCAAGTTTTCAAATGAAGATCAGAATTTGAAACAGTGTATCCGCCCTTGTGAACCTGAGAGATTCCTAGTAGCTAAATAACGGCGATACTAACCAAGGCGATTTCTTCAACGTTGTGTAATTCAATGCGTCAGCACCTGGAAGATCGGCCTGGCCCAGTGGGTCAGTATGTTCTACATGACCAACACGTGATGGGCCAAGGAGCCGATCTGAGTGCAAGACGGACCACGGATTTGATGGTGACAGAGCACGGAAAACTCATCTACATGGTTTTAATTCCTCACCGTAACTAACCTTTACAGAAACTGCTGTTAGTCAATTTGGGGATGGAACTGAAGGAAAATATCTACAACTCTCTAAAACGGCCATGTCTGTGTGAGGCCAGTTTCCTTATACCCTCCAACCGAAACAATGTATTTGCTACAGAGGAATGCAAAATCCAGCTGTCTTCTACTAACCCAGACATGAGATTTACAAAAATGTAAAGCAATGCTATCCTTGTTTATGTTAACATATAATAGGTTTATTATTCAAAATACAACTAATAAATACTTTAAAGCGTCTCAGCCTTGGTTTCTAACAGGCGGCACTTCGTGGGTGTAATGTAACAAACGGCAGCACGACGCCGACTGAACGGGGCCCAGACTCTGAGCGCTGCACGGCCCCTGTTCGGTCGGTGGCGCTGCCACAGGGGTCTCAGGTCGGTTTTGGGTCAGAGGAGCAGAAGCAGCTCAGTCAGCAGTTGCTGACTTCCTATCACGTGCTAGGAACGAAAGCCACCGACAGGAACATGAAAGGACCGTGCCACCGAGGAGTCCAGTCCAGCTGGGCACCGGCAGGCACAGGGCCACACGTGCAACAGGGAAGGCTTTGCAGCAGCAGCTCAGCCTGCAGTTGAGCTCCGTGGGCCATATCAGCTTGTGACTGGGACCTGTGACCGCGTCCCTTGGAGCGGTCTCCCCCCTCCACTGACGGGTGAGAACACTCAGCTCAGGGTGTGCCGGGGTCTCAGTAAAACAGCAAACATGAGGGAAGGCAGGATGGAGGCTGCCTCCAGACTCCCCCGCCGGCCACTCTCACACACGGGGCGCCTCACCGGGCAGGGCTGGCGAGGGTGAACTGCCTGCCCCGAGGGCACTGACCTCCGCCCTCCGTTAGGGTTGGGAAGAGGACTCTCCACTCCTCCAGGCCCTTCAACAAATTAGCAAGGACAGTGGCTTCTTTTCTAAGTTGCAAAAGAGACAACAAGAGAATGAAAAAGTGAATACCCTAGTGGATACAAAGGCCAATCTTTAATCACAGAAGTAGAAGCTTACAAAACATTAGAAAACTCCTTGAAAGAAAATGTTACAAATCACTGAGACTACAGCAGGGTGCTGACGTGGCTACAAGCTGAGTAGCTGGAAATACAATTATGAGTGTCATTTCTCCAAACAGAACGTCAGCAACATTTCTGAAAATAATTTTACCTGGTCCAGATCCAGAGAAGAATAGACAATTTTCCCTTTGTCGTCCCCAGAGAACAGTTTCATCCCATTGGGGCTCCACGCCAGGGCTGTGATGCTGCTTCTGTGAACGCCCATGACATCAAATCTCCGAAGCTGTGAATAAACAATAAAAATGCACTTAAGGGGGGAGAAGGTCAAGCACTGAGAGGCGCAGCTGTGGGGACAAGGTGGGACGGAGCCCTCCGGTCCATGGAGGGAGGGGCTGGGCCCCATCTGCCTATTTTCCTTTAAAACCCAGGGAAGACCCAGGGAACTCTGAGCAGAATTTAAATTGCCCATGTGTGCCTTTTGCCAAGTGTCCTACCAGGAACAAGACTGCCGCCTGATTAGAAGGAACACAGTGTTAAGTTTTTCTGAACTTTCATCTTCTAGGCAGCTGAGGATTTCTCATTTTGGAATCCAGGAGGAAGCTGCCAGGAAGCTCAGCCACATCACGTGACTAGTGCTGACCTGCTTGTTTCTCCCAGGCAGCGAGGACACCAGCTGGAAAACTGCGACCCTCCCCGAGGCGGTGCCTGCGGCCACCAGGTCATCAAAGCAGCTCAGCAGCTTCACCACCGTGATGGACTCCATTTTTCCCTAAAAGAGGAAACATCCAAAAATAAAACCTGTAAGCAGGCCACTCTCAAAACAGAGAGCGTTGCCAGTGGACTGGAAAACTCCATAGGGCTGTAGCCTCTGTGTTGCTGAGAAAATGTATCCAATCCAGAAGGATAATTAAACCTGTTAAAATCCCCTTTTTCTTTTTTGGTTTTTCAGTCTTTGAAGTGACAAAATTAAAAACAGCATTTCTGATGAAGGAAATGCTCATTGCTCAAGGGTGAACATACCAGAGACGAGGAGCCTGGGGTTGGCCCCAGCAGGAGGCGGGCGTGAGAAGGGCCACCCAGCCGCAGCTCTGCTTTCCTCCCTCAGTGCGGGCCGGTCTCTCTGGACTGCAGCCCACGGCCCACGGCCCACGGCCCACGCACATGGCCCGGCAGCAGGGTCAGCGAGACAGCACATCGGAAGTGCTTCACAAATGATTCCTCGTGTGTGTTGGTTCTCAGATCAATAATCAGTACATAACATTAACTCAAGATTAATAGACTGGTTTATTAAGGAGTACATGTCCAGTCCACATAAGTGATCATTTCTCATTTTGAAACCATTCACAAAAGTGACAATGCTTTTGACCTTGCTGACATTTGGCAAGACCCCGTATCTACCACTTTGATCCCTGCTGTCGTCATTTAGGTGGTAACCAGCCTGTCCAGTAGGTAAGCAAACCCTCCGCTCAGGGTACTGAGTCAGCTGCTATGGCAACATAAAGTTAGGTCGTGGTCACCCCTTGAGCTTAGCTGTGGCCACATGAGACAGGCCCACAACCAATGGGGGTGCCAACGACTAAGCTCACTTCCATTGGGGACTTTGGAGCTTTCTGGGGGTTCGCACGGCCCATAGGTCTCCCCAGCACCAGAGAGTGACACAGGGTAAAGGATCTGGGTCCGACGCTGTGGGAAGGAAAAGAGGAGCCCATGGAGACTCTGTGCCGTGTGTCAGTCAGAGGTGACTCGGGGTGGGGGAGGGCCAGGCCGGAAGTGAGGAGCCTCTGTGATCCTCTGCTCCCCCGCAGTGGCAAATGGGACAGGAGGCCCTCTTAGGACCTGGCTAGAGTGACAGTGGCGTCAGCAAGAACCGCATAGCCTGTTGTGTCGTGTGCTGAGTGGGTCCTGGTGCCGGGCAGCTGGGAAGCACTTCTTCACCAGTGTCATCTCCTGGCGTCCTCGAACAGGCACGCAGGTCGGCGCCACGGTCATCCTCATTGTACAAAGGCTAAGGGCCTTGCCTGAGGTCCCATGGCCCCAGGGGGCCTCTCAAGAGACCCTGCTTGGCCTCACTGCCCTGCACTTTCTGCGAATGAGTCCACAGGCCCCGCAGACAGAAGGCCAGGGAGGCTGTTGGAGAGGAAGGAGAGGGAAGCATGTGCTCACCTGGAATATGCGTGAGGTTCCGTGAGCAGAATCCGCTGGTGCCGCTTTGAGGGGAGAATGTGACAGAACTGGGCATTTGTAATTATAAAATCTGACACTACATCAGGAATCAAAACCATTACCTGGAAATCTTGCCACGTCATAGCACAAGCTTACGACAGCGTGAAATGTTTCTGTGTGAATGGTTTTGAAAGAAAACTCATCCTCAGTTGGGCTGGAAGCCCGAGCACCTGTGTGCTGAGCTTATACACACGCTGTTAAATAAAACAACATACAGGTCTCAGGTAACGCTATTTAATATGCTCGTTAATAAGTGTTACAGTTCTTGACTTAAAGACGAAGTCATCCCAAGAATCAGATTATTCACACTTAACTACATTTCATATAGAAACAAAATATGAGGCTTCAACTTCTAATAGTATCAGTGTAGCTATTCCCAAAACATGTCTCTCCAAATACCTAGAAATGCTGAGTAAGATGCAGAAAACATCCTTTCAAATGCACAGCTGATCTCTACAAAGTAAAAAACATCTACAGCAGCCAAAAACCAGGAGAATATTGCCAAGCCAGAACAGAAGCCAGCCCTGAAGCCGCAGCCCTGAACACCTGGCCTGCACGTGGAGCCTTGGTATTCCGAGCTGAGCAGGTAATGAACACAAGGCTTCAGGCCAGGTGAGGTGGGGAGCTGGAGCCAACACCCCTGCAAAAGCCTGAGCCCCTGAGGACCCACCCGCAGTGGACGGGGACCGAGGGGCAGACGGGTTTGCTGGCAACGGAGTCGACAAGGAGCTCCATCTCATCGCAGGCCCTGCCGGGAGTGCACAAAGAGAGGCTCTTCCTAAGGACCTGCAACCATGGGCCTGTCCACTCAGCATCAGAGCTTGCATTTTCCTTCCTTTCCACGCAGGAGAAGCTCCGCGCCAGCAATTTAGTGGACGCACTTTCGTGTGAGTGGCGCGCCCAGGTGCCTGGCAGGGCGAACACAAACCCCGCCGGGGCCCAGGGCCAGGCCAGCTCCCTCAGCGCCGCACATGGCAGGACCGGCTGTGCGGCTCGCAAGGTGAACCGACCACAGGAAAGCAGCTCCCACGAGGAAGGGTCAACTAGGAAAAGCAGTAGCAGAAATGGGCGGCCCCTCACCCTCAGCCAGTATTTCACTTAGACTGGAGAGACCCAGAACATAAAAAGAAATATGCTTAAAGGTTTAAAAGAAATATAAAAGGAAACTGAAACATAAGAGCAAGCAACTACTGGAAATAGTCAAATAGAACTGAAAAACAATCAGAAGAACGTAAAACCTTAGTGGTGGATTAAATAGCAGATTAGTCACAGCTGAAAGAAAATACTGAACTAGATGACAGATCTGTGCAATGGAAAGATAAAAATATGAAAGAGAAGAGTCATGGAGGATAGAATACAAAGATCCAACCTATACCTAATCCGGATGCTAGAAGGCAAGAAAAGAGAGGAAAAGAGAAGGCAGTATCTTCAGAGATGAGGGCTAAAAATGATCCAAACTGATGGAAGACCTATACCCTTAGGAGCACAAGCCGGAACAAGAGTCATGGAAAAAAAAAAATACACACATATCTATCTTGCAGTGAGACAAAACCCTCAAAGTCAAGAAGACAGTATGTCATAAAAAGGCAAATAAGCCTATATGAATAATTATTAAAAAGCAGACTTCTTAATAGTAGCAAGCAGTCCAAAAAGATAGTGAAATATGATCTACAAAGTGCTAGGAGAAAAAACTGTTAGCCTATATGCTATACCTATCTAAACAATTCAAAAACAGAGAGACAGCCAAACAAAAAAATCAAGAGTACTTACCACGAAAAGACCTCAATACAAGAACTACTGAAGGGAATAGTCCAGAAAGAAGGAAATGGTAGCAAAGGGAAGAATTGAGATGAAACAAGGAATGATGAATGGAGAAGTTGGTAAAAACATGAGGAAATCTAAACAATAACTATAAAACACAATAATAATATCCAATTTGAGTAGTAAAAAATAGAATTAAAATATTAGACAGTTACCTCTATGATGAGAAAGGTCAGACAGAGACACCATAAGAAAACTACAGTTGACCCCTAAACAAGGTGGGGGTTGGGATGCTGACCCCCACCCTCCCCAATGCAACTGAAAGTTCATCTATAACTTCTGACTCCCCAAAAACATAACTAATAGCCTACTAT
This sequence comes from Pteronotus mesoamericanus, assembly GCF_021234165.1. Classification (NCBI taxonomy): domain Eukaryota; kingdom Metazoa; phylum Chordata; class Mammalia; order Chiroptera; family Mormoopidae; genus Pteronotus; species Pteronotus mesoamericanus. The sequence continues at coordinate 1,944,533 of NW_026555082.1, read as the reverse complement.
TGACAAGAAGGCTTTCCAGTAAACCGTTGCTTATATTTTGTTATATGTTATATACTGTATTCTGACAATAAAGCTAAAGAAAGTAAAATGTTATTAGAAAGATCGTAAGAGAAAATATATTTACAGCGCTATACATATTTTGGGGGGGGAAAAGTCTGAATCAACCAGCCCTCATCCAGGGGTCCGCTCAGTCTTGCGCAGCACTTCAAAAATACCTTTGCTGCTCCGGTTACTTAGGGACTTGCAAGGACGTCCAGAGCCCTGTGCTGGGAATGGGGTCAAAGACCAAATACCAGAAAGAGAGAGACTCCTAATGCTCTTATCGCTTAGAATCGTAAGGGGCGTTTAGGAGCCCTGTGCCAGGAACCAGCAACAGAGACCTAGATCTGCACATATTTTTTCTTAGTATTTCACAACTGATGCAAGTTAAAGGACCCATATTGAAAACCCTTGAGAAACTGCTGTAAAAATAAAACACTGCCTACCAAAACATAGTGCACATAAAATAGAAATATGAAAAAAACAATCCAAAAGGCAGTAGTAAAAGAAAAAGAATACAAGGTATAAAAATGAGTAGGATAAGTAGAGAATGATGACCAAGACGGTAGACTTAACCATCTGTTCTCAACTAGGGGCAGCTCCGCCTCCCCTGGCACCGGGCCGCTGGGCAAGCCTGGAGGTCGCTGCAGCTTGGGAGGCACTGCTGGGACCTGGTGGGTGGAGCCAGGGATGCTGCTGAGCATGCTGCAATACAGGACTGTGTCCCCACGCCCAAAGGCTGACAGCATCAGGGTTGAGAAACCTTGACTTAAGCCCAACCACATCAATAATCACATTAAATATAAACGGTCTAAATATGCCATTTAGAAGGTTGAGCTTGTCATCCTGGATACAAAAGTAGAACCCAACTTCAGGCTACCTACTTTAGATATAAGGAAATGCATTTTAGATATAAAAGCATAAAAAAAGTAAGAATGGAGAACATATACCATACAAACTCTAATTATAAAAAAGCGGGAGTAGTTATGTTACTACCAAAGGATTATTATCAGAGATTAAAAAAAGACATTTTATAGTGACAAAGGATTAATTCAACAAGACAAAACAATCTTTAATGTACAGGTATCTAATGAGAGAGCTTTAAAATCCAAGTGCATGAAGCAACACAATGGTGTGAATGTGCTTAATGACATTGAACTGTATACTCAGAAGTGGTTAAAATGGTAAATTTTATGTTATATATATTCTACCACAATAAAAAATGTACCTGAAACAAAAGCTAACTGAACTGAGAAAAATAAACACACACTTTTGGTTGGCAATGTCAACACTCCTCTCACATAAATTGACAGAACAAGCACCAAAAACATCAACAAGGCTGCAGTAGTCCTGAGCGGCTGGACTGCATGGATTCGTGTCCACTGAGAGGCAGGGCCTGGCCCGGAAGCAGATATGCAAGGCAGTGACTGAAGGAGGCAGGGACAATGGCCAGGTCGCAAGGCAGGGTCTGCAGGAGGCAAGGAGAGGGCGGGAAGGACGGCTGGAGAGGCCAGCCTCGGGCTGCGGTGCACTGTGCAGAAGTTTTCGCCCCATCAGCGGGGCACCTAGGCCAAAGCCGCCCGTCGGAGTGCCCTGTTCGCAGGCATGAGTCTGCCTGCCTGGGGTCCCAGCAGCACGCGGGCACTGGCGGCGGCAGCAGGAGGAAGGATGGCCCGGAACAAGCATGGTGGTGGGCCGAGTGCCCACCAGCCACGGCTCCCCACAGGAAAATAACTGAATCAGGTTACTAGCAGGTGACACAGTAAAAAAGACATTGTCAAACATTCTACTAGATTTAAAGGGATCAAATATTTGAAGGCTGCTTTTCATGACTGAATCAGGATGCACAAAACCTCTTTCAGGAGAGCCAAACACTCCAGGCTAAAACCCACTCTTAATCTCTCTTTTAGCAGTTCTTCTATTTCATAAAGCAATCCTCCACTTAACACGTTCTTTAAAAACGGGAATCTCACTGCACTGCCTTCATTAAAACGCCACCCCAGCATCGCTTCCCACACAGGTCCGCCAGCAGAGGTGGGCCTCACACCAAACAGCCGCCAGGTCCAGTGAGACGGGCAGCGAGGTGGGGTTACGCCGTCAAGTGCTTCCCAACAGCTTTGCTCTGCCTAGCGTGGGGCTGCTTCCAGGGGGTCCCACGGCCTGGGAGAAGGCGCCAGGCCATCAACAGGAACAAGCACCGCCGGCACTGACACACAGGTGCAGGCGGCCATGGGAGGACGCGGTCTGCTCCAACAGGTACAGGGGGGGGGAAGGCGGGCAAGGCCACCGCCCTCGGGGTGCCTCACGGCCCGGCACTGTCCTTATTCTCGTTTAAACGAAGCAAAGAGGATCACACACACACGATGATTCACAACGTAACTATGTACAACAGGCTAAGGAGCTATCCCACACGAGCCCCTGCAAGGCCCCCCTGCTCGGGAAAGGGAACGCCAGGGCAGCCCCGAAGCCCTCGGCGCCCCTCTCCCTGAACGCGCCCGGCCACCGTCACCGCTCTGGAACTGGGACTGCTCACGGCCTTGCCCGGTTCAGAGCTTTACCACATGCGCATGCAACCTCACACACACAAGTGTGCAAGTGTGCTTGACAGTCACACGGGGAGTCAGCACATGCAGGGGTGGCCTCCACCCTTCCCGTCCCAGATGCTCAATCTCTTTAGCGTCCTGTTGTTGATTGGCCTGCGAGAAGTGGAAGTTTAGCCCCAAAGCCCACTTACTACAGATTATTGTACAGTGAACAGAGGGCCCATAGATGCTCAGGCAGGCGAACTACACACTCCCCGCCCCACGGCGATGGACGTGGGAGCGGATTAGTCCAGAGGCCGCTTGCCGGGCACGGAGCGGTTTCTGATGGAACTCCCGAGGCGTGGGGCCAGCATGCTGAGGCTAGGGGGCCACGCCTCACAAAGGGACCCCCTCACCCAGCTGCCCAGGGAATCTGGCCTGTCTGACAGCAGACTACCTACCTCCTCTGTCACGCCCCCTTTTCTTTTGCTGAGGGGACAGCGAGCCTTGTTCTGGCCCGGGAGTCGCTCTGCTGTCTCTGCCAGGAGACTGTCCTGTCTCAGAGGTGATGTTTTAGCGCTCTTCTGTCTCCCGCATTTCTAGCTTCCTCAGGGGCACGTCTTGTTGCCTGACTGTGGCAACTTTACTTCCGCGCACAGAAATCCAATAATCAAAACACTTAAAAGTTTGCTTGGAAAGGAGCCAGGAATGGTTTCCTGGACGAATGCATCACCATCAGGACAGCATGTAGCCCACCTTCGCAGGCTCCTGGCAGGCAGCTTTCCCTCCATGCCCAGGACAAAAGTGTACTAGGGGACAAAAGTGCACCAGGAAAGTGCTCTCTGTGCGCAGGATCGCGGGAACTGGGAGGTTGTACAAGCTTTCTTCAAGAGGCTCTTGGGGCATGGCAAGGTCAGCCTGCAGCAGAAATTGCTGGCACGTCAACATGTCAAATAACCAACAGGTCTGAATATTTTAAAATATTTAAGAAGACTGAAATAAGATATGAATTCATTAGGTTTATAAGAGCTGTTTCACTATTTTCCTCCTTTTACTAACAAAGAACCACAGTTTTAAGCTTGAATATTTATACAACTTTTTCATGATCTAGAAGTCAGTCAAAGGCATCTGCTTTACCGGAATGCCTTCCTTAACTCCATGGTGTGTGCGAGCTGGGTAGGGACTGTCCCGCGGACTCGAGAAGTCTCAGCAGTCAGGAGGCCAGGGAGTGACACCTTTAAAGCGCTGAGACAAAAGAACCACAGACCGAGGTAAGGATCCAATTTCATTTTCCCCCGCATTCCCGTCCAACCATCCCACACCACTTATTGGACACACACCTTGGCAGGTATCCGAGTGTTCACACACATGGGGTTTTCTGACTCCCCTGCTCTCTTCCAATGACCTCCCTAACTAATCCTGTGCTAGGGCCACAGCGCCTGAACCCCTGAAGCTGTCTTTGTGAGTCTTATAACCCTGGAGGGCAACTTCTCCCATCTTGTTCTTTGCCCCCAGTATCTTGACTCTTTTGGACTCATTACAATTCCATATACATTTTAAGTCACCCTGCCAATTGCCATGAAGAAAAACTTCTTGGAATGAAGTCGAACTTATGTCAATTTAGGGAGAATGGGTATCTCCCAGCCAAGTACTAACCAGGCCCAACTGTGCTTAGCTTCCGGGATCGGATGAGATCGGGCTCATGCAGGGTGGTACGTCCGTAGACTGGACATTTAACAAAACATAATTTTACTGCAGGCCACTGTAAAAACATTCGGAAGCTCACTCCCAGCAGTGAATGAGCCGAAGCAATGCATGACGGGAACACTGGCGGAACCCTGCGCCGCCGCGCGGCTCGGCCTTCTTCATCTCACAGCCCACGTGAGCTAATTACTGAAACCCTGTGGCACACCAGAAATTTATTGTTTGCCAATCTGACCAAAAAAAAAAAGTGTAATTTTGACTCATTACTGGATGGCTATTGTGCTGGCTGTTGTCATTTTTTTTTTTTTTTTAGATTTTATTTTTAGAAAGAGACAGAAAGGGAGAGAAACATCATCTGGTTTCCTCTTGTACGCACATTAACCAGGGATTGAACCAGCAACCCAGGCATGTTCCCTGACCACGAATAGAACCAGTGACTTTCAGGGCTGTTGTCATTTTTTAAATTTGACAATCCAAGGGAAAAGCGGTCAGCGCCCCTGACTTAGTAGTCAGGTACTGCGTGTTTTAAAAATTCTCGTAGCACCCCAGTGTGCTGTGGCACCCAGGCTGAAAAGCGATGCTGTTTTGTAATGCTACTGACACACCAGAATTTAGGTGTCAGGATGCTAATCGACGGACCTCAGGGTTCCCTCCACAAGGAAGACGAGGGAAGCACTAGGAAACGTACCTCTGGCTGATGTGATGAGAGGAAAAACTCCCATTTCTGCATCACTGTTTAAAATATACTAGGTATGGCCCTGGCAGGTGTGGCTCAGTGGATTGGGCATCATTCTGTGAACTGAAAAGTCGCGGTTGGATTTCTGGTCAGGGCATGTCCCTGGGTTGCGGGTCTGGTCCCCTGGGGTGCAAACAGAAGGCAGCCACTCGAAGTTTCTCTCTCACACTGATGTTTCTTGCCCTCTCTCCCTGCCTTCCCTACTCTCTAAATCAAAATCAAAATCAAATATAAAAATAGACTAGGTATCATGTACACACACACAGTACACATACACACTAGGTGCAAGTCAGGCAAACATTTACAACATTCTAAAGCACAAGCTTTCTAACAGGAATGTCGGCATGGCGAGCTGTTCGCTCTCTTCAGGTCTTTGTTTGGCAGCTCCTACTTAAAACTGGATCAGGTCCTGGCTGGTGTGATTCAGTGGATTGAGCCCTGGCCTGTGAACTGAAAGATCACTGGTTCGATTCCCAGTCAGGGCACATGCCTGGGTTGCAGGCCAGGTCCCCAGTTGGGGGCCTGCAAGAGGCAACCAACCAACAATTCTCTTGCACATCAATGTTTCTCTCCCTCTCTGAAAATAAATAAAATCTGTAAAATAAATAAATAAAATCTTCTGAGACTGGGCCAGCCCTGCAGGCACTCATCATCCGTCTCTGGTTCACCTTCCCCGCAGCCTGTCTCCTGCCTGCCTGTTCCTCCTGCTCCTGGCTCTCCCCACAGACGCCCAGCTCCAAGCAGGCAGGGACCTGGCCTGTTGTGCTCTCTCCTGCATCTCCAGGACCTCACTTGGGCCTGGCACATGGTGAGCACTGGACAAATACTTATACTTACAGATGAGTGCAGAGGGACAGAAAGTGTGTCAAAGTGGCAAATGAGGAACAGCCTGGCTGTGGTTGGAGCACAGAGTTTAATGGCAAAGCCTTGAAATTTCAACAATCCACTGAGTGCTAACAAGAGAGATCATAGATCACATTTAATTTCAAAACAGAATATTAGAAACTCAGGTTAAGTTGTCTTTGGATGAAATAAGTCTCATCTATTCTTACGTACGAGGTCATTTGTCCGGAAAAAGTCCAGCCATCGCTAATGTAATGAGAACGATTTGCATGACACTGTATAACCAGCAGCCAAGGACAGTGGACTGGAATGTACACGCATGAACAATGACACCTTCACTGAACTAGTCAGTGCAGGCAGTAGGCACCATTGAGTAAGCCTGTGTAGTACATACGGCTATGGCATTCAAAATGACGGAGCGAGCAGACCAATGAATCTGCATCAAATTTTTATATACATATATCATTGATTATGCTATTAGTTGTCCCATTTTTCTCCCCTTTATTCCCCTCCACCTGTACCCCTCCTCCCACCAACATGCCCCACCCTGTCCCTTAGTTCATGTCCATGGGTCACACATATAAGTTCTTTGGCTTCTCCATTTCCTGTACTATTCTTAACCTACCCCTGCCTATTTTGTACCTACTATTTATGTTTCTTATTCCCTGTACCTTTTCTCCCATTCTTCTCCCTCCCCCTCCCCTCTGATCTCCATTTTTGTGATTCTGTTCCTGTTCTAGTTGTTTGCTTAGTTTGCATTTTTGGTTTTTTTAAGTTCAGTTGTTGATAGTTGTGTTTGTTGTCATTTTACTGTTCATGGTTTTTGATCTTTTTTTCCTTGATAAGTCCCTTTAACATTTCATATAATAAGGGCTTGGTGATGATGAGCTCCTTTAACTTTTCCTTATCTGGGAAGCACTTTATCCACCCTTCCATTCTAAATGAGAGTTTTGCTGCATAGAGTAATCTTGGGTGTACGTCCTTGTCTTTCATGACTTTGAATACTTCTTTCCAGCCCCTTAGTGCCTAAAAGGTTTCTTTTGAGAAATCAGCTGGTAGTCTCATGGGAACTCCTTTGTAGGTAACTGTCTCCTTTTCTCTTGCTGCTTTAAGATTCTCTCCTTAAGATAAGTCTTTAATCTTGGGTAATGTAATTATGATGTGCCTTGGTGTGTGCGTCCTTGGGTTCAACTTCTTTGGGACTCTCTGAGCTTCCTGGATCTCCTGGGAGCCTATTTCCTTCTCCAGATTGGGGAAGCTCTCCTTCATTATTTTTTTCAAATAAGCTTTCAATTTCTTGCTCTTCCTCTTCTCCTTCTGCACCCCCATGATTCGGATGTTGTGATGTTTAAAGTTGCCCTGGAGGTTCCTAAGCCCCTCCTCATTTTTTTGAATTCTTGTTTCTTCATTCTGTGGTGGCTGAATGTTTATCTCTTCCTTCTGCTCCCCATTGTTGATTTGAGACCCAGTTTCCTTCCCTTTACTGTTGGTTCCCTATATATTTTTCTTTATTTCACTTTGCATAGCCTTCACGTTTTCCTCTATTTTGCGGCCATACTCAATCATTTCTGTGAGAATCCTGATTACCAGTTTTGAACTGTGCATCTGATAGGTTGGCTATCTGTTCATCGCTTAGTTCTATTTTTGGAGCTTTGATTTGTTCTTTCATTTGTGCCACATTTCTTTGTCTCAGTGCACCTGCTACATTGGAAGGGGCAGAGCCTTAGGTATTCACTAGAGTGGGGCCACCCGAGTCGCTGAGTTGTGATGATGTATGTGGGGAAGGAGTCCAAGAAGAAACAATGATGCTTGCTCAGCTCTCGGCAGGCTTTCAGTCACTTCCCTCGCTACCCACAGGCAAACTGGGCCCTTCTGGTGCTGATTCCTGGGTGGATGGGTTTGTGTACATTCTGGGACCCTATGGGTCTCTCCAATGGACTCTCCTGCGAGCCTGGGAGTTTCTCCCCACTGCCACGTTCCTTGCAGGTTTTTTACAGCCAGAGAGAGGTTTTGAAGCTTTCTTTTCCCCTGCTGGATCCCTGGGTTGTGTGGTCTGTCTTGCTCCCCAGCTGTTCCTCCTGGTTTATCCGCACACAAATGTGGGACTGCCTGGTCCACCAGCCACCGCCTCGCCTGTCCAGTCCTCCAGCCATAGCCTTGCCACGTGTCCTTTCTACCCCGGATACCCATCTCCCCTCTCCTACTGGTCTTGGTGAATGTTTCTTTAGCTCCTTGGTTGTTGGACTTCCATACAGTTCAATTTTCTGGCAGTTCTGGTTAATTTTTGTTTTTAAATTTGCTGTCCTTCTTTTGGTTGTGTGAGGAGGCAACATTTATCTCTACCTATGCCTCCCTCTTGGCCAGAAGTAATGTGCATCACATTTTTAGTTAAGCTTGAACAATCCTCTGTGGGAACTATCGGGATGATTCAGAAGACTGCAGCTATGGGCAACTAGTGATTGGCAGCTTCATCGTGACAACACGCCTGCTCACGTATCACATCTCGTGCAGAGTTTCTTTTTAGCAAAACTAAAAACTAAATCATTCAGGTGACTCAGCCCCTCTCTAGCCAGATTTGGTGCCCTGTGACTTCTGGCTTTTCCAAAAACTAAAATCATCTTTGAAAGGGAAGACATTTCAGAGGGGCAATGAGATTCAGAAAAATGTGATGGGGTGGCTGATGGCAACTGGGAGCACTGCGTGAGGTCCCAAGGTGTCTACTTTAAAGGAGACTGAGGCATCAGTGTCCCATGTACAATGTTTCTTGTATCATGTTTCTTCTTCAATAAATGTCTCTATTTTTCATAATATGTGGCTGGGTTACTTCTGGACAGACCTCATATGTCACAGCCATCTGTTTAACAAGTGTATGACATTTTTGTGCTTATTATTAACTTCTCACAACACTTCTTCGTGCTTTTGGCACTCACTAGGAAGAATTTCTTGTGTCTCCATCTGCTCTCTCCTCCTAACTTGTGTAGAAAAAGAAAGGGTTTCCAAAAGCATTATTCTTGAAAACACATGCCAGAATCTATTTATCACACATAAGGACGGCTTTCTATTCAAATATGCTTTTTGGAACCACCACCAAAAACTCTTTAAGGGACTAAGCCCTGAAGCCAAAGGTTAGTCAGTCGAGAACTGAAACCCCCGGGGCTGGCACGGCTACTCTACAGTGTTAGGCGTCAGAAGAGCGGGTGCCTTGGGCAGGAGTATGGGCTGGGAGGTGGCACCAGGGAATCTGCTGAGCTGCTGGAAATGTTCTACATCTTGATCTGGACAATGAGGTGGGTGTACACACATATAAATTCATCAAGTTGTATACTTGAGGTTAGTAGACTCTATGTAAATTATACTTCAATTAAAATGTGAAAAAACACATGAGGTAAAATACAGGTGCCTGGAAAGCCTGCTGTAACTTAAATTTGTTGAGGTGTGATTTACGACCCAGAATCTGGTTGGTCTTAGTGAATGTCCCATGTCCACCTGTGAAGAATGTATACTCAGCTGTCATCATTGGGTGGAGTGTTCTGAAAACATCAGTTAGATCATGGTGGTTGATTGTGTTACTCAGTTCTACATTCTTGTTCATTTTCTGTCCACTACTTCTATTCCTGAGAGATGGGTGTTAAGTCTCCAAATATAATTATGGGTTTCTCTATTTTTTCTTTCAGTTCTGTCAGTTTTTGATTCATGTACAAAGGAGCTCTGGTGTTAAGGACATAAACATTTGGGACTACTGTGTCTTTTTGGCTAACTGACCCTTTACCCTATGTCGTGTCTCTCTTTATTCCTGGTTATTTCCTTGCTTAGACTACTTTGATATTAATATAGCCATTCCAAATTTCTTCTGACTAGTGTTTACATGGTATATCTTTTTCCATCTTCTTACTTTTTACCTTCCTATACTGTTAACTTTAAACTGAATTTCGAGACAACATATAGTTGGTTCATGATTTTTTTCCATTCCAAAAATTCTGTCTTTTAGTTGATATGTGAGATAATTTCCATTTAATATAATTTTTGGTACATTTCAATTTAGACCTATCATTGCATTTGTTTTCTGTTTGTTCCTTCTGTTTTTCCTTCTTCTGTTTCCACTTTCTTGCTTTCCTGAGTTATGTTAACATTTTTTAAAATTCCGTTTTGATATATCTAGAATCATTTTTACTGTACCATGCTGTCAGGCTGTCTTAGTGGTTGCTCTAGGGACTACAGCGTCACCTTTGCAAGTAGGATGTAGAGACCTTATTACCATGTAGGTCCCTGACTCTTCTCTATTTTGTTAAAGTTGTCTCATACATTACTACATCTATAACACATTAAAAACCTGACCAGACAACATATTTTTAAATTTTTTCTAGCTGTCAAATATATTTGAAAGAACTCAAGAGGAGAGAACTAGCCTACTATATTTATCCAGATTACTCTTCTTCCTTCATTACTGATGCTCCAGTGACTTTAGAGGAGGCCTGCTGGCACCAAATCCGTTAGTCTTCCTCCACCTGAAAGTATTTGTATTTTGCCTTCTTTCCTGACAGATGTTTTCACTGGGTAAAGAATTCCTCGTTGACAGTTTTCTTTCAGTAATTTAGAATGCTGTGCCACTGTCTTCTTGCCCCCATGGTTTCTGATGAGAAATCTGCAGTCATTCCAATCACCTTCCCCAGAGGTAACGTGTCATTTTTCTCTGGCTACTTTTAAGACTTTTCTTTGTTTTTACTCTTTAGCGGTTTAATCATGATGTGTCCAAGCACAGATTTCTTTGGTTTATCCTGTTAGGGGTTTGCTGTTAGGTTCGCAAGTCTTTCTGGTTAAGTGTTTGAAATATTTGAGAGATTTCAGATGAATTAACTAAATTCATAACTAGAGTTATAAAGATGAACTATGTAATGGTCTTAAATGTTTGGGAAATTTGATCAGTCAAATCCATACGCTATTAATCAAAGAAAAGAAATAGCATAGTTTTAATTTTTATATAAAAATATTAATATAAACTCTAGAGCCAATCTGCCCAAGTTCAGACAATAGTGCCACCATTCACTAACTCCTGACCTTGGGCACGTCCCTTAACCATCCTATGCCTCAACTATCTCCTGGTAAAATGGGGATAAAAACAACACCCACCTGAGAGAGTTTTTGTGAGCGTGAGATGAGCTCATACATGTATGTAAAGGTTAAATAATGCCTGGCATATAGTAAGTGCTACTGCATGCAAACCAGTTTTCTTATTTTAAATTGAGTATAGAGGCTTAAGAAAAACTAACTTTTAAATTAAGACTTTAAAAAGCTGAATATTGATTCAAATACAGATATTTGGAAACATTTCTCTTAAACACAACAGCTTTGCCCTAGTCTGTAAAAGCCCACTAAGGCCATGCGGCAGGAGCTGCAACTCCGTCACCTTTGAGTCTCTCTCAATAAACAGCCAGAGATATCACCTAAATGGGTGTATCCAATGATGGCCATGGATACTCGTGCCTCCCACACCTATAATACAGAGACATGCCCAAGTGAGGCAAGGCCGAACACAGGTTGGTCAGGACCCCAGAGCGGGAGTGATCTTGTTTACGATGCACAGGTTCTGGCAGCTAGCCAATATTGATACGAGTCCTTTTTTCATAACAAGTTCAACAGAATAATTAGGGATTATTCAAGTAAATCTATCAAGGTATTTTAAGAAACAAAACACTTGGAAAAAATACCTACTTCCAAAGTTTCCTACTAGGTACTAAACACCAAATGTTCACATTTAAAGTGATGCTAGATTTTTGGAGGCAGGAAAAAAAGTTAAAATCACCAATGTTTTTAGCTATATTCCACCTCAATTAAAGATGGTTTTAAAGTATTATTTGGGTGAGACTCTACAGCCATATTCTAGAAAATCTCTAGAAAATCGGCAGCCCACTGCCCCATGCCAGAACGCACGAGCACGTTAACTACCCGTCGGGGCGCAGAGGGTGGCGGGACTCACCTCGAAGTTGTACTTCCTCATCTGGCCCAGGCGCCGGCAGTACAGGTAGAGCATGCCGGTGCTGCTGCCCACAGCGATGTAGTCGCCGCTGCTGTCGAGGGCCGTCAGGTAGACCGCCACAGAGCGGAAACCCTTCTGGATCTTCGTGGGAATGGCGTTGAGGAGGTAGTACAAAGGGCAGAACTCCCTGAACATAACAGGCTCTGCTGTGGACTCCATGGCCAGGGTGCCCACCGACGGTCTTTTGGAAGGAAAAGAAGCGGTGACTTGGCATCTGGGGAAACCTGGGGGCTGGAGAGGGAGGCGTGGTCATTCTCACTGTCTAGTCATGCCAAAGGGAAGTTATCTTTAACAGTGGGGCCCTGGCTGGCGTGGCTCAGTGGACTGAGCACAAGCCTGTGAACCAAAGGGTGGCCAGTTCGATTGCCAGTGCAGGGCACAGGCCTGGGTTGCAGGCCAGGTCCCCAGCAGGGGGTGCACAAGATGCAACCACTCATTGATGTTTCTCTCCCTTTCTTCCTCCCTCCCTTCCCCTCTCTAAAAATAAATAAATAAAATCTTAATAGTGGGAACAAGGAACTTTGGGTGGGTAAAAATTACAGCTGGAGCTTAAACATGAAGTAAACCAGCTGTCATTCGAACCACCTTTTTTTTTTTTAGCATTTTAATTCAAAATGCCCTTAACTATGTATTGGCCCCTGTAATTTATATTGTGATAAATACTGTGGAGGGGTGGAAAGAATAGTAAAAACAGATCTTATTCTCAAGTAGCTTATGATGTAGCCAGGGAGGCAAAGAAACTGAAAATTTTCAACCCACATGGGACTAGGTGTGAACCTGTGGGTCTCGGTGAAAGGGAAGAGTGGTGTGGGTCTGAGAGTGGGAAGGCTTCGCTGGGGACAACCTCAACTGTGAAGCCACCAGGAAGGACACTGCCCTAGGAGGACAGGGAACCAGTCCCATGGCAGAAGCACACTAGGTTGAGAGGGTGCCCGGCAGGAGGCCCGCAGCCTCCTCGGCACTCACAGCCTCGGCCAGAGCATCTCCCCTCTGCTCCTCCCTGAGACCCACAGTTCTGAGCTCTTTGGTTTCAACGCTTCCCTCAACAGATACTGTGTGCCCACACAGCACACTGTAACATATGGATGCTCCATCACTCATTCAACCCTCACCCTGCCCTACAGGATAGGCGGCGGCCCCCCTATACTGTTAGATGAAGGTGCTGAAGGCCAGAGGCTCACAAGACTTGCCCAAGACCATGAGGCTGAGGTGTGAGTCTAGGTCTGCCCCCTCCAAGTCCTGGGCCCTTTCCAAGGTCACTGGCGCAGCTCTGACAGAAAAGCAACAGCTACAGGTGGATGCTCTGTGCCTGCACAGATCTGGAGGGCATTCTAGCCCGTTAGGTCCATGGAGGTTTTCAAGTCCCTCTAGCAGAAACTTCTGGGGATACCGGGTTTACGGTCTGTTTGGACTGTGGGTTTTCTATTTCCGGAGCTGACCAACTGACATCCCTGCCCCCTCTTAGTGAAACTCACCCAGAGACCCTTGCACTGGCTGCTCCTTCTACCTGGAAGGCTCTTTCTCCCAGCGCCACTCCGCTTTTACTTCTCAACATGTGGTCTTTGCTAGAACGTCCCCTCCTCCATGAGGCCTTACCTGACCATCCTCTAAGGTGGCTCCCACTGAGCACCCTCTGTCACATCCCCCCCGCAACTCTCTCCACACACCCTCTTTGCCACTCTGCCCAGCCCCCGCCAGCACCCCTGGTCTGCAGGCCCCGCAGGAGCAGAGCCCGCCTGCCTCACTCACCTCCTAGCCCCCAGCACCTGCAGGAGGGTCAGGCACATCAGAGGTGCTCAGGAGGTATTTACTGACTGAATGAATGAGTTATAAAGAAAGGAAAGTTTCCAAGGAAGACATGGGTGGCAAGAAGGGAACAGCAGCCAAATACCATCTTTTCTCCAGTTTGGTCCCAATATTCAATGCTGAAAATAATCATCCCCCAGATGTAATAACAAGCCCCGCCCTCTGTGATGGTTAAGAACAGGGGCCACCCTCTTTTAGCAGAAGTTGAAGCTCTGGGAGTATCCAAAATTTGCCCAAGATAACAGTTTTAGGTGCCTGGTGTGACAGAAATCAGGATGGTGAACACTGGTCCTGTCCACACAGCAGCAGAGCATAAATTTGTAACTTTTTAAAAGCAAGACCAAGCCACCCTCCCTGGTGTGGCTCAATGGGTTGAGTGCCAGCCTGCTAACCGAGGGGTCACCGATTCGATTCCCAGTTGGGGCATCTGCCTGGGTTGCGGGTCAGGTCCCCAGTAGGGGGTGGGAGAGACAACCACACATGGATGTTTCTCTCCATCTCTTTCTCCCTCCCTTCCCCTCTCTCTCTAAAATAAATAGATAAATAAATAAATAAATAAAGTCTTTTAACAGTAAGACCAAGCCTTGGTTCATGCACATACTCCAGAAAGGCAAGCAAGACCCATGTGACCCAGAAATCAAATGAGAGCAAACTCCAGTGAGAAGGGCCCTGGCAAAGCATGTGGCTCATTTAAGGGCATGGGACGCTGGGACCAAGATAACAGCAATAACAGTAATAGCAACAGCCGTGACAGCTCCCACTCTTCTTAACAGCAGCTGTCCTTAGCGGACTGACGTGAAACCCTCACAGAACACCTGCGAGGCAGGCACCACCGTCACCTCCCTTTTACAGATGAGGAAACTTCCCATTTCCACAATCAACCCAGCCTTTCCAGTCAACAATGCGTCCCTCATCACAAACATTTCCTCCATTAAGAATACAAAGCCCCACGCAGAGCAGTCCTCCTCTGGTTGGGCCGCCCCCCGCCCTCATTGTACCATCAACCCCATACACTGGAAGGTGGCGGCTGACCTCCGTGCTGACTGACGGCACCCGAATGCCGCCGTGGTGGGCAGTTTTTCAGAAGTGGAGCTAAGACGAGTAATCTTTAGCCTAAATCATTCCCTTAGCTGAACAGTGACCTAAGTTGCCAGGGCGCTCTGACAACACTAATGGTTTAAGGAGTCCTTCCAAAATCCCCAGGAAGCAACGATTTGTATTCAGTTGTGGAGTCTATTTTTAAAGTCTGGCTACAACATCTATGATATTTTTAAGTGTGAAGATTTTACAGCTTAAGACCCTAATGAGCTGATGCAGTCATGCATCTTCCAGACGAGGCCGCCACCTCCGGTCCGCGCCTGCTGGCCAGCCCGGGCTATGTATCTAGCTTCCTCCAGGCCGCTCTGCTTCCCCGTGCCGCACTCTGCAGCCGGTGAGCTTGCACCCCGGCCCCTGAGCAGCCTGGCCCTTCCCACCCCCACACGCGCCGTGAGGCCGCGCTGTCCGCGGGAGGCCTCCGCAGACCCCGCTGGCCTTAGCTTCCGCACAGGGCTCCGAGAAGGGTCGCATGCGGCTCGGTCGCTTGCTTCTGTCTCTCGCCTCGCAGACGCCTCTCTCGAGGCTTTGCCCACATCCTTCCAGTCTGCACACTCTGCAGGGCTTCAAAAAACCAACAGCGAAGTGCGGTACAATCAACACTCAGCACATTTTTCTTCAATTATTTTCTCTCTCAAAACACTGCCGGAATTCCCGCAGTAGGAGAGCCCACGAGAGAAGACGGCCCTGCCACAGACACAGCCACCATTCTGCAAAAATTCACCGGTCTCCTGTCCAGGCCCAAGGCGTCCACTGTTCACAAGCGAGAGGCAGTCTGCACAACACCTCACTTCCTCCGCGGCCAGTCAGTCTCCAGCCAGATCCTGATCCCTGGGCTCCTGGGCCCGGCTGGGCCCACCGACCACAACGCTGGACGCCGCCGCATCTGCTCCTCACTCTTCCACGTCAACCCACTGCGGCCTGGGGCGTCTCCTCCTTTTCCCCCACAAGGTCCCGGCCGCTGTCCCATCCAGCCACACGGGGGCTTCTGGGAAGTGGCACCTGCCTCAAACTCCGAGTGGAGCTTCTGGGAGAGACCACAAACCTGTGGGGCCACCTTTCTATTGAAAGACTCAGCTGTGAATAACTGAAACCTACCAGAAGCTACCTCTGTGTCACCTGTTCAGAAGAGGACGGTCCTTATCCAGTCTGCACGCCGCCCCCCCCCCCCCCCCCCCGCTTTCTCCAAGCCGGAGGACCCCGGGGGAGTGTCCCCTCCGCCTGTCCCTGCTGGCTCTCCGGGTGGGAAGCTCCTGGGGCAGGGTCTGGGTCTGCCTGGTCCGCCCAGCACCCCAGGGCCTGGGCCGCTGGCTGGCATACAGTGGACCCCCAACTACTACCTGCGGGATGCACGTCGGGTTGCAAGACCCAGCAAGGTCGGGGCTTTTCAAGGAGCGCGGTCGCTGGGTGTGTGCAAGCAGAGAAGGCTTGCAGCTCAGGGGACCAGGAGCCTCTGGGGACAAGGGCCGTGCTGGGGTCTGGGTGTGGGATTTCCCAGGGATCCTTTCCTTAAAGTTCCCAGGGCCTTGGCTACGAAGGAGAAGTTCGCCCCCAGGGCAGCCGGTCACTCCAGCGGGTCGCGCCAGTGTGCAACCAGGCTGGCGCCCACACGCCGCCCTCAGATGGGACCTGAGCCACGACACAGAGGGAACGGCGGCGCCTCCGCGAGCCAGTGAGGACGCCCAGGGCCGGGAAGAGCGACGGCAGCGGAGCTGTCCTTCGCGGGAAGCCAGAGCCTGCCGGCCGGGCTAGATCCTCCACACGCGCCGCCCGCCTGAGCCCTCCCCCGGGCACGAAGGCAGAAACCGGCGTCGCCTCCAGTTCGCCGACTGCAGGAGGGACGCCCCGCGCGGTGGCGGTGCCTGCCCGGGGCGCAGACCTGACCTGCTCTTTAGCCCGCGCAACCTGTGCTGCTTCCCGGGCCTTGGAGCAGGACCCAGAGGGCGACTACTTCCTGAGCACCCCGGGGTACGTGCCAAGGCCCGGGGGGCGCACGAAGGCCGGGGGCGGGGAGGGCCGGCTCGGCGCGCGGGCTCAGGCCGGAGACCAGGGCGCTCGGAGGCCGGGCGGCGGGCGGGGGGCGCGGCGTGGGAGGAGCCGGGGAGCGGGGGCGCGCCCGGCGCGGCGAAGAGGGACGGCGGCAGCTGCTGCGCTCGGCGGGCCGCCGGCGTCTGCCGGGCGGGCGCTCCGTGGTTGGACATTCGGCCTCGGCCACCCGCACAGCCGAGACGGAAGAGGGAAAGGGGGCGAGCGGGGCAGGGCGACCCTGAGGCGCTGAGGCGCTGAGGCCAGAGGCGGCGGCGGGGAGGCCGACGCCAGCCGCGTCGCCGGACTCACCTCCCGCGACAGCCCCTCGGGACTTGTCGGGCCCGCCGGGCCGGAGGAGGCGGGCTGGACTCCGGGCTGCGGGGGCTGCCGGGAGTCCGTCCCCTGGGCCACCGGGCGCACCCCGCCGAGCGACCGCCGGTTCCTCTGGGGCCAGAGCGGCAGAGCCACAAGTGGTGGCAGAGGGGGGGCGGGCCGGAAGTGACGCGTTCCGCGCGCCGTGGGCGGGGCCTCGGGGTCTCTTTCCGGGGAGATCCGCGGCGCGCATGGAAGGTACGTGAGGAGGGACAGTTTCCCGGGATTGGGAGCGCGCGAATGTTGCAGGCTGGGCGGGAGGCCCGGACCTCCGGGTTGAACAGGGTCCTTGCGTTGCCCCAGCCCAGCCTGCTGGCCCCGCGCGGGCCCTGCCGTCAGCTCGGGAGCCGGTCGGTTTGGCCGAGCCTCAGTTTTTCCGTGCGTAGAACGAGATGTACGCAAAAAAGTGCCAGCGGATCCTGACGCTCAAGTCGTAATTGTCCTTATAAATTAGCATTAGCGAAGCACTTCCCCTGAGCGGCCCCCGGTCGGGATTCCCGGGCACAGTCCCTCCCACTTGTACTAAAAGCTGTCACTCGGCGAGTGCTGTGTGCCAGAAGTGTTCTGAGTGCTTGATGAGGTTCAAATCTTTTGAGTCTCATAGTGATCCCATGAGATGATGTCAACAGATGGGAAGCGAGGCTGCAGGGGTAGGTACCGGAGCCACCCACCGTCCTCTGCCTCACTCTGCTCTGCCCTCTGTCACTGGTCTGTCTTTCCTACTAGCCTGCGACTCTCCTGGAGTCAGAGCTGGTTTCCGTTCCTAAGGACGTGCTGGGGTGGGGCAGACAGTTCGAATCAGATGTGATCCCGGCCATTAAGGAGCCCTTCTTGGGGGAGAGAACCCCCCAGAAGATTATATAGCACAGCTGGTACAAGCTATTTCTCTAGTTAACATATTTTATTCAACACCTACTATGTGCTGAGATTATGAGACAGAACAAGACACATCATCCCCGCCCTGCTGGAGTTTATAGCCTAACAGGGAACATAGACATGAAACAACCAAACACACCACACTGCTGAGTGCTGTGATAGCTGAAGCACAGGGTGGCCTGTTTAGTGGGGTGAGGACGTCCTAACGCAGCCTGGGGACCCAGGAAATCTTTGTTGAAGTGACGTCCTAAAAACCTAAATCAGATCGTGTCACTTTCCCACCCAAAGCTTACTGTTCACTTCCATTGACTTGGAATAAATCCAGACTTCTTATCTTGGCCTATAAGGTTCTAGATGCCTGACTGGTCTCCCACCTTCTACTCCCTCTATTTCAGTCTAGTTTATTCTCACATTGAGGCCCATGCTGTTGACTTCTCATTCAGGACTGAGCCTAAATTGACGCCTTCTCAGGCGTTTTCAACACATGGGATTCCCTAAGTGATGAGCAAGGTCAAGGTGTCTTTTGTTGTGTTCATAAGGTGGATTTTGGAATGGCCCAAGAAAGGGAAGAACTTTCTAGCAGAAAGAACGGCACATGCTGAGGCCTGCAGGTGGCTCCACTTTTCAGGAGCTGCCAGCAGCTGGTTTTAGCTGCAGATGAAGGGGGTCCCGGGTCGGGGCTGGGATGAGTGCTGAGGTGGAGGGGAGGTCAGGCCCTGAAGGACCTCGGGCCTCTTCCTGCGTCCCGTGCAGCGGAGCTCCTCTGCCTCTCCGGCTGGCCTTGTCGGTGTGTCGAGCACCACAAAGCCTAGGGAACCACAAAGCTCTGAACAAATGTCAGGCGCCAGAGTGCTGAGACTAGGCGACAGGAGTACCCAGGCTCGGGGCTGGGAGGCTCTGAGAGGCACACCTTCACCTGAGTTCCAGCCTTGAAAGCAGTCAAGGTGCTTAAGGTAAAACTTTGTGGACCCATGAAATTGGAAAAGGATCTAGCCATCTCTGGTGACTCTTAAAATGTAGAAACCATTCTGTTTTCTCTTGTTCTGGGAACTTTTCTGGTCATCCAGATTCTTAGCGTCCACGTGACTTGACCAGTCGATACAGCGTTTCAGGTTGTTTTACTGTGGAGAGTTGTAAGACCCTTTGCCCTCCAACTATGGCCATGGATTTCATAACAGTTATGTTTCTTTTACTGCCTAGAAGCAAAGACTCTAGGAAGTGCAACGCCCAGAAAACCTGTCTTATCTGTCAGCGCAAGAAAAATCAAGGACAATGCAGCCGATTGGCATAATTTAATCCTGAAATGGGAAGCCCTCAATGATGCAGGCTTTGCTATTGCAAATAACATCGCCAACACGAAAATCAGTTTATTGTAAGTATGGCTACAGTTCCCTGAGCCCTTCATCATAGACGATTGGGCACGAGTTTTGTGGGAGTCTTTTGCGGGGGGGAAGGGTGGTCTCCATCGACATGGAGAAACTATATTAAGCAAAGAAGCGAGTGGTAAAATGATATATGCAAGAACAAACGTTTGTGTATGTTTAAATACAAAATTATACTATACAGGGTCCAGCACAAATAGCACCTCTTTTTTATTAAAAAATCTTTTATTATAAAATCATAAACATGTAATTCTATAACATAACAATATCACACTCAAGCACACCCTAGGACATTTTAGGTGAAATGTTCAAGTTAAAACTATAAATTATTACACCCATATCATTACTGTATCATTAGCACAGCTGGTACAAGCTATTTCTCTACTCAACCCCAAGCAACCCTACTCAAGCAGGCCTTCTGCCAGACCCTGTATACTGTTCATGGTGACGTCTAAATATACAAAATATATAGAATTATAAAAATAGATTGGAACCACACAGGCTCAGTTCATGACACTGGTCTCTTCTAGGAGGAATGATTGTTGGGGTGGTAGGTAAGTGGGACTTTATCTTCATAATGTTGCATTTTATTTCACGATACTGTGATTTATAATAAGAAATATCTCTTTGGCCTTCCTCCTTGTTCCTGTGACACAGCTCCCAGACCCCTTACCGTTTCCTAGTTGATAAGGGCAATGGGAGAATCTTTAGTTATAATGTCTGGCCTTTTGTCCTCAAATAGTCCCAGTTCCTGAAATAGCTCCAGAGTGGAAAAGGTGAAAGGAGTGTGTTCTATTCATAACAAGCCCCTTTCAACCATGCCTGAGTTTGTATTAATAAGGCGACTTGTGGAAAGCCCTGGAGGATGGGGGCTGGTTGCCAGGGGCACCAACCGAGCATTAGAGGGTTGGGACCTCCCGCGCCACCCCCAAGGGAGGCTAGAGGAGCCGGAGGCTGAATTAATCCCCAGCAGCCAGCGGCTCGATCCGTCCTGCCTCTGTAATGAGGCTTCCGTGCCACCCCAAAAGGGGGGTGGTTTGGAGAGCTTCCAGGTTGGTAAAGAAGAACAGTTGATGTTCTGGAAGGGTGTCCCCAAACTCCACAGGGACAGAAGCCCCGTCTGGACCTTGCCCCGTGTACCTCTTCATCTGGCTGTTGTTTCACATTCTTCAATATCTTCCGTCATACACCGGTCATCTAATAAGCGCGCTGTTCTGCTGAGGTCTGTGAATTGCTCGAGCAAATTAACCAAACTCGAGGACGGGGTCGCGGGGTCCTCTGATTTCCATACAGCCCATTAGTCAGAAGGACAGTAACAACCTGGGCCCCTGGGGGGGGTCACTGTTGGGGACTGAGCCCTTCACCTGTGGGGCCCAGTGCCGTCTCCAGGTCAGACCATACTTCTCAAAGTTATAATTCTATACATACATCCTCCAGCTTGTGCGTCTACAGGCCAGAGTCTGGAGACCTGAATTCCTGGCCTGCCCGCTGGCTGTCGCCATTGTCCTCGAGCACATGGTTACCTTCCGGCCCCAGCTGCCCTTTCCTGGTGGGACCTGCTCAGCCAGTCCCCTGAGATGCTCCGACATTTTCTATCCTATTTGAATGTGGAATTTTTTTCCTTCAGTGTTGATGTGACTCCCCTCGATAATTCTGTTGCCCTGTGGGTCGCAGCCCGCAGTTTATAAGATACATTCCTAGCTTGTCAGCTCCCTGCCCACCGCTACACCCGACACCAAGGATGCCCCAGGGTGGACGGAATGTAATTGACTTATCCTAGTTCAGAATTGAGTAACTGACACATGTATTCATTTTATAAGTAAATGAGTCAACACTGAATGAAGCAAAACACCTTTTACGAAACATCTGACATCCTCTCATGGATACTGAGTTTTCTCAGGTTTACCGGGATGGCCAAGGTGAGCTGACGGACGGATTTTGTCCCCACTCTTCCCTCTCATCCAGGAGCAAAGACAAGGTCGAGCTAGAGAGCGGCTGCCTGGCTCGCGATGAGGGTGCGGAGCAGAGGCCCCCAGAATACAGCGCGGAGCTCGAGGCGCTGTGCGAGGAGCTGCGGGCCGTCCTGGAGAGCTTGGTAAGACCTGGCCCCCCTCGGTCTGGGCGCCTGGCTCTGGGCCGCGTGAGGCTCCGAGGGCGGCCTTTCCTGCTCAGACATTGGCTTCTCCCTCCTCAGCCTCCTCTCCCTGGTCCGTAAGTCTTGATGTCCCCACGATGCCGTCCTAGACCTTCGTTCTTTTGGCCCCATGTGTGGTCCGGGGCAACGTCACCCCTTGCAGGCCCTGCAGTCACTGTTTGGAGGCCCCCAGCCTCTCGTCACCACACAGCTCTGTTGCGTCGCTGAGGCGGCCAGAGGCAGATGGAGGCGAGTGGCCATGGCTGCGTCCCAGTAAGACCTTCCTTACGGACCCTGAAGTTTGAATTGCACGTTCTCCTGTGTCACCAGACAGTCTTCTTTAGATTTCTTTCAACCACTGAAAAAGGTCGAACCCATTCTTAGCTTGTGGGTCGCACAGAAATAGGCTGTGGGCTGGCTGGCCTGGGCCCTGGTCTGGTACATGGTTGCTTAATGAGCTGGTGACTGAGTCTCAGTGCCTGCCATCCCGACCACAAATGTGGACAACGCGCGGCCCCTCTGCTGGGCTCAGGGATGAGGGTTTGCGCATGTTTGAGCTTGGATCGCCACAGCTCACCTGTGAACATGAAATCTTTACATTTCAACTGTTTCTGACGGAAATGTTCCCTATACTTCACGTGCTTCCTTGTCTTTTTAAACAGAGTATGTTGAAAATAATTACATTTCTTCAGGATACCGCTTATTCAGATTACGATTCAAAAGAGTTTTTCAAAAAACAGCATTAGCCCTTCTGACTATCGGAAACACTGAGATGGGAAAATAAATAGTGCCTTGAGGACTTCTGGGTAATTTAGCCTTTTCTTTTAGGTTGAAATACATCACTGACTTCAGGCTGTTTTGATTGTGTGGGGCTATTTGTCTCCCCTAAACAATGAGGTTTTTGTAACTGTCCTGTTTAGTGACTGCCTTCCCTCTCGCCCCCCAGCGGCAGTGCCTTCATTAAGGCCCTCTCGCAGGAAGGTGGGGACAAAGTGGGCGGGCTTTGTGACACCTGCTGTCTTTGCTTTATCTCGTGTCCACACTGTGTCTCTGGCAGGGGAGCTCTGGACTTGGGGCCAGCAGGGTTACAAGGCAGAGGGACCCCCTGAAGTAAGCTGTTGAAAACTGGACACTTATGTTGTTTTCTCCCATATTAACCCATTTGATTATAGCGAGCATATATTTTTTAATTTAATGTTTATTGATTTTAGAGAGAGAGGAAGGGAGAGACAGAGAAATATCTCTGTGAGAAACATCGATTGGTTGCCTCCTGTATGCGCCCTGACTGGGGATTGAACCTGCGACCCAGGCATGTGCCCTCACTGGAAATCAAATGCCCAGCCTTTTAGTGTACAAGACAATGCTCCAACCAACTGAGCCACACCAGCCAGGGTATGGGAAGTATTTTTGTTTGGATGAAAAGGCAGGTGCACATATCACTCCAGAGAGAGAAGGGACTGGGTCGCTACATTCCTGTACTGAAATCATCTAAACAGCTGACATGGCTGAATACCCGCTGCTTGAGGTCAGGGGCACTGAGTGCTGATCGCCTTATCCTGTGTCATATTCACGTGTCACCAGCTCCCAGCTGAACCTCCCCTTCTTGACCTACTGTGTTTCTTTCTGCTGTAAAACATTGCGCAGAACCCCCAAGTTGTATTAGAACGAGAAACGCTTCTGATGCGTAGCAATGTGACTTTACAGCATGTGAAAAGCCCTGGGAAGGGTTCTGTCTTTGATGCGTTTGGCGCTTCGTCGCTCACAGCGTCCTGTGTAACGGCTCAGACTCAGCTACGCGAGGAAGGCCGCTGGGCAGCGGAGCGCGCTTTCCACTGTGGGCTTGTCAGGGGGCTGAGGGATGGCTTTTGCGGGGCCTGCCGTGGTCCTCTCCATTCTTAAGTGGCGCTCTAGGCCCGTGGGCCGCCCTCCTCAGCCCCGCCGACTGGCACAGACGAGGGGCAGCCCCGAGGGCGTCGGAAGCGGCGTCCAGGCCCGGGAAGGCCCGCAGCCGGCCCACAGACTGAGCAGCCCCAGAGGTGATGCGGGGCCCCTGCTGCGGTCCCTGCAACCACAGTGCAGGCCCAGGGTGGGGGCGGCGTGGCCTGGCAGGCCAGCCGAAGGCGGCCACTGGGTGACAGGTGCCGGCACGCAGGGTGAGATCTTCAGGAAGAGCCTGGGCTGTGTCCACGACAGCCAAGGGAATGATGCCCCCCACAGTTGACGTGGACAGAAACAGCATGGGCACAGGTTAGGGGGCCTGGTGGGGACACAAAGGGGGCCAGGCCATGGCTCAGAGAAGCCGTTAGAGGCACTGGGGTGTTAGCCCAGAGAGGGGCGACCAGTAGACATCACAGCTGCGATCGCGGGCACCAGGTGTGCAGAGGCACCAGGCGCGGGTGGTCTGGGGCCCGCGTGGAGGCGCTGCTTCCGAATCCCGCACCCCGAGGCGGGGCGCGCCCCGGCGGCAGCCGTGGGAGACAACGGGTGTGGCAGGAGGCGGTGTCTCTCCCTGGCCTCAGGGTTGCTGCCACCTCGGCCACATGGCCCTCGCCTGCGTCCCGCACTTTGCAGAAAAAGTGGCCCATGGTCTCCACGGTCTCCCTAACCCTCGGGTGCCCGCTCCAGTGACCTCGCATATTTTTCAGGACGGCCTAGGTTCGCGGACAGGTCAGGCAGATGGCGCAGGGCGCCCGTGGGCCTCTGCAGCGCAGGCTGTCTCCTGCGCTGCCTGCTTGCGTCTCACGCGCAACTGCGCCGCACGCAGCGAGGTTGGGGGCCCGACAGGGACGCCCGGTTAGTAACGCAGGCAGGTGCATCCGGTTTCCCTCACTGTGCGCCAGGCCCGCCCTCTGCGCCCGGACCCCAGCCCTGCCAGCCCGGCAGCTCATCCCTGCGACCCCTTAGGCTCTTGTTGGCAGGGGCAGTTCCTCAGACTCTGCTTGGTGTTCGTGACGCTGGCAGTTTTGGGGTCCTGGTCAGGGGTTTTGTAGACCTCGGTTGGGATCTGCCTGACATTTTTCTCGTGATTTGACTGGGTTGCTGGTTTTTCAGACGCAGACGACTGGCCAGGTGTCGTCCTCATCACACTGCACAAAGGGCACATCCGTCCACATGACGTGTCCCTGTGATGCGACCTCGAGCCCCAGGCTGAGGGGCGCTGGCGGGTTCTCCATGTCGAGTTACCCCTTGAAATACGGTCCTCTCTGGAGGGACGTCGCGGGCAGCCCATACTTGGAGGGCGGGGACTGACCCCTCCCTGAGGACGGAGCGTCCACCCAGAGGACTTGGATGCCCTGCAGGGAGAGCCGTTTCGCGCCCCTGGTCCCCGGCCAGTCACCGCCTCCTCGCTGTGTGGACTGGCTGTTCATCCTGCTCGTTGGCTTAGACCCCAGCGCTGTTGTTTTGTTCTCTGGTTTGTTCTCTGCGTTGGCCGTTGGGAGGTGAGGTGTCCCCTATTCCTTCGACAAAGTCCCATCACTGTGAGACTGTTTTTGGTGCTTTTGAACACTTCTTGGCATGACGAGATGCTCCAGGTTCATCCTGTGCTCCTGCCTTAGTCCTAGAGCCTCCAGGGGGCCGTTTCTCCAGGGAGCCCTGTGTCCCTTTGCTGGCGACGGAATTAGGAACCGGGGCCTGGGTGCTGGCTGTCTGCTCCAGTGATTTTACCCCATTTTACAGTGGTTTGGAAATGAGTCCTCATTTTATGTTCAAAACCAAACCTCGATGTTATGAGAATACCGAAGTCATTTTTCTGCTCGTTTCCGGCCTTTAGGGAGAATGGGTTCCCAGGCTTCGACCTTGGTGGGGCCGCGAGGCGTCCCTCCCCCGGGGCCAGACGGGCTGGGGCTGGAGTCAGGGCTGCCCTGGCTGTCATGGCAGGTCGCACGCGTGTGCGGCACGCTCGTTGTCACCGACAGCCACACTCCAGAGCCCGGTGCGGCGCCTCTGACACCGGGCTGACCCCGGGACCCCTGCTGTCCTGACCTGCAGAAGCTTTTCCTAGAAGGGGCTGCGGTGCGCCAGGGAGCTGCTGCCGCGGGTGCGGGGAGAGCCAAGCACCGGGTGTCAGGAGACTCGGGGTCAGAAAACGAAGTCCCGGGCCCGGCCCCCTCCCTCCCAAGCTCAGTGACCTTGGGCGCTTGCCTGCTGCCAGCGGGAGGGAGGAGACCAGTTGCTTGGGGTCGGGCCAGGCAGGACATCGAAGCCAAGAGGGTCTGGGAAAGGAGCACCACCACTCTTTAAAAATTAATGTCGCTGACTTGAGATGCCAGTACAGATGTCATGGGAGGGTGGCGGGAGGACCAAGTGCAAGGGGTTAAGATTTTGACAACATACAGATCTTACCTCCCCGTGTACACAAAGTCAGCTGTACTTAGGAGACGGGATGTGGTCTTTGAGACCTATGCCACTTAAACCGGAACTCTTGGTGGCTTCACCCATTTGCTTTCTGTCTGTCTGTATTGCATTTATTGGGGTGACATCGGTTAATAAAATCACATAGGTTTCAGGTGTACGGTCTGTAGCATCTGTTTACTGCGCTGTGTGTCCCCCGCCCCAAGTCAGGCCCCTTCCGTCGCCTGTACCCCCTCGCCCGCCCCTCCCTCCCCACCCCCTTCCCTGCTGGCACCGCAGCGAGTCCTCTGTGTCTCCGGGGCTCTTCTGTTTCTCGGCTTGCTCTCTCCCCCTTCCTACCCAGCCCCCGGCCCCTCCCCTCTGACAGCCGTCAGTCTGGTCTCTGGATCTAGGAGTCTGTTTCTGTTTTGCTTGTTAGTGTATTTTGTTCGCTAGCTTCCACGGAGGAGTGAAATCATGGGGTACTTGGCTCATTTCACGGAGCATAGTGACCCCCAGTTCCGCCCGTGCTGGCTCAGAAGGTAAGGTTTCGTCATTACAGCCGAGAACCCGTTTGTTTGGTTTGACAGACCTCACCAGGCGCCAGGAGGCGCTGGGTCAGAGCCCCGGAGGGGCAGCGCCGCTTCCTGCAGAGCCTGGCTCCCCTGAGGCACCATCGCAGCCAAGTTCTCCTCGCCTCCCTCCTGAGCGCCTTCCTGAGGGAAGTGTGGGGCTGCCTGTCACTGTTACCATTTTCTAAAGAAGGACACCGAGCCTGGAGAGGGTTCGGTAAACTCAGAGGCGGCTAATAAAAGAGTCGGAATTCAATGACCCTCCGTCTCGGCTCCCACGCCGGCAGAGGCCTGCCTGGTGGTCGAGTCCTCCCCGCCTTCGGAGCGAGGAAATGAGTGCCCGCGGGGACGCTCCGTGAGCCGCGTCTGCGCCCAGACTGGAAATCGGGTTTATTTCTGAGTAGCCCAGGTGATGAAATCGTAGCGACTGTCTGCCTGGAAATTGGCCGTGCGTGGGGTTAATGGTGTGGAATTACTGGACCTTTGGTCTCAAAGGACTTAAGTTTTCTAGCTTTGAAATCTTAGAGTGATTGAACCTGAGACTGGAGTAGATTTGAAATCTCATTCTTGTATTCCAAATTATCTTTTCAGACCAAAATACAGGTGAAAATGGAAAAGCTCTCCTCAACTACCAAGGGGATTTGTGAACTGGAGAAGTACCACTATGGGGGGGACAGCAGGCGGCCCCCGCTGTTCCACACGTGGCCCACGGCCCACTTTTGTGAGTGCTCCCTGCGTGGGCGTGCAGGGCGGGGCAGGGGCGCCTGGGGCGTCACGGCCTGTGTGCCGAGGGGCGGGCCGCCTTGGGGATTTAATTCAGGAGGATCCATGCGGAGGGAGGGAGATGGGGCGTCTTAAGCAGGGCATTTGTTCATGGCCTTAATCACCTCATCAGCAAAGAATGTTGAAAACGTAATTAGAGACCCATGAGGCCAGCTGCCATGATTGGCCCTTTAAAAACCAATGGGTAGAATGAAGTCCACCCCCTGCAAAGGCAGAACTCTTTAGGGTTTTTTTGAAGAAAGTTTTTTGTGTTTTGTTTTGTTTTTGCTTTTTGTTTTGTTTTAATGCAGAAATAAAACTTCAGTGATCCTCATGGAAGAAGACTGCCTGGGACAGTGAAATTCATTACTTTAATAAGCTCTATGAGGCAATGTTATTTTTAGCCTTATTCAAAAGAAGGGCTAAGCTCTTTGATATTGATGTGAGATCTCATTTTTAATGAGGGAGGAAAAGGTAAAGACAGTATTTCAATACCATGGTGTGTATTGAAATATTGTCAGTCTGAGGTTGAACTACTATTTGTAACCATTGCAGGTTCTCAGTAGTTGAGGAGAAAGGTTAGAGGCGCTTTCTCGCTCACGGTGCCTGCCGGGACACCCCCTGCCAATGGGCCCCCGCTGCGGCCCTTAATCTCGGGGCCGTTGCTGATTCCGGTGGGCAGCAGCGGGCTGGCCCCGGGGCGGTCTCCCCCAGGCACGGGCGCTTCCTCAGTTGCTGCCACTAAAGGGAGGCTTGCGTGTTGCAGACGAGGTTGCCCGCCAGCTCTGCGCCATGTACGAGGAGGAGCTGCTCCTGAAGCGCACCATCGTGGCGGAGCTCGCGCACACCACGGACCGCGACCTCGCCCTGACCTACCTGTCGCTGTGGCTGCACCAGCCCTGCGTGCGGAGCGACAGCAAGCTGCTTCTGGAGAGCATGCTGCTCGAAACGGGGCACCGAGCGCTGTGACCGCGGCTTCGCGCGGGATTTCCAGGCCCCGCCTGCACCGCTGGCTTCCACGGCCCCCATGTGGGCAGGCTTGCGTGTGGGACCCATGCGCGTTCCCCAGCGCCACACCCGGGCTCTGGCATGGCCCCCGCCGACCTTCCAGGGTCTTCCAGATGGGACTGTCTCACCGGCTCCCTGCAGCCACTCCAGACATACGTGTTAGCGTCCGCAGGCCGTCTGCCACTCTGCTTCACCTGTCCCCATTGTGAACCTGTCGCCCACAAGGGCCTCGCATGAAATAAACGAGCTCCTCAGCAGAATGATGGCGTGATCCTGTTTCTGCGAATCAGGTGTATGTTGGGTGGATTACGTTTGTGTAGAAAATCCCTGGTTTAATGTTTATACTTTATACTTGTATTTGAGTCTTTGAGACTATAGTTCTGTAAGTACAGCTAATGTTTAAAATGCCGTAGAGTTAACTGGGCAATGACAGCATCGTGGAAAACAGCATCCCTACAAAAGGACTGCCTGCTTAGGACCGACCGAGTGACGTTTCTTCCGAGTAGCTCTCCCAGCAGAAATGCTACCGTTGGGCAGTGTTTGCAGCCAGGCATGGGGCAGGGGGTCAGTTCTGCTGTGCTCCCCAGAAACAGAAGTCTAAGAAATGTCAGGCTATGAGATGCGGGGTGGAACCTCACGCAAGTGAAGTTCTCGTGTCCCAGGAACAAGTGCTTCCCAGGGAAGGGAAGAAAATATACCACAAATAAAAGGCTTCATATCTGAAAGGGATTATTTTAAGAAGTCAGGCTCTCTCACTGTGCAATTTGACCTATCAAAAGCATTTAAAGGCAACAATTTTTAGAATTTCTCTTGCCTCTGCCTTTGCAGTAGTTGCTAAAATCCAACCATATAAAAGCATCCCGTCGGACATCTTGCAGGCTGGAAACCACATGGCTGGCGCCTGAGCCCGGGGCCGGTGGGCAGGGTCCCTGGAGGCACGGGTCCGGCAGCAGTTTTATGTTTGAGGGAGCACTTAGAGAACAAATGCTCTTCAGAGGAGACACTGAGCAATTTCTGCCATTTCGGGGCCTCCTGGGACATGTCATGTTTCCTGATGCCTCATCCCCTGGACAGCTAGTTGCCCAGGAGAGTTAATGGAAAGGATCAATACTGCAAAGGACAAACAGAAGTGGAAGAGCTAAGTAAGGCACAAATTATCCAGTGGCATTCACCCAGAGATCTGTCACAGAACCGAGGAGGTATCAAATTTATGGAAGAGATCTCTGGTGGTTGAATCTGCTGAGTTCCAAAGTCCCTACACAAATTTAGAAAAAACCTGCAAAACAGTTTCTATCTGAAAGAAACAATGAAGTCATGAGAGAACCACTACCGGACTTCTGACCATCGCGGCTTAATCACAGCAGCCCGATGTCCCCTCCTCTGCCTCCAGAACTCTTGCCCAGTAGACAGGAAAGGAATATCACAGTGCCAGCAAAACAGAGAACAGGATTGCGGAAAGGTCTAGGGATGGAGTCATGAAAAGTACCTTTAATTAAAACTAAACACATACATACATTAAACATATCTATATGTTTGTATGTATAAAACCCCAGGAAACCCAAAGGCTCATACAAAAGCATAAAAGTTATCATAATGTACCATACAGAGCTCAGCTGTGCACAATATTTGCATGTCATAAATAAAAAGGAGAGCTGGTTTTTTAAAAAAATAAGTCTTAGAAAAACAATACTTTAAACCATATTCACGTTTGATTTTGTTAAAAACAAAAACCAAACAGCACTCTTGGCTGGTGTGGCTCAGTGGATTTAGTGCCAGCCTGCAAACCGAAGCATCACTGGTTCGATTCCTGATCAGGTCACAGGGCTGAGTTGCAGGCCAGGTCCTCAGTTGGGGGCATGTGAGAGGCAACCACACATGGATGTTTCTCTCCCTCTCTTCCTCCCTCCTTCCCCTCCCCTCTCTAAAAAAGTACCTACGTAGTCAAATAATTAAAAAATGAAAATAAAAACCAAATAACACCACCAAAAAAAATATCCAAGGCCATTATCTCTAGAAAAGCAGAAGCTTACAAGAAAACGTCCTGATACAGAGGCTCAGTGGTGAACGTTTACATTCCAGTGTATGAAGCAAGTGCCGACTTAACACCAGCACGCGAGACGGACAGCCAAGTGTGGGGGGGAAGGCGTGTTGCGCCCCGTCCCCATGTCTCAGTGGATCGTCCCTGGACACCATCTGACATGAACAGATCAAAGCAGCCAGGCAGCCACAGTTCGGCAGGCCACCGAGGGCTGAGGTCCAGCCAGTGCTGCTCATCAAGGCCCTTTGGTAGCACTTGACGTAAACTATGCACATGTGTTCCCTAAATGAAAATTAAAATTTGAAAATATAGTCCTTAGCCCTGGCCAGGTAGCTCAGCTGGTTGGAACGTTGTCCCTCTACACCAAGGTTGCGGGTTTGATCCCTGGCCAGGGCACATACAAGAATCAATGAATGCATTGGTGGGACAACGAATTGATCTTTCTCTAAAATCAACAAATTAAAAAAACACACGGACCTCAGAGGGCATTGAAGACGGACTCCCACAGCACTCCGCTTCCCATGCGGCTGTCCCCACCCCATGGCTGGTGGACGGGGTGGACGTGGCACAGCTGCTGAACCAGGACTGGTGCCGTGCTGAGGGCTCAACACAGGACCACCCGAAGGCCTGCGGTGGCCGCTCTGCACAGCCACTCGGGCGGTGTGTGTCCAGGCTCTGTCTGAGGCCTCAGCTCCTGCTCCTATTCTCAGTACCTCGAATTATAAGCACTGTGTATACAAGAGAAAGTCCCTGATGAGAAAGGGACATTCCCGCAGTTCCGGTGTGACGTCACATCTGTCCAGGCGGTGTGGTGACAACGCTGCCATGCTGCAATCCGCCTCGGTATTGGGGTCCTGCAAATTCTGCCCGGGCACAGACGGCACGCGCCCTCGCAGCCGCCAGCAGGCCTGCGGGCACAGGCCGAGTTCACCTGTGGCTGCCGCTGTCACAGCCTCCTGCGCTTCCAGCCACGCACAGTGCGGCAAGTGTTTCACTCCCGTTAAATTCACTGCCCGTTTATACAGGACGTACACAATGGCGGAAGTAAGATGTGTTGGGCTGTTCCATAGACAATGCCCTATAGATAGAATAAACTCGTATTTACCAGGCTCAGCCCGGACCTCAGTCAGACTTGATCTGGCTTCTTGTGTCAGCTGCCCGACAGGTCATCAAGGACTGGAGCTCTGCGCTTTATGCCTCACTTTCCTCATTCACAAAGCACAGGCAGACATCTTTCCTTCCTACTTCTTCATAAAATGCTGCCGAGAATGGCTGGTGTATTTATTTATTTTTTTACTGAACCCAGAAGCAGCTTCCAGTCCGGCCCAGGTCTGGCGGAAAAGCAGCACCCACCGAGGAGCGAGGGGACAGTCGAGTCACGGTGGGCGGTGCAGGCGGCAGCTGCGCCCGCAGCTTCCGAGAGCCAGACACGCGGGAGGGACCCCTCATCCGGTGACCCACGGCCACGGCCACAACGGAAAAGAAGGCAGATGGTGGGCGGCGGGGGGGGGGGAGTGGAGTGTAGAAAGGCATCCTTCTTCATAAATAAAATGCTTGTTTGTGTCAGTATTCACATTAGAAAAATATACATCACTTGAAACAGACCCGCTTTGGACAAATACACACACATCTAGGGCTGGGGCCCTGACTCCATCTCACTGGGAGGGCTCTGCCTCCCCGGCTGCTAGAGGAGCCCCGCCGCGGGGCCCGTCTGCAGGACAGGCCCCTCCGCTTCGGTCAGTATGACAATGTCCTCCCCGGACACGACAGAGCCTGCGTGGGGCAAGAGAAGCCCGTCGGAAGTCTGAATAAATATCTGCTCCTGTCCCTGAGACAGCAGCTCATGGCACCCGTTGGTGATTTCAAAAACCACGGCTTCGCCCACAGCAACGATGCTCTCCAGTTCCCTCTGGTGGGCGTGTGTCCCTGTCCTGTGGGAAACCTGGTCCAAGTCCCCCACGTGGCTTCCAAGACCCCCTTCAGTAGACGGCTGAGGTGCGGTGCCGTAAGCACAGTGCATCGGCACAACACGCACAGACAAGACTCCCTCGGGCGGAGGGGCTACAGTTCCCGCACACAGGGCCTCCCTGGGGCTGGAATGCTGGTCACGCACGGGGGAGCCTGGCACCTGCCCGAGCTTTCCTGCCTCGGTGTGTCCAGACCCACCAGGCAGCAGGGATGCCACCCCTCCCTCGGACATCACGCTGCTGCAGAGCCCCTGGTCCCCTGGGCTGCGCCCAGCCTCTAGGCCTGAAGGGCATCCCCGAGCACTCTCTGTGGGAAACGCTGCCGTCGGCTCCAGGGCCGGCATCCTGGGCTGCCCTGGCTGAGCGTGAAGACCGGGCCCAGCGATGTCCTGATGCGAGGGCATGGAATCTGCAGATGCACTCCTGGCTGTGGAGACCGCAGGCGCTTCCAGCTGCCGGCCCACCTGGGGGGCGCCTGGGTCCTGATCAGAAGCCAACGTTGCGTGGCCGTCTTCAGGACGGTGACAGGCGTGCCCGCTCACTTGAGCAATACCTAAATAGTGCGGGAAACAGGTAATCAATCAATCCTATGTGTGCTGTTATGGCCTGTTCATGGCACTCACTATCCAAAACAAGCTGGTCGATAAACTCTGCTCGCTGCTTAGACTGGGGGCTTCCCGTTGCAGATGAAGCTGCAAGAGGAAACCCAGACCCCCGAGGCAAGGGGAGCTGGGAGCCAGAGTGCTCTTGGTTCTCGCGAATGAACCCACCACCCTACCCACCACAGAGTTAAGTAATAAGTCGGAAAATGGAGCCTGCCTCTTCCAACCAGAGACCTTCGTTCCTGGGAGGTGGCCCTGATGGGCTCTCAGAAAGTTTACCCTTATTCTCCGTACGCCATCTGTTCAAAGAGTCTAATTGATAGGTTCTGGCTAGAGCAGGAGTGAAAGCCAGCATATGCCTTGTTTTCAAATGTTAAATCTCTGCTGGCACTTAGAACTGAGTCTCACAAAAGCCGACCGACCACAGGCTCAGCGTATCCCAGGGCCCGGCCCTGCTCTTGGTGCCGCCCAACTTCTTGGGCCCCTCGGGCACACCGCCCTCGACCAGGCGGGAGGTCTAGAATGTGGGGAAGCTGGGATGAAGCTCTTGAGAAACCAGAGGGCTCTCCTGGATGTGGCCACAGGGGCACCAACCCTGAAAAGCAGGCCTCTGAGCCACGGGTGCGACCATGACAAGCGCTTTACCCTCGCTGGCCGCCGGGGCACCCCCAGCCGGCTTCCGCTGGCCTCCGCTGTCGGCAGAAGACTCAGTGGGCTCCTTGGGCAGAGCTGCCCTCCTGCTCCTTTTCGCTGAGGCCGGCCCCGCCTCTGCGGTCTAGGAAGAGAAGACCTGAACAGCTAAGACGAGGAGGAAGCAGGTGGACCGGCACCCCTTCCTCCTGGAGTCCAACGCATCCCCCGAGGTGAGCGGGCACCTCTGCGCACCACGCCCACCTCGCTCTCCCGCTTCCGGGGGCCGGCTGCCTCGGGCTCTGCACTGCCCTCCTCGCGGCAGCTGCACGCGTGCGGCACGCCGTCTGTGCGTGTCTCCTTCTTCCACGGGAATTCTTCAGTGATTCCCAGGGACGCGGCAACCTGAGGAGAACGACGTGTGAGGACGCCAGGCCTGCGTGCGTACCTGCCAAGTCCCCCTGTGCAGCGAGGCGCCACCCGAACACTGAGAAAAACAAAGGTCCGCACAAAGCTCGATGGAAGAGCTGGTGGCAAGATGGGTTGTAGTCAGAGCCAGACGGCCTGTGTTCGCAGTTTAAGACACACTCAAATGATGTTTTAAAAAATGTGAAACACTCTCTTTAGTGTCCCCACAAGCTTAATAATGTGGGTCTGCCTATCCCGGAACGGTATCTCCCCTCCCGGCTGGCGGGGAGGACGTGGGTTTGGGAGGCTGGGAGCCCCGCTTCCCTGCTCACGGCCTGGGTGGCCCTGGCAGCCGCCCATCTGAGACCACAGCTGCTGGGACGGGGTTGGGTGAGGACCACAACAGATGCCGTGCGGGCGGCAGCGGGTGCGAAGGCCGTGACTGACAGCCGCCAGCCTGCCCGCGCAGGCCTCACGGGGAGGGCGCACGAGCAGGAGCGGCAGGTGGAGGGGCGGGGCGGTCCGAGCTGGACAGGCCTGGCGGCGGCGGGGGGGTGCGGGCAAGCTCAGCCCCCACCAAGCCGACGGTGTCGCCATGCGGGGACTGTCAGAGCCCATGGAAGGTTCACCGGCACGGACAGTGGGGGTGGGGCCTTGGGTCCCCGTGCAGGCCCATGAGAGCCCGAGTGACCTGACCACGTGGTGCCTGCTATGCGTGCCCAAGGATCTGCTCCTCGCTAAGTCAAACATGCCTTCTTAAAAACATGTTTCTGTCAAGAACCCAATATAGACAGAGGCAACGACATTGAAATGAGAAATTTTCAAACACAAACAGTAACTGCTGGTCTCTCTGTAACCCATCCCCAAAAACCTACACGATGAAGAACACCCTAATAACCACGGCATTAACGCTGATCATCAGGGAGGACTACCGTGCTGTCAGTTTTCTTATTTATTGACTTTTGGAGGGCGGGGGGAAAGAGGGACAGGCAAAAGCATCGATCTGATAATTCCTTGGTCGCTTCTTGTATGTGCCCTGAGAGGGGAATTGAACCTGCAACCTCAGCGCATCTGGACAACGCTCTAACCAACCGGGCTACCCAGCCAGGGCTGGTGTCAGTTTCCTTTTAGCTAATCTGCATTTCTGAGTGTTCTTAAAAAAAAAAAAACAAAACCATTTACCACCTTTATATGAAGAGAAAATCCTGCACTCAATGGGAAAAGAGCTAAAAAGCAGCTGACAATGAAGATGTCACTGCAGAAATACATTCTTCTTTTCAAGGGACACCCTTCCTTCCTTGACCTCTATGAGGAAAACTCCCCCGTGAGACCATTACCTCATTATTGTTTATTTCCAGGGGCTCCTGGGAACATGGGCCAGAGCTATGAAGGTACTCTTGATACATTTTCTTAACCATTTTATGCAACTCCTCAAATTCCTTGTACACAGCTGGGAAAAAAGGCCTTGCCAGATGATCTTTTTCAACCTTAGTGAAGATAAAGATGACAACAATGTTTAAACCCGAGGCAACGATATGGGAAACACAGAAAGAAATTTAAAGGAGAGAAGGATACAGGCTCCTCAGGCCTCAGTTTAGGCCCGGCAATGCGGGCGTGTCCTTCGCACCCCAGTGAGAGCCTGCTGTGTCCCAGCAGAATGGGCGCGGGGGCGCGGCAGGAAGGCCCGAGGACAGGTGTGTTCACAGGCCCGGCGAGGGGAGGAGCGGAGGGCGGGGAGGAGGGCCGGAAGGAGGGCCAGGCCTCCTCTCCGCCAGGGCTGCGGAGCTGGCGTGTCCTGGAAGTGGGAAGTGTAGGTGCGGGCAGCTAGGCCGCCTCAGAGTGGGCTCACCAGGCAGCGGAGGCCGGCAGGGAGGGGGCGGGCAGCGAGGGTGCAGGCCAAGGTTCGCTGCTCCCCTTGGGTGCCTCTCACACAAAGTCAAAGCAGTCGAGGGGGCCCAGGAGGGGCCTGCCTGAGACCCGGCCGAGTAGGCAGCAGCCCCACCCAGGCATCCAGCGGGCCCAGCAGCCTCACGTCAGCTCTGTCCCGGAGGCTAACGACTCCAGAAGGACTCGCTCATTCTACATAACGTCTAAGCATCCCCTAGATCGTTCAGAAACACGAAGAAGACCCACCTTCATCAGAAGAAATTCGTACACGGTCACCGCCTGAGCCAGCTCGGGCAGAGCCAATTCCACCAGATCCTGCCGGTCACACTGGTGGAGAAACTACCAGAAGAAAGTGTTTGACATCTTTGAGAGCCCACAAGCATCTCCCAGTAGCCAACAAGTTGGTGCAATAAAGAACATAAAAGAGAGGAAGTTCCCCCAAAATCTCAGTGATGAAGCAACTCTAACCTATAAACGTTGTGCTGTATCAACATCTCCCTTGTTCGCCCGTTACTAGCGCATTCCTGGGACCAACTCTGGACTCAGAGTGTGACGCCCCCGTGACAGCCCTGAGCACACGTGGAGACCAGGTTCTGGACAAGGACACAGGGCCGAGGACACGCCTGCCCACCTCTCCAGGGCTCCCAGCCAGCGCCAGAGACAAAGATGCAAAGAAGTTCCGAGACGGCCGTTGTCAGGACACCTGCACTGAACGCAGGTGGGAGAGGATGAGGACCCAGGTGACAGGTGACGGCACGGCTGGGTGGGTATCGGGAGAGATGCAGAAGGGCGCAGTGCTCAGGGCTTAGGGGCGGAAAGTCTCGCGAGGCACGGAAGGACACGCGGCTCGGGGAGGGTGGGGGCGGGAGCGGCCTGGGAGGGGCTGCGGGGGCTGCAAGGGCCCTGAGCAAGGCGCGTGGTCCGCAAACAGAGTGGCCTGCAAAAGCCCTTTGAGACGGAAGGCCCGCTGGCGGCCAGCCCTGCCCAGTGCGGGAGGCCGGAATGCGGGTGTCACCTCGCCACACCTGGCCCACCGCAGAGAGGGCACCTCCTCCGCCCTGGGCTTCCCACTCAGGCCTGCCTGGCAGTTGTCACTGACTGGTGTGGTTGTTGTCTGTCCCCCAGAGTGGGGGCCGAGTCCATCTTGTGCACCGGTCCCCTCCACACTCAGGACAGGGCCTGAAATGTGACGGACAGCCAGTGTGCACCCCATTTCTGAGGGACTCCCCACTCTGAGCCGAGTGGTCCCGCCGGAGCGGTCCTCGGCCCTCCGTGCGCCGGGCGCGGCACCGGGAGCCGGCACGTGGGATCACCACGTGAGAGTCGCCGCTGTACCAAGCAGACGGGCCCCCCTGCTCCCAGATGCCCTGTCAGGTGTGGGCACCACACACCCTGGGGATCCAGATTCTGCATCCGCCACCTGCAGGGTGACTGTGGGCAAGCTATTAGCCTCTTTGAGTTTCAGATTCCTCATCCATTAGGTCAAGGTAGTAACTGTCATGGAACCAATGAAACGAGGGGCACCTGGAGCTCAGCACAAGGCTAGCGGTGCAGGTGCGGGGGAGCCAGGCCACGCCAGGCCACGCCCACAGGCGGTGGCAGCTCGATGCTAACGCGAGTCCAAGACCACCTTGCCTCCCGCACCTAAAAACTGGTCATCCCAGGTTCATGAACAAGTCCCCCCGCCCCCACAAAAGCTACCTCACCTGGGCTTCCATTTCCCACAAGAACCTCACGGAGCTTTTCAGGAAACCCACGGCGCCTTCCTCGGGCCAGTTGCCTCTAACTGACCTTGTGCTCTCTTGCTATCTTTCACTTCTCTTGTGTGAGATTCTAACCAGCTATTACCCGGCAAATAAATACATCCTGGCCGAAGGCGACTTGAGTGAGTTTAGCGTCCCCCTTTCCCAAGCCTATCCAACCAAGCCCAGCACACCCACTTCCAAGGCGCCGCAATGGGGATTCCAGGGCTCAGCTCCTGAAACATGCTTTTCTACCTGGAAACTTTTTACAAAAGAAGAGGAAAGAAAAGGGGGAAAAACAAAAACCAAAACCCATTTCTGTTGTTTTCTAGATAGCTTCCATGAAAACACAGGGTAAAATTTTCCCAAAACCTATCAAGGCAAGCAGCTGTTGCCATAGGCAAGGCACTCTGGTCATCTGAAGCACTGAACCATTTCAGGTAGCACGACGCTCGACGTCACTGCATACTTCACCCAGTCACATCCCACGGGAACTGCAGAGCTACCTGGGCCTTTACTTCCAAATGCAGAAGCCTAAGAGGGAATTGCCACCCACCGCGCCAAGCAGGTTTCAAGACAGAGTCGAAGAGTGGCCTACCTCCTGGAGGCCGGCTCTGCTCCTGGCCGCGCTGCTCGGCTGCGGGGTGGCCGCGCGGGGCTCCGCGGGGGCCGCAGCACAGCCCCTTGCAGGGCCTGTGTGTCTCCCCGTTCCCAGAAGGGCTGAGTAACTTCCATCTGCTGCTTCAGACCCCACCGCCTCTTCCGCTTCTACAGACGGGCCATCCTAGATGGTGTTGGAGGGGGAAAAACGGGGGGCACATGCTCAGCGTGTCACTGCTGATGCCCAAGGCAGCAACCCTGTGGGACGCTGTCCCCAGCCCCCACCTTTCCCGAGGCCCGCGGTCCCGTCCCCTGTGAGTGCGCAGCGAGGGGTCTCACTGACCAGACCGGAGGAGTGGCGAGCGCGCTCTCTGAACCCGCTGCTCCAGACAGAAGACGCACCTCACTTACCGGGCAGCGGGGCTGGCAGGTGGGGTCTCAGATTCCCCAACACGGCGACTTGGCTTCTCTGCTCGAGCCTCTGCCTGACCCCCCTCGAACACCGTAAAGGTTAATTTAAGGATGACGGGCAGCGACAGGGACACCGTGACCAGATAGAAACGTTACCTGCAGGCCGCCCCGCGCAGACGCCAGGCCGGCTTTCCCAGCGGCTTCCCTGGGCAGCAGCGCCTCGGGCTGCGGCGGGCCGTGGCCTGGGTTCAGCTTGAAGTGCCGCGCCAGCCCCCCCCTGCCTATGTAGGACTTGTCGCAGGCCTGGCACGCGAAGGCCCGGGGCCGCAGGGCGCAGCCGGGCACCTCGATGCGTGCCTGCCCCTCCCGCCGCCGCTCCTCCTCGTCCTCCGCGCTCAGCTCTGCGTAGTCGTCCGAGTCCGACAGGTGGCCGTCGGCCAGGTCCTCCGTTTTTATGAATCTGTAATCTTTCGCTTTATACTTGGGAGGTCGAGATATCCGCCCGGAACGTGTCTTCACCTTTAAAGACTTCTTCAGTTTCTCAGTGTGTTTTGTATGCAAGTTGGAAATCAACAGATTTGCTGAACTGGATGAAGCAGGTGTTATCGCCGGCGGGTCAGAAGCTGACCGCGGGGCCAGCGTGGCGCCTGGTCCATCTGGAGCCTCGGGGGCCACAGCTCCCTTCGCAGGGACTGGCCGGAGGGTGGGCAGTGGCCGCTGCACAAACACCTGAACAGGCGGCCGTGGCTGCGTGCCCAGGAGGGGCTGTGCCCCAGGCAGCTGCGGGCCGGCGACGCTGAGCGCCAACACGCTGCAGTGCCGCCGCGGCAGCTGGCTCAGCCTGGCTGTCCTGGGCTGGATGGCGGCCAGCTGGGGCAGCAGCCTTTCTTGACCTTTCGTTTCTCCAGATGTTACCTTGACACAGATGGCTTCCAGTTGCTTAAAGAGAGAAAAAGTGTTTAGTTAATCAACATTTCCACAATTCTTCTCTCACCTTAAATCCACTATTGAAAGTTTTTCTCAATTATGAAATGCATCTTATATAAAAGTCTATGTATCTGTACTGTTTATAGCAATGTTTCTTAACCTTTCTGACCAGACCACAGGGATATATTTTACTTCACATCCATAGGTTCATGCAGAAACATTTGCATATATAAATAATATTAAGAGTTTATGAAACTACGCACCACTCCTACATAAATGCCTACGATTATACCCATTGTACTAGTCATAATCCACTGAATGGATTTCATGACCTATTAAGAAATATCTTCCCTTATAGTTTTACATGTGTATTTACTTGGAGTTCTCCACCCTCAAGTGGACTCAGTTCAGTATGTGGGCTCATTTTTAAAAGTTTTTAATGAAGTTTTGGAAACCGAAAAAGCGGTAAAGGACAGGCCCTGCCGCCTCCCTCGAGCTGGCGGCGCTGCCGCGCCCCCGGCCTGCCCCGTTCTCCCGGGCTGCACGCCCTCTTCTCCCCTACACGAATGTGTTGTTAACCGTCCTCATGCATTTTTATATTAGGTATGCAGACATCCAGAGAAATATGTACTTCGGTTTTGACAGTTTTTAAACTTTACATGAGTGCGTATCATCCCCTGCAACTTGGTGGGGCTTAACTTGCTCTGCTGCTTGTGAAATGCATCGTGTTGAGACGTGTAGCTCTTGGGGGTCCCTTTTCCCTGCTGTGTGACAACAGCACTCTCCCGCTGATGGGCCGGTGGTCTCCAACCTGTAGTCTATGGTCTGCTGTGAACCCTTATGCATGCGTGTGTACTTGTATGTATGTGTGTCCTCTTTCTCCAGGGCACAAACGGAGGAGTGGGGCCATAATATCTTCAACAACTTTTTTTTTTTTTCATTTAAACACCTAACAAAATTCTAAATGCAAGTGCTTTGGGCCCACCAAGTCTGCTTCCTGAATCCCGTAAGAAACCCGGGCAAGGGCACAAAGACACCTGTCTCGGAGACTCCGGGCAGGCACGGCCTGCAACAGGCAAGGGGAAGGGGAGGGCTGCGGTCCACAGTGACCCACAGCGACCCACAAGTGGTTACCGGGCGGTGGCTCTGTGCCCAGGGGAACGGTGTGAGTGCCGGGGATACAGCTGTCCCGGGCTGCAGGCCCATGCGGCACAGCGACGTCCCTGCCCTCTCAGAGCAGGGACCACGAGCACCCTTCTCCAGGGAGAGGAGAGGGACAAACCTCATCAACCTGGGCAGGCTTTGCCGACCCCAGCACAGCGGGCACGTGGGACCAGCAGTGCTGTTCTGGGGCTGTCCTGTGCGTAGCCGGATGTTGAGAAGCACCCTGCCTCTGTCCACGAGACGCCAGCAGCACTACCTACATTGTGACAGCCAGACATGTCTCCAGACATTGTCAATGTCCCCAGAAGAGAACCACTGATTGGGGGCCACCAACAGGCCCTCTTTAGACTCCAACTTTTACTAAATGGAGGTCAACAAAAATGATTAGATTTACATTACATTTTAAGAATCACATTTGTTTCATTTTACTATCAGTTACTTAAAATATTTCTCTAAGCTCTTAGGATATTACCTGATAAGGCCATTAAACCCAGGGGCACACCCGTGTGCACACACACACATGCACACACCCGTGTGCATGCACCAAGCCAATAACCCTATCGTTTTTGCACAGTGGCAAAAACAGCCTCAACTGCTAATTCACTACAGACACTAGTCTACCACATGGGCGTTTTACGTGGTATTTTGCTGTATGTTCGCTTCATTCAGTGGACATTCTCTGAGTGTCTCGGGGCCGACCCACAAACAAGTGAAGTCCTGCCTCACCCTTCGTGGGGCGGGGCCCTGCCTCAGTTGCCTGCAGACTTGCTCAACCAGATCTCCCATCTCAACACCTGTCCTTCCAAAAGCTCCGCGGCTGATTCCAAGGGCAGACTAGGTGCCCTAAGGAGCGCGGCTGGGAAAGGCCACCACGCACAACAGAGGCAGGAGGCAGGGGCCACCCCCAAGGGGTAGGCTTCCCGGAGAGACAGCTCCCTGCAGAGGCCGGGAGGCTGAGTAGAGTTTTTGCCTCAGGTAAGAAAGGTATTCTAGGTGTAAGGAAAAACAACAGGGCCCTGCACGTTAGAGGGAAACAGCAGTGTTTCTGGGGGACAGGCACAGGAGGGGTGGGGAGGCACAGGAACCAAAACCTGACCCCCGGGAGAGCGCGTCCTCCAGGCCTGTGTCTTCCGATCCACACCACCCCCACCTGGAGCCACGTTCCCCAAGTGCACCCCCGGCCCCCACCCACGCCTCTCTGCCTCTGCACGTTCACAGGGCACCCACCCTCCAAACCCAGTGCGGTGGCCACCTCTTCCATCAAGGCGCTTCTGATGCCCCCACCAGAAAGAACCTCTCCCTTTTGCTAACCGTGTTTCTGGCTTTCTGACTGGGATCAGAAGTTACCTGAGGCCTGTTTCACCTGCCCCGTTAGAGTGCCTGGTCACTCCCAGAACCTGCCCTGTGCCCTCCGTGGAGGGCGTGTACACAGTAAGTCCCACTTACCGTGCACCCTCCTCAGGGGCAAGGTACACACCTGGCGCGCCTTGGTGGCCTCCGCGGCCCAGCTGGGGCTCAGCCCGTGCTAGCTGAACGGGCCCTACGAGTGCTTCACTGCGGACTCGGGCAGGACTTAGGGCATCCCAATGAGATTAGCTACAGAATACCATTGGGCCGCCTCACTCCAGCTAAGTTCGCTTTCATCGGATGGAAAATGTCATTTTTGGACTTTTTCCTAAGTTGCCACACCAAACCCAAAAGGCTGTGGGCCCGCTCGACAGGCCCTGGAGAGCAGCCACATCTGGGGGACCTGGGGGCCGGGGGGGGGGGGGGGAGCTGCTCCGCCTCCCTGGGCCTGCTGCTCATCCATAAGACGCTGACGCCACGCTCCTGGGGGGCTGCTGGGCCCCCGGGCAGCCCGGGCGCAGTCCCAGGCGCGGGGCAGCGTCTCTGTAAACAGCAGCCACCGGCCCCCTCCGACCCCCGGGGCTTGCTGTGCCCAGCTTCTGCGGGAGGCATGGGTTTCCACGGCAGAGCAAGAGCCCGAAAACTCACCCAATGAGCCATCCCTCTTGCGAATGAGGAAACCGAAGGCCCAAGAGGTTGTTACCCAAAGTCACGGCTTTGGGAAGCAGTTTGGGCAAAATCATAGTTGTCTTGGGCTTCGGGGGGCTACACTCGGGAGCCTCTGCTGCAGACCCGCCTGCCCAGGAGCCAAGAGCTGCGTGGCCCTGGACATGACGCCACTGAGAAACGGG
The DNA here is from genome assembly GCF_021234165.1 of Pteronotus mesoamericanus. Classification (NCBI taxonomy): domain Eukaryota; kingdom Metazoa; phylum Chordata; class Mammalia; order Chiroptera; family Mormoopidae; genus Pteronotus; species Pteronotus mesoamericanus. The sequence goes on along the minus strand of NW_026555082.1, from coordinate 1,901,714 downwards.
GCCTTGTCGTGTACCGCGTGCTTCTGCACGTTTCACACGCAAAGCATGTGCCAGGCACTGAGGTACAAGCCCGGGCTGCCAAGTCCTGCGCCAAACACCACAATGGACTTAATTCTGCCCCAAGTCGCAGCACCTGCCACTTGGAAAGTCCTCTACGTTGGTTCCTTTTGATCTAACCAGGTCGCCGGCGTCGGGCCCAAGGACGGCTCGCTCTAAAGCGGCGCCTGGTCACTCCCAGAACCTGCCCTGTGCTCTCCGTGGAGGGCGTGTACACGGTAAGTCCCACGGGGTGCGGAATGGGTGACAGAAGCCCGCGAGAGGGGCCGTGAGACCGAGAGGGCGTACGGGCAGCGGCGAGCGCCGGGCGGGGACGGCGGGGACGGCGGGACGGGGTGCCGACCCCGGGCGCTTCGCGTGTGGACACTGAGCTCTACGGCGGGCGCCTTCGGCCTCTCCGGCCCGGCAGCTCTAGGCCGACGCGGTGACGCGGAGGCGCGCCCCACCCCCGGCCTCAGTTTCCCCACGTCCCTCCCGGCGCCTCACCTGAGGCGGCAGCAGGCGCGGCGGGCGCGGGGGCTCGGCGCCCGGGCCACTCTGCAGGGCAGCCTGCTGGGCCGCGTCCCGCAGCCGCCGCACCGCGTCCTGCAGCACGAAGGGCGGCGGCGGCTCGGCGGGCGGCTGCGCCTTCGTCACCTGCTCCAGGACCCGCCGCAGCTGCTCGGGGCCCAGTGGGGCCACGCGCACGGCGCTGCCGCTCCGGGCGGAGGGAGCCCGGCCGCCGCCGCCCTCGCCGCCGCCCTCAGCTCCCGGCTCCGCGCCCGCCATGGCAGCGACACGGGGACTCGAACCGCAGCTCCTGAGGGACGGCGGCTTCGATATGCGTCACCTGGAAAAGAAGCGGCTACGAGTGCCCGGTAAGCCAAGAAACCTCGGAAGGCGACCGCAGCCCGCGCGAGCCGGGGGGCGGGGCCTGGCCTTGCCCCGCCCTGTCTCCGCCTCGCCGAAGGCGGAACCAGCCAATAAAGAGACGCCTGCCGTGGACTTAGCCTCGCGAGGTCACCTCCTCCAGGAGCTGTCCAGGGTCTCCTGGGCTCAGATCTTCGGGGTTCCAGCGCCCCGGCCTGTCATCCAAATATTCTCAAGGGCGTGTGCATCAGAGTCCCCTGAGGCTCCTGCCTGGACTTGTAGATTCCTGGTCCCTACCTCCAGACAGTCAGAGTTAATAGGTCTGGGAAGGAATTCAAAGTGTGCATTTTTCCACCAGTGTCCCCCCAGGACGACCCACCCCGCTCTACCCACTCACCCAGGCTGGGCACAGAAGCCCCGGCCCGGGGTGCCGCTCGGGGAACGAATGATGGGCGGACGAATAGGAATGAAGGAATGAATGAATGAGCGCACAGCTAAGGAAGCTTCCCACGCTCCTGCACGCTCAGTCCCCAGCTCTGTCGCCCCTCGCCTTCTGCCCAGCATTCCCTGCTCTGCCCGCCCTTCGCTCTGCTGCTGTGCGTCCTGTAGGTGCCGGTGTGTGCGTCGGTCTCAGCTTCTCTCCCCGAAGTGCGCAGCAGGGCCACAAGTCAACAACCACTTCCTACGCGTCTGCTGGAGATCCTGCCTTCCAGATAGCCGTTTTGGCAGGAAACAGAAGGAGACGGGCATTTGCCGTGTAATATTATGAGTGCCATCACACCCCTGAAGGGGGAGGCGGGGGGGGCCAGGCCGGTGGGAGAGAAGCTTCTGGAAGCCCTTCGGATCATTTTTCTCTGCACAGGACCATCGTCATCGTCACCATCAGCATCATCGATACCCCTGCTGCATCCACTGCGCTCTCTGCAGCGCTCAACTGGATTCATTAGGAGCCTCACTAAGGACTGGCCAGAGGGGAGGCCGGAGGGTGGAATTTGCTTCAATAAACTTTTACAAGAAAGCCCTTTTCATCCTCCCGCCCTCAGATGTTAAAGAGGACCCCTCTGGCCCCTACACCAAGAACTTTCCCCTTCACCCAGCACCCCATTTTGTCATCTTGGCAAATGTCAGGGAGGAAAAACCCATTTATGGGGGGTTTTTTTGGGGGGGGATGTGCAAATTAAACATCAAAAGACAGATTTACAAGATAAAAGACAAAATTTAATCATGTGCTTTTATTAATGCGCCTACCAGAGTTCACAGAAAAATGCGACTCAAAGAGGCATGTGGGGCTTCTACAGCGTGTTAATAGGGGGAGGGAAGGGGCAGAGGCAAGGAGGGGGAAGCCAGCGACTGTCGGGACAGAGAAACGGGCCGTCCCCGGAGCGGAGGCCGCTCGGCCGGCTTTGCGGCCCCGCCTTTGTCGGGTGCGGGCTCTCCTGCGACGAGTCGGTTCTCCCTGACCGCTCCCCAGGAAGGCGATTGACGACCGAATGCTTTTCAGTGTTTTAGGAAGGCTCTGCCTTTAGGCCGAAAAAACTGTCCGGGAACTCGAATGCCTTCTGCTCAAAACCCTGCTTGGTCCCAGGGGCGTATTCTGGAGGCCCTCGAGGTCTTGTCCAGGAGAGCGCGCTCTCCGAGAGCAGCCGTCCCGGCCGCCTCCTCCTGCGTGGCCCTGAGTGGCCCTGCGTGGCCCTGAGTGTCACAAGGAGCCTGACACAGGCGCCCGAGACGTGACGTGCAGCGCGCGCGCGGGAGTGCGCTCCGAGGGTCCGCAGCCCCAGGCTCCCGTCGAAGGAACCATCCTTAGGAGCCGCGGCCCGTCCTGGCGTCTAGGGGGCGTGTGAGCCCTTGCGCGACACGCTGAGCGCTGGCCGAGGCTTTACGCCGCGGGTCTGCGGGCCTGAGCTGTGACCCGAGTCAGAGCTAACACACGTATGAGAAAAGAATGGATGGTTTCATAGGTGTTCTCGCTGGAGATTTTCCAAAACTGGCTGGAGCCCTTGCTGGGCCCTGATATAAAACGCCGTGGACCCTAAAAACCTGGCTGTGGTTCAACTAAACACGCTGGCCACACTTGCAGGCTCGAGCCCACGAGCGAGAAATGCCGCCAGCGGCAGGTGGGCTGCAAACGGCGGAGCCGAGAGGAAGAAATGCCTCGAGGAGCAAGAGGTTTCCAGCGGCTTCCCCAAGGGGGCCGCCTCGCTAACAACACGGCGGTCAGGGTCTGGCCACCGTCTCCGCGGGGGCTGGCGTGGGCGCCTCTGGCTCCCTGGTCGCCCCGGCCTACGCGGCACGGGGCCCGCTCGAGGCTCTCCGTCACCACCTGCGGACGGATTAGTTCCAAGCCCGGATTTCAGCTCCAAGAACGCCGGGAACTGAAGTGTCCGCCGAGGGCTCTCGTCAGCTCCGCAGTGGGAAGCAGCAGGCGCCTGAGAGCATCCGAAAAAGCCCCGGAGGGCGGCTGCGGCGCGCGGGCGCGGGAAGCCGCGCCTGTGCGGGATCCTGCCCTCTGTCCCCGCTGGCCGTCTGCGACAGCCTGGAGGTGCGGTCCGGAATGATGCCGTGACTCTCTTTGGCAGGCGGCTTGCAGCTCTCGAAAAGCGTGTTTTTCAAAATAGTTGTAGAGCAACTAGTAACGGGATTTTGTTTAAAAAAAAAAAGAAAAGAAGAAAAGCGAATGTGGCCCGTACGGGGATCGAACCCGCGACCTTGGCGTTATTAGCACCACGCTCTAACCAACTGAGCTAACCGGCCGGCTGACGTTAGGGTGCCGCCACTGTACCTATGAGGACGCTGGGCCTGCGCGCGGCGCCGAGCCAGCCGCGCCCCTTCAGGCTGATTCGGCGGCGCCAGGTCCCAGCGGGTTTCTGCGGTGCCTGTCGCCGCTCCCTCTGGCCGGAAGAAAAGCCTGAGACCCTGGAGCTTTCCAGGAGAAGGGAGGCGGCTTCTTAGGGCGAGTGGGAGGCTTTCACAGAGAACATACAAATTGCACTTTGGGGCCTTAGCTCGGGAGAAAGGTTTCCCAATATTGCAAATAAATATTTTTTTATCTTCAAGAATCCTCGCAGCTTGGAAACTTCGTGTATCCGGAGCTTTTGGTATGGCTAAATAAAGCTTAGAAAATAACAGAACACCCGAGAAAGGACAAAAGAGCCGCGGGATTCCCCACCGCCCCCTAGTAACCGCCGCTGGGGTCTTGGCATCTTTCCCGCCACTCCCCCCACCCCTACACTGTACAGGTGTGTGTGTGTGTGTGTGTGTGTGTGTGTGTGTGTGTGTGTGTGTGTGTGTACACTTGGGATTCAGTGTAACCTTGCCTAAAAGAATATAATTTTTAATCTTCCTTTTTGTCCTTAATATTCTCTCATAGGCTTATTCCTAAATAATTACAATGTCACTTCAAATGGTTCCTCCGTGTCTCCTCACCCTTTCTTAAGGTCTGGAAAATGTCTTCATTTTGTCTCGCGTTAACTAGCACAGGAATAAAGCAAGAACTAGCTGCTGGGTGGGCGACTGGCGGTGTTCGCTCCAAAGAAATAGGGCCTGTATGTAAATAATAGTATTAATAATGATAAAGGAGAAAAAGTGTTGGGAAGGCAACACTCAAACATGTCCGCTCCCCATCCTGTGTGTCCCGGGCCATGGTCCCTGAGAGGCCTGACCCCACCCCACCCCACCCCGCACCCCGGGGCTGCTGGGACCGACGCTCCAGGGGAGTGGGCGTGTGAAAATGGGCATACCCCTCCCCTGGAGTGTCGGTCCAGAAAACACTGCTCCCAAACCAGGATACCGTCAGGGTTCCCCGTTGCAAGCAGAAAAAGCCGGGGCCAGCTCATCTTTACAGAACAGACTTAGTGGCAAGGATGTTAGTTAGGTAGTGCACCCACCACCAGGAAGGTTGGAGGCCCAGGTTTAGACAACAGGCCACTCAGTCAAGAAGAGTCATCAGGCCTGCCGCGGCCCTGACCCCAGGGAACCAGCCGTGAGTGAAGCAGGCCTAATCCTGCCCCCGTTTCCCAAAGACGGGTGTTGGAGTGAATGGAGGGGCGCAGGTGCAGTGCTGAGTGCATGGGGCGGGCGGGGGGGCGGGGGGGGGCGGGGGAGCGTGCTGCTGGGGTGCTCCGGGACGGTTGGACAGGCTCCTGAGGCTGGGACACTTGACAGTGTTCCCAAGGACAAGGATAGGTAGGTACGTGCAGACCAGAGCAGGCAGCCCTCAGGGCAGAGGGAACAGCCGGGGATGGCAGGCATCTTGCCCATTCGCGTACCCCTGAGTGCGCAGAGCCTAGCAAACTGTCCGGAAAAGGAGTCAGGGAGACAGAGGAGCTCGTTCCAAACTCATCTTACTTCTGAAACGAAGTTATTTCTCTGTTCAAACTCCCCCCTTCTGGCCCCGCCCCGATAGGATTGCCAGAGTTAGCAAATGATTTCATACAAGCATGCCGTATGCAATATTTGGGACATACTTATACTAAACTGGTATTAGTCATTTATCTGAAATTCAACTTTCACTGGAGTCCTGTACTGTATGGCAACCCTACACTCAAAGCAGCAGCCATTCGAAAGCCCCCCCGCCCCCAATCTAGCCCTGGCCGGGTAGCTCAGCTGGTTAGAGCATCATTTCTGTACCCCAAGGTTGCAGGTTGATCCCTGGTCAGGGCACATACAGGAGTCAACAAAAGAATGTATAAAGCAATGCAAAACAGAATGCATAAGTGGAACAAAAATATCGATGTTTCTCTTTCCCTTCCTCCCTCTTTCTCTAAAATCAATCAATAAATTTTAAAAATTTTTCTAAGGAAGACCTCATCCAACCTGCCTTTTCCCCCATTTGCTCTGCCACAGTCCCACCGGCCGCACCTCCCTCCTCCCCGGCCCTTGCTCACCAGCCACGCTGCTGCCGTGGGGCGTCTGTTCTGCCTCCCGGCCCCTCTTCCTTCCCCGGTCACTGCCCAGGCCACCTCCCTCATCCCCCCTAGGTCTTAAAGCGTAAATGTCACGTATTCAGCGACCTTCTCTGACCCTTGTATTTACAATCGCAACCCGGAGAACCCTGCCTTTCCTCCTTCATTTCCTTCAAGGGTTTGCATATTTCTTGAGCTGCAGGGGGGCACTAATCTCTATGTTGCATCACCAGCACCTAGGACAATGACTGCCGCTTGGTAGGTAGCGATCAAAGCTTGCCGAATGGAGCTAAGTTGGCGGATCCTCATTTAGAGATCTAGCCGTAACACACGCCCGCCGTAGACCTCCCTCCACGTTTGCTGAGCGGGGGCGCGCGCCAGGCCCAGGCTGCGGGGCGGCCGCCACCGCGGTCTGAGAGACGCAGTGACTAGCGACGCACGGCAGGGGGCGCCCGAGACCGACGCCGTCCGTTCCGCACCTGGGCTCCCGGCTCCTCCCAGGTGGAGCCGAGGGAGCGCGCGGACTTGCGGGGCTCCGGTGTTCTCCCAGCTCCTCCTCCGACTTCCGCGCCAGTTCTCTTTCAAAACAAACGAGTCCTAATTTTCATTCTTTGAGCTGGGAAAACTCAAACTGACATGAGCAGAGTTAAATGGCACAGTGTTATTATTCGGGTTTTTAAATATCAGAGAGGGGGACTTCTGCGCATGGAGCTACTTTGGATTTTAAATGGTCCGTCTGCTTTAAGCTCAGCTTATAAAATTGATCATTCTGTTTATAGATTGGGGTCTTTGTACGGAAGACAAGACATAGCAGGTGATGACCACGTTTTGTCGAAGGAGGCCGAGTTGACGCATCATCCCGAAGAAGGAAACATTGTCTGCTAAACATAGCCTAATGGAAAATAGGGGAAGGCCGATGCTAGGCTAGGGATGAGCTGTCTGAGGAAGAGTTTTAGAATGAGTCAATACCCTCAAGTGGCTGTACTGAGTGCTCCTGCAGAGGTCGAAAGCTGAGCCCTAAACTGCAAGTCTCTGCTGAGAATGAGCGGGCGAGGGCGAGGGCCGCAGACCCCGCGTGGCAATAGCCGGGGTCTCCCCTTTATCCTGAGTCCGAGACAAACGCGTCGTGCACTCAAACCCACCGCTGTCCATTTGTCAGAGGACCTACAGCATGCCACAAGCACGTGGTAGGTCTTCCACAGTCAGGTGCGGAAAGGACATGTCAATGACAATAATATTAGCAAAAACAACCAGGAAATTGCTATTACAAGCAGAACACCAAACAGGGCAAGGCTCTTTAGAAATGACTTCTGTGTCGTTTAGAAATGGCATTTAGAAATGGTACAACTTCCTGATAAAGATTTACTTTAGAACCAAATGGGGTGGTGATTCCATTTCAGTAGCATCTCTTGAGCAGGGATTATGCATCGGGCTGCTGGCATTCAGGAGGCAAAAATGACCTTCTAAACCAAATTCAATTTGGGCACCAACGTGGGGGAAGAGGGACAAGCGAAAAGACGGAGTGGGCCAAGGGCTAGGGCCTGAATATTTCAGGCGGAGGGAGATTGTATATGCGCTGAGGAATCTGGGTTTATCTAGTGACAGGCACTTGGGGAGACTGGATCGCAGCGGGGCTGGGAGGAGGAGGCTGGGACAAGCAGGAGGTGAGGTGGGTAGAAAAGGGAGGAGGGGTGAGCGGGAAACTGGGGTCTATGGAGGGCGGGGATGGGGAGGAAGGGAGCGTAGGCTGGGCGCACCTGGGTGGTGGTGTTGCCCTTAGCTGAGATGGGGTCCCAGGAAGGTGGATCCAGGTGGAGGGTGGCCAGGCCAGCTTTGGAAGTATAAGGGATCATTTGCAGGGGAGGAGCTTGTGCTGTGCTGAGAGAGGAGGGAGCTTCCATTAGGAAGACAAGAGATGCATCCTGTTCTGGAGGGAGGAAGAGAGGGAGGGCTGGAAATCGTGATGAAATAAAATCTCATGCTCCGATCTTTTCCTGAATGGCTTCTCAATCTTGGTGGATAATATCTAGCATCTAAGCAATGCGGGCAGAAGAGAATTCATATGTAGATCGCTGCGTATATTGATACACTATTTTGGGAGAGTGATTTAATATCACTCCACATTTGAATTGTAGATGCCTTTCAGCCTGTCATTTCCCACAGAGTCACATGTGTGCTCAAAGATCTACACACAGATATTTTCTGAAATATTATTTGTAATAGGAAAAATAGGAAACAAACATTAATAGCGGAGTGGCTAAAAATTAAGAGTATATCCGTACTATGTGATATTATGAAACACTTAAAAAGCATAGGTAGCTCTATATGTGCTCATATTAAAGATGACTAGGATTTATTAAGTGAAAAAAGCAAATTATAGAAAATATCTATAATTTTCAATTAAGGGGGAAATCTGTCCAAATCCATACACAGAAACCCTGAGAAGACACAGTCCATCTGGCGTCCGCAGTTAACTCTGCGGGGGGCGGGGCATGAGAAGCGTGGAAATGCTTTCAAGGGATTATTTCAAATTTCACTTTCATATTTTTCCGCTTTGATTTTTGTACAACAGACGCATTTTACTGCTTTAATTTCAAAGGTTAATAGGAAAGAATCAGGGACACCTGATCTGACAGAGTAGCAAGGATGAAATAAGCAAATAAAAGACAAGGAGCTTGCTAAAATGCTGACCCGACACAGAGACGGTTGTATTTATTGCGTTGTCAGTTTCTCGAGGGCTGAGCCACTGCCTGCCCAGTCATCGTATTTGCTCATAGTTTATTCATATATTAATTTCTTCAGCTTTACAGTGGAATGTAAGTCTCAAGAAGTCAGGGTCCTTGTCCACACTGCTCTCCTTTGTATCCTCAATGCCTGCAACAGTGCCCACAGCTCAATGTTTGTTGAGTTAAAAAGGAAAACTTACAAATAGACCGCTGTGTGCCAGACTAGTTAGTAGGCGCTCAGTTCTAGGATGCGACTGCAACTGACAATTACTTAGTGTGTCCCCATCCCACTTAAAGCTCAAGGCTGTCATCCGCCAAGGAATTAGGTCCCAAACCAGTAAATTCTCCGGAGGACCCGGCAAAGCGATCCTGGCGAACGTCGCCTACGCAGAAAAGCTTTAAAGCGTCGAGAGAGGTTGCTTAGCAACGAGGTCCAAAAGGTGGACAGCAAGGCGCACGCGCCTGGAAAGCCAGCGGCCGCGGGCAGGACGTTTTGCGCAAGCGCGGGAGGAGGCCTCGGGACGCTCTGGGCTTGACGGTTGCTAGGGTGACAGGGATACAACATGGCGGCCCGATCCTAACGGTCTCGGACAGGGGACCACCGCGGAGGTCCTAGTCCGGGGCCCTGCCTTGGGGGAGTGGAAGCCAGGGGCCACCCTTCCTGCCCCTTTCTTCTTCGTCCAGGGTCGGCAAGGGATTGTCGCCGGCTTCCGCATCGAGGATGAAGAGTGAGTGGGGCCGCGGAGGGGCGGGGACGCGAGGCGAGTGGCGGGGGCTGGACCGAGCCGGCGAGCTGGAGACGCAGGACACAGTCAGATCCCCTTTGCTGGGAAAAGAGTAAATGATGTCAGTAAAAGCTGTAACGTGCGATTTGCGTCGTGCCACGACTGTCAGTTGGTAATGGCATGGGGCATAAATTGTGTCACAAAATACTAAAAAATAATTCACCTCATTCACCCTTTACAGGCATTCTTGTTTTCTCCTGTTGGATAGTGTTTTACATGTTTGTCTTTTTCATTAATGCGCCCAAAGCTGTGGTTAGAATACACATTTTACACTTTTGCTTATAGTGGGAACTTATATACACACATTTTTCTTTTACCATGTTCCTTTTTTCCTTTTCAACTATTTATTTTGAAAGTTTTCAGCTCTGCAGAAAAGTTGCAAGAAGAGTTCCCTGAATGTTTATAAACCGTTCACCCAGATGCCCCGCTGTGCCCTGGCATTTTCTAAGTTACGTATTTATTTTTGCTGAACCTTTTGAGAGTTCACCGTAGACATCATGACATTTCACCACCAGTAATTCAGCAAGTGTCTGCGAGGAACAAGGACGTTCTCCTACAGAGTTACAGGACAACTAGCGTGTTGATACAGTATGTGGTCTACATTTCAGATTGTCCCAATTGTCCCGATGATGTCCACTATAGTTGTTTCTATTTTTTTCCAGGGTCCAATCAAAATCACAAATTGCATTTTGTTGTCCTATTTCTTTGGTCTGCTTTAATCTAGCCAGCGCCCTGCCTTTTGTGTCTTTAACGACTTTTTCTTTCTTTTTTAAAACACTATTGATTTTTTTAGGAGAGAGAGAGGAACGTCAGTTTGTCGTTCCACTTACTGATGCGGTCATTGGTGATTCCAGCCTGTGCCCTGATGGGGGCGCACGTTCGTCAGACAGTCACGTCTGTTACTATAGAGCCCAGAAAGAATTTTTAAAAGTATTCGTTGTCATTGCAGTGAGATTTAAACTTTCTGTCCCTCGTTAATATATTTTTATACACTCAAGATTGTAAGGCACCTCAAATAATCTGGTTCCGTTCTGTTTTTCCTAGTGTGCACCACCTTCCGTTTTAATAGCTAGACGCATCAACTAGCAACTTTTTCCTTTTAAATTAAAACAAAATTAAGTGAAAATAACGCTGGCTTTGTGATCAATTCAAACCGAAGGCTTTAAGTTGGTCTCCAGACCCTCCCCTACTCGGCTGGGTCGGCCCGGCTGACATTTTCTTAGACGTGCTTCCAAACATTTTCCATGCCCATTTTCATGGATTTGTTCCCTAAGCAGATGTCCCAGGCTACACGGGATTATGATGTCGTACTGTGACTTGCTGGGGTGATGCTTTTAGGTGGCATGCATAACTAGCAGTGGACTTCCTAGGTTAAAGGGCACAATTTAAATTGGAAATTTCTGTGATTTTAGGAGTAATTTTATCAACCCTTTGGTGCTTGCATGATGTTTGGTAACTTGGGTCGCGGTTGTCCTCGCTCCACCGGTTGAGGAACTGGGCGGGTCCTGAACTTGTTTTAGTTACGTGGTTGGAATTCACCTCTTGTAGAGAGTGGGAATTGGAGGCTGTCCCGACGGCGGCGGAGGGGGCGGGGCCTGTGCTCGCGCTCGGCGACTCACCCTCGCCCGGTCCTTCCCATTCCTCAGCGGCCCGAGCCCGCAGCCGCGGTGCCCGGCACCTGCCTCGATCAAGACCTTTAGGGAAAAAGTCTTTAGAGGCCGTATTTGAATACAAATGTTCTCACTTGGGTGTGACGAGTTTCCCTTTTCACAAAGGGTGAATTTGACCTCCACTTTCACGGTTAAATAAGGCTTAGATTCCACTTAAACAAACGAGCCCCGCCTAATAAAAGTGCAAGGCTCTTAATGAACCCAAATGGCCTCATTTATCTTCCTTTTCTCCTCCGTTTTCACTCAGTCACATAAGCCCTCTATGTCGCGAAGTCTGGGCAGGTGGTAGTTTTGTTTCGGTGACTGTTACTTCTTTTCCTGTTCATCCGGGGCAGGGCTGTTTTTACAGCACAGCTCTGTGCCCTTCGCAGCTTTGTGCGAACCTTCGTGGTTCCCGTCTTTATTTTTTTATTGTATTTTGTCTCCATTACTACTTGGTCTCCTTAAACCCCTGACCGCCCCCCGCCCCCGCCACAATCACCAGACTGTTGTCCGTGTTCATGAGTCCTTTTTCCTTTCTGTTCAGTCCCTCCACTCCCCACCCTCCGCCCCTTAGCTGTCACCTGCCGTCTGGGAGTCTGCACCCATTTTCCTTGTGAGTCGGTTTGTTCATTAGATTCCACATATGAGTGAAACCATGTGGCACTTGTCTTTCTCTGTCTGACTTATTTCACTTCACATAATGTTCTCCAGTCCATCCATGCTGTTGCAAAGGGTAAAATTCTTCTTTTTTATGGCTGAGTAGTATTCCACTGGGTAAAAATCTCCATAGTTGTTTTATCCACGCATCTACTGATGGACACTTGGGCTGCTTTCATATCTTGGTGATTGTATACGATGCTGCTATGAACATTGGGGTGCAGCGGTTCTTTTGAATTGGTGTTTCCGGGTTCTTAGGGTATAATCCCAGCAATGGACCCACTGGATCAAAAGGCGTTTCCGTTTCTAGTTTTTTGAGGAAACCACACTGCCTTCCACAGTGGCTGCCTCGGTCTGCATTCCCAGCAACGGTGCATGAGGGTCCCCTTTCTCCACATCCTCCCAGCAATTGTTTCTTGTCTAACTTTCAAGGCCTGTGAAAATACGCCAGATCCTGTAGGAGAAAAATAGGAAGATACTTTCCTAGGTTTTTTTTCAGGGGGGTTTTCCCTAGTTCCCTCCCCCGCCTCTCATCCTTGTTTCGTAGCCAGACCCTGCGTCTACTGAGGGAGCCCCAGGGGAAGGGACCCCGTCCCCGCCCCCGGCCTCCAGGGCCGCCGGCTGCCTTTGCTGCTGGTTGGCTGTGGCCGCCTGGCGGTGCGCCCCTGTTGGCGCACACTGGGAGTTTGTACTTAACCCGCTTTAAAGTGCACAGTTGGCTGCGGTTGCTTTTTAAAGGCCGTGTGCTTGACTTACTTTATCTGTGATGAAACACACATTGGAATTTGTTGTGTAAATTCCCCTCTTCTCTTCCCAAACCTGAGTTCCTCTGGCCACAGCCTGACCGTCAGTCGCTGGCTGGTGGCCCGGCGGCGAGCTTTGTACGTCCTGGTGTCACTGAACAAAACCGAGGCGTGGCTGCCTGTCACCACAGGGCGCCCAACTGGTGAGGCAGGCGTTGGTGTGAGACGACGCTGCTTCATAAACACATTAGATGTTGTCATGCTCGTTGTGAGTACTTTCTCAGGGCTCACCCCGGATCTCCCTGTCCGTGACCTTACCCCCTTGGCCTTCGGCTCTAAGGCCCCCCTCACCATGGGCTGCTGGAGATAGCAGGGCACTTGCCTGTAGTTTGATTTTTACAACTGACCTTTTACAAGTATTGCCCAATATTTAAGTGTGTTGTGGAGTATGGTTCTAACTTGAATTTTTAAGTGCGAAACCTCCAGGTTTCAACAGCTTTATTGAGGTATAATTTACAGCCAGTAAAACCCACCTGCTGTGAGTGTGCAGTTCGGTGGCTTTGGCAGATGAGGACAGTGGTGCCCTCTGGGAAGTCCCCTGTGCCCTTGGCAGCCAGCCACCCCTGACTCTGCGCCCTGGGGCTCTGTGACGTGTTTTCTCTCGCTGATGTGTTCCCTTTTCTAGAGTTTCATGCGGATGAAGTGTAGCAAAGGTACACGTGATGTATGCAGCCTTCGAATCCGGCTCCTCCCGTATAGCGCGGTGCTTTTGAGGTCACGCTGGCTTTGCCCCCTTCTGTTGCTGAGCGGCGTTCCAGGGTGCGGGTGTGTCATGGTTTGTTTACCCTTCGCGGTCAGTGAGCGTTTGCTATGCCCGGCCCCCTCCAATCCAAAACCACTGACTTGCAGCGAAAATATAATAAAATAAGCCTAGATTATTGGTAATGCTTATGGAAATTATTAGGTGACAGGAAAGGAAAAGAAGAGAACATTTTAGAACAACCAAATTTAAGAGTACTTTTAAAATTATTTTTTAACCCTCCCCCACAGATAAATTTATTGATTTTAGAGAGAGAGAAAGGGAGAGAGAGAAACATCAATGTGAGAAACATTGACCAGTTGCTTCCCATATGTACCCCAATTGGGGATTGAACCAGCAACCTAAGCACATGCCCTTATCAAGAATCAGACCTTTCATGGTGCAGACTGATGCTCCAACTAGCTGAGCCCCCTGGCCAGGGCAAGTTTCAGAGTGGTATGCATTCAGAGCTACTTCTTCTTCTTCTTTTTTTAAAGATTTATTATGTATTTACTTTTAGAGAGAGAGGACGGGAGGAAAAAAAGAGGAAAACATCAGTGTGTGAGATGCATTGCTCATTTCCCTCTCACACACCGCCTACTGGGGACCTGGCCCGCGACCCGGGCCTGTGCCCTGACTGGGAATCGAACCAGGTTCGCAGGCTGGCGCGTGATCCACTGAGCCGCACCAGCCAGGGCTACACTCAGAGCTTCTTATCAATAAAAATCAAGTAGGAAGTTGACTGAAATATGAACTTAGAAAAAATTACACATCATTTCTAAAAATCTTTATTACTTCTAAAACAGTATTAACCTTTTTCCTGCCGGTCTACTCACCTCAGAGTTCACACAAAGTAGAAGAAGGGTGCCCCGCCTGAGAGGGCTGTGGAGCTGGGCAGGGTCCTGAGCCCGCTTGGTGCTGTGGCGGGTTTGGGACCTGGAGCTGATGGGCCTCTGTGGTCCAGGTCTGCCCACTAGGCTCCTGGCCTGCCGGCTCCCACTGAGTTCCCCGCGCCAGGTTCTCTTCGAGGCCTGCCCTCAAGGCTGCCTTCTCCCTCCTAGTCCTCCCGAGCCCCCGGTCCCTGAAGCGCACCCTGTCGCTGTGGCTCCCACCACCTCGCCCCGGGCCAGCAGGCCAGTGGCCACCTGGGCTGGGAAGGCTGCGTCCGCCGCAGGCTGACGCTCTTGCAGCTGCATTTCGCCGCAGCGCCTGGGCTCTCCCGGCTGGCCATCGGCCATCAGCCATCGGCTGGCTGCAGTTTGCAGGTTTCTGTTAGTGCCACACCCGTTTCAAGGTACTCACGTCTGAGTCTGTCAGGGTTTGGTCTGTAAAACAGAAACTGGGTATCTCCAGCAGGAGGAGAGTGACCGTAGTGAACCAGAGGCCTGTGAAACCGCCCCTGTGCAGGCGGCAACAGTGGTAGCGGCACGGCCGGGGCTGCTGCTGTTGGTTTCAGCCAACCAGGAATCGCAAGAGTGGCAGGAAGCTGGCCCGGCCTCCGTGGGACCAGGAGGGTGGCCTTCAGGAGACCACCCCGAGGCTGCTGGGCGGTGTCCCCCAGCCGGACGCCCAGGCCCGTGCCCGGCGCTGCAGCCAGGCGCCCTGCTCCTCCGCTCGCTGGGTCTGTGGGGCCTGCGCCTCATCTCCACCAGGGCCCGGGGGCCTGTTTTCCTGCTCGGGCGGGGGCGGCGTGGAGCGGAGCAGAGGCTCCTGCCAGCACAGAGTGAGGGGAAGACTGAGCCACGGAGCAGAGGAGAAACGGTCCTCAGCAGAGGCTGTGGGGTGTCTCACAGATGGGAGGCTCACTGTCCGGACTGAGCATTTGTGCATGAGATATGTGTATAGATAAAATCTTGTTTTCATGCTTGTTTGTACCTACAGACTATAAAGTGATTAGCAAAATAGGCGAGGGGACGTTTTCTGAAGTTGTGAAGGCGCGGAGCCTGCGGGACGGGAGCTGCTATGCGTGCAAACAGATGAAACAGCACTTCGACAGGTAGGCGGCGCGGTGCGCCCCGCACCGCTGCAGCGGCCCCTGTAACAGCCCGTGGGGCGCTGTGTTCATGCTGTAACCTGCAAGGCACAGCTGACTTCTGGAGGCAGCGAGGGTTAGGGGCTCGTTTTATGTTTCTCGCACTGGGCTTCTTCTGCGTCCCAGTTTACTGTGATATCAATGACTACGGGTCACCAGAAATTTAGATTGTAAACGCATGCCTCACTTTAAACAGTCTCTGTGCTCCTCAGAGTTGTGTGAGTTGGACTTTGTAAGGAGACCTTTGTCCGAGCATACTAGAAGCCCTTGCGATTTAGGGAATTGTGACTCAGTTAATGTACTGAAATTTCCAAATGGTCTGGAGAACCGGGTTCCCGGGCGACAGCGGTGGAGAGGGAGCGCCCCGCTTGGGCTGGCCTCTCGGAGGACGGCTGCGGCCCTGTCCCCGGAGCCACCTCCCCCGGTCCCCGGGTCTGCCTTTTGGCCCGCAGCACACGAAGCGGCCATCGCCGCACAGCTGGCGCATGCGATAAGAGAGCAGGGCTGGAGTGGCTGCTGCCGTCACACTTTTCCATAAAGGGGTTTGAAGTCTCTAAATATCCAAGCACGTTTCTTAAAGGAGTGATCACTCTCCCACATTGACACGGAGCCTTCTGAAGTGTTTTGGGGGTAAACCTTGATATCAGGCTGTTTGTGTGCCAAATGGCCTCTCGGCTCAGAAGGGCGAGTTGGAGGGTTACTGGTGTCCGGGGGTGTGGGGAATAGGGACTTCATCCTCGCGGCGCCCCCTAGGGCTCAGGCGGGCATCCCTGTCTTTGCACAGGAGGACAGGGGCTTAGCGACGTGACGTCATGCAACAGCTGACCCTCCGGGTCGCTAGGTGGGCAGAGTCAGCTCTGAGCCCAGACTTCTCCTCCACTACCCGGGACAAGTGGTTGGTGACCGGCTCTGCCAAGAGCGCAGTCACTGGGCCCCTGCCGTCCTCTGTTCTGTCCCATCTTCCTCAGAGCTGCGTTCTCTGTGGATCCAGCCCTCCACCCCCGGCCTTCACCTGAAAACCCTCGGCCAAGAGGGCGCTGCCCCTGTGCGGACATCAGGGCAGGCCCACAGCGCCTGGGAGAGGCCTTGGAGCAGCATGGGAGGCATTTGTACCTCGGGAGGGGACCTGGTCCCACCACCCAGTCTGGGGCAGATGTGCCTGCAGACACAGGACCCACAAAGGACAAGAGGACCGGACAAGCGGCCCCCAGACCCCAGGCCCTTCAAAGGCTGCTGCTCGGTCCGCTCACTGCTGCGCGGTCCGCTCACTGCTGAGCCAGCGGCAGGGAGCTTGGCTCGGTCATGCACATCCCTTCAGGAAGGCGGAGCTCTCTGCAGCATGGCTTGGAAATGCTTCTGTCAAAGAAGGCCCGCATGCTCTAAGGGGCGCTCCTTTGAGGGGCGGGGGATGCTCCGTTGTCCCGGAGAACTGCCTCGGTGTACCTGGTGTGGTCTCCGTCCCTCAGGAGGATGCAGCGTTACCTGAGGGACGTGGCTTCCCAGTGATGACATGCGTCCTGGGCCCCCCACCCAGCAGGTCCCCAACACCCTGCAAGTGCACCCCTCATGGTAGCTAGGGCAAGGGTTGCAAGGTCTGGGCCATTCTTACCGAATGCTATTTTTGCTAAATGTTAAAATAGCGTGCAGTATTTTGTAGATCAGCTATAAACAGGATGAACTTAACAGGAATTCAGCCAGGATAAGCACAGCCATGCAGCCCAGCAGCCAAGCAGCCAACTGCAAAGAAATCAACGCGCAGCTGACCAGAGTGTACTGGGGGCCAGAGCTCGGGGTAGGAACCCTCCGTCTCCCTTGCCTACTGCAAGTAAATAAAACGGCTTTACGATGATGATGTCTGGTTCTTGGACAGAGCACCCCACGTGGCAAGCCCCCGAGCCTTGGCTTCCTCGTCGCGAGGCACTGGAGGACCAAACAAGGGAAGGGCGTGGACGCAGCAAGCCCAGTGGGCCAGGTGGCAGCCTCGTGCTATGTGGTGGCCATTTGATGCCATTCAGAACAATTCACACTCTTTGCCTTCACTTTAGAAGATGTTTTTCTTTTAAAAACCCACGATAAGTCAAGATTTTAGTAAGTGACACTGACTCTGTGTTCCTTTTTCCTCAAAGCGTGCGCACGTGGGAGGTGTCTGTGGTGTGAATCACGCCTGCACACCTTGCTCTCCTTGGAAGGGCGAGCCCTGGCCCGGCGAGTGGTGTCCTGTGGCGGAGATGCCGCCAGCGGTCAGCCTGAGCTCAGTGTGCGCGGACGGGTGTCTGCGCCGTGTGATGCGAACCCGGGGGTTGGTTTATTCTTGTCAGCCCTTATTTGCTGTTGGTACATACGCTCAAAGCTGGGGGAGGTGAGAAGCCAGCACTGCCATTGTGTATTCAGTAGTGGCCCAGGTCTGGCCACGGGAGCCCTTGCAGGCTGGCTCTGTTCCTTCCAACACGTCCCATCCTTTTTTTGGTAAACACGTCTTTCCTCCCTGTCACCACAAGATGCTCTAGGCTTGTCTTGTATGGAATTTTCCCTGCCCCTCGACTCTTCCATTTCCTAAGGAGTCCTGGCTCCTTTCACCTGAGAAAGATTATTTGGAAACCAAGACTTTGGCATCAGGCGCGCTCGCTGCTGCTGGAGGGTGGTCACCTGTGGCCAGAGCAGGGCGGGGGTGCGCTGGCCCACGCCCCCCGCCGTCCCTCTCCACTTAGCTACCCGCCGCTCAGCTGTGTGAATAGCCACGCGTGCAACCCGGCATAAAGAAATGACCGAGGGACCAATCAGTTGGGGTGAGGGGACAGTTGTTCCTTGTAGGAGAATTCCAGTTAATAAGTACAGCGGGAATGAGGGAAGGAGAAAATCCTCGTGAGACGCACAGTTGTAATTTCTGCAGACAAGATAAACCAATGCTGCCGAGGTCGTAGGTGAAACCTGAAGGAGAACGGGGTTTCTGCAGAGCCTGCGATGCCGCCACCCCCACCTCCCGCAGTTTATAATTACTGTGTGGCTTTAACTTGTGCGCACAAATCATTTGATATCCCTCCCTCTAGGAGGTGGGGCTTAATCCCCTTGCCTTTGAATGTGGGCTGGGCTTAGTGACTTGTGTCTAAAGAACAGAAAATGAAAAGGGAAAGATAGTAACTGTTCACTGAGAAGCCTGGATGACGACCTTCACTAACTGATTAAAATGACACCGTCAGCAGGAAGACATGGTGATGTCGTGCGCCCTCTGACATGCTGGGATGGGAAGGGCATATCGCCCGCACGGTAGCCCTTCCCAAAGACCCATAAGCTCAGTTGAATGACAAGAATACATCGGACGAAGTCAGCGCAGGGGACCCCGCCAAACGCCTGCCCGGTGCGCCTCACGCCCGTCCAGGAAACGCAGGACAGGGGCCCGCAGAGCTGTCCCAGAGTGGGGGCGCCTGCGGGGAGCCCCTAATTGCAGTCCCTTGGCCCTGGAAAAGGACAGTAGTGGAAAAAGTGGGAGATCCAAGTGTCTAGCTTAGTTGGTAGAGTCGCACCAACGTTAACCGAGGTTTGAGAAGTGCCATGTGAGGTGGGAGGGTCGGGGGTGTAGGTGACAGGGACTGTCTGTCCTGTCCTTGCGGCTCTTCTGTTCATCTGCAATAGTTCAAACTGAAACATAAAGAACAGTCCCAGGAAACAAACAAAACCAACCATAGGAGATCTGAATGACTCACATTGCTCGCAAGCTTTTCCCATTGATACAGGTATTGCTGTTATTTCTGAATTCTAGGGAGAAATGACTTTTTAGTTTCTTCTAGAAAGATAACTGCTTTGGTGTCATTTCTAGGAATGAGGTAGCGCATGACTTTTGGGTGTTCCGGTGTCGCGATCCTTGACCCACAAACTCCGTGCTGCTCTTTGGTTCTGGGTTTGGTTTTCAGCCCTGGAGAGACCGCGTGTAGCTCCTAGGGTTCTGGAGTGTCTGGCATCGCTATTAAACAGGCCACGCTCGTCCCCCTGAGGACTGTTTCGGGTTCCTGTAAAACCCCACTTCTGCGGTCCCTGCCGCGGGGTGTGGGCGGGGTGGGAAACGAGAAACGAGAGGCCGCGGCGGCGGGGGCCCTCGGGGCAGAGGCCTCGCCGCGCCCTTCCAGGGCCGGGAGCCGCGGGCGGGAGGGGGAAGGCCCGTCGCCGCGCTGCCCCCCGCCCCGGCCGGTGGCGCCAGGGCAGGCCCGGCGCTTGTCGGTGATTCCTTCCTCTCCTCTTGTGAAACGTGCGGGAGTACTTCTCTCCTCAGTGTCCGAAAAGGCTCACCAGGGAAATCGCCCGGGACTGGGAGTCGTCGCTGTGCGAGGCCCCGCCCCGCCGCGAGGGCCGCGCTGCAGAGGCGCAGCCGCAGCCGCAGCCTCCGGGCCGCCGAGCCGGCGGTTCCAGCAGCGCCCCGTCCGTGCGGGCGGCGCCGCGCAGGGCCGGCCTCGGAGCGCGTCTGGGAGCGCCCGCGGGGAACCGCTGCCGCGGCTGCGAGGCAGAAACGCTCCACCCCTAGGAGCCCCTCGCGGGCGTCGCGGGACTGGACGGACGCGTGGATGCTTCCGGAAAACCGCGCCGCCGCGGGCCCCTCGGCGCAGAGCGGGAGCCGCCGTCCACTGTGAGAGCCCGCGCCGGTGCAGGGACGCTCTGCCTGTGGGAGAGCAGGGGACTTAAAACCACCAGTGTTTCCTTCGCACGTGGGATTTCAGTAGATGCGGGGCTTCCACGCAGACCGCCCCTCAGGACCCCGAGAGACCTGCGCACTGTGTGGCTCCAGGGGCCGCAGCCACCGAGAACAGAGTCGCGCCCAGCGCGGAGCCCGAAGGGCGGGCGGCCCGCACGGACCCTGCAGGCTGGAGGGGGCGGAGGAGCAACGGGCTCCACGTAAACCACGTGCTGCGACCGAAGCGCCGGCGAGGGAGCGTGAGGACGCGGCGGCGGCCGCGGCGCTGGCGGGGCGACCGGAAGTCGCCCGTGCAGCGCCCCGTCCCCCGGCTCTCAACCAGCTGGTGTTGTTTATTTGCTCTTTTAAAAATACAGCTGTATTTTATTTTTTAAAAAGATTTTATTTATTTTTTAGAGAGAGGGGAAGTAAGGGAGAGAGGGAGAAAAACATCCACTGGCCGCCTCCCACACGCCCGCGCGGGGCCCGGCCCGCAGCCCAGGCCTTCGCCCCGACCGGGAACCCAGCGGCGACCCGTGGGTTCGCCGGCCGGCGCTCAGCCCACTGAGCCACACCAGCTGGGGCTACAACTGTATTTTAGGTAGAATTTTTTTTAATAACTGAAGAAAGGGTATGTGACCTGATCAAAACAAAGAGGACCAGGGTTTCCAAATAGGAGAGAACATCCACATTTTTTTAAAAAAAGACTCAAATGCCAAATAATTTGGATTTTCAAAAGATTTTTGTAAAGCTTTCTTGAGACATAATTTACATATCAGAACTCCCACCCACTGTGAGCGAGGTTTAGGGAATTTACACAGCTGGGCAGCTGCCCCTCAGTCCCACCTGGCAGACCCCCCCCAACCCCGTTCGCAGAGAGAGCGCCCCCTGTCCTGGGTGGTCAGCAGCTGCCGTCCCGAGCCTTTGGGGTGCTGCCCGCCTGTGCCTGGCCCCTTGCCCAGCACCCCCCAGACCTCCTCTCCCCTCCCCAGCAACGAGAGGTCCCTCCTTTCGGACCCTGGCCCCGCACTGTGGGCCGTCGTTTCTGGCTGTTGGTTGACCACGCACACGAGTGGCTGACATTTCGAACATCACCCTGAGTGTGCGGGGGGAGTGCGGCCGTGATGAAAGAAGGCTCTGAAACGGGGTGTCTGCCTGCCGCCCGCGGGCTGCCCGCGACCCAGGGGGCTGTGATGTGGCCCAACGCAAAGTCTCCTGAAAACATGAAGTGATGTGTTTGGGATTCCGTGTTGCACTGCATCTAACGTGTGGCCCAAAACAACACCTTTTCTTCCAGTGTGGCCCAGAGATGCCAAAATATTCTAGTCTGAAATAGCCTAACCCTCAGACTTCTCGGGCTCTTCCTACCTACCGGGCTTCCATTTGCGGGCTAGACTAGAGATCCTCAGATATCCAGCCGCGCGGACTGAGAACGGCGCTACACTGTCGGAGAAATAACGGCACGAAAGGCCGAGCTGCGCACCGTGTGGTAGAAGCTAGTGGGGCGGACTTCCACCCATTCAGAGAAAGGCTATTCCCACAGCCGCTTCCTTACAGAACCTCTGGGATGAAAAGAGGTGACGGAGCAGTCACGTGATTAGGTGTCAGCCCAGGTGCTGAGAGAACACCTGTCACCAGGTGAAGGATGTTGAAAAGATGCTCAGCCTTCAGAAGTGAGAGGAAGGGTGGGTCTGTGTGAAAATTTAAGGCACTTATTTTCGCATGGTATTTACATTGTTCAGATGGTTCCCATAAATTGATTAATAGAAAATGTTATTATCTGTCTATATTTATTAATAATAAAAGAAACTACCAAGGTATTCTTTCAGGAGCTTAGATGGGAAAAATTTCAATATATGTCCCAAACTGAGAACCTTGACTTTTGTAAGATAATGCAGAAGTGCGATATGCTTAATTTTAACTGCTAAGGGGAGAAATAAAACTTCACTTGCTTGAAGGATTTGTGAGTTTCCAGCGGTGACCCTGGGTAGTTAACAGTGCCGTGCCAGCCCGGGCCCTAGCGCTGAGCTGCGTGGTAAGCAGCGACTTCTGTCCACCCGCACAACAGCATGGAGCAGGTGAACAGCCTCCCGGAGATACAAGCCCTGCGGCGCCTGAACCCGCACCCCAACATCCTCACGCTGCACGAAGTGGTCTTGTAAGTATACCTGGGCCTCGGAAAACTATCTGAATTTGATGATAACGATTAAGCCTCTTTTTAAGAAAGAAAAAAAATCATGGGAGGCGTTTCAGAAGTTCGCTTTGTTGCTCGGTGAGTCACAAACTTCGTCTCAAGTCACGTGTTTGTTTGGGGGGCCGTGTGCCTGGCCCCTGAGGCAGCGCCTTTGTTTAGGCAGCACTAGAGCGGCACAAGTCGCAGGCTCCTGGGGGCTGGTGGTGGCTCTGGCACCTGAGGCCCCTGGTGCAAACCGCGACCCCCAGGAAGGCTCTGTGGTCGCGCCTGGGGGATGGCTCTCCCCTCCCTGCCGCTCTCCTCTCCGTGGTCCCCCGTGGCCTCTTCCACCGACTGTACGGTTTCAGGAGTTTGTCATTTCTGGTCTCAACTGTAGAGCGGCTCCCATAAGGCTAACCCACAGGCCAGGAGGGCAGGGCGCAGCTGGTGCACAGGGGCTGGTGACTGGGCCCTGCTCCCCAGACCCGGCCCTGGCTCGGCCCGGCTTCCGGGGCCCGCCTTCCCCTGGGCCAGCGCAGTGCAGACCCCGAGCAGGCGGCCTGGCCTCTGTGGCCCACCAAACGCAGCCTCTGACAGCTAACACGGCAGGTGTCGCCGGAGGCTCCCCCGGCTTTAAACACTGTGAGTGCTCTCGCAGCCATGCAGCCTCCTGGCCTACAGTGTCCGGAGCCATCAGTTTAGGCCAGGTCCGGAGGCTGCAGCCTGCGGGCGTCAGTCACAACCCGGCCCGCGCAGGCGGCGCTTCCGTCCGGAGCTGCACGCGGGGGCTCCAGCCTGACCGGGGCGCCCTGAGCCATCGGGGGTGGGGGCCACAGGCTGCCCGGCCTGGGGCCAGTGAGCCCTTCGGGGGCTGTTTGAGCTCAGGAGAGGCTGGTGGCTGGGCCAGAGGCCTCAGTCCCCACTCCGTCACCCTCAAGGGTGATGTGTCCCAATCACAAGGACAAGATTTGGGTAAATTCAAAGCGAGGCTGCGGTCACAGGGTGTGAGTTAAACCCCCCTCTCCAGGTGGTTCTGCTTGGCCACGACCCCCTCTGCTCCCCTCTCTGCCCAGAGTTAGGCTTCTGTGGTCCAGACGCAGGGCTTTGAAAGCAGCTGGGGCAGAGGAGGGTTAGTGTTGGCTTGTAGTAGGGTTTTACTACGATTTTGAAGTTTTAGCTGAAATATTTATTTAAAGTGAAAACTTCTTCTGTTTCAGTCATTACCTTTTAGACTTTGTCTGATGTGGGAGGGCTTTATTTTTACCAGAAATGTTTACAGATGAATTAAATAATTGATTATATTTTCTGATTAAGACACGAAAGAACACTTAAAAACCTTTCTTCCTCAGCGACAGAAAATCTGGTTCTCTTGCGCTAATATGTGAGCTTATGGACATGAATGTTCATGAACTGATACGAGGTACGTGACTCACTTGAAAGCCGACCTAAGAACTCACCTTAAAGCGTGCAGTTCGCCTGGGCCTTGTCCTGGTTCTCAGGACGCTTCGTGGCCGTAGTGCGGTGGCTACTGGTAGACAGATGTGCAGGGCTGCCTGCTGCGCCCGGGGAGGGCTGGGCCTGGCCATCCCGACCCCTCCGACCTCGGCCACCTGGCCCGCAGGCTGGGCGGGGACGGCGCCCAGGACACATCAGGCCGGTCAGGCCTTCCTCACTGTGGGTCCCACTGCGAGGGGCACTCTTCTCCTGGGCTCTACCACTGGTGGACAGGCGATTCCAGGCCTCGGCACGAGGCAGGGCGCCCCCAGAGCCCCTCGGTGTGGGGACAGCTCCCGGCGGGTGGACAGGCGGCTGACGCACCGGCAGTCCTCTCGGCAGCGGGGCCCGGGCTGCGCGCTGGGCGTTGGGGGCTCACAGAGGCCTCCTGGGGGAGGAGGAGTGGCAGGGGCCTGGCCCCCGGTTCACCAGCGGCCCTGCGGGTGTGACCCATGGACGTGTTAGGCGTCAGCACCAGCGAGCCCCGTGAACGCCCCTGAGAAAGCACAGGAAGAGCTGTGGTTCACAGAGCACGTCGGCAGGACCGGTGAGAAGAACCGCCTCCCGACGCCATGAGCGTAGCCGCTTAGGGCTCGGGATGAATTTCTGTGGCGGCGTCACAGCTGACTGCTGTGTTAGCGCTAACAGTTGGGGCCAAGCCGAGAGGACGTGCTGCGGACAAGCTCCCGATCCACACGCTGCTCCTGCGACGCAGACGCTGGTGCTGAGCGTGCCCGTGAGGGGGGCACGCGGTGGTTTATGAAGCGGGGGCGGTGGGAAAAGGTGTTCTAGCAAGTTCATGTATTTTACATGGGATTGAAATCACATGCGTTTGAGTACATTAAGATGTCAGGAACCTGCATCCTGATTTCAGAGTTGAGAAACAGAACAAAAACTGAACAACGGCTCATTCCTGGTACCTGCAACGGACGCGATGGGGACCGACCAACACAGTCCCCACCCCCCGGAGCTCACAGGTGGATGCGGGGAGAGAGCCGGCAAGAACAAGTAAAGAAAGGATCCGGAACTCTGGGCAGGGCTAAGTGATCTGGGAAGGCAACAGGCGCTGCGTTCAAGAGCCGAGGGGATGGGCCCTGGGGGGCAGCGCAGCCGGGGGAGCCCGTCCCTGCGCGGCCTCGTCCCGGTCGGGGCCCACCACAGCACCGACCCATGACCAGCGAGGGCACGGGCGGGTGGAGCAGCACATGGACGTTTCTCACTCCCT
Source organism: Pteronotus mesoamericanus (assembly GCF_021234165.1). Lineage (NCBI taxonomy): Eukaryota > Metazoa > Chordata > Mammalia > Chiroptera > Mormoopidae > Pteronotus > Pteronotus mesoamericanus. The sequence goes on along the minus strand of NW_026555082.1, from coordinate 1,876,958 downwards.
CCCGCGCTCTCTCTAAATACATAAATAACACTTCTAAAAAAAGTGCGATGGGGACAGAGTATTCCAGGCACAGGGACAGCTAGTGCAAAAGCCACATAGCTGCGGCAGAGGGGGAGCGTTAGAGGGGCCAAGGGAGGCGGACCACCTGCTCCTCAGACCGGTAAGAGCCCGGGTTGCCAGGTTCACAGGAAGCCGTGGGCGGTGCTTAAAGCAGGGGAGAGATGTGTTTTGATTGGGGTTTAGATCGATGTTTCTAAAACTCTCGTAGAAGACCAGTTTGTTTTTTTCTAACCTGCTGTGGACAAAACATTTGTAAAATGCAATACAAATTAATCACCAGGAAGAGGACCATCTGCTCGGCTGTCACAGCGATGCTGAATTGCTGTCAAAGCCGCCAAGCAGTCACCATCAACTTCTGTCATCTCCTCTTAGACTGACAGTCCCTGGACCGGCCTCGTCGGTGGGCTGCGCTCTGGCTGCAGTTAAAGGAAAGTCCGGATGTGGACGCGTGGGTCGTCCCTCTTAGCTGCAGGCACAGCGTCCATTCCCACTAGTTTAACCAAAAGGCTCCCATCACGTGGGACAGAGCAGACAGAGGGATGGGGAGGGCTGCAGAGAGAGATGCCAGGCCTGGCCCCGGGGAACAGCTTCCAAACATGGTGCCAGGGGGTCAGGGAGGCCGCGGCCATCAGCCTGGCACCACGCCACCCCTGCCAGGGTCGGGAGCGGCCGCCGCCACGCTCGGCCCCTCAGGTGCTTGCCTCCCCCAACCTCGGCCCCTCCCTCGGGCCGGAGGCCCTTCACGCAGTGGCCCCGCAGCAGAGCCTGAAGTGCGCCTGGAGCCCTGGCCTGCGGAGGGTGTGCGGCCTTCCCGCCCGGCCCGCTGGGCGGTGGTGGGAGGGGCCTGGGGCGGGCCGGGGCGGGGAAGAGGGGGCCTCGGCCCACTCACCTCGCTGGGGGAGACCTTCCAGAGTCAGCGACGGGGTGAGTGGAGAGTCGGCTGGGCCGTCAGTGACCCGGTCTCTGCCTCCGGGCGCCTTGGGCTGATGGCTCAGGGCTCCGCCCCCTGTGTCAGGGGAGGCTGTTCTGGAGCAGCTGGGGGCGAGGGGCATGATTCTCACCTGCTCACGGAGGCGCCGGCACTTTGGCCCCATCACACCTGACCTGTGCTCGCGTGTGACTGTCGGTGAGGTGGGACCGGGTGTGCCACTTTGTCTCCGGCACCTGCCGGAGGCCTGCTTCCTTCCTGTTGCCGGGCTGTTGGCGCTGGAGCGCCGGCTCTCTGGCGGTGGGGTCCTGGCAGCTCCATCCCTGGTCTCCTCTTGGTGCCCAACACTGTCCCCTGTGTGGCACAGGGGTCCCTCATCCACCTGGATGTTTTTGGATGTTGAGCGTCATAGTCAGGCTGTTCTCACCACCGGAAGTCACTCTGTTCAGCTGGTTCACTGCGGAGGAAGAAGTTGATGGTAACATGCGTGTCTGCTGCAGGAGGCCCAGCCAGGCCTCCAGGAGTGGGACCGAGAAAGCCCTGGCCGCCGAGGCCGCCCGACCACCCCTGGGCCCCACAGTCTGCCTCAGCATCTCCGCCTGACCCCTCCGCCCCCCTTGGAAGGTGTGGCCCCCCGGCCCTGCGACCCTCCACGGGCAGCAGGCGGGCCTGGCCCAGAAGTCCCAGCCACCAGCCACCTTCCAGAGCGGGGGCTGTTCTGGTCCTGGGGGCTGGCCCTGCCCCCTTAGGGTCATAGCTTTTAGAGGCTGTGGGTCGGGCAGGCCTCCTGAAAGAAATCCACGAGACTGGGGAACGAACCAAGTAGGAGAAGGGAAAGCCAGCTCTGTGCCACCGTCACCGTGGCGTTTCAGTGTGTTTCCACAGGCAGCTGAGCGCTGCTTGCCGCACACCGTGCTCACGGCCCGGCCCGCCCTCACCGTGTCAGGCTGACGCAGCGGCCTGTTTCCAAGTCCCCACACCTGGCGTCATGCACCAGCGGCACGATGGAGCACCTTTGGTAACGTGCCAAGGAGAAGGAGAAGACGCGGTGCCAGCGGAGCCCTGACAGCGCCCCCATCGCTTGGCAACTGGGGCTCCGCGCTGGCTGCGAGGGCGCTCTGGCTCTACATCGGCAGTGCCCCCACGTCGCTTCTGGGCGCACATAAGAAGGAAGGCCGAAGTGAGACAAGTCTGTGACAGCAGTCCTCACACTTCCCCTCACACGTGGCACAGTGATGTCCTGCTTTCCTTCCACGCCTGCCTGGGCCGTTAAAAGTGTGAGCGAAGTCACGTTTTTGTCCCTGGATTCTCTTCCAAGCCAGCGACACTGTCCTGGTGGTGTTCAGGCTGGTGCTGCCGGGAGGTGCCGTCGGATCTGGCTCTGGGGACGCAGCACGGACGTCCCCACTGTGGGACAGCATGCTGGTGAGAGCCCGCACCGTGGGCTTGCCGGCGGCGGTCCCTGCGGCCCTTCACAGCGGGGGCGACGGAGCGTCTGACTGTTGGGGTTGGCGGCGGCCGGGGGCGCGGTGTTGCTCAGCACAGCAGAACAGGGAAGCGCCCGGAGCGGCCGGTGCCTGGCTCGCAGCTGCCAGCACCCGTTGGTGGCTGTCCTCGTCGCTGGGTGACAGCGCGCACGGGGCGCCACTCCACTGCAGAGGCGAGGAAATTGAACTTCAGAGGAGTTGGAGCACTTGTGTAGGAGGCGCCGGCTTCAGAGAGCAGAACAGGGAGCCGGGGGGCCACCCCTGAAGGTGTCGGTGGCCCTGGCTCAGGCCCCACGCCGAGCCTGACCCCTCACCCGCACACCCGGCGGGTCAGCGCCCCAGCCCCTGCTCCGAGCGGTGTGTGCGGAGAACACCGGGGGCGAGCAGGCGCAGGTGCAGGCGCGGCGCCGTGGGGCGCCAGGTGGCCCGCCTGCACCTTGAAACCTGACCACCGGGCACAGGCCTGTGGACGGTGGTCTCTGGTGGGAAGGGGTGTGTGTGGTGACTCTACACGGCAGGCTACGGCTGGCAGCCGCAGTCCCTCAGTGGGGACAGACAGCAAAGGCCACAGGCTGCATCGTGTTCACCTAAAATTTGCCACATTACTGCTGTTGCGCATGTCAGTCTTTAGACTCTTCTGGATGAGAATGTTTGATACAAACTGACTTGTTAACAGCAGCTGAAACAGGGTGCCTGTCTGCCCAGCAGCTTTGCTCCATCAGACGGGGACTCTCCTGGAGCGGGGGTGTGGGTGCTGCAAAGGGGCTGGGGTGCCCTGGGGGAGAGGGAGGGGCCGAGGAGGGAGCAGGCCCCTCCGCTGGGGACTGAAGGCAGCGGGGCGGCGGAGGGCCAACAGTGCCGATGGGGCGTGCTCGTGGAGTTCTGAGTGAGCAGGTGAGAAGGGTTACTGTACAGACTTAACACTTAATAGCGTGAAACATATGCCTTTGCCATTAAAGTCAAGTGAACGTGACGTGCTCTGGAACGAGGATAAGGATGGTGCTGGAGCCCAGCAAGGGCCCAGCGCATCCCACAAGCCTGCGGGGAGGGGCGCGGGGCGCAGGCGCCCAGCGAGCTTGGGCCCTGCTCAGCCCCTGCTCAGCCCCGGCTCAGCCCAGCAGGGGCCGGGCCGGGGAGCCCCTCGGAGCTGTGGGCCCAGAGGGGGAGGGCCGCCATCCGTCTTGGTGGACTGAACAAGGCGCTGTGGACAGACGGTGGTCCGTCCCCGTTAAATTGGACTGTCCACCCAGACCGCAGCCCAGGAAAACTCTGGGTTAACTGGTGACTCCCGATGTTCCCTGGTCAGCAGTTTGAAGGACGGAGTCCTGGCAGGCAGGCGCGTCAGACCGGGCGCTCCGGGGGGCGTGGCCCACACTGTTCCCACAGTGAAGAGCGCAGGGGCACTGCCCGCGGGGAAGCCACGCCAGGAGGGAGAAGTTAAATGGCTTATTTTGTAGGCATACTCCCTGTCTCCTATAAAACTACTTCACGTGATTTCTCACAGAGGAAGTTAGATTTTTACGCGTTATTAAATAAGGATGAATTCTGTTTTTTATTTCTAAAAAGGGCGTAAGTCCCATTGGTAACAGTGTTGGGCCATTTCCTTGATTGCACAGGGAGAAGACATCCATTTTCAGAAAAAAAAATCACGTCCTACATGTACCAGCTCTGCAGGTCCCTGGACCACATGCACAGGTGCGTCCCGGCGGCGCGGGCCTGGCGGGTGCCGGGGTTGCTGTCATGGAAACACGACGTAAGGGAGTCCAGTAAACGTACAATTAATTCTATCCTTCCTTCCTTTTATATTGAATGCAGAAATGGAATATTTCACAGAGATGTAAAACCAGAGAATATATTAATAAAGGTAAGGGCTTTTATGTCAAAAATGGTATCAGAATAAAGGTAGAATATACGAAGTTTTTACTGGGTGTGCGTTCAGCCCCAGATAACTGGATACCGGGCCTGCTCTAGGTGTTTTTTTCTCCCAGTTTGGAAAGATGGTTTATCTAATAAATGTCATCAATATGGCCATACATCTGGAAGAAAATAGTCTTAGGCCCCTGCCTCAGATTATATACAAAAAACAAACTGCATTCGAATGATCATCCTAAACGCTCTAAACGTAACGGCGGGAGAACCGGGATCTGAGCTCTGGTCCGTGTCTCCTGAAGCCACTTAGACTCGGCACATGCAAAGTGAGCCGCTGGGCGGGTTTGGCCTGTGTCCACCCACGAAGCCGTCAGCACAGTCCATCACCCCGCACGTGTCCCCTGCCCCATCCCTTGCCCCAGGCACAGAGTGGCTTTCTGTTTTCATAGAATTAGTTTTCATTTTCTAGAATGTTCTATGGGTGGAAGTAGCCAGAATGTAGGCCTTTTTGGCCTGGCTTCTTTCCTCAGCGTCACTATTTTGGGGTCCGTCCATGTCATCGTACATGTGCCGCACGCCCTGAAACTGCCCTGCGGTTCCTGAACATTCTCTTCTGCTTTTGCTGGTCCTTCTCCTCTTTGCTTTTCAGCTTGGGGAGTTGCCATTGCCTGGCTCCCCAATTCTTTCCTTGGCTGTGTTTAGTCTGCCCAGCAAAGTCATTTTTTGTTTTTGTTAATAAAATAAGATTCTAGCGTTTCCTTCTGATTCTGTCTGAGCGCTTCCATTTCTCTGCCGACAGTTCCCACGTGAACTTGCATGTTGTCTACTTTTCCCGTGAGAGCCCTTCACAGATGAACCCTCATTATTTTAAATTCCCGGGTCCTGGGCTCGCTTTGTCTCTGCAGGCTGTGTTTTCCTCGCCTTGTAACGTGCCTCATGCTGCTTCTCGCAAGCCTGGGGGCGCACTGGGGAGCAGGTGCCGCGGCAGAGGCCGGCGGGCCCTCTGGGTCACCTGGCTCGGAGGGACACCGAGTTACACGTTTGTTGCAGGCGTGTGTTAGAGACTCCAAAGTCACTAGCAGCTTATATTTTATTGCCTGAATGTGAGGGGTACAGAAAATGGAAGGAATATCCCGCAACCCGTCCCCCTGGTGTGTCTGAGCTGCTCCAATGAACCTGGGGCAGGGGGGGAAGGGGTGGGCGAACCAGCCCGAGCCGCCCCGGGGGCAGGTGACACGAGCTAACGACCTTGCGGCCTCACATCGCGATTGGATGCTTTCCAGCATCTGTAGACGTTTGGGCAGCTGCGTAAAGCAAAGCCAGAATGTCTGTCAACATGTCCGCTGGACAGAAGCACCACCTCCTTACCTGTTAGGGGCCCCGCCAGGCGCTCCTGCGGAGAGCGCCAGGCTGCCCTAGTGATTCCCCGCCGGGCGCGGTGACTTGCGGCGGCTCGTGTGCCAACAGCTCCGCAGCGGGCGGCGCTGTCCCTGCCTTCTCCCCCCGCAGCAGGAGGTCCTGAAGCTTGGGGACTTCGGGTCCTGCCGGAGCGTCTACTCCAAGCCGCCGTACACGGAGTACATCTCCACTCGCTGGTACCGGGCCCCCGAGTGCCTGCTCACCGACGGCTTCTACAGCTACAAGATGGACCTGTGGAGCGCCGGCTGCGTCTTCTACGAGATCGCCAGGTAGGGCTGCCTTGCCGGCGCCGAGGCTGCGCCGGGCGCTTCCCTGACAGCACAGGGTCACAGCCGTCCAGGGGCTGTGCCTGCGGGTCACTGAACAGAGGATGCACTTTCCGTCGGCACATTTCCTTGCTCGCTGGTGACGGAGAACAGAGCACCATCGGCCCCTCCTTCCACCGGCACCCCAGGCCCAGCCTCTGCCTTCGGCTTCATCGGCGACAGGACCGATGACCAAGTTAGGAACTGGACAGAACCGAGCTCATGGCTACCTGCAGGGCCTGCCCTGGGGTGTGAGCGCTGGCCCCGCCCCCGCCCTCGCCCCGGGAGGTGCAGGTGTGTCGGGCAGGATCCCCCGGCCACTGGGCACGGCCCAGGCCAGAGTGTCCTCCTGGCCCCACCCCCGCAGGAAGGGAGGAGGTGGGTGGGGCAGGCTGATGCAGCCTGAGCCGGGGTCCTTAGCGGCTCATGGGACAGAGAAGGGGCGCGTTGTTAGGGACAGGGGACGCGTTCACTATCTAGGGGTGAAGGTCATGTCTGGGTGACATGCATTAGGACTGAACAGCCCAGCACAGGCAGGGACCCAGGTCCCCGCCCGCCTACTCAGCTGACGGCCTGATAAATCCAGATGTGTGCGTACACTTCTGATTCTAGATCATTCATATCGATAATTGACTGTTATTTTTGGAAAGCAGAGTCGCAATTTCACTGAAGCTGAAAGTGCCAACAGGCCGCCGTCCTCTCTCGTGCTCCAAGACCGTGAATGACTTTGGGGTGTCACAGGACTGCGGAGTTAAGAGCCGCCCGGGGGGAGGGGGCTGTCCTAACCACAGCCTTGCCCCGTTCCTCCAGCCTGCAGCCCCTCTTCCCTGGAGCCAATGAGCTGGACCAGATCTCAAAAATCCATGATGTCATGGGCACCCCTGCTGCGAGGACCCTCACCAAGTTCAAACAGTAGGTGCCCTGTGCTCCCGAGGGTCCCCCGTGGCGGCAGGGGGCCACCGGCGGGGCCCCTCTGTCCCCCGGGGTCCCCGCTGCCGCTGAAGGGGCTGTGCATCCCTCAGGGCCCCAGGGCACGGAGGGGCGCTCTCCCGCGAGCATCAGAGGGGAGACCTTGCTGCTGCTGCGGCCAGCGGCTGGGCCGCCGCCCAGACAGGGGCCCTGCGCCGGGGCCTTCGGGGGTGGAGGCCCCCGGCCCGGGCCGTGGCAGGGGCTGTGAGTGGCTGCCCCACGCTGCCCGCACACTGACTGCGGCTGGGCTGCTGGGTGCTGTGCTAGCCGAGAGGAAGCTGAGCCGGTGAGGGGTCTCCCTGGGGGCCCCGTGTGCTGAGGGGGCGGCACCCAGCAGCCCCGAGACCGAAGAAGACAAGGAGGCAGCAGCTGCTTTGGAGATGCCATTCCACCTGTCTCGGGTGGAAACGCGGCATTCGCCCCTCTGGGAAGGAGCCGTTTCCTTCCATTTACTGCATCGCAGGCTTTGCCGCCGCCACCCTCTCTTTAAAAATAATCAGACTTCGTGTGTTAGAGCAGTTTTAGGTTCAGAGCCAAGTGGGGGGTGGAGGACAGGGATTCCCCGGGCACCGCCCGCCCGTACACACTGCCTCCCCACCGTCGGCGCCCAGCCCACCCATCTGTCGGCATGGCAGCCCGGCACCGTGCCCCGGGGCCCAGGGCTCCCACAAGGGGCCAGCCCTGTGGGGCACGTGCTGGGGCCTGGATGCCGTGGGATGGGCCCGCTAGGTCACAGACCATGACCCCAGCGTGGGCCCCATCGCGCCGCTAGGACGGACAGGCCACGTGCTCTCAGTGATGGCTTGACCGTTTGTTGTCGTTGGGCTTTCAATACAGGTCGAGAGCTATGAGTTTTGATTTTCCTTTTAAAAAGGGGTCAGGGATACCTCTCCTGACAGCCAGTCTGTCCCCGCAATGCCTCTCCCTGCTGTGCGCGCTGGTGGCCTACGACCCCGACGAGAGGATCACGGCCCACCAGGCCCTGCAGCACCCCTGCTTCCGGGAGCAGAGGTGGGTGCTCGGGCCTCTGCGGGCGGGCCGGGCCCCGAACAGCCCTCTCGCCCGAGCCGCCCCCTCCTCGTCCCAGCATATCCTCCCTGCCGGCGGCTGTGGACGCTGGGAGGGCTGCGCTGTTCCAGCAGGGGTTGTGTGGGCCCGCAACGCCCGAGTGTCGGCGGGTGAATGGGCCGCGAGCTGGGAGAGCCCGCTCTGTGCTGTGCCCGGCACTGGAGGCACATGCCCAGGGGTGTCTGAGCCCACACCGCTGCCCACTCCTGCGTGATGTCTGACCAGACCTCCAGTCCGGGCGGGGTAGGGCCTGCGGCAGGGCTGCGCCTGTGGTCCCCGGGTCTTCTCTGAGCCCTGCCCAGAGACTGTTGGCCGAGACAGAAGAGGAAAGAAGGCCCTCAGGTAGTCCTGGGGGGAAAGGAGGTGCAGGGACCGCGCACGTGGCAGGCAGGCTTGGAGCCAGAACAGCGCCGCGGCGCAGGCGAGTCTCAGCGGGCTGCGGCTCCCCGGTCCCTCCCTGCAGGGCGGCGGAGAAGCAGCCTCAGGGCGGCCACGGACGAGCAGCCTTCCCTGAGTGCCCTGCGGCCCCGGACCTGCTCTGCACCCAGTTGCGGATCTCCAAGGAGGGCAGAAAGCAGGTATGAGGGCGGGGGGCGAGCTGGGGGTGGGCCGTAGTAGCAGGACTGGCCACCCTCAGGGTCCCCGAGCAGGGCCGAGGCCAGGCCAGGCGAGGCTCCAGGGGCTGCGCTCCACCTGCCCCGCCCCGCCCGCTGCCAGCCGAGGGTCGGGACAACCAGGTGTGGGGAGGCGGCGGAGGCACTCCTTGCGCCCTCAGACTGACCCTGGCGCGGGGCACGGAGAAGCCAAACCCTGGCCCAGGCGGCCCAGCTGGCCCGTGGCCACCCCCGCAGTGCATGCACCTCCGCTCGGCCACCGGGCCGAGGCCCCGAGAGCCCCGCGGGCCACAGCTGAGCGCGCTGTCCCACCGCCACGGAGGGGCTCACATGCTGGTTGGAAATGGCAGCGTCACCCGCGGTGCAGTCACCGCCGGGTCACGCCGTGGGCTCGGGCCGGCGCCCGTCTGTGGGGACGGTGCCCTCCAGCAGCACTTCCACCCGCCCCCGCTTGTGCTGCGCACCCCTGGGGGCGGGGCCGCGGCGCAGACACGCCCCCGCGCGGCTGTTGCCCAGAGCTCCTCCACCCTGCGCCTCCTGCCTGCCGACAGCCCCTGCTGATCCCCCAGTCGGCCCCCCACCCTGGCTTCCCTCTCCGTGCCAGCCCCCGGGGTCGCTCCCCTTCAGCGGCTCAGGCCCCAAACTGGGGGCCTCCTGCCCCTGGCCCCAGCCGCCCTCATTTGCCCCCTACCTGCCGTCCCTGCTCAGCCGCCCTCCCAGCTGCTGGGACATTTGTCTGACTGGGTCACCCTGCTGGTCCCCCTGGACCTCGCCCGCCGTCCGAGCCCGGCCCATGTGTGTCTGCACGGCCGCAGCGAGCACTTCAGGCTCTGCGGCCATGAGGCCCCTGTCCCAGCTGCCCCGGGTGAGACGGAAGCGGACAGAGGGGCTGTGCGCCCACAAACCTGTGGACGCTGACGTTTGAATTTTGTATAATTTTTACGTGCCGTGAAAATATTCACATAAAAAGGTAAAAGTCCCAGTTCACCAGCTGCCCCGAAGCAGGTGGCAGCAGGCCCCGCTGGCCTGGGGAGCTGGGCAGGAGCCTGCGCGTGGAGCCCGGCCTCCGCGGTGGCCGCGGTGTGCAGCCCCCTCGCTTCGGCGGGGCTGGGGCTCCGGTGTCGTCGGGTCGCACCCCATGACCACGCGGTGGAATGAAGCAGAAGCGGCGCAAACAGCCAAACAGCCTCTTGTTTCCCCCAGTCCCGGGGGGTGGGGCGCGCGGCGGGCTCAGCTGGCCTGTGTTTTCTTCCAAGCAGCAGGAGGGCCGCCCCTGGTGGCCGGGACCGGCTGGCCCGACGGGACTGCCCAGGCCGAAGCTCGCAGGGGCGACCGGCCTGTCGTCCTGCAGCCCGGCGCTGCCCTCGGTGTTCGGACCCGGAGGCGGCGGGAAGGTCCTGGGGCCAAGGCCCCTGAAGTGTGGGGCCGCAAACCAGAAGGTAGCACCCCGTGGGCCCCCCGAGCGCAGCTGCCACCGCCACGCCGGCCTCCACCGAGCGCCGGTCCTTTCCTTTACCAGACGGACCCGCAGAAGGAGATGGAGCCTCACCCAAGACAGTACCACCTGCCCACCATCGAGAGGAAAGGCAGGGGGTGCTGAGCGGCAGCCGGCTCCTCCGCACATCGGGGCCAGTCCTGGAGGCAGCCCGGCAGGCTCCAGCGCAAGGCCCGCGGTCCCCCCGACGCCTGGCGCCTGGCACCTGGCACGTGCCGCCCACACGCCCGTGGCACTGCCGGCTGCGGCCACTGGCCTGCCCCAGGCTCGGCATCCCGAACGCAGCTGCGCCGCACGTCCCGCTCTGACACGTCTGTGAAGCCACCGCATGCGAGGTTCCAGTCCACTTTCATAACCTCAGAATTTGGGGCAAGAAATAGTTTGTAATTTTTTCTATGAATCCAAACACATTAGAATTTGTGTGGTGTTACTTTGGCTGGGCTTCGCCGCGGGCTCTGCGTGTGCTTTGGGCGCGTCCCCAGCAGCGCGGCGGCCTGTGACCGTGTACAGATGTGCTGGCTTTGACTAAAGAATGGCCGCCATCACACTGCTCCTTTCAGTGCGTCTGAGGACCCCGCGCCAGCTCCCTGTTCCTTCGTTTTAGCTCTTGTGAGCACGTCAGGGGGACCGACGTTGCTGGGGGGCCTTTGGTGCAGCTCGATTTTGTTTTCCTGGAGGAGCCACGAGGAGCAGGCCCAGACTGGTGCTCGGCGCCCTCGGTGCTGCCAGGGAGTCTCCGTGGCGCGGTGGCGTCACTTTGACTCCTCAGGCCCGGCTTGACCGCCAGGTTTCGTTCCTGGGGCAAAGAAACCAGCTCCGCGGGGGTGGAGGGGGCTGCGGAGCAGCGGCCGCGGTGCCAGGGGTGCGGGGTGCTGACCAGGTGGCCGCAGGGAAGGCCTGTGAAGCCCCATTGGGTCGGCCGTAACCTAACTGTTGGGTGCTCCTTCTTTCTCATCTCCTCCGGCTCACAAGGTTAAAAGCAACTTTCCTGGGTTTGGCTTTCATCTTCCTGTTCCCTCTTTTAAGGCGGGTCTGAGACACCACCCCGCGACCATGGGCCCTCCCACAGCCGCCACCTCCGTCTGCCCGACGGGGCAGGTGGTGAAGCAGAGCCAGCGACAGGGCAGCGGGGCTGCGGGAGGGCGGCCACAGGAGGGCCAGGCCGGACCCGGCATTTCCCACACCTGGGCTGACGGGGGCCCTGAGCTGGGACGCAGTGGGGCCGCCACGTGGGGACCGGGACACCCAGGAGGGGCAGGTTCAAGACTTGCGGTGGCACTCGGAGCTGGGGGCGCTTGCAGAAGGGCTGGAAACAGCTTCCTTCAGATGCACGCGAGAGGCGGGGGCAGGTGGGGGGTGGGGGGCCGGGGACGCCTTGGTGGGAGCTGCGTGCTGCAGGGGGCCGGGCAGTTCCAGGTCCCGGGGGAGCTGAGGCAGCCTCGTGGGCAGGCAGGAGGCCGGAAACAGGAGGCGCTTAGCCTGGCGACGGGAAGGGCCAGTGAGGCACCACGGGGAGGTGCCCGTGGGCGCTGGGGCCTGAAGAGGCACCCCCAGGACAGGCCCAGGCAAGTCCAATGGGGCGGGGCCGCCCGGGAGCAGGCCCCCCGAGGCTCTCAGGGCACATCAGGGGCTCACGAGCCTTTGGGAAAATTGTTAGCCCTTTAAGTGTGTAAAATTGGAAGAGGAAAGCTTTAAAGTGCACCCGCATACCTTTTTGAGAGAGCAAGCTCTGTGGACGCTGGTCCTCAGGAAACCGACAGCCCTCACTCCCCGACAGCCCTGGCCTCCGTGGTGGCGGCAGCGGGCGGGGCTCTCTGGGGCAAGCCAGGCCCGGGGCGGACGCGAGCCGTCCACCAGGTGAGGCCCTCATGGCCCCGCAGCGGCCTCTGGGGCAGGGTGCTCCGGAGCAGAGAGGACGCGGCGGCTCCGCTCCCCAGCCCCGGGGGCAGGCGCGCCCTCAGCCAGCCGGCAGAGCCCTGGCAGGGTCCGCCCTCCACGCTGAAACGGCGAAGGAGGCGGGAGGCCACCTACGCCTTTCCGGACAGCGCTGTTAGACGGCTCCCAGAGCACCTGAATTGCCACATAGAACACTGCCACCACCTGTCGAACTCACTCACCGCACACGTTTACGGGGCGCCTGCCGAGCTCGGGGACACTGAAATCAGCCAGGGAGGGCAGCTGGGCCGAGGCAGGCAGAGCCCTGCCCCCCACGCTGAGCAGCCGGGGCGCTGGCAGGGGCACTCAGGCCAGGGACTGGGCTCCGACTGCAGCACGTTAATGCCGTGAACATGGCCAGAATAGGAAAGGCAGCGACGACGCGGCCCAGGTGACCGGGCCCTGCCGCCCCCATGGGGAGGGCACGCCTGGGTGTGGGCCCTGCGGCCAGGCCACACCGCGGCTGCAGGGGCGCGGGGCTGAGCTAGGCTCCGCTCTGGGGATCTCCCGCCTCCCCCGGCCTCCCTGAGGCCCATCCCCACGCTTGGGCCTGCACTCACCGGCTACAACAGTGGAAGCAGCTCAAGGCAGGAAGGAAAGGCACACACAGATCGATCGTACCAGGTTTGCCGCGACACTTCATCCCCTCCCTCCCCGGTGTCCGAGGGGCGGTGGGGGGGTGGAGGCGAGCCTGGGTGCAAAGTGTGGCTGGTCGGCGGCGGCGGGGGCGGCGGCGGGGGCGGCGGCGGGAGGGGCAGGTACGATGCAGTCTGATTTGGGAAGCCATCATGGACCACTCAGCCAGGGACCAATCTTAGGGACAGAGCGACAAAACTGAAGGTGTGCTCCTAGCACAGCTGCACCTGCGGTGAACTGGGGACCGTGAGACGGCTCCAGGCCAGCCGTGGTCAGCAGCAGAGGACTCCAGCCAGAGCCGACCCGGGCAGCAGACGGCAGGCAGGGCTGGGACTGGCTGCCCTGAGCCAAGGGACCCCGGCACCGCGGAAGCCCTGGGGCTCGGCTGGGTCGTTTGGCTGCGTGGTGAGCTCGAGTTTTAACCCCGGGGGCTGTCCTGGAGCCAGGCAGAGCGCGACCTGGCACTTCGCACAGATAGACCGGGCGTACGCGGGGCAAGGGGCCGCCCCAGGTGGGGCCCGAGAGGGAGAACTCGGGACTTGATTTTGTGCTCCTCAGAAGCCCGCGCGGCTCCCTGGTAGGTCTTTTGGACACAGGTGGGCGGGATTCTGGGGATGCGAGCACAGCTGAAACCAGCACCGGGACTAAGAAATACCGAAAATCAGACTGACTGACGCAGGCTAATGTTTCACTTTAGCACGGAGGCACTGTGAGCGGCATGATGTGAATTCTGATTCATTTACTTAAAACAACAGCGTGTCTTAGTGTTTTGCAGTGGCCGTTGCGGAAACCCCCCACCCCCACCGTGCAGCGCCCTCTCGCGGGGCGGCCGGCGAAGGACTGGCGGTGACTCTCGGACGAGCGAGGCGGCGCCGAGGGGCATGGCTCCGGCTGCGCGGGTGGTGACGGTGGAAAGGTGTGCGCCCTGTCCCATGTCACGGAGACGTGAGTGTGGCTTAGAGCCTCACTGAATAAAACCAACTTCAAGGGGTGCACCTGCATCTGGTTTTTAAGAATGGGTTGGGGGCCGCACCCTGTGTCACGATTCTGGCAACCTGCAGGGTCCGCAAGCAGGTGGGGCAGGGCCTCGGCTCAGGCTGCGCAACAGCCGGTTCCAACCAGAGGAAGCGCCGAGTCGCTCACCGGCCGCTACTCCTCGCTGTGCGGCTCGCAAAGCGCCGTCACACTCACCGTCACGGGCTTTCAGCGACAAAGGACGGGCCCGTGGCCCCGCAGCTGCAGGCAGAAACGACCGGCCGCACGCACGCACGCGCTCTCGAACCGCCGCCTCCAGCCGGGCCGCGGGACCGGCTCCGAGCAGCGTGGAGTGAAAAGGACAAACCAGCCGCAGCCCCAACATTACGTCAACAACAAATGGCACTGGACACTGAGCCGATTCACAGGAGATGAACAAAGGGCACATTCAAGACAGGTGTGTTGCTCACACTTGTCGCGAGTTAGAAACACGGCTCTTAGATGATGGCAGTTGCTAGGGAAGCAAGCACTTCCCCCAACCCCCAACGGCAGAATTACGTTGTTTGCACAGGTGGTTACAGGCTTGACTGCGTTGGAAACAAGAGCATTAAATGTGAAAGAGATTCATAGGGTGTCTTCACACCTTGGAGGGCCGTTACACCCAAATTCAGAGTAATTTTTTAACGGCATTAAACCGAAGTGCAGTTTTCAGAAATCCACGGCCGCGGCGTCGGTCCTGCATCGCAGACGCGCCCCCATCCCAGGCCGACAGCGGCTGCGCATGGGCGCGCCCTCGGGCGCGCGGAACCCAGCGCACAGCCGGTGACGTGTGGTCCGTAACGGCTGGGCTTGTACACTGTGTGTGCACGTATAGTGTCCATGTGTGTACGGGATTTTAATTGTTGAATTTTAGTGTAAAAAGCAAGAAAAATCTCATTTCTTATTTTTTGCTGCAGCCTCGAACAATTTAAAATGGAAACAGCTCCTTTGGATGAGCAGCAAATGCCCTGCCCAGGGCTCCGCCCTGAGTGGCCCTTCTGCTCAGGCCCCCAGTGACACCCGCGGCCGACGCACGGCACGCGGCTCTGGCTTGCCGCCCCGCCCACCAGGCCAGGGCTGGGGCGGGGACTCGTGGGCAGCGGTGCGGTCGCTCCCCTGCAGTCCCGCCTGCAGAGCCGGCCGGTCTGGGCGTGACAGGGGACAGGCACTGCAAGCGGAGCAGTGACACGAACCCCGCAAACCATGGGGGCCGGCGGGGGCCACGGCCACGCACCCTCCGCAGCAGCCGTTGCCATCAGAGCCGACTTCCGCTGCTAACCAGTGATGTGACCAATCCTCTGCGTCCACCTGTTGAGTTCCTGTCCGGGTCCTTCCTGGCCTTCCTTCCGAACTGGGACCGGAGCCCACAGACCCCAAGCCCCTGCCTGGACGTGGGGCCCGTGGGCTGGGGGATGACACTCCCTCTCAGGGTCTGGGTCCCTTGGGTCACCACTGGCCCAAAGGTGAGGGGTGCCCGCCGGGGGGGGTCCCCAGAGCACCGCACGCCCAGCCCCCCGGAGCCGGGCCCGCCCTCGGCAGAGTACAGCGGCGGTTTCTTCCGGGGGTTCTCACTTTCTCTGGCTGGAGTGGGGGCCCAGGGGGTGCAGGCCCAGCAGGTAGGAAAAGGAGGGCCTGGGCATGGGGAGCTGGCGTAGTCAGAGTCCATCCCTTTGGGGGGGTCCCCCTGAGAGGCGGGGGTGCCCAATAGCAACACAGCGTGAGCCCAGGTGAGTCCGAGGGCTCGGCCTCACACAGCAAAGAGCACCCACGGCCCTCGTGCTGAGCGCTGAGACGCGGACGGGCGCGCCCACGGCTTGTTTGTGCAGCGTGAGGCTCAGGCCACCGCGTGCAGCCCTGGAGCTGCAGGTGTCAGGCCAGCGCTGCCGTCACCAGAGCCCGCGCACGGGAGGCACCTGTCACTCGGGGGGCACCGGCTGCAGCCTTGCACACTGGGCGTGCGTGGAGACACAGACCGGCGACAGCCTGAACCTGACCTGCAGCTCTGCCACCTCGCGGGCGGGCGAGCGGGCGGGCGGAGGGGCACATGTCCCTGCAGCTGTCCCTCTGGACTCCGTCTGTTGTCAGGACACCGAGGGCAAGTGGAGGGGAGCATGGCGCCCCCGGCCGGGCCCACCGACCAGGAGCACAGCCCGTGTGGCTCACGCCCGCCCAGGCACGTGCAGGCGGGAAAAGCTGCTGCCGCGTGGGGCGGGGGGGGCCCTCAGCGCCTTGGGCTGCGGGTCCACCAGCAGACACGTTCCTTTGTTGTGTATTGTTTTTTTAACCAAAATGTTATTTTTCTTAAAAAAATTACTCACCCTGGCCAGGTAGCTCAGTTGGTTAGAGTGTTGTCCTGATATGCCAAGGTTGAGGGTTCGATTCCCAGTCAGGGCACGTACAAGAGTCAACCAACGAATGCATGAATAAGAACAACAACTCGATCTCTCTCTCTCAAATCAATAAACAAAAATTAAAAATAACCTATCTTATTTCTGTAAAACACTTAATTTTATTAGCTTAGTATTAACCCGCACTGGGTAAGAGCTGGTATTTTACCACTTAATTTTTTATTTACTATCATTTAATTTTCAAATGCAATCTCTACAGGACGGAAGCAGTACCTGGAGAGAATAGGGCAGCTCCCTGAGCACCAGATCCCAGCTCAGTCACCGCTGCCGTCATCGGCCTCCTCCCGGGGCTGGGAGGACACGACACAGGCTCGCAGCTGGGGCACTTTTGGTTTGGTTGGTATTTGTAAAGCTCTTAGGCATCAGCTCTCGGACGCCTGGGGGACAGACCAGCAGCGACCACGCTGCTGTGGACGGGGAGGGCAAGGCCGTCTCATGGGCCCCCGCGCAGCTGGGCCTTCGTGCGCCTCCTTCCTGGGAACAGTGCCTGGGGAGGCTGGGGGGACAGCAGACCCTGCAGGCTGAGAGGGTGTCCCCTAAGGGGTTTGGGCACTGTGATGGAGGCCTGGTGCTTCCGCCTGCCCGTTCCCCACCCGCCTGGTAGCCTCTAAAGCACAGGCTTCCGGAGACCAGGGGACTCTCTACCTGGCTTCTGAATGGCCATGTTTGCCCCGAGGCCTGCACCACCGGCTGCAGCCAAGCAGCTCCGTCCCCAAGCGTGGGCGGGTGGCAGGCCTGGTGGCCCGCGCGTCACCAGGCCCGCTGAGGTCCTGGCCTGGGTGCTGGTGCTCGGCATCGCCGCTGACACGGGACGGCTGGCCCTGGCTCACCCCTCCTCACCCTTCGCTGACTGGCAGGGGCCTCACCGAGGCTTCAGACCCCCCCGGGAGGTCCCAGGCCCACGCGCGCACGCGCCAGCAGACACCAGGCGCTGGGGCTGGGGCTGCTGGCCCCGGCTCCAGCCTCTCCCACAGGGCGGGCGGCCACGAGGCCGGCTCTGAACCCCGAGCCGGGTGCTCACCAGCAGGGCCTCCTCTCTTTGGAGGAAAACGTTAGTTGTAAAGTGATGCCTCTTAGAAACAGGGCAGAAACGGCGAGAGGCGTCCCCGGGCCGACGCCCTCCCGGGACACTCCCGGCTGCAGGCACGTTCCCCTTGACCCAATGCCTCACAAGAGCCCGCTGCTCCCACCACGTGGGCCGCTGCGGGCGGAGGCCAGGGGTGCCTGGGCAGCGCCGCCGCCACGTCCCACTGTGGAGCGTGAGGCCGAGCCCCGAGGAGGTGAGCCAGGCTCAGGAAGGCCCTCCGAGGTCGTGGGGCTCCAAGGAGGGGCACCCCAAGGGCGCTTGCTGCGGCCATTCCCGGGCACCAGGGCCCCGCCCCAGATGTGCCATCAGCCCGGCACCGGTGGGCCTGGGGCCTCGGCTCCTGCTGGGGGCTGGCCGGGTCCCTCTGCCAGCCCTGACCTGCCCAGTGACGGGTCACACTGAAGGCGGCACATTTCCTCAAAGAGGCCACTCGGCCTGGCGGCTGGAAAGTCACACAGAGAAATCGATCCTGTCCTCCCTAGACCCCCGGGGAAGGCTCCCTCAGGCACCGCGGGCTCAGGGCTGCCCCGAGCCTGCCCCCTGCAGGCGCGTGGCCTCGGTGACCGACTGCGGCCCTGAACCCTCTGCTCCATGGGGGCAGGACGGGCGAAGCCCTCCTGTGTCCTCCCAGTCGTCCCAGCTGCAGTCCCTGCGGGGGGTCTGCCACACAGGCCTCCACTGAAGGGGGAGCTGAGGCCACTGGTGCAGAACCACCTGCTTTCGACAGCCAGCCACACCTGGAAAGACGGACTTAAAATTTTTCAAGTTACAAGCTATTTTTAAAAGATCAGGAGAGTGGTGCTTGTGTGTCTTCTGAGCTTGCTGCCAACCTGGCCGCAGTTCGGGCTTCCAGCCACACAGAGCTGAGGCGAAGCCGGGTCCTGCGGCAGCGGGTCCGAGGGCCCAACGCCGGTCTTGGCTTGGCCGGCTCCGAGCTGAGGGCAGGGCGCGGGTCAGCGCTGAAGGATCGGAGGCGGCGGGGGCCAGAGATGCTGAGTTGCTGGGCGGACACGTCATGAAACAGCAGGGGCGGGGCAGCGACGTGGGGGCACCAGGAGCTGCAGAGGTTCTGTCTCACCTTCACCCCCAAGAGCCTCTGGGCACTTGCAGGCCAGGCCTGGGCATCTGGCCTTGAAGCACTCGGGGACCGAGGCGCAGGGGGCCGCTCAGATCACTTGCCTGGAGGGACACTCCTCCCCTCCCTGTGCGGAGGCCCCCATGGCTCTGCTTAGGCTGTTCCTTCCACGCGGGAGCCTCAGGCAGGACAAGTCGCAGCGACTCCAGCGCCCGGAGGTCCCCCAGGAGCAGGCTCTGCGGCGGCCAGCTGGTGTCCCTCCGTCTCCTCCGCTGCTGGCTGCGGGCCACACAGACGGCCGAGCCCAACATCCGGGATGCTGTCTGCCCGGCACAGTGGCTGGCGGCAGCCAGGGCGGCCTCGCCCCACAGCCTGGCTGCCGTCGGTCCCCTGCCCTTCCCCAGGCTGGACGCGGGACAGGTGAGCATCACACAGAACCCTCCACACCCCGATACGCAGGACAAACATTTCGCTCACCAGGTTCCCAACCACGAGCCTGATCTCAGCCTCGGTAATGAGAGGCAGCGACTCCTGTGTCCATTTGTCCTGTAAACATCAGGGCCTGAACTCTGCAGCAAGGAGCAGCTCTTCCTTCCCAGCTCCAGCCGCGGAGATTTTATAACGCTTAGACATTAGACACCACAGTGACTGTTGAAAGCGATCTACATGTGTAACTCACACGTTTATTTACTGTCCGTGCAGAGGGCAGCCGCAAAGGACCTCGGAGCATCACGTGCGTCGTGAGTCTCCAGCCGGGACAATGAGCTGGGAACAGCGAAAGCCAAGGCAGGGAGCAGGCATGATTTTCTTAAAATAATAAAGTAACAATACTGGTATTAAAGCCGCATTCATTTCTGCAACAGTTAAGAACTTAATTTACCAACATTTCATTTTAGGAAGGCTCTTTATAAAATTTATTCAAGTTGTCAAGAAATTAGGTGAAAATATAAAAAAAGGAAATGCATGCAAGCTCAACTTTTGATTTCCACGAAAAGTAAATATTCATACAATTTTATACAGTGTGTCACCTAACATAACAATCTTTAATAAACTTACGCATACAGAAATAAAACCTCAAAAACATTTTCTTGTCCACTTTCAATCGAGAGACTGCAGTTGGACCGTGATGCAGGCCATGCGACAGAGGCGGCGACTGGCGGCCGGGGCGGCCCCCTTTGTGAGGGCGAGCTCACGCCCGCTGCCCGGCGGGCTCCGGGCTTGGAAGGAACAGCTCCGGTCTCCAGGCTGCTGGGCCCCGTGCCGGCAGGCCCCGGGCTCCTCACAGGCAGGCCGAGGCCCAGGGCTGAGGAAGGCGAGCCCGCCGTGCGCACGCCGGGCTCGAGGGGACAGGCACGCCCACAGCTTGCTTCCCCAGGCCACCTGCACCGGTCCCTCAGCCAAGTGCTCCCGCACCTTTCCTGGAAGACCCGAGGTTCAACTCTGCTTCTAGTCCGGCCCTAGACAGGACACAGAATGGGCCCTGGCTGCCGTCCACGGCGCCCCCTGCCCGGCAGCTTCCCCCGCACGCTTTCCGTTTCCCCAACAAAGAGATCACATGCCCCCCCTCCCAGGCAGAGGTGACAAGAACCTCGCGCACAGGTGCAGCCCCGACAGGACAGCATCACCAACTCCAGCACAAATGTGACACTTGACGATTTCATACCAGCCAGGGTGCGCCCGTGGAAGGGGGAAGGGAGTGACCGCTGGCCGGCTCCGGCCGACTCGGGCTTGGCTGTGATGCGCACGGCGGCGGCCCCTGGGAAGCACGTGGGCACACACCACAGAACCTGCACAGCATCTGCACCGTGGGCTCCCCGCCGTTTCTGAATACCTGAGCTAATATCCTGTGTCGTCCACTCCTCTATCCTGAGACATCTACCCCGAGTCCCAGGCCAGTGGGCTCATAGGAAAACACTCCAAAAACGCCAGAAGGTCAATTAGCACAAAAGACAAGATTAAGATTCTTAGCCACTGCTTGTTTAAGCAACTATGGACCTGAAGTTGCCGGTTAGGTTAAAATGGCTGCCAGCCCCCTCACACCCCCCGCCCCCCGCCACTGGGAAAGGCAAGGCCCTCCAGGGGGCTAGAGTCCCCGGCCCTGCCTGGCCAGCGGGTTCAGAGCTGCTTGCCAAAGCCCCGCTGCCGGGAGCATGGGCGGCACAGGGGTCGGAGGGCGCCCAGCTTGGGCCCCCCGACGCTCGGCTCCTGCCCGCGCTCCTCGCCGTGGGTTCAGCGCAGGACAGAGACACCAGGTGGACCAGGGAGCGGCCGCCACTTCCTGCCCGTGGCTTTCACTCCAGAGGGCAGGTCAGAAAAGACATTTCTGCTCAAGCTGAAAACGTCAAAAAATTTCAACGATGAAGCTCAGGGCTGGCGGAGAACACCACGGAAGGGCTCCCCCGGCCCCGCCTACCCGCAGCCTGTGCTCAGGGCCCCGCAGCCCAGGGCCCATGGGAACCCGCGCGCAGGAGCCGTCCAGGGCGGGGCCCTTTCGTCCTCGAGCTGCCGCCTGGCAGCTCAGCCCTGGTCCCGAAGAACACCTTGCACTCTGTCCTCCCCACCACCAGACGAGTGCTCTGCTGGCTGTCAAAGAAAGGGAGCAGGCGTCAGAGAGGCAGCAGGTGCAGGGCCAGCCGGGCCCACCCAGCAGCGACCCCAGCAGGGGCCTGACAGAGAGGACACACGCGCCCCAGCAGAAACTGCAAGAACGGGGCTGTGACCAAGCTCCACCCCCCACCCCCACCCTGACAGGACCCGGGCGAGGGTGGGTGGGGGTGGGAGGAGATGGGCCCCAGAGGGCCCCAGAGGTGAGAGTAATGTCCTCTCACCTCCCCCCACCTCCCGCACTCTCTGCCTCACAGGAAAGCCGCCCGTCAGTGGCCCACGCGGGCCTCGTGCCGGTGTGCACGAGAGCCGCGGGGGCGCCGTGGCCTTCCCCGCGGAGGCCGCTCCCCACCCAGGCCAGGCGCAGAGTCCCGTGACTGGGAACTGTGCACTCAGGCCTCAGGCGCGTTTGAAACAGACTCCCACCACCAAGCGGCACACGACCCGCGTGTGGGGTGCTGGTCCTAGTCTCCCGGTCTGGTGGCCCGGCATCACCTGCGAGGCCGCCGACGTTGCTGCCTTAGAGCAGGCAACGCGCAGGAGCCAAGGACCCCACCGCAGCCCGGACGTGACCGCGCACCCTCCGCGTGAGGGGACCCAACCGCACGGTGTGGGGAGGCAGGTGGAGGAGGGGCGCCGGGGCTCCGGGCTGAGGCCCCGCCAGCCGGGGCCGCCCCCGCTCTCTGCGCGTCCGGGCCTTCACCTGAGCCGCAGTCACTACGCAAACCAGCATATGTTGTCAGTATCTCTGTATTTAATTACAAAAGTGTGCAAAACAAAACAAACCTAAATGACCAAAATAAGTTAACAAATAAGATAGCCATCATCTTGACACAAAACACAGAGCTCAGGGAACCGTCCATCTGTGTGAAAACCGGGATCCGAAACTCCTCCACTGCTGGAAGGTCCTCCGGGCTGGACTCAGGGTCAAACACCGTCGTTCCCCACGGGAGCGGTCCCGCCCGGGGTGTGTGCGCCCCGGCCCTGGCCGCCGCAGGCCCAGCCAGCACGGGCAACCCGGAGAGACCCCTAAGCGGCTGCGCCACAGCAGGGCACGGGCGACCTGCGCCTGGGCTCCCCCTCCGGGGTGGAGCCAGCCAGGGCCTCGGGGGTCTGTCTGTCTGTACAAAACAAAGCTGAAGAGGCTGTCCAGGGCCTACAGCCGCGTGCCTTTTGACAAAAAAAAAACAAAAAAAAACAAAAAAAAAACACCCAAGAAACAAATATCCCCACAAAACCTGCCCCAAAACAAAAGAGAATAAAACGTCCTTTTCCTCATTGGAAAAAAACATCAGCACAGCGTGTGGGACATACAGGTCTTGGCTCGTGTGGCAAGAGGCACTTCGGACGCCTGCGGGGGCCTGGGCCCGCGGCTCTCGCGGCCGCCGGCTCCGGGAGCGTGGGTGTGTCGTTTAGTGCACAGAGTCTCAATCAAAGTGGTACAAACTGCTTCTTTGAAAAAAGATGTTTATTAAACAATTTTAATTGTCATAAAATGACTAAAATGGGTTTTAAAAATTAAGGCTCTTCTCTTTCTGTGGATTGCCAGAACAATGTAAAAATAATATCAATCAACCCTGCTGAACGCTTTGTTCCTAAAGTTAAATTTCATAGATTCCTAAACATTTTATGATTAAGATAAAAAAATTGGACTATAAATGACAATCAATGGCCGTCCGTACTGAACACACGCTCTGATCAGGTGTACAATATTCTAATTGCGTAGTTAAGCAAAAATATTCCAGTTAAAGCAGAGACTTTAATTTTAGCTTTTTAAGTCATTGTTTCCCATACTGTCATGATTTTCCTAAAATCAAAATCGTCTAAGACGGGAACACTAACCTCGGGACTCTAGTTACTCCCAGGAGGGTGACTGACTTGGCTGGCAATTAGTTTGATTATATTTTTTAAACCTTCTAAGGTGAATTATCAAATGATTCAGAATTACACGGCATGCAGTATCCAAAATTATGGCTCTGATGCATTTAGATTTACATTAAGAAGTGTCATTCATCCATTGTACACCCACCCCTCCCGCAAGAAAAAAATCGCTACCTACTGAGTCTCCGTCCGGTGCAGCATTAAGGATTCAAACTCGCCCCCTTCCCCGGCCTCCCCCATGTGCAAACAAACCCCTCCTGACACGCGGTGACCACACAGTCTTCAAGGAAAATCAGCACGGTCAGGCGTTCGTGTGCTATCTTTTTACAGATGAGCGGCTCCAGCAAGGGCACGTCTTCCATCCGAGGACACAGGGGCGTGCCCAGGGTCTTGGCCGGGTCCGTCCTGGTTTTGGGAACCAGGTTCAGTCTGTCGCTGCTCTTGCTGGAGATGTGTCCCATGCTGTGGTTCCGCTTGTGGTCTTTCTCGTGGTGCCGGTCCTTCCGGTCATGCAGGGAGAGCGTTGCGAACTTGCTGACCCCGGACGCGACGGCCCCGTCGGCGACGCTGCCCTTGCTGCCGGCGCTGGAGACGGTGGAATGTGGGAGGCTGTTGGACCGCGGCAGAGGAGGGGGCGCCGCGCTGCCGGGCGTCGTGGCGCTGTTCCCGGTGCTCCCGGCCGGGGGGCTCGTGGCGTTCATGACGTTTGTGTGTGTCCGCGCCCTCGAGAGGGGCTGGTGCGGGAAGAGGATGTCTTCCGTGAGGTCCCACAAGCAGAGCTGCGTGTCCTGGCCCACAGAGCCGAACCGGTACGTGACGCTGACGGGCCGGCTCTCCGTGGAGTTCCGTTTGGACAGCCGGGACTGGGTGCTGTTGGCGCGGTCTCGACCGAAGTGGAGCAGGTCCTGGAAGTCCTCGTCGCTGCCGCTGAGCTCCGTGGGGTCGCCCTCCTCCACGCTCGTCGTGTAGGGGTCGAAGGCCACTACGCTGACCCAGGACCTGTGCCCGTGGCCGCGAGCTATGACGCGGCCGTCCACGAAAGACCAGACGGTCACCAGGTCGTCCTCGCCCCCCGTCACGACGTACTTGCCGTCCGGGCTCCAGCACACGCACAGCAAGCCTCCAAAGTAGCTTTTCATCGTGCCGTGCAGCTCCACAGAGTCAAAGTTGAACACCCGCAGAAACCCGTCCTGGCTCACGCACGCCAAGAACTTGCCATCTGGGGAGAAAGCAAACTCGTTGAGGGCCCCCTCGCCCACCGTCCACTTGAGGAGAGGGTTCCTCGTGGATTTGCTCTTGCAAGTGTGCACAGCGAAGCTCTCGCCCTGCTTCAGGAGCTGGTAGTGGGGGGCTGTGGTGCCACAAGAGTGCTCCACGTTATACAGGTGCATGCTCCCACTGGCGTGGGCTACTAGGAACAGGCTTTCCGAGCCAGGAACCCATTTGACACAGGTTACTCGTGACTTGTCTATTAATCTCTGTGAAGACAAAGGAGAATATGTTATCACAATGAGAAGCTTCACGGTCTACGTCCCAGCGAGAAAGCAGGGCTGCTGCTGGGTGACAAGGGACGGTCATCGGGCCCGACACACCCTCCCGTGGCCGACCAGGCCAGGGAGGAGCGTCCTGCATGCTCTGTAGGGCCGCGCCAGGGTGTCGGGCGGTGGCCTTCCCTGAGAAGTCGGCCATTCAACTGACACCGCAGCAGACACTGGGGCACACGGGACAGGGCCAGCCCCGGGCACGTGCCACTTCTCCCGCCGGGCGGGTCCAGGGGTGGGAGTCACCGCACCTGCGCGGCCTCCTCTGTGAGGGACCCCGGGAGGACCTCGCAGTCCCCACCGCCGGGGCGGCGGCGGCTCCCGGTTCTCGGTCAGTGCAGACCACACCCGCCCCTGCCCGGCTGCGCCCAGCGGGGTCCTGCCGCCGTGCCCGGGACTTCACCAGGGCCCTGGAGCCGGGCTTCCCACTGGGTGGCCCTCCTGGGCCCCTCCACAGGCCGCCCTGCCCCGTCTGCTCTGGAGCAAGGTGGTGTTGAAAGAGACAAGGGACTCACTCAGGAGTAGGGGCCCCTCACTGCCACTCTTAACTTGGGGTCCCCTGACCACCCAGGTCTTTAACAGGCACAGATTAGGCAAGTCTTCCCTCTAAACCAAAGAGAACAAAAGGCCAGAAGTAAAACCCACCCAAAGGCACCAGGGCCGTCTCTGCTGGCCGACCTTGCTGGGCCGCGGCACAGTGGCCCCCCCAGAAGGGCCCTCTCGAGGCTGTCTGGTCCCCAAATCACACCAGCAGAGGCCGTCCCGCGTTCCCCTCAGACGCCCCAATCACCAAACGCCCTCCGCTGCCCCCCCAGCCACTGGCACCGTGGCCCAGCTGGCCGGGACTCGGGGACCCCAAGAACAGGGGCCGTCCCCCCTCGCCAGCTCTGCAGGCTGCGCTTCCACCGACGACGACAAACCTGAGCTGTTCCCAAGAGATGAAGGACCCCATGAGCTGCTGTGAAAAATCAGACCCCAGAAGGCAGCGGCCTGCAAACCCCCCACTGGGCAGGCGCGGGGGGGCCTGGGGGACCCCGCGCTGGGCGAAGGTCAGTCACCAGCAGCGGTCGCTGCCTGGCACCCCGCAGGGCCTCAGCCCCAGGGCAGCCGCTCACTTTAACAGAGGCGAGGCGAGGGGCCCTGCAGACACGGCCGGCGTTTTCGTCCCCTGCCTGCCCAGTGACTGACCTCTACAAGGGGGACTGGCCTGCCAGCCCAGGGTCTAGGGGTCGCCACGCTCGCCCCCCACTGGGGGCCTGGTCAGGCAGCTACAAAAGCTGAGCTGGGCCTCATCCTGGCCCTGTGGCCCTCAGGCCTACGCCTCTGACGTTGCGACGGCCAAGTCCAACCTGTCCTCCCGAGGTCACGCCATCACACGCGTGTCACCATTGCACGCCATCACACGCGTGCCACGCTTTAGGGACAGACACAAAGACCTCCAGCACCATGGCTAGGAGAACATTTTATTTTTGGCTTAAGGAAACACAGTTCCCTTGGAACTCGAAGCTCTAACACTGTCAGGTAAGAAGAGAAGTGCCTGCGCCTCTGAGGCGCGAACCACCGCAGCACCACGCCAGACTGCGAGCTCCCGGGCGACGGAGCGCACGCAGACGGTGCGCCGAGGCTGCGGCACGCGGGCCCGTGGCCGCGCCCTCTGGACAGGAGCCCAGCCCACGCTGTGTCCTGCCAGGCCTGGCGCACACACTCGCCCTGTGAGCCGGGCGCACCAGCATAAGCAACCTCAACCAGGCAACGAAGGAGACCGTGGTTTCTCCTTGTTCCGCACCACTGGAGTGCCCTGCCCAGTCATGTGCTCCGGAACAGGGACAAGTATGCGTCCCCTGGGGGTGCCGAAGCCTCACGCACGCTGGGGCGCGTGCAGCCGCGTCAGGACAGCAGCATGACGTCTGGCCCAAGGGCCAGCTCTGCGTGTCAGGCCCAGGCGCGGGCCCCGCACATGCTCCTCAGTCTCTGCAAGGGCCCTGCCAGGTCAGCTTCCACTTTTTTTTGCATAGGTACCACACACCAAGCTGATACAACACGTGCAGGAGAAAGCCTCGCTCACACCGTCCCCAGGCACGGCAGCACCTTCCTGCGTGGACAAGGCTGCGGACGCGCCCACCCTGCGCCCTCAGCCAGGAGGACGGGTGCACAGCCACAGAGGCAGCGCGCGCCCCTCTTCGCGTGGACGGAGCCTGTCCCTGTGGCGGCTCCCTGGGCACGGACACACCGGCAGGGCGCCTGGCCGGCGGAGCAGCCGGGTGGAAAGCTGTCTGCCTCTGGGGTCCGCGTAGGCGTTCGAGAGTCGCCGCCCACGGGGGACGCAGCTCTCGCCCCATCAGCAGCGTCAGCAGGAGGACTGGCTCCCCGGAGGAAGGCAGGTGTCACCGCCGCGCCGCCCATCGGGAACAGGCGGCACGAGATCGGCCAGGTCGGGAAACCCACCTGAAGTCCTAGTTCCGCCCCGACTCCCCCATCCACGCACGGCGGCCTCCCATGTCCACGGAGTCCACTGAGTGCGGGTGGGAGACAACAGGGAACAACGCCCCGTGGTTGCTGACAGCGAGCGCTGTGTCACCAGGCCCACAGTGGCCACGGGCCGCATCGGTGCGGGCAGGTGCGGTTCTTCTTGTCAGTGCTCCCCGGACACCACAGCACAGCCCCACTGACGCAGCACTCACACTGTGTGAGGGTCACAGGGGACCCGGGGGCGACAGCGTCCGCAGGAGGGCGCACACGGGCTGCGCGCCAGCACCACGCCCCTGGGTGTTCAGGGGCCCGCGTGTCCGCGGGCTGTGGGATCAAGGGGCCCTGGAACCAATGCCCCGCGGACCAGGGACGGCTGTATTCACAGGTTCGTTCAAAGAGCCATTCTTCATTCTTTGTTGAAGGCAAACCCTATGGCAGCGCAAGAAGGGGCTGACTGAACAGACGTCCCTTGTTGCGTGGCATTTACCTTCTAGAGGGAGGAGCGGACAGTGGAAGGTACCAACCCCAGGGAGGAGCGCTGTGGAGGGCGGGCCCGGGGCGGGGGCAGCGCGGGGACCGGGTGCAGGCGGGCAGGGGCTGCAGTGATCTCAGGCTCAGCCAGGAGGCCCAGAAAGGCCTGCCGGGGCGGTGAGGGCGGCGGACTGCAGACGTGCGGGTGGCAGACGGCAGGCGGAGAGGGCGTGGGCCAGGCCCTGTCCTGCGCAGGGGACGGCGGCTCACAAGGACGCTGAGGGGGCAGTGCCCTGCACGAGAGGGCGCCTGAGCGGGGGCAGGGAGTCAGGTCTGCACTGGGGAGCCAGGCCATGGAGGCCCAGGTGAAGGGGCCCAGGCCGAGCACCCAAGGAGGAACCGGCCCAACACGACCTGGGCCGAGCGTGAACGCACACAGGCTCTGAGGACAGAACGCGAAGGAAACGGACCCTCTGTGTCCGTGTCGCTCACTCCGCCTGCTGAAATTGTACTTTGGACGTACTGGGTAGAGCGGAATCTCACTTCTGCTTTTTCCTGGCTCTGGCCCGGAGCGGAGTTGAAGCGGCCCCCAGGCGGCCTGCCACACACAGTGGGCCCGGGCCTCCTGAGGAGGGAAACGCAGGCTGGGGAACCCCCGCAGCTACCGGGATGAACGGTGTGCGTGAAGTGGAACAAGCTAAGAGCCATGGCAACTGTGCGTGGCCCTGAAACGTGGCCAGGGGCTGGGCGGCAGGCTGCGTGGAGAGGAGGAGGGGGAGGACGGGCAATGAGGGGTCCCTGGCTCTGAGTCTGAGTGACAGGCAGGCGGTGACAGACAAGGACGAGGTAGGGGTGACTGAGCTGGGGAGGAACCCAAGTGTCCTCATCGTGTCGGCAGCGAGTGAAAGCGAGGGGACGACGAGGCCCAGGGCGAGCCGGACCTCCGGCGTCCGGCGGGCGCCAACGGAGAAGGTGGGGTGGAGAAAGTGAGTACGAAGCTCTGAAGCCCCACGTGTTAGGAGAAGAAAAAGCAGAGAAGGGCCCACAAGTCCATGAGGTGGGGGCGGGGTGGAGAGGCCAGGAGCTCTGCTCTGGGCATCAAAATGCCACTTGGTCAGGGGACGGAACGAGACGCTCGGCAGGGAAGCGCTCTGGCCGGCCGGCAGAGAAGCCGGCCTGGGCTCGGGGAGGCCGGGGAGGGATCGATGAGGGCCACAGGCCAGGCGGGGCTGGGGGCCACAGGGGAGACTGAGCGGCTAAGGAAGGAGGTCTCTGTGAGGTCACGGGCACAGCCTCAGGGCTTTCCAATCAAGGGAGACAAATTCTGAAACGCTGCAAGGCCTCCTCTTACAATCACGTTCATAAAAGCCAGAAACACGATCCGGACATTTCTATGTCAAAGCCTCCCTTTGGGGGGCTCGCGGCCCCTGCCTGTCCCTCGCGTTCGCCCGCACCCCCACGTGCCCTATTCTGAATGCGGGGGAACGGTCCCACTTGTGATCCAGGGAAAACCACACGTGAACCCACGTTCCCATCACTAATGGCATCAACAGACAAGACTCTCCAATGGCACTAAACTCGTTAGAAGGGAGCAAGAATAAAAATCCATGACTGCACGGAAGCATCACCGCTAAATGAAGCTTTCTGCAACACTGCACTTCTTTCTCTTTCATTACAACGGCATGATGAGCAGGAAAAAGTTACGTTTGGGGGCGTGAGTATGCATTTTAAAATGCAGATGTTAATTTATAACTACAACAACTCAAAAACCACAGCCTCTGGAAACGCTGTAATGCGGCCGCAGGCAGAGCCGCCCTGTGGGCGGGAGCACGCGCTGT
The DNA here is from genome assembly GCF_021234165.1 of Pteronotus mesoamericanus. Classification (NCBI taxonomy): domain Eukaryota; kingdom Metazoa; phylum Chordata; class Mammalia; order Chiroptera; family Mormoopidae; genus Pteronotus; species Pteronotus mesoamericanus. The sequence goes on along the minus strand of NW_026555082.1, from coordinate 1,847,785 downwards.
GAGGAGGGCCGCTCGCAGGCCGGGGGCAGGAGGGCCACATGCCACTTGCGTCAACGCTGCACCTTTAAAAAGTGCATCACTATCAGCTCATTTCCTTCGATTAAAAAAAGCAACAACAAAAACAAAATTACCAGGATGCACAGAACTGCCCTTCTGTGATGGGACTGGACAGAACACTGCAAGGCCACGGCTGGGCCTGGCTGGGCCCCCACCCCCCCCCAGGGCCAGGCGCAGGAGGGGCCTGCCGCTGGCGAGGCGAGAAGGTTCACAGCCTTGGGCTGGCAACAGGGACCGGGAGTCAGGGCCTCCTCCGCGCCCTGGACTTGATCTGCAGAGCCTGCTCAACGAGCGGGCCCCGGCCCCAAACCTGTGGCAGAGAGAGGCAAAGTCTAGGGCAGGGCGTCTCTTTACATGTCAGTCATGGAAGAAGCTGAGGTGACGAGTTCTTTTAGATTTTACACCTTACCCAATAATCAAAACATACTTGAAAATTCTCTGAAATTACTATTCTATGGCTACAACTCTGAAATACTGAGAATCTGTATAAGGATGAAGAAGGCTAATTGTATCATCATATAGAAACTGCCCCTACAATTCCTCCTCCCCAATACACCACCACTACTAGTCATAAGAAGGGAACCTGCTGCCCCTCGGTGCGCCTCACGCAGGCTGATCACAGACGGCGCTGCTGTCCTGCCCCGGGAGTGCTCACTATGCAGCCCGGCTCCGCGGCCCGAGAGCCTGTCGGCTGAGCGCAGATCCTCCCCACAGGGGCCGACCCCACAAGACTGCTACGAACAGAAACCTGGGACCTACTCTCAGAGGTGGCAGGAAGCAGAGACCAGGGGTCTGCGGCCAGCACTCGCCGGGGAGGCCAGAAAGGACTGGGTCCTTCCTCCCGCCAGACCAGCACAGGCCCAAGGGCCCGGGACCACTGGGAGCAGCCAGCATGCGCCTCTGCCGACCGATCTGAGCAGATCAGGGGCCAGGCTGGGAGGCGAAGGCAGTGGCACTTCTAGTGGGAGCCGTGACTCTTAGCCTTACAAAGAAACAAAGTTAACAGTGAGCGTTGCGAGTTGTAGGTGATGTGTCCCCTACTGGTACTTCTCTAGGTCCCAATGTTTCTATAAGCAGATGTTTAAATTCCTTTTATGTTTTAATTCATGGAAAAAAATTACCATTTAAGATATACTTGGTGCATTCCCATACAGAACTCTCTCCCTGCCTTTAATCGCAGGTGGTTCTCCAGGACCTACAATCCCACATCAGGCAGCCACCCAAACGCACGCCGTGTTTTCACGTACCAGGCCACTCCGGAAAGGAGGCGACGGCCCAAGCAGTCACCACCGGGTCGTGTGCGGTCACTGCCCATGTGTCACAGCCACAGAGGAGCGCTCTGGCGTGCGAAACAGACAGCATGACGGACAGATCGATGCGCAGCCGAGCGGAGCGGCACCGCCCTCGGCCTTGCATGCGTGCGCCTCTGCCCGGCCACCTGCTCTCACCTGCTCATCCTGGGAAACTATTTCTGCTTCCCCTTCAAACACGCCGTGTCTTGCCTGCCACAAAGCTGGTCCCCCTTCCCTGGAACTTGCCCGGGCACCTGCCTGGGCCCACGCTCCAGCCCACATTAGCACCACGTCCACACCCTGCGTGCAGGCGGCGCCGGGTAGGAGAGCCAGGGCCAGGCCCCTCAGCCAGGAGCCAGAGGCTGGGCGGGCAGCCCCGGGCCTCGGCCGCAGGGCTCCCCTTGCTGAGCTGCGGCCGAATCTGCACGTGCTCAGGAGCAGACGGGCTGTTCCGGGAGCGCCGCTGGAGACGGCGGTGCGGGGGCCTCGGAGACCGCGGGGCCGGTGCAGGCCCTGCTGATCCTCTTCCCAGGCTCTCCCCATAGGTCCTCCTTCTGACCTCAGGGATGGGACGGCGAGTCACAGGCTGGCAGGCCCCACACGACTGCGTCTCCCGGCCTCTCAAGGGGAGCAGGTACAGTTGGACTGCGGCCCCACCCTCCATTCCCCAACACCTGCCCCTTCCCGGTCCTACCCAGTGCGGTGGCGTGGTCACCAGGAACCCACGGTTGGCTCCCCTGCCCCCCCCCCCCCCCCCCCGACTCAGCTCCAGGCAGCAGCCAGGATAGTTTCCAAAACCGCCTCCCGACCGCCTCATGCTCCCAGGGGTCCCGCCCACTCGAGGCGCAGCCCCCAGGTTGCCCCTCCGGCCCCGCAGCTCCACCACCAGGCCCTCACCTGCACGCCCAGCACAGCGCCCGCCCCGCCCCTCCCGGGCTGGCCTTGGCCGCAGCCAGCACTCTCTCGAGGGGAGCTCTCCCCCCCGCAGTTAGGGAGGCTTCGCAGTTCTCTCTCGGGCCCAAGGTCTCCTCTCCTGTCACAAGTCCCCGTTTGCCGCGCACGCGTGTGTATGGTGTGTTGCAGGGCAGGGTCACCTGACACAGCAGACCCAGTGCCGGGCACAGGCAGGACATCAAGGTCCATCAAATGAACGAAAACGCGGCCAACTCTGGTTCAGGCCCTCAGCTCTCACCTGGACAGTTACTAGAGCCTCCTCACTGGTCTTGCTACCTTCATTCTCTCTCTCTTCATTCCAATCCACCTTCCACAAGTGCTGACAAGAGGTCTAAAAAAACACATTTGATCCTGTCACTCCCTTGAGGAAAAGCCCAAAGGGTCCCCCACAGCCTCCAGGTCAGACCCGGTTTGCGAGCACGTCCCAGGGAGACTCGTGCGGGCTGGGCGCGGCGCACCTGCCCAGGCCCGACTCCCGCCGCTCCGAGGCCCCTGGGCCGTGACGGCCGCACCGGGCCCCGCACGCTCCTCCACACGCCACGTCCCTCCTTCAGTGCCGACGGCCTTTCTCATCCTCCCCCAGCTCCTCTGTGTCTTCCAAAACCGGGTAACAACTGTCACCTTCTGGAAGCCTTCTCAGGCTTCTGCCACTGAGCTTAAGGTTGGTTTTTGTTTTACAGGAGCCCACACACACCGACACGCGGAGCTAGCGTGCCCCGTGCTCTCTGCGCCGAGCGCTGCGCCGACACACAGCCGCGCAGCCCGCCCACCTGCTGAGCCGCGCACCGGGGAGGACAGGGGCCCACCCATCCTGCCGCCCCGCGGGGCTGGCCGGCCATGGCCGGGGAGAGCTTGTGCAGTTAATTTCTAGTCTCACGTCTATCCCCATGGTGGACCTGACCCAGGCAGCTCCCTTACCCTCTCTGTGACAAGCCGCCCACCTGCGTGACAGGGACAGCCGCCCCCACCCCCGAACAGGGGGAACAGGGGGAGCAGGCAAGACGCTTGACCCTCGGACTCTCACACCGACGCAAAGTGCAGGAACGGTGCCCGCCACCCCCACCCCCCAGCGGCACTCTCCGAGGGACAGACCTCTGGCGGCTTTGCTCCTGGACGTCCTAGCCACCACCTGATGACAATGCCACCCACACAGCCAAAGGACGACCGTACTGGGCAGGACAACCAATGTCAGGCTCGAGCTCTAAATGCCCCGTTGGCATCACACCACACACAGTCCTTGCTCTTGTGGCCACTTTTCAAATAAAACGAAAAAAAGAGCATGAGATCACTTGTGTTTAAAGCGCCAGGAGCGAGGGGGCACCCCTTAGCCTGCAGTGTCCGGTGTCCAGAGCGAGGGACGGGCCTGGCCGACGCGTCTGCGAGCTCAGGCCCGAGGCTCCAGGCCCTGCGGCCCCCCCCCGCTCGCCCCTCCCCCAGCTGTGACACACACGCGCCTTGTTCTCGGAGTGGCGTTCCGTGCCACCCTCGGTGCGGGCAGCCTCCCGGCCTTGTTTATGTGGTTCCAGTGCCCCTCCCCGCGGCGTGTCCCCACCTCACCACAAACAGAGCCCCACAGTGAATCCAAGTCCGGGTTCATCGTCTCTGCAGCAGCACAGGGGGCTGGTTTTGTGACTCGTCTCCCCCACCGGAAAAAAAAAAAAAATCAGAGGGGTATCATCCAGCCAACTCAGAAATCACTTCCTCGGGTGATAGTAATAAAGTATGTAGGAAAACAGAACCATTTTCTGCTGAAAATTTTTAAATGGGAAACAGAATTAAATGCTTTTCGTCCACAGCCTGTTAGTCCCGACGGCACAGTGTGTTTCCAGGCGGCCCCGATGAACTAGGAGAGGGGTGACGTGTTCGAAAGCGCTCGTCAAGCCCCCAGGGGGTCACGCAGCAGCACTGTGGACGGTGCTGGACGTGTGTGGACGGCACGGACCGCATTGGCTGCAGAAGAATAAAAATTCTAACTGCAATTTGTCAAGTTGAATATTCTTCACCAGATAAAATTATTTCTTAACAACCAGAATCTATAGTGTGCTTCTGTTCCAAGGTGACGGCATTACAATCACGCAACAGCGCAACACCACTTGTCCTTCCCGAGAAGTCGGATCCCACGTGACCTGACCCTTGTCAGATCAGGGCTGAGGTCACGAACAAAAGGGGGGACCCAGGCTCCTCACTCAGCCGGCCCACACCGCCTTCTCCACGGCTGGGAGAGTCACACCGAGACAGAAGAGGGGAACGCTGAACACGCCATGGCAATGCGCGGGGCCAAAAAGCCACCGCCAGCTGTCACAGACATAACCTGTTTGGCAACGTCTGCCTGCCACGTGTAACAGCCTTGATGTGTTCCTGAACAGCCGGCTCAGATAGCGCGAGCTCCTTCCAGAATGAAACTGAAGATATGAGAAACCCCAGAACGTACTACAGCACTGGCAAAAGCTATGTCGTGTGATCCAACTGTAAGCGCCGGGATTTCTAACTATGTCAAACATGATTTTAGAGCAAATATTTTCAAAAGCAAAATAATTACTCCTCAGCCAAAGGCCTGTCAAACATCCACACAAAGCTTTAAGTACAATGTAAGCCGCCGAAGGAAATGTCTTCAAGTTCTTTGCTCCACATGAAAATTTCAGATGATGTGAACAAAGTCTGGAATTCTGTATTTTCTTATTTAAATCATAAACAAAGACGTACAGTCTGACCCCATCTCTACTATAACAGCTTTAAAGCAGCTGCTATAGACACCTGAGCATGCTCCATAAAAGACGCACAAAACAGTCACCCCAGGGAAGGACAGGCAGAAGTCAACGAGCTCGCGGGCCACACTGAGAGCTGGGTGGCGCAAGGCAGGGCAGCCGGGACGTGGGAAACGGGCTCAGCGGAGCGCGTAAGGTAAGGCCCGCTCCCCTGGGCGAGGGCGTGTACATTCTTGAAGGGAGTCTTAGCAGCTAAGACAGGGTGCTACTTACTTCCTCATTAAATAGTTTGCTAGTTTCTTTTTTGATTGGGTCTATAAGCTGGACTTGGCCTGCGGAAAAGCCCACTAGGAGAGAGACACTTTCTGCTGTGGCTGTGAGGTGGTTGAAGTCATGACAAGTAGGCTGTGTTCCTTTGTATATCCTTTTATCTATTGGTTTACTCAAGTCAGCAGCCTGGAGGAGAAAGAGAAAAATACACACAGTAAACAGCACATTGAGATGAGAACTCTAAGTCAAACTATTTTATACTCCACTATGATGTTCCATCTTAAAAACAAAGGTATTTAAAATACTTTTTCAGGTTTTAGCATTTTATCAAAGCACTTTCACATACCTTAGCCAATCTGACATTGTTAGACTATCTGTACAATGTTTATAACTGTTACTTTCACAACTTATTTCAAATATATTTAACTAGTCAGACCCCTGGACCTCAGGAGGAAAAAATCCTTGAGATGCTAATTCAGTATTTGCAAAATGCAATCGAAGCATTTTCTAAAAGAGCACCTCTGACCCCATGAAAGCGCTACAGCACCTAAGCGCTCATTGGAGAGTTACCTGCAGCCCAGTGCTTCTCAAAGCGTGGTCCCCAGACCAGCAGTGGCGGTGGCAGCATCACCTGGAAACTCAGAAATGCGAATGCGCAAGCCCCGCCCTAGACCACACGCCTCGGAAACCAGGGGGTGGGCCCAGGAACTGTGCTGACAGCCGCCTGGGTGAGTCCACGCTGCCCCGCTGCGGTGGGAGGCCCACTGCGGGAGCCGGCGGCCCTGCGCCCCACACAGCCTCCCCAGCACCTTCGCAGGTGGCTCTCCCCACGCAGCCCTCGCTCGCTCGCTCGCACGCGCGCGGCGCTTGTGCCACCTCTGAGCCTTCCTATGCCCATTCAAGGTCGGTAACACTCCCCCCTTTTACCGGGGAGAAAACAGGTTTCACACAGTTAAATAGCTCAGCCAAAGTCACCACACCTACCTAAGCATGTGGCAGGGCTGGGTTTGAAACCAAAGTCTGTTGACCATAAAGGGGACAGGGAGAACACACACAGCCATATCCCCCCCAAAGGTAAAACCAAATGACTTAGACTTGGGCTAAAATGTGACTTTTTAAGGCACTCCCTCCATTCAAAGCAGGATTCTTTTCTTCATGGGCGATGTCCTGTGTAAGCCCGTGTGCTGGGCTGCCATTGCGGAGATAGAGGAACCCCCCCACACACACACACACCTGTCGGAAAATCACAGGTGGAGGCAACTAACGCTGGGGACCGCATCCTTGAAACATCCTGGGCGTGTGCTGTACCGAGTGTTCTGATGTTTGACTTTTCAGACATAAATATAAATACTGAGAAGAAAAGAGGGCCTCAAAATCACAGGCAGCTCTGAGCAAACACATAACCTGAGCCTTTGGAAGCAGGGCCCTGAGTGGCACAAGGTGGAGCTCAGGGCACACGGACCCTCCCCCGCCTCATCTCGGGTCAACAGGTCAGCAGAGGTGCGAACCTGCTCCACTGCCTGCAGGGATGGTCTGGGGGTGATCTCAGGGTGCACCCACCAGAAGGAGCCTGGAAAGGTGTCCTGTGAACAAGGGACTGGACAGAAGAGGTCCTGCCGCTGGCACCAGGAAGAGGGGCCTCCGGGAGGGAGCAGGTGCCGGGCAAGGGCGCGGCCCTCAGCCCGCCTGACATGCGGGTGGGGCGTGGGGGTGAGGGGCTGGGGCGAGGCAAGCAGGAGAAGCCACAAAACCAGAAAGGAGCCCCTTACACCCTCACCCCCAAGGAGGGACAGCAAATCATCTCAGAACAAGGAAGATATCAGCAAAAGTAAAAACAGCTCAAAATACAAAGCAAGATACACTGGCAGCTAGAGACAAAACTCAAATTTGAAATACGAGCAAATTAAATTGTCTCATGATCTCTATGTCAGCATATGTAAATCTAGAGGCTTTTTAATAAAAGTTTGCTTAGGGAACTTCCCCCTAAAAGAATACACCTAACATTACATACGGAAATACAAAAATCAATTTAAAAGCCAAAAATTAACAGAGAAAACATACTACCATAAATGAAATGAGCAAAAGGATGCACAACGGTTCTCAGAATAACAGAGGAAGTAAAAGCACCTATTTTTCCAAGTCCGGCTACTAGTTCAAATCTAGATTCCTTAGCCTCAGTTCTTATTACACAGGGGCAGGCAAAGCAGGTTTGCAGTGGTGAGGGCGCAGGACACGAGGCTGACCCCCGCACCGTGCGTGAGCCACCGCAGCCCCGCCCGCCCGGCCACATACCTCCGCCCACCCGCCCGCAGTCGGTCTCCAAAGGCCCGGAAGGCGGGCCCCGCCGAAGATTAGATCGCCTGTGAACAAACACCTGAAGTGTTTTTAAATACCAACGGAAAGACTGCTTACTCTTAAATCATGTGAATATTCTGAAAACATCCTGTTTACTCGTTTGCTTAACAAACTTTCTTCCTAGATAACTGCTCTCCAGGTGAACCAGTCTGTGAATAGTTTAACAGTCTGCAGTCAAAATTAAATTCAGTAACTGTGAATCAGCTTTATGGCAGTCTGATGGAGTCATTTTTTATCTTGATTTTAATTTTTAAAAAGTCTGCATTTTGTGTGCCTCTTATGTTTTTCTTTTACAGAATTTTTCTTTAATTTTACAAAATTTTTAATCGGTCCAGATAGACTAGAAATTTTAAAAACTGGCCCCGGGACGCGGGGAGCAGGAGCCGGAAAGGGACAAAGGCGGGCAGGGCGCTCCTTCCGAAAGGTCGCCCTCCCCAACGCCATTGGCGCAGGTGGACTTGGACAGCAGAAGTCTGGCCACGCAGCGCACCGTCTGCACCCCGCGAGGGTCACTGTGAGGCCTGAGCGACGCCAGGGGTGTGCCCGCAGGAGACCGCGTCCTGAGAAACCACAGACTGCCACCGGCGCCTGCGCGTTGTGGGGCCAGCATGCGCACCTCGGCCTTACCCTGCCCTCTTCCTTCTGCGGCCAGTCACGAGGCTCTGTCTGTTTTTCCACGACGTACGGCGGCCCTGTCTCCTCTTCCTCCTCATGCTCCGGGGACGGGGGTGGGGGAGCTGGGGGTACGCCCCCGTGTGCTCTGAGCGCACACGCCTTCTGGCAGCAGCAGTAACCACCGGAGCCGGCCACTCCCTTCCCCCATGGGGCCGGCAGTCCCGCAGTGGCCTCCCAGGCAGAGGCGGCTGGTGGGGAAAAGGGCCCACACTCTGGAGCCAGGCGGGCCTAGCCCCAGCCTTGCCTCCCCTCTCGGTGGCCAGGTGACCCTGTGCAGGGCGCTGCCCTGCGGGGCGGCAGCGAGGCCGGCAGTGGCACAGAGGGAGCACACGGCGCGCAGGCGCACTCCACTGGTAGCGCCACTGTCCGCTCGCCCCTGTCCTTCTTACTCGAGTCAGGGGGCTTCCCACCGCCCATCACATTCGCGTAGGACGCCGTACCCAGCAATCCTGTCCTCCGTAGCCTGGCCCCCTCCGGCCTCCCTAACAGCGACGCCAGCTTCACCTGCGGGGCGCCTTCTGTGCCCAGCAACCTTGCACTGGCGTCTCACGAATGCACCGCACCCTTCCAAGTCGGCAGGGGCGACGCCTGCCATGCGTTTCCCAGCCCAGGAGCCTGCGGAGGGATCCAGGGCCGCGGGCTGCACCACCGGACGGACGCGGGCCTGCCCCGCCCTCCCTCTGGCTCCAGTAACGCACCCCCGGCCGGAGCCGCCTCCGTCGCCTCCCCGGCGCTCAGCCACCAGTGCAAGCCCTTCCAGCCCTGCGAGCGGCTTCCCAACCGCCGCTCTGTGCGCTGGCGTCCTATTCGCGACTCTCCAGGCCTTAAGTTCTTCCGCAAAACTCAGTACTTAACGGCTTCGGTGACTGTAGCGTTGTTTCATGCCTGTCATCACCAATCACAATAAAATTACAACTACGACAGAAGATCCCAATAAAAACTCCTTTAAGGAGAACTTCTTTATTAAACAGTTACCACTCTGTTGTTCCACAAAATTAGCTTTTGTTCTTTCACTTTTTCGGCTTTTTGGTGGATTCTGCATAGATGGGTTTCAGACACTTTGGGATTTTTTTATGTTTCTGCATCCTAATTATTGCCAACTATCTGAAGTTTTAAGGTATGAAATTATACCAAAACAAATGTATTACAATATCTTACCAATTTGAAGAACTAGATCGTATTTGTTCAGTCCCAAGAGAGTATCCAGTATGTCATACATGCTGAGTATCTGTTGTATGAAACTGCAATTGTCTTGAATTTTTCCAATGGTAAGATTAAATTTTATCATTATTCTCAGTTTCTGCATAAGGAGTTTAATAATTACAAACAATTTGTGTCTTATTCTCAACTTCACAGAAAAATGTTGAATGATGGTTTAAAATTCCTACTACAGAAACAGGATTTTTGGCTACCGAAATCCTCAATCAGTAAATACAAACTTTAAAATGTCACATTGCTCTTTCCCTTGGACTTTTAATCCGTGAAACCCTTGGCGCTCTTCTCGGGACCCGCACCGCGGAGGCACGGTGTCGGCGAGGCCGGCTGCGCAGCGCCCGCGAGCACCCCCTGCCGCTCCACCTCGGCCTGCGAGAGGGGCCCTCCTGCCGCGGCTCCACCTTTACCCCAGGCTCGGCCTGGGCTGCCGGCCCCGCCCCGCAGCTGAGCCAACGGGAACACAGAGGGCCTCGCGCCCAAAGGGAAGGGGCCGCCACAGGCTCAGTAGGCCCGCGCTGAAACTGCCACCTGCCACTGCGGAGGACCCAGGAGCCTTTGCTGTGGTTTGGAAAATGTCTCAGAAACACCCCTTTTGGAAAGTGTGCATCGGATTATGACACAGGGGTGCACTGTAAATAATAAAGGTGGGCCTCACACTCGGAGTCAGGCCGCTCCCCAGCTCACACTCCCCGGTGCTCTGCCCGGCCTGGCACGGCCTCGGCTGCCCTCCCCGCCACCCACTTGGCCCCGGAGCTGCCCGTGCTCCCCACGCCTCCGGCCTGCCCTCCTATCCCCCTCCCGCTCCAAGCGCCTTCCACAGCCCGACGCCCTGCGGACTCTGCTCCCGGCAGCACCCACGTCGATTCCCAGGGGTCGCGCCTCCGAGGAGTCTGCCTCACCTGGGCCAAGCGCTGGTCGCTTCCCGCCACAGCAGCCCTGACGCGCTCGCTGCACCCCACACACTGCGGACGCCCGGCCTCTGAAGAACCGCCAAGAAAGCCAGGAGCTGCTGAGTCCCTGAGGGCCCGAAGAGTCGGTCGGAAACGGCAGAGCCAGCCCAGTGCCCGCCGCCCCAGCGTGCACGGGAGGCCCAGGGAGACTGAGATCTGCTTCCCACAGGCCGTCCTCCGCCCTCCTCCGGGACAACCAGCGCTGGGGCCCAGCCGAGCACGGGCTCACCGCCTCGGGGAGAAGGGGCCCCGCGCGGTCCCCCTCCAACTCAGGACTCACAGTCAGCCGGGCCGCCAGGGCTGCTCCGTGGTCTTTCTGGGGGAGGTTTTTCTCCCAGGCAGGCTGCGGCTTCCAGGGCCTGCGAGGGGTGAGCCCGCAGCCTGGGCTGGACACGCATACTCAGCAGGTCACCCCGGGGACCTGGGGAAACGCCCGCACCTCCCAGATCACAGCATGAGCGAAACGGGGCCCTGCCCACCCAGAGCTAAGACACGTTCTCTTTGTCAACAAAGTTCAAGCATTATTTAACCAAACTTCCTTCCACCTGGTGAAAACTGGTCTGGCTCTCACGACAGAGACACCAGCAGCGACTTTCTACCATCTCACTGCCCGCTCGGCACGCACAGGCCAGCCACGCAACAGGCGGCAGCCGGCCGTGCGGCCCACACAGGGCCCAGCGCCCGCCTGTCTCGGAGGGAGGCGGGGACAGCGCCCGTCTACTCTGGGACTCTCGCAGCCCCTCCTCCTCGTTCCTTCAGTTCAACAGTTATGGCCCCAAAGCCCGAGTAGCTGACGCAAACAGTATTTAAGGAGCCTAACCCTTATTTTTAAAAAAAGGTATCAGGGCGGCCCTGGCAGGCGTGGCTCAGTCGGCTGAGCACCGACAGGCCTGCGGTCCCCAGTTGGATTTGCAGTCAGGGCGCAGGCCTGGGTTTCAGGCCAGGTCCCTAGTTGGGGGCGTGAAAGAGGCAACCACACACGGGTATTTCTCTCCCTCTCTTTCTCCCTCCCTTTCTCTAAAATAAATAAATGTTTTTAAAAAAGTAAATAAAAAAGGTATCCGGGGTGTTAAGTCACTTAGGTTTGGGATCACTAATCCCAGTAAAAAAAAAAGTCAAGCAGCCCTACACTTTCAGGGTCTGAAAGGACAGCAGCTCATCTGTCTCAGGCCAGGCAGGCGGGCAGGCGGGCGGTCTCATTAGTATCCGCTGCAGAAATGAAACAATTCTGGAAATGGAGGGAAAGAGAGCTGTTAGGGACCAGAAGAGACACACAGCCAGACATAGACGAAGCAAACATTTAGTCCTTTTGGTGACAAAAACCCTGACAAACAAGGACCGCTTCCGCGGGTGCCCATTTGTGAAAGGGAACAGCCATCCCTGGCAGACAGGGCTCTCACAGCACCGCCACGCGCCAGCTCCGAGACGCTGTCGCAGCCCCTGATGAACGGAGGGGAGGCTGCGAGGGGTCCCCGCGGGGAGGCGGCAGGGGTCTGGGCGGTGCGCGGCAGCCCCTCGCCCCTCCCGCTGCACTTGCTGCCCAGACAGGGGGCTGACACCGCCCGGCAACCGCTGCTGTGTGGCCCCACGCCCCGAGCCGTCCTGCGGTGGGAATGAAATATTCCAGCCTTGCTCCATTTGGCCCCGATTCCAGACCCACCTTCCCCTTGCATTCACCTCACAGAGCCGTTTTTATCAAGATGGGGTAAAAAAAGTCCCAAGCATGATGCCTGGCACCTGAGAAAAGTTAGTTCCCCTCTTTCAAACTTGCATATCTCCTTCTGCAACCATTAGAGTTTGCTGCTTATCCCACAGGCTTTGAAAATTCTCATCATTCATTAATACCCACAAAAAAACTGAAACGAGGAGAAGCAAGAATATTTCTTTCGGCCCTCAATTTCCTGCAGAAAACAGCAGAATCCAGGTGCAGAGCATGTTTTCCTTCCAATATAATTCTCCCAAACGAGACCGTATCTTCCCTCCCCTCGTCCTTTCTTGGACACCGGCCAGGCCCACCCCTCACTAAGAACGGCCGCCCCGAGTCCTTAGGGACAGCAGTGCAGAGTCCCGTGCCTCCCTCCGCCAGGCTCTGAGTCTGGAAGGAGTGCCCACTGCTCACGTGCCAGGCCCTGAGAGGAGGGGCGCGGCCTCCACGAGGTCGCGGGAAGGGGGATAAGGCCGAGCGCCTCGGCAGCCAGGCACGGGGGTGGCGTGACGTGCCGGGGCCACCTCCATGTCATCCCACAGCGGGAAGAGGCGCACGGTTACAAACAGCGCAAATGCGTTCCGTGAGCTCTCCAGAGCGACCCCGAGGGACAGCTCGCTGCTCACCACGGAAACCCCGCCGGGGACCGGCTGTGGGCAGGGGGCGCCGCAGGACGCGCCTTGTCCCCCGGCCGGTGCTGTCAGTCCCGCATCTGCTGGAGTAACAGGTTCCTGCTGTGATCACCTGCCACTTTTTCCCAAGGCAGCCTGTCACTTAAAACTTCGCAATGCGAGATCTACTCCTCTTCCCTCTAAACAGTTTTTTAAAAATAAGCTTAAAAGCTGCTAGGCTGCAACATCTTCGCTGCTTCTTCATTTCCGGCATCGCACTCCACATCCAGGGCAAGTCTACCACAAGGCGCGTTGCCCCAGGGCTGCTGTGGGGCTTTGTTCGGGCTAGTAAAAGACCGACTTCTCCACGGAAGAAACGCTGGGATAAATGTCAGATACATTCAATGTGCACTCACCCAACACCAGGTCTCATCACATCAAAATGCTGACATACTCAAATGACCTATATTTTATTAAGCCCTCCTGTTAAATACGCATAGAACTCGGCATTCCTATCCCTAAGGGAACACCAATGTCTCCAGTGGAAGGAAAGGCAAGATGCTTTCACTTTTGCAGAAGAGACTCACTCGATACCCTCAGAAAATAAGTGTTCCTGGCGGCCCTGAGAGGGGCCGGGGCGGGAGCTTGGGGACTCTCTAAAAGCACTGCGACGCCCTGGCGAACTGGAGCCATGCCAGGCAGGGCCGCGCCCAGACGCCACCCAACGACTCCACTGCTGCTTCCCCAGTGCAGACAGTTCACGCGCTGCCGACGTCTGGCGCCGCTCACAGCCGATTTTAACATTTTCTTATTCAAGTTGCTGAGAAACAAAACAATAACCGGCAGAGGAGCTCCTATTTGAAGCGAGAGGCCCGCACCCCTCCCCTCATCCCACAGAGAACCTGACACCTGGGGGAAGCGGGGGTGGGGGTCGTCTGCCCAAGGTTCCAGATCCCGGGACAGTGCTTGCAACCACAAGCTGTTGCTACCTTTCTTAAAGTCACCTAACTTCAGTTGGGACAATGAGCTATTGAATCTGTAACATACAAAATTTCCAACAGTGACACCAATGAGTACCAATAATTTTACACCAAATAACAGCATTCTGGAGTGAGTACATTTTCCAAGAGAAAGCAAGAGAGGCAGAGAGAACACTCCATTTGTCTTACACAACGAAGGGAGATCAACCACTAAAACAGGGCCTAAACGTTGGCTTTGGCCTCTCTGGTTCAGTTAGTCTCCAATCCAGCCAGGCCTCCGCTGAAGAAGTGGTCTCAAACCAACGAGAGAGGCAGAGAGCCGAGCCGTCCTAAACACCACAAAGCAAGCGTCGGGCCCTCCTTCAAACAGAGCCGCAGAGCCTCTCTGGCTCTCCTCGCATGGGCTCGTGCTGCTAGTCGTCCGTCTTGTCTGTTGTGTTCCCGAACTAACCCAGCCTTTGGAGGGCCTGCCTGTTTCACAGGCCGCTGCGGGAAGAGCCACGTACCCATCCCTGCAGATACTCCCCTGTGTGAGGTGCAAGCCCTTCGAGGTGCCTGGAAGGCTCCGGCGCTGCGCTGGTAGGGTGCGAGGAACGCAGCATCACTGGTGTGAAAACGCGGGCCGGTGAGGTGGGCGCACACCAGATCACGGAGGGGAGCCGCATCTCACCCCGTGGGTGTGTGAACTGGCACAGCCTCTGTGCGTGGCAACCTGGCAACTCGTACCAAAAGCCTCCTTTCCTTCAGACACAAATTCAGCCCCTAGGAAGTTATCTTCAGCAAAGGCCTTTCCAGTGCGTGAGCTATTTATAGCAGCTACAAGCTGGCCTGACACAAACGACCACCTACAGCTGGCTACATGCGCTGCGGGCCACACACAGAATCCTACTCACACGGGACAGGGCTAAGCACAGACACAGGCGACCTCGGACATATGCTCGAGAAGCACACACTCAATAACTCTATTTACACAGAGCTCAGGAATAAGGAAAAGTAATCTGCGATGCTGGGAGTGAGGACAGTGGTCACTCTGGAGCAGTGTGGGGAAGGGGCCACAGGGGAGGCTGTGGGTGGCCAGGGATGCCGCTTCTTAGCCCGAGGTTGATTCTACCTTGTGAAAATTAATAGCACTTTAAACTTATACACATTCCTGTCTGTATGCTATCTTACACGTTAAAAAACTTTAATGAGCAAACGCATGTACAAAGACAGTCAACTCAGCTCTGTAACAAAACATTACTAACAGCCTATGTGTTCCAAGAAGGAAGTGGGTCAATATATCATGTAGCCCCTTAAAACGAAGTTATTTACTTATTTTACTATGTCATTAAATGAGAAATGCAACAAACCTGGCTGTTGTGGCTCAGTGGATTGAGCACCTGCCTGCAATCCAAAGGGTCACCAGTTGGATTAGCAGTCAGGGCACATGCAGACCAGGTCCCCAGCAGGGGGCGCACAAGAGGCAACCACACACTGATGTTTCTCTTTCGCCCTCCCTTTCCCTTTAAGAATAAATCAAATCTTTAAAAAAAAAAAAAAAAAAGCAACAATAAAAATGGGATTCTAAAGACAAAAAGAATCACAAAGAGATCTTAAAACTGTATTCACTGTATTTGTACTGTAATCATATTGTTAGTAATAACAGTACATTTATTTTGAATGTCTTATAAAGCAAAACAAGTTAAAAGATCCTTATAAATAAAGAGACCAACAGTGAAAAATATTGACATAGAATCTGTCGAAAAACAGATTATATTCAAATGCAAATTTTTACATATGAAAAGGTAGTTTTATTTCCCAAAAACAGTTCATGTATATAGAAAACACACAGAAGAAAAGCTACACTACTTGGGACTGGCTTTAAAGCAGGCACCGAGGGAGAACTACAAGGAAATGCGACCACGGGCGGAGCTGGGGACAGGCAATGGGAGTTCCTCACAGCGTTCTCTGCGCTGTGTACACTGGAAGTCTTCCAGAATTAAAAAAGTATAATTCTGTTTGAACCACATATTTACTTTTATATATATATATGTTTGCAAAGAAAACATATTTGAAAAGAGATTCACCAAAATATTAAAAGTGGTTATTAAAAGGTGGGGTAGTATTTAAGTGACAATTTTGTGCCTGTCTTAATTTCTAACTTTTTCTCAATAATTGTATTTTACTTGTATTAACTTTTTGAACAGAAGGAGAAAAAAAAAAGAACCACGGGGCAGAAACACACTGAATTATCCGAGCAGCTGTAAAGGGCGTCGAGGCCTCGCCCCAGGGCCGGGGGGGCCAGGGAGCCCCGGGCTCGCGCACAGTGACACCCACCCCAGAAGGAGGCTGGCTGCGCCGTCAGGTGCGTGCGGGAGTGAGGCGACGTGCGGCCGACAGGTGATGCTTCACACGAACGAGGACCACTGAGGCCGGTTCTCGCTGTTTCTGCGGCACCAGTGATGCCGCTCGGAGTGATGACAGCAGACGGGAAAGCGCTCTCTGGGAGCCAGTGATCAGGAGGCAAACACGGCCACAGCTGGTCGGCTCCATCACCCTGCACGTGGCCCGGGAGCGTCAGAAGGGTCCACTGGGTGCTCCCCACCTGCTACAGCGGCAGATAAAGATGACTTTCGGGAGCTCTCTTTTGAGAAATCCCATCTGTTCCAAGTTTGCCTCCTGATTTTCCTCTGATGAAGATCTAAAACGGAACCCACATCTTTTTCACGGAATTGAACTGAGAATTTATCACCAATCCCCTGTTTTTCAAGAAGTTCTAGGAAAACTCAATCCTCAATCCAAAAGACATAGCTAAAAGGGTTACACAGTAAAACTTACATTTCTATATTCAGTAATACTTTAGCATTTAAAAGTTAAAGCCTTGAGGTCTGAAATAAAACGGTTAGGCTCAGCAGGGACGGTATTGAATTTAGAGTCTCGGCTGGGACAGACTGTCTTCTAAATGTAGGTTAGCAGGCCATCGGCCTGGGACTGAACGAGACGCTCCACAGTGAAGGCTGAAATGAACCATAATATAAGCACTCAGCGTTCCTTAGCTCACGTAATAAAACACACAATTAAAAACTTGCAACCACTAACTTAAAAAGTTAAATATAAAGCTATTCATAAAGAAGTGGCCTGAAGAAGCAATTCATTTCCCAGTGTGAATAGTTGTGTGATATACATCTATATACAATGGTCTACATTCATGGAATCAGAGGACAAACAGAGCTGGAGAGAAGCTTAAAAAAAAAAAGACAGGAACATTTGCTCTCAAGATGCTGCAATTTAAGACCAAAGAAGTAAGCGGCCTACAACCAGACAATGAACTCACAGTGCAGCTAAACTGGAAGCTCTGGTCTCCCTCCCTGTTGAGTGCACTGCGCCCAGCAGACACAGGAAAAGCACCGGGTAACCGAACCCAAGGCCCCTGCTCCTCAGGCTCCTCTCCTCCCCTTTGGCCTGTGGTCTTCTTGTTTCTACATCAGATGACAGCAACTAGTTCTCAGAACTTGAAACTATATTATTTATAACCTAAAGTACAGAAGACCTCGCAAAACTCATTAAGCTTAGAGTAAACCAAAAGACTCCCGTTCAGTCGCCCAAAGTTCACGGGCGTGTCCCGGCCACTGGCAGCGCCTCCGGGCTGCAGAGGGAGCAGGCGGAACGGCAGGGAGCAGGGAGCTGCTCGCCTCTTGTTCATTTGAAGCTCTCTAGCCGCTGTGTCCTCAGCAACGGAGGCCAGAGCCTACTCACACTGCTCTCTCCCAGGCCCCTGGCCCCTTCCAGAAAATGTTCCTGTGCAGCGGGGCCAGTGCCCATGAATGAAGCTCCCGCTGCCAGGGACGCTCGTCGGCTCTGTACGCACACGTAAGGGGGTGGCAGAAACAGGCGGCCGTTATGAGCGAGGCTGCACGGACAGGGAGGGCTAAGAAGCGAAGGCCAGCGGCTCAGCCTGTTTAGGCGAAGGCTGGGCTCCAAACACCGACAGGCCCCGTAAGCAGCTCCAGCAGCCCCGGACCAGAGGGCGGTCCTTAGAGCGGTGTGCGGAGATCACCTGACCTCTCCTCCACGCAGGCCACTGCAGCTAGGTCTTTCAATTTGAAGAGACAAAAAAATAACACCCAAATTTTCCTGTTGTCCACAGCAAGTCCAAGGACTTGCACTGTTCTCACCAAGCCCTCAAATCAAAACCACATACTGCGTGTTGGGTGTGACAAGTCACAGCACGTGCAAGGACTTGGAGGAGGAACAGGGCCGAGCACTGAGACCCCGCCAGGGCCTGTCCCTGCAAGACGGGGCGGAGAAAGGCACTGTGAGGCCGGAGCTCAGGCCCCAGACGGGGCTGTTCCGGGGGCCGCTGGCCGTCATCACAGGACACACCTCCTCTGCCTGCGTCCCCGGCCAGCACCTCAATGAGCTTACATTTTTAAAGGCCCCGAAGGGGTCTGTGTGTGACCTCACGTCAATCCCGCCCTCCACACAGGGTCTGACCCAGGCAAACAAAAGCCCTGAGTGACGTGCCATTTCAAGAGCGTGAGTGAGACCTTTTGGAGAAAGCCCTGGCTGCAAGGCTGCGCTGCGCCTCCCGCTGCCGTTCCCTGCCCTGTGCGCGTGAGCGTGTTTCTCGCCTTTCCACACCACCGCTTCCACACAAGGGGAACGTAAGGAGACCATAGGCCCCCCTTACCCACAGTTTCGCTTTTGAAGTTTCAGTTGCCCACAGTCGATCATGGTCTAAAAATATTACATGGAAAAATCCAGAGATAAATAATTCACCGGTTCTAACCTGCATGCCGTGCTGGGTAGTATGAGGGAATCCCACGCTGCCCCGCCCTGTCCCGCCTGGGACATGACTCATCCCTCTGCCCGGTTCTACCGCAGCACATTCGCGTAGCTTCTACCGCAGCACATTCGCGTAGCTTCTACCGCAGCACATTCGCGTAGCTTCTACCGCAGCACATTCGCGTAGCTTCTACCGCAGCACATTGTGAGAATTGCTCTATTGGTTATTGTCGTTAATCTCTAATTTATACATAAAACTTTATCATAAGTATATGCATAGAGGAAAAAAACATAGTACGTGGTGGATCTGGTATATCTACAGTTTCAGGAAGCCACTGGGGGTCTTGGACTGGGGATCTTATCCCAGCAGATAGAGGGATCCCAGTAATAAAATACTTCTAACAGTGTTTAAGGATTAAGGGGTTAAAAGGTGTAGCGTGATTAGCATACAAAGTGCTATGTGAGTATTAACTATTGTCATTGTTAAGTCAATAACATCCATTTACGTTTGTTAAATGCACTCAAACCAAGAAGTGCAGTGCACCAGCATGAAAACAAGCCTTTGATTCCTCATAGGCCCTTAAAACGTGTATTTTCCTATTTAGTTGCCTGTCCAAAAACATGTGTGCATAAATATATGTGGGGGGAACCCTGGAAAGTGAGAACGGGTAAAGTCAGGAAGGTCGGAGGGGAAGCACACAGAGCCTAAGTGAGGGGCCCTCTCGCCCCTTCAGCCCGGACAGCGGTCCCCTGGGTCGAAGCAGCGCCCAACTGGCCGATGAGCGTTCACGTCTCTCTGACAGTACAGCTGCGCAAAGGCCAAGCCAGCACCACTAGGCACTCTTTCCAATCACTTCAGACTTTCCTAAGTTCAGTGTAGCATCATTTCTTAAGTTGTAAAAATAAGTCCAGAGGCTTATTTTAAACTGTCTAGTACAGCAGCGTGTACCTCAACGGAAGGATTAGTTCACTTCTGAGCAGTATACTGAGCAGCGCGTGCAACGTGACGGCTGGACACAGGAGAACGTGCAGGGTGGGCGACGACCTGAAAGCCGCTTTCGCCACCCCCACTTCTCTGACGTGCAGTAAGTAAATGGATGGTAAGAAAAGGAAATAAAATCGTCTGTTTCTAGTTCTAAAAAGGCTGAAAGGCTGTGCTCAGTGGGTGGGGCTGAGACGCCAGGAGAGGCCCTGAGGCGCGAGCACGACAGACACTGGTCCCCGGCCACAGGCCAGAAGCGCTCCCGTGTTCTCAGGAGCACGGGTCCACGCGGAAGACCAGAGGATCCGCCGCCACCTCGCAGCTGCGCGGCCTGGCGAGCCTCCCCTCACCCACCTGTGCACAGAGCGGGAGACCCACTGCCAGCTCGGCTGTGGGGGCAAAAGGGCCACGTCTGTGAAAGCGCCTGGTTGAGTGTCTGGCACACAGCAGGTGCTGGGTAAACAGTGGCTGTGATGATGTGCAAATTAATCGATGGCTACTAATACAATCTACAAATTACACAGTCACTAAGCCCCTGCTGAGGGTGCCCCACGGCGGCGGGGGGCGGGGGGGGGCCCTGAGTCAGCCCCGCCACGGAGGCACTCCCAGGCGCGGGGCACCAGAGCCACCCTGCCAGCAGGGCGGGCCCGCCGCCCGCCTCCCGAACTCTCCCTGCACTGGCAGCCAGCGGCCCCGGCCCCGGCCCGCACTTCCACGAGCGCTGAGGGGATGCTGTGGCTGCCGGTCGAGGGTCGCTCGTCAGCCAGCCACTGCTGCAGGGCAGAGAGAAGGGGGCCGGACAGTTCTTGTAAATGTGAGCTGCCAACCGTTTAAGCAATGGCACAGGCACGGATGTGGGGCAGAGCCTGAAAGACAAGTCCAGCAGACACACACACGACCAGTGTACGGGGGCTACAAGGTGTCCGCTTGGCCACCTTGTTCGCCACAGAAATGGGGACAGAGAGACTCCGAAGAGGTCAGTGGTACGCTCAGCTTGGGCGGGAAGCTTTGAGGAACGGGAGCCGTCACAAATCTTGGGAGAGTCCGGCTCACGGTGAAAATGCCATGGCAGCAGAAGTGGGACCACGGGTGGGAGCAGGCTAAGCGGCGTGGAAATGCGGGAGAAAGAGTAAAAGCTGTGAAAGACCATCTTGATTTGGACACAGGGGGCCCTCAAACACCCCCATCACTATGGCTGGGAACAGTCCTTCTGCAAGGAGAGCCCACGCAGGGGGCCGCCAGGCAGAGGAAACACAGCCACCTGGGAACCAGACCCCACGAAGCCCTCCCTTTACTCACTGGCATTACCAGGCATTCGTCAAGGGAAGTAAGAGGCCTCCAACATGAGTCACTTGAACGAGAGAGGCTAATCTCTTATATTTCTTCAGTTTTATATAATGTACTAGACACATTCCTTAGGTTTAGTGCTGAATGTTAACTAGCTATCATTGCTCCTTTTATTACTAATCTTATCAATGTTTATTTACCACATGAGAATTCTAGAAAGTCTGTTTCAAAACAACATTCACCAGTAGACTGTGTTTCATCCACTCTTTTTAGGTCAACGTTGATAAGATAACAAATAACCACAGCGTATTCCAAAAAATATACCAGACATGGCCCATTGGTCTCCAGCACTCAGAGCTCAGCGGGAAACTGCTGACAGACTATTCCCCACACTAAACATAAGAGATCAAGAAATCCTGATTGCTCGCTCCCCCCAGCAAGGGGAGGAGAGGTCTGAAACCCCCCCTCACATCTTATGCCGGAATATGTCTCAGCGACATCAAAGACATAGCAAATGCAAACAAGCAAATGCAAACAATGAAACCTCCGAAGTACAAGAAGAAACCATGATCATGCTTAAAAATAAAGTTAGGAGGGTTAAGCATAACCTGAAATCCACAACCATGAGGAAAAATTAATACATTTTTCTATAAAAAACAAAATGCAATTTCTACCTAGAAAAATCACCAGAAGCAAAACCAGAAGTCAACTGACAAATGGAACCAAATGTCTGCGACTCGGATTATAGATTAAGGGCTAATTCACATGGAAGAGAATTCCTACAAGGCAACAGGAAAAAAAAAAAGAAAGGATCAAAATCCCATTAGAAAATGGGTACAGTGCAGGGACAACTCACAGAACAGAAAATACAAGTAGCTCTTGAAGATACGAAAGGACGCTTAACTCATAGTACAAGAACCACAGAGTGGGGCTGTTCCGCACGTTCCGCACGTTCCGCCTGTCCGCCTGGCCGAGGTGCAACCGCGGCGCCCCACACCGCAGTGCAGGACGGCGACGGCCGCGGGGGGCCATCCGGCCGCCTGCCCAAAACGCAGGCCCAGCCCAGCAGCTCCACTCAGGGAACAGAGTCCTCAGACCCACGGCAGCAGGGCACCACGACACGCGCTCAGGGTCACGGGCAGCGGCAGAGTTTGTAAGAGCTGAAGGCTGGACCGGAGGCACCATCAGAGTCCTTCCGGGGGGGCGATGGTATCGTGCGTCCGGACACTGGGATACTGTGTGGCTATTAACAAAATAAAGGTCTTTACACACTGACAGAATAATCTCCAAAATACATTTTATGAAACAAAAAACAAGGTACAAAACAGTGCAGACGCTTCAACTTGCACTTTTCTAAATGGAGGGAGAACTGTATCTGTGATTTTCCAAACCACAGGCCGTGTCTGGAAAACTACACAAGAACTTAACCCAGGCTGCTCCTGAGGAGGGGACAGGACGGCCAGGGGACAGGGCTGTGAGACACTCTGCATGTCCTTTGAGTCGGGAACCAGGCGACTGCATTGCTCCGTAAGAAATCGAGCACACCTCGCAGCAGTTACACCTGCACCCCGAACGCAGCCCTCTCGGGCGGCCTCCCCCACGGCCCGCCCAGCGCGCTCGCTGGGCTCTGCTTGCGGCCCCGCAGGGCACGGTTGCCGGGGTCTCAGGGACGCAGATGCAGGCCCCCGTCACGGACAACAGCAGGGAGGCCGCCAGCCGCCGGGGAATCAGTGGCCACCGGAGAGCGGTGAGGCCCGTGAAGCAACACCGGGCAGGCCGGGGAGTCGAGGGGCTGAGATGGCGGGCTGCGGCGATGCCCTTCCGGGCGAGGCGACGGAGGGCGGCTTCGGCAGGGTCACGCGTGGGCGGAGACGTGAAGAAACGAGGGAGCAGCCGGTGGAGACCCAGAGAACGGGGGAGGAGAGGAGCACCGTGGCTCTCAGGGCTCTCCCCGCCGGACGGGACGGGGCAGCGGGAGGCAGACTGACAGAGAGCAAGTCCCCCCGGGACTGAGGGTGGAGAAGGCGCCAGATCGCCCCGCCGACCAAGAGCTCCCCCCGAGTGATGTGGAAGAGCATCAGGGAGTTTGAAGCAGCGCAGAAGACACGACCTGACCTCTGCTGTTTGAAAGACTGCAGGCTGCCATCAGAAGGCTGTAAGCGGCCAGGGCAGAAGCGGGGGCCCACGCGGAGACCACGGTAAAGGACAAGAGGGAGGGGCTGCTTCCTGAAGCTGAGGACGTGGAGGTGGAGGTGGAGGTGGGAGTGGTCAGACTCTGGATATGTGTTCAGGCAGAGCCAACAGGCTTTACTGAAGAAGTGAACACAGACTGAGAAAAAGGGGACTCCCAGGTGACTCCAAAGTATTTAGCCCAAGCCATTTTCTACAATGACCTAATAGGTTCGTTAAAAGAGACGAAAAGTACACCTTCATGTAAAGCTCAACTACCCTCAAAAAGGTCATGAACACCTTCAGCAAAAGCAATGCTTATTTAGATACTTAATTAGGAAGCTGCGGAAGATTTTGAGGTTGAAAAACAACACGTACCTGGGCTTATCCTCCAAATACTGAACGAGCACCTACCTGGCACCAGGCACGGTGTCAGGCACTAGGGACCCGCATCATTTTCAGACACGTAACTGAGCGCCAAAAAAGGACTGGCAGCACAAAAAATTTTTAAAAACGGATTGGCAAGGAAAACACCACAACATGAAAAACCGTGGGAGATGGGAATTTTCCGAAGTTTTTACCATAAATACACCCTACTCTTTCCTTTAAGTGAGGGAAAACATTTTCCTTCTTACTGCCACCAGTGAGAGAGATATTCCTACATGGCAAACTTATTGGTGATTTAAATGATTAGACTTTCCTTCCAAGAAAACCTTTAGACCTGAACAGATTTCTCGGCCTCCTTCCACGCAGCTCCCTGCTGCCAGCGTGAAGGTGAGATGTGAGTGTGGGAAGTGTGCGTGGGGGGGCAGGGGACAAAGATGGGGTGCACACAACAGCTCCTGTTCTTTCAATGCATCATCTCAGGACAGAGATGAGGAAGAGCAGAGACTGACTCTTTGAAACACTTAATCAGTTACCCACTATACTCAAGACAATGTGTTCACCACAGTAATCTACCCGCTGTCAATAAACAAATGTCAAAGTCACTTACGCGTTCGCCCAGCCACTCAGACACCCGCAGTGTGCCCACACCACACGAAAGGCACTGGGCCAGACTCGGGCTCAGCAAGGAATCAGGTGAGAGCAGCCTCCCTGAGCTGGCAATCTAGCTTAGGGGGTGGGGGAGAGAAGGGACCTCAAATTTCCAATTCAATTATTTTATTATTCTCATAACATGTGCTAGACAGAGGACCTGGTGGAGGCTAACAGGAGACATGGCCTAGTCTAGGGGTCAGGGTAAGAGGTTTGGACAAAAATGACATATGAGCCCTGGCTGGTGTGGCTCAGTGGACTGAGCACCGGCCTACAAACCAAAGTGTCGCTAGCCTGATTCCCAGTCAGGGCACAGGCCTGGGCTGCAGGCCAAGTTTCCGCAGGGGGCGTGTGAGAGGCAACCACACATGGATGTTTCTCTCCCTCCTTTTCTCCCTCCCTTCCCCTCTAAAATAAATAAATAAAAATTCAAAAAATGACATATGAGCTAAGATCTGAAGGAGCAGGAATGAAACAGGTGAAGGGAGAGGGAGAGGAAGAAAACAGCACACAGGAAGGCTCCGTAGCCAGAAGGGTGAGCCTTGCTAGACTTCAAAGGGCGCCAGCGAGTGAGAAAGACAGAGCCGAGGGGAGAGGCTAAGAAGGCAGGCAAGGGCCAGCGCAGGCAGGGCCCGTCGGCCGCGTTAATGGCTTTGTTTTTAATGTTGAAGCAACAAGAACCATGGGAAGATATTAAGCCTGGGAGTGACAACCAGACTCACATCTCTAAAGATGGCTCCGGCTACCAGACAGAGAGTGAATGAGAAGGCAGCAAAAGCAAAGCAGGAGACCAGGCAGAGGGCCGCACAGGCCCAGGTGAGACAGGTGAGACAGGTGAGGGCGGTGAAAATGGAAGTGAGCACGTCCAAGATAAACTCTGGAGACAAGTGCAACAGGCATCCGGACGCAGGGAAAGTGGGGGGACCGGATGTATAGGAATGACAGCAAAAACATTTAAGAGGACCGGAAAGACACATTGAAAATGAAACATAAATACGTTGAAAATAAGGGCTGGAGAGAGATTCCATGTAAATACTGACAAAAATAAACTGATTTTCCAATCTCCAGAATAGAATTTTGGGCAAAAACAGAGATAATAAAAAACATACCAACACAAAGAACAAGCTACGAAGATTAACAATTCAGCCCTGGCCAGACAGCACAGTTGGTTAGAGCGTCGTCTCGATATGCCAAGTTTGCAGGTTCGATCCCGTCAGGGCACACACAAACATCAACCAATGAAGGCATGGGTAAGTGGAACAACAAATCAATGTTTTTTTCCCTCCTTCCCTCCCTCCTTATCCCTCTCTCCCTAAAGTCAATTAAAAAAAAAAAAAAAACTTTTATAAAAGGCCCTGGCCTGTGTGGTTCAATTGGCTGGAGTGTTAGCCTATAACCAAATGGTGGCAGGTTCGAGTCCTGGTCTGGGCACAAAGCTAGGTCATGGGTTCCCTCCCTGGTCCCAGCACATGTGATCCCCAGTAGGGGACATACAGGAATCAACCAATCGATGTTTCTTTCTCCCCTTCTCGCTCCCTCCCTTTTTCTCTAAAAGCAACAGAAAAAAAAAGTCCTCAGGTGAGAATAAAAAAATAATAGTTAAACTAAATTTTAATAAAGATTAACAATTCTGAATTCAATATAAAGCAAAAAGTGACAAAGAAATGGATAAGACCAGAATCAGTGAGCTTCTCAACACATCTATCCAGAATCGATAAACAAAGCAGTCACAAAAACTGCAAAGCAGCAGACAACATGAGGCCGTTAAAACTTGGCTGAGACCCAGATACAGAGATGTCACCCTGAGGCCACCTTCTTTTAAAAATACACAGGCCCTGGTTGGCGTGGCTCAGCGGGTTAGAGCATCAACCCGTACACCAAAAGGTTGTGGGTTCGACTGCCAGTCGGGATACATGCCTAGGTTGGGGGGGGGTCATCTTGTTGGGCATGCACTGCAAGCAACCGGTCAGTGGGTGTTTCTCTTTCTCCCTCTCGCCCCCCCCTTCCTCTTTAAACAAATCCTCAGGGGAGGATTTTTTTTTAAATACATAGAACATTTTAACTAGGTCACAAAGAAAAAGTCTCATCATATTTTAAACAACTGATTTTAAAAAACGTTCTGACCATATAATGCAAATAAGTTAATCAAGAACAAAATTAACCACCATGAATAGAAACCAAAAAATGCCTGCTGGGGGTGGGTGGGAAACAAACCCTGCTTAGAAAGTCAAGAGAATGAAGATGAAAATAAAATATTTAGATCTTAATGAAAATGACACTACCACATATCTAACACAGGGGAGACTATTAAAGCAATACTTGGAGGGACTTCTACAGCCTCGAGCACATCATAAAACCGAAAAGCTGAAAACCTGTTTTCCATTCAGAAAGCGAAGAAAAGAACAGATTTAAGCTAAAAAAATAATAATAATAATAATAATAAAGAGAACAGGTATTAACAAACCAGGAAAAAAAATAGCTGATTCTTTGAACAAAATTTTGCTCAGCTGGTTAGAACTCTGTCCTGATACACACAAGGTGGTGGGCTGGGTCCCCAGTCAGGACACCCGCAAGAAGCAACCAACGAATGCATAAATAAGTGGAACAACGTGTCAATGTCTGCCCCCCCTTAAAATCAATTTTTAAAAATTTCAAATGACAAACTCTTGCAAGTCTCTTCAAGAAAAAGTTAACCCGCCCACCGTCGCCACGCCCACCGGGGACACCCAGGTCCGGGCTCCGAGAGGCGGGCCAGAAAGCAAGTGGCAACAGAAGCAGAAGGAACTGGCCAAAGTCACTACTGAGAAGGAAGTGACATAGCTTTGCTGGAGCACACGTGGCATCGCTTTTAGTTGCCCTAGTAATGGATTTCTGCTTTAACACCCACTGGATCGATTCACTGCAATGACACCTTTTCCTGGACAGGGAGAAAAGGCACCGACGACTTCAGGAACAGGAGACACAGACACGGAGGAGACGCACAGCGGGAGTAAGGGAGGCAGGACCGCCACAAGGAAACCCAGTGAAGACCCGGCGGAGCAGAGGACCGGACCCCTGCTGAATGGCCAGAGATGCTGGCCGGAAAGGTGGACGTCGAGACTCAAGGGTCACAACAAGGAGCGCTGCAACCGAGAGAAGGCGATCGGCGCTGTCAGATGCCGCTGCGGTCAGGAAGTGTGGGCCTCACGGGGCCCACGGGTCTGGCAGCGTGGAGCCGAGTCCCCAGCGTCCTGGGGAAATCAGGGCATGGGGGCCAAGGTCACATGGGAGCAGAGGGACAACTGTTCCGACCTGAAGTAGCAGTTTCAGAGCTGAAGCCCCATCCGTTGGGAAGACCCACCGCAGGAGGGAGAGCCAGAGGCAGACTGGAGGAGGCCAGACGGAGGCCACGGTGCTTGACAGGCTGCGGGGGGAGGGCGGGGTATGAGCCCACGCAAGACAAGGGTAGAACTCCAGTGGAAAGGAAGGCTGGGAGGCAGGCACCAAAGCCTTCAATGAGCAGAGTCAGCACACAGTCACGAGGAAGAAAGGGAAAGGCAGCGTGGGACTGAGGGCAGAGGCTCCAAGGATGCCAGGCGAGTGGCAAATGGACCTGGGCCTGGTCTCGGGCCGCACTTTGCAGCCCAGCGGCAGGACTCCGCAAAGCTTTCGCAGCTCAGCCTGCACCCCAGCGCCTGAGCTCTCCGGGCAGTGCGAACTGCCCCGTCGGGGAAGTCCTGCGTGTGGCACCCACCACTCTTTAGTTAGCTGAGCTGGCACTGCCCCCGGTTTTGCTAACTGCAGGTACATCTATGCCAAAACGCAAGGGGAAAGAAAAGCGATGTAAGGAGCTGTGCAATTCCTATACTTAAGTGGAAAGAAGAAGGGACTGGAAGGGACACTTTTTTCCAGGACACCAGGATAAGGACAGCGTAGCCTCCAAACAAAGCCAGCTCCAGGTGAGGCAATCAAGACAGGAGCCTCCTCCTGGGAGAGCCCAGAACTCTGCCCCGCACAAGACCTGAGGACAAGGCACACTTCTGAGAGCCTCTCGACCCATGCAAAAGGCACTGGCAAGGCTGCCTCTGCGAGCTTTGGTCACTAACACCGACCGTACGCAGCTCATGACAGGGATCTTAAAGATTAACTTACTCCGGGAAGTCCCCAGAGGACTACAGTCTCGGCCAGTTCATTCGTGCAAAATCGAACCCCACGTGCCTCTGTGCACAGGCACCCCAGGGACAGGGCTGGGTAAGACGGTTTCTGCCCTCGAGATTCACAGGGTAATGGGGGAGACAGAGAGTCAAACTGCAAACTCCACAACTGTTCAAGTTGGGAGGACGGCCACAGCAGTCACACAGCAAGAGCAAAGGAAAGAGGTTTCTAGACCACGCAGGACGGCTGTGCGGCCCAAGCCGGGCTCAGCGAGCCGGGGCTGCCGTGTGTTCCATTTACCAGGTCCTCGCACCACGAGCTCTTCCTGAGCAAAGGTCTGTGCCCATTGCGCCCGAGCCCCCCGTACCTAGCCCAGGGTTAGACCCTCAGTGTGGTCTGCAACTCTTGGCTGTCTACCCAGTATTACCGATGGGTCTGCTCTCCTGTCTGGTGTCTACCCACTGCTCCAGAGTGGGCGCCGGAGCAGGCAGGGCGCCAGGCAATCCAGCCCCCTCGGGGGAGCTTTGGGTCAGCCCGGACTTACGCAGCCAGCGCACAGCGCTCCCTGGGCGGCAGGAACAGGCGGGCCCTGCGATCTGGGAAATGACCCAGAGGAGGGGGTTTGCTGGGGGCTGCTGTGCAACCACCTTCCTTATTCTTCTGAGAAGGTAACAAGGAGAGCATTTCGTTCTCATGGCTGGACACTGGACCATGTCTACCACCATTCTGCCACCCACGCCAGGCGGACTGACACGCAGAGGAAAACAAAACCAAGAGAACAGCAAAACAGGGCTGGCACCCAATCAAATGCCTGAAGCCCACCTTAGCTCTGGGGCTTTCAATGACCTAAGCCAACGCTTTAAAAGTTTAAACTAGTTTCAGCTGGGTTTCCTGCTGTTTGCAAAGCAAAACATCCCTAACGTAATATATATTCAAGGTACACTAAACCGTAAAAAGCACCAGTAAATCACGTCTGCCAGCTCCCTTTTCAGCACATTCTAATGTCCATTGCTTGCTTCAAAAAAAATGGTTAAACCCAATCTCAGATATTAAAATGCATATCTTTTCCCTGTTATTTAAACCTTGGGAGAATGTCAACTGGTTAACACCTAAATAATAAAACTGTGGCTCAAAATTAGTCATAAAGGTTTATAAAAGAAGGTTTTAATTGATAAATTTAACTACAAAAAAGTAAGAAAATTATTCATGACAAAAACACATACAACCCTCACTGGTGTGGCTCCGTGAGTTGGTTGTCATGCCACAAACTGAAAGGTTTCCGGTTTGATTCCTGGTCAGGGCACAGGCCTGGGTTGTGGGCTGGGTCCCCAGTTGGGGACATGGGAGAAGCAACCCATCACTGTTTCTCTCTCACACATGGATGTTTCTATCCCTCTCTTTTTCCCTCCCTTGCCCTCCATCTGAAAATAAGTAAATATTTTTTAAAAACATACATACATACACCCCCCCCCCCCAAGCAGAGTCATAAAGTGGAGGACAAACTGGGAGGAAAAAAATCTGTAATTTGTATTCCAAAGGGCTGATCTCCCTAATGCATAAAGAGCTCCTTTTTAAAAAAATCAGGTTATCTAGCAATTCAATAGAAAAATAGGCAAGGGATATATATAACAGACATTTCACAGACAAAGAAATACTTCACTCTTAGTATGTAGACAGATGATCAACCTCTTCCATTACAAGGGAAGAACAAGCAAAACGACACTGATCTCTCACCTATCAGACACGTGCAGAAGTCGGACAACACGCGATGCTGCTGAGGCTGTGGGGGGACAGTGCCAACCACACACCCCTCCCTGATGGAAGCTGGTTTGGTGACATCCATCGCAATATACATGACCCAGCAGTGCCTCCTCCAGAAATACACCCTACAGACACATCTGCCTCTGTGCAAAGTAACATACATGTAGTTACTTACTGCAGCATCACTCGTATTTAGAAAATTAACAATCAAGAATCACCTAGTTAAATAAATTATGATACATCCACAATATGGAGCATAAAGCAGATATAAGCAAGTGTGAAGAAGCTCTCCACTTACTAACATGGAAAGATCTCCCACATACTTGTATATCATTAAGCAGAAAAAAACAAGGTGCAAAATACTATATAGTATGCTCCCTCGATTCCTTCAAATTCCTGCTCAAATGTCATCTTATTCTTACACCAACAAAAGGAAGCGTCAAAAACAAATAAAAGGATTAGAGGGAGCAGAGAGAGAAGGAAGCCGGACCCCTCTGGCAGTGTTCTAGTTTGAGGTTAGAACCCCAGAAATGTCCTACATGATTAAACCCAGTGCTTACTGAGATAGAACTGATACACAAAGAGCTGCACGCGTTAAACGGGCACCCCTGGCTAGGTAGCAGCACGCTCAGCGCCTCTCCCAGCCTTCTTGTGTCCCCTCGCACTCGTTTCTGGTAAGAACACGTACCACGGGGCACCGTCCCTGACAACACCGAGTGCGCCCGCACTGCGGGTCTCTACAACTGGTTCGCCCGGCGCGACCGAAACTTCTGCGAGGCCAAGTTTAAGCACCATCCCTCCTGCTCCAAAACGCGATCGTGGTAAGAGCTGTCCAACTTGGTCAGTCCACTAGCAGCCAGAGAACCGCACACTGACAACAGCTGGCAGGACGGCACCGCAATCTGGCCGGAGTAAGCAAGAAGGGGCCGCGAGAGAATGCGAGGAGGTAGCCGAGACCCACGCCTCTCCGCCTCGGTCAGCGCAGGCACCGCCCAGGCGGGACGCGCGTGGAACGCCGCTCTTGACCCAGGAAGCCTGGAGCGGCCGCTAGGCGCCTCCGTGGGCTCCCAGGTGACGGGCTTCCAGGTGGCAGACCAGCCCTCTGAGGGTCCAGACGGCTTGAGGGGCTTTGCGCTAAGGGGCTGAGAAATGGAACAGCAGCCTGAGGCAAAGGACACGAAGAGGGTGTGGGGGGGCCAGAGAGGGTCCTCCCCACCCTTCTGTACGATGAAGGAAGTGACGTTCACCAGAGGACCCGGGTTAGCCAGGGCTGGAACAGAGCGTGCAAGGGGCGGGGCCTACAGCTGTCCATCGCAGCGCTAGGACAGAGGTGCGCCGGGTGACAGTGCGTGAGTGACAGCACGGCAGGAGCGCGACTGGGGTCCCACGAGGGGTGGGGTGGCAGGACCTGCTGGCTTGGGTGCTGACAGAGAGTAACACTCCGGGACCCTAAAGGAGGCTGACACGCTGCTGCCGCGCACCACCTCGGGGGTCCCGGAGGGGAGGAAACACACTGAAAGCGCTCTAATCACGCGGCGAGTTCCTCCCACCGGGGCTCAGCCCGCAGGGACCAGGGACGGCGGCTGCGGGAGCGCGCCCTGCCCTCCCAGGCCTGGCCCTCGCCGCAGGGCGGCTCCTTGCCCTCGGAAGGAGCGTCAACTGCCACAGCCTTAGGCCTTGGCTGCTGGGCCTCCAGGTTTCGAAATCTCCCCGCCAGCGACTTTCAACAGGTGCCCCAAGAGGACGCTCACTGCATGCGATGCCTGGCCATTCAGTCAGGGCGCTGACCTCTCCAACCTTGGGTTGTCAAATTTAAAAATGACAACGGCCAACACAACAATAGCTGTCCAGTGTGAATTAATCGAAATTATACCCTTTTTTTTTTTTTTTTTTTTTGGTCAGACTGGCAAAAGTGAGAACGTAACTTTTGGTGTGCTGCAGAACTGTAGTCATTAGTTTACACGTGCGGTGAGATGAGGAAGATTGAGAATCGCTGCTCCGCCTTCAGCCCACCCACCCGTCAGAATTCGGTTCAAACGTCACCTCGGTATAGAGCCTCTCTCTGTTCCCACTGCACTTGAGACAAACACTACATTGTAATCACCCACTGTCGGGGCCCAGGGGAACACTGGGAGTCTCGTGGAGCACAAAGGGCACGAAAGAACGAGCAGGAAGAGAAACAGGTGCGAGGCATGGCCACCCAAGAATGCCGGGCTGTCGGTGGTGAGCCGGAAAGCAGCCGCAGGCGCCGCAGCGACCCCTTCCCGGAGGACGGAGGCAGCGGCCCCCTCCGCGCCCTCGCACGCGCGTTCCAGAGAACGGGGCCAGGCCTCACCTGGCCAGGGTGTTCGCCCTTCCCGGGCCACGGACTCCTCCTTGTGGTAGTGTTTTTAAATATAACAGATTACAAAGATCAATCATATTCAAATTCAGCTACACTGTATAAGTAAATTTAGGATTTAAAAAGGTTAACTTCACATAAAGAATAACCAGCTCCAGTAGCCACCCCATGAATTCATACAATTTCAAAGGAGCGGCGAGTGTGAACGATACCTGCTGCAGCGGCAAAACCACTGATGGGATGGGCGAACACCTGTGACTTTCATTGGTGGAAGTCACGGTCTGTCACTGCTGTGCTTGGTCGCCTATATTCACAATTAAAGGACATGTTCACGTTCAATTAGAGGTTGTAAAATACTTCTTCCCATCTAGACTGACATGCCCCCCAAATTCTATTCAGATTAAGAAGCCCGAACACCTGAATCCTGTTGAAACAGCAGGCACCGCCTGCACATCTCCCCACTAGGCTGTAGGCACCTCGGGGGCCAAGTCTGAGCTGCCTCAGGGTCTACAGTCCCCTCCTGTCCAGTGAATGAGCCGTTTGTTATTCCACTGGACCCCGAACCCCTGAGGGCAGAGGTTCTGTCTCAACAACAATACAGAGCAGGCAGGCAATCGATCCTGACAGAATGGCTGAAGGTGTGACTATCGAGTCTCCTGGGCTAGATGATAATCCTCTCAAGGTCAAGGACCACGTCTAGTTTCCCGGTCTAGCACGCTGCTTTTCACAAAACCACTAAAGGTGTGTTAAATGACACGCTAAGACAAGACAGAGCCTCTGACATGCAGGCCACAGCAGCGCAGAGGATGGGCACCCGCGTGGGTCTGGCCGCAGCAGCAGGGACGCCGAGCTCCATGGGGCTGCCTGTGCGCCAGCTCCCGGCCACGGGCAGCCCACAGAGCGACTGGTTGAGAATGTGTCAGAACATTCCCGGTCTTACTTTTAAATTATAAAAACCTCCTAAATTCATTCCTCATGAACAACTGCTGCCTCTTTCTTATAAAATCTATAGTTTCAACTCCATTTTCCCACTGCTACAAAACCATACAAAGTGTAGCACAGGCAGATTTGGCATGCTTTTAGTACAGCCCACCCTACTTTTTAAATATCCGTATCATGAAATACAATTGACAATGCAAAACATTACTCAATTCACAACCAACCAACTGATAGAGAAGCTGTGAAGTTGAAAAAATCCTGAACTATAGGAGCAACTGCCAACCAACTAAAGCTCCCTCAGGAAGGACAGGCAAAGCCTTTCTGAAATTAGAAACATAAGGCTACAAGTTTTAAACTTCACAAATATGTGATCTGTACACATCACTTCAGGGCAAAGCATCTCTCTGAAACCCAGCCCACTCTTCTCCTCTGCTAGGTGGAGAGACCCCACCCTTCCTCCTGAATCCCACCTGAGAGCCATCCCGCTCGGACCACGTGCAGAGCCCCCGCCTCCCACTTTTACAATTATCAGCGCATGCACACGTGTGCACACACACACACGCTCCAGGTGGACCTGAAGTGTCTTAGTTCACCTTCAGCTTGTCCACAACCGACAGCAGGACCTTGTACCCATCGATTCTGCGATAACACTTGATAGATGAGGGTTTTTTTAAAAAAGCAAGACATTCCTTATACTCTTTTATCGAAAACAGATGCCGAATGTTTCGACTCTTAAGAGGATACGGTAACTGGTCACTGATATTCTCAGACAATTTAAAAATGTCCTGAAAATTGATACTGAGAATATCTACCAATTAAAGTTATTCCTATTTTTGATGTGTACTCCTAAATAACCAACCAGGGCCACACTTCATATTTCTGCAAAAACTAACCCCATTAAATATAAATAAAATTGTTCTCTAAGACATTGAATACCAGACTACAAAAGTCTTCACATTTATTTTTAAAACAAGGCATTTGTTTTAGGCATTTGGCCAAGCTAGTCAGTGACAGAATCCACTAACTATGTTCTGATTCTTGTTCAAGTTTTCTACCAGAGCATGGTAAACACTTAAATTAAGTCACTAGATGAACTCATCGATAATAAATATAGGTGACAGGTTTTTTGAGGGTGGAGACTTTGTCTACACCCAGCACCCAGAACAGTAACTCATTTGCGGCAGGTGTGCCCCATAAACGTGTGCTTGTTAAAGAACGACATTCATGACTCTCTCATGGATCTTCCCAACCTCTTCTGGGAGGTCCTTGCCATTGCTGATACCCACCCGGGGAGTCTTTCAAAATCTCAGCACCGCCCTCTGAGTCCAAGTCAAGAGAACCAAGGCATCACATGACTTTCTCAAGCCTGCTGCAAGCGAGAAATCAAGATACTTTCCCTCAGTACATGAGATTCCACCGTCAAATAGCTGAATTTTTATTAATATTTCAGACTCATTAAGCAGTCCTCAGCAGAAAAAGAGTATACATTTCTACTCAATTTCACAGGTACTAAAGTACAAAATTTCTCCACGTAAATATGAAGCCTCTTTCAAAAGTATAAATGAGGAACAGAGAGGTGTGAAAATTACCAACGGGGAGGAAGGCGTGAAGAACAAGACCTTCTCTGGAGCCGTCTGGCATCTAAAGCCAGCCTGGGGGTGGAGGGCAGCCTTGAAAGCCGTCCAGTTCACCCTCCTGCACAAAGCAGGGGTCCCTCAGTTGCCAACAGGTGGTCCTGCCGGCCTTGTCCAAGAGAGCCTTTCTGTACGGAATGATGACCATCTCTCCCCCAAGTCAACCCATTACTTCCTTGGATAACTCCAGCTCTACAAATACGTTAGCTGTTATTAATGGGCTCTACTGGCCCAACGTCATCTCAGCGTGGGGAGCACAAAGCTTTTTCCAGCACAGAGACCTACCTAGAGTCACAATGTGGACAACCTGCTTTCACAACACTCCACACTTCCCAATTCCCACTCAAGAAGTAGACAATGAGTATTAGACATTTTCCCAATAAAAAGAGGAATTGTTTTCATTTAAAAATTATTGAGCCCTGGCTGATGCAGCTCGGTGGATTAGGCGCCGTCCTGCAAACTAAAGGATCGTCAGTTCAATTCCCAGCTGGGACAGAGGCCTGGATTGCGGGCCAGGTCCCCAGAAGGGGGCGTGCAAGAGGCAACCACACATGGATGTTTCTCTCCCTCTTTCTCACTCCCTTCCCCTCTCTCTAAAAATAAATAAATAAATACACAGTTCAAAAATCATTAAGCACAGAGTCATACGACGTTAAGCGCTGAAGAGGCCCCGCAAGCCACCTAATTATGTGCCCCGCCCCACTGCAGGGGCGCTTCCATGACACCACGGGACAGTGCGTTTGTGGCCTGGAATCGCAAGGTGGCAGGTAGGGAGTAAGGCTCCTTGACGTGAATGTCAAGTAATTCTGAGTCTGTGCTGCTTTAAAAACGCGTTTGCTATTGCAAAGCTCCGGGAGGTGACAGGGTGCGCCAGGAGGCGGTGAAAAGCAAGCCGAGCCATTCAGCTCCTCCCCATCCCTGCGCTGTCACTTGCTATGCGATTTCCCAGCTGTAAGAAAGTGGAACTTATAACCTATTAACAGTAATTTTCAATGTTTTTAAAAAGATGTGAGCTACTAAAAACACGTGTTACTTTTGGGCCCAAAATTGAGTCGATTTTCCAGCTTCGATAGATCTTTTTAATGTACGATATAGAAGGACATGAACGTTTCATTCAGTCATGAACTCAAGAGGTAAACAGTAAGGGCCTGTTCTATGCTGGGCACACCGCTGGGCACCAGGAAGACAAAGGCGGCAGAAAAGACATGGTCTCTGCTCCAAGGAAGCTTTGTTTATGGAAGGCAGTCAGATTATCACCCAGGGAATCAGAAGTTTGTAGAAGTGCTAGAAAGGCAAAGTGCTGGACGCTCTGAGAACCCGCAACAGGAAAACAACTGATCTAGCCTGGGGAGGCGGGGCAGGGCTTGCTGCACAGGCAGCGTCCCGGCTGAGGCCCAGCTGGTCGCCGCTCCCACTCACGTAGACACGCAGCCCCACAAAATGAAGGGGCTGGGCCAAGAGCCCAGCTACCTTGGGCATCTTTGCCCTAAAACAATCTCCTTTATAAAGAGGAAGGCAAAGTATGCTACGAAGAGGCCTGAAAGCTGGTCGCTGAAAGTTCTCTGGGAGAGACAGAGCCCTGCTGACTCGCGGGTGGCCCCCAGCACCTTACCTAGTACAATTACTATCACAGTAGTTACTCAGATCTTTATGGAGATGGTCCGTGTCCGCGTTAAATCCATGTTCAGCCCTGGCTGCCGTGGCTCAGTGGGTTGAGCGCTGGCCTATAAACAGGAGGGCTGCCGGTTCCATTCCCAGTCAGGGCACAGGCCTGGGTTGCCGGCCGGGTCCCCAGCTGGGGCCTGTGTGAGGCAACCGATCGATTGATGTATCTATTTCTCTCCCACTGATGCTTCTCTCCCTTTCTCCCTCTCTCCACCTCTTTCTAAAAATGAATAAGATTTTTAAATAAATTAAAAAATAAATAGACAAATCAATGTTCATATTATCTTTAGTTAAGCAACATAAATTCACAAAACTGATCTCCGCCCACCGGAACCCCCCCTCTGCACCTCAGATGTGAAAAGACATTGTCGCCTCCTCACAGGACCGCTATCAAGATTCAGCGAGACCGCATGTGGCAAAACACCGGGGTGAATTCTGAGACACCCGGAGGATATGGTATCCCTGTGACCAAGCAGCGTGGTATGACCAGGCTCCTCTCACGGAGACGGCTCGCGAGACCCCCATGTGCTCTGCCTTCCTCACCACGGGAAACCCCGGGACACGGGTCTGCAGGCGCTCGGCCTGGCTTTCCTCTGCACGAGCTCTGAGGTCTCTTCTAGCTCTGACACAGGGGTGTCCCACCTCCTGGCGTCTCTGGGCCACACTGGAAAGAGAGTTGTCTTGGGCCACACATGACATACACAAGCACTAATGAAAACAAACAAAATCTCATAACGTTTTAAGTAAAAGTATGACTTCGGGCTGGGCTGCGCTGAAGCCATCCTGGAGCGCCTGCAGCCTGCGGGCTGCACCCCTGCCCTAGAGCCTGACCGGCGATGTTTCCAAAGGACCAAGACAGCACCTCCTGGCTCCTCACCCACTCCACTCCCCACGACTCCACACGCCCTGTGAGGAGGCTTTTCAAGGGGACTTTTTAAAAAAAGTATCTCCTCACCAGAGAATATGTTTCTGTTGATTTTAGAGAAAGGGGAAGGAAGGGACGGAGGAAGAGAGAGAGGGAGAGAGAGAAAAACATAAATCATTTGCCTTCCATATGTGGCCCGACTGGGGATCGAACCCACAATCCAGGTATGTGCCCTGACTAAAAATCAAACCCTCAACCTTCTGGGGTACAGGACAATGCTCTAACCAAACAAGCCACCCAGCCCAGGGTGAAGAAACCTATTTTCACTTATTTTACACATAGGTTTAAGTTGAATGAATTCGTCCTAATTAGAACTTCTGAATTATCTGAAAAATTGTTGTAAAACTTTCACGCCCCGAAGAAAAACAATGGGGAAAAAAAAAGTCAGAGTTACCAACTGCCAAAACCAGATTTATAACTCCTAACCCTGAAAAGTAAATTTTGGTTTCTGATTAAGGAACACCATCTGCTCTATTTTAGAATCAGAAAATAAAGTCACAAAAACATCACTTATACTCAGAAATAATAAGTGCAAATTCATTCATGGAAAAAAAATTTTACATTACAATGGCTAGACGAGAGGTGAAATGTCTACCATCTAATGCAAATGTATTACAAGACATTACCAGGTCAAAATGAAATTTTACCAAAAAAAAAAAAATAAAGTGCTTAAATAAATTATGCAGCTAAAGGCAACATTACCTGTTTAAGATTGTCTTGTTTAAAATAATTTTTTAGTGTAGTTTTGAAAAGCTCTCCCAGTTTACCCTTCACTGAAGGCCATCCCACTAAATGAGAAGACTAAGTTGGCACTTCCCCGCAGGGGACCTGTTTTCAGGATGCAAACCAGGGCTATCAGATCCAAATAAGGTTTCCCAGTAGAATGCTTCAGAAATAATATACTTCCAAAGGAAACTTTTTTAAAAAGGTAACACCTCACTAACAACAGCTAGTAAATTTAGTTTTTATGCACTTACTTATTTTATGTATGTAAACTTTAATAATTTAAGTCTACAGTTACTTCCAGAAAAAAAGCTGATCCATTCCGTCCTAGTATCAATGTCAAGACAGCAGCTTCCTGTTTGACAGTTACCTTTCATGCTTATTTTAACTACATTTTACATCCACTGAGTGTTTCAGGGCTTTAAAGTTCATTACAGTCATATTATAAATTACAACGTGCGTATTGCAACGTTCTCTTTTGAAAGAGGTGCAGACAGAAGTTAAATAACTCGTCCAAGGTCACCCGACGAGACCGTGACAAAGTTGTGACTAGGGCTGAAATTTCTGTCCTCGACTACCCACGACTTCACACTCTCCCAGTTCCGAGGGAGCGCAGAGCCCAGCGGGTTACTGTCAGGAGCTGAGAACAGCACACCTCAAACGCGGTGGGACACTTACGGACACCAACCACGGAGGCTCGCCTGGACCCACGCGGACAACGTGCTACACTTAGGTACCACTGTCATTCCCTACCGTTCTGGGCACGTTAAACCTTGGAGAAGGCTCACGCTGCCATACCCGCCCTTTATCTGCACACTGGCCGAGCAGGTGTGAGTCCGCTCCCACCCTTCCCCACGCCTAGGTGCTGCGGGCGCGTCGGTTCCCTCCCTCTCGCAGGAATCGAGTCAAAGACCACAGACCTCAAAGAGAACCAAGTCATGTTGCTAATGAAAGAAGAGCTCTAATAAGCGGCTGCTTTCAAAGAGATATGTTTAAAGGATGATTACGTGCTTCGCAGAATCACCGTGCAGTCGCCCGCCAAGACCGGTTCCCGGCACCGGGTGCGGAAGGCCCGTCCGCCGCGTCCCGGACGAGGCCGGAGTGCGGGAGGGGGGCCTGGGCGCGCTCCCACGGAACCCTCAGGACCAGCCTCGGCCCGGAGCGCGTCCCTTCGACCTCACGCCGCAGGAGCTAGCCGTCCCGGACTCTCGGGGCCGAGAGGGAGGCTCCCCGGCGGAGACAGTGACAGCAGCCCCCGCGGCGTTTTCGTGAAGAGCGGGTGTCAACGCCGGCAGAAGCGGCTCCCGGGAAGTGTCAGAGCGGCGGCAGGGGAAGCGGCCTGGGTGCCGGGCAGGTCCTTTCCGACCTGGTCTCACGCCCCCCGTTTCCTTCCCCCGCCGCCCGTTCTCCAGCCCAGAGCGACACTCCCGACCCTCCCGGGAGGCGACGCCGCCTCAGCGACCAGACGGCCACCCCACCTCTTCCGGGGACTCGCAGGCCCGCTCCCCGGCCGTGTCAGAGCCTGACGGACCCTGCCGGAGGGGACGCGGCCGGCCCGGGCGCCCCCCGGACGGCACCCCGCACCCCACGGCCCCCGCACCGCCCCCACCCCGTTCTCCGGAATCTCCCTTCCTCACCAGCGCCCCAGTGGAGTTACCGGCCCACTCCAAAGTAAGCGCGACGGCCGCCCCGGTCGGTCACCCAGGCCCCCGCTGTCACCGCCCTGCTCCCAGCCTCTGCCCACGCCGCCGGCGGCCCCGGGGACGCCCGGGTCGGTACCTTGCGGACCCCCTTGTAGATATAGAAGTAGAGCTCCCGGCCCACATTGAAGCAGAGGCGGTCGCCGTTGCCAGACTGGTCGTTGAGGTTTACGAAGGAGACGCGGACAGGGTTGGATCCCTGCGAGTTGAAGGGCACCCGGTTGGGCCGGCTGTACTCCGAGTGCGGCAGCAGCTTGTACAGACCTTCCCGGGTGGTGAATTGGGTCTTAATCTCGTTCATCTCCTTCCCTCCTCCCTCCGTCGCCATCTTGGAAAGCAGCGTTCATCCTGCCCTGAGTGCCCGGATCACGCCCACCGCGCAGGCGCTGTCCCGGGCTGGCCCTCTCCCCCCGCCTCTTCCTCCTGGCCCCTCCCACCCGCGAGCCGGCCGGGCAGAGGCAGGCCGAGGGGAAGGGGCGGGCTTGTTTACGGCCCGACTGCGCAGGCGTACTCACCTGGAGCTCCACGCGGCGGGACGTCCGCAGGCTCCTCCCCTGGGCGCGGCCTGGGACGGCCCCATTGCGGCGCAGGTAAGGCCGGCTCCGCCCTGGGGCGGGGTAGTCGTGCGCCTGCGTCCACGGCCCTGGCCGTGCTAAAGTCCCGTGAGGAAAGGCGCGGCTGGGTGGCGGTCGGGACTGTGGAGGTGAGCTCGGGGCAGTTGTACCCCGAGGGGCCCTGGGACCCGGGGGAGCTGGGGAACAGGGCAGCTTCGGCCGGCTCCCTCTTCTGCCTCGAAGGGAGCATCGGATCCCCAATATTCTGCCTTAGGGAGGAGTTGGGGGCGGTCCCCCTCCCTTGGGGCTTCCCCTCGGCCCCCTCGCGCGACCGTCGGGATCCCCTGTGCACCGACCTGCGTCAGTTTCCGAGAAGATACCTGCGTACCTAAGTTTTGCGCTTCACCGTGCGTTTTAGGTGCGGTAGAGGGAGAGTGGTGTACACATGTACACACATGCACACAGCACGTGTGTTTGCAAGTCAGGTATCTGAATACCTATCATAGGGAGTGTTGGCTGATTTTAAGAAAGATAGGTTGTGTCGGCACATCTGTCAAGTTTGTCTTCACCAGGTGTTCAGAGAAAAGGGGGAGGGGACGGGAACCTGGGACAATCTAAGCAGGATTCACTTCTCTTGAGCAGTCCTTTATTAAGCGCCCTTAATAAATTTAGAGACCATTGATTTTTTGTAAAGGCTCAAGTGGAATCTGTGACATTGTTTCTGGGGCATAGTATTGTGCATATACTGTACTGTACTATGTCTGGATGTGTAAGGACAAGCACACGTGTTGAAGGGGAAGCTGCAATTTATACCTGGGCTGTTTGGCATGTTGCACTAGAATAAGACAGTTTCTGAAGTGGCAGAAACATTCTGATAGAATTCCGGGGCGGGGGCGGGGCAACATTTGTTACAGGTAGAATGAACTATTCCTTTACGTTCACATCGTAGCTGGAGGGTCACAGAAGAAGCGGAGGAGGGTAAGTTCTAAAGTAAAAGGAGTCTAAATTATAAACATCTTATGTATCACAAAGCAGGTAGATGCCAGTGGAAACTGCCAATGATGTAATAATGCATTTGACACCGACACCCCTTATCCTTTGTACATGTTGGCAAAAAAGCACTAAAATTCTACTTAATAGATCCCTAAAATACTTTAATTTTTTTTTTATTACTGTTTTGATGTTGTCTGCATTTACCTGAAAGTCAAATAGACATCAGAAGTCTTTTAAGATACCAGGATGTCTTCTGTGGTCACCATGGATTTATCCCAGTTTCTCTAACTGTGTCATTTTACATTGAAAATATGTATTTATAACGATCACCTTGAGGGAGAGCAACACCCTGAATCATCTGAAAATAATTTAGCTGTGTTCCCTCATTATCAAGGGGGAGGGAGCATCACAGTACTTTCTGGAGGAAAAAAGTAATTCAGCAAGCAAAAATTAAAACAAAAAAGAATTTATTATCCCTCAGCCACGGCTTTCAAGTATCCATAATACCACTATTCTATTAGGGTTTTACTCTATATAAATGGAACATTTTATTTTGATCACAATTAAAATGGGCCGTTCACTTTGTCCCACCCAAAGCCTTTGAATAATCTCTCATCTTAATACTTTTTCCGTTGTAGTTTTTTACCGCTCCACACTCAACGATTCAGTAAATAACACCTGAATTTATATAACTGGACTTGACCTGAAGTTCATTTCTGAGTTTCAGTTTCATACCAGGAATTTCTAATTGGGTTTGTGCCTCAAATTCATTTGTTTCTAAACCTTATCAGTTTCCCTTCCTATTCGAGCTTGAAGGATTATATAATGGCTTTGTGAGTGATTTCCTTAATTTCACTTTTTCTCTCAATTTTGCTCCTCTAAACAACTTCCAAATTAATTTTCTTCAGACATTGTGTTCTCTCGCCCAGAAACTTCCAGCGACTTGCAGTAGCCACATTATTGCCATGCACGCGGCAGTTCTCAGCCTGCTCTCGGGGACGGCAGGACTCCCGTGCAGACTCCAGGCGCAGGCTCTGCGGTCGCCTTGGCTTCCCCTCGCTTGAGAAGCACCTCCCTGCCTCTGCTTCCCCCTTCGCAGCCTGGTCCTCAGAACTGGCGTGAGTGCCACCTTCACCAAGCCGTTCCCAAGCCCTCGGTGCAAAACCCATGTTTGAAACCAAGGATTCTCAATTCAGGACACGTGGCTGGCTTCAGAAAGTGTTGAAACTCTTTGTAATTATATTCACAATTGTGTGTACCTATTCATTATGTTTTTGAAATCTATAGCTTTCATCAGATTTTCAAAGAGGTGGGACCACCTTCTCCCCAAATTTAAAAATTACCTCTCTAAACATCTGTGGCACTTCTCTGAGCTTTCACGTGTCATGTATAATACCCTAAACCATTACCTTCTTTTGGTATTTATCAGTGTAGGCTAATTGTCATGTGTTGCTATTTATCTGTTAGTATGTACATGCTGCCTTTCAGCCAGATTGTATGCACATTCAAAGATGTGAGGGACCTCCTTCAAATTCTTTGTATCCACAAATATTTGAGTGCCCACATGTGCCACTCTTAAATAACCGTTATTTAAGAAGGAATAAGATGCTTTGTACATGATCGATTTGTGCTATTATTTCATGAACAACCTTCTAGCCTTTGGCAGGCTTCAGTGAACAAAAATTCCTCACGGCGTCTATACTCTTGCAAGGAGAAGACAGAGAGGATGAAAGACAAACACAAATGCATAACGCAGGTAGTGATTGTGCTAGGAAAAGAGGTAGAGCAAGGTTAGGGGGGTTGGGGGCATGTTGGGAAGTTTGCAGTTTAAAACATGGCCA
Source organism: Pteronotus mesoamericanus (assembly GCF_021234165.1). Lineage (NCBI taxonomy): Eukaryota > Metazoa > Chordata > Mammalia > Chiroptera > Mormoopidae > Pteronotus > Pteronotus mesoamericanus. The sequence goes on along the minus strand of NW_026555082.1, from coordinate 1,804,569 downwards.
TCAAGATAAGCCCCAATGAGAAGGTGACATTTTGACAAAGACTCGAAAGAGGTGAGGGAGTGGGGCCTGGGGACAGAGGTGCCGCGGAGCGAGGACCGGGCATGCCTAGCCTGTGCCGCTCAGCAAGTCTGCCGGGCAGCTGGAGCGCGGCGGGCCGGGAAGCAGGGCCCAGCATCCATTTGTTGGCCGATTTGAGAGTAGACGCAAGAGTGGAAGGGCCACTTGGGAGGCTAACTGTCGTGGCCCAGGCAGAGGCCGTGGAGGCCGTGGAGGCGTGGGCCCTGGGCGGTCGCTGTGGAGATGGAGGGAGGCCGGAGAATCCTAGCTGTGTTCTGAAGGTAAAGCCAGTAGGGTCTCCCAGCAGATTAGATAGGATTTGTGACAGAAAGGGCGGCCTCGGGACAATCCAGAGCCCTGACTGGTGTGACTCAGCGGGTTGGGCGTCATTCCACAAGCTGCAAGGTCACCGGGTGGGTTCCCACCAGGTCCCCAGGTGGGGGCGTGTGAGAGGCTCCTGAGCGATGTTCCTCTCCCTCTCTTTCTCCCTCCCTTCCCCTCTCTCTAAAAATAAATAAATGAAATCTTTTTTTTTTTTTAAAAAAGACCCCAGAGTAGGCACCAGCAGCCGGAGGGCGTCGTTAACTGAGAGGAGGAGCCTGGGGAGGGGCAGGTTTTGAAACTTCAAAACTTAGGTCAGGGGTTCGTTCCTGAACATGCTGGGCGTTTAGAGGAAACGGCCAGGAGGCAGTTGAATGGTCAGGTCTGGAGAGAAGTCTGCGCTGCCGCCACGGACTTGGCGGTCACGGCTGAGGGGTGGCGTGGAAAGCCGGGGTGCCATCCCCAAGGGAGGGAGTGGGGGCCGTGGGGCAGTCCAGGAGGTCGGCTAGAGGAGCACATGATTGTTTGCAACTTAATACATAGAGAAGATTCACCTCAGGTTGGGTTTACTGTTTTTCATATTCAGAGATTAATCCATTAAGATGCTGAAAAGCGTGTTTGTTGTTCTTAACTTTCAGGGGAACAAGTGTTTGCCTCAATGACCTTCTTAAGAGAAACAGGCATAAATGGGTGTCTTTAGGAACCACATTTGAAATCTTTACTGACTCACTGCATAAAGTAACAAACCTCTCAGATTTATCTGGTGGGATGAGCTTATTCTATTATTACATTATGATTCAGTACTTCCTTACAAGACCATTATGGGACTTGAAAACAAATTTGGAAAACTTCCCAAAGCATAGTGTCCTTAATGCACCGCTCCCGCCTTCGGCCTCAGATCCGCAGATCGGTGAAGCTGACACGCCACCAGGATGGCTAAGTTATGAGGTGTCCTTAGATGCAAATCGATCGTGCGCAAAGCATCGTATTCCTCCTTAAGTAATCGTTATTAAGTGGATGCAACACTCAATATTTCACACGTATCTTGAAATATAGGTGCTTCTTAAAGCTCCCTTAAGGTGTTCAGATACAGCGCATTTTGTGAGAGCCTCCTATGTGGGCGTCACGGGAGGTGCTTATCCACGCTCCTACGTCAAAGCCGCCTTATAAAGGAGGAACCTTGATCCCCCCTTCAGAAATGAGAACACGAAGTGTCAGACTGATGACGTGGCTCATCTGTGCTGCCAGCCAGGGGTAGGCATTAGAGAAACAGAATTTGAATTCAGGTCTCAAAAGAGAAACATCTTGGAGTAAAATTATTTAAATACCCATTTTTATGCTATACATTACTAAAAGGGAAAAAATACCAACTTAAGTAAAGCAAAATGTTTTTTTTTTAATTCAGAGAGTTTTTTTAAGCTCAAAATTAGAAACAACCCATGGAATGGGATAAAATATTTGTAAAGAACCCCTACAACTCAAAAAACAAGTCACCTACTCTTAAAATGGGCAAGGACCTAAATAGACATTTCTCCAAAGAAGATACACAGATGGCCAATAAGCACATGAAAAAAATGCTGAGCTTCATTAGTCATCAGGGAGATGCAAATCAGCGCCAGGCTGGCTGGCATCGGCGGTACGAACGCGGGAAGCTTCGGGCCCTCACTCACCGCCACCAGGGACGGAGAGCGGCGCGGCCGCTTTGGGCGACAGCCTGGCATTCCTCAGTGTGTAAACAGTTACCACGCGACCCAGCAGTTCCACTCTCGGGTATGTACCCCGGAGAAGCGGAACGTGTCCACACAAAAATGCGCACGTGAACGGCCGTGGCAGCATTTGTCATAATAGCCAAAAAGTAGAAACACACCAAATGCCCCTTAACTGATGAATGGATCCACAGGTTGTGGCCTGTCCGTACAATCGAATGCCATTCAGCCATAAAAAGGGATGATGCGCTGGGGCGCACTACACACCACGCAGGTCGACCCTGAGAAAGTCACACCAAAAGAGGAGGGAGACGCCAAGGGCCGGGTTCCAGTTACATGGACGGTCGAGAACAGGCAGACATGTAGAGGCAGGAAGCAGGTGCGTGGTTGGCTAGAGATGGTTGGGGAAGGGGGAAGGAGGGGTGGCTGCGTGGGTACAGGGTGTCTCTTGGGTGATGGAAGTGTGCTGCTGGGTGGACAGTCGCACGATGCTGAATGTACTAAAAACCCCCGAATTACACACTCGCTGGGTGAATTGTACGTGCTATGGAATCAAAGCTAGAGCACGTTCTCTACAGTGCCCAATCTATGTCTCAGACAGCCACTCAATTATTAGAAATAAATACTCCGAGGTGGTCTGGCCTCACCTAGTACATGGAACTGCCGGTGTTCCTTTGGTCCGGGGGTGACACAGAGACGTTACCGAGGCCCTCGGGGCCCTGAGAACCAGCCTGGGGGTCTCCCCCTCAGACACGAATCTCCCTTAATTTCCAAGTTGTACCTGCATTTTTATCTCTGTCTGAACCCACTCTAACACTTCTAGGACCAAAGGAAGGGTATCTCTTGTTTTGAAAACAAATTTCTCCACCATGTTCTTGCAATAAGCCCCTCGTGTCTCCTCTGGGACACCAGGCTCCAGAGTGACTGACTACCCCGTGTCCTGGCAGGCGCCTGCCCTGCGAGCCCCCTGCTTCCCCCGCGCCCTGTGCGCACGCCCACCAGGAAGGGAAGTGGCAGAGGCGCGGCGGGGCCGGGAGCTGGGGCTCTGTCCCCAGTCAGAACCAAAGCCGCTACCCTTCGCTCCATTGCCCTGCCTCCGGGCTCCAGCCTTGAGATGCGCACAGCCGCCTCCCCCCCCCCCCCCGCCCCTCATGTAAGTACAACCCCGTGTGTGGTGTTTTAATTTTCTTAGACTCCAGAGAGGGGACAGAAATGGAGGTTTGAAACCACAGTAATGGAGGAGAAAGCATAGGAAGCAAATGGGAGAGCCAGTTGTCACAGGCTGTGACGCTGCCCTCACAGACAGCGAACTGGCTGAATGGTGAAAGTCTTCTTAGAACCGCACCCTAAGCGGGACCTCACTTTTTGTAGCTAGAGCCAGTGCCGGCCTTGTTTGGTGGTGTGAAGTCTGTCAGTTACCGGTCCCACAACAGCCTGTCCGAGCAGCCCCATGGATACGGTGGGGTTCTCTCTGCAGAGGCTAGAGCACAGGCATTCGAGCTGAGTGGCTTCAGCAACAGTTTCGCCCCTGTTCTACCTGAGAGCCTGACGCAGGAAAGAGGGGAGGAGATGGAAGGGGCGCGCTGGCGGTGCGCGCGTCGGGAGAAGCGGTCTGCCACGCGGACCCAGCCAGACTCCGGCCTCGGCCACGTCGCCGGGACGCTGGGGGCCGCCGCGACGCTGCGGGCTCCAGCCGTGGGCTCCTTGGCATCGTGTCTGGAGGCCTGTGACCAGAAGTAAGATGCACTAGCTCACTTAAAAATCCATTTTAGGCCCTGGCTGGTGTGGGTCACTGGATTGGGCGCCAGCCTGCAAACCAAAGGGTCACTGGTTCCATTCCCCTCCAGGGCACAGGCCTGGGCTGCGGGCCAGGCCCCCAGTGGGGGGGGTGCACAAGAGGCAACCACACAGTGATGTTTCTCCCCCTGTCTCCCTCTCTCCTCTCCCCTCTCTCTAAAAATGCTTTTTTAAATCCGTTTTAGGCATTCCCGTTTGGAATAGTAAAAATGCAGGTGATGGTATTAAACAGGTCTGGTCTCGGGCGGCGCAGGGAGGTTCCGTGGAAACAGGCTCTCCAGGAGAGGGACTGTGGCCGGTGCTCACCTGGCGAGGCTCTGGGCCGCTGACGGGGGCCGCTCCTCTTCAGTCCTGGGAGTGGGGAGCCCCTCCTTTGTTGCAAAACGCATGGCACGTGCCCACCACATACTGAATTTATTTCGCATTTTCTCCTCTCCTGTCTTCGTACGTTTATCTTTGTTTTCCCTTCCCCTCCGGGGTTGCCGTCCCTGCGTGCTCCTTCACTGAGCTGTGACACTCTGGTTCCTCATACCTGTCACACCTGTGCTTTCGTGCCTCGGCATTAGCTGGGCTCCTTTCCCCCTCGGTCATCAGACAGAAGAGAAGGCGGCCCCGTCCTCTAAACCAGAACCGCAGAAGTCCCGCGGCCTGGTGTGCTCTCTGCTCCCCCTGTTCACCCCTCGGGTTCCAGTCCCCAGGCCACTTCCAGGCACCTTGAGGTGCCTTTCCCTGGCACCTCAAGTCCAAATTATGTCACTTGTTTGTTTTCCGTAGCACTTAGCACATTTCTAGTAACATATTCACCGTCTTCCCAAGCATGTGCTGATGCCTCCTCCTGTGGACCGTCTGCTCTCTGAGAACAGGGACCCTGTCTTGTTGGGTGGTATGTATCTATTCAACAGGTGTGGCCTGACCTCCGGGGGTGCTCAGCTTGTATCTGCCAAACGAGTGGCTCCCCTCCTCCGAGACACAGTCTCAGCACTTAACACTTTGCGTTAATGCTTAACTGTACCATGGACCTCGCCTTCCTGGACTGTCAGCCGCGCATGATTGCAGTTCACGTGCCGAGCACATGTGTGCTCCTGCTTCCCCTTCTCATCCCTTAGCCCTGAGCTGCTGCTCCGTCTGCGGCTTCTGCCGCTGGGCCGCACACAGCTCTGCTCCCAGCTCATGTAGGCGGGGGGAGGGGGGGCTCAGCCCCTTATTTATTACGTGTAGTTGGCTTTTGAGTCAATATTTAGCATGCCCACTGTTCAGTCATTCCCCGAGTCTCAGCTCCTTCCAGTTCCCTCTCCCCCCAAAACAATGCACTGTCTTAATCTTTAGGGCCACATTTCAATTTATTAGGGTAGCATACTGAATTTGCTGGGAAGATTTTACCAGCAGAAGTTTCGACGGGAGCTGCTGGCCGGGTAACTGAGCTGATCAGAATGTCGCCCCGATACCCGCAGTTGCAGTGCGATCCCCAGCCAGGGCTCCTGCAAGAGTCAGCCGGTGAGGAGTGCGTCGGTAGGTGGAGCAACAAGCTCACGTTTTTCCCTCTATCTGAAGTCAATAAATTAAAAAATAAGTAAATAAAAAGAATTATCAACTGGATATTTGTTGTGGCTCTAGATCTGTTTACTGGGAAAGAAAAGATTATGAATTTGGACATGGAACAATTTATTTTTCTTTTTACCATGTCTGTCTGATATAGAGCCATGCTTTGTAGGTAACTGGTGCTCAGCCACTTTTTAGTGGATTGAACATGTACCTAAACAGAGCATTGGATTTAAGGTTAAAAGACATGACCCGAGTTCCACTCATAATCCCATCCTTCAGCATGGCGTTGGAAGTGCCAGCCAGCACAGTTGAAGTTCAAAAGGAAACTGGTTATTTATGATGATACAAGTTATGTTGGAAAACCCAAGAGAACCAACTAAAAAACTCTTTAATAAGACAGTGTAATAGGGTAGCAGGTTATAAAATTAACATTCAGCCCTGACTGGTATGGCTCGGTGGGTTGGGTGTCATCCTGCAAAGCTAAAAGTCACCACTTTGATTCCTGGTCAGAGCATATGCCTGGGTTGTGGGTTCAGTCCCTGGTTGGGGCTCATACAAGAGGTAATCAACTGATGTTCCTCTCCCTCTCTTTCTCTCTCCTTTCCCCGCTCTCTAAAAATAAATACAGTATTTTTAAAAAATTAATATTCTAATGTCAATAACTTTGCGATGTTAAAATAGTAACTAATTTAGCCCTGGCTGGTGTGGCTCAGTGGATTGAGTGCCAGCCTGCAAACCAAAGGGTCGTCGGTTGAATTCCCAGTCAGGGCACATGCCTGGGTTGCAGGCTAGGTCCCCAGTAGGGGGCGCACAAGAGGCGTCCACACATGGATGTTTCCCTCTCTCCCCCTCTCTAAAAATAAATAAAATCTTTTTTTTTTAAATACTAACTAATTTAAATATAACAAAAGAAAATATCACCATGAATGGACCTGGGGTATGAAATAAGCCAGTCAGAGAAAGACAAATACCATAGGATTCTATGTGGAATTTAATGAACAAACTAAACAAAATAAAAACAGTTCCAAAGATACAGAAAAGAGCTCTCAGAGGGGTGGAGGAGCTGGGTGAAAAAGGTGAAGGGATTAAGCAAAAAACAAACTCGTAGCCACAGACCACAGCATGGTGACTACCAGAGGGGAGGGGGCGTGGTAGGGGGTAAAGCGGGATAAATGGGGGCAGAAGGCGACTTGACTGGGTGGTGACCACAAAACAATACCCAGACGATGCATCATAGAATTGTACACTTGAAACCTATATAATTTTCTTAACCAGTGCCTCCCCAGTAAATGCAATAAAAATTTTTTAAAAAACAAAATATCACACAATAACAGAATGAGGGATAAACCTGGAGGGTGCCCGTACCTCCCGCGGGGCCGCGGGCGCCTGTAGCCTCGCTGACCGCGGCGTGAACAGTGCCTCTGGGGCTGTGCGGCAGGGTGTCTCAGGACACGCCGAGACCGGTCTCAGAAACCGCGGGACGCAGGCTGCAAAACTCTGTGAAGACACTAAAACACAGGAGAAGACCTCGTTCTCGAGTAAGAAGACCCAACATTGTAAAAACGCCAGTTCTTTCTGAATCGATGTATAAACTGAATGCCATCCAAATCTAAATGAACAGAATTTTCTTAGAACTTGTGGAAATTAGTGGGAAAAGTCAGACAGAAAAAGACAAGTACTGCATGATAGCTCTTTAAATGTGAACATAAAAAGAGCGGAACTAAACACACACCCCAGAGTGGAACGGCGGTCAGCAGGGGCTGGGGCTGGGGGGCTGCTGTCCGAGGTGCGCGCTGGCGACTCCTGGGCGGAGAGGTCCTGCAGGCCTCGCCCGCGGCGCAGCGTCATCGGGGGCCAGCTCTGCGCGCACCGCGAGCCTGGCAGAGGACGGATCCTGATTGTTCCTTCCGCTAGGAAAAAAAGGATACTTACGTGGGCAAACAGATGTTCGGTACTGCTGCCATGGCAATCAAATGGCAATATAAATGGATCAAAATAAAAAACCCAACGGGCTGATGCCCTGGCTGCTGTGGCTCAGTGGATTGAGCGCCAGCCTGCAAACTGAAAAGTCACCAGTTTGATTCCCAGTAGGGGTACACGCCTGGGTTGTGGGCCAACTGATGGATCTTGCTCTCCCTCTTTTTTTCTCGCCCTCCCCCTTTCTTGAAAAATAAAAAATATATAATCTCTTTTAAAAAAAAGAAAAGAAAAAATCTGTTGAAATTTGGAAGAATAAATAAGAATCACTGGAAAATTCTGGAAAAGAAGAGTAATGTTGGGGGAAGACTTTTCTCCCAAATGTTAATACACATTAGTAAACCTCTTTAATCAAACATCAATGGAGCCCTGGCCAGCGTGGCTCACTTGGTTGTAGGTCCTCCCATGAAGCAAAGGTCACGTCTTTGAATCCTGGTCTGGGCACAGGCCTGGGTTGCAGGCCTGGTCCCTGGCTGGGGTGCATCAGAGGCAGCCAATCAATGTTCCTCTCCCTCTCTTTCTCCCTACCTTCCCCTCTCTCTAAATAAGTAAATGAAACCTTGTTATAAAGTCAATGGAACACAAGAGTACAGATTAGACCCCAGTAAAAATGGACACATGATAAAAATGGGTTAATTTAATAAAAGGTATTGAAACAACTAGCCATGTATAATAAAATAAATATAGATTCCTACTTCCCTCATTCCAAAATAAACTCCAGATGGAGCAAAGATTTAAATATAACAGTTAACCATAAGAGTCCAAAAAGAAACTACTTGAATAAATCTATTTTTAATCTTGAAATGGAGAAGGCTTTTCTAAATATAGCCCAAAACTCAGAAACCATAGGATACTCTTATTCTGCACTTTGCATGGTACAAAACATTGTTTAAAAAGACAACGAACTTGGCAAAAATATTTGTAACACATATGGCAAGGGGGTAACATCCCTAAAAATAAAAATGCTTCTTTAAATCAATTCTAAAGAGCAATAACCCAGTAGGAAAAAAGAAAAACAAACAAGCCAAGGACATAGAAACAAGCAATTCACGCTGGAAGCTCCCTGCTCCGCTGCCCCTCCCAGCCTTCATGTAAATTCTCTGAATCACCTTTGTATAGAAAATAAGTGTGTGCTTGGTTTAAAAAATGTTTTCTGATAAGCCACTATAAACAAAAGCAATGAGCGAGAAACTGGAAACAGTAAAGAGGGTCTAGAAATCAAAGAAAGACTAACAATGCAGAGGGCACGGGCTGTCCCCAGAGGCTTACACGGAAACAAATGGAGGCATCATGGAAACGTCTTGTCTCTCCACCAGAAAAGATGCTCACTCTCAAACTCAAGAATGACATAAATTAGCTCTGGCTGGTGTGGCTCAGCAGATTGTGTGCCGGCCTGCAAACCAAAAGGTTGCCAGTTCGAATCCCAGTCAGGGCACAGGCCTGGGTTGCAGGCCAGGTGCCCTGTAGGGGGTGCACGAGAGGCAACCACACATGGATGTTTCTCTCCTTCTCTCCCTCCCTTCGCCCTCTCTAAAAAATAAATAAATAAAATCTTTTTTAAAAAAGATTAAATTCAAATAGGTAAACTGTTTTCCACCTTTTTTCCAAAGTTGGAACGTTTGATAACTGTTTCCAACATACGGGGTAATAGATACTCTCATACATTGCTGGGGATGGTATCAATGGATGCAAGCTCAGTAGAGAATAACAAACATAAATCTAAAATATACCTTTCCATCCGGCAGTCCCACTTCTTGGAGTTCACCCTATGTATATCCTGGCAAACCTAGATTCCTCACCCTCGCAGCAGACTGAATGCTTATTCTCTGGAACACACAGGGTTCCTGGGTACGGGGCATGGAAACCAGGTTACGGTCCCAAGTAGCACCTTGAGAAGGGGATGAAGTGAGTGTGTGGTTACTGGGCGCTGGGACCCCCGCTGTTCCCTGTGCTACGCCCTCAGGACACCGACAACCAAACCCTTACTCTCCACGCAGACATTTTAAAAGATTCTCTTCTGGAGAAGCTGACAATTCCCAAGATATAAGCATAAGGGTTTCCCCAACAAATGGCCCGCACAGATTACCCTACAATAAACCCTGGAGCCTGAAAGTCCTAAAATCCACGTGCCCAGATCTTCCAAAGGGCTCTTTCGCCCCCGACTCTTACCACAAGCAGACAACCAAGGATCATCCATACACCTGAGAAAAGCCTCTACATGCTAGTTTCAGAGGTCAAGACAAATGAACAGGAAAAAAGCCACTTGGGGAGAAAGCCTATGCAAGGAGACAGAAATTTTAAAACCAACGCTGCTATGCTCAGATAAGTAGAGACTGCATCCATTAAACAAAAAGAGTGTGACATCTTTGTAAGAAACTTCAGAAAATAGAATTTTTGCTCTGGCTGGCGTGGCTCAGTGGGTTGAGAGGCCTGCGAACCAAAGGGTCGCCAGTTCAATTCTCAGTCAGGGCACAGGCCTGGGCTGCGGGCCAGGTCCCCAGTGGGGGGTGCGCCAGAAGCAACACACTGATGTTTCCCTCCCTTTCTCCCTCTCTTCCCCTCTCTCTAAAAAGAAATAAAATTAAAAAAATAAAAAAGGATTCTTGGACAGTAAAAACATGACAACAGGGGTAAAAAGACTAGAAGGGTTGGAAAAGAAAGTTGAGAAAACCTCCCAGAAGCAGCAACAAGACAAGGAGGAATCAGAGGTGAATAAGATAAGAAAGAGGCCCGCCCTGAAAGGTCCGGCGTCCGAACCGGGCGGAAACAGTCATCCGAGGATATTGGACAAAAATGGCCGGAACTGCAGGGCGCGTGTTTACAGAGTAAAGAGCCCACCAAGGACCCAGCCAAAGAGATAAAAATAAACCCCGACTAGGCACAACACTGTGAAATTTCAGAACACTTGGAATAAAGACAAGATCCTACAAGCCCTTAGAGAGAAAAGGTCATGCAGAGGATCCGAAATCAGCAGCTACACTGAAAGCCAGACACAGGCTGGAATATTAGCGCTTTGACTTTGTCTTTGCGTATCTTAGTCTCTGTTGTTTGCTGATGCATCTCTAATGCTTGGAGGTGGGGCCAGGCATGTATCAGGCTCTCAATAAAAATGTATTGCATGAAAGAGAACAATACCTTCAACATTCTGAGGACAATTTCTTCCTGCCCCTAACTAAGCTCATGTAGAATATCAGTCAAGTACAGAGATCGAAGACATATATTTTTTAAGATTTTATTTTTAGAGAGAGGGGAAGGGAGGGAGGAAGAGAGGGAGAGAAACATCAGCATGGGAGAGAAACATCTATCGGTAGCCTCTCGCACACTCCCAGCTGGGGACCTGGCCCACAACCCAGGCACATGCCCTGACAGGGAATCGAACCAATGACAAAGGTCTACAGGCCAGCACTCAATCCACTGAGCCACACCAGCCAGGGCAGGAAAGACATTTTTGGACAAGTAAGGTCTCAAGCAACCTACCCTCCCCTGTACCTTTTCTCAGGAAGCTGTGGGAGGATGTGTTCCACGCACACAAGAGAGAAGCCAGAGAAAGCCCAGCTGGGCGGGAAGTCTGAGAGCGAACGCCGACGAAGGTGGGGGGACCTGGGGAACCCCTGGAAAGATGAGGAGACCCCAGCATAATAGTTCTGTGTGAAATGTGAAGTCGCCAGTGGCCACGCCTTCTGGCGGCATCTTCCCTAAGAGCTGATGGCCCTGGTGACCCTGGCCCAGGTGCCCGCCTGCACCTAGTCTGCCCGGGCCGCGTGCTCACGCGTTTCCTGCCCTAGCTCCCGTCCCCGCCCCCTGGATTGACAGAGCACCTTCGCTTCACCCCCGGAAATGCTCCGCTCCGACCTACTCCTGAGGGCAGGGGTGGGGCCAGATACCTGGGGAGGAGAGGACACAGCAAACCCCGGGCGCCTTGACACCGCTCCTGAGAGACAGGCCGAACCTGACCCGCCCTGCCGTCCAGCCAAGGTTCCCAGTGTAGCCGCGCCGTGTCCGCGTCCCTGCTGCGCTGATCGGCCGGGAGGACGCAGACCTGGGGTGTGGTTGCACTCAAGGCTTTGCTTTGTCCCAGCAAAGGGGTGGCCAGGAGATCGGCAGAGGAGAAAGGAGAGGGGTAAAGTCTAGAGGAAACCAGGTGCGAGCCAGGCGTCCTCTCCACGTGGCGGCCACACAGGACACGTGTCATTCTTCTCCCGTGGAATCTGTGACGGCGCCTGTGCAGTGTGTCAACCAGGGAAGCTACACAGACACCTGGCCCCCAGGGTTTTAGCTGGAGGCTGGTCACGGGGCCCCCCTCCACCCAGCGTGTGCCAAAGCCCCAGACCCCCAGAGAGACAGCAAGCGTTTCGACAGGAACCACACCGAACCCGCCGCTGATACACAGCGGGCCCGAGTCGTTCCGGGGCCGGGGAGCCCTCCCAACGTGCCAGCCTCTAGAGGCCCGCGTGGAAGCTGCCGGGGGAGTCCCAGGCCCTGATGGTTTTCTTGGGAAGCCTTTCAGGACAATGTCATTGCTGTTTTTATTTTTCGTGGTTCAGGTTGACTTTCTGCTGCAACCAGCAATGAAGAGCCCCACCCCCCCCGCAACAGGGGGAGGGATGCGCTGGCAGGAAGCGCTGCGGGGCCTCCTGGCTGGGGGCCCCGCATGCCCATTGGGCCCTGGAGAGGCATGTCCGCCCGGCCCAGGAGCGTGCAGTGCCTGCAGGCCCGCAGAGCCGCACTGGCCGCGGCACCGGCCTCTCCCAGGGTCACGGCCAGGGTCACGGACTGTCCCGGCCCGCGGCAGCTGCGGCCACCCGGCCTGCGCCCACCCGGCCTGCGCCCGGCCTTTCTCCCGCGTGGTTCCGCAGCCTTTCCTCCCGACTGCCCAGTGCGGGCTGCGCTGCAGAGGGACTCAGGACAGTTCTATTTTTAAACTACGTATTACTGTGAAAGAGAAGCTTCAACACTTACTTGATTTTATTTTTACATATAATTGGCAAAGGTTATTATCAAGAACTTTAGTAGGGTTTTTTTAAAGACTTTTGGTTTTAAGTATACCGAAGATGACAATTCACGATAAGACATATACAAAAAAGAATAATTAAAATATTAACTACGGGGGAGGGGGAATAAGGAGACTAAATGGTCATGGGAAAAAATATGATAAAGATTACATTTTAAAAAGTAGTAAATACTATCGAAATTAAAAGGCCACAATTCAAATTGTTAACTGTACTCTTTGTGTCTTGTTAGAAGGAACTATGCAGTTACCCCTCGTGAAATCCACCCCATCAGCTCATGAAGACTACCAAGCCCACTGCGAACGCACTAACAGAGCTGACCGTTACCAATCTGAGTTTTGGCGCGTGAGCACGCACTACCACAGAAAGCACAAAATTCTATTTAAAGGGATTTTTTGCGGCTTTAAAGTGAGAGCTACAAGCCTACGGTATCCTCAAAGACAAAGGCTCTGAAGGAAGCCCGAGATAGGTGCCCAACGCTGCGGCAGGAAGCCTGGGGTAGGTGCCCTGCTGCATCGGGGAGGCCGCCTCCTCCTTGGCGGGTGACCGAGCGCTTCGCTCTTCCTACACCGCCAGCCAGACACGCACTCCGCCGCGCTGGATACGAGGCTTTCATCTTTCATTTGGGGTCTTTCTGTCAGAATGACCTGACGGTCGAAGCCGACGCTTTGTAAGCTGCAGACAGAGGCCTCACGGTGGAAGTCCTAAGGAGCACTTCCAGGTTGGGCTGGCGGATCTAAGGTTTCGACTGGTGGTTGCGAAGGCCAGAGGTGACGGTGACAAAGCACACAGACACGGTCACTGTTTTCCATAGCTCCTTTATCTATACAGGGTTTTACAGCAATCGTGATGGACACTCCAGAAATCCGTCTTTGCTTAAGGCTTTCTGGCCTGCAGGTTGGATTGATAACGAATATGCATCCAATTTCCCGCGTTAGACATCATGTTTTAAGACATTCTCATACTGTGCAAGTTGTAACAATCTATAGAGAGCAGATGCTTGAGGAAACCCGAACACAGTTCCCCGTGCGTCATGGAGGTGATCGCCGTGATCTTCGGAAGTCAGGGACTCTCCCCGAGAATAACAAGGGTCCGAGGGGGCCGGAGATAATGTCGTCTCCTGGGGCCGACCGATGTTCGCTGGACAGAACCCCCTGCGTCCTGTTCCAGGAGCAGCGGTCCTGACTCCTGCCAGGGGACTCTGCCTCACCGACATGTTTGGCTGCCTCCTTGAAGGTAAAGGCGTCGCTCCAAGTCCTGGGCTGGACACGTCATCAGTATCCTTCTCCCTGGTGAAGCTCCGCTTTCATCTTTACGAGCTGGTACAACTGGTCGCGGTGGCGGCCCGCCGGCAAGTAGGGGCGATCTCATTTCCTTTACTCCTACCAAACGGCCATAATTGATCGAGGTTGTGGAGTCACTGGAGCTGACAAATGCCCCATTAAAAATCCAGGTAAGAGCTGGCGGTTAGCCCCTGGTTTGGGAGATGCGGGCAACCCAGCGTCATGGGCTCAGGTCTCAACGGGGGCACCTGGAGCGCCACAGTGAAGGTTGCCGGCGCGGTGGCCACTGTCCTTAGCTCTAGACCCTCAAAACTAGTTTTAGGTTGGGTAAGAACGATGAAAGCAATAACCAGCTCTGAAAATTCTGCTACATTTCATAATCCTACAAATTGGGACGTCGAGGGTTCCAGTGCAGCCGATTGGGCTCAGGAAAATGAGAAGACGCGAGTTTGGAGTCTACGTTTTTCACGCTGACAGCAGATCAGGGCCGCCACTAGAAGACTGCTCACCGGTGCCCTGAAACAAACTCGTCGGGCGGCACATGTGATTAAGTAAATACAGCTCTCTGCAGTCAAACGTACCTGCACAAAGTGGTTTAAACATCATGAAACAACCACTTGACAACAACACAGACTCGTGGAATATACTCCACCAGATATGTAACCCAAGTGTTAGTGAACTAAGAGCCATTTTTTTTTAAGATTTTATTTATTTATTTCTAGAGATGAGGGGAAGAAAGGGAGAGAAGCATCCATGTGTGGTTGCCTCTCATGCGCCCTGTACTGTACTGTGGACCTAGCCTGCATCCCAGGCACATGCCCTGTTGGGAATCGAACCAGTAACCTTTTGGTTTGCAGGCCGGCACTCAGTCCACTGAGCCCCACCAGCCAAGGCCAGGATTTCTTTTTAAAGCAGCTCCCAGCTTGGGATTAGCTGTAGAACAAAAGGCGCTTAATGAAACGGCGGCTTGTTTCCGCTCACTGGAAGTGAAAAGCTGGTGAAATACTTTGAGCAAAATGAGTTTTTATATCCATTGCTGTGAAAATAGCAAAAACAAAAAACCAAAAAAACAAACTTCCGGGAGCAGTTGAATCGTTGTGCGGGCAGATGCGTTCACAGGGCGGGGAGGTCTGCTTCTGGAGCGGGAACCAGGCAAGCCCACTGGCTCAGTCCCTGTTCAGATGCGTTCACAGGGCAGAGACGGGATCCGAACGACCCACGTGCCGGGCTCCTCGTTCCCGGAACCGCGCCTTCTCTGCCTGGACCCCTGCCTTTCCCACTGCCTCCCTGCGCCCAGGCCGGTGGCCCTCACGCCACAATTCCACGGAGCCGCCAGCCTCCACTAGGACCCAGGCCTCTGAAGGGCCGTCCTGGAAGCACTGTCCGCAGCAGGACAGAGCCCGCACTCCCAGCCCCAGGCCACGCCAGGCCACGCCCCAGACGTGCCCCTTGCGCAACTGTGCCCCTCCTGCGCGCTGAACGGCCTTTCCCTACAGCTCAGCCCAGGCGGCAAGCCTCGGCCCTCGCCTGCCCCCGGCGCGGGGCGGGGGTACAGGATTCTTGTGTCTGTCCCGCCACAGCGAGCCCCGGAGCGGGGACTGCGCCTTGCGGAACTTTGCGCCCCCGGACCCAGACCGCTGTGTGTTGAACGAAGGTCGAAGGAAACCCTTGCCTCTTAGGACATTAGGGATGCCTGCTGTCTAGTTTGGCGACTACCTTATAAATTGTTTTTGAATGTTTGAAGTACTTTCTTACATATATTTTTTTTGATCCAGGATGAAAAGAAACTAGAAATTGTTATAATAAAAAGTCCACTTAACGTTTTCATTATTTTTATATCTCTACTTTTAAATATTATTTGAGGCAACTTGGCAGTAAAAAGAAAACCATCAAACCATTAATCCCCCCCCCCCCAGCCCGCCCGCCATATGCCCACAGGTATCAGGCTGCGCGCCATCCCGCCGGCCAGGACTGGGGCAGGCGTCCCTCCGCGGAGGGGCCGGGGCAGCCGGCGCCTGCCTGCTCAGCTTCCCAGCCTTCACCACGGGGGGCCCAGCGGGAGGCTGTGGGATGACTGAAGAGAACCGGGCGCGTCTGCCAGGGATCCAGGTAGCGTGCACCAGCCATGGACACTTTCCTCACAGGGCCCAGGAGTCCTACCTCAGCAGCAAAGAGGGTTCCATCTCTTCCGTTTGCAAAGCACTGAACTCTGCCTCAGAAAAGGTCATTATGCCTCTGAGGTCCCACCACCCACCCACCCAACCACGGATCCCTGGGGACGCGGAAGGACGCTTCATGGCGTGACCTTCACATCTCTGGTTGCAGGCAACGGGGCCGACTCTCAGCCGCCTACGGCAAAGGAAGGGCCGGCTCCAGAGCCAGCGGGGGGCGTCGGGTGTGGGTCGGGGAGAGCCTAGCTTCCGGCCAGGTCTCGAAAGCTTCTCCCTGTCCCTGTCTTATCTCTGACTCTCCCTCGCGGCCTCAACGGGCCCCAGACTCACGTCCTCTAGCCTTGAACCCGAAAAGGAGAGTAAGCTCTCCCCTGCCAGGGAAGGACGCGAATTGGTCCCCTGTCCTGAACCAGTTGCACAGCCGGGGAGGCAGCGATTGACCCCCTGGGGCAGGTGCCTCACCCGCGCAGGGGTGAGGTTCTATTGGTCACCCAGAAAAGAAACAAGGGTGCTGACACTGCAGTGGGAGGAGCAGCCAGTGCTGGGCCCTCCCTGGTGGGTGACCGGCCCCTGGGTTGCTGGCCGGTGGGTCTCATTCCCCTGCTGCCTCACCCGCCACAGAAGCCCTCACAGCCCGAGGGCCAGTGGGTCGGGGCCGGGGGGCCCATGTGCCAAAGCTGTTGCAGAAGCGGACATGGGGGGGGGGGGCACTGCAGACGCCCAGCTGAGCAGGCCCTGCCTTCACAGCGCAGAGCGGTGAGTCCTCAGAGCGCAGCTAAGGCGGCGCCGCCACGGGACCAGGCTCCACCTGGGCCACTCACACCCCAGCCGGTCTCCCCGGGCCCCGGCGAGCTGCTCTGTTGGCCCTGGCGTGTGCCTGTCTTCCCCCAACATGTGTCCTGCAGCCACCGGTTGTGTCAAGAGCCAGCCTTCGCCCAGGATCCCCTCCTTGGACCCCTGGGCACCCATCACGCATGCAGTTTTCAATTTAAAAATTTGCCTCCTTCTGTTCTCTCACAGAGACAGCTCCTGTGAAAGGCTAGAAGATTTGCCACGACCGTGCGAGGGTGAGGCATGGATGACGCAGCTCACATAATGATCTCTTTCCTAATTCTGCTCAGGAGAAGGAAGGAAAACACGGAATCCTTAGCATTAAGGCCTTTCGCAGGTGGAGGCCCCAAGCACAACCCACCAACTGGCCACGAGATGGCGCCAAAGGCTCGCCACTGCCTTCGGGCGAGAGGGATCCGACTTGCACCTCCACACGGAGCCGTCCTCGGTTTGGGTTTTTTCCTTCAATGTGGTTTCTTTTCCTGTTGATGAAAGAGAGAGAGAGAAAAAAAAAAAAAGCTTCCTGGCTGGGGCCCCTGTCCGTGGATTGTACCCGGCGGCCCCGCGCCTGGGTGGGCTCTCTCCGGAGCTCCGCTTCCTCCCACATCGCAGAGCCGTGCGCGGGACGTGAATGGCGTGTCTACACTGTCCGGTGTGAGCGTGTGAGCGTGTGCACGCGCGCGCGTGGCCCCGCGAGGGCAGGCGTCCTGCCCGGGGTGATCCCGCCCTGCACCCTGCGCAGCTGGGAGAGGCTCCAGCCACCTGGGACCCCGAGCTGGAATCAGCACGTTAGTCATTATCTTGTTTTTATTCATGTTTCTTAGACATCTGTAGAGCTCACATACAAAACTCCACATTATAGAGGTGCGTATATTTCAAAGTTTAACATTAGAAATGGTTTGGGTCTTCATTTAAAATCCAAAAAACATTCGGTGCTGTTTTTGCTACTGGAAACTGGCTGCAGGAACTCAGCTCTTGTTCACATCAATTAACCAAGGGTGACACTGGTTTCGTTACACTGCGTTGTTGTTTCGCTCCAAGTCACAGTTTCCAAGAACCTATCGCCGATGTACCATGAGGGCTTCCTGTACTCGGTTATTCATTCCCCACATCAGTGGGCGCCTGTCCCATGCCAGGGCTGAGCCCGGCGGGGACCAGAGAGGTGAGAGAGACGAAGTCCAACCTCAGTTCGGCTCCGCGGGCTAAGTCGCAGCCTGGGCTCCTGCGGCCAGTCGCCACCCAGCCAAAAAGCAGAGTCAGGGGCTGGACTGTAAGTGCACACTTAAGAGTATCAGATAAAAAACACCCACACGCCCCGCTCCCCTAGAGGAGGCTGGGGGAGGGAGTGAGGGGGGCGGGGGGCGGCCCCGCGCCGTCCATGGTGCCCTGTGGGGGTTTGGGTCTGGATGGACAGCTGCCGCCCTGACTTCCGGAACAGGATGGTCCGCATCCCGATAAGGATCTCCGAGCCGGTCCGGCGGTCAGGTGGACGTCGTCCCGGTGTTTCTGGGGTGCAGTGGATCAGTCTCCGCATTCCTGGTGACCGGGTGTGTAGGGTCAGGGCTGGGTTAAAAGACCCTTTGCTCCTTCCTGGTCAACTGTTAACTGCAACAGAACCTCAGCCAGAACACAAGGTTGAACATATCCATTTGACTAATTCATTACCTGGCTTCTTAGTAAGCACCTAAGGCTACGATGGAGGAGGAAGAAAAGAAGCGGGGGACATCTTTACTTTCTGTTCTACCTCGACACGCCTCACAGCTCCAGGCACGTTTCGGGGCAGCTGAGAGTGGACAGGGAAGGGCCTGGAGAGCCGATCAGAGCCAGGCCGGGGGCCCCGGCGTTGCTCCCATAACCTGTACAGTGACCCACTGCAGGGTGCAGCCCACACGCTCTGCCTGAGGGCGACCTGGCCGGAGCGGGCCGTTCCAGTCCTGCCGCCTGGGGTCGGGGGTGGGGCCGAGGGAACAGGCCAGGAAACAATGTCACAGGTATTCTTGGTGCCCCAACCCCTACCCCCACCACACTTCCATGTTCCCTTCCTTCCACCCTTCTTCCCTCCCTATTGATTTCTCTGCTAGATTCTTAGATTCCCAGCCACCTGGTGGGGCTGACAGGGTTCCTTCTCCACGGGACAGTCGGCAGGGCTGAGGGCAGGGCCGGGGGGTCTGGGCAAGGCGTGGGTGTCTGCAGCCGGCACCCCAGGTCCGAGAGCACCAGGGTCAGGCACGGGGACAGGCAGCGCGAGGCTGGAGCCACCAGGGGCCCAGGGGAAGGACGCCTCGGGCAGCGGGGCCTGGGCCTCCCCACCTGGAGAGGGACTGCTGGGCTGGTGTCCCCAGGCGCCTGGAATCTCTGGGCTGGGAAGGGAGCAGATGAGAACAGGAATGTAGAACAAAGAAATCCATCAAGAGCCAGTGAGGGTGGCCAGGACGTGGGGGCTGGGGGCCGGAATTCGGGTGGGACCCTGGGCAGGAAGAGACAGGGCACTTTAGAGGCCAGGATGTGGGGGCCGGGGGCCGGAATTCGGGTGGGACCCTGGGCAGGAAGAGACAGGGCACTTTGAAGGAAAAATCCACCAGACTGGGCAGCTGTCAGACGTAGAGGCTGAAGGGTGAGTCAGGTGACTCGGGAGGTTTGAAGGTGAATTCAAGGGGAAATGATGGTGCTTCCGGAAGAAGTTCAACTTCAAGGCTGGTTCCTTTAGGGCTAACGAACTACCCAGACGGGACTCATTCCTTGTTTGCCTGTTTATAGCCTGCACCCTCCCCCGCTGGTGTGGACGCTCCCGAGGGTGCTGCCCGAGCTTCCTCCCACTGTGCGGGGGAGGGGCTCTGTGCTCAGGGATCCACTGCCAGACCCGAGCCGGCGGGGGAGAGCAGCCAGGCTTCTGCAAGCCTGGGGGTGGGCAGGGGCGCGGGGAGGGGAGACCCGCCACCCAGCCACCCCTCACTGCATCCCCTCCCCCCGAAGGCCAGCCTCCAGCCTCCAGCCTCCAGGCCCCTCCCTTCCAGCTCCCAGCTCTCAGCCTTTCCAGAGACTCGGGGGTCAGGCCACCCTGCGCCTGTCCGAGTGGTCAGGTCCCTTCCCCCCATCCAGCCCTTTCACCAGTTCTTGCTGACGTCCCCCACCCTGTTTCCTGCCCACCCATCCTCTTGGGTGCTCCACAGACGTTTAGGCCTGACAGAGACACCGCTGAACCAGTCACCTGCCGCCCCACGGTGACCACCGCCCCACCCAAGTAGGACCCTGTGGGCGTGGCCTCAGCCAGCCTGCTTCTCCTCGGTGGCCCCTGAGCCTGCCCCGCTCCTCGCAGCAGCTCTGCAGGGGCGGGCCCTCCCGGGTCTCACTGGTCCCAGGGGCATCCACACCAGTCAGGGGGGCCGCAGGCCTGACTGGGGTTCCCAGGAAGGGCTCCCATGTCTCCTGCGGTCCTGGGCCATGCAGTGAGCCCTTGGCCCCACACGCTGCGCATTAACTGACACCACCCTCCTCTAAGTGAACTGTGCCTCTTCCCAAAGCGTGAACCACTCGGTGTCCCTGTAGAACTTGATGCTGAACACAAGGTCTCTGCTAGACGACGTCAATTTTTTTAAAAACAGCTTTATGAGGTGTACTTGAGATATGCTGCGGCCTGGGCGTGTTTGAAGTGCAGTTTGATATGTTTTGGCCCAGGCGTGCACCTGTGAGCCCATCACCGCCAAGTAGCCGGGGAGAGACTTGTCACCTAAAGTGCCCTCCTGCCCTCCGCACCCTCCCTCCCAGTCTCGGCAGCCCCCCCCCCCCACTGATCTGCCTTCCGATGCCACAGATCAGCCTGCGTTTTGTAAAACTGTATAGAAATGACTAGCGTCTTCCCCTCAGCATGATTATTTTGTGTACAGAACACTTATCAAGAGAATTCTCCATAAACCTGAAAGAATTTAAATCATGCAAAGTGATCTCTGATCACAATGGAATTAAGTATTAGAACCCAAGAGCAGAAAGATATCTGGAAAACCTCCAAATACTTGGAAACTAACACACTTGTAAGTTACCCATGGCTCAAAGAAGGAATCAAAAGGGAAAGTAGAGTTACTCACTCTCATGACCACCTACAGGGCAGTTACTGTGCGCCAGGCCCCGCCCTGGCCATTTCCAAAACCTGAAGCAGTTCGTTTACGCCTCCTAACAACCCTAGGAGGAAGCCATTCCCATGCCCGTCTTACAGAGGCTGAGCTGGGGGTTGGGGAGGGTCCGTGCCCCCAGGTCGGCAGCGGCAGAGGTGGTACTTGGCTCCGGGGCACCTGGATCCAGAGTCTGTGCCTCGTGCCCCATCTTAATGGAGGGACGCCCATGGAGGAGGAACCGGTCAGCTATCCCTGATAGCAACATCACTCTGGGACAAGCTCAACAAAGAGTTAGAAGCTAACTCTGCAGGCCTCGGAGACGAGCTAGAAACGCCAAGCTGAGGAGGCAGGCGGAGGCTGGGTAGACAGGGAAGCGAGGTGGGGGGTGGACCAGGCGGGCTGGAGGGCTCCGAGATGGGGCCGGGCTCTGTGGCTCACGCTGGAAGGAGGCGCCCAAGTCCTGAGGGCCTGGAAGGCAGGCCAGGCGGGAGTGGGAAGGGGTCCCCAAGGAACCACGTACGCCGAAGGTCCACTAGGGTGTTAATTAAGCGAAAAGGCGAGAATGGTGTTCCAGGCCAGAGGAGCGGCAGGTGCACAGCCCTGTGGGCGGTCGGGTTGGTGGGCATGGCATCCCGGGCACCACAGGCTGTGGGTTCGGTCCCTGGGCAGGGCACATGCCTGGGTCGTGGGTTCGATCTTCTGTCAGGGCACACAGGGAGGCAACTAATTAATGTTTCTCTCTCTCTCTCTCTCTGTCCTCTTTAAAATCAGGAAACGCTTCCTCAGGTGAGAAAAAAAGGGAGAGAGGCAGGGGACACTGTGGGAACTGAGGCAGACGGGCAGGTGGGGCGCCCGGGCTTGCCCTCCTGCCTCCGGAGCCGCCCTTCTCTTGGGGGTGATGGGGTGTCAGCGAGGGCTTGGGGCACGTGTGGAGGGGCACGGGCGGGGCCAGATCTGTACTCTCAAAGCTCAGTCCGGCTCGGGGTGGAGACAGGCCCGAGCAGGTGCCCGGAGCAGTCAGGGGGCGTGGGAGGTCTTCCAGGTGAGCCGATGGGCGTGGGGACAGCTGTGAGGGACCCAGGGAAGTGGGCGGTGACGGGAGGGCAGAGCGGCCGGATTCCAGAGGGGAGCGGGGATCATGGATGGCAGGGCGCACCCGGTGCCCTGTGGGGATGCGTAGTGTTCTGGAAGACGTGGGACCGTCACCCAGCTGGAGAGCCCTGGAAGGCGGCCAGGCGGGGCAGGGCCTCGCCTGGCAGCCTCGGCATCCAGGTGTGGAGCTAGAGGAGGCCTGGCCTCGGCTTTTCCGTGACTCATCTGCGCACAGGTCCTGTTCCAGCAGCTCGGGCACAGGCCAGGGGGCGGGGGCCTCCCGCGGGTGGAGGGGAGGCCACAGTGAGCTGCCCGGAAGGGGAGGGGGGAGACCGGCAGAAGCCCCAAGGAGGGCAGGGCAGTTACCGACAGGTCAGAGGGCAGGACTGAAACTGTCCTTGGATTGAGTAACCGAGGCCGGCGGGTGGGGACGGCGGGAAGGTCTGGAAGGTGGGAGGGACAGTAAAATGGGGCTGCTGAGAGACACCGGTGCCAGGGGTGGCCTGGGAATGGCTCCTCTTGAACCTCCCGGGCCGCTGCAGAAGCGGCGCAGAGAGGAAGCAGCCACCAGGCCGCAAGAGCGGCAGGGCAGCTGGTGGCGCCAGCCCCCACCGCCGCGTGGTGACCTTTCACGGCCGACAAGGCGACAGGAAACCTGCAGTTTCGATTGCCCCTCCTTCCTCTTCCTCCCCCTCGTCCGCCCCCGAGCCCAGGCCGGTGGGAAAACCTGGGCTGAGCGCCTCCGATTCCGCTGGAGACGGAGACACGCTCTGCAACGTGCCGGGCAAACGCCTGACGACCCACCACATGGGCGCAGGGCCCCGTCCTGTTTTTCCTGTTTGAACGCGAGTGAGGACGCCCCGCGCCGGTGTCACACACTCCCAACGGGTCTCACGCCCCAGTTTGAGAATCCCGTCCCTGGAAAAGCTTAGTTACCCTGGAGACGAGCCAGGGGAGGGGTGTTCGGTCAAGTTTGTTTACATCATAAGGAGCTTCTAGATTGTTCCCGAAGGCCCGGAGCATGGGGAGGAGGGCCCGCAGTGGGAGGAGCTAGAGACAAAGGAGCCGAAGGTGGGGGGACGGTCCCTGAGAGAGTCTGGAAGGGTCTCGGGCGGGGCAGGGGCGCTCAGCCCCCACCCTGAGACACCCAGCTTCCCCCTCTGGCACCTCTCACCTGGCCTGGCTCAAAACACTGGGCCGATTCCCCTTAAGAAACTCGCTTTTGGCTCAAGTTAATCACCCTAGCCTGAATTAGATACTTTATACGGATCTCTGAAATGACATAAAATAAGTAAAGACGAGCTTCATCATGATGGGTGTAGCTGGGGGCGCACGCATTTGTTCACCAAAAGACGCATATTCCGCCTGGGGGGCCCTAAAGCGCGAAGGACGTGGTTTTAGAGAAACTAAAGGGTTGCCACAGGTCTGGAGAATTTGAGACAGCGCACTCGCCGCGGGGCACGTCCCCTGCGCATAGTGGGACCTGGTATAGACCTGCGACGGCAGGCGCCGGGGGGGGGGGGCGGGCGGGCTCCCGGCACCTCTCGGGACCCCGGGGACCCCCTTCTAGTGAAGGCAGAAACCGGGGATCGGTGGCCTCCCGGCGCCCAGGCCCCGGTCACCCCTCACGGGCTGGCCCCGCACAGGGGGAGCACGCAAGCACGTGTTGCCTGAATTCCTGGAACCTGAACCCACACTCACGCCGGAAGAGATGCGGTCCTAACCCCCAGCGCCGGGCCTGGACCCCACATGGCTGCCCCGAAACGTGGCCGGAGCCTCTACTCCCTGCCCGCCACCCCTGCCCACGGTCTCGAGGCCCTGCTCCTGGCAGCCGCCCCTGACGCTGGGCGCCCCGGCTCCGAGGCCAGAGCGGCGCCAGCAGAATCTGAGGGTCTGCCCTCCACTTAGTTCACCAGCAGCCCCACCATGGGGGCGCTCCCAGCGCTACAAGTTTACTCTGCGGATTTCGCCGGAGCGCGGGCCCTGCGCCCCCACGCCTGGCCCCGCAGGCCGGCGAGGGGATACCGGCGCGCGCGGCGCCGAGCCGGGGACGCAGGACCCTGGGGCTGGGGCAGGGCTGGGGCGGCGGCCGAAAGCGCGAGAGCGTCCCGAGACTTCCAGGCTGCGCAGGCTCGCTGGGGCGGCGGTTGGGGGAGGCGCGGGCGGCCGACAGCGCGCAGGCGCGGGCGCGCGGCCGCGGCGGCAGTTGGGGAGGGTTCTTCCGGAAGGTTCGGGAGCCTTCTGGAAAAGGCGCCGCGCGCGCAGGGCGGGCCCGCGTCTATATAAGGGAGGAGCGGGCGCTGCGCGCCAGTTGCCTCTGCGTCGCCCTGCTGCTGCGTGGTTGCGGAGCCTGTGCGGTCCTTTCGCCAAGGTGAGGGGGCGGTTGGGGGGGCTCCTCCCGGGAGGGACATGAGGTTTAGGGGGCTGGCGGGCACGTGCGGAGCAGTGGGGACCCTGGGACCGCGGGCGTGGGGCGACCGTGGTCCGTCCGGAGGCCTCGGGCCTGCTGCAGGCCCACCTCCCCCACCTTCGGGCCCGGCCGCGCGGCCGGGGAAGCGGCGGCGGGTGTGGGGGCGGGCACGCCGGCAGGGAGGCCGCTCCGGGGCCGGTCGCGGTGGAGCCGCCGGGCCGCAGTGAGGCGGCGCCCGCGGCCTGTCGGTGAGTCGTTCGGGCCGCCGTGGGGCGCGCTCCCGCCCGCCGCGCGGCCGCAGGAATGAGGTCATCGCTTTGTCGGCGGCCTTCGGCCGATCCGCGTGCAGCTTGAAGGGGGCTCTAGGGACCCGGGGGGACGCGCCGCGGGGCCTCAAGTGCTCGTGTCGCTGTAGATGCCGGAGGAAGCCCAGAGCCACGATCAGCCCATGGAGGAGGAGGAGGTGGAGACGTTCGCCTTCCAGGCGGAGATCGCGCAGCTTATGTCGCTGATCATCAACACCTTCTATTCGAACAAGGAGATCTTTCTGCGCGAGCTCATCTCGAACTCGTCCGATGTAAGTGCCCGTCAGGCCACGTCGGGTTCTGGTTTCACATCCCCTGACCCCCCCGGGCGGCCGGGCCTGACCGTGTGTGCGCTCTGTTAGGCCCTGGACAAGATCAGATATGAGAGCCTGACGGACCCCAGCAAGTTGGACTCCGGGAAGGAGCTGCACATCAACCTCATTCCCAACAAGCAGGAGCGCACGCTCACCATTGTGGACACTGGGATCGGGATGACCAAGGCCGACTTGATCAACAACCTGGGTACCATCGCCAAGTCTGGAACCAAGGCGTTCATGGAAGCTTTGCAGGCCGGCGCAGATATCTCCATGATCGGCCAGTTCGGTGTCGGGTTCTACTCGGCCTATCTGGTTGCTGAGAAAGTGACGGTGATCACGAAGCACAATGACGACGAGCAGTACGCCTGGGAGTCCTCCGCGGGGGGCTCGTTCACAGTGAGGACCGACACAGGTGCGCGCCCGGCGGGGCCCCCGCGGGGGGGGGGGGGCTCTGAGGTCCCCGGGCCTTGGGTCGCGAGCTGCTGGGGGGTGGTGGCGTTAACAGGCTGGCCTCGTGGCGGCTTATCTCTGGTGAGGCAGGTGACCACGTGGGACGAACGCTGGCCAGTAACACTGAATCTTGCTTCACAGACTTGCTCAGAAAGTGTTAGGTGTGGCATTTGTAGCTGAAGAGATGTTATTTTTTAAGGTTTTGGTTTTTTTGTTGGGGTTTTTTTTTTTTTTTTTTTGAGAGGGACAGGAGTGGGGAAGAGGGAAAGAAGCATGGTTGCCTCTTGCTTGACCCCAACTGGGGGCCTGGCCCGACCACCCAGGCACGTGTCCTGATTGGGACTTGAACCAGCGACCTTTCGGTTCACCATCCAGCACTTAATTGAATCCACTGAGCTGCAGCAGCCGGGGCAAGGTTGTACTTTTCTGACTTTGGCTTGGTCATTGAGATAAAAATTGGGTTTTTTCCTTCCTTTCAGGGGAGCCCATGGGTCGTGGGACAAAGGTCATCCTGCACCTGAAAGAGGACCAGACCGAGTACCTGGAGGAGCGGAGGATAAAGGAGATAGTGAAGAAACACTCTCAGTTCATTGGCTACCCCATTACACTCTTTGTACGTTTCTGTGTGACTTGTGTGTAGACAACTAAACGATCAAACTAAAATCCTTAGTTTTTAAAATCTGTTGATGATGGAAAGGTCCAGAATCCCTGCAGTTCTTGGGCTAGTCTGAGGTTCTTCCTCAGGGTCCTGGTGGCCCAGGGCTGTATTTACTTAAATACATCAGGTATCAGCGAGATGTTTCTCAGCTCATTTAGCCTTTGTTCTGAAGTCTTGATGGCCCTTTAATTTTTTTGTGTGATTTTGCCCTTTTGCAGGTGGAGAAGGAACGTGATAAAGAAGTCAGTGATGACGAGGCTGAAGAAAAGGAAGAGAAGGAAGAGGAGAAAGAAAAAGAAGAAAAGGAGTCTGGTGACAAACCTGAAATTGAAGATGTTGGCTCTGACGAAGAGGAAGAAGAAAAGAAGGACGGTGACAAGAAGAAGAAGAAGAAGATCAAGGAGAAGTACATTGATCGAGAGGAGCTGAACAAAACGAAGCCCATTTGGACCAGAAACCCTGACGACATTACGAATGAAGAATACGGGGAATTCTACAAGAGCCTGACCAACGACTGGGAGGACCACTTGGCAGTGAAGGTGAGTGAGTGGCCGCCGGGGCTGCTGGCCGGGCCCGCTCCCCGGAGCGCGCGGGCTGGGGGGCTGCGAGTGGCAACCCACTGACCCACTGAGTGACGCGACGTGTGTCTCGTTACAGCACTTCTCAGTTGAAGGGCAGTTGGAATTCAGAGCCCTTCTTTTTGTGCCAAGACGTGCTCCCTTTGACCTGTTTGAAAACAGAAAGAAAAAGAACAACATCAAGTTGTATGTTCGTAGAGTTTTCATCATGGATAACTGTGAGGAGCTGATCCCCGAGTATCTGAGTGAGTAGAGTTGGGTAGCACGATCTCCGTCACTGGTTAATTCACTGAGCACTTGAGATTGTTGAAATGTGTGGGGAGGGGTCGCTCCTCTTTGGTTTGGGGGATGTACATATTTGATTGCTTTTTGTTCTTAAGAGTGACTTTGGTCTGTATGGACTTTCAGACTTCATTAGAGGTGTGGTGGACTCCGAGGATCTTCCTCTAAATATTTCCCGGGAGATGTTGCAACAAAGCAAAATTTTGAAAGTTATCAGAAAGAATTTGGTCAAAAAATGCCTGGAACTCTTCACCGAGCTGGCAGAAGACAAGGAGAACTACAAAAAGTTTTATGAGCAGTTCTCTAAAAATATTAAGGTTGGTATAAACACATTTGAGCATTAGTAGCACTAAACTGGATTCTCAAATTTTAAATGTTCCTTCATGCAGAAAAAGTCTTTCTAAGGCCCGTGTTGTGTTACAGCTGGGAATACATGAAGACTCCCAAAACCGGAAGAAGCTCTCGGAGCTGCTGAGATACTACACGTCCGCGTCCGGCGACGAGATGGTGTCCCTGAAGGACTACTGCACGAGGATGAAGGAGAACCAGAAGCACATCTACTACATCACAGGTGACGCACGGCGAGCACTCGGGCCGCGTGGTTACGAGGGCGCTCGTGTGGGCGAGGGGGGCGATGTGAGCCGGCGTCTATGCTGGTGGGATCTGGCTGCCAGTAAGCGAAGCCCCTTCCTGTGAAAGGTCTGAAAGTCACTCTCCACCACCAGGCGAGACCAAGGACCAGGTGGCGAACTCGGCATTCGTGGAGCGCCTGCGGAAGCACGGCCTGGAGGTGATCTACATGATCGAGCCCATCGACGAGTACTGCGTGCAGCAGCTGAAGGAGTTCGAGGGGAAGACACTCGTGTCTGTCACCAAAGAGGGCTTGGAGCTTCCGGAAGATGAAGAGGAGAAGAAGAAACAGGAGGAGAAGAAGACCAAGTTCGAAAACCTCTGCAAAATCATGAAGGACATCTTGGAGAAAAAAGTAGAAAAGGTATGTGACCATACCGTTCTCTTCTGTACCTGCATTTTCTGGTTTGTGACGCTCAGAAGCTGTATGAGGTTTTTCCAAGTGTAATCCATACACGGTCTCTTTGTTGTGAGTTCTCTTAATTTCGTGATGGGAAGCTGTTAGCCTCCCCGCGTGGTGACGGGGTGGCTCTCCACGGCCCTTAGAGACCCGAGGAGTTGCAGGGCCAGCTACGGGGCAGTTTCAGGTGCCTGGGCTTGGGAGCACATAGTCTTTCTGGCTCCTCAGTGCTTGGGTTCCTCAGATGTTACTACTCAGTGCTTTGATTACACGCAGGTGGTCGTGTCGAACCGCCTGGTGACGTCCCCGTGCTGCATTGTCACGAGCACCTATGGCTGGACAGCAAACATGGAGAGAATCATGAAGGCCCAGGCCCTGCGGGACAACTCTACAATGGGCTATATGGCCGCGAAGAAGCACCTGGAGGTGAACCCGGACCACTCCATCATCGAGACCTTGCGGCAGAAGGCGGAGGCCGACAAGAACGACAAGTCCGTGAAGGACCTGGTCATCCTCCTGTACGAGACCGCGCTCCTGTCCTCTGGCTTCAGCCTGGAGGACCCCCAGACGCACGCCAACAGGATCTACAGGATGATCAAGCTCGGTCTCGGTGAGCCTCCTGTCAGAAAACAAAGCTTGGCGACTGCGGGGCTCCTGTCAGCTGCCTGAGCACCACCGCGGTGTCCCGTGGGGCCTGGGGGGTGGTCACGGGGCCAGTCGCATGGAGAGGGGGTGGGGGGGTTTCCTCATCGGTCTCGGCGGGAACGGGGGCGGGCGGGGCAGAGAGCTGGCCTGGAGAAATCTAACAGCCGGGCTTTTGCTTCCAAAAAGGCATCGACGAGGACGACCCGACGGCAGACGAGAGCAGCGCTGCCGTGACGGAGGAGATGCCGCCCCTGGAGGGGGAGGACGACACCTCGCGCATGGAGGAGGTGGACTAGGCTGCCCGCGCCGCCCTGCCCCGCGTCCCCCGGGGTGGTCGCTTCCCAAGGACTTTTATTTTTGTTAACATACAAAAAACCTGTACGGCATGGCAGTAACTACTTAAGGAAAGATAAGGTCTCTTTCCACCGTGTAAGATACTGTTAGGGTTCCGGCCCCGAGTGGAGCTAGTTCTTCAGTTTCATGTTGGCTTATTTTAACAGGATGAGGTTCTGTTCTAAGGTGTGTGAAGCCTAATGTTTGTTCACTTTGTGGTCCTTAATCTTTTGTTGTTGAAGTGTCCAGGTAAACAACTTTCCTACCACCTGCTTTGTAACCCTTCCATCCCCTGTAGTTACAACTGCATGCGCAGCCTCTAGGAGTCAGAGCTGAGCTGAACCAACCTGATGGCGACTCGCCACAGGCGTGGTTCCCAAGACGCGTGTTCAGAGCGGCGGGCGTGGGAGCCGGCCTGGGTGTGTGGTCAGGCCGTTCCTGCAGAGTAGCTCAAGAGTTTTGTGAATGGAAATGTAGTGCTCAAGTCACATTCTGCTTTAAAAGGTTGTGACAAATACAGACGAATTAAAAGAAAATTTAGTGAAGACTGTCTTCTGTGGGGCGGCCGCGGGGCTGATACAGGACGGGGTGGTTCGCGGATGGAGAAGCATTGGCTGTGTCGCCCCCTGCCTGGGAGATTTCCAGGGGGAAATGCTTCCCACCTGACCGCTGAAGCTGTACTGTGACCTGCCGTGGGGACACGGGTGGCGGGTGTGGGGGCAGAGTCCCTGAAAATGCGGAACACCTTGGCCTCCGGAAGGTCCCCGAGCTCTTCGAAGATGGGCTAGCCGCCTCCTCCCCAGGCACGTGGCTGGTTCAGTGCCGTTGCTGAGCCTCAGGCTGCGGGGGCTGTCGGGGGGCACTTGAGGTCCCCTTGGGGCCGGGAATGGTGGCAGCTACGTTCTGGTCTCCCAGTCTGGAAGTTGGACCTTGGGTTCCCTCCAGCATTTGGGTTGAGTCCAAGGCCACCTGGGAGAGGTGATGGTGACTGACGGCAGGGGGAGCGTGGGACTCCCCGTGGGAAGGTCAGCGCCTGGTGCTCAGTGGGGACTGGGCCCAGAGTCCTCCAGGCACCGTGCTTGGGAGTGACTGCAGGAGACAGGTCAGCGCTGGAGCCTGCGTGTCGCTCCAAAGCCCGCGATCTGCGGGCAGGCTGCCTGCTGCAGGAAGAGCAGGGACGGGCCTGAAGGCCGGAGGCGCGGGTGGGGGTCTGTGCCCTCAGGCGCCGTGAGAGCACTGAGGCCAGCATGCGCAGCGCTCCCCAGCAGGCCTGCCAGGCTGCCCTGAAGGGGGGTGAGTGCCCAGCCCAGGGGCGAGGCGGGCACCCCGCCAGGGCGTCCCCAAAGGGGGTCAGGAGCCCTCACCTGCCGCTGCCAGGCCAGGCCCGGTGCGCCGAGGTCCTGTGCGCTAATGAGGTCAACAGGCGCGGCCTGGGAAAGGGTTTATTCACAGGATACTCAGTCGTATGTAGACAACAGGTTAAGGAATCTGCAAACAACAGTCTGAGAACTGGCAGGAATCTCACAGGGCTCTAGGACAGAAGATCAGTGTACAAAAACCAATTGAATTTGGTACCAACAACCGTGTAATGCTTGGAGCTTCAAGTAGCGAAATCGATTTTACACAGAGCTTTGCAACACCTGGACACAGAACCAAGTCAGAGAGGTAACCGGAGATGCAGGCTGAGTTGGGAAGCCTCAACAGTGGTCAGGCGCGGATCCTCCTGAAAAGCATTACAGCGAGTGAAAGGACCAAACAAACAAAGCTGCAGTGCGATCTCATGTTCATAAAACGCTAGAGAGGGCAAAACTGCACCAGGACATGGATGAGCCAGTGGCCTGGGGCCCGCAGTCCGAGTGGGGTTCTCAGACCAGAGGGAACGTTTGGAAGTATCCAAAAAGTAGGTGATTTCGCAGGTGTATATATTTATTAAAACCCATAGAGCTTAAAGCAGCTGAATTTAATGGTGTGCTATACCTAAGGGGCAAATGAAAAGACGCAGGAGGCAGCCCCCTGGCATGCGAAAGTGACTTGGAGCAAGTCGCTGGGCCCCGGTGCCATTACCTCACCTGGCATTACCAAGGGTTCAAAACTGACAGCTATTGCTTCCAAAGACTCACCTACTCAGGTGGGACTTTCCCTCCATCCCGTGAGGTCACCTTAGTTTCTACTTCTACCACAGATACTGTCCTGGAGTGTAACATCCTGCAAGCCCCAGTCTAAGCCTCGCCTCCTCCAGGAAGTCTTCCTGGACTACTCCCACCCTCACCACCTCTTGCCCTCTGAACTTCCGGCTATCCCTACCAGGCACCTATACATCCAGCTTCCGTAGCACCCCCACTAAGCAGCAGCCTGGTATGGTGCGGGAGGGGCCCCACACACAAAACTGGCGTCATGGGGGGAAGGAGGGCAGAGGGAAACACGGGCGGCAGCTGCGGTGAAGGCCATGAGGAGCCCAGAGGAGGCGTGAGGACAGCCAGGAGGGGCAAGTTTTGGGGGAGCCCCTGGAAGGGGGCAACTGTTGCCGTGAAGCAGACCTCACTTCGGTCAGGAGGGGAGAGGGGAGCCTTCCTG
The DNA here is from genome assembly GCF_021234165.1 of Pteronotus mesoamericanus. Lineage (NCBI taxonomy): Eukaryota > Metazoa > Chordata > Mammalia > Chiroptera > Mormoopidae > Pteronotus > Pteronotus mesoamericanus. Next base: position 1,773,092 of record NW_026555082.1, on the reverse strand, counting down.
GGGTGCGGGCAGGGGCATCACCTGGCTGGGGGGCCTGGAGGCTCCGCGTTGGACGTTGGATGGGCAGAGCAACGACGAGAGAACCCGGGGGAAGGGAGCCGCAGGCCCGGGGAGGGACAGCGCGGCGGCCTCTGAAGCAGCGGGTCCTGGGTCTGCCCTGGGAAGCGTCCTTAAGTGTGAGGGATACTGAGCTGGTGTGGTGAGTCAGTGCCACCCTCGTGTTCAGGGCCCTCACTCCAGCTCCAGGCCCTTCGCATCATCTCAGACAGGAAGGAAGCGGCCCCCTGGCTGCCGTGGCTGGTGGCCGTCCGAGGGCGCAGGCTCCCGACTCGCCGGGGGTCTCCGGGCACCCTGGGCCAGCCCTGGGGTGGTGTCAGCTCGGCTCCGCCCCGAAGGCCGGCTGCGAGCAGCCTGGGCCTGGGGAATAGACAGGCCTGCTGGTCCCAGGCGCCTAGAAGGGCAGCACAGGCGTGCTCTCGGGGACTTGGTAAATAGCCTAAGCACGCCCACTTACTTAGAAACACTCTAACCTTCAGTCTCTAATTTCTTCTTTTATCTTTTTGTTTTGGAGGTTTCTGAACCCCCTCCGTCTCCAGTAGGCCTCCTGAGGCCGGGGTGTCTGGGGACACAGCTCGGCCCCCGGCCCCCCCCCGCCGCCTCCCCGCACCAGGGCTGCCCCTCCAGGGATGGTCTTTTTGCTTTTAATTGTGGTGGGATGTACGAGACGATCGAACTCGGAGTGTACAGTTCAGCAGCGTTCACTATGAACAGATGCCGTCAGCAGCGTCTGTTTCCAGAACTACTCTGCGCCCCAGAAGCCCGCCCATGAGGCAGCACCTCGCCTGCGTGGCCTTCTCGCCCTGGGACCGCGCCAAGCCCTCCCCTGGCTGGGCCCTTGGTACCCTCTTCCTTTCTCTGCGGGCATCTCTCACAATTGATCCGCGATGGCTGAGTCTGCAGTCAGTCCTCCTGCCTCCCTGCCGCCCGTCCCCCAGAAGGCGTGTGGCATTTGCCACCCCCAGCCCCGCGTGCCTGGTACATATTTGTGGAGTGGAACAAATTAACAGGTACACGCAACTGTTATTTCCCCTGTGGGGATGGCAATTGGTTTAAATAATTGTGCATAACTCAGGGAGCTTTGGCTCCCTTTTGCTCCAGCCTCTGAAAGTGCGATGACAGATGCCTCCTCTGCAGGAAAGAGCAGAATTCACCTCGCCTGGGGCGGGAGGGGGGGTGCACATTCCGGGAGCAGGGCCCTCAGGCAGTCGCAGGTGTCAACAGCACCATGAACGCCTGAATGGAGATTTCATGATGGCGCGTGGAGCCCCTGAGCTGGACAGGCCGTCGCTCCGCCTGGATCATGCACCGTCTTCTCACGAAAGCGCTCCAGGGCCCCAACGCTCGACCACAGAGTGTCCAGAGCGGGAAGTGGGGTCCAAAACAGGCACTGTGGATTTTTAAATTCCAGATTAAAAAAAACAAAACAACCCAAAACCCTAACAAATCAGAATGAAAAAGAATTGATAGATCAGCTTCCTGCGTGCTAAGTGGCTGAACGGACAGAATCAGGGCCCCGAAACACCCCCATGCACCCCAGCTTTCTGGGGCACCGCCCGGCTTTCACGGCCTCGCTTCACCCGCTCCCGGCACGTCCGTGCGGCTCAGACACACTCCAGGTGCTTGGCAGCACAATCACATGCCCAGGTCCGAATAAGACAGGATGTTCATTCTCGCCAGTCCCACGCAGCGCAGCGCTGGAGGTTGGAGCCGGGGCCGCTCGTCAAGGAAAAGGAAGAGGAGGCTTCTGGCTGGACAGGAAGGACTAAGAATTCTCTCTTTGTGGGTGGCACGGTCTTGGTTAGAGAAAATTGTGGCTCTCTCCAGAGCATGGCCACGCCTTTCTTCCCTCTCGGGTGTTTCGCTCCTAAACTCTGGGGGTCCTCAACAGACTTGCAACCAGGGGAGCCACGGGCAGCGGCGGCGTGTCCCGGGCTGACCCCTGATCCTGTCTCCGAGGCCCCCTTTGCTCTGCCTTCCTGGAGAGCTGAGAGCAGCGCCGCCTGGGCTCCCTTCCTTCCTGTACTGTCTCGAGGGAGCCAGCGCACCCGCCTAGGCTCTGCCCTGTGGCTTCTTCTGCCCTAAGCCCTTCCTTTTGTCTCACTGCCCCAGCTTTAATAAACATACTCTCAAAATAAAAAAATTAAAAAATAAAGAAAATTGTAAGGAATACACCCCCCCCATTAGAATAATTTCAGCAAGGTTGCAGGATACAAGATCAATATTCAAAAGTCAGTTGTATTTCTATACACTGACAATGAATAATCCAAAAATAAAATTAAGAAAACAATTTTTTTATAATGCAGTTTATTGATTTTTAGAGAGAGAGAGAGAGAGAGGTGTGAAGGGAGAGAGGGAGAAAGACAAAGATGTTTTGTTGTTTCACTTATTTATGCATTTACTGGTTGATGCTTGTATGTGCCCGGACTGGGGATCGAACACACAACCTTGGTGCACTGACATGACGCACTAACCTGCTGAGCTACTCTGCCAGGGCAAAAGCAATTCTATTTTTACAATGGCTTCAAACATACTTAAAAATAGCCCTGGCCGGGTGGCTCAGTTGGTTGGAGTGCTGTCTTGTACGCCAAAATGTTGCGGTTTGATCCCCAGTCTGGGCACACACCAAGGGTGTGGGCTCGATCCCTGGTAAGGCACACGTGAGAGGCAACTGATCGATGTCTCTCTCTCACATCTCCCTCTTCTTCTCTCTTGAATCCATAAACATATCCTTGGGTGAGGAACAAAAAAAAAATCCTTAGAAATAAATTTAACAAAAGAAGTGTGTCACTCACATTCTAAAAACAGCAAAACTTGGTTAAAACAAAGGAGACCTATTAAAGGAAAAGACATCCCTGGCTCCTGGACTGGAAGATTTAATACCGTTCAGACAGCAATGCTCCCCTGGTGATCTGCAGATTCAGCACAATCCTTATCAAGATTCCCACTGGCATTTTTTCCCAGAAATTGACAAGCCGATTCTAAAATTCACCTGGAAACGCTAGGGACCCAGGCGAGCCAAACAGTCTTGAACAGGGACAGAGGAGGAGGATCGACGCTTCCTGACTTCAAAAAATTGCTTTAAAAACAGTAATAAATAAGTGGCTGAACAGCTGACAGTCTCCGGGGCAGCTTTAATTCCCCGGCCCAACATTCATTCGATATACAATCGTTGAGCATTTCGGGGGACGGCGCGGGGTGGGGGTGAGGGCCTGGGACTAAAAGGCCCTGCGCTCAGGGGGCAGGATGGGAGCCACGGGGAAACCCGAGGGCAGCTTTGGAGAGGCTGATGGGGGCTTCTGGCGGGCGGGCGCGCGCGCACGGGGGGACCCAACCGGAACATCGGCGGTCCAGGAGGGCTTCCCGAAGGAGGTTGCACACTAGGGCAGGGTGAGGGGCCTCCCCGGCCCCGGGCAGAGCCGCGGGTGGTGGTACCGAGGGGTTTTGGCGGCCGAATCCGAAGAGGCGGGCAGGGCGGCCGCATTGGGTCAGGGTCAGGGTCAGTTCCCGGGGGGAGCACGGGCCTCGTGAAAGGGCTTGGACGCCCCAGGTCCCCGGGGAGCCAACATGAGGCCCTGGAAGAGGCCTCCCCGCCGTGCGTGGAACACGGCGGGCGGCCCGGCGGGAGCAAGGACCCGCAGCTTTGCGGAGGAGCCGCGTGCCGCGTTGCCACGGAGACGCCTGTGCCGTCAATCACGCCGCGGCCCGCAGGACCTTCCCTCCGGGCTCGGGACGATGACGTGACGCAGGACGGACGCGCCAATCAGAAGGTGAGCGCAGTGCGTCGGACCCGCGCACCCGCCGCGCACCCGCCGCGCATTCCGACGCCGTGACCCCAGCGGATTCCGGCAGCCGTGGCTGAGCGACGACACCCCCACTCGGAGTCGCCCTCACGCCCCCGTTCCTTGCCACCCCGGGAGGTCGGGTGGGGGCCGGGACACTGCGGCCCCGCCCCAGCCTCCGGCAGTTGGGCGCTGCCGATCAGGCCAGGTGCGCCGCCACCTGTTGCGCCCTTCCCGGAGCGGCTGTCCCCGCAGGGGGCGCTCGAGAAAGCCGCGTGGGCGGGGCTAGGAGAGGGGGTGTCTCCTCCCGAGCATTTAGCCCTGAGGCCGTATAGCCCAGTTCCTGCGCGGTCACTGCCCCACAGGGGTGAGGACGTGGCCACTTAAGAGGGTGCGGGATGTCCCCGCACTTCGAGAGTGAAGACAACACCCCCTCCCCCCGCACTCCTACCTTGTGAGGGCCTCCAGGCCATGCAGAGTGAAGATGGTGCCCCGCCCTCTGGTGCTGGGGTCCTTGCTTGGGAGACCCGGGTGCGGGGAGAGGGGTGGGGAATGGGGGGGGTTCGTCTGCTTCCCCAGGTAGGAGGAGTGAGGGGTTGAGAAAGGGCACCGCCAGGGCGACAGCGGGAGGACGCCCGGGGACTGTCCCGGCTCCGCCCTCTGCCGGCCGCCAGCCTGGGCGGTGCGGGCCCCCCGCTCCCGCAGGAGAATTCTGGGGCGCCTGGGGTTAGCCTGCGGGTGGTTGGGATCTGCCGGTAAAGCTGCACAGTGTTTCTCCAAAACGCTGAACCCGTGGCTTCCTCCTCAGGGAGTCCAGCCTTTTGGCGTCTCCGGGCCGCACGCTGAATACATTCGGACACAGAATCACACACACAAAAAATCGTATTTTAAGTGAATTTATGATTGTTGCGCCGCCTTCACAGCCACCATGTGGTTGGTGCAGCCGCGGTTCGACGCCCCCACGCGTCTGGACTGAAGCGGAGCGATGAAAACGCGGGGCGGCGCCACCCCGGCACCGTGCTCGGCTGCTCTGTGGGTCCCTGCAGCCTGGCCGGGGTCCTCTTCTTCTGGGGGCAGAGCTTTGTGACCCAGTGGACGGGGCCACGGCCCAGGCGCCCAGGCAGGGACACGCGAAAGGGGAGGGGCGCGCACCCGGGCTGGCCTTTCCCTTTAAAGCTCCGTCCGCCTTGCTATGAACAGGAGCTGCAAGTTCTGTCCTTTTTTCCAGGGGGCATAGGGAAAAAAATCCACTGCCATTCCTTTTTCATTAGTTATATTTCCGGCAAATTGTACAGAAAAAGTGGTCAAAATAACACAAAGTATGGTATGAAGGTGCTCGTCTTAGAAACTCACGCGGCGCGGGCGAGGGGGTGTGGGAGGAGGAAGGAGAGAGGTGCTTCGCGCCCCAGCGCACAGGCCTCAAGGTCTCCCCGGACGACCGACCTCAGCCTGGGGAGAGGAGGCGCTTACCGAGCGGCCTCCTGCGGCTGGGACGAGGCCGCGCCAGCCTCCTGTCCTCCCCTTGACCGTGGACGGCTGCACGTGAATACCTGCCCCCCACCCCCGCCGTCCCCTGGCCCGGGGCTGGGCCGCGGGGCTGAGGAAGCTGCTCCCGTCCGGAGGGTCCTGTTAGAAATGTACACGGACACTCCGGAAAACAGGCGCCTCCCACGCCGGTTTCTCCTTTCGCCCGGGCCCGGAGCGGAGCTTTGCTAGGCCGTCCTTCTCCGACGACCGTGTGCGTCTGACTCCTCCGTCCGTCCTGCAGGCCTGCGGCTCCGCCGGCGACTGCTTCGCGCGCCGGCACTCTGGACTCGGCCTGCACCCACCCCTCGCCGCCTCTGCTCCGGGGCCCACAGGGGAGGCCCCCTGGGGAGCGGGCCTGTCCCCCCAGGACCACTCTGCGCGTGGCCCCCATGCCGCGCCAGTCCCTGCCCTGGACACAGAGGCCGCCCCAGTCCCTGCCGTTTCGGACCCTTGCGGGGAAGTCCTGACCCATCATTTCTCCTCTTCTCGCCTGGTCAGCAGGCGTTTAATTATTTTTAAAAATCGTTTTGCTATTATCCAGAGTTTTTCTAATGTGTTATTTAAACATTCTGTTTACAAAGTGAAGTTTTAAAAGCTTCATAAGAAATCTGTGCCGAAGTTTCACCTTTTAACACATGTCAAATGCACATGCCTGTCTTTCATTTCTGTTTTTCTGTTTTGCTTTTGGGCTTTTCACCCCTTTGCCTCACAATCACAGCTGTGTGAAGCTGGGAGTCGGGCCGGGCGGGGGCGGGGCGGGGGCGGGGCCAGCGCCGGGGCGGGCGGGGTCCCAACCGAGGACTGGCCAGAGGCTGGTCTGCTGCTCCCTAACTTTTCCATTTTAAAGCTTCAGGTGACCAGGTCATGGCCTCTTGACAGCTGTGAGGTCAGTCTATCTATGAAAACGACTTTTTCTCAGCTTGGGGAGGGGCCTGGGCTGGTTTCTGTTTTTTGCTATCTAAAGCTCAGATACAGCGTCGGATGGAGATACCTTTAAAAACTGGACCTTCACCTCCACCCCAAACTTTTTTCCCTTTTTCTCTGTGTTTCCTACCAGTCAGAGTATTTCTCCCCATGTATTAGAAATAGTGTCACTTTCAATGATTGAAATTCTGGTGACCAAAACTGAAGTCAGGGTGACTTTGGGTCCAGCCTGGCCTTTGCCCGTCCTTGGGGCGTACGTGTTGGCCTCCAGCCGGCGCCCAGGCCGGTGGGTCTCCCATTCCTCACGGAGCAAACGCCGCCGCGGTCTGTTCTTGCTCTTTGGCAGTTCCAAGAAAAGAACAAATTCCTTAAGAGCCTGTCATTTTTGTCAGAGGTCCCGCCCTTGTCCTTGACAGGGCACGTCGCTTTCCTGAGGCTGCTCTAACAAGTGACCGCGAGCTGGGTGTCTTCAGACATCGGAGGTTTGTTCTCTCCACCTGGCGGCCGGGGCGCTGACCTGCAGGAGGTGGGCGGCTCCCCGCAGAGGCTGCGAGGGCAGCCTGTCCAGGCCCCTCTCCTGGTGGAAGAACCTGCTAGAGACCCCAGAGGAGGCTGGAGCCCAGGCTTCAGAGCTGGGAGGTGAAAACGGGTCACCAGCCTTGGCCAGTGTGGCTCCGTTGGTGGTCGTTCTGCAAAGTGAAGGGTCGCCGGTTTGATTCCCGGTCAGGGCGCAGGCCTGGGTTGCGGGTGCATCCCGAGCTGGGGGTGTGCAAGAGGCAGCCGATATTTCTCTTCACACACCGATGTTTCTCTCCCTCTCTTCCATCCTTCCCCCTCTCTGAAAATATAATAAATACAATCTTTAAAAAACCCGCAGACGAACCAACCTGGGGCCCTGGCTGGCGGGGCTCAGGGGACGGAGCGCCGGCCTGCGAACCAAAGGGCTGCCGTTCGATTCCCAGTCGGGGCGCAGGCCGGGGCTGCGGGCCAGGGCCCCAGTGGGGGGCGCGCGAGAGGCCACCGCACGTGGATGTTTCTCTCCCCCCCTTTCTCCCTCCCTTTCCCTCTCTAAAAATAAGTAAAATCTTTTTAAAAACCCCCCAAAACTGGGGTCACCAGAGGCAGCGGGTGGAGCCTTGAGGCCAGATGACAAGTGGCTGTGGAGCGTGTTCACAGGGGCGAGGGGTGTGTGCTCACGTGTGCGCCGGACAGCTGCTGGGGGGGCCGCGGGCGCTTGGGTTGGAGCTTCATGCTAGAGGTCTGCCAGAACCGAGGGGTTTGGTGGCTCTTGCGCAGACAGGACGACGTCTAAGCTCCTCATTACGACCGTTTCAAACAGCGAAGAGAATCGTGTGACGCTCTCCCAGCTCCCAGGACCCGCAGGGCATGGCCGCCCCTCCCTGGCCCGTGGCTCCCCCATCGGCTCACCTGGCACTTCAGCTGCTGGGCTGCGGCCACCGCTGAGCCGCCCCCGCGCTGGGGGCCGGCGGGGGCGGGGTGGTGCGGGAAGGGCAGGGGCCGGGGGCCAGGACTCCAGGAGGAGCAGGAAGGGCAGGGTGGCTGTGAGGACGCCGGAGGAGGCACCGGTCAGGGCAGATGGGATTCTGGGAGCAGAGCCAGCTTCCAGCGCGTTCCGACCTCGGCCCGAAGAAGTGCTGCGGGTGGTGTGACGGCAGCTTCAGGAACGGCCTTGACCACGGAGAGCCCTCCGGCCAGTCTGCGCACCGGGGGCGCTTTTCTCTAATTTTCGAGGAAGGAGGGACTGAGGGAGGAGGAGGGCGAGGCCTGGGCATTTGAGTTTGTCTTGCTGCTCTGCCCGAGGACCTGCTGGGCGGGGAGGCTGGGGCCGGTGGCGCGCGTGTCGGGGGGGCTCTGGGCAAACCCTTAGCCTCAGTGCCTCCAGGTGTGAGCCGGCGACACCCTCGTGCAGCCTGCAGGTTTCCGTCCGTTGACTGAACAACCATCGCAGTCAAAAGTGGCACGAGACCCTCCCCGCGCCCTCTGTGCAACGCCCCCCGCCTCCCCGGCGGCCGGCAAGGCTGCTGGTTTGTCACGAGGTCCTGGCCGAGGCTCGGGGAGCCCCCGCGGGCAGGTGTGGGACGGCTCGTGCCCTTCGGCCTGGCCCCACCTGCGGACGCTTCCCAGAGCCGAGTCCCGCCTCCAGGCGCAGCCGCTTCATCCACGGCCGCGAGGGAGCCTGTGCGGGGCATCGCCGCCGCCGGCGCACAGTGGGGGCTGGGGCTGCGTACACTTTACTGCATATGGTTAAATAGTTTATTTTTTATTGACTGATTTGAGAGAGAGAGAAACCTCGACTTTGTTGTTCTCCTTATCGATGCGATCCTTGGTTGCTTCTTGTGTGTGTCCTGACTGGGGATCCAACCCCCTCGCTTGGCGCATCGGGACAACGCTCCAGCCGCCCGAGCCACCTGGCCCGGACTGAATGGTTTGGTTTAACCAGGTGCATGAAGTGCCTTTGGACGAGACAGGCTGTAAGGCGTCCTTTAACCCGGCGCCACCCCTCTGGTCTAGACCCGGGGCGCGGGAGGGTGGGCGCCGCCTTGGCTCAAACCTGGTGGGGGCGGCGGGGGAGGGGCTGCTTCCTCTGCTGGTTGTACTCTCGCGTTTTGGGACTGTTGTCTAAACTCAGCCGCGGAGAGCACCAAGCCCTCCCGGGGTGTGTTCCTTTGGAGGCCACAACGAAGCCGCTTTGGGCTCATTGAAGGGACGTAGGAACCAACAGAGCCAGTCTGTTCCGGCCGTGGCGGAAGGAAATTGAAACGCTGTGTTGGGCTGTAGCCCCAGTGCAGGCGGGCAGACGGTGGCGCCAGAGCCTGGGGGCCCTTCTCGCCCCTGCGTCTGCACGTGGGCCGTGCAGCGAGGTGTCCCCAGAGGACAGCACAGGGAGGGGCAGGTGGCGGGCCCTTGCTGCCCCGAGACCACAGGGCCCTGCACCTCTGTGGCCGTCCCGCCGACCCCCAGAGCCCGTCTGCCATAAGAATCAGGCAGATCAGATCAAGGGACAATCTTGCAAAGTCCCGTCAGAACGGTCAAGGCCGTCAAAAACCAGCCAGGTCTGAGCAGCGGTCACAGCCAGGAGCAGCCTCAGGAGCCGCGGGGAAGCAGGGACTGCGTGCAGTGTGGTGTCCTCGGGGGGATCCGGGGACAGAAAAGGGACTGAGGGGAAAGCTGAAGAAATCTGTATGAACTACAGGCTTCTGTTAATACTGAAAGGAAAGGACACTGTGTGTCGCTGGGAACCTTTCTAGCTTTAAAATGCCAGGGCCTCCTGTGCACAGAGAGGGCGCTCCGTCCAGCTGGTAGACGTTTGCGACCCTCTGCACGTTTGCCTCCCAAGCCTGAGAACGGGGTTCCGTGAGCCCCCCTGGGGAAGCCTGAGCTCCTGTTGCAGGCGGTGCGTGTTGTGACAGGCACTTTCCCACAGGGTCCAGCGGAGCCCCCCCGGATTCGTGGACACCGAGGGACATGAAGCTCTGCAGAGGTTGGTAGTCGCGTGTTCTCTTAGCTTGGCTTTGTTCTAATTTAATGTTTATTGACTTTGGAGAAGAAGAGAGAAACGTCAATCTGTTCTCCCACTTCCTCATGCGTTCATCGGCTGAGTCTGGTGTGTGCCCTGACTGGGGATCGAACCCGCAACCTTGGCACCGCAGGACGACGCTGCAACCAACTGGGCTACCCGGTCAGGGCTGGCTTGTTTTCAGAGTGGATGCTCTCTCTGCTCTTTGGATGTATAGTTTTGTTTGTCTTTTAATTGTTTTTTAACAACTTCTAACTTTTTAGGAAAAGCTCTCAGTTTATGTTCCCTTGGGCAAGTCTGTCCCCAGCGGGGCTTAAATCTCTTCACCTGCTAAAAACCAAAACAAAGCAGGGAGGCCATCTGAACTGGATGGTGGCCCCTCCGCACGCTCACGTTCTAGAACTTTCCGTGGGAAGGAACGTGGGACATTTCCAGGGGAATGGCTTTCCCCAAGTGGAAATATTAATTGCGGGCTATCCGCCCACGCCACCAGTTGCTGCGGGTTTTCTTGTAACTAAGACGACTTCGGAAGGTCCCTAGCTCCGTCTTACAGGTGTGCAACACAGTCCTGTCCCCCTGGGCCAGCAGCTCTGACCTTTGACAAATGTCCCATTGTGGAGCTGCCACCAAGAGTCAAGATGGGATGGGACAGTTTCATGCTTCCAGAAAGGTCCCTCCTCTTTTGTGGTCGACCCTCCACCCCACCCTCTGTGACCCCGACCTGTGCTTTGTCCCCACAGCCTGGGTGTTTTTTAGTGAAGTGACAACTGCGTCCCGGGCCCTGAGCCATGGCTAGTGTGCGGCGCGGGCGGCCCTGCTGCATCCGGGCCGCGTTCGGCACCACCAGCACCAGGGCCGGCTTCCAGAGGCGGCGGCGAACCGCGCTCCATCGCCTCAAGGTGCTCCCTGCTCACGGCCCTGCCCCTCGGGGTGGAGATGGGGCTGGGGTGTATGTGGGGGGGCGGGGGGAGGCGGGGAACAGACCCTGTGTGCCTGAGACCAGGAACCCAGCCCTGGCCGGACCCTCCTTGGGAACAGGTGTCAGTGGTTCTTGGTATCATCCTCACAGCTGTTTTAAGGGTGGTCAGGTCCCACCCTGCGCTGGGTGTCCGCCTTTTGATTAAGAAAACAGGGAAGCCTTGCTTTCCCCGCAGCCTGGGTTTGTGGGGCGGGGCGGCGGGCCAGGGAGGTGTCCTGGAATGTCGGGGACGCCTCAGCCTCTGTGCCACAAGGGCGGGCCAAGACGTAGGACCTAGTTCCTCCACGACCCTCTGGCTCTGGGTCTGGAACAAGTGCCAGGCTGCCGTGTGGGGTCCCTGGGTCATTTCTGCCATGTCCCAATGACGCGCTGGGGACACAAGCTGCCGCCGCCGCCTCCTGGCTGCTTTCCCCTGCGCAGTAGCTTGGCCACGCGTTTTCATCCCTCAACCGAACCTCTGTGGGGTCTCCTACTCGGTCTCTAAGAAGCGTGTTCTTGCCACTCCCTCGCCTGCCAGGCCACTGTTCTCCAAGGGCCCCGGGTGGCAGGGACTGCTGCGTGGGCAGCGGGCGCCCTGGCTCTGCCCCTGAACATCGAGCCAGTGCCTGCTTCCCTGGAGAGGGGGGGCTCTTCCAGCCTTTTCTCCCTGCAGGCCAATCCCAAGAGGAGCCCTGTGGACTTGGTTGAAGGCATCTGGAGGGAGGTGAGTGAGAGAATGACCCAGCGGCCACTCTTGGGTAGGGAACGGCCAGAGCTGTCCCCAAATCCGAGTCCTGGGGGCCCGCCCGCCTGCTCAGGGCACTTTGCCTGCCAGTTTCTAGATCCTCACGCCGGGTTGGAGGACGCCCCTGCTCTGGTGGCCCACGGCCTCCAGGACGGGTCTCCGGGCGAGCCCGCCTGCCTCCGGCCTGTGCACACGCGGAAGCCCAGAGGCCCAGCAGCCCGCCCGGAAGACCGACCCTGGTGGGACGTGCCCGGCCTCCTCGTGAGAGCTGCCGGCGGGGCCCCCGCGTCCCCGAGGACCAACGATGTGGACATGCGGCCCGTGGAAGCCGGCAGCGCAGGGGCCGCCTCTCCGGGTGGCTCCGGAGTGATGGAGCAGGACCGGGCGCCCCTCCTCCCTGCCGTGGGCGCCCCAGGGCCCGGCGCGCAGGGCAGAGCCCGAGTGTCACGGCCGCCACCCAGGCTCGGGAGCGAGAGGGACAAGGGGCCCAGGCTAGCCCTGTCCAAGAGGAAACTGGAGCTCTTCCTGGCAGAGCCTGAGAAGAGGAAGAGAAGGAAGCAGCACGTGGCCTAGATCCAGGTGAGCGGGTAGCTGAGGGGGTGCGACCGTGGGAGGGACCGGCCACCCTGCTCCTGTCCCGCGGCTGCCAGCACGGTCCCAGGGTGGTGATGGGACCCAAACACAATGTGGCATGGCTTCCGGGCCCCCCGTTCCACCGTGGGTTTTGCCCCCACAGGCCCCACACCACGAGCGCCGTGCACAGCCCCCAGACCACCCTGGGGCCAATAAAAGGGAGTCTCCTGAGGACAGGAGCCACTTGTTGCTGCTGGGGGCGGGGGCGCGGGGGCCTGGGAGCCGGCACCTCCCCTCCACGGGGCGCGGGGGCACGTGTGGCGCAGCTGGCCCCTCTGCACCGTGCCCCTGTCCCCTGGTCCCCTCTGCCAGCTCTGCCGGTGAGGACAGGTAGGACTGTAGCCACTGCCCAGCCTCGCCCTGTGACTGGGGGGCGAGTGGTGGTCCCAGCAGCGGGGGTCCTCCCTCGGACCCCATGGACAGAGTTGGGGGGCCTGGGTGTGGCGCCTCAGGGGTCACACGGGGAGGCAAGGGGGTGCCCTGGGGCTCCCTGCTGGGGCCATGTGGCAGCCCTGGGTGGGGGAGCTGCGCCCGGCCTCCCGGCTGCAGCGAGTCCTCGCCCTGCAGGGCGCAGCTCCCTGCTCCCTCCCAGCTGGGCCTCCGCGGCCCTCGCCCGGTGCCACGCCAGCCCGTGCTCCGCGGGGACCCTCACCCGTGGACGGGGCTGAGGGGCCCCCGCCACACAGGCGCTAAGGCTCCTTGTTTACTGGGTCAGAGAAACAGCGAGAACGGCCCCAGTTTCCAGGGGTGCACGGCTGTGGGCCGCAGCCGGGCCGCCCCGTGAACAGGAAGAGCCCTCAGACCCGCGGCCGCCTCTCCCTGCCGCCCACTGGGTCTGCGGGACGAGGCGCCGGGCACAGACGGGGTGGTGGCAGAGCTGGCAAAGGACACAGCCCAGCGGGGCTCCAGCAGCAGGGGCCGCACAGCTGCGTGCCGGTCGCAGCCCGGACAGGCGGCGCGTCCTTCGGCTGTGGTGTCCCCGAGGGGCTCCTGGGCTGGCCGTTGAGCCGCCACCAAGCTCACCGCCAGCCCGACGGCCCAGGCTCCGGCGCCGACACGGAAGAGGCAGGAGTGGGTCATGCTTAGTGTTTTATTTCATAAAACAAGACACGTTATCGACCCTCCAAACATGTGCTGGGTCCTTCCACGTCCCACCAGTCCCAACCGTCCGGCCTCACATTCCGCCAGCCCCCAACCGATGACTTGGCTTCGGCGAGTCCATACCTTCCCGAGGCTGTAAGACTGAATAAACGTCAACTTCGCCTCCTCCCGTGCAGAAGGGGAGCCACAGCGTGCGGTCTCACTCTGTGCACAGGACTGCGACGCCGCGCTCATAGAAGCTGCGAGGGTCCTCCTTGGTGGCAATTTCAAAGTCCACTGTAAAGATGAGGTCTGCCCGGGTGAAGTTCAGGTAGACGGGTAAGGTCACCTGCGAGGGAGGGCGGAGGGAGGCCTTAGTGCTGGTCAAAGGAAGGGTGGGAGGGACGGCTGACGGCGGCCGTGGTGCATGGGGCTTTCTCCTGGGACGCAGGCGACCAGGTACAGGGACGAGGTCCCTTTGCCCCAGCTGTGGACACGGCCCGTGGCGTCCCTCGGCCCCGGGGGCAGGGAGGCGCCACCTACCACGTTAGCCCTCCTCTCCGCGTTGGTCTGCTTGACCCAGCGCAGCTGTGTGAGCGGCAGGGCTGTGGAGATGGCCTGGGAGAGCGAGAGCTTGTTGTTGCTGCACGTGGCCCCCTGCAGCTTCAGGCCTGTGGGAGGGAGGGGCTGCGGTGAGGGCCCGTCGCCTGACCCCGCAGACACGTCTGTGTGGGCGCCACCCGGGGGGGCCAAGCTCTGGGGAGGCCGCCGCGTCGGCGGGCCCCGCCGGCGTCTGCGCTCACCCGTGACCCCGAAGCTGCAGGCGTCCAGGGCGGCGGGCTGCAGGGCCGAGACGCTGACCTGCAGGCAGAGCTCCTCCAGGGACCAGCTGTTGGCCTGGGCCACGTACTGCCGGGTGGCGGTGATGTAGGCCTCGGGCACGAACAGGCCGCCCAGGCACACGTGGATGTTCTGCGGGGGGACACGGGTGGTGAGGAGCGGCCCCGGCTCCCCGGTCATCGCCCCCCCGCCGCCGGCTGCTAGGGGCGCGGCCCCACCTTCAGCTCCTTGGCTCCGCCCGACGCAGCCGCCTGTGAGATGTTCTGCAGCTGTTTGATCCTCTCGCTGAAGTCAGACACCCACTGGATGACGGTCATGCCCGCGGGCACCGTGTAGTGGGACCAGCTCCGCGGCAAGATCCCTGCAGGCAAGGAGACGCCCGGGCGGCGTCAGTCCCCACAACGCCCGGCGCAGGTGGGGGCCGTCGGCTGGCACTCAGCCGTGGCCTGCCTGCACCCAGATGCGCACACTCCGCCCCGGCCGCCCTGGGGACAGCACGGCGATGGCCTCCTGTCACGCAGCTCAGCTGCAGCAACTCTGTATCCTCTGTGTCACTGTGCTCTGGGCGCTCGGCGTTGATGGGAGACACCTGAGGCAACCCTGTGTCTTCGGACTCAAGTCCCCGCCTTCCTCTGTCCTGCCCCCACCCCTAAATACTGTGCAAGTTGCATAAAGGTTTTAGCGGATGTTCACTGAACCCGCACGAAAGGAAAACATTCCTCAGGCGCTTCGGAGGCGGCCCCACCCGGCCCCAGCAGGGGAGCAGAGGGCGGGCGCGGAGGCCGGCGGGGGCCGCCCAGGCAGAGCGCACCTTTCACCAGCTCGTTGATGAGCGTGCGCAGGTAGTTGGTCTGCTTCTTCCTCCCTTCGCACACCTGGACGACGTCGGCGAGGTCCTGCCGGACGTCCTGCAGCAGCCTGGCGCCCATCTTCACCTCCCTCTCGAAGAAGCGGAACAGAGGGTCCTGCGGTGGTTCAAGGAGAAGGCCAGGGTGAAGGGCGGGGGCTGAGATGAGGCCCCGTCTCCTGCCCGGGGCCCCCGCGAAGCTGGCTGGCCCTGCCGGCCGACAGCAGCCTGCACAACGTGCAAAGCGGGCTGCAAGGCCGTCCACACGGCTCTGGGAAGACGGACCGCGGTGCAGGCCCTTCTGGGCCGGCTAACGAGAGTCAGGCCTCCTGCTGGGTGCAGGCCGCCCCCCCCCTTCTTGCTAAGAGCCCCCAGGCTCTAGGCAGCCCTCCCCAGCCACCTTGATGTTCTCCACAGTCCGTCTGAGGTGGCTCAGCGTCTGGGGGACGAGGTGCAGCCAGTTGGAGGCGGTGGTGTGCAGCGTCCGCATCCAGGCCGGGCGCCCATCGGACGTGGAGTCCGTCCTCGCCTTCTTCTCGGTCTCCGCGTAAGCCAGGTCGTCCTCGTCCTCCAGCATCTGCATCTTCAGCATCTTGCTGATCATGTCCACACCTGGGCCACAGTCCCGGGGCGGGGCGGGGCGGGGCGGGGGGAGCAATGGGAGCAGAGGACGGAAGGACTTAAATGTGGAGGCCACAGAATGCGTTTCCCACGAGGAAGTGACAGGGAGCGCATTTCTAAGGCACAGAAAACCGCCACTGGACGCAGCCACACCTGCTGGGACCGGGCCTGCCTGAGGGGGGGCTCCTGGGGTACCCCGGGCTGAGCGCCAAGCTGGGAACAGCCGAGCGGGCAAGCCGGGGGTCCTGGGACGCTGGGCCCCATGCAGGGAGGGAGGCCGTCTGCACCCACCGGGGCCACACCGAACCACAGCCCCCCGCCCCCGCAACACCTGACCAGCCCAGCCCCGAGCCAGGAGCTGGGGTGGGCCCTGAGAACCTGCCCTTCTAAGAGTTTCCAGGTGAGGTTGATGCTGCTGCCCTGGGGACCACCTTTTGAGAACTCCTGGATTAGGTGGCTTACTGATAAATACACCCAGCCAGTTAAAAAAAAAAAAAAAAAAAAAGTTCTAAAAAAAACATTACAGCCCCGAGTGGTGTGGCTCAGTGGACTGAGCCGGAAGGTCACCAGTCCGATTCCCAGTCAGGGCACATGGCAGGGTTGGGGGCCAGGTCCCCGGTTAGGGGTGCGAGAGGCTGGCTGGGTGGCTCGGTTGGTTAGGGCATCTGGACACACTAAGGCCGAGGGTTCGATTCCCAGTCAGGGCACATCCAAGATCAACCAATGGTTGCAGCAAGAAGTAGAGCAACAACTCCATGTTTCTCTCCCTCCCTCTCTGTGAAACCAATAAATAAAAAGTTAAAAAAAAATCCCAATAACCAGGCACTTTCCAACTCTAAGAAGACAACATCACGTTGTCTCTGAATGTAAGGCGACAGAGAAGCTCTTTTGCGTGCATGTCCAGCCTGTGCCCAGTGTGGTGCCTGGGCTACAGAGAAGGCACGAGCCGTGCGGGAGGCTGGTGGCCGGGGACGGCCGGACGCACTGGGCACTCACCCTGCGTGGTGAGGAGGACCTTCTCGGCGTTGTTGGGCAGGCCCAGCCAGGACGGCGTCTGGGCGTCGGGCAGCAGCTCCACCCACTGCACAAATTCCTCTCGCCTGGAAAACCAGCCCGTGGGGAAGAGCCCTTGGTGAGAGCGGACACGCCTGGCGGCCGCACCGGGCCACACCCACACCCGGGAGGCGGGCTCCTACCTGATGCCGTCCGGCATCTGAATGTCTTTGTGCCCGTCGACCTTGCAGGCCAGCTTAAACTCGCTGTCGAAGCTCTTCGTCGTGAACAGCCGCTCTAGGAACGTGTTGAGTAGACGCTGGTCGAACTCGTTGTCCACTCGCCCGCCGTAGATGGACTGGGCCATCAGGGTCTTCAGCGCGGACCACGGGATCTTGTCCGGGGAGATGTTCTGCCTCCCCTGGTGGAGGGAGGGTCGGCTGGTTAGTGGGCGGGGCGGGGGCCGGCACTCCCACCGCCCTGTGTGAGCTGCCGCGGCCGCCATGGCCACGTCCAAGGGCCCTTCCCCCCAGACCCCACCGGACAAGGTGCCGCCTGCACTTGCCTTCGCCGTGTCGTCCAGCCACGTGTCCACCGTGTCGCAGGCCGAGCGCAGGTCAGACTCCCCAAACTCGTACTTCTTGGACCACCCCAGGGGCGCGTACCGCAGGCGCTCCTGGATGACGGCGTGGAACCAGGCCAGCAGGAAGTACAGGCGAGCACGCTCGTTGGGAGACTGCAGGGAGAGTCACCAAGCACGGTCGCCAGGGAGCGGCGCCCTTTCCGCCCAAGGCAGCGGGGCGGAGCCGCGGCAGAACCAGCCCTTTCGAAGGAGCTGTCCAGCGTGACCGCGGAGCTGCCCCGAATCTCAGGGCTCCCTGGGCCGCCGTTCGCTCGGCAGTTAGATATGGGCAACCCCCCGGCACTGTTGCCGTGAACCGCTCAGCCGACAGGAAGTTATACAGAAGACAATTTTTCTCCAAATGCCAGAAAGGTGCCTGATGGCACAACACAAAACAGAGCTGACCCTTGAGCAACAGACGTGGGCTGCGTAGGTCTGCTCACACGTGGACGTTTTCTCTCTTTTCTTGCCTAAGTTGTTGCAGTTGTTCCAATCCCTGCCCCCCTTCTTTTATCGTCTGTCTATTGGGCCTTTTTTTTTAATAACCACACGGTCAGCCCTTCGTGTTGCTGGTTCACACCTGCGGGTGTGGAGGGCCACCACATGCACGGCCCCACGCCGTTTTAACCAGAGGACGTGAGCGCCGTGGAATTCGGTGTTCGTGGGGGTCCTGGGCCCTGTCTCCGCAGAGGCCGAGGGCCGACGGCAGGGCTCTTGGGGCAGCCAGAAGCTCTCCGTGGGTTTCCGACTGCACCGAGATTGCATTGTTGAGGGTCAACTGTAGCAGTTAAGAGTTGCCCTCCTCTGCCTACGCACTTTGGTCTCTGCTCAGGGACTGGGGCTGCCCGGGGGGGATTCCCAGACGTCTGGGACCCCCACCTGGGCTCTGGCTAGAGCTTTGCCACAGGCACGTCACAGCCCTGCCACCAGAGATGTGTGCGCATGCCTTTCACGGGGAGAACCCCCCCGCCCCCGTAGTTTGGCACAACGAGCCCTGGTACTTCTGGGGAGCACGAGGCCCTTGCCGAATTCAGCGAGGGACTGCCTCTGGGCTGAGCCGCCACGGGGCCTTTACCTTGCAAATCCGGGAGACGGGGATGCTGCTGAACGTCCTCAGCATGTTGGCCTTCACGCCCGGGGGCGGCTCAAACACGAAGATGCGGCCGGCTCGGAGCAGGTTCACGGGCACCTGCGGAAGACAGGGTGCCTGCCACGGCTCTGGGTCGCTGAGCACCGCTGCTCAGCACCACCCCTGCCTGCTCAGAGGAGGAAGTCCACCCGGCAGGGAGCCAGCGTCTCGCCCAGCCGCCCACCTTGGGGTTGATCTCCATGGTGAGGAAGAGTCTGAAGCAGGCGTGTGGCTGCAGCGAGTGCAGCTTCTTCTCCAGCTGCATCAGCCACCCGGGGGCCAGGTGCACGTTCTTCAGCATCACCCACCTGCAGGCACAGTAAGAACCACGGCTTGCTCAGGTCTCCTGCCGGAGCGCATGGCCGCTGGGGCCTCCCAGACGAACAGGACAGGCCTACCTGCCCGACTTCACCGCCGTGTTTATCGCCTTGTCCGCTTGGTTGAAGCCTTCCGCCGAGCCTGGTGCCACAAAGCTCAGAGTCAGCAGGGCTGGCTCGGTCCCGGGAGCTCCGCAGAGCTCCGCCCGAGGGCAGCCCAGCACCCTTACCGATCGCGATGGACGTGATCTGTGTGTTCTGCTCGGCCGCGAGGTCTTCCACATGCCCGCTGGCATCGTACCCGGGCACCGAGCACATGAGCACAGGCGTGTTTGGCTTCACCTGCAGATGAGAGATTGGAACTCAGCTGGAGAGTCCCGGCAACAGCGGGCCCGGGGGGAAGGGGCCGGCGCAGCGCACCTCCGTGTCCACGATGTGGGTGAGGTCGAGCGGCTGCTCCATGATGGACATGAAGGACTCCCCGAGGTTCGTGGAGACGAACGTGTGGGCCATGGCCAGCAGGCGGTCGGGGCGGAAGGCCTGCACCAGCAGCAGGCGGTGGACGGCCTGCCCGATGGGCGCTGAAATGGGGGTTGGGGGTTGGGGGTCGGCGACCGCACAGGAGGGCAGCTGCCCCCCGGCCGCCAACTGTTCTCACCAGGCGCCTCTCAATCACACCACCACCCACGTGTTGTCCGCTCTGCCCCCCAGAGAGCTGCCCCCCGCCCCCTGCCGTCCTCGGCGATCCCTCCGGACATGCCCACGACAGGGACTGCGTGGGCACTGCGGTCCTGTGACTTTAAACGCTTTCGCTGACACCCACTCACAGCACCCAGACCACTCGAGTCCCCAGAGACGTCTGCAGGGGGCAACAGTCGCCACCAGCCCACCCGGTGGCCTGCGGCGGCCGGGGGAGAGCACCCTGCCCGAGCCGGTGGGCCCAGGGCCTTGGGCCACACGCTCCACTGCAACCCTTGCCCCCTTCACGCCTCTCTTTCTGTCTCTAAGTCTGAGCTGGAACAGGAGTTTGCGCGTGTTTGCTCGCCTGCTCCTAGGCCGGCCCCCAAAGCTTGTGTGGACACGCCCCGCTCAGCAACAGTGACACGTTTGGCAGCGTCCCTCTCCCAGCAGCAAAGCCCAGGGGGCAAACGGCAGGGGGCCTGACGGGGGCTCACTTGCTGGGGTCTCTTCACTCCAGAGGTAGGGCACCGTCTGCTCTGGGGAGCTGCTGTCCAGCCAGATGCCGAATTGCTGCGGGGACAACAGTGGGAGTGTCACCGTGGAGTGGGGCCCACAGACGTGGGCCCCGGGGATCCGACGTTTGACGCAAGCGCCCAAAAACGAGGTGCTGGGTTTACAAGACACGCAACTCTCCTGCCGATTTCCTGGGGAAAGGAACGGTCAGGAGAACACCCACCTCGTCAGCCTGGACCTTTGCGATCAGGTCTTTGAATGCAGGCAGACAGCTCAGCCTCACGACAGCTTCAGCCTGCTCCACAGTCAGGCCCGGGATGGTGGGCGTCGAGCCGGCTGCGAGGACCATCTCCTTCCCTCTCAGGAAGTGCTGGAATTCGGCGTCGTAGGTGGGCTCCCTACAAGGGGCCAGGGGCCAGGAGGGTCTGTTAGCCTCCTTCTACTGTCACAGAAACAGCAGTCGGGACTGACAGAAAAAAAGAATTTATCCCCCGACTGGCGGGGGCTCAGTGGGTTGAGCATCCTGTGAACCAAAGGGTCGCTGGTTTGACGCCTACTCAGGGCACAGGCCTGGGCTGTGGGCTGGGTCCCCAGGAGGGGGCGCGCGAGAGTTGATCACACATCAACGTTTCTCTCCCTTGCCCCTTCTTTTCCTCTCTCTAGAAATATATAAAAAAACCTAAAAAAAGTTCTCCTGGCCTGTCACGCTCCCAGAGACCTACAGACACCCCAGCCCTGGCCTTACCCGGCCGTGCCCTTCAGCTTGATCCGCGCCAGCAGCATGGCAAAGGTGATGTGGTCCTGGTGCAGCATGCCCCTGGCCACCCGGTTAAACGCCACCTGGGGACGAGAAGGAGACGCCGCTGCTCTGGCAGGACTGCCGCCACAGCGCCCCACCCCTGAGGACGGCCAGGCCGGCCGGGCCGGCGCGCACCTGGAAGAGGTCCTTGGTGATGACCGAGAGGCGCTGCGTGTGGTCGGTGACGCCCTTCAGGTTCGGGTTCTCGTACAAGACGTTGTGGTAGATGTCCAGGAAAAACTGGAGCGAGTACTGGTACAGGAAGTGTATCTGCCGGGGGCAGCGCCGCAGCCGTCAGCCCCCGCAGGGCCCTGCGCGCCCCCCGCCCGGCCTCCTGCCCAGCGCCCCGCCCGGCCGCGTGGTCACCTGCTTCAGCGACTCCATGGTGAAGTAGATGCTGCTGCAGGCGGTGGACAGTGGCAGGTACTGCTGGGACACCGTCTCCACCTCCTGCATGACAATGTCGGTCTCCTCCACCTTCCGCGTCACCTCGGCGGCCTCGCGCTTGAGGTTCTCCAAGGTGGTTATGATCGTGTCGTCGTCCAGGATGCGCCCCTTCACCTCGTTCAGGGCTTGCAGCAGCGACTTCTCCAGCTGCCGCAGGCGCAGCTGGAACTCCCCTGCAGCGACCGAGGGCCCCGAGGTCACAGCGGCACTCGCCCCCTCCGGGAGGAGCACGCCCGGGAGCCCGCGTGGACCCGGCGGGCCCAGCCCCCGCCCGCACCCGGAACCCCAGCGGCGGACCCTGCCCCGCACCTTGGAGTTTGAGGAGGTCGGAACGCTTCTCGTCCACATCTGGTCGCTCTGCTTTAAGCACTTCATTGAGACACTGGCTCTGTAAACTGCTGCGCGTGACTGTGAAGTTGACGAAGGTGACCCGGGAGCAGAGGTCTGGGGGGAACTCCACCTGCCGGAAGCGGGAACGGGACAGCCCGCTTCGTCACGCCAGCCCAACACCCAACACCCAACACCGCCACCCCTTCACGCGCGAAGGGCTTCATTCTTACAGTCGGGTCGCGGGTGGACAGGAAGATGACGAATGATGGGGACAGGTCGATGTCCTGGTCACCGAGCGTGATCAGCACTCTCCCCCCCGTGCGCCGCACCTCGCGGTTCAGCACCGGATTCAAGACGGGATCGTAGCTTTCCACGTCCTACAGACACACAGCGGGTTGGGGCAGTGCGGCGGGGTCCGCCCGGGCGACGGCGCCCCACCGGCCCCCCACCGGCCCCCCGCTCCGCGTACACGCCCGGCCCTCAGCCCGCATGGCTGGCCTGGCCGTCTCGAGCCGCGGGCGGCTGCTTCCTTTAAGAATTCCTGAAAAACCCCTTCCCTCAGTGACATGCGCCAGAGAAATGCTGCACAGGTTACAGAGCATTTCAACCCCCGCAGAAGTTCCGGGGGACGGTAACGGCCCAGACTGAGGGCAATTCTAAGTACAAACCCTGTTTCTGTGGTGGTACTTTTTAAACTGAACAGTCTCAAGGCCTTATCCTTCCTTTGATGCATGGAGTCTTAGAAATTAAGAAACTGTCACTTTGTATCACATGGTTTCATTCCAGCTGCGTCTGAGAAAAACGAAACTGCAGCCCGAAGGGGCGGGGCCAGCAGGGCTGCAGACCTGGACCAGGAGGGGGTTCCCAAAGCGCAGGGCGCTCTCTAGGTTCTTCCTGAAGGCGTCGTCCAGGAAGCTGGTCCGCGTGATCTTGCGGTCCTTGTACTCGTTCATGATGAACTCCGTGGCCTGTCCGGACGGGTCGATGATCAGTGGGTACCTGAGGGCGAGGCGGAGGAGCACGTTGCCGGGGGCGAGCGCCAGGAAGCCGGCGGATGGGGCCAGGAGCGGCGCCAGCTGGAGCGCCAGGCGGAAAGACCGCCGCACTCAGGCGTGGTTTCCAGGTCACTGCCGCAGAGGTGACGACCAGTGGCTGATGTTCCGCCGGGCGCAGTTAAAACCTCCCTCTCTGGGGCCAGGCCCTGCCCTCTCCGCAAAGCACGCTAGGCTGCAACTGCAGTTCCATGTGCTGTCTGCTGCCCTCCGGGACAGCAAGCCCAGGACGCGGGTGGCAGCACTGACGCTGCGGCAGCACCGCGTGGCGAGCCCCGTCACCCCGAACCGAAGTGCCGGGCGCCCGGCGCTCCGGTCCCTGCACCGCAAGCCTGGGAGGCCAGTGCTGTCATTGCACCCGTTTTCACCCAGGAACGAGGAGAAGGAGGCACAGAGAGGCCAGCATGATGGCTCAGGGCCACCGAGCCCAGCAGAAACAAACACGTGTGATCGCAGACATGCGCTTCTACGAAACTCAGGGGCTGCCAGACAGCGAGAGGAGGCCCCTGTGGCCCCCGACCCCCCCATGTGCAGAAGCCGCAGGCAAAATCACAGACACGCGGGCGACCCGGGGCACACCCCTTGCTCGGCACCTGCTGCTCACGCCGTGGGGACGGCCGGTCGGCAGGGACTCCGGCCCCCAGTGGCGATGCACGGTCATGTGCCTGCTGGCCCCCTGACGAGCGACCTGCGGCCTCGCGGTCCCCGGCTAGCACGCTGTCCCCGCAGCACAGGCCGCTGAACACCCAGAAGGGTGTGCGTTTGCCTGGTCGGGCGCAGCTCACACACACACCACCGGCGGCTCAGGCGAGAGGCTGAGCCACGCGAGGGACCTGAGAGTTTGCTCATAAAGTCAAATGACCCTGGAAGGACCCTCACCGTCTTTGTGTCCCTGGGACACTTAGGTGAATTTAAAAGGAAATCAGGGAACGTGCGTTTTGATAACAAGAAAGTACCAAGGGTGCCTGGGTATCAGGGCCGTTGCCGAGGAGGGGGGCTTAGAGCCGGCGACCACCAGGGGTCGGCCTGGGGGGCTCCCGGGACCTGCAGAGTCCAGCCCACCTTCGCCGTGTCACGCTTCACGTCTCACTCTGGTTCTTACATGGAGAGACAAGCAGCAATTTCCCCTGAATGCTACTGCTGGCTGGGTGTTCTCAGTTCTAACATCTCAAGAGAGAGTCTATTACAATGTCCACCCGAAACCCTGCCACCCAGCGCCAGCAGGTCACAGTAGAAACAGGCACCGAGCACGCCTCACACGCTGAGGCGGAAGAACGGGGCAGCCCCTGGCCCTTGGGCGGAGCGCAGACCTGCCCAGCGCTGCCTGCCCGGGGTCCTGGCCACCTCTTCTAATGAAGGGGCGTTGGAATGGAGCCGCTGCGTGCCGACGTGGAGCGCCCTCTTGGGGACGGGCGCCTACCTGTTGAAGCGCTTCAGCATGATGGCGTTTTCAGTGCACAGGTCATCGGCGGGCAGCGAGCTGGCCTGCCAGCGGAGGCGCTCGTCGGCATTGGAGAGGTACTCCGTCCGGGCGATGTCTGTGCGGAACTGAGGGGCGGGCGGTGAGCTGTGCCTCGCCTCCGCCCGTGGGGGGCCGCGCCTGTGTCCTGGTCCCGGTTCCGCGCCCGCCCCCCGCATGCCACTCCCCAGGTACCTGGATGTTGGCCTGCTGCAAGTGATGGGACCACGTGGTAAACAAGTTCTGCCGCATCTGCTGGTCGAAATAACCCGCATATGCGATGAACGCAGCTGACAGGAGACAGTCCCCAGCGATGGTAGACATTTGGTTTTTGAAAGTTTCACTTGTTTTCTCCCACCGTTCGCGTTCAGCGGACAAACTCTTCAGAAGAGCAGTACTCCGGTTCACCTGGAAGCAAAACCCAGCAGGATTTACACCAAGAAGTGCGAGCCGTCCCTGCAGCGAGCACCCCACGGGCGCGCCAGGAGGCAGAACTGCCGGGACGCACTTTCGCTTCGACGGCGGCCAGGTCGGCTTTGATGGCCTGGGCCTCTGAGATGAGCACTGCGTATTCCTCCTTGTAGCGGGCGATGCTGGCCTCCAGGTCGCGGATCATCTGCTCCACCTCGTTGGCCTTCTTCTGGTTGTCCTTGGCGTCGTCCTCCAGCTTCTGCAGCTCGTTGCGCAGCGGCTCCACGCGCTTCAGCATGTCCGCGTAGTTCAGCTGAGCAGGGCGAAGGGGAGCTCTTACTTACCAGCGACTGCACAGGCCGCCTGCGTGTGGGACTCCCAGCTGCACTACCTACCTGTGCAATCGCCCATTTCACCATCGGCCCGCAGGCCAGGGAGGCCCGGTTCACAATCTCGTAGTTGTAGCTCGGGTTGGACATGTAGTTTTTCTTCATCTTCTCCCTTATGGCGTCGCTGCAACAGAGGAGTTGTGTTTCTGAGCACAAGGCGGGCTTTTAGGAAACGGGAATGCAATGGCCAGTTCCCACTTGCTACCCCAGTGACCACAGAGGCCGAGCCACACCGACCTGAGCTCCAGGTGATCCTGCTGCCGAGGACTCTGGCCTTCCCGCCTCCCCCGGCCCCCGACAGGAGACAGGCTGGGGCCCTGGCTGTGCCACAGCAGCGACTCAGCTCACAGGGGTTAAGGGGTCAAAACACCGCTGCCCAGTGTGTGAGGAAGAAGCCCGCCTGCTCCTCTGAGTGGAAATGGCACATGCGTGGCTGCCGTCGCCGAGGCCTGAGCAGCCCCACCTGATCTCCTCGGCAGAGAAGTTGACGATGGTGGGGATGAAGTTCTCGCGCATGATGATGGAGCGGATCTGCTTCCAGTCCGTCGTGCTCTCCCCAAGCAGCAGGCAGATGGACTCCAGCGCCAGCTTCACAGCGGCGGGCGGGTTGGCCATGGACCGCACCTCCACCAGGTGCTGCTTCTTTATGGACTTCACGGCTGCACGGGGGGCGGGGACACAGCCAGCGTCAGAAGGGACCGAACCTCAGCCAGGTGCTTTGGCTCCAGCTATTCAGAGGACAGGGGTGCCAGCCTGGGCTTGGGCGCATTTCTGTCCTAAAACCCTCCAGGACGGGCTTCAGTAGGCAATTTTTATAAGAATCACGAAGATCTTACTATGCTAAGTGCAAACTGCAACATTTCATAAAAAGCAAAGTGTTGCCTTAAAAAGTGACTCACAAATGCCTCCGCGTTTTAAAAATGTCTTTAACTGTAAAAAGAAAACAAACAACCCATGGCCCAGCTGTGGGTTAAATGCTCTAAGTGTGTATTTCATACCATTGACAGTTGCTTTTGACTGGCCCGTGACCGGCTGGGTGAAGGTGTGGCAAACCGCCCTGAAAACGCAGCCAGTGCCTGCCACAGCCGAAAGGGTTTTCCGGCCTGACCTGGTGCTGGCACGCCGTTCACGTGGTTACCCAGCAGAAGGGAACCCGGTTGGATTCCCCTCTAAGTCTAACTATGAGCAGAGACCCAGAGTCCGGATACCGCCTGGTAATTCACCTCATGGAGCACGGAAATGACACAGAACCGGGTCCTGGGAAACAAGTGCAACGTCACCGGGCAGACGGGAGCAGGGGCACAGGATTAAGGCCACTGCTGATCACCGTGTGGGCTGCCAACAGCGGGGGTGGCAGGAACGGGAAGTGACCACCATCATCATGGCCGCCAGGACCAGCGCACTCTCAGAAATGGCCACAAGAGGGCAACACGGCACATCTCAGAGTCTGTCCTGCTGAAATTCAGTCAGGATTATAAAAATTTGTGTTGATGTAAAGCCTGTGTCAGTTTTCTCACGGGAAGCCACGCTCCGGTGCAAGGAGACCAGTGCTGCGGGAAGCGCGCCCTGGAGACGGAGACAGGCTCCGGCCACCAGGCTCCGGGAGCGCAGGCTCCGGGCCGGCGGGAGCGTGGGGGCGGGCGGCCCTCCTGCGGGAGGCTGCGCGGCCTACCGTTCTGGGCCTCGATGACGGCGGGCTCCACCTTGTCCAGGTCCTCCTTGACGCTCATCTGCTTGTCCGCGATCACCTCCTGCTGCTTGTGCAGCTGTTCCTGGATCTCCTGGCTCATGACCTGGAGGGGAGGACGGCTCAGCACGGCCGCCCTGCCCAGCGGCCCCCGGCGCTGGGCCCTGACCCCGGGGGCCGCTCCGCCCCGACCGCCGCCCCCCACCACACTCCCCACGGTCCTCGGGGACCGACGATGCCCAGCTCACACGGGCCGCGGGTCCTGGGACGAAAGACGCACCTTTTTCTTTTCGGCCTCTTGCTGGTCCTTCACCATCTTTTTCAGCTTGTCGTTGGCCGCTGCGTTCTTCACCTCCAGCTCTTGGCTCTTTATCCTCAAGTCACGCCGCAGCTCTTCCACCTGAAGAACAAAAGCCACGGGGGTGGGGGGGGCACAAATCATGGGTCCTCACTGTGGTGACTGCCACCCGGTGCGCCGCATTTTAAAAACACGCGACACCTGGCGCTTCGGTCCCAGACACTGGCCGCCTTTCCCTTGGGCTGCCAAATAAAAATGGCAACAGCCAACACAACAGCAGCTGTCTGGTGTGAACGAGTCAAAATTACACCTATTCTTTTGGTCAGACTAGCAGAAAATAGAGCGTGTTCTTTGGTGGGCCGCAGAATCGCAGCCATTCGTTGACGCATGCGTGAGGTGGAGGCGGCTGGAAACCGCCGCCATGAGGGCCCTCGCTCGCCGCAGCCCCGGGGACGTGCCCTGCCAGCAGGCTACCTGGTCGACCGTCTCTTTGATCTTTCTGAGCCCGACGTTCAGGTGCATCTGCTGCTCCTCCAGCTCGCTCCGCTTCTCGTGGAACAGGTCGGCGTAGTGGTTGATGAAATCCAGGTAGTGGCGGGGCGTGATGGCCATCGTCCGGCCTCCCCGCTTGGCTAGCCGGGCGTTAGCCTGTCGGAAAACGGAGAAGTGCGCCCCCTCTGTGACCTACCCTGCTGGACGGCGGCAGGGTGATGGGGACGTGGACCCGGCCCTCGGGGGCCGCAACACTGAGCTGGGGTCTTAGCGCAGCCTCCTCCACAGTCCCTTAAGCCGACGCTTCCTCCTCACTGCTCTGAGACGAGGAAGGCGCCCGCAGCCACCTCAGAGGTGTCCTTCCCGGGGAAGGGCGATCACAAAGCAGTAATTGCTACGTGACTTTGAGTTACGCCTCTTCTATTGTCTACTGCTTATTTGCTTTTCTTAACAAGTATTTCATTTATTCTTAGGAGAGAAGGGAGAGAGAAAGGGAGAGAAACACTGATCGGTTGCCTCTCACGTGCTCCCCAACTGGGGACCTGGCCTGCACATGCCCTGAGGACAGAACCAGCTACTCTGCGGGGCGACCCCCAGGCCACACCAGCCAGGGCGACTGCTTATTTGCAGTGGATACAAAAACCAGAGACTGGCCAGCAGGTGAGGCCGCTCAGGCTCCCTGTCACCAACTGCTCTGGCCTCCCTGCCCGAGGGGACGCAGGAGGCAGGGTGGGAGATAAGGCCCGTGGCGGCCAGGGCTGGCCTGCACTCTGGACGTGTGGGGGCGGCCTGCAGGTTGGGGGGTAGGGCGGCGCCGACAGGACACCCACAAGCTTTCCCGATGGCAGCAGCTGGGACTCTTCTCTCGGAGTCCAGAGCGAGGGCCAGCACAAGGACAGCAGGTGAGACCCGGCCCCGCGTGCTCTGTCTGAACGTGGGGGCGGCACAGCACGCCCGCTCGCCCGCACGCCAGCTGCGGGGGCTTCTGAGCTGCAGCAGCGAAGCCCAGCCCTTCACAGGAAAAGTGGGCGGACCCCTGGCCAAGGGTCGCAGCGGGCAGTGAGCAGAGGCGACCGGACAGAGGCCAAGCTGGGGCAGCGAAAGGGCGGTGATGGGAGGGATGAGCCGTCACCAGCAGAGGGAGGAGGCGGGAGGGAACATTAGAGACGGCGCGGTGTCGGAGGCGAAGCACCCAGGGTCCCCCCCGGCAGCCCACCTGGTGAAGAGTCTGATGAACAAACACACAGCTGTTCACGATGGCCTCCCGATGTGACGGTGGCTGTGGCAGTTTGTCGTACACAACCGGCATGTAGTCGGGCACAATGTAATTCGGCTTCTCCAGGTCCATCTTACTGGTGAACTCCTTGCCAACTTGATAGAGCGCTTCCGTGGACCAGTCCCCAAACCAGTTCAGCACACACCTGCAGCGGGGGCCCGTGTCTCAGAGCAGCCGGAGAGCGGGCCTGGCCCGGAAGGAGCCCTGCCGCCCTGACCCGGGGCTGGGCGCAGACCGCGTACCTGTTGAAAAGCGCTGGGGATGTGGCCGCGCGGTCCTTGAGCCCCTCGGAGGACGGGTTCATGGTGAAGACGACGTGCAGGTTGCGGATGACTTGGCTGGTGAACCACTTGTACAGCTCCTCGTGCGAGTCCAGCATCAGGCCCTCCTTCTGGGCCCCCTCCTTGCACTGGGTCATCAGCGTGGCGTACTCGTCTCCCTCGAAGAGGCCAGGGACCTAGGACGTGAAGCGGCACCATGCCTGCCTGGTTCTTGTACGTGACTATGTGACAGGCCACACAAGGCAACGGTCACCGAATTACCTCTCCATTGGCCAGCAGCGTATTCATTCGCTCCAGGAACCCGGAATCCAGCACGTTGGATTCGTCCATTATAAAGGCTATCTTTTCATTTTTGCAGCCGGAACGTCTCAACACCGTCCGAAGGTCTTCATCGAAGTCCTCCCCCGTGTACTTTCTGTGGACCTGCAGGAGCGGTGGCACGTTGGGCGCCGTCTAGTCCACGAGGCAGGCGCGGGACTCAAGACCCACAGCTGGGGGAGAGGCTGCGCCAGACCCACCTTAATCTGGTAGACGCTCAACCCGTTCATCCAGGCCACGAAGCGGGACAGAGTGGTCTTCCCCGCCCCACTGACACCGATCAGGAGCAAGTGGCCCTGAGGCTGGCGGAATATTCTGGAACGGCACCAGAAAGAACACATTGCAGGGCTTTATGTTGCAGTCCCCTCTTGGCACTCACGCCCTGGACTTCCCCGGGACCTCATCTACAACATTTCTGATGTGCTGTGGCTGGAGTCTACCAGGTCCAGGGGACGCAAAGATCAGCAAGACACAGCCCTGCCCTCCAGGCACCCAGGTAGGAGGGGCCGGGCTGCCCTCACAGCAGGCGTGCGGAGCTGGGAGGGACTGAGGAAGGTCTGCCTGGTGGAGAAATTTAGGCAGAAGAGCTGGACTTAGACAGCAGCGGGGGAGTGGCTTGCAGGGAGGGCTGAGGCCAGTCGGGAGATAAGCGCGGGGCCGTGTGTCCTGCTCCCCTCCCCCCGGGGAATCAAGAGCTATGCTGGCGAGCAATGGAGCTGTGACAACAGAAAGCCCACCGGTCAATTCTGAGCACGTGGTCTAACACTTCATTAAACAGGACCAGAGGAACGTCCAGTTCTTCTTCGTAGAAGACTTTCAGCCTCGCTTTGACATAATCCCGTAGCTCTTCTTGGTCTACTGGGATGTAATCCTGTAGAGAAAAGACCCAGGCTACTAAGAAAAAATTACTAGTTATTACAGCAAAGACAATTATATTTCTATAAACTAAAAAACTGCTGAAGATGCAACAGAAGGTGTCACTTACAACGAACCAACAAAAAAGTTCACTAGAATGAGATCTCAAACCACAAGAGGTCTTTACAGAGAGAACAGTTCCCTGGATGAGGTCCCAGAGGCACAGAGATGGAGAGACAGAGCACGACGTGGAGGACAAGGGCACCACTGTACAGGTGCTGCCGCCGTCCCAACGGACACAACCAACGGGGCCCCCGTCGCTGTCGCCATGTGAACGACAGTTTTGCTGCAACCTGACAAGCCCATTCGGAAGTTGACTGGGAAGAGGAGCGAGCCCAAAGGGCCGGCCCCCCCACCCCCGCCAGGAGCCGGGGTGAGGGCCTGCCTACGCGACCGCTTCATCCCCGTGGTCCGGACGACGTGGACTGAGCACGGGAAGCGACCAGCTGACCCACGGACAGAGTGGAGCTCAGACACAGACGCGCGCACACGGAGCCGACCATGACAGCGACCCCGCAGAGCGGGGTCGGCTGACAGGCGCCTGGGGCAGGGGGCGCCCACAGGGAAACGGGAAACGAGCCCACAGCGCGCTTCCTGCACAGACAGAACTACTGAGGAAGGATGGGTTTAGGTGCTTTTTAAAAGACAGAGAGAGTGAAAAGACAAGCCCCTGGGAGGAGATTCTGCATGTAAATGAAGACAGACTAGTGTCTTGAGTAGAAGTCAACAGAAGGTTCCAGCTGCACTGAACACAGCTGCCTGCAGGTTCTTGCCTCGGCCAGGCCCAGTGCCCGGCAGACGCGGCCGACGCTCGGGCTTCTGAGCCCCTGCGGACCCAGTGGGAGCGTCGGCTCACCGGGCGCCGCTCCTGGCCTGAGCTCTCTCTGCCCGCCTCCCCCGTCAGACCGGGGATGTTGCTGTCCCCGTGTCAGGGGCACCGGCCCAGTGACACGCACATCTGGGTGCTAACCCACTAAAACTTCCCCTCTCCCGGAGAGTTAAAGGACGGCTCGCAGCTCTGCCGGGAACACCCCCCTTGCTGTTCAGTACGTGGAATGTTCTCACACCAGCTATTCACAACCACCACGCTCGGTGTGAGCAGAGTATGAGCAACCGCAGCCTGGGAGTGAGGGGCGCGGGTGGCTGGCCGTCCCAGCCACGCTCCGGCTGTTTTCCACCCTAAACCCCTAAGGGATGGGCAGCTGCACAGACGAGGAGCTGATTGGCAGCCGGCTCTAACCAACGGGCAGCAGGAAAGGAGGCGCCTCTGCAATGGGGCTGGGGGGCGGGGGCAGCACCTTCGACAGCCAGTTGCTGTACAGGATGGGCCGGCTCATGGCTTTCTCCTTGTCGATGTTGGGGAAGTGCTTCAGAGCGACCATGTCGATATTCTCGTCAGTCCAGCGCCGCTCCTCGTCCTCGACGAGCCTGGTGGGGGGCAGAGCGCACGTGAGTCCAGAGGCTGCGCGCGGGGGGCAGACACCGGGTGTGCTATGTGTCGTGAGCAGCCTTTACCAGAAACTTCCATTTTCCACAAATGGGAAAACCTAAAAACCTGAGCTTAAGACGGCTTATGTAATCTAAAATTTTAACATTAAAGGTGAAAACCCGCAGAACTATGGTGGCACGTCACTTAAGTCCCTCAAAGAGGGCGAGTGAAGGCCGCCGATGTAACACCAGAAGGGCTGCGTTAGCACGGCAGCAGAGCCCCCAGAGGACGGGGCTGCCGGGCGAACTCACCCCCGCTCTGCTGGGCCGCACCGCGCGCTGGCCCTGGAAGGGGGGCCCGGGGGTGCGGGGGTGTGTGAGCCTGGCCCCAGCACCTCCGACCCACGCGAGGCAGCGCAGAGCCTGACAGCCAGGGGAGCCGTCCCCCAGGGCAGGACACCCGGTCCCCGGTGCGACTGCCAAATGCTCCTTAGCTGTCGGGTCTGGAGGCAGCCACTGGCTGCCAGGGGCCAGAGGAGCCGGTGGTAGCCCTGCTGCAGACAGGCCGCCCGGGAACGCGGGCCCAGCCCCGCCGGCGCCTGCTCCACAGCCCTTCTCATCCTGGCATGGGCGACCTGGGTCACGGGAACGTCTCCCCAAATGATTTGAAAGGGGAGGCTGGGTGCTGCATTAACAGTAAGTCAGCTAAGATTTACTGTATACTAGACATTTAGTCAAAGCAACATAAGTGAAAACTCATTAACCTAAAATAAGCCTAAAGTTCTGTGAAGGACTGCAGAGCTTCTAAATTAAAACCACTGGGTTGGCCAAAAAGTTCGTTTAGGGTTTTTTTCTGTACGATGGCTCTAGGAGAACTTAGTTGTCTTCAACTTCATTTGAGGCAATGTTATTAGATTGTATTGTGACAGCTGTCATATCAGCATGTGTTAAAAAAATCCCATCAAAATTGGTGAATTTTTGTGCAGCTGCTTTAACATTGAAGAGGGAAGAAGATACATTTTTGGCATAAGATGCTCTTATTATTTCAAAAAGGTAAAAATGCAACTGAAATGCAGTAACAGATGCGTGCAGTGTATGGGCAAGGTGCTGTGACTGAATGTGTCAAGTGGTGTGTGAAGTTCCTTGGTCCTGACAGTTTGGCCAAAGAACCCTGTGCTGCGGGGCTGCCTTCTGCACTGGGAGGTGCTGAGCAGCGCCCCCGGCCTCTGCCCACTAGAAGCCAATAGCGGGAGACAGCAGACATACTCACAATACCCAAGTCAACAAAGTTACTGGTGAAAATGAAAAAGGTGTTTTTACTTTACGGAAAAAACTGAACGGACTGTTTGGCCAGCCCAATATAAGAAGAAAAATCAACAGGGTAGAAACTATGAAGCTTAAGAAGTTATTGTAAAACAAAGATTGTGTGGAACTGTAAAGAAGGCAAGAAAAGGTCCTGACTTTACAAAATCAGTAACTTTCAAGAAAAAGTGAGAAAGACTCAGCTCTTTGCTGGGAGGCGGACTGCGACCAGGACCCCCACTCTCTGCCGTCGGCCCTGAGCCCCAGTTGTTAGGTGCTCCTCCCCGCAAGTCCTGGCCGCTTGACCAGGCCACGGGAAACTCATGAGATGGACACTGCAAGAGCGGCCAACAGCGAGAGAGGCGCTGCGCCCCAGGAGCGTGGCGCCAAGTCCTCCGCTGGGAATGGGACTGGGACCAGGAGGCTGGCAGCGGCCACGATGGCCACAGGCCAGGGGGTTGCCGGGTGACGCCGAACTCACCAGTGTGCTCAGCACTCTGCAGGGTCCCTACAGGCAACTGCCGCACGTGGGGTCCACTTGGCAGTCAAAGAGGGTACAGCGACCGCCCCAAGGCCACCGAGGTCCTCGGTGGGCAGCCCCACGGCCCTGCAGCCCCGCGCGGGCGGGCGGCTGCAGTCAGTGCCCGGGTGCAAGGCTGCCCGCGCCGCCTCCGGCCCTCCCGCCCACAGCACGGCCTGGCTCCTGCAGGGAAGGCCGGCCTCCCACGGACCCTGACCCGGTGGGTCAGAAGGACTCACAGTGAGGGGTCCGGCGCAAACCGGGCTCTCGACCTCACCTGTCCTGGAAGAGACGGAGGGCTTCGTGCGCCCAAATCCTGATGAGGCCTTCCACAGGCAGCGTCTCCAGCGGCCGCAGGGCCTCGAAGATGCCCCGCACCCAGCGGGTCATCTCTCGGGGCGAGTAGATGTAGTGGGGCTGGGTGTCCTGCGTGAACCTCTCCTGCGGGCGTTGGAAAACGGAAGTTAGGTGAGAACGTCTTAAGGCGTGAAAGGTGGTTAAAAGGTCAAACACAGTGGAACATTTTTATATTAAAAATAAAGAATCTAGGCCCTGGAATACTTAAGGATGAATTAAATAATGTTGGAGCAAGTGGTTAAGCGCCCAGAACAAAGTTAGATCGAAGTTACTCAGCTTGTGTTGGAAAAAGAAATTATGAAACATTCTTCTGAAGATAATTCTTAAATATGTAATTCCTAAATTGAGAGAAAGGCTTCCTCAGCATGATTTCAAAAGCAGAATTGAAATTAAAAGCAGAAACAACTGAAAGAGAAGATTCATAGCAATGACAATGGAACTGCGGGAAAAGAGCAATGACACAGAGACAGAAGCGAACGGAAAGCCGAGGAGCAGCTCGCGTGGCCAGGCGCCACCTGCAGTGCCCAGGCCCACGGACGCCTTGACGGCGGGGGAGGGGCACAGGACCGTGGCACGTGGGGCAGCTCCAGAGAGGCCAGAGGCAGGAGCCTTGTCACCGCGTGCCCACAGCGCTGATGAGGACACAGGCAGAAGCCTACAGGTGAGGGAGGGTGTAGCACCTGCAGGTGAACCCCCCACAGACTGGCCCCTGCCTCCACCCGGGCGCCGTTACGGACTGCACAGTGCCATCCCAGCGCACACGCTGGCACGCGTGTAGGGACGAGGGCAGCTGAGGGCAGCCCGGGGCAGCAGGAAAGCGTGCGTGGCCGCGCTGCATGCGCAGGGGATGACCGCGTGACAGGCCTTGGGGAAAGGCTCCAGGGGGCAGGGGGCGCGGTTTCATTTCCCCACAGAACACCCCCCACCCCCACCCGGAGGAGCAGGGTGCCCCGCACCTGGGACATGGTGTAGAACTCCACCATGGCGGCGGTGAGCGGCTCTGCGTATGTGCGCAGCGATGGGATGAGCCGCAGCATGGCCCGGTTGAAGGTGCCGTAGATCTGCGTCAGGGAGGCGGGCCCCGGGTAGTCCACGTACACCACGGGCACGTGGCGCAGGAACCTGCACAGGGAGAGCTGTGCTCAGCCCCGCCCTGCCCCAGCGCCACGGCCCCCGCCACACGGCCGGCCTGGGTCTGACCCCCAGCGGCACCGCAGAGCACTGGGAGGAGAGCCAGGCCGAGCTGGGGACACAGCACAGGTGCGGGCGGCTCACTGCCCACGCAGCCAGCGCTGCTGTTCCCAGTGCCTCCCAGCGTCGCAGCACAGGGCGGGGGCGTGTGTGTGTGTGTGTGGGTGGAGTGTGATGTGGCCTTCTGTTGCCTTCTTACAATTAAATCCGGACTTGCTGTGTCTAAGCCCCCCTAGGGCAGCTGTGCGAGGCTGGTGAAGTCTGCAGCATGTTACCTGTGGGAGAGGGGCTTTCTCCCGGGATCCGTGGGCGGATTACAAGCCCCAACAAACTGGATTCTCTCCAGCTTCACCCAGGTTTGATCTGAGGTTCGGTAGAAGCCTCCATGTTCCACCATCTGAAGGAAGCACAAGGGTAACATGTTAGGAGCAAACGTGAACGAGAAATGGTGGGGGGCAGGGGAGGGGCTGGGCTTGCAGGGACACACCAACCTGCCGGATGAAGGAGATGACCCTCTGCGTCCCGTATTTATCCATGTCGGGCAGGTTGATTTCATCGCAGAACAGCACCAGCCACTTTCCCAGCTGAACGGGGGCCAGCACGACGCCGTTAGGCGTGCGTCGGTACTCGCAGTAGTGGTCGAACGTCTTCAGCAGGAGCTCGGGCGTGGTGGCGCTCGAGAAGTTCAGACCCACGACCTTCGCAGGGAGGAGGCCCGTCACGCACTGCGGGGCCAGCCCCGCCACAGCGCCGGCGGCCGCCCCCTCCCGGCCCCGTTACCTCCATGTCGGGCAAGGCCCGCAGGGCGCTGAAGAGCGTCATGGTCTTGCCGGACCCGGGGGGCCCACACAAGACCAGCGGCTTGTGCTCAGCCAGCCAGGTGTACAGGAGGGCTTCATGGCGCACCGTGTCCAGTGTGGGCACGACAACGTCGGGGGCTGCCACCTTGTGTGTCTCTACTTCGATCTGAGGCACCTTGGCCTGCCAGGGCGACCACTCACCGCTGATGGACACCTACGCAGAGACGGGCGCAGTCAGCGGGGCTCCGCCTGCCTTCCGCTTCCCAGGCACGCTCAGCCCACACACGTCACAGCTCTCCCGTCGACGCGCACCCCCTGCGCCGCCCACAGCCGGAGGAGAAGCCGCCCCGGCCCTGGGCCCGGCCCTCACCTCGTAGTCGATGATGGGGACGTTGGGCGTGGCGGGCAGCGGCACGGTCGTGATCCTCCTGATGTACTCGCCCAGCTCCGCTCGCATTTTCAGCCGACTGTCGCCAGACAGGGACCAGAGGATGGCGTACACCAGGTACCTCTGCGGGGAGGGGAAGCGGACTCATTTTCTATGGCGTTGCAACAAGAGCAAACCAGACGTTCGTGATGGCGTTGACCCTGAAGGGGGCTCCTGCTGCTCTCGGATCCCGGACGCCATCAGCGCCCTCCCCACCCTGCCCGAAAGCCGGCCCCCCTCAGGAAAGAGTGAACGCCCCACAGGCACATCACCCCGGCAGGGCCCCGGCGCTGCGGCGGCGCCCGTCCCCTCCCCAACCTGGATGTAGCGCTCCAGCTGCTCGATCTGCATGGGGAAGTCGGGGTGGTTGGCGTTGTACTGGGCCACGTTGCGGCAGGCCTGGTGCAGCATGGAGAAGAGCGAGCCCAGGCAGCGGAGGCGGGTCAGGTCCATGATGTGCTCCAGCTTGAAGGCGTGCTCCAGCGCCTTGGTGACCAGGCCGTTGGACGTGAAGTACGGCTGCATGATGGTCGCCGCGTCCCTCTGGATCTGAGAGAGAGAGGAGATGCGCTCGATTCACTTCAGAAGCCTGGTGTGCTCGCTGTGCCTCGGCTGGGCCCGGGAGAGGGCCGGTGGGCTTCGGGAGAAGCAGCGTGGGGTTGAAACAGGAGGAACGGAGCTCTGAGGACCCTTGCTCATCCCCTCATCCTGGTGGTTCTCAAAAACCACACTGCCTGGGAACACTGGCTCCCGCCGCCACCACGGCAGGCAGGCTCCATCAGCCACAGCGGGAAGGGAGACAGCACAGCTCCTTCCGTCTCCCCGTGCATCCGGGCTCCCTTGGGGGCTGGCGTGAGACCAGCCTCTGGAGGCTTGGCTCCCGCAGGTGAGTGGTGACTGTCCCTAATTGGAGCCTCGACACCCGTGGTCCCCCGACACGTGCGCACGCGTGCAGGGGACACAATGACACAACGCCTGGGCTGACGGTGCGCACCTGCAGCATCGGGGATGCGGCCTCCTCCCCCTCGTCCTCCTTGCCCTTGCGCCGGCGCTGGGCCTCGTCCTCTCCCTCGTCCAGGGGGATGCTGCGCAGCCGGGCCAGGAAGTTGTTGAAGATCATGTCCGTGCTGAGCACGTCCTCGCTGAACCAGACCATGCCACAGCGCGACACCGTGGCCAGGGTGGCGTACTTCAGGTCCTGCACTTCGAACATTATCCGCACCTTGACAGGGAAACACAAGCCGACTGAACGGGGCAGGCTTGACAGAAACCACGATGTGAAACTCTTCTGCCTACATACAGCTCGAAAAGGTGACTTATATCTAATTTTTCTACGTTTAGCTCAAGAGTGAAAACATCTGCGGCTCACATCCCTCCACACCCACCGACCTCCATGAGAACCTGGCGGGAGGCCCACGGGGTGGGAGCGGCAACACTCAGCCCAGCGGGCTCCAGGTAGGGAGAAGCCAGGGGTCTGCGAAGCGGAGCCGCAGTGAGCAGACCTGCGGACCCCGCTTGGCTGCCCGCCACTGCCTGGGGCAGGCCCGCCGGGTTTCCACGTCACGGATGGGCTGGGGGCCTTGCCCAGGCCCCAAGCGAGCAGATGGCGGGGCCGAGACGCAACCGAGATGCCCTGACCCCGGAGCCCGGCCCCAGTGCTAGAGGGCCTCCAGGCCCACCTTTCCGACAATGGCTGGACTGTACTGGACAAGCTCTGGGAAGAGATCCCGACAAGTCAAACCCACCTCCGGCCCGAGTGGGGGCCCTTCCACAGCGACCCTGAGTGCTGGGCTTGGTTTCGAAACCTTCAAACCACCGAGGCCGACCCTCGGTGATCGAGGTTCACAGTCGCCAGCTGCTCCGGCCATGCCCCTTGGACCACACCTGCTCCTCCCCCCTCGCACACCCACTGCTAGTGCCTTGGCGAACCCCACCCAAGTTTTACACCGCTACACTGCGTGGCCTCTTCCTGGCACCTTCACTTCTGGCCCACCCGCACGCTGTGCCTGGGCACCACACAGTCCCCACGGGCCCCCTGCTCCCAGCTGCCCTCCTCCGTCGTGACACTATCCCAAGCCCGACTCTCCCGGAGAGCAAGCTCAGTCCTCACCAGGACCACCAGGACCACCAGGGCCCGACCTACCACACCCCGCGTCCCTGGTGGGCTTCCCACCTCCTCCTGCTGCCCTCGCGCCTGCCGGGCGCACCTGGACTGCCACTCCGGCCGTCGGTCCCTCCGCCCAGAATGCGGAAGCCCGCAGGCTCGCGCCCTCATCCCCCCTGCCCTCACCCCCCGCCCCTGGTCTCCACGGAGGGCCACCGCCCCAGGGATGCCTCGGCCGCCCCCCACCCGACAGGGCAGCCTCCGCATGCGCAGCCGCGCCTGCCCCTCCCAGTGCCCCGTGCCCTCAGCACTGTCGCCCCGTCCCGCTCGCCCGTCCTCCCGGCAGGCAGCCCGCCCCAGGGCGGCAGGGTCTCGTCGTGCTGCTGGGTCTGCGGCTCCCGAACGGGGGCCCGCACACGAGGGCACCGCCAGCCCTGCCCACGCCTCCACACCCGCAGGCCCCAGACCCAACGCTCGCTCCCAGGGCGGCCTCCCAAGCGTCCGCTCCGCCTCCCTTGAGCACAGTAACTTCTGAAGTCCTCACTCCAACGCCACCTCACGGGCGGGACGGGAGGTAGAACGTGCTTAACGCCCAGTGAGTCGTGGCGAGTTGCCTGGAAACCCTGCTCCTCACTAGCCACGGGGGTGGGACAAGTCCAGTGTGCAGACGCCCTGACCGATCGGACACTCATCCCCACAGCCACCGGCTCCCGGAACTGGAGCCTCATCCCCGGGCCGTGCGCCGCCAGCGCGCGGGCCTGAGCGAGAGCAGAACCCGACCCTCGGCTCACGTTGGGCGGGAGGCTGAGGCGCTCCCCGTTCGGCAGCGTCAGGAGCTTGTTGTCATCCAGCACCGAGTTCAGGTTCTCCACCCACTCGGGGTCCACGTCGCCGTCAAAGACGATCCACTGGCGCTTCTGGAGCTCACCCCTCACGTTGTCGATGATCCTAGGGGGCGGTTCACACAGCTCTGACTCGAGATCGTCATGTTTAAAGTGCCCGCCCCTCCACTGTTTCTCCAGTGACCATCTAATTGGTTCAGGCTTCGACCAGAAACACTGCCTGCCCTGCCCGTATCGGGATGGGTACCGGGTCCCACGTCCGCCGGGGAACAAACGCCGATCGGAGGGAACTTACTTCCTCAGGACGTGTGTGAACAGCCCGTCGGTCCATTCCCTGGTGTTGGGGTCCAGGGTGCCGTAGAGGTGGTCTTTGCTGATGGCCTTGGGGTCAATGATGTGGGCCACGCCTTCCACACCCTCGAGTCTCTCCAGGGCCTTCAGCAGCACGCGCCAGGCCATACTCTTCCCGCTTCCTGAGGGCCCCACCATCATCAGGCCGTGGTTGATCTGGGTGATCTGGTACAGCTGGAGGACCTGCGGGCACACGGAGCAGCCCTGTGGCCTTCGGGGGGGACGGGGGACAGGCAGGGCCTCGCCTCACCCTGCCCCGCCCGCAGATGGAGATGCGGCCTCTGCGTGCCAAGTGCTGGGCCTGGAACCAGAGGCTGACAGGTGGGGGCGGAGCGGAGTGGGGCGGGCAGTGGAACGGGAGATGCTGACCCCGCTGCTGGCAAGACAGGGGAGACCCCGTGTGGGGGCCGGGCCGTGGGCGAGCTGTCCGCTCCATGCCACACAGCAGCTCTCAGGCTTGTGTGAATAGCACGCTTCTCCCCAGTGAGTCTCACCGAAGAAAGGGAGGCGCCACCACAGTATGCAGAACAGTGTGTGTTAGAAGTTAGGCTGTTAACCACGGTACTGGGGAGTCTTGTAAATAAACTGTCATTGGCATAAACTTCCTCCATCAGCCCTGGCTGCTGTGGCCCAGTGGACTGAGCACCAGCCTGCTGACCAAAGGGTCGCTGTCTGGATTCCCAGTCAGGGCACGGGCCTGGGTTCCAGGCCAGGTCCCCAGTAGGGGGCGCATGAGAGGCAGCCACACAGGGATGTTTCTCTCCCTTTCCTCCTCCCTTCCTTCCCCTCTCTAGAAATAAAATCTTTTTTAAAAAAGCGCACACAAAACAACTTTCTCCACTATAATTGCGCCCTTAGCCAGCATTTTCAGAGGACGGCACTACCCTCGTAGCTGAAATTTACAGGTGAGTTTTGCTCTCTCTACATTCAAGTTAAGAAAAAAGCCCAAATGGGCCCGGGGCGAAGCTTCCCCCACCAGCCCCCATGCCCTGGCCTCTGAGGGCCGTCTGGCAGCAGCCACCCCCCCCCCCCCACCCCCGTGCCGGTGGGTCTGCGAGGCCCCGCCGCACCGCGGTTCCCGTTACCTTTTCAACCCACATCCCGCCGACCTCCTCCCCGTCTCCGTAGGTCAGGTACATCTCCTGACACACCCTCTTCAGCTCCTCCCGCAGCGCGGCCATCTCCCCGCGGTGGTACTGGACGCCGGGGAACACGTCCGACAGCAGGCTGAAGAGCAGCGGGATGTCCTCCGCCACCAGCTTCGGCACCATCGTCTCGCAGACGCTCTGGATCAGGATCTGCGGGGGCAGCGGGGTGAGCTCCGAGGGCCGCGCCCGGCGACCGGGCGCCCCCGCCCTCACTCGGCTCTGCCGTCGTCGGTCTCCTCCACCCGCCCAGGGCAGGGCCTGGCTCGACAGCGCGCCCGTCGTGGGCAAACGCGAAAGGACGGTCAAGCAGCACGAGGGCTCCGTGATGAACATGGGGACAAACCTCCTGTTCAGGCAGGTTCTCTGCAATCTCTCCTTCGTCCACCGCTTCGCCTCGTTCCTCCTTCTCTCTCTTTATCTTCTGAATCCTCTCCCTCTTCACGTTGCCCGCACTCACCAGCACACTCTTCAGAGCTCGCAGCCCGAAGTCATAGTGGCTCTGAGAAGAGAGCTGCTCGTCACACAGCCTAGGAAAGAAAGCGTCTCTAAGAAACCGGCACACTCCAGGCAACAGCTGCGTCCATTAAACCTCTCCAAGTTAAAGAGATCAACTTTAAATGGACACATTGAACAAGTTAGAAAGGCGGCTGTGAATAGCCGAGTCACTCACTTGAAGAAAGGCACGATTTTGTTGGCGAGGACTTCGGCCGTGCGGAAGCCCTGCGAGTACAGCATGACCTGGGCGATCAGCTGCCGGTCGGGCTTGGTCATGGCCAAGCTCCGGAACAGCTTCTTCAGGTTGTCTGGAAGGTTCGACCTGCCCGCGTAGCCAGGGTTCATGGTGATGAAGACGGCCATGTCTGGGCTCACCTTGACCTGCTTGTTCAGCAGCTCACAAGTAATGGGGGCAGAGGCTGCAAATCGGGTGATGGCGGTAAGACTCGGGATGTTCAAAAAAGCACCCATTTCCCCGCTGGCCTTGCAGCGCACGCTCCAGGGCTGCAGGGAGCCGCTCCTGGCCCTGCTGCGGGCACTCAGGGTGGACATGCCGGCTGCCCCGTGTCCACACGCCTGACCCACGCGGGGACGCCCAAGTGTGTGACCGGTCCAGTCCCAGGGCAGGAAAGCCCACTGCTCTACCTGGGAGGCGCTGTGTGCCCCAAGGTCAACGCCAGGCCGGGGTGCGGCCCGATGGCAGACATGGAAATAGAAACCACTCGCTGTGACAGGGCTGGCTGGCTTCGGTCATGGGAGATAGATACCCTTTCCCAGGGTCGTTAACCACCACCCACCATGGAGCCACGTGGGATAATGGGTATCTGCTCCAGAAAGTTGAGCACACCAGGTACTGGTTTATATGATACACTATTTGTTTCAAGAGATCTGTAAATTGTTTGGTAGGACCAGTTACTATTATTCTGGAATGAAGGAAACATTGCAAGTTAAGCTGCATGTGCCCTAGCCCACGGGGACCTGTGGGCAGTCCGCCCCATTGAGCCTCCGCCCTCTGCCTGGGCTTTGTTGTGGAAGGAGGAGGGGCCGCCCTCGGAGCTGCTCTGCGAGAGCTCCTCTTGAGGCCTGCCGTTCCCCACGCTCCATGGAAGAACGTGGAACGTGGAACGTGGCCAAATAGGCAACTATGAAGGCCGGCCCCGGGGTTGGGGGAAAAGGGCCGCCATAGGCCTGACACATGCCTGAGGGGCCACGCCCGGGGAGGGCACAGGGATGCGCGGGCCGAGGCTGCTCTGGGGTGAGACGTACAAACTGCCGAGGCAGGGTCACCTGGGTCCGGCCTTCCAGCTGCATGGGGGACTCACCGGCCTGCCTGCAGGGGTCCTGGAGGCCGATCCCCCCCGCCACTTCCGAGCAGAGCGGCGCCAGAGACCAGAGCGGCACACCCCCAACCCACCCCCCAGCCCCTGCGCTGACGCCGGCAGAAGGGAGCCTTACTCTTGTCGAGGTTGGGGTTGGAGTGTTCCCGCAGCGCCTCCTGGATGCACTGCACCTGCTGGGACACGGCCGACAGCATCCGCTCCTCCAGGCGGTTGAACTCGTCAAAGCAGCCCCAGGCTCCCACTTGGCAAAGCCCCACGAAGATGCGCCCCATCGCCTGAAACGGAAAGGACGGGAGGAAGAGCTGTGACCAGCTGCCTCAGGCGATCGGGGGACCACTGACCCCGGCCAAGCCCCATGGGGGAACCCACGCCTACTGGCGTCTGGAGTGGGGACGCGGGCACCGCCCTCCCTGGGTGGCCGGGAAGGGGGGGCCCGAGCCCCAGGTGCGAGGGCCACCCTGCCACAGCAGTGCTTCCTCAGCAACAGACGCCCCGCGAGCGTGGGGGATGCCACCGCACCCTTTCCTCCTGTGCCCAAACCCTAACGACAAAGCTGTTGCTTGTGGTCTCTCTCTGCGTGACGTGTTTATCACCAGACACAGGCCCTACCCGTTTCTTTAAGAAACTGTCCTTTAAGAAATCCACGTAACACTGTTTGAAAACATCAAAGCATATGTGCCGGGCCCCACCAACAGTGACCCCTGAAGGCCGCCGGCCGTGAGAGGCACAGGCGCAGCGCCCTCCCCGCCGACCCTCATGGGCCTTCAGGTCTGCGGGGATCCCACGGAGCTGCTCACCTGGAAATCAAAGG
Organism: Pteronotus mesoamericanus; assembly: GCF_021234165.1. NCBI lineage: Eukaryota > Metazoa > Chordata > Mammalia > Chiroptera > Mormoopidae > Pteronotus > Pteronotus mesoamericanus. The sequence goes on along the minus strand of NW_026555082.1, from coordinate 1,730,015 downwards.
TTTCGTCGCAGTTGAAAACCAAAACAAAGCGTCCCAGCTGATGGCCAAGCGCCTTGACGGACTCGGTCTTCCCCGTGCCCGCGGGCCCTGCCACGGGAGGGAAGCATGGAGTCCGTTACACAGCGGGGAGCAGAGCTCTGGCTTTAAGACTGTAAACAGCAATTCATTTTAAAAAGTAGGTGCAATAAATGCAAACAAATGTAAAGTTTTTAGAACACAGCAGCCATGTAATTAAGAATATTTGAATCATCCACTTAATCTTTAAAAATGCCATTTGCTCTCATACCCCGCCCGTCCACGTTGGCGGAGTCACTTACCGAAGGGGGACCCGCCCAGCCTGGCCTCCAAGGCTTGCGTCATTGTCAAGTAGCAGCGGTCAGTGAGGGGCGTCTGGACCAGCTTGTCCTGGACACCCAGGTACTCAAAGCCATAGTTAAACTTGGCGTTTGCCATTTGGATCGACAACTGCTGCAGCACATCCGTCTGCTTAGGGTCGAAGTAAAACCGCATCTGGCTGAGCCACTCAAAAGATTTGCTGTTGTCGATCTTGCTCTTGATCAAGGACCTGGTGACATCTCTCTGGTGAACCAGCTCCGTAATCTGCGGAGAGAACGCTGTGTGAGCTCTTGGCCTGCGGAGCTGCCTCCGTGGGCGTGGGCATGACCAGGGAGACCCCAGGGGAGCACTGCCTGCGTCGTATGACTTCCAAGGGGTTAATTCGCTTCCTGCAAGGCTCTCCAGGCAGCGCAAGTAACCAGAACCAAGAGCAGCGGCAAACGCAGCAACACGTCACTCAGGAAAGGCTCTGGCACCAGCACAAGCCCTGACAGGGGACCAGCTGTCTCTGTCCCAACTGCCTCTCTGCTTCACCCTGGGGCGCGAGGCCCAGCCCCAAGGGACCGTGGGGCTTGCAGCTGCACCGAGCCCCCGGGCCCGCCAATACCGGCGCTGCACCCCCTCGGATGGGGGTGACGCGAAGGCGCGTGAGACCCTGGTCAGGGCGTCCCCTCCTTTGCACCAGGACGACGCCAGGGACACAGCCCCACGCCCGGCCCGGGGCCCATCCGTGCGCCGTCTGCTCTTCCCCCTGGCGCAGCGAGAGCCCTTTGCCGGCACGATCCCGTGGCCTGAGCTGAGGGCATGGAGCCTTGGGGAGGGGACGAGCAGGGCACCAGACTAACCAAGTGCTCCAGCTTCCGCCGGCGCAGTGGGGGCTGCTCCATGAGGACCGAGTCGGCCAGCACGTTGAGGGTGGCCTCCACGTTGCTCAGCACGGAGTGCAGGGGCGCCACGTCCCCGCCGCCGCCCGTGCTGCTCAGTGCTGTCTCCACGTTTTCGGACCAGGCTATCTGGGCCGACAACACCACAAGCTGGGCCTGAGAGACACAAGACACGAGGCACAGGGCCCAGGCGGTCACTATTTAGAGCCCAGCCTGCCTCGGCCCCAGCCCGCGCCCTTCTGCTCCATGTTACCTGGTACTTGTCGATCCAAGTGATGTAGGTGTTGGGGTCGATTGAAGTCGCTTTACCAAAAATCTCCACTTCTGTCACAGACTCGGCCAGGAGCCTGGCCAGCGTGACCCGCATCTCCTTCTCCACCAGTGTGAGCCACTCGTTGATTTTCGGATGCTCGGTAATTGACACGGGCGTTTTAAACATAACCTGAAACAAGTGAAACTTAAGAATTAAGATGTGCAAAGAGGAAAGAGATTTTTCCACACGACAAGCCCAAGTGAGCCGTACCTCCTCTCCTTCGCGGGATGAGATGCCCAGGACCACAGAGTTATCCTCGTTCAGGATGATGCTCGAAACTCCAGCAAACATCTTCTTGAAGTGTTTCTGTAACTTAGCTACGTTTTTGCTGTTTCCAATGATTTCAAGCAAATCTTCATCACCCACAAAATAGAACCTAGAATTAAAACAGCGTCCAAGTTGCTAGGATGTTACACAGAGACAAGGGGACTCAGGCGACACTTCTGACCGCAGCAGGGGAAGGCGCAGCTGGCGGGCGGAGCGCAAGCCCAGCCTGGACTCCACCCACATCCAGGCTCCCTCAGCCCTCAGCAAAGGGTTCCCACGCATCTAGCACGGTGCTGAGGAGGAATTCAACAAAACCTCATGTCGTTCGTCTGATGTCACAAATTCACTTAAAAAAAGTTTTATTTCTTTTTACAGGGGGAAGGAGGGAGAGAATACTGATGGGTGGCCTCTTGAATGCACGTCGCCAACAGGGGAACTGGCCTGCAACACAGGCATGTGCCCTGACCAGGAACTGAACCTGCGACCCTTCGCTTTGTGGGTCAACACCCAACCCACTGAGCCACGCCATTTAGGCCTCACAAATTCACTTTCATAAAACCTGCCTGAGTTACACTAAGCAGACTATGCAGAAAGGAAGATACCACTCAGAAAATAATCAGAGCCAAGTTTTTAAGATGTAAGCTGCCTGGGAGGATGAATGAGAGTTTAAAGAAAGCTTAGTAAAGAAATCCAAAGTAGAAAATGATTAAGGATTATTTGTCATAATTAGGAACCAACATGTGAAAGGGAAATGGTTTAACAGATTACCTGCAACAAAACCTTTGATGTCAAAAGTGACCGGCACCCAGGCCCAGGGCGGGGGCAGGGAGCGACTAGAAGAAAGCACATTGGAAACCGACGTCATTTCCACACAAACGGCGACCTACCTGGGGAAAGAGGAGCGCTCCCGTTCCAGGTACTCCCCCAGCGCTTTCTGGATCTTTCCCAGCAGGTCTGCCAGCCTCTCCAGCGACCGCTGCACCCCCTGGATGTTGAGGACGTCCATGACGAGGGGAGACTTGGAGACCTTCTTCATGAGCGCCAGAAACTCCATGCTGATGCTGCAGACCAGGCAGACACGAGGTCAGCGCGGGCCTCGGGAGTGGCTCCCAGGCCCGCCGACCCCGGGAGGGGGCCCCACCTCTGGAACCGCTGGGTCTCCACGGGCAGCAGGTGCTTGATGTCCGCGCTGCCTGTGAAGATGCCTTCCAGGTAGACCCAGCGCCGCTGCACGTCGATCCACACGTCGAAGAGGGCCATGATGCGGTTCAGCTTGTCTTCCCAGCTCAGGGCGTCCTCCTCAAAAACCTGGCGGGCAGACGGGAGGAAGGGGTCGGTGCAAGTTCTCGCTCCCACATGGATGCGGCGAGCCCACAAGAAGGCAGGGTGAGCTCGCGTCCAGCTATCTGGCTTGCGTTTAAAAAGCGGGCCCCGGGAGCTGTCCTCGGAAGGCAGGACAGTGACGGCGCAGGGGGAGCTCTGGCCAGGGAGGGGGGCCTCCCTGACAACGGCACCTTGTAGTACGGAGACAGCTTCATGGCAGAGACGCTGTTGATGTGCTCTTTGACTTTGTTGAAGAGGTCGTCCCAGCCGCGGATCAAACGACACTTGTTCTGGTAGTTAACCAAGTCTAATTCGTAAGTGTTCCACACTTCCCTTATCTGCGTTAGAACCAGAGAGAGCATGTCACCTCTGTGCGGGCGTCCGACCGCCAGCTGCACGAGCGCCCACGGGTTACAGGGACAATAGGACTGCGACGAGGCTCAAATCTACGGGCCAGCCCGAGACGCGATGCGAAGGCGCCCGCCCCGCCCGGCCGCTCACCTGCTTCAGGAACTCTTCCAGGGCCATCTCCCCCTGGGCCACGAGCAGCACGTCCTTGACAACGGCTTCGTTCTTCTGCAGGTCGACGTCCCAGATCTGGCCGAGGGTGAGCTCGGAAACCACCCAGTTCACGTGTAGCCGCTTCATCAGCTGCTTCCAGTGGCGGTCCTTCAGCGCCTCGGACTTCAGCTCGATCACCAGCATGTTGATCTGCAGAGAGAGCCGCCGCGTCACCAGGCAGCCGCGCTCCCGACCGGCACCCACGCTGCCGGCAGCGACCCCGTACCTTGAGGTAGCCTTTCAGGAGCCTCTGCACAAACTCGTAGGATGCGTACTGCCGCAACCGCGCGGGGAAGTTCTTCAGCTGGTTCAGGAGGCCGTCTAGGCTCTGCCGGAGCTGCCAAGAGAGACAAAACCGCATGAGCTTGCCAACGCTAGCTGAAAGTAGCTCCTTTCAACATCTCACAAAGCGGTTCTGTCCTAGGCTGCATGAGCGCCATCAACGACACGTGGGACTGTCAGGTGGCACTCGGTGAGCTCCCGACACAGCTTCCGGGCTGCCTATGGTCCCCTAAGTAAAGCCTGAGACCGTTCACACCAGGCAGCGCACAAACGCTGACTCTGAGGAGACGCACCTTCCGCGGCTGCACGGAGACCCACGGCTGCTCCTTCATCTGGTCGATCTGCTCCCAGACCTTGGAGAGCTCCGACCAGACGCCTTTGAGGTCCTGCAGCTCTTCTAGGGCCACCTGCGGGGCGGGGGGTGGGGGGAGCACAGTGAAGCGGTGAGACAGTGGGGGCAGGAAGAAGTTGGAAGGGGCCCAGGTCCAGGGCAGGGCAGGGGCGAGGAGCCCGCCCGGCTCCACGCTCGCTGGCTCGCACCTGGACACGCTCCTCGCTGCCGCCCAGCAGCCCCGTGTCGGTCAGCTCCAGCGCCTCCTTGGCCTTGGCGCACTTCTCCCGGTCGTCCTTCAGCCGGCCGAACTTGCCCTCGTAGATGGTGAGAGCCTGCAGCGCCTCCTCCGGGCGGAGGTTGCCCTGAGAGCAGACAAGCACAGAGCGCTACAGCGTCAGGTCCAGGACGGACGGACACCGAGGCTCTGCAATGAGGGGTGGGCAGGGAGCCTGCAGGGGCTTGCGAGCCTCGTGATCACGTCTGAGTGCAACGCTCACCTCTGTAGCAGACAAATGGAAACACAAATAAGGGAGGTGGGGCGCCTCTGAGCTCGGCCACCAGCTCGCTGAGTGCCCTGGGCGCCGGAGGGGAGCCAGGACAGACTCGGGCCCGCCAGCCACGGCCCCCGCCCCTGCCCCTGCCCCCCAGCCAGCTGCCACACCAGCGCCCAAGAGAGGCCAGAGCCACCAGGCGCTGCTCCGCTGGGCATGGCCTCTGCTTCTGCATTTGCACTGCTCACACGCCCCCTTCCCCACGGACGGCCTCCAACGACGAAGGTGAGAACGCCAACGGCAGTCTCGACACAGACATGCCTGGCCCAGAGCCCTCTGCACGGCGACCAGGGCCTCGTCCGCTAGTCAGCCCCCACCCCGCCCCCGGGCCAGCGTGCTGCAGAGACTGGCTTCCAACAGGGCTTCTGAACCGAACACGAATGCAGACGAGGGCCTCTAGCCTGGCTGCTCAGACAGGGCCAGGGCAGGGCAGAGCCCCACCTGGCAGACGGTGGGAGGCCAAACCGGCCACCGGGCCCGGTGTGGAAAGACCCCCTCCCCAAACTACAAGACCCGGGGACAGTCAGGGTCTTCGACCGCCATCCTTGTCTACGACTCTATAGCTTCCAGTCCTCAGTAAGAGTGGCCCCCGCTGCTGTCCTCCCACCGAGCTTCGCCCTTACGTCCCCTCTGCCTGGACCCCTGCCCTGCCCGCAGGCCGCCCACATGACCAGCCGGCTGCCCTGGTCCAGGGACCCACACCAACGGCGCCTTCGCTGCCACAGCAGCGCCCTCCTGCGCCCGGCCCTCGCCCTCCCATGGCCCATGCCAGCATGACTCAAAGCGCACGCCGCCTCGCCCGGGTTTACCGCCCGTCCCTCCCACGGGAGTCTAAGGCCCCGAGAGCAGGCCCCTGTCTTTTTAAAAAGTGCACGGCTGTATCCCCGACACCCAGCGTGATGCACACTCAGAGCTCGACAGACACTGAACGGACCCACAGGGCCGGGAGTGGCTGGCTCTGGGTTGGAGGGCTACCAACTGCCACGCCAGTGGCAGACAGCCGGCCCCCCCGCCCCGCGACCCCCCGCCCCTGGACCGGCCAGGCCAGCGGGGGCACGGCGCGCAGCCCCGAGCTGTTAAGTTCCTGCTGGGGAGCCTGAGCGAGCGGATGACGTAAGAACAGACGATCTTTAACCCCTGAAACCGTCCCGTCTGAAGGGACTGTCATGAGGGATTCTGAGTCAAGAAGTCAAAGTTGGCATTCGCGTTCTCAACGATTCTGAAGTACTGCTTTTCTAGTTATGAAAGAAAAAGTCTTTGTTATTAGAACGCTAAGCCTCGGCAAGGCCTTCTGGTTGGAGAGAAAGACACTGGATTGTGCTGCTGGTTTAGGGGTGCAGGGGCGCACAGAGGCCGGACTCACCGTGACAGGCTTGGTCTTCTCCCAGTCGGTCAGCAGGTCAGTGGTGCGGCTCTCCACGGCCCGGTCCTCCTGGACAATCTTCATCTGCAGGTTGGCCACCTGCTGCTGAATGGCAGAGTCCTTCCGCCGCATGATGTCATTGAAGGCCCCCCACTCACCCTCGATGTTGTCTATGTAAAGCCAGGAAGGAGGGAACTGGAACCTTTGCTTTTCCAGCAGGCGCTGACCATTGCGGTAGAGCTTGGAGAGTTAAAAAACAAAATGCGTTTTAAAATTCTGTAACAGTAACAGAACTACTGTCAGAGTCTATGGCAAAGCAGACCCGGCGGCTACAGGATGCAGAACATCGGTATGCCCCCTCCTCCCGCAGCCTCCTGTCCCGGGCGCCGAGGTCCCCGGGCGCCCGCCCGGCAAGCTCCGCACCCGGCTGCACCCGGAAGGCCCTGGAGAGAACCTCTACGCCCGCGCTGTGCCGTGTCCCCACCTTAAATTATAAAAAGGAAAGTCAAGTTGAACAACTTGAAGATCCACAACAAAAATAAAAGCTTTTTCTTTTCCTCTCCACTGCGCTAAAATAAAAGCTCTTAGAAGACAAGTGTGGCTCAGTGGACTGAGCACCGGCCTGCGAACCAAGGGGTTGCTGGTTCAATTCCCAGTCAGGGCACAGGCCTGGGTTGTGGGCCAGGTCCCCAGTAGGGGGTGCACAAGAGGCAACCACACATTGATGTTTCTCCCCCTCTTTCTTCCTCCCTTCCCCTCTCTAAAAATAAAATCTCAAAAAAAAGGACAAGCAACAGCGGGCCTCACACCTCACTGCACAGGGGAATCGCCTGCAGCACTTTATAAAACGCAGGTGCCCGGGACGCCCCATCTGCACGTTCACACACATGTCGGTGGCTGCGACACGGGGATCTGCAGACGCCCCTGAGTAACGGTCCCTACAGGGCCAGGAAGTCCGGGGACACCGTGTGAACTGCAACTGCTCCTAGAGCTCACCTCCACTTGCTTCTCAAACTGCTTGATTTTCCGTTTCAAAGACTGCACGTAGGTGATGAAGGTCACCGCGTCCGAGGTGCTGGCCGTGTCCACCGAGTGCTGCTCCAGCTCCTGTCGAGACTGTGGGGGGGTGCCACACACAGCATTTAACCTGGAGCCAGGGGGCCAGCAGGCGCCGGCGCAGCCCGGGCCCCGCCTCCTCACCTTGGAGATCTGGGAGTGGAATTCCGTCATGTTGGATCCGAGCATCTGCCCAAACTTGCTGAGAACCTCCTTATGCCAAGAGTCATACTTCAGGTTCACCTTGGACTGCACCTGCAGGCGGGCGAGCACGAGACAGCTGTCCGTTCCCTCTGGGTGCCCCCACTCCCGCTTCTTTCCAGCCCAGCAGAGACACCGCCTCCCAGAGACCTCCCCCGCCGATGCCTCTCCGTACGGCAGCGGGGCTCACCTTGCCGTAATCTATGACGACCGGCCCAAACTCCTTCTTGGTTTCCGCGTTGTCGAAGGTCCCCCTGGCCTTCCTTATCTGGACCAGCAGAGCCTGCCACTTGTTGAGATCCTCCCCGAGCCGGTTGTAGATGTTTTCGGCCTGCATGTCCCACAGGCACTGATACTGAAGCCAGACCTGCACACGGAGACCAGGCAGACGGGTGAGGTTTCACTGCAGGGACACTGACGCGTCCTCTGGTCCTGCTGAGACAGCGCCCGCTGATTCACCACCGTCGGTCGCACTTCAAGTTCTCAGAGTTTTCGTGTCAAAAAGGAGTAAAATTTATAATTCTCCAAAATGATAGTATTCCATAAGATTTGTCCAACTGTTCGTTCTTTGCGTTAAAATAGCAAATATCATCTAGTTAACCATATCACACATAGTCAAGACCTCCGCACACATCCTATCTCGCGCTCACGAGGGTCCGCAGCAGGGACTCGGGCTCCTTACCTTGACATACTGCTCAACCTCGGTCACGATGCCCATGACCGCGGAGTAGGACTCCTCCAGGGCCATGGGGCCGTCCGGCATCCGCGTGAGCGCGTTCCGGTAGAACTTCTCTTCTTCAGTCAGGTCGTAGTGCACGCCCACCTAGCCAAGCAAAGCCAGAGGTGAACGCAAGTGTGTGCAAGACCATTCACCCCAGCGTCTCCTCTCAATGAGGGTGAACTGGAAGAAGAGCCCCCGATAGAAATGCTGTTTAAGGAATAACACCCACTTCCCTACTCACAAGTGACCAGAAACCTACTTGTATTTAACTCTTCAAGCCAATCAAAGGAAGAGGAGGTTAAACACAGGGTAGAAAACATGGCGTCACCATAGGTACCCTGCAAGACTGGACCAGCCTTCGGAGCAGAGAGCGCGCCCTGAGCAGAGCCTCGGAGACCTGCCCTCTCATCCGAGAAAGGACAATGAAGGCCATGTCTTAAGCATGGGACATTGGCACAGACAAGATTTACACCCACTTGGATGATGGAACCGACGACATCGTCAATCTAAGTGCCCGTTACGTGCCAGGCACTGCTGCAGGTACAAGAAACATACAGACGAACCCCCCCGCCACCCACTCACGCTGCGTGGGCGGGGAGAGACAATGCGAACCACCGAGACTGTTGGAGGGAGAAAAGGCAGGGGAGCGGGGCGGCGGAGGGCAGCGCAGGCCTCAGAGGGGAGGTGACACCTGAGCAGGGAGCAAGCGGGTCTGCCACCGGGGTGCCGAGCAGTGGCCAGCGGTGCAAAGGCCCAGGGGCCAGCGCCGGCCTGGCATGTTCGAGGACGAGCGGGAGTCCAGTGTGGCCAGAGCAGAGCTGCTGCGGGCGGGGCGCGGGCTGAGGCGGAGCAGCCACGGTGGGGTGTGGGCTCCCGTGCTGAGAGGGACAGGAAGAGCACTAACGGGCCCTGAAGAGAGCGCGTCCGGACCAGCACACCCTTTAAGGCTCCCTCCGGCTGCTGTGCTGAACTGTGCTGAGGCCAGATTCTGGGGGCAAGGCCGGCGGAGGGCCTTGTACTGATCCAATGGAAGGCAACGGCGCCTTGGCAGGGGCCGCGGTAGGAAATGCCCTGCTGTGCATTCTGAAGATGCTCTCGGCCTGAGCAGGTTGACAGGAAAACAAGACTGGGGAGGAGCAAAGCTGAGGAGGGGACCAGAGACACACACTCCAGCGGCCACGTCCCTCAGCGGCCGCGAGGGGCCGCCAAGGAGGCAGCTGGGCGGGGAGGCGGGGCACCCTCTGCTACTTCAAGTCCACACCTGGAGGCCATGAATACTGCAGGAGGCCCTGTCCCTGGACACCTGGGGGCTGGGACGAGGGGGACAAAAGGGGGCCAGAAAAGGGGACTGGCCAGCGAGGTGGGCAGGAACCAGGAGAGGCCAGTGAAGCAGCGCGGCAAGAAGGGCGTGCACAGTCCCGGCCAGTCCTGCCGCCGCCGTTTCTGGAGGGCTGGGAAGCCGCACCAGCGGGCGGGGGGAGCCTGGCGACACTGGGCTACCGCTGTGGCAGTGACGGGCACACCCGAGGGGCAGGTGGCACTGGGGCAGCTGCACAGGGAACGCCCACGTTTGCCACGAAGAGGAGCAGAAAGGTTAGACGGCTGGAGGGGGACGGGGTCAAGTTCGTTGGCTACAGGAAGACTCAGAAGAGTGTGAGGAACTGCCGACCCGGGTGCGGAGCCAGCGCCCGGGGGGGCCGGCCACAGTGTGTGGGGGCGGGAGGTGAACAGGGGGACGGCGCCGACAGAAGCGGCCTGGGCTCGGGCGGGAGAAGCATCGGGAGGCGGCACAGGCCCCTTCACGGGCAGGAGCCACGCAGGCTCCGCGCCCGTCCGGACGACGCTGCCACGTTCTGGGCTCACGCTGCTGAGACTGCAGGCCGTGGGCAGTTGCTAGCACAAAAAAACCTCAGAAGAATTGAGTTTACGTCCTGCGTTAGGAGAAGCGATACATGTCCTGGCCGGGTAGCTCAGGTGGTTAGAGCCTTGTCCCGATACACCCGAGACTGCAGGTTCAATGCCTGGTCAGGGCACAGACAAGAATCAACCAATGATGCATCAATAAGTGAACAAATGGATGTATTGCTCCCTCTTCCATCCTTTCTCTCTAAAATTAAAACAGAGAGAGAGAAAGATGCTTCATAACAGGACCAAACAGGATCACTGCCTCCAGGGAGGGGGTGGTTGGGGGGGGTATTATAGCGGGGGGGGTGAGGGGGAAGCTGTCCGCCTGGGCACTGCTGGTCCCTGTGCCCGGAGGCCGGGACTGCGTGGACTGCGCAGTTCTCCTGCTCTGCAGGGAAATCCTGAGGGAGGTCGTGCTATGTATGGGATTTGCCTTAAAATAATCTGGTGGGGGGTATGGAGGGAAATATAAATGACACAAGATAGGCCATGTGTTGATAAATACTGCTGTGATTGTTTTGCCAATTTCCATAATAAAGTGTGTGTGGGGGGAGGGAGGAGGGAAGCAAGAACTAAAATTCCCAAAGTTCTTGGAGGGAATTTCTACGAACCAACCAAGACCAGAGCTGCAAATGCAACCACTGGGGAAAAAGGGCACTCAAAGCCTCTTCCCTTAGAAAGCTGAGCTTGGGGTCCGGAGTCCGAGAAGACGCAGCAGGAGCTGTAGTAAAAAATTTGGAGGCGGGCGGCCGGGTCAGAGGGCTCACCTGGTACCGCTGGCTCTGGATCCGGGGCAGAGACAGCACGACCATCTTCCAGGCGAACATCTCCTGGTAGAGCTTGTACCGGCACTCTTCGATGGGCGGGTTCAGGTAGATGACCTGGTTGGTGATCCTGAGCTCGTGCACGACATTCTGCGAAGAAGGAGTTCAGGGGCTCAGCAACTCGGTTCTGACGCCCCGCCCTCCTCTAAACTTCTGAGGTACTGCAGTCTGAACCATGGGGTCCGCTACTTCTGCTAACGCGACCGTCCGCAACCCGTGCCTGGGGTCTGCGCCCTCCCCAGAGGGCTCCACGTCAGGGCCACCAGTGCAGAGGGCCCCCGTGCCTGGGAGTCCAGGGCTGCCCCCTCGACGGGACGCACAGCTGGGAGGCCCGGGCCGCCGCCGCAGGGACCCAAGTCCGGCACGCGCTGGCGGGCCTCCCCGCCGGGGCCACCCGGGCCCCGGGCCAGTGCGGGCCGCTGCCGGGACTGCCCTCCCCCCGGTCGTCACTGGATGAGCTGTCCCTTGGACACACTCGTTTGCTTTCCTGAATCTCAGCGTTTTAAAAAGTATGCTCTGGGGATAAGTACTACAATATAAAAAAAGGGAAAACATTTTTCAATTATTAAGAAAGAAAACTGAGAAGGTAAAGTCTGGGAAGGAAATAAAAAGCCAAATGTGTCTCCCAGATCAAAGTTTTACTCACAGTTCTTTTAGGTGTCTGATTGGTGAGACCTTTTTTCTGATAAACATTTCACAAACCACATAAAGCCCCCAAGGCGCCTAGTGAATCCCTGTGAGGTGCACGCCATCATGGCCGCCACTCACAGCAGGCGTCAGGGCCCATCTGCACAGCGTGAAACCGCACAACTCGCTAGAAAGCTTGCCAGGCCCCGGCTGACCTTGTCTCCACACACGGGGACAGGTGTGTAGAGACCCAACTGCTGCCCCACGTGGCGACCGCGGTGCTGTCACTGCCTCTCCGCCAAGACTCCGAGCACAATTTTTGTGAAAACAGTGACGTTTCAAGGTCAGCCTGAAAGCCTGCTGGTAGCAGACTGTGTTCAGTCCTCGAAGTGGTTTCTGGCACATGTCTTTTTCTTGTGTAAACGTATTTTTCATTTTCTAACAACTTTTCTGAAATAATCTTAGACTTATAGAAGGGTCTCAAAGAAAGCTCAGGAGCTTCCCCACGCCCTGCACCCACCGCACTACGATGGGCACCCGCCGGGGCCTGAGAGGAGGCGCCCCCCGAGACCCGGCTGCAGCCCCACCGCCCGGGCCCGCCCCGGGCACCGCTCATGTGACGTTCTCTCAGCTCTTCCCTTTCGGCGTCTGGCGACCTGACACCTGGACAGCACTGGCCCATTTATGTCACGACGGGAACGAGGCTGAGCGCGTTGGGGGGAGACCGCAGCAGGGAAGTGGCCCCGGATCACACTGCGCGTGACTTGCACCCAACGCCGCGGGCAACGCCGACCTGGGCCACCTGGGCCAGGAGGAGCCTGCCGGGCCCCTGCGCGGGGCAGAGGCGTTTCCACGGGCGCGCTCCGCGGGGAGAAGCCTGCTTTCAGGCAGGCGGGCTGCCCCGGGCAACACTCACCTTGATCTTCGGCTCCCCCCCCGGCTTGTGGCTGACTTGGGGCGCGTCCGTGTCCATGTCGACCTCCGCCTTGTCCTCGGCCTGTCCGAGCAGCACCTGGGTCCAGGCCCGCAGGCCGGCTTGCAGGCGGACGCCCAGGATTCTTTCAATCTACGGGGAAAGCGGCGTTGAAGGGCAGGAGCCTCCCCAGACCTAGCCCCCAGAGCACGCCGCACAGAAAGCGGCGGTGTCGGGTCGAAGAGGGTGCTCCCAGCTGCCACCGCCCGCTCTGACGCTCACTTCCGGCGCCTTCCCCCGCCTCGGGCAGCGCATCCCCGCCAGGCCGGCGGTGGCCCCTGGGGCCGAGTCCCTGGCCCTCCCAGCTCGTCCGTGACCAGAGAACAGGCACAAATGAGCGGCCGCAGCTACAGTCTTGGTGTTTAATATAGTAGAAAACTTGCCTCAGGGGTAAAGTTTGCTAACTACAGTATGTAGATTAAACCATTTTCTTTTTCTCTTTACTGAGGTATTATTCACATGTAACATTACATTAGTTCCAAGAACAGCACAATGATTCAATATTTGTACATATTGCCAAATGATTAGAGTAGGTCTAGTGAACACCTGTCCCCCTACATAGTGACCTTCGTTGTTCTTGTTGCTGTTAGAAGTAAAGGACAAAGTCTTCCCTCTGGCCTAGAATGAGGCCAGTGCATCGCCCACAGACAGGACATCTGCGGGTCTTTGCGAAAGGCCTGCCGTGGGCCACAGCCCGTCCTGGGAAGGTGGGGGGGCCCGTGAAGAACGGGCACGGCCAGGGGGTGCAGAAGAGTCGGGGGGGGTCACTCTTCACTCTGTCGCTCTCCCATTGTGTGAACGCCCTGCAACTGATTTATCCATTTTAAAAGGGAAAGGAAGAGAAAAGCCGTGAACCATGAACAGCTTCGGAACGGACCAACGACCACCTGTCCACTGAGTGACCTCGGCCAGAACATCCTCCTTTTTGAGACCTGTCAGGATGTCCACCAATGAGCACATCCGGACACATGGGCTCTCCGCGGCTGCCCCCACACCCCTGCTAGGTGTCTGCTGGGGCTTCCTTCTTAAAAAGCGTGGGGGGGGAGGCTATCAGAGAAGGGCGCCTGGAGGGGGCGGGCAGGGTGTCCGGAATTGGACGGGCGGGACAGGGCAAGCGGCTGTCCGCATGCAGGTGATGGGACCTCCCGCCCCCAACGCGACTCGGCGACAAGCATCGTCGGCCACCCACTTTGGCTCTGTCGTTAAGGTCAATGAGGTTTCTGGAGAGGAAACTGGACTGTCACCGCAGCTTCTGCAGAAAAAGGCTTTTCCATGGCCAGTTTAACAAGCCCACGAAGCGGGACCCACCCACGTTAACCGTGCTGCCCGCGGGCCCGGCCTCACCTGCAGGTCCAGCTTGCTGACCCAGAGGGGCAGGTTGGAATACGAGTGCAGGTTCAAGTCGTCCACGGCCTTCTGGACTCTGTTCAGGATCTCGGAGAAAGTCTTATGATCGTACATACAAGTTTCCAGGGAACGGACTTCTAGGTCTATTTTTTCTTCGATAATCAGCAGATCATCCACCTAAAGGAAAACATCTTTAATACTTAAAACACCTACTCACACTCTCTTAATTTTTAAGTACGTTCTTTTCAACTAATTAACAAGTGCTCGAGACAGATTCTTCCATAAACAGCCGATCCTACCGGGCAGAGAGAGGGAATGGATGAAATTACCGGCTTGCCCCCCCCCCGCCCCCCCATCCTGCTCACAGAGGGGCGGCCTCTGACTGGCACGTCGGGGGCAGGAAGTAACCGCGCTCTGCTGGGCGCCTTCCCTGCCCTAAGGGGCTGGCCGTGCACCCACGTGCAGGGGCAGGGCAGGCAGGCCGCAGGCCCACACCGCCAGCGTGGGAGCCTGGGGCGGAAGTCTGGGTTGGGGAACAGTGACAGCGAACTCCCGGGCTGAGGCTCTGCAGGCAGCGCCGCCACTAACGACGCTTTCGTTCCGCTGTCCGACTCCTGTCTGTCCTCTCTCAGCGTCTAAACTCAGGTGCTAGTTCCTAAAGGCCTCCCCGGAGCCCTGGCTCCACCCAACGGCCCTTGAGCAAAGGGGTCCCCCTCCCTGCCAGCTGCCTGTCTTCTGCCCTACGGACCGCGCCCACCGACGGGAGAACCCACGGAATGTTCCCGTGCCCAGCCCTCCCCCGGGGCAGGGAGGCTGACCAGAACACACCTTCTCCTGGAAGTTGAAGACGGTCTCGGCCAGCCGCTGCACGTAGGGGTCGAGCTTGTAGGACTCCCAGATCAGCGCGATGCCCTCCGCGATCAGGGCCTGCACCTCCTTCTTCAGGCCGGCCACCAGCAGCGAGATGGTGTTCCGCTCCTCCACCTTCTCACAGGTGCGCTCGTACGTGCGCACGCTTTCGATCAGGGAGATGGCGAACGGGTAGAGCTGGTTGGCTTGGTGAGCTTTGTTCACAATCGCCAGCGGCACTCGGAAGCCAAGCCACTTGAGGTTGCGAACTTCTTTTGAAAGAGTGATAATCTCGGGAAGGAAGTTGACCTTGAGCTTGAGGACGTTCCCGGACCGGCCCCGGACCCGAGTGCTTTCGATGGTGAAGATGCGCCCCGAGACGCCCAGGTTCCGCTGCTGCACCTTTCGGGCCCAGTCGTCGAATATCTCCTGGGTGTTGAGCTTCATGCGGAAGCTGTCGCCGTCCTGCTTCAGCTTCTGCCCCTCCACGTGGTTCTCCCAGCCCTTGCCCAGCACGTCCTCCACGCGCTTCATGTAGGCGGTCAGCTGCCTGTCGATCTGCTTTGCCCAGATGATCGACCCTGACACAGGCGGCAGGTCGCGCACGTGGCTCATCTTGCACGCCTGGCTCTGAGGGTACTGGACTTTGAACTTGTCGTGAAGAGACTCGATGTCGTCCTTCACGCGCTGGATCAGCTGGGTCTGGTACTCACGGATGGCCCCGCGGATGTGAGGCCTGACAAACAGTGCGTTGAACCTGGAGAAGATCCTGAACATCTCGTTGGCGTTCTTGGCTGTGCCCAGCTGGTCGCGAAGGCGGGCGGTGATGCGCGTCTCCACCCTGTCGATCCGCTCGTCGTACCGCTTCATCGCGGCCTCCCACGCCTCTGTGCCTTCCTTGGACACATCTAGCCCGTCCACTTCCTTGACGTTCTCGTAGGCCAGGTTCACCTCCTCGATAGCATTGGCGTCCGCGGCGTCGAAGAGAACCTCGGCCACTTTCATATCCTGGGGCTCAGGGACCTCCCCTTGATTCTGCTGGGCAACCGCCGTGACCTGAAAGGGAAAGGTTCGTGACAAGAGGTCACCGACAAAGACTCACATTCCGTTTACCCCAGCAGCGCAGATGCACAAATTAGCAGTCGGCTACGGGGTGCGCCACTTTTAGCCAAACAGGTTACAGGCAGGACTCAGCAAAGCAGGTCAAACAGGACACGGCGTATGCTCGTGCCGCACTACACAGACCTTCTGACAGTGCAGGCTCTCCGCCTAGGAAGCTAAGTGACACTTGAAATCTGGGTCCTGGGTACTCCTCTTTTCCATATTTTGTCAGCAAGTAGAGCTGCGCACGAGGGCACAGGGGTGCTGCCTACACACTCGGTGCCCAACAGTTTTCCTTTTTGGTTTTTAAGCCCGTAAGTCCTAAGCCACAGGTGGGCCCACTCAGGGAACACCAGAAACCTGCGCCAGCCCTCTGCCGGCCGCTCCCGGAGCGAGCGGGCAGGTACACGTGTGCACGCGCCTATCACGAACTGCGCTGACCTGAAGGACGTGGACTGTGCGATTTATGTGCAAAAAGAAAACACAAAATGCTCTTTAAAAAATGATACACAAGAAGAAATACATGGCAAAAGGAGTTAAGAAACCCTAGGTCGGAAGGACTTGACACTGGTCTCAAAACTCTCATGTGGAAAATAAAGGGTGAACATTAACCACCAACACACTCGAGACGCACACACTAGCGCCACCCTCAGGGAAAAGACGCTGAGGACTCCCCATGAACGCGCACTCCACCCCGAATGGCGGGCACCCCCCCAGCGAGGGAAGCCTCCTAGATGGCCCTTTTCCTAGACTGGAACCCCCATAACATTTTACTGTTAAGGTTTTCAAACTACAGGAGCGGGGGAAGAAGGATAACCCCACTTGGGGTCTAAGTAACATTCAGCCAATTAGTATTTGCTATGCATTGGCTTCATCATACATCTATCTAGTAAGTCCCTTTACCTATACGTCTCAATGCATCATATGTTTCTGGACCAGGCTTTTTAAGGGAAGATAAGCGCTGGTGAGGAGAAGAGAAAGTTGAATCGAGAAGAGGAAAAAAGCATGTACGAAGAAAATGAGTCAACCATTTTAATAAGTCTCAGGCGTATGCAATTATCATCCGCACTTTGCAGATGAGGAAATCTGGAGAAAAGGTTCCGTAATGGGTCCAAGTCAGGTAGCTAGTTCCACGGAGGGTTACGGTTTACAGGCCAGGAAGCCCGGCTCTAGGGCCCACGCAGTCTGAGGGCAGGAGGGCATGGCTGGGGGTTAGAGACTCAGGCTGAAAGTGACACAGATGCCCTAGAGCGTGAGGATGCAGAGAGATGAAAACGGAGCTCAGGAAGTATGGGCAGCGCAGGACAGAGGCGAGCAGCTAGCCCCAACCCCAAGAAAAGAGAGGCCACCACGCAGCCCCGCGGCATGGACGGCGGGGAGCCGCACCTGCGGCCGCAGCACCCGGACGATGACAGCCCGCAGCTGCTCGTGCTGGCGCCGGAACTTCCGCATCTGGTCCAGGCGGGCCTGCAGCTTGCGGTGGGCAGGGTTGATGCGCCACACCATCTTCAGGTTCTCCTCCCTTTTCCTTTTGACGATGTCTCTCAACAGCACCTGAAGTTTCTCATATTCATCGTCCCACGTCTGAAAAACTTCAAAGCACGCGACCATGACCTAGGATAGAATTCAGGAAAGAAGCCTTGTTATCAAAGCAGTTTCCTCTCGGCACCCTGAGATGAGTTTCTGACATATCGAAACTCACTTTTTCAAATTCTTCATAAGCAACGTGCATTAGTTTTCTAGTGCCCAACACTTTGAGTAACTGAGAACTCAGGTCTCTGGAAATGGCCTCCACCAAGCGCAGCGCCCTCTGAATGGGGTACTTTGTGTTCCGGATCTTCCTCAAATGCGTGAAGATGGCCACGAGGGCCTGCCTTATCTTGTCCAGCTCGGTGGCGGACAGCAAGTCATTCAGGGGGAAGTCCTTCATCAGAGGGTTGTAGTCATTCACGGTTTCCAGGGCCTGTTTTAGACCTGGATTAAGAGAGGCAGTTAATAGTTTTCATGTAAAGCAATAACAACGCTAATATAATGGCATGTGTCAATTTCACCTCCGATGACAAACAAGGATATTCCGTGCGGGCTTAATGCTGGGTGAGTAGAGTGAAATGTGTCCTCGTGATGGAATGTTTTGCTGTTGCAAAAGATTTGGTGACACAGAAATTGTTTATTGTTTGAAACAAAAAAAAAGCTATGTCATTAACAGGACGACTCTAGCGAGGCTTCATTTTTGTTAAAAAGTGTCAGGCAGCTCATGCCCTCTAAAGGCCGCCAGGGGGTACCTTCATTTTTTTTTTTTTTTTTTGCTTTCTATATTATCTAAATGTCCTACTAGTAAAAATTAAGTTTAGAAAAACTAGAATTTTATCATCTTTAAAATCACTACAATGGCCCTGGCTCAGTGGATTGAGTGCAGCCTGGGAACAAAAAGGGTCACGGTTCAATCCCCAGTCAGGGCACCTGCCTGAATTGCAGGCCAGGTCCCCAGCAGGGGGCGCACAAGAGACAACCACACAAGGATGTTTCTCTTCCTTCTTCTCCCTCCCCAACCCCCAAAAATAAAATTTTAAAAAATCTTTCTTTTTAAAAAATCACTAAAATGTAAATTTTATACCCAAGGCTCAAGTTAGGTGAGTGCGTTATTGACGTAACACAGACGCCCCTGGGTCCTAGTCTATTTTTTTTTTTTTACTTCCTTTGGTGTAAGATTAAAAGAAAAACGTGTTAGAAAAAAACAACAGTTCCAGAGGTGTTACAAATAATTCGAGGCACCCTTTCAGCATTACTAGATGCCCAGGTGACGTGCACAACGCGATCAACGTCATGGGGCGATGTCTACCTGGAACTTCCCGACCTTCATGCGTGGGCCCCCTACCACTCTGGAGGGAGGGAGGAGCCTGGCCAGGGCGGCGTCCTCTCGGCTGCTCTCACAGCCGCTGGGCGTGGAGTGCACAGGCATGCGGGCCGCGCCCGGCCGCCCGGCCGCCCGCAGGCCACTCACGGCCACTCACAGCGTCGCCACGCAGAAAACCCAAGGCGCCTCGCCCACTTTCAGAACACGGAGGAAGGCGAGAACGGGACAGAGCAGGTGAAAGAAGGAAGAGAAAGTCCTAAGCAGCTCTCTGTCCACAGCCCTGTGGGCAAGTAACTTCTGCTTCATGGAAACCACCGCCCTGCCCGGACTGTCTAAAGCCCACTTGACTTCACACCAAGGCGGCGCAGCCTACTCGGGGAAGCCAGTGACTGAGCAGCAGGGCGAAGTCCCATGGAGGAACACTGGCTCAGTTTTCTCGAAACCCCGGAAGGGAACGAGAGGTACGTGGAAAAATCATTCCCATTAGCTCGAGCTGGGGGAAAGATGGGACAAGATGCCAGAGAGGGAACAATCGCGATGGAGTGTGTGTTAATTTTCACCTAAATTATCAGCAAGACCTCACAAAAGCCAGGTAGGTTGCCCGATGGGACGGTCGGTTCCTGTTCCTACCTGTGTCTGTGTCGAAGCTGACGGTGGCGTGGAAGCGCTTGCCGTGCTTCAGGATGTCCAGGGTCAGCAGGACCTCAGGGCTCTCGCGCTTCTCCTGGATGCGGTACAGCGCACGCTCCAGGTTCAGCCAAAAACTGATTTCCTGTAAGGCGGTTCCTGAGGCAGGATCACGGTCCAGTTTGGTCACCTTTAAACATAGAATAACATTCCAGGGTAGGCACTGTTATAAGAGGTGGGAAAAGTCTCATTAACTAAACGCATGCATCACAACTTAACTTTCACACTTCAAGCGGACTGGCTGCCTGTAAACAGTCGGCGGCTGAACCTGAGGTCACAGGTGGGCGTTCAGGGCACAAGGGCAGCCGCTCACTGCCCTGGGCCGGGACGTCCCGCCGGGCGGTTCCGGGGCCACGGGCAGGGACGGCTGACAGTCCCCGCAGAATCCAGCCCACCCATGAAATCCCAGGCCAGGTCTCTCACAGAGATCGAAGAGGGAGCGTTCGCGCGCTCCCGGCGCGTGCCCTTACTTTCTGAATCTCCCGGATCCAGCGGTTAACCCCCGACTGCAGCTGGTTGAGAAAGGTCGGGTCTTCCGCCTTGTCTCCAAAGTCTGTAACTTTGGGCTTTTCTCCACGTTCATAACACTGCTTTGCGACGTTTGTGATGATTGGGTGAATCGGCAGGCTGATCTCTGGAATCTCAATGTTCTGCTGCAGGTGAAGGAGTCCCATCTCAAGCTCTGCAATCTTTTTTTCAACTGAAGGAGCCATTTTATCACCATCCCTAAAGAGAGAAAAATATCTCAAAACTTAGTGCGCTATTGGTCTCCGAAGATACGCTCTTTTAGGTCACATCTTCAAATATTAACATACATTTTATGAAGGCAAGGGGTTTACATCCTCTCGATTGTTAGCTTCATCCTCCTGATTCCCGAATATTATGTCACCTCCCAGTGTCTTAGGAACACTTGGTGACATGTGACTCACACCAGCAAAGGACACACGGTTTTTACCTGTCTGCCTTGCCAGACTCTCTGATGTAGGATTTAAAAAAGGGAGCCACCGCGTTGCTGATGAAAGAGTGCAAGGTTTCGTAGGGCGAGTCTTCGCTGAGCGTGAGGACGCGGAGCTGGGAAGACACTGGCTTGTCTGCATCGATCACTGGGGCACGTTTAATGAAGGCCAAGCTGCAAGGAGGCCAAGGAAGACGTTAGAACGGAAAGTCTCACTCCTAATGGGTCTCCCTTACGGTGGCCTTCTCTGTGTTGCATTCAAATAAAAATTCATTTGAATGTTTCAGTTAAATCCAATTAAGAACAGACTAAATTGTTGCTTTCCTAGTAGTGAAACACAGTGTCTTTCTGTCACTCAGGTGAGAACCAATCGAATCAAGGACATGGGGACAGCATGGTTTGCCTGTCACATAAATGGGCTACGGTCATAACCTTGGCCTTATTGAAATTGACCTCCCTAGCAACAGCAAGTCACATGCCGCCACAGACCTACCTCTGATCTGATCTAATTTCTATCACCCCCTTGCGGCACTAAGTCACACATCAGCTTGAGGAAGCAAGGGTACCCCCAGGCTGCAGCGAAAGAGGGCGCTCCAGGCCCCCCACCACTCCCGGCTCCAGCTCCTGCTGTGCACCCCACCCCCACCTGAGTCACCACGTCAGCTACACGTCCCCTTCTTCAAACGTTCCCTGTGCTTTTGTGTTTTTGCTTAAGAAATCTATATTCAGCTGCTGAAATTCCAAGCACTGTATTTTGCCTTATATAATGTGCATTTCTGCCCAAATTTTTGAGAGAAAATAAGGAGGCACATTATACATGGGTAGTACTAATTCCGTACATATGTAAATGTTTTTAATTCTTTTATTTAAGCTTATGCATTAAAAGTGTAACTCTAGAAAGCAGTAACGATGTCCATATGCAAAATAATATCCTAGATAACCATAATTGGTGTTGTTTCCAAATATAAATAAATAATTGAATTAAAAAATTAAAACAAAAGATTTTTTTTTCCCTGAAAATTTGGGCCAAAAACGTGGCTGCACATTATACAGAGGAGCGTGTGATAAGTGGCAAAATGCAGTACCCCTCCAACCCCACCTCCCGCGTCACTGCGCCCACGGGGCTGTCTGCCGCCGGACGCAGCCTCTGCAGCCGCGTGGCTGACGGCAGTTCGCGTCTCGAGGACTCTGGCCCGGGCCCCACTCAGCTCGGAGCCCCACAGCCCTCCTCCCCGAAGGCACGGGCTTCCCGGGAGCAGGGTTCAGGTTTTAGTTCTTTGCACACCTACTGCTGTATCTTACATATAGCGGGTGTTCAAAGGAGGCTGAATTAGTATCTTTAAGAAAATTAATATTTGAAGTTTCCAGTTCCCAGGCTGGGACTTTATATCTGATACTTATAATCCAAAAAGTCCACGGAGCTTCCTAACGAGACATACTGAGAAGGAGCGGAGTTACAACAGAACTCCTGCCCAAAACACCTGCATCTGCTCACGGACAAACACCAGACAAACCCAAGTGAGGGACATGCCACACGACCACTGGTCTGTGCTTGTCGAGGCCAACAACCTCATGAAAGACACTAGGAGGCTGACACAGAAAGAAGGGCACGAGACGGCATCCTGGGTCGCGGGAGGACCCCGGGCAGGAGCACGACCGGGACCACCGAACATCCCCTGCACCTGCAGAGCGGCCTTAGCCCACCGTCTCCACAGTTCCTGAGGCTGCTCACCGCGCTGAAGCTGGGAACAAGGCTGCCCTTGTTCTTCGGAAATACCCTGAAGTATGTAGGTAAAGAAAGGCAGGCTGTCTGCAACAAGCTCTCAAATGGTTCAGGAGAAAAAGGAGAATGCTAACGTGGCAAATGTCAGTAACTGACATCTGGGAGTTCTACACACTCAGTTTGTGAAGCTCCTGTGAGCCTGAAATTATTCAAAATTAAAGTTTCTGAAAGTCAATGCAGGATCAATGACAACATTTACGTATTTAAATCTGGATATGTCTACTGGAGTATAAACTGCCACGACCTTTCTGGAAGGGGAAAACCTGCATCAGACACGCCGGTGACGCACTGCATCTGAACCCGTGCCCCCGCGTTCAGGGGTTTATCCGACAGTCACACCGGTAGCCAAGAGCGTTTGCTCGCTGTTTACGACAGTGAAAACTCAGATACGGGCTGAGTGTTATTAGGTATGTTAAGTATATTATCATCAAACCTCAAATGGGAGCCATGACATGGAGATTAAAGTAAAAATATTTTAGAATTTATATTAATTTGGGAATCCTCCTAACTGGAATTCATGAAATCGAAGACAACGTACCGGGTTTCTGGAGGAGGGATCTTTTGGCCGTTTTCTTAACGCCACCGCCCATCGGTGAAGACGGACACCGACCCAACCCGCGCGGGTTCAGAACCGGAGATTACGTGCAGTCACGCTACTCACCTGTTGGACTTGGCTCCATAGTGAATGTCTATGTTGATGTTATAGGAAATGAATTCTTTTTCTTCTTCTCCTTCATCACCGACATCCTCTACAAATCACAATAAACATGTGTCACACTCCCGTCAGCATTTACAGTTTTGAGGGGGTGCTACCTGTTTTTCCCTTCTGGCCCATTTTTCTCACTCCTGTCCCGGGTGCCGCCTTGCTGCGTGCCGTGCCTCCGGCCAGTCCCCCCGGCCTCTCCTGGCCTCATCCCCGGGCCCCAGACTCCGAAGTCCCCCCCGCCCTCCTCACTGCACCTTTGCTCGGCTGCTGACTCAGCACTTACTGTGCGACAGGCACTTCCTAAGCGCTTTAGTACATCATACCTTCAACCCCCCTGGCAACACTACGGGGCTGGTGTGACTTGCTACCCTTGCCCTCCAGGTAAGGAATGAAAGTCTCAGACACGCGGCTGGAAAGGGACAGAGTAAGAATTCTGAAGTCTGCGGTTCCAAACCCGGGGTCCTCACCAGACACAGGCAGCCCCCCACCAAGGCCCCCCAGGGCAAGCCCCCATCAAGAAAACCGCTACCCGGAAACACCCCAGGGTCCTGGAGGGGCGTTCCCCGGGCCTTCCCCTCTGCTCCCAGGGCGCTCTGCAGAGGCTGCTGCGGGCGCGGACGGGGGAACGCGGCTCCCTCCCAGGGCGAGCTCTGGGCAGGCAGGGCCGTGCGGGACACCCCCAGCCGGCACGGTGCCCAGGAGCCGTGCTAAAGCTTCCTGGATGGAACAGTAAGTAGCTCAGAACACGTGTGAAACTAAATTTCTAAGTAGTTCAAAATCAAAATTGGAAAATGAGAATAAAAACCGTGTGAGAATGGGAAGTGGTCCAAACCTCCAACTCCAGCACCCGCGCCCCGGAGGCCCGCCGGCCCCGGTCGGATGGCCAGGCAACGGCAGGGCACATGGGCCCCGCGCTGGCAAAGCTCACTGGCTGGGGTCAGCCTCGCGTGATACAGTGTGGGTCGCCTCCGCTTTTACCTCCTGACGTGACAGCAGAGGGCAGACGCTGCGCAGAGATCTTGGGAAGGTCGTTTGGCTGCAGTGGAAGAGGGCGGGGCACTCAGCCCAACCGTCTAGTCCACACAGTTTCTCCAACGCTACAAACCAGGAAATCCGAGGGCCTGGGGCCTGAGCAAAAGCTATCCGCTTCACTTGTCGTAGGATGAGACAAAACCCACACTTCATGTGTAAAAATTTTTACTGTATCAATAGGACAATGGCTCTTTTAAAATATTGCTTTTGGTATAATTTTAAGAAGGGGGGGCAGGACATTCTAATATACCAGGTGCTTCCAAGTTGTTTTAAAAAAATGACTAAAAAACAAAACAAAAAAACTATTAAACAAATCAGCTGAGTTTTCACTCCCAAAGTGCACATCTTCCACGAGGCGAGATGAGCGATGCCGCCCGGAACCGGCCACACTGGCACCGCGGCCCCCGCCGCACAGGGAGGGTGAGCGGACGCCCCACGGGGAGCGGCTGGCGGGCTGGCGGGGTGATGAGATGTCTTCTCCCCTCATTGCCCGAACGTTCTGTATATTGTCCACCAATTTATATAAAACACACCATCAAACTAACACCCAAACAGCATACAGACGATAAAAGTGACACTGCAGAATCACGGCAGGAGGTGGCTGCCAGAACTAAAGCCACAGCACGCTGACTTGGAACCTTCCTTCCTCCCAGCTCACGGCCCGTCGTCTCTACAGATCAAGTGGCAGCGGGACGCAGCACCTGAGGATGCTGCCTGCGCTCCCGAGCGCACGCCGGCTGGCGGAGACGGGGAGACGGGCGGCCGGCCAGGCGGCCGGGCGATGAGTCACGGCTCTGCTGGCACCCGGCTCGGCGCAGGCCGCTGCAGTGCAGCAGCCGCAGCTGGGGGCGGGAGGCACACCCGGTGACGTAATCCCCGGACGAAGACTGGCAAGCGGGTGCTCCCCACCTGCTTTGTAGAAATCTTCCTTCTCTTTGTGAGGATAACTCATGGACGTTATTATTAATCACTCATTGAACGCACTTGGGATTCACTTTTTTAATGCCTATTCCTCATAAATACAGAGATTAAATAAAGTCAGATTATATGTCTGACTTCCATGGAGCTAAAGAATCTAGAACATTGTTTTATAAACTGCCATCAAATAATTTAATCTTTTTGCTTCTCTGTAATTAATTTCCTCTTCCAAATAACAATAATTTGACATCCTACTTCTGCAGAAACATTAAAAATTGTTCATAGGAGGGAAGACACCTGATAGTTAATTCTTAATACTAAAACGGCTACTAATCCTGCTATATTTAGAAGATTATATTCAAACACAAACTGCGTGTTTTATCAGGTCATATCTCTCAGTAAAGTCTGAATCGGTTTCCTAATACTCTGAATAGTACTGGTTAATGCGAAACGACCAACAGTGCCCTGCCTGTTAACAGCCAAAGAACCACAGTCCCAGGACAGGAAGTGCTGGCCGCCCCTCACAGCCACCTTCTGAAGTGACATCAGCACAAGTCTGCGCGTGCTTCTGTGGAAGGACCAGGTTCTTTCAAACTGCAAGTGATCTGCATCATGAATCGGGTGAGCATCACGCCTCATGAAGGAAGTGGAAAAAGGTGCACATTCAACGACCCCAAGACTCAAGCTACCCCTCCTGGGTGGCTGGATAGGCTTCCACCCCGTCTGTGGATGAGCGAGGGGCTGTGGGAGGGAGTCCGCTGGTGAATGATCAGGCGAGGCTGCCTGTCCCCCGCCCCCATCCACTGCGGGCGCCCCTCATTCGTGCCCCCCACAAGGCAAGTCTGCCCTGAGAATGGAGCCAGCTCGCCCCTTTGGCCTGCTTGTGATGTGTTCCTGGTTCCCTGGCTCCCCCCTTCTCTTCCTTTGATATAAAAAACATGCTGGCTCCCCAGGGTTCTGGCAGATCGCTATCACAAGCTTCGTCTCCCTGTGCCCTCGCATGGGGGCTTCAGTACCCCCGTTTCCCGCCTCTGCTGCTTTCTCCTGTCCCCTCAGGCCCACCCTTCCGTCCTCCTTCTGACTTCTCTGCCCCAACCGACCCCGCCTCGGGAGGAGGCTAAAAGCTGGTGAGAAAGCCTGCATTTTCTCTTTAGCCTTGAGGCTTCGTTTTAACACTGTGAGGACTATAAGGCCGGGGGGAGTCTACACCAGTGACTATATGCAATGTAAAACCGGGGTTCATTATGTTAGTTCCAGATAAAAGAGAAGAGCCCTGGCTGGTGTGGCTCAGTGGACTGAGCACCGGCCTGTGACCTTAAGATCCCTGGTTTGATTCCTGGTCAGGACACACACCTGGGCTGCGGGCCAGGTCCCCAGTGGGGGCGTGAGAGGCAGCTGATTGATCTTGCATATGTTTCTCTCCCTCTTTCTCCTTCCCTTCCCATCTCTCTAAAAATAAATCAAAAATCTTAAAAAAAAAAAAAATAAGGAATTGAAAAATCTAGTAAGTTACAATAAGTTACAAATGCTTAAGAGATTTATGACTTAATACTTTGAGCCTAATACTAATTTGACAGAAATGATCGGTATGACATAAATGAAAACAAGCGCTCCTACTTTAATGGACACCAAGGAACTGAAGTCTCCGTCAAACACCTTCTTCCCAGGTGCTCGGTCTCCTGCCCCAGGACAGGGGGGCGGGTGGACTCCACGGCATTCCCTGCCCAACTCTAAGCAGCTGGTGCACAGACTATCCATCCAGCTTTAATTTTTGCAACGGAGTCAGGACGATCTTCCCTTCGCTGCGCATAAATTCACTTCCTGTGCTACCCGCACGTCCAAACTCATCTTGTGCAGGCTGGTTTGTCCCATAAAGGGTGCAGGTCCCACCTACAGGGCGACTGCACGGGTGGGTGGGCTCCCGGCCCAGCCTGCCCAGACAGTAGTATCACAGAAAACTGCCTCTTGGCTTATTAACGATTTTATTAACCATCGTGGGGGCTACGCAAAGGCCGAAAACAAATACCATTTAGACATCAATCTACTTCATTTCTTCACCCTTTACTTATCTAAGGACTTAATTTACCTAATTTTAAAAAATCAACACACAAAAACTTTCCCATACAACTTTCCAGAGCATCACAGCTCTAAGGAGCTGGGCACCGGCAAAGTGCCGGCCTGCTTTCGGAGCCCAGTCTGCAGCCCCCTCGGCGCAACCGAAGAGGAGGCGAGACCCCTCCGTCGTGCTTCTGAGGGGAAACTAGAATTCCAAGCACAGGTTAGTGCTGACTAAAGGCAGCCCCCGTTTCCAGTCTCAAAGTTCTAAGTTAGAGTTTTAGACCGAGTGTAAAAACCCCAAAACAGCACCTGACCCCGGCCTGGCCACTCGCACGCTGGACGGCACGCAGGCCCTGGGGCCCCAGTTCCGCCGCGCAAACTGGGGCACCTGTCACCTGTCCCTATCTTCAGCACGTTGCACAGGGTGGAAGCACAACCCAAAACGCACTTGGATAAAAAGTGCTACAAAACATCAGTAACACCATAAAATGCCTGTTTGGTAATAGCCTCATCTGGTCGCTAATAGCACCAGTGGGTCACAGTTCCAGAAGTACCTATGAAGGAAACAATGTTTAAAAAAAACAAAACAAAACAAAACAAAAAGGCCCCGGCTGGTGTGGCTCAGCAGTTGAGCTCCCGCCTGCGAACCGGAAAGGTCACTGGTTTGACTCCCGGTTCTGGCACCTGCCTGGGCCAGACCCCCGACTGGGGCAGGTGGGGGCAACGGATAGATGTCTCTCTCCCCCTCTCTTCCCCTCCCTTCCTCTCTGTCTGAAAAATAAATAAAATCTTAAAATTTTTTTTTACAGGCCAGGGATTACAGAAAGGAGACTTCTCTTTTTCTTTTTAATGAGGAGTTACGATCTAACTTTCCCTTTCCCATCAACTCTCCAATTCTTCACTATCAAAATAAAATGTTAAATTTGCAACTTTTAGTCTATAGTTTAAGGAATGCCGTACTTTAACAAAAAAAAATTATATTTAGCTAGGGTAATCAAAAATATAGGGAGGGCTTGATATAAAAATGTTCCTATATTCAATCACAAGTGTTTGGAAGATTCTTTTCATAAAGCGGGGAGGGGGAATAAAATAAAAGCAATGTGCTTGTTCATTAATTAAATTATATGATTTCATTGTTGTTGGTCTTTATTCAGCTTGAATGATTCAAAGCCCTTTTCCATCTCACGCCGTAAGCCTACCTTTTCCCGGGAGCTGCTCCTGGATGCTCCCATTTGCCTAAATGCGCAAGTGCCAACTTCTAACTCGTGAAAATCGCCTGGAAGGAAGACAGTCCCCCACCAGGCGGCTGCGCCTCACGCCCCCTCCGGAGGCTGGTGCGGCCCGGGAGCTGACAAGACTGACGGACGACACCAGAGGCTTTCCTTAGACGTTTTTTTGGGGGGGCACGTGAAAAATAAATTACAGACAGGCTGCATTACTTGAAATCCTTCAGGGATTTTTATAAATGCAGGAATGAGGTAGGATTTCAGGAATGAGGCCTCATTCCTGAGTCAACGTTCAAAAGTGCAAGTCATTGTGGAGCCAAGATGTGGATGCCTGGACACTCACTCCGCTGAAAGAGGGAAATGTGCCCACCCAGAAATCGCAGGCAGGCAGACAGGCAGTCGCGCTAGCTGGGAGGCGTGCTAGAGACCTAGGGTTCCCCCTGGTAATTAGCCATGTCCAATTCGAAGGTGTTTGTGAAAGTGCATTACTTATGAACACTCCAGGAGCAAAGAACAACACCTACAATTTTTCTTTTTTTTTCTTCAAAAAAAGCTGAAGACTCAAGATGGAAATCACTGATTTCAATACATGAACTGTACAATGAAAAACGTGATCAAGAATTAGCCAAGGTCAAACTACTCAAAATACAGTAACTTAACCCAGATTAAAACATAGTTTAATAATATAATGTGTATTCACTAAAAATAGAACAGAAAGACCAAAAATGCTGACCGCGGTTACAGCCAGGTGGGAGGATTCCAGGTGATTTAATTTTTCTACCATGACTATGTACTCTTTTTCAAAAAGAGTAGATGAGTTAAATGTGTTTAAAAAGAAAATAAACTAGTGGGTTTTCACTCGATAAAACACAAACCCAATCATAACAAACCCCCTAAACATTAATACATTAATGCTCTAAATAAGCCCCAATGACTTACTTGCTTTAACATCCCTGTGGATCCAAGAAAAATGTCCTGTCACTCCCCCTGACCCTCCAAGCCTCCTGCAGAAGCAGAGGCTACAATGAAGCATCCCCTGAGAAGGCCGGGCTTTGAAAGAAACAAATTATCAGAAAGAAACATTAAGTGTGTTGGGGGAGGCCAGCAGCACAGGCCCTCTTAGGGACAGAACCGCACAGCTTTCGCGACTGCAAGCAGCGTGCTCGGGAACGTCTTCAGACGATGCACGGCCCCTGGGAACTACCGTTCAAACTGACCGGCACACCACCGCCGAGTTCCCAGACGGACGGTGCCACACCCATCCGCGCGCTGTCATGGTCCTCTACCCGGTGGTCTCCAAGAGTCCACGGGAAACCCTCCCTGAAGGCCTGCTCCACTCTTAAGACAACCTAGCCTTGCTTTGGAGAGGTCACCATTTGCCTCCTCTCCCCACGAGTTGCCGAACCTGAATGTTTTTTAAAATCTGTAGAATAGACTCAAATATCACAGGGTCTCCCTTAAGACCCCCCGAGCATTACGCAAATTATAACATATCATTAGCGAAAACAAGCAGCGGACTGGAAACCGAGCCGCAAAGTCTAAGGACAAGGATTAGCTGGTGACCTTGGCTCACTTCACCCGAGCCTCAGTTTCCTCGCGTGTGACATGCGGACGCTGTGAGGACCAAGAGGCAAACCTGCGTGCACACATCCACCCAGAGGTGATGCCCGGCTCGCAGCCCTGTCACCCGGGGCCCGGCATCCGGGTCCGCGTACGGCCGCGGCGGCGATGCGCGCCGGCCCACCGCTCCCCCAGCGGCGCCCGCCGGCCCTCCCCCTCCGCCCAGACAACGAAGGGCCCGGAACGCAGGCTGCCCCCGGCTCCGCGGGTCTGCCCTGACACATCCCTCCGAGCCGACCTGGCCTGGACAAAAATCGAAACCTAAAAGCTCATGTGACATTGGAGGCCGGGATGCGGCCTCCGCCCGCCGCGCTCAGCCCTGAGACGCTGTCTCCACCCAACTCGGCCATCTTGAGGCCCGACAGACAAAGCGATCCCATTGTTGTGGTGACGGCGAGACAGGGGCACCTTCATCCTCCCGCCACCCGGAAGGGCTCCCTGGGGCTCCGGCCGGGCCGGGTGCGGCGGGAGCGAGGCGGTCGGCCCGAGAGCGACCCGGCGCCGCACCTTTGAGTGTGGAGCGCTCCACCAGGACCGTGTGGACCTGCGGGTCCGAGAGGAACTTGCGCATCTGCTCCACGGCGCTCTTCTCCTCCAGCGCCGCCTCCAGCGCGGCCGGCGCCTCGCCTCCATCCTCCAGCAGCAGCGGTACCAGCTTGCGCAGATGCTTCTGCAGCACCGACACGTCGGCCACGTTCTGCACGGCCGACACCTCCAGGCCGGCCGAGCCGTCCTCGCCGCCGCCGCCCCCGGGCTCCGACATGACGCCGCGCTCGGGACCTGCAGACAGCGCTGAGAAGGCAGCCGAGACTCCGTGCAGGAGAGAGGGGGCGGACGAAGGAGCGAAACAGGAGCCGGAGGCCGACCGCCGCTAACCCGCGGCCGACTGAGACTAGCGGCGCCGGCTCCGCCCTAAAGGCCACCGCCCGCCGGCCCCGCCCCGCCCGCCGGTCGCCCGCCGCAGCCACTGGCGCCTGCTCGAGGCCCCGGCGTCAGACGTCGCGCATGCGCGCGGGGGGCCCCGGCGGCGCCATCGCGCAGCCTCCCGGGATTTGTAGTCCCAGCCTTGGGCGGGACCCACTCCGCGGCTCCGCACTTCAATCCCTTAAAGAAGAGAATTTGGCGCGCGGAGGCTTTAGGGTGGTCAGGGGTTACGTTTTGTGTTGTTTACTGCTGTGGCCGCCGCGAACAGCGCTGGGCCGAGATACCCCATAAATTCTGAATGAATGAATGAATGTGTGTCAATGACGAGAGCTAACGTTTTTTGAGCACTTGGCTTGTGCCTGACATTGTTCTAACCACTTAGCCCGCGTTCTCCCGTTGAACGAATGACGACAATGTGTTAAGCACTAAAACACAAAGTCATGACAAAGGTGTTATTACGCCGAAAGAGAGCGAGGACTTTCATCAGCCGGGGAGGAGAAGAGGGGCGTGGCCAGTCACGTGTCACGTGGCTGGGCTGGAACGAGGCAGGCTGGGAGGGGGCAATCCCGTCGGAGAAGGAAGTGGCCTCTACGGAGGCCGAGGGCCTAAAGGTCGCAGCTGGAGCCCTGATGGCGGGGCAGGTTAGATAAAGCCAGGAGGTGACCCCTGAGCACCGGGGTAAAGCCGCGATGTGGCTCCTAGGCTGCCAATTACAAAATAATCCCCCCGGGATGCTGTAGGACTGAGAGGGAGACCCACGCGAGAGCCTGCACCTAGGACAGCGGCGCTGCGCTCGCAGCTGGGGCTGGCACTGCCTTTCGGGGGCCTCGGCACCTGGGTCCACGCAAAGCAGGGGCTGAGAGGCCTGCTCGCCAAGGGCCTCCCAGCTCGCATCCACCTGGACCTCATTCCTTACTCCGAAATGACATTAGGGCCAGGATCCAGGTGGCCCCCATTCTTGGTTTAATTTTGTTTGTTTGTTTTAACACGTTCTTGGTTTAGAAATGATACCATTACTTTCAATTGGTCTTGGATAGTTCAGATTCATAGCTTGCTTCTTAAATTGTGTGGAGGAAGGGAAGCCACAGGGGCTATTTTTATATCAAAGTGCACAGTCAGAGAGCTGAGTCCTGATTGGTGGAAGGATGATGGGATGATTTGATTTCCCCAAATCATCTTTGGGAAACTTCCGCACATAAAATTATCCTTGTTCCATCACCAGGTGCCAGGTCCCAGCGGCTGCTGCAACATGAAGGCTAATCAGGTGATTCTCCGGGAACTCCTGGAGGAGGAAAGAGAGCAATACCCCATCCTCCTGCCCTGCAGTCCACCCTTGGGTCATGTGCCCCAGCCGATGGAACCTTCCAGGAACAATAAAAGCAACTGCGATGAGTTTGTGCTGTGGTCACAGCTGTAATGGATAACAACACTACCAACAGCTAACAGTGCTCACTCTGTGCTAGGCATTCTGCTGAGTTCTCTCCCTCCCCCATCCATGTTCTTTGGGGTAGGAACAGGGACAAAGAGGAAAATCGATTACGTGCAGGTCAGTGAAGTATGAAGTGACCGCACAGCATCTGAGGCCCAGAAATCCAGCAGGGACTTCGCAGAGGGAGAGAGGCTGCTTGAAGGATGCACCATGAGTCGGCATCCATCTGGAGACACAGCCGCTGCAGCATCCAAGTGACTCCAACGTCCGCAGCCTGGCCCCCAGCCAGGGTAGCAGGGCCGCATGCAGCCTCTGGATGTGCAGCCTTGTATGATAGGCTCCAAACTAGAAGTGTTTATCTCTGAGAGGATGGAAATCCGGGAACCTGAACAGTCAATCTACAGGATTCTTACATGGGCCAATCCACAAGGATTCATGCTTTTCTGTTTTCCGAAGGCATTTGTTGTATTTAATAAATAATAAGAATGGTCAGCATAGATTGGATGCTGCTGTACACAGGCTGCTAAGCACTCTCGATTCCTGTCCTGGGGATTGGCTAGGCTGCCCCGGGGCCGAAAGGTGAGGAGTGCTTGCGAGATGTCCCTGGGCCTCCAGCCGCCAGTCTCTGCCCCCTCCCCACGCCATGCCCCAGGCTGACCCTGGGCCCACCCAAATCGGCCGTTCTCACTGCTTGCTGGATCTGGCATCTCACGTGTCCCCTGCCACCAGTGGAATCGTCTTTCAATTGGCAGTGGGCAGCGGCTGCTGGACCCGGGGTTCATTCTAAGCTGATGGGGGGGTAACAGTGGCTGCTGAAGAGGCACTTGGATTTTGTCAGAACACAGAGATGAACTGTCCACAAGGAGGAGACCGCACCCCCTCCCCACTCCTTAGTGCTGCGCAGGTGGCTCTGCAGTCCGAATCGGGTCAGTCTCCTCTCCAAGCGGAAACCCCACTGGCCCCTCACTTTGAGGCTTCGCGCCTGGGCTCCCCTCTCCTCTCCCTCGAAATCCCCCTGGGGCTGGTCCATTTGTTCACAGGTTCACTCATTCCATAGGCTCATTCCCGGCAGGGTGCTGGTTATGGCTGTGAACCCGATGCCTTGCCGGGGGAACCGCGTGCTGGCGGGGGCAGCCACTGCCGGTCCACAGGGCACGCTTCGGGTTTGACCTTTGCAGCTGCTGCCAGCGCGAGGCCCCACCCATCTATCCATCGCCGGGCACCGGGCACAGGGTGCTTTCTCATGAAGCTCCTCCCGGGATCCATCCCCTTTTCTTGTCCGGGTTCCCAGTCGGGAGCCTCAGGGAGGGCTGGGACCCCACAGGGCTCCGGCAGGCTTTGAGCTCAGAGGCGGGAGGTTTAGGGCGGGAGGGGGAAGCGCCCCCGAAGGAGCAGAACGGTCTCTTGGCGCCCTCTGGTGGCGCAGGGGAGGACGCCGCGCATTGCGGCACCTCCTCGGGCTGCAGGAGGCCCCACCGCAGCCGGCTTCCCTACCCATCTCGGTGGTGCAACCGGGCTCACCTTCCTGAGGTCACGTGAGTCACGCGTCCAGGGGCCCAGAGCGAGCAATGGCAGGGACCAGAGGAAAATGCCAGCCCGTGGCCCAGCCTGATCCCCGCGCCCGCTCATTGGGAAAGGCTCGCTGAACCCCTGAGAAGTGTCCTGGTCCCTTCTCTTGTGTAAGAACGCCTGTGTCCCCGCCGAGGACAGAGGGCGCGCCCTCAGTGCGCTGGACCCCAACTCCTCCTGGACGGACATTGCTCTGAAATTCTTCCCCTGCTCCCAAACGGAAATTTTTCACCTGCTCACCCTCCTAAATTCTTCCCAGTGGTGTCCAACCTCTTCCAGCACATCCCTTCTTTAAAAAGAAGAGAAAACCCTTTGTTCTTTCTGCCACCTAGTATTCTATTGTGTGAATGTACCACAGTTTTTTGGTCCACTCATTTACTAATGGGCACTTAGGCTGCTTCCAGCACTTGCCTATTGTAAACAACACTGCATAGGTTCTTTCGAATTGATGATTCAGGATTCTGAGGGTATAATCCCAGCAGTAGAATTGCCAGGTCAAAAGGCAGTTCCATCTTTAGTTTTTTTGAGGAAATTCCATACTGTTTTCCACAGGGGCTGCCCCAGCCTGCGTCCCCCGCACAGAGCGCCAGAGCTCCCTTTTCTCCACAGCCTCGCCAGCACCCGTTGTTCGTTGATCTGTTTATGACGGCCATTCTGACCTGTGTGAAGTGATATCTCATTGTAGTTTTAATTTGCATCTCTTTGATGGCTAGTGATGCTGAGCATCCTTTCCTATGTCCCTGGGCCCTCTGTATGCCCTCCTTGGAGAAGTGTCTCTTCAGGTCCTTTGCCCAGTTTTTAATTAGGTTATTCTTCCTGGAGCGGAGTTGTGTGAGTTCTTTATAAATTTTGGAGACCAAACCCCTGTCCAAGGTATCATTGGTAAATATATTTTCCCATACGGTTGGCTCCCATTTCATTTTGCTAATGTTTTCTTTAGCCACGCAGCAGCTTTGTAATTTGATGAAGTCCCATTTGTTGATTCTTTCCTTTATGTCCTTTGCTCTAAGGGACATATTGGTGAAAATACTGCTGTGTGAGAGTTTATGCTAACAGCCTATGTTCTCCTCTAGAACTTTTATGGTGTCATGACTTATATTTATGTCTTTTGTCCACTTTGAGTTTATTTTTGTGTATGGTGTAAGTTGGTGGTCGAGTTTCATTTTGTTCACATGTAGCTGTCCAGATCTCCCAACTCCATTTGTTGAAGAGGCTGTTTTTACTCCATTTTATGCTCCTGCCCCGTTTTTCAAATATTAATTGACCATAAAGTCATGGGTTTATTTCTGGGCTCTCTAGTCTGTTCCATTGAGCTATGTGCCTGTTCTTATGCCAGTACAAGACTGTTTTGATTACAGTGGCCTTGTAATATAGTTTGATGTCAGATATTGTGATCCCTCCGATGTTGTTCTTTTTTCCTCAAAATTGCTGAGGCTATTCAGTGTCAGTTATGGTTCCATATCCATTTTTGAAATATTTGTTCTGTATCTGTGAAGTGCCATTGGTATTTTAAGAGGAATGCATTGAACCTATAAATTGCTTTGGGTAGTATGGACATTTTGATGATGTTAATTCTTCCAGTCCATGAATAAAGAATATGCTTCCATTT
This sequence comes from Pteronotus mesoamericanus, assembly GCF_021234165.1. Lineage (NCBI taxonomy): Eukaryota > Metazoa > Chordata > Mammalia > Chiroptera > Mormoopidae > Pteronotus > Pteronotus mesoamericanus. The sequence continues at coordinate 1,694,827 of NW_026555082.1, read as the reverse complement.
ATTTGTCTTCCTTAATTTCTTTTCTTCTTTTTTTAAAGAAGCAGATGTTTTGTTTATTTATTTATTTTTAGAGAGGGGGAAGGGAGGGAGGAAGAGAGGGAGAGAAACATCAGTGTGTGGTTGCCCCTCATGTGCCCCCTACTGGGGACCTGGCCTGCAACCCAGGCCTGTGCCCTGACTGGGGATCGAACCGGTGACCCTTTGATTTGCAGGCCAGCACTCAGTCCACTGAGTCACACCAGCCAGGGCTGCCTTCTTTATTTATTTCTTCAGTGTTCTGTAGTTTTCCGAGTACAGGTGTTTTACTTCCTTGGCTAGGTTTATTCCTTGGTACTTTATTTTTCTTGTTTCTATAGCAAATGAGATTTTTTTCCTAATTTCTGTTTCTGATATTTCATTGTTGTACAAAAATGTCTTCGATTTCTGAATATTGACTTTGTATCCCACTGTTTTGCCAAATTCACTTATTTTGATGTAGTCTTTTGGTGGAGTTTATAGGGTTTTCTATGTACACTATCACATCATCTATAACCAATGACAGTTTTACTTCCTCCTTTCCAATTTGGGGGCGCACCAGTTGACATTTCTCTTGAACATCAATGTTCCTCTCTCTCTCTCGTTCTCCCTCCCTTCCCCTCTCTCTAAAAATAAATAAATAGCACTTGCTGGTGTAGCTCAGTGGGTTGCGCAGAAGCCTGTGAACCAAAGGAACACAGGTTTGATTCCCAGTCAGGGTACCTGCCGGGGCTGTGGGCCAGGTCCCCAGTCTGGGACGCGTGAGAAGCAACAACACATTGATGTTCCTCTTACTCTCTTTCTTCCTCCCTTCTCCTCTCTAAAAAATAAATAAATGAAATCTTTAAAAATAAATACATAAAATCTTTGGAAAAAGATTTTTGAAAAAGAGAAAACCCTGCCAAAACTTCCTGCCAGTCCCTCTCCATCTCTTGCTGCCCTTTTCAGCAAAACGCCTTGAAAGCGTCTTTGTTGGGCTGCCTCTCACCCATGTTGAACATATTGATGGGCAGTTGAGTCCACCCTCCTGAGCAAGTGCTCCTGGGAAGGTCACACTCAGCCTCCACGGGGCCACATCCAGCCACCAGCTCCCCGTCCTCACCTTGCAAACTGTTGGACAGCATGACACAGCAGGGCACCCCCTTCTTTTTATTGACTTGAGAGAAACATCGATTTGTTGTTCCATTTATTGATGCATTCTTGGGTTGATTCTTGTATGTGCGCTGCCCAGGGATCAAACCTGCAACCTTGGTGCATCGGGACACTCTAAGTAACCGAGCTATCTGGCCAGGGTCTTGGGCAGTAACACCCCTTTTTTCTTTCTTTTTTCTTTTTGCTTATAAACAGTAGATATTTTCCACAGCTCTGAAGGCTGTAAATCGAAGATCAGGGTGTCAACAAGGATTGAAGGGCCCTTATCCATCCAACCATCTCCGGGGGCAGATTTCTCCTTGAATCCCCCTCACAGAGCAGAAGGGTCTAGGAGGCCCTGCAGTCTCATCTGAGCTCGAATCGGCCTCCACCATCGCGGCCTAATCACGTCCCAGAGGCCCCACGTTCTAACACCATCATGTTGGGCCGAGAATTCCAACATATGAACTGGGGAGGAGGGCACCCCCTCCTTCAAACGTCCCTTCACCTGGCTTTTGGCCACCGCGCTCTCCTGGCCACCCTCCTTACCACAGCTTGTTCCGTTTCCTTTGCTGGGTCTTCTCCCCTTTCCAGCCCCTGAAGGTTGGACGGCCCAAACGCTCAGCCTTTGGACGGCACTTGTGTTCTATGAACGCTCCCTCCAGGCCCTGGGACAGTCAGTGCTTCTCCGCAGCTGGACCCCCACCTTAGGAAGCTTTCTGCTGCGCTGAGTGGAGTGTTGTGGAAACGCCAGTTGGGCGTTGGCCGAACGTGCTATTGGAGTCCTCCGCAGCCTCACTGATGGGCCACCCGCTTGCTCTGTCGATGCCCAAGAAGCACTGAACTGCTGGATTGTAATCGAGCACTTGCCTCTCTCCTGGTGGTAGATCCGTTTTTGCTCCACGTATTTTGAAGTTGTTATTACACGCACAAAAAGGTATTGTCATGTCCTTTCATGAACTGACCCCTTCATGACTTTGAAGTGTCCCTCTTTATTCTTAGTAGTATTTGCTCTACAACAATTTTCAAATGCCGTGCCACAGTAGGTTTTAAAGCACACAATACCCGACTGTTTAGTCAGGGGCACTGACCTCTTTTCCCTTAGATTGTCAAATGAAAGTATGACAATAGCCAACACAATAGCTGCCTGGTGCGAATGAATCCAAGTTATACCTATTTTTTGTTAGATGGGCAAAAATGTATTCTTTGGTGTGCTGCAGAATTTTAGCCATTAGTTTACATGTGCTGAGAGGAACAAGGCTGAAAATGGCTGCTCTATAATTGCTTTGCTGGATGTTGGCACACCCACTCCAGCTTTCTCTGGGTCAATGTTAGCGCGGCACATCTGTTTCCATCTTTTACTCTGCACTTGTTGGGACCTTTATATTTAAAGTGGCCTTTTATAGGCAGCTTAGAGCTGGCTGTTGCTTTTCAAAAACCGTGACCACCCTTGCCCTGTGTCTAGGGGCACTATTGCTATCGCTGGGTTGTCACCGCCTTTGATCTGTTTTCTAATTGTCTCCCTGTTCTTGCTGATTCTCTTCAAACCCCGACCCGCACCTGAGAAACCTGCTGCTACTCACCTGGTGCTCAGGAAGCCCTGTTCCCTCACAGCCCTACCTGGTCCCACAGGAAACCCTGCCGCTCGCCTCTCACCTGCACCTCAGCCCTGGCTCACACCCCTCTGGCTCTCACCTGGACGCTTGTCAGAGATGCTGGCAGGCTGCTCTCCACGCTCTAGGGGAACAGCCTTTTCAAAAAAATATTTTTATTTATTTGCTTCTAGAGAGAAGGGAGAAGGAGCGGGAGAGAAACATCCATGTGTGGTCGCCTCTCGTGTGCCCCCCACCGGGGGGCCCGGCCCGCAACCCAGGCCTGTGCCCTGACCGGGAATCGAACCTGTGACCTTATCTCGTTTATTGTCTCTACTGCACTAGAAGTTCGGTTCTATGAAGGCAGGATTTCTACTTCCCTTGTTTAATGCTACATCCAGTGCCGAGAAAAGTGCCCGGCAGCCGGCGGGTGTTGAATAGGTCCTCGGCGAGCTGAACGAACCAAGTGGCGGCGGTGGTTTCTCCGCCGGCATTTGCCCTCCCTCGGCCCCTCTCTATAGTTCTGCCCTCCGGGCTCCTCGTGCGTCCTCCTCCCCTTTGCCGGGCGCTGCCTGATACCCGCTGCTCGTGCCGCAATGGGCTCAAGATGCAGACAGTCCTGCCCCGGGAGAGGGCGGAATGGGAAGCAGCCGGCTCCGTCCTCCAGCCACGAGTGTCTCGAGCTGGATACTGGGGCTTGGGTGACTCCGCTCGGAAAGGGGGCGGTGCTCCCAGGGGGCTGGCCCACCACCTCCTCTCAGGGCGCCAGCAGGCGGAGGGTCTGCGGAGGGAGGTGCACCACCAGCCTCAGCAAATCCTCCCCCCTTCTCTGGGCCTCGTGGGCAGTACTGAACCCTCCCTGCTGATGTGGACTTAGTAAGGCGACAACTGCCTGCGAGCTCGCGCCCTTCGCCCATTCTCCAGAATGGGTCGCTGAGGTCGGCCGAGGCCAGGGGCTCTGCACTGCCCACCGGCCGGGCTCACGGTCAGCCTTCTGAGCAGCGGGCACGGGTCCCCGCGCCCCGCACCCTGCCTGCCGTAGGCCTCGCACCGCCTCGATCTTAGGGCAACACTGTGCCCGGGTCACAGGCGAGGGAACTGGGGTCCAGACCATTCTGAGCGGAAGACCCGGGATGCAGCAGGCGGGCTTCTTCCTTTATTGAGTGCTCGAGCCCGGACCGGCGGCAGCCCGCGGGCTTCGTCATCCTAAACCCCGCTTCGGGGTCTGGGTCTCTTCAGCCCTTTCCCGCTGCTGGTAACACCAGAGCTCCAAGAGGCCGCTGCTTCAGTCACGTGCCTGAGGAAGGCGGCTCGATCACGTGACCCTCGGCGGTTCGTCATGTGCGCCCTCGGACCAATCCCCGCGGCCAGGACCGGAAGGCCCTGGGATTGGCCCTTCCTGTTCAGGGCGCAGGACATCGCTCCGCCTTGTCAGCACTTCCCTGCTCAGTTCCGTCATCCTCGTGAATCTCGCTCGCGCGCGAGATCTGAGGTCGGGCGGGCGCCTCTAAAGCCCACAATGCACCGGGTAGGGGCGGGGCCGTCGCCCATTGGCGCAGTCCCGCGCGCCGTTGGCGTCATCTTTCTGAGTCGACCTTGCATTTACGGCGCTCCTCGCTCAGAAGCTTGCGCTGGGCTTCCTGTGGCGCGGAGAGTGGGAAGAATATCATTACGCAGGCCGGAGGGCGTCCCACCGCCGAGCTTTCCGTGCCCCAAGCCCCCGGTGCCTTTCTCACCCTGTCGTCTCTCGCGTCCCAAGCACTTGTTTGATCATTCTCGTTCCAGCTGGATTACGGGTGTTTAACCGTGGTCCTTGGTTGGGCTTCTGGAGGCTGTGACCCCCTCCGAATTACAGGCACACTAGGGTGTGTGGGTGCGTCTGTGGATGTGGGGGTGGGAGCGGCTTTCATGAGACCCAAGTGCTGAGCATCCCCAAAGGACTATCAGGGCCCTATTTTGTCGGTCTGTGTGCCGTTGGTCACCGCCGGGCCTGGCCCGGGTGTTCAAAGAGGTGCGTGTTAGGCCGGATAGAATGTCCCAACTTCATTTCTCCCAATTGCTTTTTGTGCTCCCCTCATGTACTCCCGCAAGAATACTTGCTATTATTACCTGCACACCGCTTTTGATCTCACGCCCCGGTACTGGGGCTCATTCATTCATCTTTCCATCAAATACCGACTGCGCCTCGGGGCTTCGGGTGGAGGAATGGAGACCCGGGCCAGGCACTGAAGAGCGCGGCGAACCACACGAGCCCAGGCACCGTTCCCCGGAGCTCACGCCTAGCAGGGGAGTCCGTGAAGGTGAAGATGACCGAGAAACTAAGCGCCTCGGGATCGGACACCGGCACTGAAGGATAAATAGCTAATAAGCACGTCAGGGCGAGATGGGGAACGGCAGGTTGGAAGGCTCATGGGTGAGATTCCGTCTGTCACAGGAGAGTAGAGAAAGCAGCAGGGCCAACGGTTTGACCACTGGGTGATTGCTCTGCAGGGTGCAGGCGACCAGGTGAGCGTGTTTGATCCCTCTGGCTGCAGGGTGCAAGGGAGGTAGCTGGGCAGGCGGAGGCGGGAAAAGGGAACAGCTGAGCACAGGCTGGACTTAGAAATCTGAGCATGTGTGGAGACTTTGTGGGCCTCAGTTTCCCCATCTGTAAACTGGACTCCCATCTTTAAGGTCCTCCCACCTCTGATGAAAATGTAGCAACACTCAGGTAGGTGAGAAATTAGTAAGTGATTAAAACAGAAAGACAAAATGGGAAGGAAGAGGTAGGAGACAGGGAGGGAGAGCGTGACACAAAGGTGACACTGGGAAGGACAGGGTTTCAAGGGGAGGGCAGGACCCAGAAGCCTGTCTAGGCCAGAGCCACCCTCAGACGCAGTCCTGCTGTGAGATGTCAGGCCTTCCTGTTTCCGCACTGGCCACAGCTGGGCACCTACAAGGTGCTTGATAAAGACCAGACAGACAGGGCGTCAGCAAGGGCACGTCCTGGGGTCCTGGGCACCTGAGCTCTGATTGAGGGTCTGCCAACATGCACTGGGTTTTAGTTTCATTTAGTTCATACGTAAATACAGGGACAAGTGAGGGCTTCACAGACAGCAAGGTAGGATCTTAGGATCTCGCTGGCCTGTTTGGATTCTGACTTTACTACTGACTAGCTAGTAAATCACTTAATCCTCAGAACCTGTGTTAACACTTGAAAAATGGGAATTAACACGACCACCCTAATTGTGTGTGAATCCAATTAGATAAGCAGCTGAGTGCAAAGGGCCAGCCCGGCGCCTTGTAGGTGCTTCTCACGTGTTACTTGGCCTCTTCCAGCTTTGAAGAGCCTGCCTGTGACTTAGGCTGGAGAGAAAAAACTGGGTAATGCTGTTTGTTTCTTTCATCCCAGAGTTTAATTTCATCTAAAGGCTTTTCCAGTCTGTGGTGCTGGGAGGACAGGTCCAGGGGCAGTGTTCAGTGTACAGTACTGTCCGACAGGGATTATGTAAGAACGGCTGAGCGAGAGGAGGCTTCCAGGCAGGCTTCCCGTGTGCCGGGAGGGCTGGTGAGGCCGCTGGTGGCACTTCTCCCCGCCTCTGGCGGAAGCGCCTTGCCACGTCCGGAGCAGCCTGGGGGTAGGGACCTGTGCGTGAGTGTGAGGATCTGACACGGCCCTGGTGTCCACTCCGGGGGAGCAGATTTAGGGTCTCCCTTCGGCGACACATTAAGGGGGCAGGAGTTGGGAAATAGGCGGAACCTCCACGGCCCGGGGTCTGGGCCTCCCTGTAGGCGAAGCAACCTGCTCTGTGAGGTCCTGCTGGTCTCGGGGAGGAGGAAAAAGGCTTGTGAGAGAGGCAGGTGCTGGTCCTGTCACAGGGCGACTTCTTGGCTCGGGCAGTGGGCCCAGTGTTATGAGGAAGAAGCTCCCTTCGCCTAATGTGCTCCCAAGGCTTTGCCTGAGCTCCCACACTGTTGGACAATCCAGGGACACTCTGGTCACCTAGACACCCCACATCCCCACCCATTACCAACATGGCCCTAGCTGCCTGCGGGACAAGGGGTGCATTTGCCCTCCCTCGGACTCGGAGTTGAAGGGGGAAAAACAAAGCGCGGTCCACGTGTATTTCCTGCATTAATGCTGACATGAAATGTCGCCTCTCAGGCTTTCCAGGGTGAGGGAGCGTCGGACGAAAGCTCTTTCCTGCAGAAAATAAATCCAAACGCCGTCCCAGGGGGGGCCCTGGCAGCTCCCGGCCCTGGGGCGAGGCCTCGTGGGGCCACTGCTCCCCCCCTCCCAGCCGTGCGGAGCCCACCCAGCGTCTGCCAGTGGCCGCTTTAATTACAGGAATGATTTTCTTTTTGGTAATTGTATGAGGTGGATGTTAATTAAACTTAGTGTAGTAATCACGTCACGTGTGTCGAGTTACTGTCCTTACCAGTGTGTCCTCGCCAACCAGGCTACACTAGGAGCCGGCGGGGCGGTGGCGTCCGGCTCTGGGGCACGCCCCGCCTGCACTCACAGAGCCATGTGCCAGCTCTGTCTCGGTAGCTCGGGGGAAAGAGGAGCCAGCAAACTCTTGCACTTGACTCGCCGTCGGTTTCTGACGCATCGCAAAGCCTGGATGGCCTCCAGCTCATGTTCTGAAAGGTCCACAGGAGTAACCTAGGCCCCTCTACCCAGAACTGCATGATCAGGAAAAGCTTTGGGCAGAAAAGATAAACAGGGGTTTCACCACCTTGCTCCCGTTCTATGGAATTTAGTGCTTTTGTAGAGAGAAAAACATGAGATGGCATGGCAGAGCTGGGGGGGGGGGTACTCTGACTTATTTCTCCAAAAAAGCACTATACTTAGTGGATTTCCAACTTTTTGCTAGTGGCCCCTCCCCGCCCCCCCCCCCCCCCGAAATCTTATGTAAACCACACCTACTAAACAGACACATTTATAGGTTCACATTAGTAACAAAGTTAAACAGAAGCTAATGAGTTTCTGGTTTCCAAGGTGCTGAAATTTGCTGTAACAGGTTTGAGTGGTTTTTAATGGTGAAATATCACAATTTAATTTCCATAAAAGAGCTTCTGACGAGTGGGTGCAGGCTGCTGTGCTAGATGGTTTCAGAGGTTCTTCCAGTTCTAAAAGGGACGCACCAGAAGGCGCTGCATGTTGATGGCCACCCCTCAGCAACAGGCCCCAGGGTGCTTCCCTGGCGATCCTGGGCCCCCCTGCCCCCCGCATTCACGGCCTTCCCCTAAAATGCTGCTCTGGGTGTCTCTCTGGTGTCCCGTAATGGTGAGGGGCAGGGACTCCTGGGCTACACCACTTGGGTTGAAACGGGCTCCATTCAGTACCTGGGACCTCAGCAAGAGACCTCGCCACTGCGTGCCTCAGTTCCCTCGTTTGTCAGTGATGGTCGCGGGACGCATCCTTTGGCGGGTTGTGAGCGCACACACGGGTACACGAGCACCTGCAGCAGCCTGTGGCATACAGGCTGTGGTGAGAGACCAGTTACTGTCACTGCTGTTGAGAGGGCCAGACTGTTCTCAGGAAGGCGATACAACACCAGTTCGGTGTGCTCACAGGCCGCCGGCTGCCTTGAAGCAAGCGCGGCAGGCAGCTGGACTTGGACCGCAGCACGCGCCTCTCTTCCGCCGTCTCTCAGGGCTTCTCGAGCTGAAGGCGGCTGCTAAACACCACGGCTTCCTGTGGTTCCAAGATGGGAGGCAAGGAGCACCCAGCCGGAGGCAGCTGCAACGCTGGCAGCGGCAGCAGACTCCAGGGCCCCCTGAGCAGTGCCCCTGCTCCCAGGCGGAGGTGGGGACCGTGTGGTTCTCCGAAACACCCCCAAGGACGGCCCGGTGCTCAGGCCACCGACAGCCGGGACAGGCCAGGGCTGCCTGCCGCCTGGGCTCGGTCTCTTCAATGCATTCCAACTCCAAGACCGACTTCTTTCACTGTGAGGAGTCGCAGACACCACTTGACAGAGAACGACACGAAGGAGCACAGGTCACAACCCACCTGCTGGAACGTTGATCGAGAGCAGCTACGGAGAGACGAAGCCGATCGCAAGGACAGGACGCCTCTGCCCTAGGCCTCCCCTCGCTGACAGGCCAGCAACAGCCCAGGTGCGGGCGGTGAGCTCCGGCAAGCGGGGTGCGGGCCACGGAGGCCCCACTGCCACGTTCTCAGCGATTCTGCTCCACTTACAAGACATCAACATCTTCTCACGAGTCATTTTAAACATGATTAGGGCTCAAGTAATTCCATTTCCACAAAGTCCATTCTGATTCACATTTGCCTACTCAAAATATGGGAGCTGGTCGTTAGGAAGACACCCCTGCGTCCCCCTTCAGAGGGCTCAGAAGTGAGCGTGCGGGGCCCCGGGGAGGGCCTGGCTGCCTGGCCGCGCAAGGGCGCCCGCCCCGTCTCCCAGCCGCGCCCCCGGTGCGGCTGCCCCGGCCCTCGCAGTGACTCGGTGATGGTCACAACCGGCCTGCCCGACACCAAGGCTGAATTTAGTTTCATGATGAGCGATAAAATTCACAGGTTCTTTATTTAGTCCATATAATACACCATTTTTAGAGTCTTTTAAAATTAGATAAAAGAGCATATTAAATGGCAAGTGTATGAAGTTTCTCTTCATAAACAATGTCAAAACCAAAAGTTTTGAGTTACAAAATGTTAAAAAATATGTAGGTACTTAACATTTCACTAAAGCATAAAGTTACAGATTATTTTCTAAAGAAAAATAATTGTGCCACTTACCTATTTTTGCTGTTTCTATGAATTTTTTATTCTGTACATAGGACATTTTGTACAAAATATGAAGTCTACATTTTATTACTTATTACCATAAAACAAAGATACAATGTATGTACAATATTAAAAGGAAGCCATACTAAAGCCACACTAAAAAGACACTTGGAATAGTGACATTTCTGACGTACAGATACGTTTTGGAAAGAGTGAAGATGCCAAACCAGAACTTTATGAAGAAAAACAGTCACCAGTTTATTTTCAATGTAGTACTTTTGAAATCAGTTTGGTACAGAATAAACAATGTATCTATATAATAATATATAAGTTGAACAATTAGCACAGGGAATCTGAATACTAACTAGGAAAACTTTAATAGGCCAAAATATTAAATAATACTCTTGTCAAAGAAAATTAGTTTCTCTCAAAACCTTTTTTCCCCCTTTTTGGTGAATGTTTGTCTTCAATAAAGAGCAGAAATAAAACCTAGACAAAAGATGTTCTTATACCTTGAGCTTTATACAATCACCCAAACAGTGATATTTTGCTTTTATCCTAGGTCAGAAGAGTCTTCCAGAAAGCTCTCGCACAAATATATTGAACATCAAAATCAAGGATATCTGAGCATCTGTCAGCCAAAGACGGAAGTTCAAACAATGGTATATCAAAATACGTAAGACACTGCTTTATACAATAAAAAGCACCCTTTTTCCCTCAAAAGGAGAAGGCATCTAAACTTTTTTTTTTAATTGTAAATTTCATAATGGTACAATGGACAGATACTTGTCAAGTTTCTCAGGAAGTGTGTCTGCCCCCAAGGCGGCCTCGCCACCTCCGCCGGGCGCTCTGAGTCGGCACGAGCGCCGCACACAAGGGGTCCCTCCCCCCGAAAGAGCTTCCTCCGAGACACAGGACGTGCACGTTGTCTGTGGGTTTCAGGGGCAGCAACGACATCTGCCTTTACGACGTGTGAGTGGATACCAAGACCTCAATTAGAAGACAGATCCTAAAAGAAGCCACATTTTACCTTTTATGCATCGACATTTAACATTAAGTTATATAATCTTATGCCGCAGACAAAAGAAACTAGAATCACTTGTTTAGAATAGCAGTACGCATTTCAAATAGCTTTCAAGCAGGATAAAAAGTCAAAATACTGGCCACCCTGAGAGAAATAAAGAACAGACAAAGCACTAAGTTTAAAGAATATTTCCTCGTGCTATTCCATCGAAAACGAAAGCTCAGTACATGCAAGGAAGTCTGTGAAACGGATAGCAGCATTTGATGAAAAGTCAGACACTGTACTTTCCTTTCGAGGTGTGTGTGATGTGTGCTCGCGCCAACATAAGGGCCCATCTGAAGTCACCCTCGCTGTTACTTCCTCGAGGCTCTCAGAGCCACGCTGCAGCCGCCAGGGGTCACGCCAGCACCCGGCACGCACGATGATGTTTTCGTTCCTTTTGCCCAAAGGCAGCTGCAGTTTGCACTTGGACAAGAGCCGGCTTCTCAGGATGTTCTCATTCTAGCTTTCCACTAGGTGTGGAATTCTTAGAGACTCTAATTTTATTAATTCAAGAGCCTTGTTAAAGGGCAACAATGTGTAAGTACAGGAAAAAAAAATTCTGCAAACCCCAAGATGAACACATTGTTTTAAAAATTCCAATTCTAGCCCAGGGAGACAGGGAAGGCTCTCTGTCAAAGAACTCTCTCCCGCGAGCGCCCCCCCGGGGTCCTGGCATGGACACGGAGGGGCAGGTGCGGCTTTAGAAACACATGGAGGAGGTGGACACGGTGCCCTGTTGCTCCCCAAAGCAAAAGCGGCCTCGGGGCCCTGCTCCCAGGGCGGGCCGTCCCATCGTTCTCCGCGCTAGAGCCATGACAGCGAAGACCAGCTCAGTGAAAGTGAAAAAAAATGAGAGAACGAAGAAACTGCTGGTGTAAACAATGACATGGAAACAATTTCAAAGGCTGTAGAATCTTAAAAATATGAAATACTTTTTAAAAGTGTTCCTTTGATTTGAGAAACATGGATATTCTCACAGGACCCCCTATTTCCTAGGGTCACCAATCCCATTTGGGGAGGACGCGAGGGTGACGACCAGGGTGCTTGCCTTCGCTCTGACTCCGGGCCGCTGCCACGTCTGGCGCCACGGCCGGCCTCCGCGGCCGGCTCCGCCTGGGTCCGAGTCACCATTGTTTGAACTCCTATCTCGAGCTGGGGCAAAGTGCGTTATTGCCTGCAGGACGGGGGGCGGGGTGGGTGAAGAAAGCTCTGACTCTGAGTGTAACTGATCGGTATGGCACGAAAGTACGCGTTTTCTACAGCATCCAGGGCCGCGCCGGTGGCGGCGGGTGGCTAGCGGCCGTCCTGGGACAGCCGCTCGTCGGCTCTGCAGTGAGCCTCCAAGGCGCTCTTGGTGTGGAGGTCCTGAGGCAGCTCGGGCTTGCGGCGCGCCGGGGCCCGCTCCTTCTTCAGGTCCTTCTGTGCCTGCAATTACAAAGGTGGTGGCGTTGACTACGAACTGCGCGGTCCTGACCGCGCGCACATACACGTGCTTCCTCAGCGAAGGGTGGCTGCGCGGTGGTGGGTGGCACTCGCTGGGGCCCTCTGAGCACCCGGGGACGGGCAAGGAGGCAGAGCATTTCCTCCTGCGGCGATTACCCCCAAAGTCACGTCTAGTAAAAATAAACCCATGACTCGTGAGAAGGACAGTGCGCACAACATTGCGCTTTTGTCTCCTAAAATGCGTGGTTTCGCACAGAGCGCTCAGCGCCTCTGTCCTGCCCTCGTCGGCTTCCGCCGATCCCAAAAACCCTAAAAGCCACGCATTTGATGAAATGGTCCCAAAGCCATTCTATGGCTCTATCCATTCCAGAAACATTTCAGAAAGTTGAAATTTCCTTGGTAGGTAAATAAAAATGAATTAAAAACATTTTAAACTGAATTTAACGGGGAAAAGTCTCTAACTTCTATAAAACTTGAAAAAAGATACTTTAGGAGGTATTAAATGGGCCATGTGGGGAAAAACCCTCTAGAACTTAGAAAAACATTTTATTTACATAAAATTTCCCAGTATTAACTGTGAGAAATAAAGGACCGCCTTTTCCATCCCATTCTCTTCCTGAAGTTTAGCACAGTTGGGCTTTACTTAAAAAAAAAAAAAAAAAAAAAGGAAAAGAAAAAAAGAAACTAACCCCACTCTTGCCAGAGGATCTGGAGAACTGGGTCTGCAGAGACGGGGCCTGGGACAGGGCTCACACTCCCAAAGCGCCCGTCTCCGTGTGTGAAACAGGCCGCTACGTTTGGGAGGAGTCGGGCGTTTCTGAAGCACGACGGCAGCCGTCCCACTCACCCCAACCCCCTGTGCGCCCGGGAGCTGGGTCAGAAGCCCGAGCCTACACCTAGCGTGGGTGCTGTCTGTAAAGCACTTTGCTTTAGTGCAAAAAATTCAAGGACCTGCAGCGGTCAGACGTGAAAAGTTCACGTTTTGCAGAGCTCGGATTTCTTAGGGTCCTTTGCACACTACCTACTCAGACAGCAGTCACATCAAAGTTTAGAAAGAATTCTGTGTGACGTCACTTTGGAATTGTTTCTCAACTCTTATTCAGATACTGATATTCATTCATAGTGGAGGCAGGGGTTCTGATTTCCCCTGGAAACCGTGTTAAGCGGCTTCAGGAGAGCCACGCCCACCGCAGCCTGTGGGGCCGAGGCTGGCGCGGTCACAGGCCGGGAAGAGCGCGCTCTCTGTGAAGTGGGTTTGCCTTCGGCCCGCAGCACACTCGGGGGAAACGCCACCCTGAGCCTGCTGTCCATTGCAGGGTGAGCTACGAAACAGAGCAAAGTGAAGTCAGACAAAACCAAGGCGTCCTCTACCTGCAGTGGGCAGCGGCTGTGGAGACAGCACTCCTGAGAGGGGAAGGCACGTTTTGCTAGAAAAAGGCACCAGCAGGAACCTGGCAGCTGGACCGGCAGATGCAAACTGAGAGCACACACAGGCCCCGGGCCCCTGCAAGTTTCCAGTCGGTGTGTGAGGCAGCGCGTCGCTCCAGGGAAATGGGAGCAAAATGGGAGCAGGAGCACACGAGACACCATGCAGGTGGCCGCCCGAAGGGAGCAGCGCTTGGTGGGGGCACGTGCTGCAGACATGCGGGCGGTGGGCGGGGCAGACAGGACAGGCGGTGGCCGTGGCCATGACGTCTCTGCCGCGGGGCGCCAGCCGGAAACGGCCTGTTCTGCAGCCAGCGGCAGGTCTAGCTAAGGAAGAGACCAAACTCACGCAGTGGGCGGTGAAGGACAGGAGCGGGGGGCGGGGGGGGGGGGTGGGCGGGGGTGGGCGTGCGTAACTGCTCATGCTTCACCACCGAAATCAGGGCAGAACGAGATGGACATTTCTCAAGGGACCAGACTTGTTGGTCCTCACGATCACAAGCTGGGTGACAGGGAAAATACTTCATGAGCACGACATTCGCGCGCCGCTCCTTTCCCTGGGTACAAAAGCCTTAACGCGCTCTACAGGTTGCGTCGCAGGTACCTGCACTCCCACCTTCCGTCTGTCTACACCTTCGGTCTGTCTACACCTTCCTGATTTGCATGGCTGCCACTGCTTTTCTCCCGACCGACTGTTAAAAACGAGAATTGTAAACGTTTTAAATGGCTCTGCTTGTAAACATCACCCACACACAGTTAGGACGTTCTGCACAGCGCTGTACCAACCTCTCAGAAGTGCGAACGGTGGCCCGACAGGTGAACACCCAGCTGAGATCCCCCCTGAATTCCCACCGGTTGCCTTCCCCTGGGCCTGGGGCCGCCTCCCTCCTCCTGCGATACACTCAAGTTGTTTTTAAAAAATTGGGAATTATTTTCGAAAAATAAAATCAGTTGAAAATAAAATTAAGAGGGCACTGGGAATGTTAAAGGCTTAATTTTTAGCTAAAACTTACGTCAGTTTGGTCTCCAAATCCCACAAACATTTCCCCCCGCATCTCGGTATCTTCTCTTTGCTTTACAACAGCATTTGTGAGAATTTTGGGGATATGACTGCAAACATTTTCAAATTAGGATGTTTCTATCATATCAAATATTATACCTAAGAGATTGCACTATCAATACCTTTATCTCAGGCTGAGATTTGAGGGGAGCTTCCACTGCTCCAGAGAAGCTTGAAATTGGGGAGTGTCAATCTTCTAACTTTATTATTTTTTTGGCATTTTGGGCTAGTCTGGGTCCTCTGTATTTCCATATGAATTTGAGAGTCAGCTTGTCGCTGGGATCCTGATTGAGGCTGTTCCTTTGGGGAAAACTAGTGCCTTAATGGCACTGAACCTTCCGGCCCTGGAATGTGCCCCCCAGAAATCTAAAGGGAACGGGGGCAACCATTTCTGTAAGAATGTCAATTGTACAAGAAAAATTGCGTCATGTAATCCAATTTCAAGTCATAAAAACAAACGTGTTGAGTTCTCCAAAAAACCGCCCCGTCTACACACCCTTGTCTGGCTCCGAATGAGCAGATGAACGTCTCCCGTCGCAGCCCAGGCGCCCCCGCGGGAGGAGGCCGGCCCCGCGCGGGGCTGCGGTCAGAGGGCCCTGGGCCCGGGCCGCCCCCTCGAGGCGGGAGGGCCAGCCTGGGCTGCGTGCCTGGGCACGTGGACGGCCTCCTCCCGCAGAGGAGGCTGAGTCATAGGTGTTTCCATGACTCACACCACTACGTACTATGTTCATTACGTTCTGGACATCGTGTGCTCTCCTCCTAGCTTTCATTATCAAGTCGGAGGATGCACGGAGCAGAAAAATGCTCCAGCCCTGAGGCATCTAATGTGAAAGGACTGGCGTGTGAGCCATCAGTTTCCGTCTCACCTTTGTATCGACTCAGTGACTGAAAAGTGAACGTGTGGCTACAAGGTCACAGGCAGCCCCTGGGGGAATGACTGGCCTTCCTTTGGGTGTGTCTGCAGGTGACAGGCTGCTGTCCTCCCTCAGCGCACACCAAGCTGCTGACTCAAAATGGCAACCGAAACGAGGACTCAAATTCCTTTCCAACTTTAAAAAAAAGTAGGAAAATTAATACTCCCACAGAAAAAAGTAGATGAATTTTTATGCTTTTTTTATTAATCTATCTCATTGGTACAATTATTAATTCTAAAGAAATTATGGAATTCAACTGGATTAAGTCAAAAATACATCGCTGATGCTCACTAGGAGATCACGGAGCATTCCTCTGAGGTTTTGGTATCCCAAAGTTTGATGAGCTGAAAGCAGCCCGCGTTCACCTGCTTTTCCCTTTAACCTAGGCCCCGAGCTGGCGGGCAGAGGCGGCGTGACCGTGGCCAGCGCAGGCGCTGCCTGTGGCTCCGAGAAAAAGCGCCTAGACCAGAGCTGCCCCATCGGAAATCGTGCCAGCCACATACATACTTCCAAGTTTCCTAGTAGGCACATCCACGAAGCAAAAAGCGATGGCAACAGGTGAAATTAATTTTCATGTTTTATTTAACCCAGTATGTCCAAAATAGTGTCATTTCAACACATAATTGAGAATAAAGAGCTACGAATGAGGAGCTGCTACATGCCCGTCCTCACGGGAAGCCTGGGCACTCCCGTGTGAGGCAACGCAGAGCTCAGCACGCGGCGGCCCCCGGGGCGGCTGCGGCTTGGACAGTGTGGTCTAGGTGGCCTGGCTAGCGCCCTGGGGAACCTGATCCTCTTCCACCGGGTGCGGAATGCGATTTACTTGGGGGACAATCAAACAGATTAAAAGCCCCCCGTCTGGCCAAGCTCTGACCGACACCGAGCGCACAGGGGCCGCCTGCAGACGGCACCCGGCGCCCTTCCGGCCACTCTCTCTTCCCATCAGGATCCCAGTGCCGGCATCTTTAGAAGCTCTCTCCCTGGGTGAAGGGGATTCAAGTTCAAAGTCAGAGGCCCGTGTCCCCGGCCTGGCCAGGACTATGTCCGTGCACACGCAGAGATACAGGGAGGCACCCCCCTGGAAAGCACAGCTCCGGGGGGCCCCGCGCACACAGGCGGGAGAGCTCGCTGCGCGGCCTCAGTGCGCAACCCCCTTTAAAGCCCATGCTGCGTATAGTCCCCATTCAGTGGTGGGGGTCTGTCTTTGCACGAGCGGGGACCTAAACAGGCATTTCCAGCACAGTAAGTGTAAGACCACACGGGCAGGGGCACTGCGCGGCAGCCCCGCCGGAGCACCGCCCGCCCAGGCCCCACCCTGGGGTCGGCTGCAGAGCTTGGCTGGAACTGTGGCCGGGGCAGAAGGTGGAGGGAGGCAGAAGGAAGAGAGAGCACAAGACACTACTGCGAAGCTTTTGACTCTTTGCTCAGGTTAACACAGAAAGACAATTGAGGGCGGGGGTTGTTACTGTTAGGGTAAAGGGAGACAGATCACAGGCACAGACTTAATCCTTAAAGACTGCTCTACGGTCCCTGAGGTGTACAAATAGGGCATTAACTGTACGGTTACTGGAGTTTAATTTTTAACTCTGGCTGACACAGGAGACCTGCCGACAGCAGGTCACCGCTCACAGCCACACGCATTCCTGAAGCACGTCTCTAGCGGGCACCTCCCAGCTGAGCTCTGCGCGCTTTTACCTGGCGAGCCTCTTCGTTCACTGTCTTTCTCAGCATCTGCACATCTTCAAATAAGGGCCCATCTGTCTCCATTGCCACCGGGATGCTCACGGTGCTCTCTTGACTATACACTGTGTACTGCAATGCAAAGTGTGGAGTCACTCGCGGGCAGCACCTGGCTGCAGACGCCAGGGTCTCCGCTGGGCCGGGCATGGCTTCCCGCCGGCGCCCCGGGGCCCTCTGCTGCCTCCGCCAGCAGCGCCCTGGCCCTGCCTCAGACCGCCTGTAGTCCCTGTGGCTCTCGCCGCTTGCGGGTGGGAGGGCAGAGCTGGCCTCAGTGCTCACTGCACTCGACGGTCCCCCGGGGCTGGGGGCAGGTGGCGACACCGCCTGGCAGCCTGCGGTGTCCTGACTCCACGGGAGCAGCGGGGCATGCCCTGGATAGGCCTCCGGGGCCTGAGTCACGCCGAGACCACCGACCACCGCATCTGACCTCCCAGCCTCGCACACGCCTGCCGCCCATGGCCCCCGGCTCCTCGCGCAACCTCCTCCTGGGCCCTTGGCCAGTTTTCCCAGCCTCCTTCAGCCCCACCATGGACCACGCCCTCTGTCCATGCCCACCTGCACGGCCCACACTGAGCCGCACCCAGCAGGTGCTGCAGGGAGGGGCCGGTGCGCCCCCAAGTCCAGGACCTCCTGTCTGCGGGCCCGCGGGCCTCCCCGTGGCTCCCCTGCTGCCTCCCCGCTCTCCCTGGGGTCCCGGCTCAGTGGGAGCGGCAGACAGGCCTTTCAGACCGTTTCCCTGAGTGGGACATGGGGCTATAACCAGAGGGCTGTGGGGACAGTTAATGGAGCCAAGAGACACAAAACAGCACGATCACCGCTGGCCTTAGCACCCGCTTTCTCTCTGAGGGCGAGGGCAAGCGGAAGGGGGAGACCCACGAGTCTGCTGTGGGCCGGGTGCTCTGCCAGGGGCCTCCACCCACGTCCTGCCACAGATCCGTAAAGTGGATGCCGTGGCCCATGGGACTGACGGGCACTGAGGGACAGCTGGCACCTTCCAACACACGCCCTGCACACTCTGCGGGGGGGTGGCGGCGGGGAGAGTCCCTGCCCCCCAGCCTCACTCACCCCTGCCCCCGTCCCAGGCTAGCCTGCGTGCGGCTGTCCCCTCTGGGGTGGGCGCAGTCACTAGCCTGTCGGTGGTGCCTCTCTCGGCCGCTGAGCCACTTTCTGGTCCCCATCCTCCTGCGGGCCTGCCTGCGGCCTGAGCACCGCCACCCCCGGGCTTCTCCTCGTGTCTCCCTGCCGGCCCGTCGCAGCAGCCCCTGCCCCTCTCCGCGTCCTACGGGACCTCGGTCAGGCCCGCGACCCGCCTCGTCCACCTGTGCCCCAACCCCCAACCCCGTGCCGCTGGGCGGCCACCCACTCGCTGGAGCCCCGCGCGCTTTCTTCCGCGCGGGCCCCCGTGCCGGCGCTCCCGCCGCTGTCGGGACGGGCTTGCTGAGACGCAAGTCTCACGAGGCCACTTGGCTCTTCGTGACACAAGCACAAGCACAGACAAGCCCATACTTCTGTCCCCACCCCCAGGTGCCGAGCGCATCCGGACCCCCCTCTGCTGCCCAGAGGCCACCTGTGCTGAGGGACGGGCTTCTCTGCCGCCCTCACTGCTTCCCTGCTGCCCTCGCTCTCTGACGGACCCCCTTCCCCGGAACCCAGGCTGGCTGGGTCCCCTCGGCTGCGACTCCTGCTGGGCCGAGGCCGCTGGGGGCGCGGGGACTGCGGCCCCCCGCCCTCACCACTCAGCGTGTGGCACAACTGGACCGGCTGAGCGGAGCCCCGGGCTCCCGCCTGGCCCCGCTCACGGCCGTCAGCTCCTTGGAGCTGGGGCTATAACTTTTTTCTCCTCTTTGTCCCGGGAAAGTGCCATGATTTGGGACCCAGAGCTGGCACCCAAGGAGACGGGGACATGGCACAGCGCCTCGCCCTCGTGAGGCTCTCAGCTGCTGGGTGGACGGGGGCGACAATAACCGCCACAGGCCTGCGGCGCGCAGGGACTGCGGCTGCACCAGCAGGCCGGCTCCCGGCCCCCCGGGCAGGGATGGAGGGCGCCCCCCTGGCCGCGGCAGCGGGCCACGTGGGGACCAGCGCCTGCTCGGTCCTCTCGGGCCCAGGCAGAGAAAGTGTCAACAAAGGCGCTAGGAAACGTTCATGGCAAAATTAACGTCACATAGCAGGACAGGGTCCTTACTAGGAACAGAAACCTCTGTCCAGGCTCGAGGTCACCACTGGGTAGAGGGACACAGGCCCCCAGGTGAGCTCATCTCTCAACGGGGAGGCAGCTGGGCCCCGAGCCCCCGCGGCATCCTCCGCCTCGCCGCTTCACGGGGTCACACCAGAGTGACGCTCAGAGTCCCCACAGGTGCCTGTCGTCACTTCACACGCGTCCCATGAACACCAGGGAGAGAGAAGGAGCAAAATGTGATGTGGCCTCTAACATAAACGCGTTAAGAAAAACACGTTTATGTTAGAGATCATCAACATTTCATGATTTGAAAAGTTAAATCATGTGTGGCATTAAAAAGCCCCCAGGAAGCTGCCAGCCCCACGGGAACACACGGGCCGAGCCCGCGGAGGCCCCGGCCCGGCCGCAGGGCGGCCCCCACGGACCCTCAGGCTGCGAGAAGCCTGGAGGGCTGGCCGGAGACTTGTTGGCGCACGTCAGGGCACGGAAAGCGAGTGACTGAGACTCCACCTTGAAAAAGGAAGCTATCAAATCAATTCTCAAAAAGGCCGATTTGAGATCAGAACCAAGCTTCAAAAACCCAACGAGTTTTGTCACAAGGATAAGAAATTATTTACTTTTTGTTGTGAACGGCAAGCAGTGACTAGAATTCAGAAGAGACGTTCTCTCAAGAGAATTAAAGCAGGTACCGGGGCCCTAACTTCTAGCCCTGCGAGACCTGCCCATGAAGTATTTTCCGTCTGCACAGACAGGCGCAGGGGGTCACGTCACAGATGGTCTCAACACAGAGATGAGGGGGTGGATGGCGCGGGCACGCGAGGGAGGTCCCCGCGGGGCAGTGCCCGGCACAGGTGCACCCGCGCGCTGCCCCGGCGACCGAGACGCTGGGGAAGAGAACAGCCGCGAGGAACGGAGGTGCGACGGAGGGCAGTGCCGGGTGTGCTCGCAGCAGCTCGCGCTTCGGGGACGACTGCTGCACACAGCTCAGCGGTGAAGCCAGGTCCTCCCGGGGGCGCATCCCCGGCCCTCCCTCCGAAACAGCCAAGGTTATGCCACCTCTCGTGAGGTTACTTCAACGTTCTGGGTAAAACCAGTAACACCAGACACTCTGATCCGTGTGCATCCTACGTGTCTTTCAAGGGCAGTGATTTGGGTGTGTGTGGCGGGTGGGGGTCAGGGGCCTGCAGGTCCTCGCTGGGACCTTGCCCGCCCTCCGCGCCGACACCGCCCAGGTTTGCGGCTTCGCTGCGCTTTAAAGCAGGCAGCAGTGTTCCCGCCTCACTCTCCGCATAAACCCTGTTCTGTGAAGTGGCTGCCGGTTGCCACCTACCCAGTTAAGGACTCTACCGTTCCACAGTCACCTTAAAGTAGCACTTCAGTGCAGCTGTGTGGAGTGAGCATTGTTAGAAGAATGCTGGTTATTTGTTTTAGGTAGAATCAAGGCAACACTTAAGAATGTCACTCAATTTTCCTATGGTGTAAGTCTCCTGACTGTAGTTTTAGTAAAGGAAATACAGATCAATACATTACTACCTAGGTAAGTTACACTTTTACCTTTGTATTCATGCATTGCTTTTTATGAAATGCAACAGAGGTTTAAAACCCGCACACCGACAAGGACAATCATCGCTCCCGTGCCTCGCGCCAAAGGAGGCAGGCTGCTTGGGACCCTGTTCGCCTTACGGAGCGCCGAGCGTTCGGGGTAGCTGAGCAGCTCTCCTTATAAAGTCAGGCCTCGTCTCCTCGGGGAGCTGGGGAGGGCCTGGAACCCTTGGTGTGGCAAGGACTCACACAGACGCTGGCCGGGGCGCGGCAGGCACTGTGCGCTGGGGGGACGCCTGTAGGCACAGTGCCCCAGCCGTCCAGCCCTGGGACGGAACGCGAGAGACCACGACTCCTGCCCGGAGCCAAGCCAGGAGCCAGCACTGCGGAGGACACGGCCCTGTGGCTGGCTGCTCGGGGAGAGGGGGAGAGCGGGAGACGGGGCGCCGGGGCCCGCGCGCAGGCCCTCCTGGCCCGGACGGGGGCGGAGGTGCGGCTGCTCGCAGGGCAGGGGTCTGGCAGTTTCTTAATGACAAAAGGCTCCACCTACAGAAACCCGGTTGTAGGGAAGAGAACACAAACTTCATACTTAATCGATTCCAAATCTAATTCCTTTTCTTTTAGAACTTGCTATTAAAAGGAAGGAAATAGAGTTTGAGCTACAGCATCGACAACATATGCGAGGGAAAGCGAAGTACAATCTTGGTCCAAATGGAGGCTGTATCCTGGTTCCTTTTTACCACAGTACATTCATCCGTTCCTATCTTAAAATGTCAGTCCTGTGGTAAAAACATTTTGGGGCAAAATAAGTACTTGTACAAAAGTTGAAAAGTATTTTTATTGCAGATATTTTCATACACAACGTTAGTGAACGCGATTTCCCGCCCTCCCGTGACGCAGCCACAGGCCTATCTTATAAACACACTCAGTCCCACCCAAGACGGTTTCAAGTTATTCTCTTTTTTAGTACCTGGGGGTTTGCTTTGGCTAGATTTTCTATTTTAACCCACGCTTCTTCTCGTTCTTTCATTTTTAGCTTCTCTCTGAAAAACAGTAAAATGTCATTGGTATTAGCGAGATGAGTCAAATTCAAGCAGCCGTTAAAGGGGAAGGTGCTGCGTGGGCAGCGACCCAGTCCTGTGCCCTGCACAGTGGGGACCGCGTGGCGGGACACGAGAAACACGGCGAGAAGGCAACCGCCACGCGGCTCGGGGGTGGGGGCGGGGGCGGGGATGTTAACCAACGCTGAGGGAGCGGACAGCCGCACCACCAACGCAGAAAGGGGGCGGTCCTGTCTGCCCCACCCTCGTGAGCCACGCAGCCTTCCGTCAGTTGCTGAACTCAACTCATTTTGGTGAATCCAGAAAACGTGCTACAGGGCCTTCAGGCCCCTCCCAGAAGGCTGCGATCCCCTGTGAGAGGCGGCCAGCCGCCGTCGCTGAGCCCGCGCTCAGCCGAGGGGAGACGGGAGCAGGCAGCGCGAGGGGCACGGCGCGGCCTCCCTGAGCCCCCGGCCTCCCTGAGCCCCCACCGCCCGCCCCTCTGCTCACACTTGCCATCTCGCCTGCTCCTGCCTGGCTGTCTCTCCCCGCTACACCACGCAGACATAACCTCCAGGGGGCGAGGCCGTACTGGCTTTGGTTGCTGCGCCGCTGTCGGAACCTGAGGTGGCCCGGCGCATGGCGCACTCGCGCAGCCTGGCGAGGGTGAGCGTGGCTGCTGGTCACGCAGATCGCCATTTGAATGACCTATCAAGTTCACCTGCCTCTGCCAGCTTCAAGTGACAAGCAAATAAAAGCTGCCAACGGTTTATACTTGACTCTGAAGTTGGGATTTTGAGACTAATTAATCACATAATTACTAGGGACGGAGTGCCTTGTCACTTAGACCGTCCCTAGACAGTATGATTGTGGGGCCCTGGTTCTGCAGGGGACCCAGGTCAGACTCTAAAGGATGCTCGCCTCACAGATGTCCCCAAGTTAGAACGAAGGCGTGTGAAGATGGAGATTCTTGCTCTCTCATCCAAATCTTATAGAATATATTAATAATTCAAATTCCTGTCTTGTAGACATGAACAATTACTACACATTACAGCCTTTAAGTGTCCCCAAGAAAAGCAAAAATCCTGAAAGTTAAATTCCTGACTACACATGCATTTTTGCAAAAATGATTGAACCAGTAGCATGATGGAGAAAATAGCTAACTTTAAATATGTGTTTTCTGAAAATAAGGTTATCGTAACAAAGTTTTGATTTGCCTTCCAAGTATAAAAGGATTGGTTTTGCTTGCAAGGGAAGAATAACATTAGGACAAACCGAAAGGAGAGGTTTATTCAGGGTTAAGGGAGAAAACCACCCTTGAAAAAAGGAGCTTTGGAGAAGAGCGACTTACTTCAGCTTCTCTGCCTTAAACTGCTGAGTGCAGTCATCGAACAGCTTCTGGTTCATCTCCATGAAGAGCTTCAGGGCGTTGTATATCAGGCCATGTATTGTCCTAGAAAGGAAACCTGCTGTTGAAATTCAGAATGCCAATCATTTTTGCCCACCTCTCCCTCCTCCTCAGCTCCAATCTATTTCTTCTCCAAATTGATCAGGCGATTTCAATAGTCCCATATTTCACAAGTTCCCTAAGCTTTAAAATAAAGAAGCTGTGCCATCGGATTCATGCGTCCCCTGTGCTACAGTCGGCCACGCAGCCGTACGCCCCTCCTTGCTTCCCGCGAGCCCAGGCCCTCGGCTGGCGTTGGCCAACAGGAGCCAAAGGCCGCCGTGCTTGGAAACCCAGCAGAGACGCTGGAACCTGAACAAGTGTAACTAAGACAAACTTAATTATGTAGAGAATGACCAGGGGAACGTTTTATTTCCTACATATGTCAGTTTCCTTTCACTCTTACTGAGGACAGAAAAATGAATTTTAATGCCTGTAGAACATTGGTAGGCAGAAAACAAAATCACCATAGAGGAGCTCAAACTCAGCTGCAGGCTCTGACACAGGCAGGCCGCCCTGCACCCCAGAGCGATGACTCAAGTCCCAGCTGCCATCTGTGCAGCCACACGGGCGACCCCCAGTGATATCAGCAGAGAAACTGCACAGCAGAGCCTTGTCAACCCGCGGAATCGTGAGCAACAAGAGAGCATTGAACCAAAACCCAAAATAAAAATTAAACTTTCAACTCATAACTACTTTTTAATTAACTTTATAATAAAGCCCAAATCATATTTAGCCAACACTTAAAGAGCCTTTCTTCCTGCGCATGGGGCAGGAGTCACGCTCAGTCGTGGGCAGGACCTTGGCCATCACCCACTGAACTCAATGGCTTAAAGGACGCTACGAAGAGGTTGTTCAGAGCCAATGTATTAATAGGACGACGCTGGACAAAGGCAATTCTGGCCCCCAGGCCGTGGGGAGCGTTCACAGGTGCGGTCAGGCATCAGGACTCGCTCACTTCGCCTTCATCCGCCTGCACACCAAGGGGAAGGCCACTGCAAGGCAGAGGGTTGTGTGCGCGGGCACACTGAGGCGGCACAGCGGGTTTCGTGCTAGACCGCCACCACAGCGTGAACTGCCACCTTTTGGCTGGTGGCGGTCCTGCCTTCAATGTATATAAAACATATCGGTGAGTGCGAAAAAGCGAGGCGTGCCAGTGTGTTAAGGCTGCCATGGCCGGTCTTCACAGGGCACGAGGCTGGGCGCCGACACCCTCTCCTTCCCGAGGACGGAGCCGGCTGGGAGCTCCTGCTGGCCGGGGGCTCGGACTGCACGTCGGGCTGCTGCTTTGAGCCCACTCGCCTGGCCGGTGCCCGAGGGGGTGGGACTAGGTCCCCGGCCTGGCTCCACCCACGTTAAGTTCTGACCTCCTGGCCAGCACGAGGAAGGAGAGCAGTGAGAGGAGCCGGCACCGCCCACGCCCATTGGCGTGCGCGGAGCCCAGTGCCCGCCCGCCTGCCGCCAGGAGCCAAGGCTGCGGTCTCATAGGAGCCCTGTGGAGAAAACCAGTGCACCCGTCCTCTTCCCTCTTCTGCGGGCAGACGGGGAGGCGGGGCGCACTGGAGACCCCCGGGCCATGGTGAGGTCACCTGCTCTTCAGGCAGGGGGCACGGTGGGTGGTTCCTGGTCACACAGGAAGGCTCACCGGGGCGTGTGACAGCAGGGCCCGAGGGCGAGGAGGGGGTCGCCACTGTGCTGCCGCAATGGCTGGGCCCCGGGAGCTCCGCAGGGACCCTCGAGTCCTCTGGGGGGAACGTCACAAGGTGCTGCCACTCCCATGGCTGGAGGCGGGTGCAAAGACGCGTGGACTTGGAACGGGGGTGGGGGGTGCAAATCAATGGCTGCACTTCCACTTCATTACAAGTCCACAGAGAAATCACCTCGTTTCTTAATGGATGTTTCAGACCTGGATCTCAATCCTAACTGGTCTGATGTATGAGCAGATTAAGCAAATGTGAAAAGATGTAGAAGCTACAGCTGAAACTACTACAAATACCACTGAGTGCAAACTGTAATTAAAACATAAAATTAAAACAAAACAAAGTGCGATGCGGCCAGCCCTGCTTACTTGTTCCAGTGGGTCTTTGAGTTGCGGTACAAGGACGGGAACATGATGGGCAGGATCTTGGCGGCGTTGTCGCTGATGAGGCTCATGATGTACTCATTGTTCCAGTAATACAGCGCTCGCTCCGCCACCTGGAGGAGAGGGAGAACGCGTTTTAGTCTGGGCCATTCAGCAAACAGCCTTCCTGTCACCCCTGTGAGCAGGATGATGACGTATACTGCGTTAGAAAATTGTTATTCCTACAAATTCAAAATACCCTAGACCAGTGATTCTTAACTGGCATGTGGCAAGAATTTTTAACGCATGCAATACCTATTTATTCCGAGACTGACTTTTTCCCCTTAGATTGTCAAATAAAAAAATGACAGCAGCCAACACGGAAATAGCCCAGCCAGTGTGAATGCCCTGTCTTGAACCATAAATATATAGGTCACACAATAGAGTTGCATCTTATTGGTCATGTCACATAATAATGTTGCATCTGATTGGTTAATTCTTGGTACCAGAAATCCTTATGTACGAGTATAGGCATCTGATTTCTTAAAAAGTCACTTTGTAGTAAAAAGGTAGGTTGTAACTACTATTATTATTATTTTGAAAATCAATCAAAATTATACCTATTTTTTCTTGTCAGATCGGCAAAGAATAGAATGCATTTTTTCGTGTGCCACAGATTTTTAGTTTGTGCCACAAGATGAGAAAGGCTGACCATCGGTGCTCTAGACCGTCACCCTGAAGGGCCAGGGTTTCCTGTGCACCAGGGACAGTGGCACCACTTACTCTGTGGACATTCATGCCGGACCCTGGGTTATGTGCTGAGGACGCGGTCCAATGGGTCCCATTCAGCTGCCTGCCGACCACCCACACAGGGCACAGCTGCGAGTGAGGCAAGGCAGAAACACTGGCCTTCATGGGCTTATGGTCCAGTGGGAGGAGACACGTGATACATGAATCCTTTGATCCATTAGAAGCGATGCGCCACGTGGGGAACGGTGGCGGGCAGGGGACAGGTAGTGCTGTGTGTGCAGGGGGTGGGGAAAAACGAGGGAGGAACTTCCATACCTGGAAGTGCGGGCTGGAGACACATTTGGCCAACTGCCGGAAGAGCGGCTCCATGATCTTGACGAATTCCGATGGTTCAATCACGTCTAAGATCTCTTCTAATTCGTTTAAGAACATTACTTCTTTTGGACTATGAGTCTTTGGCCAGTATTTGAGAAGTGCCATTACCACCTAGGGAAGAAACGGCACACAGCGTGTGATGGCCACCGTGCCCTGACACTGGTCAATCCTGTCTCTGTGGCCCTATCACAAAGTAGTAAAACAAGGTGGTGATTTTTCCTTGTAGGAAGGACAGTGATTCAGTCAACTATCACCTGGGTCTTTTATAATCAGAGAAATGGGTCTAATTTTATACAGTTTACAACTGCAATTTTAATGTATGCGACCTGCTTGCTCTGTGGTCAGTGTCAGTTCATCTAAAAAGTGGACAAGGCAGCTAGGACAGCTGAGGGGAGACACAACAGCGGACAAGTGCAGAACACGTGAACTCTGCCCGTGTTGGCGCTGCAGCAGCCGCTTCTGAAACTGCTGGCGGCACATGCACACATGCGCATGCGCAGAATCCACTTCTTGCTCAACTCACTGACCATTCGTATACGTTTATACACAAACATACAGACACCGTGTGTGTATAGCATTTTCAATGGTGCTAAAATCTACGAAAAAAGACAGGAAATGAACTGGTGTTATTAGCTTGTGCCACACGTGGCTGTGGAGGGACAGGGCCTGAGCCCACACTGCCTTCCGTAGGCGTGGCCTTGGGCTGGTCACCAACCCCTTGGTGCCTCAGAGTCCTCAGCAAAGACCAAGGCACAACCACCGCCCCCGCCTCCCAGGGCTGCTGCAAGGACTTGAGTATGAAACCCATGCAGCGGTCCAGGGACTGCGGGCCCGCAGCGGGGGCTGCGGCGAGCACCCACCTGAAAGCGTCTGGGCAGCCACAGGGCATGTTTGGTCCCGTGGCAGCGGCTTCCTGACTCGTGGGTGTTAAGTTAGCTGTTTTGTTCCTTGTTCAAGTCAGGCAGGTAATTTCTGCTGGGCAATCTTTCTTTCTTCACCACATTGCTATAGTTTCCACACCTCCTACTACAATCCTTACAGTAAACACCGCCCACCCAAACCACCCAATCTGACTCCCTGCGGGTTATTAGTACATTTAGAGTTCAGCTCTCTGCGGTCTGCAACAGCACCGCAGCCCAGAGCCGGCGCTCGCCCGGAAGCACATGCCCCTGGCTGCCGGTGACCTAGAACTGGGAAGCACTGTTCAGCCTCTGAAGCCTCATCCGGCTACTGGCGTGAAGAGCCCTGCAGGAGCCACCGCAGTGCCGGCTGGTGCGGACTGGCCGGAGGTTCTGTGTGGGAACAACTGTTTTGATGCTTTTGGCATTCAGGCTTCTGGCCAATTTTTTGTATTGCACTTTATAAAACTCCAAACTTTTTTATAAATAAAAAAGTACTCCTAGTTTTGACATCTGACATAATTAACAACACAACTATCGTTAAAAGGAATTATTTTAAAACGTGCATCATTTAATGATTTTCCGCCCACTTTGAGCTCAGAATAGTCTCACAGACATTTACCAAGAACCCACTGTGCCCTGTGTGTGTGTTGGAGGCACTGCTGAGGGCACAGCAGATGCCAATCTCCACACAGACACACGGTTCCTCGTCCCATGGCAAAGGGAGTTTTACAGGAGGGGACGCTAACAGTCGAGCTGCAGACCGAGTGATGGAGCTCCTCAGTGTCGCGGGAAAGGGGTCACTGCTTGCACCGGCGTCAAGCCCCGGACTTTCACACTACTTGGAATGACCCACGATCAGGTCGATAACGGACGGTTTCAGGGTGAGAGAGCCTGTCGGAGAAAAGGGTCTCTGCCCTGGGAATGCCGATCCCAGGCGACAATGGCCGCTGGCTTCTGGGAGCAGGAGAACGGGGCTTTCCTTGGCTAACTCAGTGGGCTACCTGCTTCTGGAGAGGACAGGCAAGTGCAGGGTGCACGCCAGCGGCCCCTGCGCCCTGGGGAGCCCAACCCTGACCTGCCGTGCCAGGGAGAGAGAGAGTCCCCACAGGCCATGTGGCAGCCTGAAGAGACAGGCGGGCAACAAGGACACGGTTTTCCTTCCGTCGCCGTCTGATGAGCTGCTGTTCTCGCCACAACAGTGTGTGTGTTCAACGTGCCCAGACGCTCTGGAGCACTGTACACGCCTCCGAGTTCGCAAATAGAGTATTAACTACAGATTACAAACAGGAACAACAAATGCCTTTTACAGAGGTTGTACTTTGAGAATTCTGGAGCCTGGCCTGGTTGGGTGGCTCAGTTGGTTGGAACATCATCCCATGCACCAAAAGGTTGCGGGTTCGATTCCCAGCCAGGGCACATAGCTAGGTTGTGGGTTTGATTCCTGGGTCAGGTATGTGTGGAAGGTGACTGCCCGACGTTTCTCTCACATCGATGTTTCTTCCCCTTCCCTCCCGCTAAGATCAATGAGCTCGTCCTCGGATGACGGTTAAAAACAAAATGCACCCTGGAACCTGCACACACCCCGACCTCGGGCGGCCCTTTGCGTGGGCACGAGCGCACCAAGTGTGTTCGTGGCTGCTGAGGGATGGGATGTGAGCCTTCCCACGTTTACACCTTCGTCTCGTTATCGACAGGCTTTCGATGGTCAAGTAAGCCCGGGCGGCACCTGCGTTTTCCTAAATGATGTGTGGGTTTCAAAGAAAGGAATTTACTGAGGTGAGGGTCTGAATGTTTTTACTGTGCCGACAATTAAATCTACTTTCTACAGTCACGAGAGTACTATTTATTATCTCACCTGTGCTGCAGGAAATTAAGAAATGGAGTGACTGTGGGTGGCAATACTGCGACTGTGCGCAACAGCCAAACCTGACTTTCCTGTCTACCCTTTGGGAGGGAGGGACCCTGCTGAGGCCAGCGCGCATCTCTCGCCTGCTTTTGGACAACCGCAGTGAAAAGCTCTCACTCCTGCGAAGTTACATTAGCTTTCTTGGTGGGAATTACAAACATGCGCAAACTTGATGGGCTTCTGTATCACTTGTCGGTGTGAGGACGGCCAGAGCAGCGTCAGGGCTCAGCTCTGGTGGGCGCCGGCGGGGCCGCAGCGCGGCCGAAGGAGTGCGGTGGCGATGCCGGGTCTACGGGACACGCGCACAACGGAAAGTCGGGAGAGGGGCTCTGCACGGTCTTTCTCTCTTTCTGTATTTTTCTTTGCCTTTTTATTTTTGAAACAGAAAAGTGTTAGAATTTCTTCACTTACTACTTTGTCCAGTAAAAACTCTCACCCTTCACTTGGAGAAGACCTTCAACGGGAAGAATTCGCTTTAGGATGTGCCAGTGCTGCAGAATGGTATTAAGGCTTTCAGAAAATTCTTCGTGCCAGAACATCAAAATTACGCATGTCGTCTCTTTCTTCTTTCCCCACCTGAGCTACCTTTCCTTGGGAGCCACCCAAACCTCAGGGCTGAGGTGGAGGTGCAAGGACACCCAGGGGCGCAGTGCAGGGACCGCCACCGTGAGGGTGGCCGCCTTGTCGCCTCCGCAGGCGGCAGCTCAGGGATGCGATTGGGCTGTTCCTGAACTCGTGGGCAAGGCAGGAGTTGACACACAATTTAGGAGCTTGAAAGAAAGCAGAGGCCAGAAGTCAGTTCTGCGCAGGAACACAGTACTGGGGCTTCCTCACATGTTTTCACAAGGAGCTGAAAGACTGCCCAGGAGACAGAAAAGGCTCAAGAATCACAAGAACTACCCTTTCTGTTCTGACAGTAACTTTTAAGAGAGCACTCAAACCTTTAAACTGTGCCTGATACTTTTCACTTTGTTACTCTAGAGTAAAAAACAACCCACTCAAAGAACGGGCCGTGGAGTTAAAGCTGTGTCTCCACAGAAGACACACAGATGGCCAACAGGCACATGAAAAGGTGCCCAACACCATTCGTCCTCAGGGAAATGCAAATTGAAGCCCCAGTGAGCCACACTTTGCACCCGCTGGGACGGCTGGAACCAGGAAAGCAGAAGACCAGCAGCACCAGTGAGGAGTGGGGAGCCCGGGGCCCCGGGGGCCATGGCGCAGCCACAGCGGGAAGTGCAGTTGGCTGGCTCCTCAAACGGCGAAACCTAGAACTGCCGTACGACCCAGCAGTCCCACTTCCGGACACACGCCCAAAGGACCAGGACCAGGAGTGGGAGCCTGAAGAGTTCTTTGTGCGCTCACGCTCACGGCAGCACCATTCACACCCCGCAACGTGGGACTGGCTTGCGTGTCCGCCGACAGGCGAATGGCAGGCCACGCCTGGCCCGGCCAACAGCGGAGTGCTGCTCAGACACCTGCTAGAGCACGCACGCGCCCCGACGCCACCACGCTGAGGGGAGAAGCCAGTCACAGGACGGCGAATCCTGCACGGCTCGACTCAAGTGAGGTCCCTGCTCCAGGGACCTGAGGGCCAGAAATGACAAAGGACGGTGCCAGGGGCTGGGGGAGGGACACAGGGACTTGGTGTTTGGTGGGTGCAGAGTTTCTGTCAGGGGTGATAGCAAAACTTTGGAAATAGTGGCCACAGTTACATGGCTTTGCCTGTCACTGGTGTCAATGAATTCAATGTCTAGGATGACACCTAA
Source organism: Pteronotus mesoamericanus (assembly GCF_021234165.1). Classification (NCBI taxonomy): domain Eukaryota; kingdom Metazoa; phylum Chordata; class Mammalia; order Chiroptera; family Mormoopidae; genus Pteronotus; species Pteronotus mesoamericanus. Next base: position 1,663,739 of record NW_026555082.1, on the reverse strand, counting down.
AACGGCAGAGTTTGTTATGTGTATGTTACCACAATTTAAAAAGTTAATCTCTGGCGGGGTGGCTCAGTTGGTCACAGTGGTGTCCCGATACACCAAGGTGGCGGGTTCGGTCTCTGGTCAGGTAACATCTAAGAGTCAACCTATGCGGGGGAGGCGGGGCTGGGGAGAGCGACGGGGAAAATTGGGACAACGGTAACAGGCCAACAATGGAAATAAAAGAGTCGACCAATGAATGCATTAGTAAGTAGAACAACAAATTCATGTCTCTCTCTTCTTACTTCTATAAAAACCGAAAAAGCTACTAGCATAATATACCAAAACCCAGTGAACTGGACATATTAAATGGGTGAATTGTGTGATATGTGAATTATGTCTCAATAAAGCTATTAAAAAAAAGTGTCTTCAAACAACTGCCCCAGCACCTGACATGCCTAACTTTGTTAATCTAGGCTACGAAAGCTTTTGTATTTTTATTTACTTTTTAAAGATTTTATTTATTTTTAGAGAGGGGGTAAGAAGGGAGGAAGAGAGGGAGAGAAACACTGATGTGTGAGACATACATCCATTGGTTGCTTCTCGTGCGCCCCCAACTGGGGACCTGGCCCGCAACCCAGGCCTGTGCCCTGACTGGGAATTGAACTGGCGACCCTTCGGTTTGCAGACCAGCGCTCAATCCACTGAGCCACACCAGCGGAGGAAGCTTTTCTATTTTTAATAAAGATAGAATGCCAAAACTTTAGAAATCTAAACACTGAATGGCAGCAGTGTAACTAACATTCGCCTTCCTGAGAGGAAAGCCCCGAACAGGCAGCGCAGCGTTTGAGCCCCGGTGCGGTCCCTCCAACGGAAGGCAGTTAAATGTGTTGCTGAACCAAGAGAAGGGAAAGTGGTACGCTGCACGTGACTTCGTGGTGACAACTGCCCAGCGCTCTGCGTTTCACGTGCAATGAGGGACAAGGTGGCAATCATGGCATAAACCATCACTGCAGCCAAGGGCCCCATCAGTGAACGGACTACGCCGAACCCCTGCAACGCCCGCGTGAACTCAGTGTGCTCACCAGGACCGTGACTGAAGGGGAGAGAGCTGGACAGCTGTGTGCTGGGCAGACAGTGGGTGTGGACAGTGAGCGCCCTGCAGGCGGGGCGGGGGCACTTACCGGTTCCGTGAGGGTGCTGTCCTTCTCCAGAAACTGCACGACGCAGTATGCCAGCTGACAAAGGAAGGAGGGCAGCGTCAGCGTTTCGCTTCCCCATGGCAACAGCGCTGCTGCTGGGACCCCGGCATCCCCGTTAGGGACCTCCCTCCGCCACGGGGAAGGTCTGCGCACTCAGGTGCGGTGGGGGCGCCCCCAGCCCGGTGCAGCAGACTCCCCGCAACAGGCCCCAGCGCGGGCCCCACGGGTTATTCTCCCTTGTCAGCTGCAGAAGGTGCCAGGGAAGCTAAAGAAACGAGGAAACTGTCTTTTGGGCTGACACCGGTATGTCAGTCCGGGTCTGAGGGGGACTTTTCTTGTGGTTTGTATTTTTGGGAAACTAACAAACAAGTAATCTGACGGCTTGGAAAAACTGAATTAAAATCTGGTTCTACCTTAAATCTCTGAACTATTAATTTCTGATCTAGAACAATTAATATACCAACCAGGCTGAATGTAAAGATCTTTCCAGTTAATAGCAGTCAGAGAAAAATCTCTGAACAAAATGTTTCCCAGGAAGCCAACATCATTAGAACCATCTGAAAAAGACACAGTTGGCGCTTGAACAGTGGCCGCTGCCCGTGCAGCTGGAAGTCCACACGGAACTCAAGCCGGCCCCTGCACATGCGGATTCCTAGCCACCAGCTGACCCTTGAACAACACGGGTCTGAATCGTGCAGGCCAACTGAAGGCAGTCTACGCTGAGCAGGCCTGTACAGCTCAAGCACGCGTTCTTCACACGTCAACTGTACTTTCTGTAGTTTATCCTACACCACAAACTCCCAAAGTGAGGCCTTCGGAGGGAGCCCCGGGTTCTGGGTCGCACCAGCTGCAGGGCACCAGCCCGTGGCTGCAGCTGGCGGTGGGGCCCTGTCTTGAGCGCTGCCGCCCGCCTAGCCAGGGTCTGTCTACCTGGAGTTGGGATGAGAGGGAAGGAAAAACCAGGTCTGCACACACGCAGTGGTTAGTAACTGCGTAGGGACCAACTCTTCAGGACAACTGTAATTAGATTTTCACAGAGTTGTAAAAATCCAGTTTATAAAAATAAACCTTTTCACTGGCCACGGACACACAGGCTTTTTCTTTCAGGTACAAGATTTTAAATGCTGCTACAGACAACCTTCCTCTGAAAAGCCCGCCTGACTCTTTTCGAGCTAGTCCCTCCCTTCTCTATGCTGAAAACTCATTTTGAAATTCTCCATTCCTGAGGTTTCTCTGATTTTCTTAGAAAGGAATCTCTCTTCACCCTCTCATCCTTTCCTTTATCGCCAGAGCCCCAATACTGAGTCACCAACGTGGCGCGAGAAAGGAAACACTCCCTGGTCACAGGCTGGATAGGGGACTGCGCACACAGGTTTGGGGAAGGCAGTGGGCGGGCCTTACCTGGGGGTGGTAGACGCTCAGGGACTTCACTTTGTGCAAAGGCAGTAACACCTTCAATAAGAAAATCTTGTGCTCTTCTTTCAGGGGTAAGGCAAATCCATTAATTATACTGTGAAAAGAGAATTCGTGCCAAGTTTGAATATTTACAAGTTCCAGGCTTAAAAGAGTATCTTGCTGTTTTTTCTTTCCATTTTTGTTTTCAGCATGAAAATCAGCAAGCAAAAGATATGTTTGAGAAAAAAGGAGGGTATCAGCAGGAAAATAAAATGAACATTTAGTATCTTCACAGAAGTATGGCCAATTTTACCTTTGTGATAATTTTATTTTAAAAAGATTTTATTATTTTTTTTTTTAAAGAGAGGGGAAGGGAGGGAGAGAGAGGGAGAGAAACACCCCTGCGTGGTTGTCTCTCACATGTCCCCCACTGGGGACCTGGCCCGCAACCCGAGCATGTGTCTGGGAATCGAACTGGCGACACTTTGATTCGCAGGCTGGCACTCAGTCTACTGAGCCACACCAGCCAGAGCGGGATACTTTTAACTTTCTGGGTTTGCAGGGTGTTATCCAGGCCAGGAGTCTCTGGGGACGGACCCCCCTCCTCAGGCCACAGGCACCGGCGGCTCAGGGCGGGCCCCGGTTGGGTGCGTCACACGCAGCACTTTCCCTAGGCCTCCACCCACCTCGGGGAATTCACTTTCCGGGAGAAATTCCCAGCTCCTTATTCTAATGCTGACAGAACAGAGTACGAGCGCATAGAATGGCTTTGGTTAAAAATCACCAGGAAACCTGTTTCATTCAGCACAGAATGGGGGTCTTCCCCTGACCCTGCAAACTGAAGTTTCTGTCTCTACCATCAAGCAGTTTATTCATTAGGTTTTGTAATTAGGCGGCGCAGATAAATGTCCCCGAGAGCCACAGAAGCAGTTCAGGCAGCACACTGCTTCCCCACCATTAGGGAATCTCGGGGGCGGGGCGCTGCAGGCAGGGTTAGTCTTAAGTGGCCACCAAGGAAAATATGCTTATTTGCATGCGGGGTAGCCTCAGGACCCCCTCTTCCCAGAGGGCACCCCCTCTTCTGGGGAGACAAAGCAATCCAGCCCAGCCATGGCAGGAGACCGTGTGAGCGCGTCACAGTGGTGCCAGGCACTGCCAACAGCTCACCCAGCCTCCTACCACCCAGCCCGTGAACATAATTATCTTCCCACTTCACAGAAAAGGGAGGAGACACAAGAGCAGTAAGTAACTTGCCCACGGTCCTACACCCTGTAAGGGGCACCCACCTAACTGTTCACTGTGTCCTGCTGAGGGAGAGGCCCGCTGAGCGTGCTGGCACTAGTCAAAATACAATTCTCCATGAGGACCGACATTTTTCAAAAGTTATGTCTATCAGAGCAAGGATGGTTTTGGGAATCATTAAGCAAAATCGCACAGGTTGGCCCTGACCGGTGTGGCTCACTGGGTTGGGCATCGTCCTGCAAAGCAAAAGGTCGCCAGTTCGATTCCTGGTCAGGGCACATGCCGGGGTTGTGGGTTCCGTCTCCCGTCGGGGCACCTACGAGAGGCAACCGATGTTTCTCTCCCTCTTCCTCTTTCCCTTACCCTCTCTCTAAAAATAAAAAAATGAAATCTTAAGAAACCTCCCAGCTTCCCCCCGCAGGGTTCCGCAGCGCCTCTGGCTGCCCATGTGCACTCAGCCCGCAGAGAGGGCTGGGGAACAGCCCCCTTACGCTGCTTTGGCCACGGAGCCCTGTGGACTCGGAAGCCGTGGGTTAGGAGGCTCGACGGACTCTGCAGTCGTCCCCTGAAACCATGACAGCCAGCAAGAGCTTTACTTGGATTAGGTAAAATTTTTGAAGTGTTAATTATTTTTGAAATATACATATGAATAATTTATAAAAATCAACTTGGAATATTAGCATTTACTGAATTCTCCAAATGCACAATGATCTATTCTTTTTTTAGGTGTCAAATATCCACCTTGTTAATGTAACTATTTTTAGCACTGCTCTTGAAAAAATAATTGAACTTGTGTTTCCATAGTAATGCTCCTGAGGTAAAGGAGATGGAGTCTGCCTATGGAACCACACAAACGGGAAGCGCTGTCGCGGAGCGTATCCGCATCCGAGCGCTCTCTGGCCCGCTCGATCTGGGCAAGCTCTTCTAGAGAGTGGTTTGAACCGCCTGGCTTTGGAGAGCGGGGCGGCTGGACTCCATGAACTGGGCCATCCTGGCACAAATCCCACCCAAAGCCAAGCCCCGCCAGGAACAGAGAGGGGACTTACCTTCCCAGTATTTCCAGTAGCTCTGCTATGCCATTGTGATGCTCTGTTTCATAAATAAACCTGGAAAAGCAATTCGTCGCTTAGAATTAGACAGGGAACAGTGGCCGGAAATACTAAAATCCTCCGGATAAAGACAGCAACGCTCTGCAGAGGGGAAGCGTGCAGCCGGGCAGCAGCAAGCGCGCTGGGCTGTGAAAACTGTTCTTGGGGCTCTGTTCCTTGTCACCAAGTAAGCTCCTCGCAGCCTGGGGGGCAGAGGACGGAGCCTGCTCACAAATTTCCCCCTTTCATTTTGAAAGTTTTCAAAGAAAAAGAGAAGTTGAAAGAATTTTACAGTAAGGACCTGTGTTTCAACCACTCAGATTTGACAATGGATAATTTGCTGTTCACTGTATCAGGCCCATCCATCTCTCCACCCCTCCATCCATCAATTTTGTTTTTAACTGCATTTCAGCCTCAGTGGGTGCCTTAATCCGGACGCCTCCCAAGGGCCACCAGGCCAGTGTCCCCGGGACACTGCCGGCCCCTGGGTTGCTTCCCGGCAGAGCCTCCCACACTGAGTCAGTCTGAGGGCTGAGGTCCGGCGCTGGGACCCAGCCTGGGGCAGCGAGTGGGCACAGAGACACAAACGAGAAGGGCGTCGTCTCCCTCCAAGGGCCTGCTCAGAGCCGCCCGCCCTGCCTCCCACTCGCTCCCGTGCAGTCAGCCTGAACCGACACAGGCTGATTCAGCCTGAAGTGAATGGAGTCAGAAAACTGGCCTGCCAATCAGATGGAAACTTAGTTTAGAACAGCTTTAAGCCAAAAATACGAGTTTATGATGAATAAAGGATTTGACTTGAATTTCATCGTCCTTGTTTGGAAAACAAACGGCCAGAGACGCTAGGACAGAAGACAGTCCTGAGGACGGGCCTGAGAGAGAGAGAGAGAGAGAGAGAGAGAGAGAGGCGCGCGCGCCTGTCACCGTGGGGGCGGGGCTTGAACTGCATCCTGAGGGACGCCGCCCTGATTTTCAAAAAAGTGGGTGTGGAGTGGAGAAGAGCACTGCTTTCACCTGAACAAAGGTCTGTGACGTGGAGCCGGCAGCAGGCAAGTGGCAGGAAGGTGGGCGAGGGGCTGACTGAGGCCAATCGGGGGAGGCAGGAAGCAAGTGCGCCCCACCATCAGACGGCCCTACTCTGCGCCATCCTCCAGTAGGTATAAAAAAAAGAGGAAATAAGTCGTTTTCTTCCTTACTTTTCCAGCAGGAGACAAAAAGCTGGGTGTGAAATGGGAGGGGAGCCTTGGAGATCCACGCAGACAGGCGAGGAGGCTGCTCACTCATTCAGCAAAAAGAAATCAGGCCTCTAAACACTGCTCGTCAGAGGTGGTCTCCAAACCTGGGGCTCCTCCCTGCAGCAGGTGCCTGCCCTCCTGTGAGGAGGTGGAACCACTTCCTTGCCCTACTCCGCTGCACTCCCTCCGCCCCCGAGCCTGGGCTTGGGGTGCTGGGACCAATGACAGGGAACCAGTAACAGGGCGGAGGTCTGACCCACTCCTGGCTGCGCCCCCAAGGCCAGGCAGCCCGTCCCCCTCCTGGTAGCCACTGGGGGCGTAGCAGGTGGCACCGCCGGAAGCCACGGCGGCCATCCCAGGCCTCGCGGACACCGCGTGCAGGACTGTGTGCCGAGCCCAGGGCAGGCCACAAGATCGGGAGAAAGAATAAACTGGTTTTCAGCCACGTGGATGTGGGTCCACTGTTTGCCCGAAAAGGCATTACAGGTATATGGGGCTCTCTAAACCACATCCTAAAAATGCTGACTGGGATGAGAAACTACAGACAGAAACTTTACATTAACATTTTCAGTAAGTTGAGGCCAGTATGTTTGAAATAGTCTTTTCCTTATAAGCTGCAGAACCTCTCTGAAGGTCTGGCTCCTCAACTGTTTTCTCACATGAAACGAGGAAGAAGCGCTGTTGGGGGCGGAGACCCAAACAATCATGGGATCTACGTGACGTGATTACTTTTGATTGTGCGTATCAAGAATGATAATTACAGAAGAGATTACAAAAAACAAAAAAACCAAACAGATTATGAAAAACAAAACACCCCCCCTCCCTACACTCTCGCATGGAGACTTTAGTGAGAACTGAACTTAAACTATGTGTAGTAACTTTTCAATAATAACCTATTTATGTATTTCAGTTTCTAAATCAAGGTTCTTTAAGGTATGAGACATCTTCTATTTCTTAAATGCAAGTATTGATTTGTGATTCTGTTATTTGAACAAAACTTCTGTTTAAGGACAAAAAACCTACTTTAGATGGAGCTTTAACTTTAGGCGTAAAAGACTGGAATTTAAATTGTGCCTCTTCTTCTGTTTAAATAATATATGCAGATATTATGTTTTGATAACTACATCAGCCCTGTAACGGCCTTGTTAACGCCAAGAACACAGGCCAGGACCAGGCACAGGATGCATGGCGGCACTGTCCTGAGTGTGCGGCTGTTAGAAATGGAGGTGGGGGGCCGGGAAGGAATTCAGAGGAAAGCCACCCTCACGCGGGAAGTCTCTGTCCTTGGAACGTCATAGCAAGTGTGAGGAAGAGGGAGAGGACAGACCCTGAGGAGCAGAGGCGCAGGACAGGGAGATGTCGAGCACTGGCTTGTATGCCAGGGCCAGGCTGGCGACAGCAGAGAGGAGCTGGTGTCAGGCTCCCCAGAGAGGCCGTCGGTCTTGGCTGTGGGGCCCTGCTTCCCGCCCAGCCGCCCCCCTGGCTCTTCCTTTCCCCGCGCTCAGGCTGGGTGTTTAAGGGGCCCGCCTGGCCTCCGATGGTGGCCTCCAGGCCGTGGCCAGGGTCCTTTTCTCTCTCTGGCACCGCAGCTCAGCTCTCTCACAGAGGGACCTGCACCCTGTGCCTGTCACCGCTAGGACCTTTCACTGCCTTGAGCCGCCTTGCAGTCAGGAGCCTTAGGGTAAGTCTTCCTGAGAAACCAAAATTCACAGAATGAACTGCTGACTTAGTAAGCCTTCCAGGGACAGATGAGAACATCAACTGTTTCATCCATTGACATGTATTTGGTGCCCCCGGGTCTGCGCCTGAGCTGGCCTGGGACGTGCACTAGAGTAGCTAGCATGAGGCCTGCCCTCACGGGGAGACCGGGAGCCTGGGCCCGCCTGCCAGGCCGGGGAGGCTCCCCTGGAGATGTGCTTCCGGAAGCCTGGGGGGTCGCGGAGAAGGGCTGGTGGAAGAGAGCGTCGCAGGAGGGCAAACCAGGCTGCTAGGCGGTGGCGTGGAAGGTGTTGAGCTGAGCAGGGAGGGGGACGAGAAGGAGGTCTGACCTGCGGGACCAAGGGCCCCACCCAGGACTTAGCACCTGCTCACCCAAAGGGCACCCATCAGCGTGTGAAGCGGAGGCGGCAGCAGAGGTGAAGGGGTGTCAGAGGGGTGCTGAGCCTGGGAGGGCCGGGGCCAGGAGTCAAGGTAAACACTGCGCTTAGGACCTTCCCGCAGGCCGTTATGGAATATTCTCTGATGAGCTGCGGGGCTGCGCCCGCCCCCCAGAACCTCATGGCCAGAGTCTCAGCCTGGCTGGTCCCCGCAGCCCTGCAGGCCTAGGGGTGGGGCCGTGGCTGCTGAGAGCCACCGGCCACCACATGCTGCCCCCATCAGGGTGTGCAGGGGCCTCCAAGCCTCTAGCGTTAGATCCCCCGAGGCTTCTAGAGACTCACTCCTTGCTTTGTCCCCCACTGACAGGCAGCGGGGAAGCACGAAGGGACCACTGGAGGCAGGGCGAGCCGGCTTCAGATCGACCGCTCCATCTGCGCCCCAGAGGGAACCCCTGGTTTTAGTGAAAACCGACACAAAGGAGGTGTGCGGGGGGCTGGGAGGGCGGGGAGGGCCGGCCCCAGCCCAGCACAGCGCGCAGGTGTGGACTAGGGCCCCCAGACACGGCTCGCTGGCTGCTCAGCCATGACTGCTCCTTGGTCACTTGTCAAAGGCATGAGGGGGTGGGGGAAGAAGTATGGAAATGAACATCATCGTGCGAAAGGGGAAGCGTCACCCACACTGACTTACCTATAAAATATATTATTTATCTGTTTTCTGATGTAAGCTCTTAAGCCTAAGAATTTCCCGTAGATTCTGTGAAGGGTAGTTTTAAGAAAATCTCTCTCTCGAGGATCTTCACTGTCAAAGAGCTCTAAAAGCTTCAAGAAGAAAAAGACACTTAGTGACTTGAGAGTCTCTGCAAATTAGGGCTTTTGTAGTTTCAGCTAATTTGTACCTTACCTGTAGTACAAACTTCTGATCAATATATTTCTTCGCTATATTAGGTTGGAAATCTGGAGACTCTAAAAATCTTAAGAAAAATTCATAAACAAGCTAGGAGAAAAAAAAAAAAAAACCTGAGTCAAAAAACAGGGAATTTTATTAAATGGAGATTAAACATATGCCATGAGTTGAATCTTTGTCACACATACTAGCCTTTAAAAAGCTGTACATCTATAGAATTAATGCCAAATCACATGGCCTAATTTAAATATAACCAATGATAGTACCTGTTTTATTTGGCTGAGACCCACAGACCAGCTCCTTAAAGAGCATTTAAACAGAATGACTGCCATGCTGGGGCCACCAAAGCTTGCAGGGCACTGCCCAGAGGCCGCCATGCGCAGGGGCCACGAGCTGGGCTGGGACCTAATGCTGGGTGGAACTTGCAGCCCGTCACCGCCAAGTGTCCTGGGGGAGCCGGGTGGGCAGGAAGCTGGGGCCGATCAGGGAGCAGGTCCCAGATGCCGTGGGAGGGGCGCCCTGCTACGGAGACAGCCTTCCTCTCCCGCCCGTCCCCTCTCGGGGCCTCGCTGCTCCCGTCTCCCCTCCCAGGACCCCCCCCCCGACCTCCCCACGAGCTTTGGGGCACAGAACAGGTGCACACTAAGTCTAAGCGCCCCGAACGGGCCGTGTCTGGGGCCCCCAGGCCATCAGCAAAGCGGTTGCTTCCACAGAGAACACACTGGCAAGTCCGTAGCTCTGCAGTTGGTACATGGTGCCCGCCCCAGCAAAAACCACTCCCTACCCTCTCTTCTGCTAGACGCTTCCAGGCACACTCAAGTGTGCGAGGCCTACACCTCCGCCAACCAGAGGCCCAGCTGCCACTGGCTGGAGTGAGGCCCCGGGGCCAGCGCGCTGTGTTGGGGGGGCCCCATGACACGCATGTTTAACTGAGGCCTGTCTCTGGCACAATCCCGAGTTCAGTACCTGTAGGTGAGGCCAGGCTGCTTCTAACGTCGGTTCGTCTTCCTCTGGGTCAAATTCTGCTCCCGTGGGATTGGAGGAAGGTGGTAATGTTCGAAACATGTTAACTGCAAACTAAAATCCACATAGTCTATAATTATAACCAGGACATTAAAAATATTTACAAAGAACATTTTTAAAAACCCTAAGTGATTCTCAGGAGGGCCGATCCCAGCGGTTCTCTACGTCAAAACCCCACAGCAGCCCTGGGCCGTGGCACAGTTCCTTGGGCGTCGTCCTGCAGAGCGAAGGGTCGTCAGTTTGCATCTCGGTCAAGGCACATGCCTGGTTTGTGGGTTTGGTCCCTGCTTCTCTCGCACATTGATGTCTCTCTCCCTCCCCTCCCCTCTGTCTCTAAAAAAGAAATTGGAAGCCGTGTGGGCCCTAATAAAACTGCAGCAGGAAACACGGCTGCGGACGGGCGACCACTAAGGTCCCCCCTTGACTCCGAGCTGCCAATTTTCACAAGCGGCGCCTACCAATGCCAACAGGCAGTGGCGACGTCTAAGGCCTTCATTATACCCAGTAAGTGCAAAAGCAAGAACAACGTCCACGCCTGGTGAGAAAAGAGCAAGATGATGAAGGAAAGAGCAGAGATTAAGAACTGAAAATGGTGATGGATGGCAAATGCCACCCTGTGCTGGGACGCCCAGTGAGACTTTGCTGCCGAAGTTGGCTGCAACGGTCAGGAAGGGGGACGTCTGAGTACACGGCTAGAGGATCATTCCTAGAGACAGGCTGCATGTCGGCAGGAAGAGCCGTCACAGGACACGGCGGCGTGCTCAGGGGCCCGACAGTCACAAGCCCTTGCAGTGTGTCCAGACTCACAGAGACATGGCCCCGGGAGAAGACGTTGCCCTGGAGCTCGGATGACTCCGTCCCGGGGTCCCCAGCCCCTTCCCCCGATCCCCGCCTTTGCACCGCCCTTCACCGGTCCCCCATCCCAGGCTTCATTTGTTTTCAACTTCATGAAAACCAATGTGTTTCACAACAGGTGTTTTCTACATTAAGTCTAGGGTTCTTTGGAGAACAGGTAATTTTTAATTTATCCTCACCTGAGGACGGACTGACTGATTTTAGAGAGAGAAGGGAGGGAGGGAAGCAATGATGTGGGAGAGAAACATCCACCAGTTGCCTCTAGTACACGCTCTGACCAGGGCCTGGACGCGTAATTTTAGCATATGCCCTGACCAGGGATTGGGCCTGCGACCTTCAGGTCTATGGGATGATGCTCCAACCAAGCCACGCGGGCCAGGGCAAGCACAGGTGCATTTTAATATCCATATGGGTAATACGAAAAGCTAGCTTTCTAAATAAAGCACAACGTAATCGACAGATGCGCGATAAAAACAAAAAGAGTTCACTTTTTCCGTACAGTTAACTTCTTTTTGTATAAATATGATCAGCTACCTTCCCGAGTCTGCACCTACCATCTGCCAGGTACAGAGCTGGGCTCTCACAGGGGATCAGAAAAAGCCCCGTCCCATCACTCCCTACAGCACAAACTCCAAACACCTGACCTAAAGGACAAGCCCGACTCCATAACAACAATGAGACTGTGTCTGTGGAGGAGTTTTCAGGACGTGCGGAGCTTCGGCCTGTCTTCGCTGTTTTTGACACCGAGCTCCAGACCTTAACGTTTTTCACGAAGAAAAACATCCCCTTTAAGTCACCAGCTGCAACAGCTCAGCCTCAAGCTTGCTCTGCATCATCCAGAGAACGGGCGGATGTGGAGTAACTACAATGGGGGGCAGGAATGGAAGCAATGAAAAGAAAGGTTGGAAACCCAGAAACAGTTAGAAAAACCTGTAGTAAAAGTATGAGTAACGCTCGGAAAGTGTGATAGAGAGAAAAAGCCTGGAACCTGTGCACAGGCTGTGGTTCGGGAAGGCCGTCCCAGACAACAGCGGATTGACGAACAGTGGCTGCGACAGGTGTTGCCACGTAGACGGCACGTCCTCCTGGCACCCAGACCCCAAAGCTGCACAAGACAACAAGGGGCCGCAGCCAGCCCCTCCCCACAAGGGACAGGCCACACCCTGCGCAGATGCCACGGTCACCAGGGCAGAGCCCTCTGCCCAGCAGGGCTGCAGAAGCACAGAGAGAAGAGTCATGGGCTGCAGCCTTCACGGGGAGGGGGGGGGTTGGCATCTGTGATCTGGGGTCCTCTATCCTCGCAAATGATTGGAGTCACTCAGAGACTGGGGGCACCTTCAAGAGGTGGAGGGGGGCACAGGTGACGGTGGCCATGGGCCCGGTGTCCCTGCTGGCGGAGGTGTGTGTGAACGCCCACCGCCTGCCTCTCCTGGAGCCTTCAGAAGGAGGCGTGCCCCCGTAACTTGGGGGGCACTGCACCCGGAGGGGAACACACAGGTGGTGGGAAGGCGCGGTGGGGGCGCCCACGACCTGCCGACAGGCAGCCGGCTCAGCCGGTGGGACGAGAGGCCTGCAGCAGAGGGCGGGCGGCCGCCCCCCGGATGGGTCTCCGGAGCACAGGTGCCCCACAGGGAGGACCCGCCACACGGCTCAGCCCAGCCAGTGCGCCGCACACGCGGTGGCCGCCCTCCCCTGCTGGGCTGGGCCCGCCCTCGCCGCCCGCCTCGCCCGCTGCAGGCCCCTCGCCCGCCAGGCTGCCCAGGGAGGGGAGCCGAGGCGGCCCCGAGCCTGAGGCGAAGTGCTCACGTCGGTGGGGCAGCTCTAACCAGAGATGACGGAGGAGGAGCAGGGCGGGCTTCCCAGGCCGTGCTCCCAGGCAACGGCTGGAGACGTCAAACGCAGCCCAGCATCACGGGCCAGTCTCAGGGGCCCGGCCAAGCGGTCGGGAAGCCCCGTGAAGGCTGTTAGGCATTAACCTCCACCGTTGGGCGGCTTGAAGGAAAGGAGAGCACCCCCGAGAACGCGGGTGAGCCTCCCCCAGCCTGTTGAAAGCCTGAGGAGTGACGCTATGGTCCCTGAGGAAGGAGGAAGCCCACGTGGCCGGCTGCCCGCCCCTGCCCCTTGGGGCTCGCCCCACACAGCCGCCTCCACAGGCCTGAGGCAGTCCCTGCGCCGCCGGTCTGTCCTTGGCCAGCGCTCCGACTGACACAGCGGAGGGCTAACTCCATGGGACCGGCGGGGCCCTCCCACCCGCGAAGCCATGGCAACGGTCCTCGTGTCCCGGTGCAGCCCCACACACCGCGCTCAGTCAGCCGCAGCCCTTCCCCAGCACCTGCACCTTCGCCAAGTCCTAGAGCTGGGCCAGGAGGCGGCAGGGGACGCGGACCAAGTGGCTTTTAATGCAGAAGTCCCCTTTCCAGTGCCCTTGAAGGATGACCGCCCTCAATCCAGGACGTTTCATTATTAGCCAACCCTATTGGATAGAAGTCATATATTTTAGGCAACAAACAAGTATTTCTTTCCTTTTTATTAAATTCACTGGGGTGACACTGGTTAACAAAATTATACAGGTTTCAGGTGTGTGAACAAATCTTGTGCCGTAATTTCTACCTGTCTTTCTGACCATGGTATGTTGCGTGAATTAAATGTTCGAGTCCAGGAAGGGCTAGAAGAGGAGAAGGCACATAGGAGGCCGCCTCGAGCTCTTCTTGGGTCTCTACCCCGGTCACACGTCCGGCACACAGAGGCGCGAGGGTCAGGTGTGCTTAGGGCCGCAGCACCGACAGCCGTGCGTGCAGGAAGCGCGCCATCCAGGTGCCCGCAGTTCAGTCTCAGAGAAACACTGCAGGCGACCTCTGTCAACACCGGGCTGTGGACGCCAAAGGAAGCCCGTGCCCCGCATGGTCCGGAAGCCGGAGGCCCGACGTGGTCACAGGGCCCGCCACCCCGCTCAGTCCCGACACCCTGGCGCGAGGGCTCCGGGGCTCGAACGCAGCTAGAGCCGGGCCCCAGGGTCAGCAGGCCTCGGGGCAGCCTCCCCGGGCCTCCTCCTCCCCAGGAGCAGGGCGCTCGACTGAAAATTCTGCCCGAGCCTCGGCTTCCTCATCTTCTGAAAGAGGGTGAATCCTCTTTGCCCGGGGCACAGGGGAGGGGAAAGCGCTGGGCACGAAGGGCCACCACACACGCAGGCGCACCTCTGTGGCGGCTCGGGCTGACTCCATAACGCTCGGAAGCATCTGCTTTTACAGCTTTCTTGACGTTCCCACTTTCAGCATTTAAAATCGGCCCACCAAATCGCTAAATTTATGGAATTAGATGCAGACCAAAGTGGCCCAAGAAGCAACATTATGGAAAATTCTCACAATTCTGCAGTATCATGCAGCCTTTCTACACCTGTAACAGTCACTGCTGAGAGTGAGGTAATAAAATATTCAGGGCGGATGTCACTGCCGCACAGGGGACCACGTGAACACGTGGAGGCTTAAGATAGGAGAGGATTCACTCCAAAGAACAACGCCGATAATCTAATTTCCGAGACGACGAGGAAAGAAAGGTTGATTGCTCAGTTCTTTGTTCAAAACCGTAAGGGCTAGTCCGCTGATAGTGATGCTGTTCTAGTCACCTGCGTAGGGTCTATACAGGTGACTCCACCAAAGGCCGAATTACTGTTCCGCCAGGCACGCTTCCTCCCGTAACAGAAATCCTGGGCTCTGAGTCAGGTTGCTAAGAGACACATTTTGGGGAGGAGGGGCAGTGGAAGCCCATCCGCATTTCTTTTTAAATAGAAAACTGTATTTGCTTGTAAATCATATAATGCACAGTATGTGAAAACCAACAGAGGCTACAGACAGACCCCCTTGGTGGGGCCACGGATACAAAACCCAACAAAAACCGAAAGCACAAACCTAACGGCCGCCCTCTCCACTAACAAGCAGCACAGAATCGTAACCGATAGGAGGACCCCAGGTCACAGCCACGAAAATGACCAAGGGACGCACTGCCAGGTGCTGGTCGCAGTGGCAGAGGTGCGAACCCAGGCGAAGGACACTGACAGTCGCCCCGGTGGGCGAGGGGACTGGCCGCTCCCCAGGGACGGGAGGACGTCGCTTCTCTCCCCGCAGGGTAGGTCACACGCTGAGCGCAACCTGAAACAGGGCTCTAACTGGATTTTTGAACTCGATGGATGTGATGAGAATGCAGGTGGGTAACCGAAGTCGGGGCAGCAAACTTAGAGAGCGACTGCCCCTTTCCCAGTCCCTGACCCGAACCCGCCTTCCTGGCAGAGCTCCGCGGTCGTCCTGGGGACACACACGCCACGGCTCACTGGCTGCCGACTCAGGGCCCGCCTGCCGCGGCTGCACCTGCGAGGTCCTCGGGTGCGGGCTGCAGCCCTAGGTGAGGGCGAGCCCCGGGCCGTGAGACCTGAGCGGCTGCGTGCTCTAACCGGGGAGCGCCCCCCGCCCGTCTGAACCGGGCTGCTGGTTCTAAGCTCCTTGGCCAGGCTGTCGACCTGACATTTTCTTCCTGACATTTGTCTGATGTAACCAACCGATGGCCGGGTGACTCCTGGGGTAACGTCTTTCTCCAGCACCGCCTCCTGGGTAATCACGCCGTCTGGCAGGACAGCAGCCAGTAAACAGGGGAGTGGAGCAGGGTGCCCTTCCCCAGCGACACTGCCACTTCCGCTAAGGCAAGAGCCCCAGAGGATGCAGTTTATCTCCAAACAGATGCCAGAATGGGATATTTAAGAAAAGAACTACCGTTATATTCTTATTTTGAAAGCTTATTTTTATAATCACTCAAATATATTCTTAAACAACAGTTACAGATACTGTGGAAATAAAAATATTATTCATATGAGATGAGCAATAATTTGTAATATAGCATTTCCTTGAATAATGTAATTTTGTTCAACACTGTGAGAATGTTTTTAAGGAAAAAAAATCGTTTCTGGTAACTGAGGCCCCCGCCCGTGGAGCATACCCGGCGGCCCCGCACCTGGGCGGGCTCTCCCCGGAGCTCTGCCTCCTCCCACACCCCAGAGCCGTGCGCGGGATGTGAACGGCGTGTCTACGCTGCCTGGTGTGAGCGGCCCCACAACGGGGGTGGGGGGGGGCGTCCTGTCCAGGGTGACCCCGCCCTGCACCCTGCGCAGAGGCTCCAGCCCCCTGGGACCTTGAATGGGCTGGAAAATCATTATCTTGCTTTTTTTCATCTTTCTCAGATGTCTGTATAGCTCACATTTCAATGTTTAAAATTAGAGATATTTTGGGTCTTCATTGGGAAATTTGCTGATATTTCTGTGCCCAGAAACAGGCTGCAGGCACTGAACTCCCGTTCACATCAATTAGCCTCGGGTATAACTTGTTTTTTTGTTTTACTTGAAGTCACAGTTTCCAAGAACCTATTGATGACATTAAGTGAGGGCTTACTATACTCACAGTTCAATTCAATTAATGTTATTTAAAGATAACACTGGATTTGGAAGTTTCTCTTAAGTGATTTACTTTGGGTCAAAGTTCAGTTATGCACAGATTCTGAATGATGTATATTCTCCACTATTTTACTATGAAAAATACCAATCAAAAAAGCCTACTCTTATGCCCTGGCTGGTGTGGCTCAGTTGGCTGGAGTGTCGACCCATAGACCGAAAGGCTCGATTCCCTGTCAGGGCACACACCTGGGTTGTGGGTTCGATCCCTGGCCTGGGTGTGTACAGAAGGCAACCAATTGATGTTTCTTTTTCTCTCTCCTCCACTCCCACTCTTTCTAAAAGCGATGGAAAAGTGTCCTCAGGTGAAGAATAAAAAAACTAAATAAATAAATTCTAATCTCATAGGGAATAGCTGTGTAGCCACCAGCTAGATTTTACATTTATATTCTAACATATTTGTTTTATCACATATTGATTTTTTTGCAGTAAAATGTGAGAAAGTTTAGAAATGCTTTAGAAGAGCAGCACTATATACTCTGTAGTCTACAAGACATAAATAAACCGAAAAGGGACGCCTCCGAGCTCAAGGACTGAGTCATGTGTGCACGGCCAGCCATCCTTACGCTATGTCCCTACCCAACTACATGCGTATAGTTGTGGGATTACAAATCATTTAAATAACCTGAGATCATGCATCTTTTTAGAATCATTGCTGGCTAGAGCTGTGTTGATTACTTATGATAAGGGAAGCAGAGACTTACACTTAGGGTAAAAGGGATAGGATTTACCTAACTTCCTGACCAAAGAACTGGGAAAAATACATGCAATTAGGCTTTGAAGACACTGGCTCTCCGGAGGGCGAAGGCAGAGGCCCTGGGAGCGGGGAACAGGGCGGTGAGCCCTGCCCGGACAGGGTCGCCAGGTCGCAGTGCAGGGAGAGGGCGCCTGGGGGCGCCCAGCAGACAATGGGGGTCAGGGCAGGAGGTGAAGGCCCTGTGAGGAGGGACTGCAGAGAGTGCGCTGACGCGGCGGAGGGCGGAGGACGGGAGGAGCCCGTGCTTGTGTGAGGAAACCATGGGGGGCTGGGAAAGAACCGCAGAAAAGACCAGAGAGACCAGCACGTCCCAGGACAGGCGCAATGCCTGTTCAGTCGTGGGGATGACAGGCCACAGAATTTCTGCAGATCTGGTCCTTCCTAACGTGTCTTAAAAGTAAGGACTAAAAGGATCAAACCATTTGCAAGTAACTTAACTGCATCCCAACACAAATCTCAGGAACATTAGTAGAAAAATGTAAGGAAAGAGCACTCAACAAGACAAAACGCAGTGTCAGATACCCGGTAAGAAATGACCAGTCATGCAAAGAAGCAGGAAAATAGCATTTATAAGGAGGGAACACCCACCAGCTGAGCTGAGCGGGAGCCGGCACTGCTAGACTCAGCAAGGCCGCGGCCAGGGCAGCCTGTGTGTCCGAACCGTGAGGCGGGGGTGCGGAGCCAGAAGGAGGCACTCGGACACCGCCACAGGTCGAGCCTACAATGTGCGAGACAGGGCTTTTCCCAGCTGGGAATTAACACCAGGCAAGCGTGGCAGAAAGGTCCGCGGACTTGAAGACCGCAAAGGAAGCCACCAAATGAAACAAAGAAAGAAAGAAAAGACAACTTGGAACCTAATGCACCTGTGAACTGGAGTCTCTGCAGGACGGGGGAGGGGACAGAAAAATACTTAAAGAGAAGAGGACCAAACACTTTTCCAAATTTGATGAAAATTACACACGAACTCCAAACACAAAGAGGGAAACCACACCAAGGTACATCATAATCAAACTGCTTAAAAATCATAAAAAGTTTCCCAAGTAGCTGGAGGGGAACAAAAATATATTTCGTGCGGAGGGACAAAGACAGGACGGGCAGCAGGGCGCTCACTGGGACGATGCGCACAAGGCGACGGCGGGGCAAGGCCCGCAGAGGGCAGAGCGTGGGCCTGGGGCTCCAGCCCCGCAAGCACGCGTCTCAACGCCGAAAGCGCACGACAGGCCTGCGGGACACAGAGCCTGATCGGCTTAGCCGCCCGCAGACCCGCGCTCCGGGGCGGGGGGCACTGGCGGACGCCCCCCGGCAGAAGGGCGCGGGCACCAGGCGGGCGCGCCCCTGCGCGGGACACTGACGATGCCTCGCGGACGGTCTTACAAGTTACTTCAACCTCTTTAAGAGATATTTAAAAATAAAAAATAGTATGTGGTAGTGTTTATAATATATGAAAAAGTGAAATGTATGTCAGCAAGAACAAAAAGGCTGCGAAAGAAGAAGTGGAACGTTGTCGTTCGAGGGGAGACTGTGATAAGTTAAAGATAGATTTTTGAAAAGCTAAATAAAATAACAGAGATCAAACAACAGAAGTTATAGTTACAGAGCCAACAAAGGAGATAAAATCGAGTCATGAGAAGCACTCAGCTGACCTCACAGGAAGCAGAGCAAGAGGAAAAGGAAACAGAATGGATGGGACAAAGAAAAAAAAAAGCACAGTGAGAGAGTAGATTTCAACTCAACACATCAACAGTCACCCAAGAGTAATGGCTGTAATACCCGATCAAATGGCAGAGATTATCTGACTGAATGAGAAAGCAAGATCCAACCAAGTAAGTGTGGGACAGACACTGTCACACTAACAGAGTCAAGTGAGAGCTGGAGTCACTACATTAACATCAGACAAAGTGGGTTCTGAAGCGAATCTTACCAGGGGTAAAGAGGGTCATTTTATGATGATAAAGGAGTCAATTCAACTAGTAAATACTAATATTTATATACCAAATAACATGAAGTAAAACCTGACAGAGCTTCAGGAAAAGACAGACAATAAACAGTTAGAAATAGGAAATAAACAGCCCCAATTACAACAGTACCCAAAAATGAAATACTTACATATCTAAAAAGATACATGTAGGCTCTGTATCCTGAAAACTATAACACAAAGAGCAAAACGGGGAAATATACTGTGCTCATGGATTGAAATATTTAATACTGCCAAACTATCAATTCTCTCCAAAGCTACATATCAATATAATCCAATCAAAACCTCTGAAGGCAATTTTGCCGTTTCTAAAATTTATATGGAAAGTTAAAATAACTAGAATAGACAAACAATTTTGGAAAAAAAGAAGAGGGCTGGAGAATTCTCACTACCCTATCTTAATATTTACTACAGAGTGACAATAATGAGGACAGTTTGGTATGGGGGAGCAGACCCCTAGATCAATGGAACAGAGTAGAGAGATTCGCGAGTGCCGCCAAGTGACCGCCGAGAGAGGAGCAGAGGCCATCGGTGAAGAAGGGCCGGCCTTCTCAGGAAATGGTTCGCCACAGGCAGAATATCTGGACATCCGTATACCAAAAAAGGGACCTCAAAGTGGAGCACAGACCCACATGTAAAATGCAAGACTGTAATACTTTCAGGAGAAAAATCCCTGTAAACTTGGGTTAGGCGAAGACGTCTTAGATGGGATGCCAAAAGCACTACCCGTGAAAGAAACAAGTCACAAATTGGCTTCATTTAATTTTAGTTAAATTATAAACTCTGTAAAAGACACTGTTGAAGTAAAAAGCCAAGTCGCAGACAGAGATATTTGCAAATCACGTAACTGGCAAAACAATTTTTATCCAGAATATGTAAAGAAGTCTCGATCAGACTCAATAACAAGACAACCCAATTAAAAAATGGGCAAAGGACTGGAGCAGACACTTTACCAAGAAGACATACGAATGGCAGACAAGCACTGGACGAAACACTCTGCGTCACTACCCCTTAGGGAAATGCAAATTAAAGCCAGAACAAGGCCAGAGGACAGGCGACGCCCAGGGTGACGGTGAGAGTGATGGGGCGCACACCCGCGGCGGCAGGCGCGGGGGCAGAGCACCCGCTCCGGGACGTGGCTCCTCCGAAAGCTAAACACAGACTCGCACTGTGGCCCAGCAGCCCCACGCCTGCCTGTTCACCCAAGTTACATAAACACCTATGGCTACAGTTTGTATGTGAAGACTTACAGTAGTTTTATCGCCAAAAATTCGAAATAAGCCCATTATCCCTCAGCTGGGAAATGGATACACTGGTACTTGGATAAAACGAGATACTACTAAGTACTGAAAAGGAACGAACTACTGCCCAGGCTGCTGTGGCTCGCTTGGCTGTAGCATTGACCAGTGAACTGAAGGGTTGTGGGTTCGGTCCCTGGTGGGGGCACATATAGGAGGCAACTGATTGCTGTCTCTCGCTTCGATGTCTCTCTCCCTCTCTCTTTCCCTCCTTCCTCCCCCGCCCCCACCTCTTGAAAGATAGAAAACAGAGGAACCAAACTACTGATATGTCAACAACATCGATGACTCTCCAACACATGATGCCAAGTGACAGAAGCCAGACTCAAAGGCTACATACTGTACAACTCCATTTACATGACATTCCGGAAAAGACAAGATGACAGAGCTGGAGGACAGACGGGCCACGGCCGGGGAGGGGGGCAGTGGAAGGCCCGGCTGCGGAGGAGCCGCACAGAGCGCTTTCCTTGGAGTATAACGTCACTCTGCATTCATCAAATCTCAAGAGAACTGTTCACTAAAAAGTGACTTTCGCTGTATGGGAATTAAAATTTATTTTAAAAACTGTAATGGAGCTGTCCAGCTCTCCCAACACCATTTGATGAAGAGGCTATTTTTACTAGATGAGAACACAGGCAGGAAACTCTCAGATATTCCACACAGCAGTATTTTCACCGACATGCCCCCTAGAGCGAGGGACATAAAGGAAAGAATAAACAAATGGGACTTCACCAAAATAAGAAGCTTCTGCACAGCTAAAGAAAACATCAACAAAATGAAAAGGGAATCAACTGGGTGGGAAAATATATTTGCCAACGATACCTTGGACAGGGGTTTGATCTCCAAAATATATAAAGAACTCACACGACTCTACTCCAGGAAGACAAACAACCCCATTAAAAAAAGGGCAAAGGACCTGAAGAGACACTTCTCCAAGGAGGGCATACAGAGGGCCCAGGGACATAGGAAAGGATGCTCAGCATCACTGACCATCAGAGAGATGCAAGTTAAAACCACAGCGAGATTCCACGCCACCCAGGTCAGAATGGCCGTCATAAACAGATCAACGAACAACGGGTGCTGGCGAGGCTGTGGAGAAAAGGGAGCCCTGGCGCTCTGTGCGGGGGACGCAGGCTGGGGCAGCCCCTGTGGAAAACTGTGGAATTTCCTCAAAAACTAAAGATGGAACTGCCTTTTGACGCGGCAATTCCACTGCTGGGATTATATCATAAGAATCCCAAAACATCAATTCCAAAGAACCTATGCACCCCAATGTTCATAGCAGCACAATTTACAATAGCTAAGTGCTGGAAGCAGCCTAAGTGCCCAACAGTAAATGAGCGGATCAAAAACTGTGGTACATTCACACAATGGAATACGCAGCAGAAGGAAAGAAGAGCTACTGCCCTTCACTACAGCACGGATGGAAGTGGAGAGCACTGTGCTCAGTGAAATGAGCCGAGGGCGAAAGACAAATACCATAGGGTCTCATCTGTAGGTGGAACTTAGTCAACAAAACAAACAAGCAAGCAAAGTATAACCAGCAACATTGAAATAAAGAACAAACTGACAGTAACCAGAGGGGAGGGGCGAAGGGATAACGGGGAAAAGAAGGGGGAGGGGCAAGTCAAGGAACAGGCACGGAGGACCCATGGACAACGCCAAAGTGAGGCAGGGGTGAGGGAGGGAGGTGGGGGTGGGTGGGGCAGGGGAGTGGTGGGGGGAAATGGAGACAACTGAACTTGAACAGCAATAAAAAGAAATGTTATAGAAAGATTATTTACTAGGCATTAATTCCCTAAACCTTCTTGGTGCACAATGTCCTTAACTGTCTAAGTAATATTTATTTATTTACTTTCCAGGGAGAGAGAGAGAGAAACACTGATTTGTTGTTCTACTTCTTGATGCACTCATTGGTTGGTGCTTGCATGTGCCCTGGCCAGGGGCTGAACCGCGATCTTGGCGAATCGGGGTGATGCCCCAACCAAGGGAGCCACCCAGCCAGGCAGCTCCCTTCACAGCGCCCCTGGACCAAAGGGAACGCCCATCGACTTAGGAGCTTTAAACACTCCCTGCTCCCCTGCCCGGATTTACTAAGTTATAACTGACATACAATTAACTGTATACATTTGAAGTGTACAATTTGATACATTTAAACATGCATACATCTGTTACCATCATACAATCAAGATAATGAACACATCCGTCATTTCCAAAAGTTTCTTAGCAGCTTTTTGAAAAAACTAATACATGTAAGTTGGGTGGGTGGGTGTTGGCAGAATTGTGGGGGTAGGGAGTACAGGAAAGAAAAAGTTTTGCTTCCTATGTTTTTGTATTTATTTCCCTTATTATAAAATAAGCCTGCATTGCTTTTGTAATTTAAAAACATCAAACAATATAAAGGGACGTTCTCTTGAAATAATAAGAGCAAATCTCCAAGAAACGGCTTGCTACTTTTGAAGCAGAAGAATCGTTCTCTGGATTCCAAAAAGGACCCGGTGTTTAATCTGCTTCAGCACATCGCTGACGCCCGCGCCTCTCTAGGCCACACTCCAGTGCCACCCGCGACACTAGCAGCTAAGCAAAAGGGAGACTGCAACTCACATCATCACTAGGAGGAAATGTGTCGGCCATTGAGATTTTACTGGTTAACGTGCTACGTTCTCCAACTCAAAGCCTTCTTTCCTCTCCCATCCCCCCACAGTAAGTAATACATTCCAGAACATTCTGCGAGTATCAGCTATAAAACCACAAGGAGCGTGCCCACATCAACACTAAGAGAAACACAGGACAACCACCGTGGGGATCCAGGTGTGAAACCCTTCAAGGACCCAAGAACGCCTGTCCGCTCGGGGACTCGACCCTACGCAGGAGAGAAAACTTGGAAGTCGGTATCTGCTCACTCACAAGCAGTAGCAGTTAACATAATGGGATGAATTTGTTTTGCCTGGAAACCTGAACACAAGTCCTGGTAAGAACAGCACTACAATTACACTACATCTGGAGAGCTTGCTTCTTGTTCGAGAAAAAAAAAAATATGTATTTATTGATTTTAGATGAAGACAAATGTGGTACATGACCACTATTAAAATTTTTAAAAATTACAAAAATACAGAAGAGGAGAGCCCGCACAA
The DNA here is from genome assembly GCF_021234165.1 of Pteronotus mesoamericanus. NCBI lineage: Eukaryota > Metazoa > Chordata > Mammalia > Chiroptera > Mormoopidae > Pteronotus > Pteronotus mesoamericanus. The sequence continues at coordinate 1,640,074 of NW_026555082.1, read as the reverse complement.
CCACACCACCCTGAGGCGGCGCAGCGGCAGCGTGCGCGGCAGCCCAGACCGCTGTCTCCCAGGCCCGCGCGCCATCTCCCGCTTGGCGGCCCAGCACGGGGCACGCGGGCAGTTCCGAGAGGCCGCTGTGCGCACCCAGCCCGTCCTTCCGTCCCTCTGACCAATCCCTTCTCTGATCCTCCGGCTGCGTTCACCTGTGACTGCTAAGGCTCATTGTCCTCTTTTCAAAAATTTCCAGTTACAGTTAGCATCCAGCATTCCTTTACATTAGTTTCAGGCACACAATTTACAAAGTGATGCCCCCAATAACCCCAACACCCACCTGGCACCATGTACAGCTCTGACAATACTACTATCTTCCCTATGCTGCGCTATATACCCTGGGACTATTCTGTAACTGCCAATTTGAAGATTTTAATCCCTTTGCCCTTTTCACCCAGACCTCCAACCCTCCTCCCCTCTGGCAATCCTGTTTGCTCTGTATCTGAATCTGTTTCTATTGTCTGCTCATTTATTTTGTTCATTAGATTCCACATGTGAGTGAGATCTATGGTATTTGTCTCTGACTTACTTCACTGGGCATAATGCTCTCTAGGTCTACCCCACTGTTATAAAATGGTAACATTTCATTCTTTTTTGTCTTACTGCCAATGTCTACGCAGACATTGGCAGTAAGGGGTGGGCAAAAGTCGCGAGTGTGTGAAGCGCAGAGTTTATTCTTGTATTACTACTTTTTAACTATTGTACTATTTTCCATCCGAACAACTGTGGAGCTGCTGGCTGCTGCCCGGTGTGTCACGGGAACACTCGCTGAGCCTGTGAAAGGCAGCCGCTCGGTTCAGTGGACGGTGTGCGAGGGCATTCAGGTCTCTCTCGGGGGCTTACCACGCAGCGGGTCAGAGAGAACTGCCCCGGGTCCCACGCAGGGCTCTCTGATCGCAGAGGGGCAGTATGGGAAGGTTATTCAGAATAGTGCTTCTGAAGCTCCTAGCATGTTTTGAAAATACCTTCTATTTTTAAGGTTTTGTTTATTTTTAGATAGAGGGAGAGGGAGGGGGAAAAAGAGGGAGAGAAATATCGATGAGTCAGAGAACATCAACCAGTCGCCTCTCACGTGCCCCGACCTGGAGGAGATGGGACCCACAACCCAGGCAGGCGCCCTGGCAGGGAACCCGCAGAAGCCCTCCCGGTCTGCAGGGCGACGCCCAGCCCGGGCAGCCACACCGGCTGGGGCTTGCCTCCGCCGCGCGGGGGCGCGGCTGAGAGCAGTGCTGCGACCCGAGGGGCGGCTTCGCTAACAAGCTCTCAGGTGATGCTGGTGCTGTGGCCTTTGGGTAGCACTCTTTTGACCCCTATAAGCTCCTAAGAATCATTAAGAACCCTAAATAGCTTTTGTGAGAGTTTTATCTATTGATATGGACTGTATCAGAAATTTAACCAGAGGAATTTAAAAATACTAATTCATTAAAAAATAAACCTATTATATCTTAATATAACTAACATTTAGCTATTTCATAAAAGAACTCATATTAAATATTCCCCCCCCCAAAAAAAAAACAAAATCAGCTAGAAGAGTGTCCCTGCTTTACATTTTTGCAAACCTCTTTAATATCTGGCTTCACAGAAAACAGCTCGTTTCTCTACGTTCAGAATGTTGGTTTGGTTGAAATGCAGGGGAAAAATTTGTCTCCTTCAAGCCAGTCATTGGCGCGGGGAACTAACGGCCCTTTCAGGGAACCGCGGGGTTTTTTGCTGTGACACCAAAACTCGACAAGAGGCCGTTTGTGGGCGGCTGGCTGCTACCTGGAGTCTCAAACCTTATCAGTGAGGGTCTTGGCTCGACCACATCGAGTCCAGGGCTGTTTCCTGCCCTTGAACGGCTCTCTGGCTCATGAACGGTTCTGTACCATCACTGATTGCTCATCTGGAAAATACTGGTCGCTGAATTATATATGTCTTCCCGGGGGGGATTCCCCGTCAGGTGTATCGAAGACCCCGCTCCCTCACACCACGGCCAGACTCAGCAAGCGAGGCTGTGGCACTGGGACACAGAGGCTTGCAACCGGCAGGCAGAGATTTTCCAAAACTCAAGTTCTCACTTAAAAGCGTGAATTGATCATGGACAACAGACATTGTCCGTTATTTTCCTTAAGGTGACACTCTCATCTTATTTTTTGAGAAAATGCTTGCTAATTATTCAAGGCTGAATAAGCAGTTTGTCACCCTTCAAGCAAAACCGGCATTTGCGGAGAAAGTGGCTCTGCGACCGCTGGGGCTGGCTCTCGGCGCTGTAACGGGAGGGACATGCCACTGCCTGAGAAACAGATGAGCCAGATCCTGTCACTGGGAAAAACAGCCCCAGACGGCTGATCATGTTTAAAAAAGGGCAGAAATGAAGCGAGAATGGAGGCCTGCGAACCAGACGCCGGGCTCCCCCGGGTGTTGCTATTCCTCGTCCTCGTCTCCCTGAACCTAAGTGTTTTATTTTTATTTTTGTTTTTATCCTCTCATCAGAGAACATGCTTATGGATTTTAGAGAGAGGGGAAGGGAGGGAAAGAGAGGGAGAGAAACATCGATGTGAGAGAGAGACATCGATCGGCTGCCTCCTGTACGCACCCTGACTGGAGACTGAACCTGCGACCTTCCGGTGGGCGGGGCGGCGCTTCAGCCAAGTGAGCACACAGGCAGGGCTGAACCTGTGTTTTTACAATTGGAAGATGAAAGGGTCAGGCCAGGTGATGCGTAAGGTTCTGTTACATTTTAGGGCTAAAGCCGGTTGTATATAAAAATGCACGGCCACGGGGGAAATGCAAGTCAAACCCAGGGAGACGCACTGGGGTGGCTGTCATCTAAAAGGAGAGACATAGTAGCAAGTGCTGGGGAGGCCGTGGAGATACTGGGACCCTCATATGCCGCCGGCGCTAAGGGGAACCGGCGCGGCCACATCAGAAAACAGCCTGGCAGTTCTTCAAAAGTCAGACAGAGTGAATGTGTGGCCCCAGCAGTGGAGCTGTTGGGTAAATAATCAAGAGACCGCAAACACACCCGCATGTGGCAGTCCGCAGGCCAGCGCTCCGGGCCGTGTCACCCAAAACTGCCGCGGAGCAGAAACGCCCCGAGCGCTAGTCGGCGGGTGAATGACCTGCGGTGTACGTCCAGGTAACGGAGTACCGCTTAGTGTTAAAAGGAAGTTCTGACACGCGCTACGATATGGGTGAACGTTGAAGACTGATGCCAAATGAAAAAAGGCCACGCGCTATACGATTCCATGTACGGGGAATGCCCAGGCTCAGCAGACCCGCAGGGACAGAGGAGACGAGGGGTCGGCTCCCAGGGGTCGGGCGTGCGGGTTAGGGAGAAGTGCCGGTGACGTCAGTGGGCATGGGGCTTCCTGTGGGGGATGAAAGTGGTACAAAATTATGTGTGATGATGGCTGCACAATCCTGGGACTATATTAAAAATAACTGAATTGCACATTTTAAATGGTTGAATTGTATGGTATATGAGCATTGGATTGTTCAAAGTAAGTGGGAATCAGTGCCTAAAAATACTATGACAACACACCACGCACACGCATCACGCAGTCCTTCCGGCAAGACCGCCCAGCGCTGCTTCGGCGGCCAGCACAGCAGGGCACCGGGGAACGAGGTGGGGCGCCCACACCCTCCCCCCCCGATGGAGGCCGCCCCCGGCCGCACAGGCTCCGCAGCGGCCACTCTTCCTGCCGTCACCCCCGCGCGCTGCGTGCAGAGCAGAGCGGCGCCAGCAAGTAACCCCGACCCGTGTCTGCCCCTGCCCTTCGTTCCACCCCCAAAGCACCGGACACACTGGGGGCAGGGAAAGGCCACACTCATCCGGCACGCCCTCCAGTCTGAGCGGGGAGGGAAGAGGAACTGTCCCCGTTCGCTCAGTGACACAGAAAAGCCCCCGCCATGAGCACAGGTCTCCATGAGATGATCCAATTCATCACATACACTACTTCTCTCCGCACCCTGCTCCCGCCACACGGGCACACAGCAGCCTTGCATGCGTCCCTTCCCCTGTCCCTTCCTTCACAGCCTAACGGTGACCGGAAGTGACACCCTATCGGTCGGCTCACTTGAGGCCTGTCCTCCGCACAGAGGAGCGCTTCCGGAGGGCAAAAATCTGGCCCACTGCTCCATTCCTCACCTAAAAGAGCGCCGGGCCCGCAGTGGGCACGCTAGGGCCGCGGCCGCGTCAGAGGCTGCGCCGTCAGCCCGAAGGCCGGCCTGAGTGTCAGGGTCGGGGCACAGGCCAGCAGGGAGAGACTCTGGTCCAGACAGGATTCTTAGCAGGCTGAGAAGTGGTGATTACTTAACCTAAAAGGAGTCCTGGGGGGGGTGGGAATAAAAAATAAGCAGTAAAAAAGTATTTTAAAAAGTTAAAAAATTTTAAAAAGCCTTCAGGGTTTCAGCACGCTAGGCGGTTCCGTGACGCACACCGCCACTGTGAGGCGCAGGTGGGCGGTGGACTCCAGTGGACGGGCCCGCGCCTGGGGCCAGGCGGGGGCACCTGACCCCAACCAGCCACCTGAGGCTTGTTCTCCGCACTCTCCCCTTGGGGGTATGGGTGGGGCGTGGGGGCTGCTGGCAGCCCAGGCTCCTCAAAAGGGAGAAACCTTCCACATGCGTGACTTAACATAGAACAAATGTTATGTGTTTTGAAATTTAATATGTAATATATTAATAAACTTAAAGTTAATTTAATATTTAATTAAAAAGCATGTAAAATCAATGGGGAAAATGGAATATTCAATACATGCTATAGGGACAAATGATTTTTCAATCATTTTAGAAGGTAATAAAGTTATATCCCTACCCTGTACCATTAAAAACAAATTCCAGGAAAATGATAAAGTGAATTGTGAACAAAACAATATGAAAGTATTAGGAGAAAATATCAAGAGATTTTTCTCTGTGATTCTAGGATTTAGGAGACCTTCCAAAGTAACTGAGTTGAAAGTAAGAAGAGTGAAAAAGAGATCCTGCCCAGCTCCCCTAAATCTAAATGGGCGAGGCTGTAGAAAATTTACCGCTCGGCACGCGTGCCCGTGGCTGTCCTTTGGCCGCGCGGGTTTGGGGAAGAGCCTGCACAGCCTCAGCGGCCTCGGCCGGCTCTGCACGGGCACATTTGGAGCTTTAAGAGTTGGCAATAACATATTAAAAGAATCAAGATGATCTCGACTCCCGACATAACTGATTGTGAATTACATAGAGAACATTACTTTTACCTTCTTTTCCAAAGCAAACATATTTTGAGAAATAAACATATTTTAGTTAAACAAGTCTAATCACTTCTGAAATATATAGCTTTGGGTTAAAAATTATTGAACGTAAGGAGTTCAATGAAAATAAGAACTTAAAATTTTGTATTAAGCAACAAGAACTCCCTAGTCACTGGGGAGTACTAACTTCAAAGGCAGATAAATATCAACAATTAAGAAAAGATGGAAAACTGGGGTTTAGGGTCAAAGAGCAAGAGTTTTAGTAATTTTAGGCATCATGTGAAATGTTTCCAGGTGGTGCCGACTGAGGTCGCAGGGAGAGCTACAAAGAGCCTGGAAACAGGCTGTGCAGTACGAGACGGTGGAGGACCATGGAAGCAGAGCACGCGCTTGCGGCAGCGCAGGCCTGCTGGGCCCTGACACGGCGTTAGCAGGCGGAGGCCGGCGCGGCCCAGCAGTGTGGGCCATCCTGGCACCGGCCAGGCTCCGTCACTGGTGTCGCTGCGCCTCACCAGAGCTTTCCGGCACAGGTATGCAGAACGCGTTTACTTCTGTATCATGTATGGGCATTATTATAACGATGTTATATATGTTAAAAACCAAAACAAATTTAAAGAGGATAATAAGTACAAATAGAAGGTTTAACATTTCTGCACCATCTGGTAACTGTGAGGACTAAATGAACTAACTTCCACGAGCCCTTGGAGGTGCCCGGCTTCCTGCACGGTTACCTGTCACGGTAACCAGGACGCAGCACACACACTGCCGTTCCTCACCGTGCCAGCACAGACTGCGGCACAGGAGGACGTTTCGTGGGGGCGTTACGCCAGGCCCCCACCTCCGCTTCCTCGAAGACGGCAGAGCCCAGGCTGCAGCGCACTCACCATGTGGACCACTTCTGGGTAGATGGGCTCTGTGATCACGTTCCGATTATGGGTGATGTACTCCACCATCTCACTTAACGCGGCTCGTTTTACTTCCTTCCACTTCAGGTCGCTCAGTGGATCGGAAACAAAGTCAAAGAGGACACAACACTGACGCAACTTCTGGATGAAGAGCTTCTCTTGATCAGCAGGAGGGACATCTGAAAACCAGAAAGCAAAGTATACTGACTGCAGAAATGCTTAACCCCAAATTATTGCAGAACGCTTTATTTATTTTGAATTAATAGACATTCAAGGAAAAAAGAGACAGGACAGCGGTGAATAGAGGTTAAACATTCCTTGAAGAAAATGAAAAGAAAAAAACCACCAGTCGCTGCGCCGATCACGTGCTTCACGACTCTTCACTCTGACAGCACGCTGCTCGCTCTTCACAGTGAACCCCCACTGAGCGCGCTCACTCAGATGCCGTCTGAGCGCCCGACACGCGCGCCCCGGGACGGCCAAGGCTGCAGGCGCAGAGGCGGGTGAGAAAAGACTGCGGATAAGATCATCCAGTCATTTCCAGTGCAAAGGTTTCATTTTCTGAATGGCCTTCTTGCCTGACTTCACTCCTCACTCGCTTCTACACCCTCGTTCACCCTCCAGGCTGCCGGGCTGCCTCACCGATGCCTTGGGCAGTCACAGTTCTGTGTTTGGAGCCTGCCGCATTCTCAGGTGCTCGGCAGTGCAGGTAACTAAGGAACCCACGTTCCCCCCAAGGGCCACCCTGCCACGCCTCACTCAGGACCTCCTCTCATCAGCTTGGCTCCTGAGAAGCGGCAGGCAAGCCCTCCAAGCACATCCCACGAGCCTGACACGGCAGGTGCCACTGCGCCGCGTGAGGACGAGCACACGCGTGCTGCGAGCTCGCCTGTGGCCACCACCCTGCCCAGTGGCCGGCACAGGCATGGCTGTAGGATACCCTCTCACACAAGGGCATCGCACGCAGAATGGCTCAGGGGCCGTTCCAGGGGCATCAAGGAAGCCCCCCACATGAGCCGGAGCTGTGCAGGCATCGGCCCCTAAAAACACTAGACGGCAACCGACCTTCAAAACAAGCCTCGGCTGTCACCGACCACTAAAACAAAGGCAGTGCAGGTAAGAAGGAATAACAGACTAAAATCTTCTTCTCCCATAAAATTTCAATCTGGAACTCCTCTAAAAGGCAAGAAAATCTTAACTTTGTAGAAATTATGTCAATTCTTCCAGGGTTCCAGACAGTGAAGATGTTACTATGTTGTTTTTGTTTATAGTTTAAAAAAAGCTTGGGATTATAATCTCATAACATCTTTTTACTTTTTAAAACCTCATTTGGCTACTTGTACAAATTCACTGTTTTCAAAAAATCTATAGCATAACAATCAAATCGAACACAACAATAAAAACATTACATCCCAACTTATTATTAAATATTTCCATGTTTCTTTTTTAAAGATTTTATTTATTTACTTTTAGAGAGAGGGAAAGGGAGGGAGAAAGAGAGGGAGGAAAGCATCAATGTGCAAGAGATATATTGATCGGTTGCCTCTTGCACATCCCCAGTGGGGGACCTGGCCTCAACCCAGCCAAGTGCCCTGGCTGGGAACACAACCAGTGACCTTTGGGTTCCCAGGCCGGTACACAACCCACTGAGCCACGCCAGCCAGGGCTCCACCTGTGTTTTGAATGCAACTTAGTGTAGCTTCTTATTGGTCACCATATTGAAAAAAAATCTTCACTTCCTGCTGTGTTAACAGGACTGACCCCTGGGGAATAAAGATCAGTGGAGGTGGGGAAAGAATATGCTTTAGGCCTTTACGTATTCTAAGTTCTCAATGGTATAAAGGCATTCTTTCTGTAATTAAAAATAAAGTCTTGGGGATAAATGGTAATGGAAAAAAGATACAGTTAAAAAAAAAAAAAAAAAGGGCTGGCCCTGGCTGGTGTGGCTCACTTAGCTGGAGCGTTGTCTTGTCAACCAAAAAGGTTGTAGGTTTGACTCCTGGTCAGGGCACGTAAGAGAGGCAACCGATCGTATCATATCAATGTTTCTCTCCTTTCCTTCCCCTCTCTAAGAATCAATAAGCATGTCCTCAGGGGAGAATGAAAAAGAAAAGTCTTTATAAGTTAGCACTGCTAATCTTGAAAGAAGAAAAAAGGTATCACCGAATATAACATGTATTTGACTTGACTCTCCCGATCATCCTTGTAGTGAGAACCAGACGTGAAAGCCTAACCAGGCCCAACGCTGTTGTCACATTACTCTTCAGTGCTTCGTAGTCAAGGCTGCCTGACTCTTACATGATAAATCATGACCCTGAGGTCTGACCCAAATCTTACAGTTACTTCTTGAAGCAGAAAAAATAAAATAACGGATTTTGAATTCTGCCCATGGATAGCAGAGGCTGACGTTACTTTTGAATTGCATGCAGACTAACGACACAGGCACACCTGTTCCACGCGTGTTCATCGACGGTCTGGAGCCCAACAGAGCGTCAACCGCACGGCACGACAGGAGACAGAACTCAGGTGCAGCCACTGGAGCTGCCCCAGGACAGGGCTCCTTAACGGAAAGGGGTGCAGAGGCCCTGCCAGAGGAAGCCCCAGGGCGCCACCCGAAGCCCACGCCATGCTGCCACTGCTGATCCAAGAGAACGAGAACGGAGAAGAGGCTAGTACAGTTCAGGGTAAATAGTGTGAATATCAGGTAATACTTCCTTTTGTTACTTTTGACGTTAAGAGCTGTAACATTCTTCTACACAAATAAATCACAGGCACCTTATGTGTGTGTAAATCTCTTTATCCTCCCCTCCCTCCGGTATTTTCCTGGTTTGCCACAGTGAACTTGGGGTACTTCCCAATTATTTCAGGGTCTACCCTTAAGGGCAGCAGGAGCAGAACGGACGGATGTCTGGAGCAAACTCGGCGGGCGGCGGGGGGAGACATTGACCTTGGCATCGGGGTAGCACAAAGAAGGTGGCGATAAGGACACATGTTATTACCTTTTTAAAAACACTGAGTGAAGGGAAGACTGGTGAGTAAACAGGGGACAGAGACGCCCCAGGACGGCTGCCGTTAGAGAAGGTGGGGGCGGCTTCCCGGTGTCGGGGGTGCTCCGGGTCTCCCAGCAAGGCAGCGGCGCAGAGCAAGCCTCACAGCGGACTTGCCCCACGGCCCCAGCCCTCCCAGATGGGACAAGACCCGGGGGCTCCCAGGGTGAGAACAAACTACTACTTATATTTCCTTCTGCTACAGAGAATAAAAGAGGTGCGCTAACATTTCCTATACAGACTGAGACCCGCTGGAGGGGGTGCGCGAGGCCCCTGTGGCCAGGGGCGTGCGCCCGAGTCTGGAGGCCATGTGCCCCAGTCCGGAGCCACGTGGCTTGGCCACAGGACTCCGAAATGGCCAATCACATCACAGCCACCCGTCCAGGTGCTGCAAGCAATGTGCACCTCACCTGCAGAGGGACTGAGAGACATGACCTAAGACATCTTAAAACACCAAATCGTAGGATGTGATATAATAAGGCTGAACTGCCAGATTGTCGATATAAGCAAAGGGGCATCATGTGAACTCTGTGACAAAAAAAGGATTAAAAAAAAAAAAAAAGGCCAGGCCCTCTCCTACATAACAAGTCTGGGTCGTGAACAGAAATACTCCAAGACGCCAAAAGGACCAGGCTCCTGCACGGCAACAGCATAGCCGGCCGCCCTGGTGCGCAGGGGGCGGCTCTGCCCGAGTAACTGGGATGCCAGGGATGCAGACGGAGCTGCACAAACCACAGGCCTGGAGAGCGTCAGCTCCGGAGACGTCCCGAAGGTACTCATGAGGGTGCAGTCCCCTTCCTGGTCACACATGTGACACAGCTGAAGCCGCTCAGTTCTCCAGGAGAGACCACAAGTCGCCACATCACCTCTGAGTGCTCACTCAGCTTCCTTAAGGGCATGGCGCCAACAGTTTGCAAGTCATGAGCCCACAAGAGACACCTCAAACAGCAGAAACAAACGAGCAGCCTCTCCAAAGCAAAGAGCCAAACCTTCAGCTATGGCATCGTCTGGGCTTCTAATACATTTATTCTTAGCACACAATTTGGTGTAAATCTGGCATTTTTCATTACAATGTACTAAATTCCACTTAGCTCTATTTCCTATATGAAGAAACTTAGCAGATAGCAAGTTTCCCCCACTAAGAAAACAGAAGTTCAGCAATGTTATTCTGTTTTGAAAGAGTAAATTCATGCACTGTCTCCTGAAGCACTCGCCCCATGTCCTGTGTGCCCTCTGTCCCAGACAATGTCCCCAGGCGGGGGCCCTTGTCAGCTGCGGCCGCCAACCCCACGCCCGCGCCTGCAGCCTTCACGCCGGACTCGCTGCCCGCGGGAGGCAGTCCCGCGCGCTCCGCTCCGCGCCTCACCTGCACCGGCTTCTAGGCTTCCCATGTCGACCTGGGGAGAGCACAGGTCTCTGCACTGCTGACTCCGCCAACCTGGGAATGTGGACTCTCTCTCCAATTAAGTTTCCCTTAAAAGTCTTCCAATAAAGTTTTACAATTCTCCTAAAAATGTGTTACACATCATTTTTTAGGTTTATTCTTAGGGATTTGTTACGTTCTGATGCTATTGTAAGAGTATCTTCAAAAAAATTTTTCTAGCAGTTGCTGTTATATAGAAAAAAAATGATTCTGGGTATTATTTCCCTACCTAGCTAGCTTGCTTCACTCATTAACTCTAAGAACTATCTGCCCAGCCCTCTGGCTTCCTGTGTATTCTGCCCTTCCATCTGCGAATGCCAGAGCTGCTCTCTTTCTTGCCGAAGCTGCAAGCAGTGGCCCGAGAGGCACCCTCACCTCTTCCCCGCCTTACAGGGACGCGCTCACGGCTCTGCCGCCGCGCCTGATGCTTGCACTAGGACTCTGTGGGCTGCACTTCCCAGATGAAGGAACGCCCTACAGATTCAGTGCCATCCCGATCCCACCCCAACGGAGGCTGTGAAACTGCAAAAGTGGATCCTAAAATGTACACCGACGGGCAAAGGGTCAACATGAACCAGGACCCTTGCAGAAGAACAACTGGAAAGCTTTATGAATGAAAGCAGTTGAGCCCTGAAAAGCCACAGGGGACAGAGTCCAGAACAGGCCCGAGCACATGTGGACACCTGACTTACAACAAATGGGCTACAGAAGGCGAAGAAAGGCCAGTGTTCAAATATGTGGAACACGTAGGAGCCCAGGGACAAAAAGGAAAGGCAAGGGAAGAGGAAGCAGAGGAAAGGAGGTGGGGGGCGGGGGGGTAGGTGGAGAAAAGAAAGAAAAAAAGAAGTTGGATCACATTATATACAAAAAGGAAGTATAAACTCCTGAAGGGTTAGAACCTAAATCTGAAAGAAAGCTCTAAAGTACTACATAGAGGAAGAGATAGGGAAGGACTTAAGATATAAAAACAAGAATCATTAAAAGACTGATAAATTGAACTACATAAATTCAAACATTTTCCTTCATCAAGACACCACCAAGAATGAAAAGACATGCCATAAAGCAGGGGTACCGCTTGGATAAATAGGCAACAGATTCATGTCCAGAATGTACTAACTTTTCGAATAAATTGGTAAGAAAAACCCAGAGTACCAACAGAAAAGTAGGCAAAAGACCTAACCAGGCACATCACAAAACAGACCCAAATGGCTACTCATATACATGTGAAAGGACCGTGGCTCATTAACACCGTGACCAGAGAAATGGAAACTGCACGACGAGAGGGCGCAGACACCGGGCAGACCGACGATCAGGACGCAGCCTGGGGGCCCACAGGGCTGGGAGGGCCGAGCTGGGCTTCCCACACACTGCGGGCCGGGCGGCAGGTGAGGTCGGGTGCAGGGCAGGCATGCGCCCATGGCAGGTCACCCGACAGGCTCGCGCACACGTGCACACACGTGTGGTGTATAGGAGAATGTGTGCAGCAGCACCTGCATCCCAACGCCCATCGTCAGTGAGGACTGTATAATATTCCAAAACTACGCAGCTGAAGGAGGTACAGCCACACGCAGTAAGGGCAAGCCTTACAAAACACTGCGGAGTGAAGGGGGTGACATATTAAGGATTGATTCAGTGTGACTTCACTTACATGAAGCATACACATAGGTGTCCTGAAACCCACATGGGACCTAGAGGGTGTCTCGTCTGGCTTTGTAACTGCCAGGGCACCTGCTTTGTAATTGTTCGTCACACTCGGTTTAGGTGTTTCTGTGCGTGAGTTATATTTCAAATAGAAAGGCTACAGAATATGTGAATGTGGCAGAACAAACACAAAAACAATGCCCGCCCCCCCCCCCCGGCTCCTGCCAAGGCAGCCGCTGTCACCAGCTGGTGTGTCCCTAGAGCTGCTCCGCACGCAGTCCAGGAGGGCCGCCTGCACACAGCCAAGCCTTTCCGCTTGCTGCAGACGAGTCAGCACTGACGGCCTCCGAACTAAGCTCGGTTTACGTGGGGCTGGAAACACACACACAATCCCAACACATTGTCTCATGTTCCTCTACAAAGTGTTTATGTTGAGGAATTCAAGTTCTGGATCTCTTTTTTTTTCTTAAAGATTTTATGTATTCATTTTAGAGGGAGGGAAACATCTATGTGCAAGAGATACACAGATCGGTTGCCTCTCACACCCCCCCAATTTGGGATCAGGCCTGCAACCCAGGCCTGTGCCCTGACCAGGAACTGAACCAGTGACCTCTCAGTTCACAGGCCAGCACTCAATCCACTGAGCCACACTAGCGAGGGCTTTTTTTAACTGAAAATAATTTCTCTGTCAAAATGAAGTTCTAAATGATTTCTCTTCTGTTTATATAAAGTTTCTCCCTCTCCCTCTCTAAGAAAAGATCAGCAATTATAATCCCAAATGTAGAATATAAATTGGGCATGACATCAATCTAAAAGCATCTGGTGTGAAGCAACTGAGACATGGAAACTGAGGTCTCAGAATAGGCTCCAATCTTGAATACGTAGCCTGTATCATAGGAATTAATTTAAAAAATGTATCCAATATGCATGCCAAGCACTGTACCGGGCCCTGACAACACAGAGATAAACTAAAACATGATCTGGATGCCCCCTCGCCCGTGGTTTCAGTTACCTGTGCTCGACAGAGGTCTAAAAATATTAAGTGGAAAATTCTGGAAATAAACAATTCAGAATTTTCAAATTGTGCCACTCTGCATAGTATGACAAAACCTTGTACTGTCGCACTCTGCCCATCCAGGACAGGACCGAGCCCTCTGCCCAGTGCATTCGCGCTGTGCGTGCCACCTGCCAGCCAGCCACCTCACGGCGGTCTCTGTCCTCGAATGGACTGCCACGGTGCTGCAGTGCTTGTGGCCAAGCGGCCCTCACAGCAGCCTGGCGCTGCGTCCCAATGCCCACGTCCCTCCCTCCCTCCATCCCGCTGCGTAGGCGCTATCACCTCACGCCATCACAGGAAAGGTGAGCACGGCACAGCACGCTTCAAGGGGACACCGTCACGTGCTCACTAAAGTATACTGTTACCCCTGTTCTACTTTATTAGCTATTGTTAACCTTCTAGGACGTAAGCTATAAGCCAAGCTTTATCACAGGCGTGTGGGTACAGGGAAAAACATAGTACCCGTGGGGTTCAGTACTACCCCCTGGGGCTGCTGGAACGTATCCCCCACAGGTAAGGAGGGGCGTCGCTACTTGATCTAAAAGTTAAACAACTAAAGCGTGTGAGAAGTGCAATGACTGAGACTTGTGAGGTGCAATGAGGACTCCGGGGTTGGGGATGGGGATGCAGGGGGCTCGCTGGGGAGCACCCGACCTTGGCCTTGGAGGAGTGCGAGCGGGAGCCACGTCAGCCTGCGGAGGCTGAGGCCTGCTGTGCAGGGGCTGGGGCCCTGCCCTGGGGAAGACTGTCTACAGGTGCCCGCTTCTCACGTCGGAGGGCCTGGAAGTTTCAGGACAAATGAAATGGTGCGTTTTCCTGGAAAATCAATCCCCCCCCGGAAGACATAACTTTAAATGAGGACCCTCCTGATTACATCTTACAAACCCTGAATTAATCATACTGGACCCTTGCTTACAGACTTTCACAGAGGAGGGCCTTTGTCCTGCTCACCACTTTAGCCTCCATAGCTAACACTGGCCAAGCACACAGTGGGGCCTCAAGTATTTGCTGAATGAACAAATCAATCTGAAAGAAACAAGTTCGAATAATGTAACTGAGAGGTACCATAATTTAAAACCTATTTTTAGTCAAATAATTACATTCATTCCATAAAAATATACCCTGCTTACAGTCAAATAATGCCCCACGTATCAGGGTGGAATGCGGAGTCTACACAAACTTAAGACAAAGTCAGAGTCTCCAGGGGCACTGCGGGCACAGGCGTCCCAGCGGGGGGCGGGGGCAGAAGTCTGCGAGCAGCCCCGGGGCCCAGCGCCCCGCAGCGCAGCGGGCTTTGGGGCGGGTGAGCACTGCCCCATGACCCGGGAGCCAGAAAGATCTGTTCAGAAGGAGCCCTGGGACTGAAATTAAGACGCCAGAAGCCGCAAGATCTGCTTCAAAGGAGAGGCTGGTCCACGGAACCAGCCCCTCTGCTCTCCTGGGCGGCAACCCCACACTCCAGCCCTGGCTCCTTGGGCCCAGGCAGGGGGTCGCTTGCCCTCGCTCTGTGAATCCAAACTCCTACAGCCGGACGGAGTGACGGACGCGCCCACACGGGGCAGTCACTCTACGGAGATGAAGTGACAACGCTAACCCCTGCTCTGACCCTTAGTGTCCGCAGAATTTCAAAACTGAATCAATCCTCGCCGGTTCCTAACTTGATGATTTTCAAAATTACAATAAACTTTTCAATGTCAAAATGGAAGTACCACAGTTTCTCCATTCTAATAAATAAATACACTTTCCAAATTAATGTTCCCCAAATCACGTGTGCCCTTCACCTGACAGCTGTTTTTCTTTCTTGTGACCCCAAAGAAATGGCTGGCCCTCCGCTCGGCAGCGGCTCAGACCCGGGAAGACACTGGGGTTCGGCTGCAGCAGACACGTCGTGCCTTTGGCCAGGTTTCTCAGCGGCTGTTATTTCATGAGTGTGGCCACGCAGCCCCTCATGCCACCTACACGACCCGATGTCGAGGAGATGAGGTGACAGGGGTGATGTGCAGCAGACGGGACGCTGAAGCACAACGTCACCATCCCAAGACTGTTCATTTCTTTAAGGACGAGTGCTGTCTCCCTGCATCTGTCTGTCTTTCGTTTGGTGGCGTTCCAACAGAAACAAGCCGCAGGGGCAGGCACGCCTTCCGGTCACTAGCCCGCCGAGACCACCCTCTTCCTGCCTGCAGGCTGATTCGGACAGAAATGCGGTGACAGCGTAAGGCTGGCCGGCAGCTTCTCCAGCGCCCTACTTTCGCTTTAAACGTGTTTTCTTAGAGACAACCCGTAGCTCAAAACCCATCGTGGGTGTCCCCGTGAAAACTCCAACCGTGCAGTCCACGGGCACATCACACGGTCACCAGGCCTGTGTCCTCCTCCCCAAAGGGAAGGCTCCGCTCCGCCGGGGCCGAGTCCGGGTGGAAACCCACTCAGAACGGGCAGATCTGGTGTGGGCCCCTCAGCCAGGGACCCCCGCCCTGACCCTGGGGCTCTCTCCTCCCCTCAGAGGGACGTCCTCCATCCACCTCCTTTTGGCTTTTCTAGGATTCCTCAGCCGCTTTTACGTGCATACATGAAGGGGTGAGACTCTCTTTCCTAACGACTTTCTACCACTGACCACTCCCCCTAAGGCTTTCTCATGAAATCACAGTGTAATTTTATGAGACAGATATACTCTTGGTTCAAAAAGCGATGGCTGGAGCCCAGGCCCCCTCGCCTGGCCTCTGCCCCGAGCGCGGGCGCCCTCGGGGAGCGGGCGGGGAAGAGCGCGCGGAGACGAGGGGAGGCCGGCAGGGCTGTTCCCGCGGGAGGGCTTTCCCTTGACGCGAGGCCGCTCCCAGTGCAGCGCCCCGGAAGAAGCAAAGCCTCCTGGCGTGGACTCCGCCGCAGCAGGAACAGGGAGAAGCCATGACCACCTAAGCCTCAGGCTCCTGAAGCTACACGACCTCTGGTGGACATGCATGTATTGTATATTCGGGGATGTGTCCTCACCCCCTGGGACAGGTGACCCACAAGAGGCACTCAAGAGATCTTAGCTGAATTTGAAGCCTTGGCTTTTTTGTAGGGAAGATTAAGACGAGTCAAACTCCTAGGCGTGAAGGTTCTAGTCAGGAAGAGCCGGCCCCGCGGACGAGGGCCGCACCCTGCGGGGCTCCCGCCCTGGAAGGCCGTGGGGAGCAGCGAGGGGTGCTCGCTGGCAGCACAGGCGAGGCCGGCACCCCGGGCGCATCAGGGCGCTTCGCCTTCTGCTCGGACTGGCGCTTTTGGTGAAGCGCCAAGTGTTCAAACATCTTACCGCACACGTCTAGTGACCAACAGCGCTAGCAACCTAGTAGCTCATTATCTAAAGCCCATGGACAGGCACCGTTTCAGGGAAAGTAACTGCTTTTATCACATTTGACAAAGAAATGGCCAAAGAAGATTCCAGAACTCTGAGCAGGCATCCCAGCAGATAGACCAGTGTAGGGCTATGGAAGGACACGCAGAAACTCTGCACGTTCTGGTCAGTTTCTAGTCGATGTTCTCTACTTCCTTTCTCTGTGTCTCAGGCATGTACGAGTGGTTCTCTCGAGACACGTGCTGTCTTAGGATAAACTCTGGGCTCTTCACACAGGACGCCTGACCCAGAGCTGAAGCAGGGAGATCGAAGGACAACACAGTCAAATAAGCCTCAGGGTCCGTGTGCCAGGACCTGGGACTCAGGCCCTAAAGAGATACAGGCATCACGACCACACGGGGAGCCACAAACCCAGGGACCATGTGTGTGCAAGTGTGTCCCCTCGTGGGTAGGCGAGGCAAACAAAAATCAAGCTGGACCCCTCTAGACCCCACCCCCAGGATCTGCTGACTAATTAATTAACATTAATTAGTCGTGTTAATATTAACCTGTGCTGGGTCCCACTCTTCATCTCCTCTGGCCACCAGCCAATCTCGGTGAGAGGCCCGCGGTGTTAGGTACACGCCAACAACGAGGAGCGGACCATAGGCCCTCCTGCCCCCAGGGCCCAGCAGCCTGAGCGCGGGGAGGGCCGCGGCTTCCGGGGCTGGGCGAGCCTCCCTCAGCCGGCCTGCTCTGGCTCAGCGCTCTCGCTGTAACCCTGGGAGGGACAGGGGCCGAGATGGGGCGCGGCCTCCTCTGCCTGCCCTGTGTCCCAGCAAATGACAGGCGCTTGACAAGTGTGTCACATAAACTAAGGACGCCAACGAGGACAAAACCGCAGGTGTTCACAACCTGTGACTTCCATGCTACAGTACAGGGGCTCCTTCTTGGACAGGACGCCCCCCCAACCCCGCGGGCCCAGTGGGTGCCCAGTGTAGAGGGCCAGAAGGAGTCCTGATGCTTTACTGTCCCAATACAAAGATGGTAAAGAGAAGGCCTTTACCTCGGAGCTCGGACACAGTGGGTCAGAGGCGCCGAAGGCTGCCTGGCGGGGAGCGAGCCCGCAGCAGGGTCGTCCCCCTGTACCGGGCGGGGGTGGCCAGCCAGGGCCTGCGCCAGGACTGGAAACCGGAGGGCAGTCCTGGGGGGCACAGCCAGCTCCATGCTCATTATCAGGCCTGCAACCCCGCAGGGGCAGGGGAACTGCTCTGTGACAGGGCTCTGCGGGCGCCCCGCCCCGACATCCCCGCCAGGAGGGGCGCCCGTCCTCTGCAGCAGCAAGTCTAGGTGGGCCCCACATGAAGCCCCCCCAGTCAGCTCCAGGAAACCCCCAGCAGTGGCTCCCCAGCCGCGCAGAGCAGACCACGAAGTGAGGTGACCGGTCTGCAGTGCAGGGGCACCCGCCTTCCTCTGTCACAGGCGGCCCGGGCGCCGAGAGCTGGCCCTGGATGGCACGCACCCCCCGCCGCTTAACAGAAGGGTCCGAGGACACCGCGCAGCCCGCCACAGCCAGTGAGAGACGCGTGGCGCGCGACCGGAGCAGCCGGCCGGGAGGCCCGCTCCCCAGAGAAGGGTGTGCCACTTGAACACCTGATGCTTTTGTTGTTCGTTGAAATGGCACTCTAGTGCTTTGGCGTCTGTTGAGACATTTAGCTGACCTCTTTCTATGTATCTGACCCCAAATTGCATAAGAAACTGAAGGGGGATGGGGAGGTAGAAGAGGATAAAGGGGGAATAAATGGTGACGGAAACTTGACTTTGGAGGGTGAACACACAATACTATATACAGATGGTATAGTACAGAACTGTACACTTGAAGCCTATGTAATTTTATTAACCAATGTCATCCAATATATTCAATACAAAAATTTAAAAGCTGCATAAGAAACAGATGCTTCAAATCATGTATGTACACACTTCCATCCAGCCCCTCCTCTCCCAGGCAGCGGGGACTGGTGAGGGCCAGGCGTGCCAGCGCCGTGGGGCACCACCTGGGGCTCCGGGAGCCTCCTGGGCCTGAAGCAGAGCGCCCCTGTCCGCTGTGCCGCGGGGGTGGCGAGAGGCGGCCACCTAAGTCGGCGCAAGGAGGAACCTCGCAGAGGCCGCTGTCCCGGGAGCTGCGGCCTCAGCGGTGCTTGAGGCAGGGCGGGCAGTGTGACGGGACTGCCAGCGTGCTCTTCCCAGGAGACACTGGCCTCCGGGCCGCTCGTCCACCTTAGGCCCTGTTCCTGGCCTGGCCACGGTTTCAAAGGTGCCCCGCTTGGCAGGCAACCCCCTTGCCCCCGGAGCCTTTACCCCAGACGGCTCTCTGTTTAAAACCAGAAGGTCCCACTACAAATGCAATGCCACCCCCTGACTCCCCACCCCACACCAGTGCCTGCCTGGACTGGGGGTGCACTCGCCAGACCTGCGGCTCTGCGCTCCACGCCGCAGCTGCCTGTATCTCTGCTGGGCTGAGCTGGTGCCTTCCGGGGAGAGCGCCATGGTCTGGTCCTCAATTCTACGGCTCTGTACGAAGCGCTTTCAAAGGCTCATCCTTTACGGTCCAAGTCCCAGAGCCAAACCAAGCAGTAAGAGCTCGTGGCGCCCTGAGGCCAAGGCCAGGCAGCTGCCCCTCGGCCTGCCCCGCCCTGTCAGGCAGCGAACTTGAGCAGAGCCCCGAGACTCGGGCAGCAGCAGGGCAAAGGCACCGGAGCCTGGGTGGAAGGCGGGGGCGCCCGGTGGGAACCGCAGCTTACCATGTTACCACCTTGGTGGCCACGGGCGTGGTACGCGGCCTCTTTGGGCCTCAGCTGCCTCAGCTGGAAAGCACGGGCCACTGTCCCCAGCGTGAATAACGGATGCGGTGCGCTCAGAGGAGCGTCTGAGACAGAACTTGCGCGCAGTGTTTGTCCGCCAGGCATCAGGAGGCTTTGCAGCCTCTCCCACTCAACATTGTTTACGCGCCCATCCTTCAAAACGCCCACTGCGCAACGCCTTCCACCCTCCCTGGCGCCCCCTAGCGGGCCGCTAACACACTGTGCGTGGCAACGGCATCCGTCCCTCAGGAAAGGCAGGCTCTCCGTTTGCGGGTATCTGGCCGTGTGGGACACAATCACACGGCTGTGCAGGCGCGCAGAGCACAGGGACGGCGCTTTGCGGTTCCAGCTCAAGGATGGCGTGGCCAAGGGCAGCTCCTTAACTGTGGTGGAAGGGGCTGAACGAACCCCAAATCCAGTTATGACATGAGCGTCTGCTAGGTCGCCAGGAGCCAATCCCTCCACTGAGTTCTCGGACATTTTAGTTCTGTCAATTTGTGGCGTAACTAGATTTGAATGGAAAAATATCCTTAAAGTTTGATAGGCTTATAGAGGATTATGGTAGAACTGCTTTTTTTTTGGGGGGGGGGCTAGAAACTCAGAGGGTAAGAAGATAAAACTGGAACGTGGACAGCAGACGGGAGTTGCAGGAAACACTGCAGTGACCCTGTTGCGACCAGCTGCTGGGGGTTCCAGGGGCTCAGGTTCCACTTCTGAAGACCTGGGCTCTCTCTGTCTCCATGAGACTGTGCCGGAGCTCTGGTCTGAGCCCAGCACACCAGCAGCAGCCAGCGGAACACAGTGGGTCTCCAGGAGGGGCCAGGGAAGAACAGGGCGAGCTTCCCTTTTCAAATCCAGCGCAGGAACTGGGAAGTGGGTGCCATGGGGGAAACATGTAAAAAGCTGAGGGCGTGAACCTCTAAGTGGTCTTTCTTTCTGCCTGACTTGACTACTGGTCTTTAAATAAAACTGGAACTTAGCATTGAATTGCCAATTATTCAATGTATTCACATGTATTACATATTTTCGAAGAATTCTGTTTTCAGAAAAATGACACATTTGTTGTGAAACTTAAAAAAAAAATGAAACGCCACAGAAAGGGGCACACAGAGACGCGCCGTCACCTGGGACGCACACCCGCCCTGTCTCCTCGCCCGCCTGGCCCGGTGCGCACGGCAGGCCGCGTCGTGCCCACGCGCTGCTGGCCCCCAGGCTCCCCCGTCCCTGTGTCTGCTCCCCCGTCCCTGTTTCTGCTCCCCTCAACTGCATCAAGCAGGCCCCAGAGATCAATGAACAGACCAACCTCATTTACAATTGTCTGGAATTTCACTGTACATGTGTGCTATAATTTAACAAATCAAACCAGTTTTTTTCACAGTAAAAAAGCTATAAATAATGCTTTAATTTGTAATTATAGGTGGAAGATGGAACACATTTACCTACTTACTGCTGACTTCACAAACCCCCTGAAAAGGACAGTGGAGGTTGCAAAGGGCTCACACCTTCAGGGCAGCGGGAGAGCAGGTGGGGGAGGGAGGCCGGTTGACAGCAGGGGAGGGGCCTGGGCGGTGGGGGCTGCGACGGGCAGGGCAGGGCAGGGCAGGGGAGCAGCCCGAGACGCACCGGGGAGGACGGCACAGGCCCAGGACGCAGGGGCGGGGCAGCCCTGTAGGACAGGTCGAGAACAATGCCCAGCACGGACCCCTCTGCCCCGCTCCCCTGCCGGCAAAGCCAGAGGCCTCTCCTCTGCAGCAAGGAACACTTGAGAAAGTACTTTTAAAACATCGCGTTCAGAGGCATCAACGAGCTCACCAAACACTGAGGACTCACAGGCGCAAGGAGAAAAGCCACCAGCACGGCCACGGGAGGAGCCCGGCCTCTGGGGAAGGGGCCCAGGGCCCTGGTGGCAGAGCGGCTGCCGGGACCACGCTCCCTGCGAGAGGCGATGGGGCTGGACCTGACAGACATGTGAAATTCGGCAAAGAAAATGCTGTGTGCCTTTTCTTCAACTTTCTACACATCTGAACTTATTTCAAAAAGTCAGAAACCGACTCTCCACAAAGATAAGGAATGGAAGTAGAATTTTACCAGAAGCCGCCTTCAGGTTTATGGAGATGTTCCCATGCATTTTCCTCTGACGTTGGACAATGCACGGTGATTTCGGCCAGAGCTTCCTTGCCTTCCCTTTCTGTCCCTGACTCCGCTGCCCGCCCCCTTCCAAACTAGCTCTAGGGTTTTATCCTTTTTTGTTCGCAGTTTCCTAATTGTCTTTATAGAATACAGGAACTCTTTATTTTGGTCCTTTTCTCTCTTTTAAAAAAAGCATTTAAATAATGTTTTCTCATTCCTATTTAACGACCGTCTTTACACACTGCCTCTGTAAGAGGCCACCTAATTCCACCCTGCCCTTCGCGGAGGCGCGGGTGCGCAGCTCACCGGCCGAAACCTGGGCCTTGCCCTGCGACAGTGAATGTGAGAAGTGGCTGCAGGAGCAGGGTGAGCGCTTAGGGCAGTGCAGTGCGTAGGCTGTGTCGCTGCTCCCATTCCTAGCAGCTGCTCAGCCGCCAGACTTCGAGGAAGAAGCTTTCAACCCAATGGGCGAGGTCCCTCCCTTCACGGAGGGTTCATGCAAGTAGGAGAGACAAGCGAGTAAAAACCAAACCAAACCACCAAACAATTTTAAGAAAGAAGAAACCTGAGTGATGGGTTCGATGGGGCTGGGGACCTGTCCCCAAAGAGGACTGCTGGCTGACCGCTGGAAGCTCAGGAGGAGCGAGCAGGGCCAGCCCGTGGGTGCTCTGGCCGGGCTGCTGGGCACCGACCAGGAGGCCTGCTTCCCCTCCGCACTTATTCCTACTTCTCCTGCATTACATGAGAGCGCACGGCTTCTACCCACTTCGAATTTGAGGAACTGCAGAGCCCCTCCCTGCACGGCTGTGAGTTCAACTTGAAGCCGCGGTGCACACCTGCTCCCAGAGGTTTCCCCGGTTCATAGTGGCAGCTCCCGGTCCCCACCTGTGCGGGGAGGGGTGCCTTCCTCCACCTGGCCTCACAGCCTGTGTGCCTCCGGCTCCTGCCACGCAGTGGCCAGGCCACATGCTCTTGGCGGTTCCGTCGTCCTGCGGACTGCGTGTCCGCGTGAGGAAGCGATCCTGCCTGCTGGAACCTTTTTTGCCCGGAATTCACCTTTGCCCAGAATGAAGGTCTTGGCCCCTGCTTTTCTGCTGCATCTGCTTGGCAAAAAAAATAGTGCGAATGGGGCCACTGTGACACGGGGTCGGGGCTGCCAGGCAGAGGAGCAGGTGGCACAGGCACAGCAGCCTTTCCGCCGGCCTGGGCCACCTTGTGCCCCAAAGAGCAAGGTGGCAGGTACAGACACCACGCCGGCCGGACTGGTGAGCACTGAACAGGACGTGAGAGCGGTCAGCATTAGCATCACTACGTGCACTTATCTGCACCAACAGAAATGCTTCTTCCATGAGTGTGATCGCTCCCCTGCCTTTGCCTTTGTCTCCCCGTGGGAACACTGCTTGGCCGTCTGCCTGAGTCAGTGTGTCCCGAATAGCTATTCTACTTCTTAAATAAAGACCTGCTGCCTCTCACTTTGAAAGGCCTTTTATTTTTAGGTTAACATGTTTAACATAGTTTCATTTTCTTATTTCTTCCCCATTCTTTTCAATGCCCTTCTGTATATTACCCCCCTCATTTCAGGATTTAAGGCTGAAATTGAACCATATTTGTTCAATTTGTTACGTATAGCAGTGAACATGTAAGGGTAAACACAACTTTTATTTTAGAAACTTTTTCTGTAATCCTCATTTTAGAGAGAAAGGAAAGGAGAGAGAGAAAGAGCCATCGGCTGCCTCCCGTTTGGGCCCCGACCAGGGAGCGACCCACAACCCTCTACTGCACAGCACGGCCCTCCAACCAGCCGAGCCACCTGACGAAGGCTAAATGCAACTTGCAAAGTTATGGAAGTGATCCTTAAATTTCTAGCCTAGAAAAATGTATTACATATCCCATTAGATGTAATATTTAAATAGCACCTAATAACCTCTAAATAATGTAGTATCTAATAATATCTAAATAATATTCAGTTTAAATAGCATTTTGAATTAGACCTTCAGACCCCTAAGAGATAAATTTCCAAAATTACAGAATGACTCATTTACAAACGACTGAACATCACAAAAACTAGCTATGAATGTGCCCAGGATCCCAGAAGCCGGGATTCTGGTTCAAGGGCCAAGAACCTTGTTGCCCCTGCCTGTGCCAGCCTTCCTTCGACGGCCCTGGATAAGGCGTCGTGGTCCCCAGACCAGAAGGAACAGTTCCAGGCCACTGGCCCATCAGCCAGGCGGAGTCAGAGACCCTCATGCCTAAAGGATAAGGGGCATGGTTTCCTCCCTGTTCTCAGGCTCGGAACACACTGCTGAAAGGAAGATGCTTCCTCCAGGAATCGGGTAAGAAAGGGAAGCAAACAGAAGGTTCTGCCAGATCTTTGAGGCTTTTTTTATCACGTACTCACAGGAACTGAATTTAAGAAAGTGACCAAAGTTTGAGGACTTTTTCTCAGAGCTTTCCGGCCAAGTCACCCGGGAGAGGAAAGGTTAGTGGCAATCAGTTAGAGGGTTAATTTCTGATTTTCCCAGCATGCAATCAAAGTTCACTCCTCCAATCCCCATCCAGACTCCTGATAAAGACCAAAGTGGTATCTTAATGCACGAATCCTTTGTACAAATGTCCCCAAGCAACGTGACAGCCTGTGAGAGTTAAGCAGTCATTGTATGACCTCATAATTTTGAGAGACCTGGATGCCAGGACTGAAGTTTCACTGACAAGACGCTGAGTCTGGGAAGAGCATTTCCCTCGAGCTGCCTGCCCTGAACAGCCGCCTGAACTACAGAGGAAAGTGCCCACTCAGGTTAAATTACTGGTGACCAGTGGACACCAGCAGCCACCCCAGGCGCCTTGTCAGGGACCGTTTCATATCACACCCTTTCCCCACCCCCTTTTTGTGCAGACTGCTTTTTGTGCGGACTGAAAGATCGCTTCTTCCTGAGACTGGCCTCGGTATCGCTGTCACTGCTTCTAGCCCCACACACAACTTCACTGCTGAGCGAGGGGGCAAGGGGGGGTCCAACGAGGTCAGGGGCTGTCCGGTTCCAAGGCCAGGCTTGTGGGGTTCCTCATGTCACTCTGCTCGAATGCTCAAGGTGGTCTTCCCGTGGGACAGAACTGTCCTTACTGGACCGCAGCACCCCCAGCCACATGAGGGAGAACAAGGGAAAGCAAACCTCCTTGTGGCACCTGGATGCTTTGGCAGCACAGTGACACACATCATGCAGCCGGACCCTTATCACTAGCCCAGGAGGAAACCTCCTATTGGAACAGGCACTTGGCTTGCCAACAGCTGGGAGAGATGGGGCGCAGACTCAGGTCCTTGCGCTCCCCGGCACTGCGTCCTAACCAAATGCAAGGGGGCGGGGGATGCTTGGGGCTGGGGGAGCCGAGAATGAACGCAAACTTAGGAACCGTGGGTTACCACGCCACATGGCAGTTTCTGAAGAATCATCTAACCATGTAATAAAATCAGCTGTTTTTAGGCAACTTTGTGATCCTGTAACAACTTGCGCCGGACTTTCTAAGTCTAGGAATCTCTTAGCTCACCTTCAGTAACCCATCCTCTTAAAACATCTGCTCCAGTCAGACTACGCGAGCCAAGACCGCTCACCCCAGAAGGGCGGAGGCGGCTTTGGGGCGGGTGCCCGGCTCCCTACCCGCGCTAACGAGAACCCCACTGCTGGCCAGTTAGCGGCGGAGCCCGGCACCCACCGGCCCACCACAGGCCACGGGGCAGGCCCCGGCTGCAGGCTTTGGCCAACACCTGGGTCCCCGCGCAGGCGGCCCGGGGCCACGAGTGAGCAACTCGATCAGAGGGCAATGCTTTGGCCAAATCGAAGCTTTTCTCCTGAACACTGAAGCGATCAACCACCAGTTTCTTCTAACTGGAGCCTGCGCCTGGAAGTGTGGGGCGAGCTGGGCAGACAGAAGCGCTGCCGCCTCAGGTTCAGGTAACACCACGCACATCCTAATTTTGGTTCCAGCTCTTATGCTGCAACAACGCCAGGCCGTTAACCATGTCAGCAGGGCGCTTAGGGGACAGCTTTAGAAAACTTTTCTTCTTTGTCACTATGGACACCAACCCGGTGTTTGTTTCTAGGGGCACAATCTTAATCCTACACAAAAACAACAACAATAGTGGGACCAAGCTGCTGACTCCTAAAGAAGCACAACTTGAAGACTCAGTTAGAGGTGACGGGGCAGAGGCCTGGGGGACCAGGAACTGCCACCATGAGGGCGGTGTGCCCGAATTCCTCCCCCGTGTGACCAGGGCAGGCGAGGCTGTCCTGCGATCAGGGCTGGCGTACAGCAAAGCATCTGAACGTGGACAACACACAACACACTTAAACACACAGTCCAGGCTAAGTGAAGAAAGTCATCTTTCTTGAAAAATACCTAACTTTATGGAATATTATCAGAGATGTTCTATGAAAAGTAAAGCATAATCAGTATTTTAAGTGAAGTTAAGGTGACAGGCTCAATTGTTTTAGGAAACTAGAAATCTGAAAAGGAGAGAACGTTAGGTTGCCCCAGAACCCCAAGGCCAGGAGGGGCCCTAACTCAGCCTTTCCCCTGTATGGGTTCCTCCTGGAAGCGGCAGAGAGAAAGTCTGAAAAACGTGGTCCTAGAATTCCTAATGAGGGTTCTTAGTCACTTAAACAGAATGCAGGATCTTCTTCTCTTCCCTCCCTTTCTTTGCTGGGGGAGGGGAGGACCGACCTCGGGCCCCCTTTCCCCACTCACGGAGCAGAGCTCAGCTCCCTGCTTTCGGCTGGGCGGCCGGCATCCCTGTAAACAAGGAGAACAGATCCACCAGACAGAACAGGAAGAGAAATGTTCCTCAGATTCCCCTAGAAGGTGATTTCAGAACTTCGCCTTTCCGGTGAGAGAGGCTGTAAGAAGCTGGTGAATGTGTATTGTTTCTGAGCTAGAACAGGGAAAATCTTCGCGTTTCAGTGGGGTGTTGGAACAAATCTTCCTCTTCTTCCAAAGCAGAGTGTATGTCTACCTAACAGCTTCTAATGGTTATGCTTAGAATAGTGAATAATGCATACGTAGCATGTGAGTGTAGGCATGTATCATGCGCTCACCTGGATTTACATAACCTGTCTAAAACATCCCCCCTCCCACCTTTACAGAGAATTATAATCGTGAGTAAAGAGGGCTTAATAAAACGGAGGGGAAATTCACATAAAGCACAATAAATCACTTTGAAGTGCACAATTCGGTGGCATTTAATGCATCCACAATGTTGTGCAGTTAACCTCCCCACCTCCCAGTTTCAACGCTTTTGCTTTGACCCAGAACGCCCTGCGCCCTTTAAGTGGTCGCTCCCCTTCCCCTTCCCAGGCCCCTGCCCCTCTGATCTGCCTTCTGTCTCCATGGATTTGCTTACACTTACATTTCACATAAAAGGAATACAAAGAAACAGGCTTTTCAGTTACATAAGATATCTGAAATATTATGTGGTAATTCTAAATGTAAACAAGATAAAAATCTGGGGTTTGTGGTTTAAAATGATGTTCTGGAGTTACGATTTCACAAGCCAGTATAATTTTGTAAAGAGTCTTGAGGACTGACGTTGGTTTACCACCCTAATTAACAAATAAGAACATACAAGATCATAACAGAGAAGACATTTTAATACCAAAAAGGACAATCTTAGAATAGAAAGCAGTCCTTTAAACTGAGTAAGTTTAGCTTTGTGAAACACAGAGAGTACACCAGCTTTATTTTTGTGGTGGGCAGGTGAAGGGCCAGTCACAGAGCGGCACAGGCATTTGGGAAAGCTCGATCCTGGGCCGCCGTCTTTGGTACTCCCTGGCCAAGGACCTGATTTTCCAAAAAAGATAATTTAGGAATGAAATGGATTCCATTTTGGAAGAATTACATCTTGTTGATGGCCAAGACTGACAGGATCTAATCCTATCTCAAGAATCCACAGAAAGCGCGGCGGCTTGGCAAGAGACCTTGGCAAGAGACCTCGGCGAGCTGTGCGCCGGGGAACAGAGGGGCTGTATGGCAGTGGTCAAGAAGCCACCTGCACGAACACAGGAGCTCTCACGGGTGGGCCCGAGTCCAGCGGGGCCCTGGAAACTGCATTCCGCATCCTGGGGTTGCATAAAGCCACGGGGAAACAAGCAGGGTGCACTTCCTGGACTATCAGTTTTACAATGTAGTTCAATCACGTTAAATATTTTTCCATTAAATTGTGATAGTTATGAAATAGAACACACAATTCAACGAGCTTTTAATGGCAAATCCGGAGATTTCAGAAACACGCCCTGGGGGGTTCTTAGGAGGCCACAGCGGCCAAGGTCCCGAGAGCCCCCCGGGGCGCCCTCCCCTCGGCGCCAGAGCCTCTGCCGGGGGAGCCTGGCCGCACCGTCCTGCTCCGTCCAATCCCAGTGCGCACGGGCCCCCCGAAGAGGCCAGCAGCACTGACAAACCGGCCCTGGAGTCTGCGCGGAACTGCCAGGGGCCTGAACACCAGAAGAGTTTCGGAAAAGAAGAACAAAGCTGGGGGATTTACTTCCTGATTTTTAAAGTTCTGGCAAAGCTACAGCAACCAAGCCTGGTGCAACCGCATGGACCAAGGAGCGTAATGGAGTCCAGCGATTCCCCAGAAAATTCGTGGTCTGCTGGCCCTTAACAGGCGGGCTAAGCCCACTCGGCGGGAAAGCAGCGGTCTTTCCAACACTCGGGGCTGGGGAGACGGGGCACCCATGGGCAAAAGAATGAACTTGGACCCTGACCTAACACCATACATAAACTAACCCCAGATGGGTTAAAGACCGAACGAAGGCGCTGTGGCTATGGGCCTCCCTGAGGAGGATGTGAAACGGGCGCCAGCCGCACGGCCCGGTTGGCTGGAGCATCGTCCCGATGCTCCCAGGTTGTGGGTCTGCTCCCTGGCCAGGCCACACACAGGCATCAATGAATTGCATGAGTGTATGGAACAATCAACTAGTGTTTCTCTTTTTCTCTCAATCAATCAATAAAAAAGAGAAGATATAGAAGCAAATCTTTGGATTAGGCAATAGTTCCTTAGATATAACACTAAAAACACAGCAACAAAATACAAATTAGATAACATGGACTTCATCCAAATAAAAATATTTGTGTTGCAAATGATACCATCAAGAAAGTGAAAAGCCAACCCACAGACTGGGAAAAGATATTTGCAACGTTCACCTATGATCAGGGACTGGCACCAAGATACAGGGTGTGGCAAACACAGCTGTGAGCACACAAAACAGCATTTACTTTTGTATTGTTATTTATTAGTTTTGTGTCATTTTCCATACCAACCGCTGTAAACCTACTCTGCCCCGCGCTGTATACGAAGGCTTTGCTGGGACCAAGTCCCGGCCGCTCTGCAGGCCGTGCCCGTCGGGCCACCCCATGCCCCCCCAGCCTTTGGTTGGCTCCCTCGTCATTCTTCACGCCCCCCCTCCACTCCCCCACCCCGACATTCTGCACAGGTCTCCCCTCTTGTACCACCAGAACAACTGAAGCCACCAGGCCCGACCTCTCCCAACTTCCTCCTTAAACTTGGCTCCTGCCCCAGAAATTGGTGAAAACCCTCTGGGCTGAAGAGGACACCGAACTTTCTGGTTTTCAGCAGGTCTGGTTTCCACAGCTTTACCATTCACAGATAAGGAAGGAGCAGGGATGACTGCAGAGTGACGATGTCTGAAACGCTGGCTCATGCAACTAAACGACACGACACGCAACCATGACAGGTCAGCTTCCCCAGAATGACACCCTCAGTGTGAGGCGCCGGGGAGGATGGTCGGGTGGCCGCCCCGCCCTGGCCACCTCCTGAGCGAGGGCAGTGCTCTGTGGGGCCAAGCAGGGCGGGGAGCCGACGCTGGGAAGGACGGGCAGGGCTCGCTTCCGGCTGGGGCTCACACCCACGCCCATGACCTCAGCCTTTCGATGCTGTGTTCTGGCCAGTTCACTGACTAAAATCGCAGCAGTAACTGCAAAGATGATGAAAGACAGCCCAATACGCAGGCGGTAAAAACCTGCCATTGGCCCACCTCAGGGATCACTTTTAATTTCTTGTCTGTCTTTGAGTTTCATTTTGAACCATAATACACGTCCTCCGAGCCCTCCCACCCCCGCCGTGAAGTGACAAGGTGGCCCTCTGCCCTGCTCCCCGCACTGGGCACCTGGGCCCTCTTAGTTGCTCACAGGACCCGCCTAGAGAGCGACACCGCCTCCTCAGCACCAGCCCGCCCCCAGGGTTGCTCCTTGCCACCCCCTGCCCCACACGCCCCTGCTGCTTCCTGCGACCACCACCGTCTGCCCCGGGGGCTCCTGGGAGGCCCGCCCCTGCCCGCAGTCGCTACCAGCCCTGTGCCCTGTGAGGCAGGCACGGACATGTGCCTTCAGCGCCTGTGACAGGGCAGATGCCAGTGCCGAGCACAGCCAGCCTCCGCGGCAGCGACCTCCGCATGTGCTACAGGAACGAAACAAAGCTTTGGGTGCCTGCAAGGCAGGTCAAACCGACCTGTTTTCCTTTCTGTGATCGACATATTCCACCAAGTTTTCCTGTCTTTTGAAATGAACTCAGGTAACTAAAATTTTTTGGTCTTAATTTTGCCCTTATTTGGCACAACAAAGAGGGTAGGGCTGCAGTATCTACTACCCAGGCTTCGTTTACCAAGCGCACACATGCTGGGTGCTTCAAAGCGAAGGAGGAGGAAGGAAACACTTGTAGAGCTTTATGTAAATCAGAACATGATCAGATACTTTTTTCCCCCACGACAGTGTAAACAACCCCTCAATTGTGTACAGCATCAAGAAATAGCTCTGCTCGGTACTGCCGCCCCTTGGACAAATGCCTGTCCAGAAACAGCCAGTTTTCAGGGAAAGAATGCCCCCTGACTCCCCAGGGCTCTGCCCCCTGTCCCCTCCCCCCAGGAGGACACCCTGTCTAATCGATCTGTGAGACTCCTCCCGAGGAACCTGTGGAGGAGTGAGTTTGTGTTCCGCGTTGCAGGCTCCCCTCGGCTGTGCCAAGAAGGCAGCTCCACTGTGAGCCCCTCAGGACGTGTAAAGCCCTTAAACCAAGCGGAATGTGGCCGTGAGGTCCGGGCTGCTCCAGGGCTGCCGGGCTATGCTAAGGGGCTAGGGGACCCTGCAGGTCACCAGACAATCTGAGGCTCAGCTGAGTTAATTTCATCCACAACCACCAACCCCCAAGGTACAGCCTTACCTTCATGACCCAGAATCTGCATCTCTGGTTTTTCTAGATGACACCGTAAGATCAACTGAACTGGTTTCAGCCGCACGGCACCCTAAGCCACGGCGCAGACCAAGTGCGCCGGTCCGGTGTGGCTGGATCTCTGCGGTACAGCGACCTGCGGGGTGGCCTGGTGCGCGCCTGGAGGCGGGAGCCCAGTGCCGAGTCAGACAGCCCCAGTGCGGCCTGCTCTCGGTCACCAGCGCCTTCTGGGACCTCAGGCAAGTCGGGGGCCTCTGCTTTGGTTTCCACAACTGTAAAAAAGGGACTAATAATACCTGTTTGCAACCTCCCAGGAAAGAGGACAGTTAATGAACACTTGCAAGGAGCTTTGAAGATTAAAAAGGTCCCGGGGTGCTAATGACAGACATGTCCATCTGTTCTCCCTTGGGTGCCTGCTGTGCTGCAGACGGGAGTGCCGAAGTGGTCCCAGTAAACTGCTCCCCTCAAACAACGGTGAAGAGCCCTGGAAGGAGTGGGGGCCGGCAGTGCTCGGTGCTCCTGGGCTGCGCAGGGTGGCAGGCGCCTGAGCCGACTGCTGGCGGGCCGCCCCGCCTCCGTTCCACACTCGCCAAGCTGGGTAAGTGTTTACCTGAGCAGCACGCTGTAGTTACTATGGATGCCACAGCTAAGGCTATTAACTGGCTGATAAGTTCTCGTTTCCTGCCGAAGGATGCTATAAAACATGCTTCTTCGACTTCCCTTTATTATTGTTTTTAACATTTAAATGTGAAGTACAGTGTAAAAATTATTTTGGGGGCTCCAAGTTTAGCTTATATTCCACTTGAGGGCTTTCCTCCTTTTTAAAAAAAAAAAAGAGAAAAGGCTCAAAGGAACAAGTGTTCAAGTCCGTCTGTCACACTAGGTAACAAGACCACAGACTAAACCGATCTGTGTAAGCTGATATTTGGCTTCACAGAAACACATATGCGCACATGCGTACTCCTCCCCCCTCCCCGGATTTTTTTGACCTATGTAGAGAGGACAGTCTGTTCATTTAACTGGATACTAATAATTGCAAGTCCTATTAAAATTAAATGCAAATATTCAAGATTAATATTTTGAAAGTTTACATTTAATGAAGGCACAAAACTTAGTAAAAAATGCAGGATTCATAACCACTAATATTGTACTATTTGAATAAGAAAGGTCATACGTCTTAGAAAAGGTCAGTTTCACTACCTGAAGACCTCACTTGGAAAATAAGATAAAAAAGTTAAATGGAGGAAGTAGGGAGGTAGGAAGTAAAAAGTTTCAAAACATCATTAAGTTTAACTTTGGCTTAAAGTATAAATTTAAGTTAAC
Source organism: Pteronotus mesoamericanus (assembly GCF_021234165.1). Classification (NCBI taxonomy): domain Eukaryota; kingdom Metazoa; phylum Chordata; class Mammalia; order Chiroptera; family Mormoopidae; genus Pteronotus; species Pteronotus mesoamericanus. The sequence continues at coordinate 1,607,902 of NW_026555082.1, read as the reverse complement.
CTTTGTTTAAGATGGGCAACACTTTTTCAATGTGTCATTTGTGACCTTATTTACAAAGAAAAATGCTTCTGAATTTATTAGTCTTAAAAAAACCCTCATTCATTGGACAGTCACTTGAGTTTGCTACAGGCATAGCACTTCTCTTAACTAAGGATAAAATAAAGGCGAAACCACTGCATTCTCATTGTGCTTTTTGTCCTCAGGGATAGTAGCCTGCAGTGGAATCTAAGCTCCTTTCTTTCAATTCCCTTGAAAATATTTAATTGAAGGTAATCTTTTAAAAATTTTTATTTATCAATTGATTTTAGAGAGAGAGAGGAAGGGGAAGAACGAGAAAGATCGGCTTGTTCTCCCCCCCAACCATGCACTCATTGGGTGATTCCTGTATGTGTCGAATGGGGATCGAACCTGCAACCCGGGCGCAACGGGAAGACACTCCAACCAACTGAACTACCCAGCCAGAGCAATCAAATGCATTTTTACCCCTAAGGTGTCTGTAGGTTCAGGAAGGGATGGAGACTCATCAAGGACCCCATAAGGGGCACTTCTGGCCTTACGTCTGGACCTGACAGCTCCAGATGCTGGCGTAACTGGGTATTCATTTAGGGAGGGGTGTGTGTGTGGGCGGGGGGAGGTCACAAATTAGTGAGACCTCCAGGTTTCCAAGCCCAGTAAGGTAACTTTTTCAGTCACAGAGGACGTACGGTGCTGTATTACTTCCCGGCGCAGCCACAGCGCTCGTACACTTCCGCACCCGGGGAGCCATCCGCTTGGTAGGAGCCTGACACCGCACCTCCTCAGCGCGTTGGTACCCGTTGTTACTGACTGTATTCCCTAGAAGGAGTACAATGTGTTCTAAGCAGGCCCAGGAGTGTCAGAGGTGCTCTCTGAAGCCCCGAGGACCAGGCCCCGAACACGGGGGTACCAACGCCACGCCCCCAGCCGTGGGAGGCAGCAGGAGCGCCGCGTTTTCTCCGGCCTGCTCCCTCGCTGCGTGTCAGGGCCCCTCGTGAACGCTCACTCCGGCAACTATAAAATGAGGGTGGGCTTCCCTCCTGCCAGGCTGTGGGTGCCAGGCGCCTGTGAGAGCTCCTGGGGCCACCCTGGGCACAGAGTGGGTGCTCCAGGCTCCACGGGCTGCCTCCTCCCAGACGCCCACCTAGTCTGACAGTCTGAACCAAGCTAGCGGACTCCGGAGGCCACCCCGGGCTTATGTCATGCACTTGTATATACAGGACAACACAGGATGACACAGTGTAAGACAGTTTAGTTCAAGCAGCACAAGTCATTTCGGAGGACTGTCAGGGTACTCAAAACTGTAAAATGTTTCTAAAACTGCTCTTGCCCCTTTTTTTCCTTAAGCGATAAATAAAAAACACTATATACTTTCTGTGAATAAGTGCATATTTATATTATCTATGTAAAAACACACCGTGCACGCACACATCTGGAGCGATACACAGCACACTCCAAACAATTCCCCGCCAGATGGCCAGGAAAGGTGGGAGGCTGATTAGGGGGGTAAGGCCAGGGAGGATCTGTTTATTTGTGATTCTTAAAAATATTTAAAAGTGGCTACCTTCATACATGGCTTTAGAAAAGGATCAGAAGGTAAGAGGCAGCTGACTGCGCAGAAAGGGTGGCCGGCCGGCGACTCACCGCCGCCCGCACAGGCGCCTGCGCGGCCCCTCGCCGCGGCCCGCGATGCTGCCGACGCTGTCAGCTGACCAGCGGGTATGGAAAAACATTTTTTTGAGTAGAGGGGGAAGATAAAAATAAAGAGGCTTATAAAAACAGGGCCAGGGTCACATCTAGGCCACGCTAGAGAGATTTCCTATGCCCATCTTTTGGTGTCAGGACCCATGTATACCCCAAAAAAGTATGGGGGCACCTAAAGAGATGGGTTACATGGTCACGGTCATACCTATGTAATTACCAGGTAAGAGAATGTTTAAAATAGTCACTTATTAATTCATTTAAAATCACAATAGGCTCATTTCTGTGACTTTAACTATCATTATGAAAATAACTTTATTTTAGCCCTGGCTGGTGGGGCTCAGTGGACTGAGCGCTGGCCTGCAAAAAGAAAGGGCACTGGTTCGATTCCCAGTCGGGGCACAGGCCAGAGTTGCGGGCCAGGTCCCCAGGTGGGAGCGTGTGAGAGGCAACCGACTGCTGTATCTCTCACACATTGAGGTTCCTCTCTTTCTCCCTCCCTTCCCCTCTCTCTATAAATAAATAAAATCTTTTTTAAAAAAAGGTAACCTTATTTTAAAAAATTAGGAAGAATGTCATCCTTCTGCATTTCTGCACACCTCTCAGTGTCTGGCTTGGGAGGAGACAGGGAGGCTAGTATTTCTGCTTCTGTTTTCAATCTGTTTGATAGGGTGTTTTGGTTCAAGTTTTTGACCAAAAGCCCAGCCTCACACAGACATGTTTAGTTGAAAAGGGAGGCACCTCAATGGCTTAAAAAAAAAAAAAAAAAAAATTGTGATATCCTCTGATTCTTCACTAAGATTCAACAAGTGGTAGTTTCTTAAAGATTAATTGCAACGTGGAATCTGAAACTGTGCTGGTGGCTGTTTCGGTCACGCCAACCCCTGGGTGTGTCCTGCACTTCAACGTCACCTCTGCTCTTGCATGTCTATGGCAGCACTTGGCCGGGGCTGGCGTGGAGTTGGGCAGACCTTCCTTCCCCCATCCACATCAAGGAGCCCAGTTGTCAACGTCACCTGTCCTCACCGCTGGCAGCGGCCAAGCTCACGCGGGCAGATTCGGGCTCTCTAAAATCCACATTCTTGCTTGCAAGCTTGAATTTTATCCCAGGCAGCAAGTGGTGTCACTGTGGTCTTCCTCGAGATGACAGGCTCACTTTGCTCCTTTTCGAGGAAATGGCTGTCATGTATTCAAGCCTTAAGAACCAGTTTGTCTGTTTTTTGTTCTTTCGAGTAAAAAACGTTCCTGAAACAAGTGGCTAGTTCAGCTCGCAACACAGACAACTGCTCGGTTTTCCAGAGACGGCCCGTGCGCGGGCATGCACAGGGCTCCACGTGGACTCCGCGCGACAAGCTGCGGTGAAAGCTGTACCCGCAGGGATGGGGCGTGATAAACTAGCCCTCGCAGGCCTCACCAAGGAGCCCTCAGGTCAGACGGGCGTGCACCCGGGGGAGCGCACACGGGCCGCTGGCTACACGCCCTGCCGCCACTGTGCAAGGGGCTGACCCCTGCCTTGGCACCTGGCGGGCAAGTGGCCGCACAGCACAGGAGGCAGCTGCGGCTTCAGTGTCCTTATGGGGACAGTCGCAGCCTTGCAGGCTCCTGGAGAGCATCTCTAGGATTCCTCCTACGATCGCTGACCCTTGTAGAGATCGAGGACACCTTCGCAGCTTCCACGCTCTGAGAACACGGCTCCCCGATGCCACTCCGGAAAAGCTCAGCTTATCGCACAAAGGTGGGAGAAAGTCCCACCTGTACCTGTGTGGACACTGCGGACAGCCGCGCCCACGAAGGTGCACGCCACCCGCACCACCACGGGTCAGGGACAGCAACCTCGGAGGGACTGGGCTTGCGCCCCAGAGTGAGCACCACGCTCCCCCTGAACTTGGCAGGTCCAAGCACTGTGATTAGGACGCACTGCTCACGAGCAATGCAGCTGGCACACAAGCACCCAAATGCTGGGCTTAAAGCTCCCCTACGGCAGCGACGGGCTGAAAAACCTAAGCCGCGTTAAAGCGCAAATCCTAATGAAAAATACTGCAACACTAAAACTTAAAACAAGATATGGGGTTAGAGTTAATACCCCACTTAGTTCAAATACTATCTCAATTTAAAAAAATCTCAACACAGAAAAGGAATTCAGAGTTTAATATTAGGGGATTCGATAAGACAGTAATTTTTGGAAGTCAAATTGCTACCAAACAAAAAGCAACATCTGCATTAAAAACAACTGAAGGGGAGCAACCAGTGAAGTCATCCTATTTGTGACAATCACATACAAACTCTCTAGCTTCTAAATAACATTCCTTGTGAATGTTATGCAAAACTCTCTTCTTTAAAAAGAGCTAGCCTGGGGGAGGGAAGGAATGTATAGAAATGCCAACCTCTTCCTTTACTTAACAGATGGACCCAGGCCGGCGGGGAGCGGTGTGCTTGGACCCTCTGGGCAGCGGCGCCCTGGAGGGGCCGGGCTCCTCCCAGGGGGACATTCTACACACAGCCCCCCAGCAGGACACAACACACCCCAGGCCTACTGAGGGCGCCAGCTGCCTCAAAGGTGAGGCGACAACAGGAACAAATCCAGGGGAAAGGGCAGTAGAAAAACGAAGCAGGTGTGGTTAAGGAGCTGGGCTCCGCGTGGCTCCGCGTGGCTCCGCGTGCCACATGCGACCAGGAGAGGGATGGCCACAGCGACAGTGCACGGGGAGCCCGGCCTGGCAGCGCAGCCAGGCCCGTCCCTGCGCTGACCCCGCGGAGGCGGTCCCCTCGGTCCCCCTGCTGTCACTGCGCTCCTGTCTCAGGCGCAGAGGGAGCAGGACAGCAGGCCGCCAGTCCTGTCCCGCCCTCAACCGCTCCCTCCTAGAGTGTGCCTTAAAGGCTGTTACGCTCTTAAAGACCAATAAAAATGCCAATAAACATCAAAAAGGGTGTACACCCCCAAAAGACCGCGCTGGGCTGTACGATGGTGCAGCGGTCTGTGCAGCCACTGTGAGGGAGCAGGGGGACCGTGCCAGCAGGCGTGGGATGGCCCTCCTGCGAGGCCACCAGCACCGAGGGCCACAGGCACCCAGGCGGCAGGCGCTGGGCTACGGGGTCTCAACCTCGCCCCGTCCAGATGGCTAAGCCTGATTACTTCACTGCCGGCCGCTAATTTGTCAACAATGAAATAAAAAGGAAAACACAGGAAAAGCCAAAGCTCGAACATAAAAGACCATTGCCCACAATTCAGGAAACAGTTCTAAGTAATTACATTTCCTTTGCACATTTTTTCTGAGGCAGAACATTTTAAAGATACTTCTGTCAAACACTGGGGAGGCGTTCAGATGTACACACAGGCTGAAGGTCCGCATGGGCCTTCAGCAGGTGTTCGCGGTTCAGCATCTCTGCAGCGCAGGGGCTCCCGTTGTTGCTGGGAGGCCTCGCAGGGAGCGTGCAAGGCCGTCCCCGCGGGTTCTGGACCCGGCCTGCAGCCCCTTGGGGTAGGGCAGCCCCCCGCTGCACCCTGGGGCTGACGGCATCAAACCCCCACGCGCCCCACACTGTATCCTGTGGTTTCACTGGGTTCTTTCAGAGCAAAGGTCCGAGAGATTCACTCAGGGTGTTTCGATTTTGTTTTTAGGCCGGAAGCGTATTTGACTTATGGGTGGGGATTCAAGGGCCTGAAGGAAACCCAGACCTCACTTGCTGTCCCAGCATCTGTCCTCATGCCCCTGAGCTGAGTCTTCTCAAGATGAAGGAGACTTTTCTTCAAGTTCTTCGGGGGAGAAGTGACTTGCCCCATTTTTGGAGTGCTCCACGCCCCCACGCCCCCACGTCAGTGGTGGCGCTATTTCCATCCGGGGAGAGAGGAGGCTGAGTGAGGAGGGGCCGGAGCAGAGAGGGTACCTGGGTCCACTTTTTCAACCTTGTACAGCTTCTGATAAGCCTGACAGCTGCGATTTGACCAAGTAATTGGCTAAGAAATATACGAAATAACCACTGTCTGAGTGGCCATTCAGAGAAGTAACTTTTTATTTTCCACCCACGAGTGCTTGCACTCAGAGATGGTCTCAGATGTCATGAGAAATACCAGCCGACCACGCCCTTCCCTGCACGCTTACGATTCATGGAGGAGGTAAGAACATGAAGGCACCAATTAACAGCCGGCCCCCCTGGTAAGGGAAATGGGATAGCAGGGAAGGACACTTGCAACTTCTCTCCCTCACAGCAAGAACGTACGCGTGGTGTTTCACAAACTCTCACTTGAACCTGAGGTGAGTCTGCGCTCCAGACACTCAAGTATTTTCGGCACGGGAAACATCATCGGAAGGTACCGGCGACGGGACTCTCACCACTACCCCTGGATGCCTGCCCCGGTGCCGAGCAGACGGGGTGACCCCCACGCTGTTCATCTCTGGCCCTGGGCAAGAGGCTGCCACCACCCTCCGCCCAAAGCAGACAGACGAACACGGCCCCACAGTGCCGGCGACTCTGCGGGAGGACGGTGCGGGAGGCCGGCCCGACCCCGGCGCTCCGAAGGCGCTGGTTCCGCAGAGCTGCCTCCGCTTCCAGGACAGGGACAGGCGGCCTCCACTCAGCCCTGCCCTCGAGGAGAGAGACACCAGGATGCATCCCGTCGCCTCCCAGGCTGGGGTGCTGAGAGGGCGGGTCAGTCCGAGTGCGACAGGGTTAGAGAACCACTTGGCCATGACATGGGCCGTTGGGGGCCAGAGGTAGCATGTACCCAAGCTGCTCTGCCTGTGAGGTGTCTGCCCTTTTCCTAGGTTTGCAAACACACAGCCTTTTCTTGACCACTAACTTTACCTCTTTTTCTCTTATGCTTCAACACAAGTAACACTGTCATGAAAAAAAAATGTAGGAGTTTGGCTTTTGCTGCAGGGCAGGAATCACCATCGGAACCTGAGCAGGCCCAAGTTCAAGGGCGGACCCCCCTTGCCCCGCGGTACAGGGTGAAGGTCCGCGCCTCGGGAACACCGAAGGGACCTTCACACAGAGGGTCACTGCCGACGAGCTTTGCAGGTGCATTTCTAAGAAGCCACCTCACAGGGAGGCACAGTCACACAGCGCACAGACGTTTGTGTGACCATGCTGAGATGCAGCACCATTTAGAGAGTGAGTCACTGGTCTGATCTTTTGAAGGGTCTTTTGTTTTCGGCCATCACTCGACCACTTTTCCTTCCTAGGATCTCAATTCCTTTTTGGGATTGAGATAAGCCTAGGCACCGTGCTCGCCGGCGTGTGCTGACCGCCCACACGCAGGCGCGGCCTCCACCCAGGGACCACGCGTGCGCGCACGCACAGCTCTTCCTAGGAGCACCAGCTGGGCCGTCAGAGAGACCGCGTTGGAAAGCCACCATGGCTTTCCTGTACGTCCTTCTCTAAACTTCTCCTGGAAAGGTGAAGATTTTCATCTAATTGGCGACCCAGGAAGACTTGGGAGAAAACGATCTTTTCTGCCATCAGACCGCCACCTCCCAGGAAGGATGGGTTTACACAAAAAGAGTGACTTGCTCTCTGGCTCCCCGCCAGTCTTTCGCAGACAGACTCACAGGCCCGCAAGCTTGCTAGGGACAGGAGCAAGACTAGAGCAGCTTAGAGCTTTCTTGAGGCCCAAACGACCACGGCTGGAGGAGGGCCAGAAGGCTCTCCCCATCCCTGGCCGTCAGGGCCTCCAGGCGCAGCCATCCTGCCTCGAGCCCAGCTCTGGAGGCCAGCGTCGCCTCCACCGGCCGCGCTGCCAAGGAGAGGGGAGCCTACCTCATGCCCGTTTTACTGTTCCTAATGGATCGAAGATTCAAGCGATGGTCTCGAACAGGGGCCCACAAACTAAGGCCCCTGGGTCCACTCTGGCCTGCCCCTCCTTTTGTACACAAAGCTTTCCTGGAACACCGTCAGCCCCTGTTTACTGTCTATGGCTGCTTTTGTCACAGCCAAAAATAGTGACTGCCCAGAAGCCGGAAACGCTGTCAATCCCCATCTGGAGCTGTGCTGTCCAATACAGTGGCCACTGGATATGTGCCTGTTTAAATTGAAAATAAAGTAAAATTTAAAATTCAATCGCTCAGTTGCACTAGCCACATTTTGAAGTGCTCGACAGTCCCGTGTGGCCAGGGGCCACGGCAGTGGACGGACAGCGCAGGGAACACCCCCACCGTTGCAGACAGCTCTCTCGGACAGCGCCGGCGGTACAGGAGTGAAGTCATCAAGCTAAGTTTGCAGCCATCGAGTTCCAGGCTCCTTCTACAGGCAAAATGTTCACACTGAGTTCCGACAGTATGTCCTTTTCACAACTGAACTTTTTAGAATATGCTTATTCACCATATCAATGGAAAACTCTAGAGTCAGACTATCCAACAGAAGGGAACTATCAAGTCAGTTGGGACTACTAATGAGAGTAGTGAGAGCATTCAGGTATTTGTTTACCTGGCCCGCCCCCACCAGGGGAGCAGAAGCTCTGGGAAAGCTGGGCCCCTCCGCACTCCAAGTCAGGGCCTCCTGGCCCAGGGGGCAGGAACCGGACAAATGCTTGTGCGAGAGAAGAAGAAACAGGCCCTCGGCACGAAACTGTCACACAAAAGGGGCCACTGAGACAGATGGATGCCGATAAGGCACTGAATAAAAACATCATTAATTAATCCTGTGGCAAAGGTTCGACAAAGCCCAAATTTCTATTAAAATTTTTCTTTCTTCTTCTTTCTTTTTAAAGATCCAGCAAAGCCACACAACTGGCTGGGTTTGGCTCCTGGCCCTGACACTTGCAGGTTGTGTGACCTTGGGCAGGTTCTCTTCTCTTCCCAGTGGAAGACACACCCTCCCTAAGTGGGAGCTGCCTGCGGCGCCCCAGCAAGGGAGGGACCAGGGCCCAGCATCGCCCCGCATTGCCCCACCAGGACGGCTCTCCAGGGCGCCTGCCCAGAGGGGCCCCTGCTGGCTCCCTCCACCCAACCTGCTCCTCTGGGGCGGGGCCGTGTCTCTCAGTCATGTTTAGTGACCCTCGCACCGGACACACTGCAGAGCTGCTAATGGGCATTAAACTGATCAAGACTCTAAAAGCCAAGATAAATAAAACATTTTGCTAAACCTCTCATTAACATGCCGTTCTCTTAAAAAGTCCTTAAGAACAAATCAAGTGTTCTTCGAGTTTTGAAATTAGGAAGAACCCCCATCGTCTGAATTAGCAATTAGTTTTAGGTCCCTAAAGGTTTACCCCCTCTTAACAACTCAAGTCCCTTCCAGGTTAACGCACTTCACTGCTTTCCCTCCACGGTTAGAGAGCAAACCGCCAACCACTCAACCAACTGCAGAAAGAACAACCCGGCCACAATGAGGTCTTGGAATTAAACAAAACAAAACAAAACAAAAAAACCCACAATGTGGCGTAAGATATAAAATCAAATGATTTCATTTCAGAATGAATTCACAGTTAAAAATAACTGGTACATCAAGTGTTCAATAAGATCAGAAAACTCATAAACGAAAAAGTCTGTTTGTAACTTAAAAATATAAAAATAGACATCTTATACACAATACAATCACCTTATTGCTAGGTAGGCAGTGTTTCAGAACGAACTTCAGAGATCCGAACACACTCTCACGTTGGTTTTTGCCGGCCCGGTTCCTGCAGGCGGCGGCTCCTCCCGGGGCGCCCGCAGGACGGCGAAGGCGCGGCCCGCCCAACAGGGGGGTCGCTGGGGACAGGCGCTTCCCTCAGCTCCCGTGAGCGCGGGGGAGAGGACAGCAATGACCATCCTGCTCCGACCGGCCGGCGGGGCTCTCTGCGCCTCTCTCTTCCCGGGCGCCCTGGGCCCCGAGCACCGCCCGGCAGTGCCGCCTCGCCTCGGGGCCGTGCCCCCGCCCTCCTGCAGCGGCCTTCGGGAGGCCCTGGCCGGCCCGGCTGTCTTGCGGAGGCACAGCTGTGGTACACATTTTTTAAGTACTTGGAAGAAGCTTAACATCCATTTTCTATTTCATCCAATTCTTAACAAAATGTGCTCAACAAATATTTTAAAACACCAACTGAGACCAGATATACTACTACCCCGGCACGTTTTAATGTTAGTATTATTAATTACTACAGTAATTGTCTTTTAAGCTAAATTTGTGTTTTTAAGCCAAATTTTGTATGAACTGTAAGAGGTGAACTGTAATTATTAGGAGCACTCTACGTACACATAGAAAACTTGTTGCCATGCTAAATTCTACAGTCAAATAGCAATACAGAGCCAATTTAAGTGCAAAATATTTCCTTAGGAGTCCATGCAAGCGCTAGCACTTCAGAAATCACGACCCACAATGGACTTCAGCATTTCACAGCACGAGTGTGTCTCTTTGAGGCTCCACAGCAAGAATGAAAACGATGCTTGCAAAGGAGGCTGTTTTCTAATGGCTTCTGCACGTTTCCTGACTGCAACTGCTCTCGAATGCCGGGCCGGGCCCCGATGACAGTGACCCTGAGGGAGCCTTCGCGGTGTTCAGTGCCACAGACGCAACAGAGACTCTGCGGACAGACACCTCGGCTGGGCACTGCCGCCCGCCTCTCCTTCCTCCCCCCACCCGACACCTTCCCGGGCGGTGACTTCACATCCTTTGACATCAGCACAGCTCGGGAAGGGGGATGGGAGCACGAGCTGAAAGCAGAAAAACCAGCTTTGAACTGTGCATGCAAGGCCTCTCTCAGGACTCAAATTCCGCGAGTAGTTCATAAAACACCAAACGGCAGGACACGCCCAGCCTCCCCGGGTTCAGTCTGCAGGAAAACTCGCAAATTCTGCCGGAAAGGACTTCCTGCTTGTCTTATCTGAAGCACAATAGCCATTTATTAACTAGCCACAGAAGGTTCCGACTCAGGGAAACGCACAATAACTTACCTCGAATGTGGAGAAGGGCCACAGGCTGGAAGGGCCCGTTGGAGTTGGCCGCATCCACCACCATCCTGCCCCCCGCTTTATTACATGTCAACATCTAGACTCGGCCGGGAAGGCAATGGGCTCCTTAAGGCAAGAAAGCAGCCTCCATTTTAGTTTAAAAAAAAAGACAAACTGAAGCTCTGCAGCTGGAGGGAACTGGCTGCCGCGTGATGTCAGCAGGCAGGGAGCCCGCCGATTGGCCGGAAGCTGCAACTTAAAATGACACTAAAAAAAACTGCAAATGGAAAGAGCCCAGTGTCGGGCTGTCAGCGTGCACGGGAGCCTGGGCTTTCTCGGCTCCCTGCGGTGTCTGTTTCTCAGTAACTTTCAGGCAGAACCTCATCTCCTGGGGGCAGGGCTGAGGCCATGGCCCTGGCCAGGCTGTAAACATGGTTCTGAGAGCTGCAAAAAACAAAACAAAACAAAAAAACCCAAACCCCCCCCCCGCAAAAACCAGTGCCTGCGGAACTTGCAATTTCAGCAATCCCTGCACTGGTACCCAAAGTCAACGGTGTTTTAGATGCACCTGACCGCCTTCAATTTTCTGGTTCTAATGACTTTTACGTCTGTATCTTATTTAGCATTTTGGCAATCTAGTTTTTTAAGCAAATGCTATTCAAATATTACACAGTCCCCGTTTGTAAGTCTGGGCTGCTGCTGACCTCTCCTACCACCAGGCTATGAATTTACAGTCCTCAACACTGGTTTGCTTGAGATCTGATTTCTTTATTGGAAAAATTCAGTTAAAACTTCAAAAAAATTTAAAAATTATATGGAAAATGAAAGTTTCTTTAAATTTAAGAGCTAGAAAGGAGTTTAAAAAGTCATAAAATAAAATTTGGTGTTAATTTTTATATTTTAAAAAAGCCAACATATTAGATATTTTTATGTTTTAGACACATTGTTTACATTTTTTCAATTAAAATATTTCAATTATTTTTATAGGACTAGTATTAAAAGCCATTATTCAGATCTTAATTTCCTAGCTGTAAAAAAGGTTAATGAAAAAGCTGTTCCAAGAAGAGAGTTTCTAAATTGGCATATCCTGGCTGGGGAGGGGGGGAGGATTTGGATAGATTCCTTACAAAAAGAAATATTATAAATGACAGCACCAAATAAAAACAAGTTCTAAGAACAATCTCCCTGGCAGGCAGAGCTGAAGAGATCCATCACTTCTTCACTCGTGCAGCTGTGTCTGAAGCACGTCTCTCTCCGCAATTTCTCCTACCACCCCCCACCCCACTTGCTCACTCACTAACACGACAGAAACCCTTTGGTCCCTCAACACAACTCACAACAGGGAGAAGCCCCTGCAGCAGGGCGGGTCGCAGTCACACCTGTGGCTGGCGCGCTTCCACCTCACTGTGCCCTGGGACGGGGCGCTTGTTAAGAACCCCCTCACTAGGAAGGCGTAGGTTTCACTACGTGTATCAACAGCCATTAAAAAAACACAGGAGTGAAGCACGCCACATCCCAGCCCTGCCCCTCCCGCCGCAGAGCTGAGGATGCGGCTGTCCACAGCGGACCGCGACACTGTAACCTGCAAGCGGGGCGTGGGCGTGGGCGCGCGGCGCGGGGACCTCACCCCTCCCTGGCCCCTCTGCCACCTGAACAGCAGACGTGGCTCAACAAACACGGCCTGTGCTTGGAGCTGGGTGGTGTGGGTCTGGATTCTGGCTGCTGGCCCTCTGGGCTCGTCAGAGGCACTGAGAGGGCTCCCAGGACACGTTCTTTAGGAAGCATCCCCCGCCCCCCGCACCAGGGAGCCGTGCGGGATGAACGCAGACCCAAGCGCACTGGGGACAGGCACGCAGGGGCTTGACCGCAGGTCCGGAAGCACAGCCTTGCTGCCGGGCTGCACTTTAAATGGAGACCTGCCCACAAATACTTTAATTTTTCATCTGAGGTGAGCTGGAAAATGTGCTTTGTCCTAGATTGTACTGATGAACCGGAATGCAGAAATAAGGGCAAAAGAACCTCCTAGGATCTTTATATAAAACACTGATTCGAAGTCATAGAAAAAGCAAAGGCATTTCCTGATGCATTTTTCCTAATGGTCTCAGATCAAAGGATCGCGACTTTCTCAGAGATTCCCCATGCTCTTCGGAAGCCTTATGCATGACAAGTAGTTCTCAAAGGGCTCAAAGACTGGGGTCTGGAAACGGCCCACAAAACATACTGTGAAATAGAAACAAACAAATCAATAATATGGAGAAGGAAATAAACTTGAACAAATAAAGAAAAGGCCTGTTTCTGAACTGGAAGCGTAAGTATCATAAATAGGCTGGTGTTAGCTCTTCCCCAAACTGGCTTACAGTCAAAAACCACTCCTGTCTCTTCATTTTTCTGGGTACTTGACAAAACAATCCTAAATTCACCAGGAAAAGTAAGAAAAAGAATGAGAACACTTCTAATGAAACAAGACCAGTCCTGTCCGATGCAAAGCGCACGAACGAACCACAGTGAGAGGCGGGCTGAGGCGGCAGGCCAGGGGGGCAGGGACATGGGCCCCCAGTGGCAAGCGCCTTTGTCCCAGCGCAGTGTTATGGCCAAGAAGGAATCCCGAATCAGTGGAAAAGGGAAGATCAGCTAGGGGACTTGTTGGCTAGATGTGGGGAAAAATTTAAGTCTTAACTTCATACCAAAATAAAATCTGAGTTGGGTTAGACAGTTAATTAAAAAACAGATTGAAGCAACAACGCTAAGTCTCCAGAGCCTTTGGAAGAAAAGGGAAGTAAATATCAATTCTGAAGCAGAAAGAAACACTTAAAAACACAGAATCCCTAAGGGATATTGCTCATATCAAAAAATTTACAAATTTCTGTGTATTCCCTCTGAAAAACAAAAGGAGATATGAATGTTATAAATGCAAGAAGTTAATAATACACTATAACTGATCATAAAAAAACTGAGGCTTCAATGTCTAAATGACTCAGTTCACAGAAGAACTCTAAGTGATCAGCAACTGTATGAGAAAGTATCTCTTCGCCGATCATCAGCAATAATTTTTAAGAATGATAATTACTCAATACTGGTAAAGGCGAGTTGCAACCCTTCCAACACATCCATAAACTGTTCTCATCCTTTTAGAAAATAATTTGTTAACGTGTCAAGATTCTTCAAGAAATTTTACTTCTGAGAATCCATTCTAGAAATGTAGTAGCCATGAGTATCATATATATTTAATCCTCACCCAAGTACGTTTATTGATTTTAGAGAGAGGGAAGGGGGGGGAGAGAGAAACATTAATCGGTTGGCTCCCGCACACCCCCTGACTGGGGATCAAACCTGCAGCCTAAGTATGTGTCCTAACTGGGTATTGAACCGGCAATCCACAACCCTTGGTATACGTGACGACACTCCAACCAACTAAACCACCCAGCCAGGCCAAGCATCGTATTTTTTTAACTTTTTTTATTTTTTTAATTAATTATTTTTCCAAATACATTTGTCTCTGCCTTTCCCCCACCACTTTCCCCTGCCTCCTCCCCCCTCTCCCTCCCTCAATCCTTTAACTTTTAAAATACACATGACATAGCACTTAGCACCCTGACCATCTTTAAGCGCACACTTTGGTGGCATTAAGAGCATTCGCGCTTCTGTGTAACCATCACCACCGTCCACCTACAGAGCTCTTCTCATCCCACAACACAGAAACTCTGTCCCCAGTAAACACGAACTGCGCCCCCCACCCCCAGAAAGTGTTCCACCTCCTGTCTGTGATGAGTCTGGCTGCCCTAGGGACCTCGCAGAAGTGGAACTGCACAGAACCTGTCCTTCCTGTCAGGGCTACCTCACTCCAGCCCTCACTCCGCGAATGTGCTCCAGGTTCACCCACGGCGCCAGAGTTTCTTTCCTTTTTAGGGCTGAATAAAACTCTATTCACCCCGCGACGGACACGGTTTTGCGCTACCTTTTGCTAATGTAAATCCTGCCACTGCACCATGGGGGCACGAATATCTATTTAAGTCCCTGCCTTCCATTCTTCTGGGTACATCCCAAGAAGTGGAACTGCTGGATCAAGTGGCATCTCTGTTTCTAATTTCCTGAGGTGCTCCCATGAGGTCTCCCAGAGGCAGCATCGCTCTACCTCCGGCCGCCAGTGTGCAGGGTTCCAAGTTCTCCACTTCCTCGCCAAGGCTTGTATTTTCTTTTCTTTTTTTTGTCCCCGATAGTGGCTACCCTAATGAGTATGAAGTGGTATCTCACTGTGGTTTTGATTTGTTTTCCCAATGATTATAATGATGCTGATCATGATTTTGCGTGGCTTATTGGCCACCTACATATTATCTCCGAAGAAATGTCCATTCAAGCCCTTTGCACATTTTTAAATAGAATTATATACTTGTTTTCCTATTGTTGACTTGTAGTTCTTTATAAATTTTGGATATTGACCCCTTATCAGATAAATGATCTCCAAATTTTTTTCCCATTCTGTGGGCTGCCTTTTCACTTTGTTGATTGTATCCTTTGATGCACAGAAGTTTTAAATTTTGATGTAGTCTAATTTTCCTTTTTGTTGTTCTTGTTGTTGCTTGTGCTTTTGGTGTCATATCCAAGAAATCATTGACGAGTCCAATGTCATAAAGCTTTTCCTCCATGTTTTCCACTAAGGTTTCATAGTCTCAGCACTTATATTTAGGTCTTCGATCCACTTTGAGTTTTTTGTGTGTGTAGTATAAGGTAACGGTCCAACTTTATTCTTTTGCATGTGGATCTCCAGTTTTCCCCAAACCAAATATTTCTTTTTTTTTTTTTTTTCATCAGTCAAGGGTGATAGATTAACGTCATCACTGCGAAACCAAACCAAATATTTCTTGAATAGACTGTTCTTTCCCCATGAGGATGGCACCTTGTTGAAAACCATCTGACCATGTGTTTATTTCTGGGCTCTCTGTTCTTCTCTACTGTTCTACATGTCCGTCTTTATGCTAGCGCCATGCTGTTTTGATTACTACAGCTTTGTGGTAAGTTTTGAAATCAAGAAGTGTGAGACCTCCAACTTTGTCTTTTTCAAGACCACTTTGGTTATTAGGGTCCTTTGAGAGTCTACATGAATTTTAGGATGGATCTTTCCATTTCTGGAAAAAACCCAGAATTTTGATAGGGATTGCATTGAGCCTGACCCTTTGGGCAGTACTCATGTCTGAACGATGTTAATTTTCTGATCCACGAACATAGGCATCTGTTTATTTGTGTCTTCTTTAATGTATTTCAGCAACATTGCGTAGGTTTCGATGTCCAAGTCTTTCACCTTCTTGGTTAAGTTAATTCCTAAGTATTTTCTTCCTTTTAAGAGCATATTTTATTTATGATACTACCTTAATTCAAAGGGATTATACCACACAATAAAGCACTACACATACATCAAAAATATTTATAAATTTGTAAAATGAAAATATAAATGAAAAGGTATAATTTTTCAGAAATAGTATAATCATCAAAAAATACTCCCCAAATATTGACAGTAGTCACTGTTGAGCGTCATGACTTACAAATGGTTTTTCTTTCTGAAATCTCCCTAAACTTTTCAGTATTGCTAAAATGAGCATCTACTTTCATTAAAATGAAAAGTAACAACTTTTGAAAAGCTGTACAGATGCAGTGGCAGCAGGGAGACTCTCCTCCCGGATGCTGCTTCTCAGGGGCCAGCTGAGGACAGGAAGGGCTGTGATGGGGACCGAGGACCCGGGACCCGGAGGAGCTACTGTGACCCACAAGAGAGATTCTGCGTGTAAAAACACAAGCGGACGTCAGCCCTGAGTCAGGCAGGATGCGCTGAACCAGCACATGAGGGGACGTCGGCTCCCTGACTTGGGGGGTCAGTCCTGGACGCTTCCTTGTTGACCGTGAGGCCGCCGCTGCTGCGTGGAGCCCATGCGCTTGGCCAGGCTGCCAGGCCCAGTCCTTCCCTGGCGAACAGGCACTTGGCAGTGCCACCTCGGAGGGGCTCATCCCGAAGTTGCGTCGCTGGCACTGGGACCCAAGTTTGCATTGCCCGCTCCAGGAGAGGCCATCTTGAATTGTCCCGGGGCGGGGTGTTCTTCCTCACCTGTGAAAGGGGGTTTATGTGCGCCCCCTCCTCACTTGTTGGGAGGCGCAGATGTCTTGGGTGGAGCATGTGGCCCTGCTGAGGTGAAGTGGCGCGCTCAGGAGAAAGCGGCTGCGATCCAAGCACACGCTGTCACTGCAGCCCTGACCGGTGGGGTGCGGGCAGCAGGAAGACCTGCGGGCACCAGTGTGGGGCGCGGCAGCGCCGCCTGAGGACTCTCGGCTGGGACAAAGCCCTCCGGAGGTCCTCCTCCTCCCTCCCTGGGACCCACTCTCTCCTAGCCCAGGCCCTAGACAAGGCTGCGCACAGAAGGGCGCAGCCGCAGGTACTCAGCGAATGGACTAATCAAGCAGTAGAGCCTAATTCGGACCCTACGAAACCCATTATTACTCTCAAGGGTCCCTGCGGCACAGACCTCAGACAAACGGGTCGCCTTATCACCTGAGAGCAACACTCCTCCCCCCTTCCCCCCGCCCCCGGCCCAGCCAGTCCCGTTCCCTGGGTGCAGCCACTGCCTGCCGCTGGGACGGGCCCTCCTTGCCTTCGGTGGCCTCACCACCCACCGGGGACAGGAGCTCCTTTCCTCCCTGCCACCATGGCGCACTGGGAAGGGCTTGCATAACTCTGAGGAAGGGCACTTGTGGGCTCAGGGCAGTGAGCCTTCCGGAATGTACGGTGGGCAAACAGCACCAGTTCTCAGTGTGTCTTCTTCACCCACCGCAGCAAATGCAGCATCTCTGCACGGCATAAAATGAAGGGTTCGAAGGGACTCATCCTTCATTCTCTGGTCTCTCTGCCACTTTATTGGTCTTTATTTAAAAGCAAAGGGCTTGCCTTGGCCTGCATGGCTCAGGTGGGCGTCCTTCCACAAAGCAAGAGGTCGCTGTTTTGATTCTGGGTCAGGGCACGTGCCTGGGTTGCAGGCCAGGTCCCCCGGTTGGGGGTGTGCGAGAGGCAATCGATCAACTGATTCCTCTTTTTTCCCCTACGTTCCCTTCCCAATAAATAAATAAAATCTTTAAAAAAAAAAAAGAGAGAGAGAGAGCGAGCAAAGGGCCTATAAATACCTCCCACTGCTTTTATTTCTGGGGAGCATTTCTGAATAAAGATTTCACATTTTCATTTCTAAATTCAGCTGACGGCTGTATTTATTGTTCGCGCCCCCAGGCAATTTTGTGGGCAAATTAAACATGCTCACTCATAATTTCGTGAAGAAGGTTTGCGGCTGCTTCATCAGGAGACACTTGTTTTTTGGACCCAGAGAACTGGCATTTCAGCTGCAGGCACCAGCGCTGTCGCCGCTTTAACTGGAAACTGATCACAGTGACTGTTTCGTCAGGTAAGAATCTAACCTAAAAATCTGGCTTCACTTACAGTTTAAAATAGACTTTTTCCTTAGGCAGATCAAAGATACCTGGCATTCAGCTGTGTTCAAAGGTTGCCAGGGAATTTCCTGCCGCCAACAGCAAGGACAAAGGGACACGCGCTTGTTGTACTGTTGGTGCTTGTTGTCCTGTTGACGTGAGTCAGTCCTGCAAGCGATGAGAAAGGGTGGACCAGTGCACCCCCAGGACAGGTCGGCGGAGGTCAGTGGAGGGACAGGGGAAGTCCCCCAGGGAGCTGTCGGGTCGGGCTGGCTTTTGCTGCCCCCAGCTGGGCTGGGGAGCCTCTCCAGCCAGGCGGCCCGATAGCCCTGCCCTGCCCTGCCCAGAGGCGGCGGGAAGCTCACCCAGAGGGTACGGAGCACACGTGACCTACTGAAGTGCTTCTGTGCCAACTCCAGGGACAAACTTGTGCCATGAAGACGAGCCCAAGGCAGGAGAGGTGAGCCTGGACGGATGCGGTCGCCCGCGGGAGGGGGCACCACAGCCATCCGGTGGAAAGAACAGGCAGACGGCCCGAAGTGCTGTTCGCTCCGCCAGCCAGCATGCTCCCTGGGCCCTTGGCAGAAGCTGGACCGGGCACCGCACAGACATGCAGACAGCCCCTGCCCATGGGCGACGCTTCAGACCACAGCAACCTGTGTGGGTGTGAGCAGCATGTGCAGAGCCCTCTGCAACCCAGTGTCTCCAGTGGATGAGACTGAACCGGCCGCGCTCCATCCACACAGCAGAAGCTCAGCTGTAGAAAGGAAAGCGGTTCCGGCAGACGCTACAATGTGGATGAGCCATGTGGACATCACGCTAAATGAAATAAGCCCATCACAAAAGGACAAACGCAGCACGAGCCACTTACGAGGGACCTTGGGCAGTCAAAATCACAGAGACAGGATGGCGGCTGCCAGGGCCAGGGGACCAGGTCACAGCACAGAGCTCTGGTGGGGACGAATGGACAGCAGTGACAGGCACACGGCGCGGTGGACGTGTTCAATGCCACCGACCCGCACGCTTCAGAACGGTTAGAGGTACACCCAGTGTGCGACGCGCACCACACCACAGTTTGAACAGGCGAGGCAGGCTCCAGCCAGGGCCGTTCAGGAGACGCCGGCGGAGACAGGGTCAGTGGGCTAGGGAGGCCGCCTCTGTGGAAGGGTGGGCACCGAGGGAGCCGGCCGCAGGGCCTGCAGGGCCCGGACAGAGGACGGGGCCGCCCTAGGAGCAAGGCGTGCGCGTGTGAAAAGAGATGGGGCGGGGAGGAACTGCGCGAGCCGAGTGAGGGCTGCTGGGAGGAAGGCGGGTGCGGCCCGGGGAGGCCTGGCTACAGCCAACGCGCGACCACAGCTGCCAGCTGAAAGCAAACCCCAGGCTCTGCCCTGAGGGTCTCGCAGAGTATGACAGGCAAAGGCCTGAGACTGCCCCCTACAGTAACAGCCCTGTCTGTGGCCCGAGGACAGTGGACAGGAGGGTGCCCTGGAGGGGCCGGGCCAGCTGCGGCTAGCAGCTGGGCTCAGGCTGCCCGATGTCTGACGTGAGACCAGCTCTCACGGATTCACGAGGGCAGCCACGGCAGGGAGGGTCGCCTGGGTCTGTCTGCTCCTGGAGGGCAAGGGCCACCTTCGGTCATGCCATCGTCCTGACCGCCTCCCTGTCTCCCACACAGCCCGGGGGTCAGTGGATAGCTGCTGGGAGCTGACGCCTGCCTCATCACTGTGTCAGGAGACACGGAAATGGAAACACAACAGGAGATGCGCCGGGACGCCAGAAGGCAAGGCCGACAGAGGCGGTTCTCGCACTGGGAACGCGTCTCTTCGCTTGCTGTTCTTCAACCAGCAGGCAAGCTCAGTGCCTTTCAGTAGCTACCTCATTCACTTTTAGGCAGGAAAACAATCTAGGGGGTTGTAAAACTTTCAACTGTACCAGGACAAAAAAAAATTGTGTTGAATGAGGTTGAAGTACTGAATTTTCACAAAGGGGGGGGGGGGAAGAAACATAAAATTTTAACTGCCATTCAAAAGTCAATTTTTAAAAATTAAAGTAAATTTTCCCAACAACAATGTGGCAACTTCTCTCACAGAAGGCCAAATGCTGAGCAACTGAATTTCCACCCCAGGGTCTCCAGTGGGTTGTGATCAGGTGCTACTTTTTCCATTACAACGCTGACCTTTCCTGGGCCTCTCTTTCCTAAAACGGGAGGGTGCCTCAAGAAGCACAGTCCACAGTTAGCTTGCTCCTCCCATGAGTCATTTCCACAAAGTGCTCTCTTCATGTAACATTTGTTTTTTATTTATCTATTGACTGATTGATTCTAAGAGAGGGAGGGAGGGAGAGAAACATCGATCTGCTGTTCCACTTACCGATGCACTCACTGACTGATGTCCTGACCAGGGATCGAACCTGTAACCTTGACGTGCGGGGATGACGCTCCAACCAACTGAGCTATCCGGTCAGGGCTCTTCACTTAACATCTAACACGTCTACCTTCCAGGCCAAAAATGTTAAACGAAGGGACTAATTCAGAAAAATCTTTGAAAGAATAGGGCCTGGAGACGATATTCAGCCTTACGTTAAAAAAATTATTGAAATATAGTTGTCATACAATACTATATTAGTTTCAGGTGTACAACTGTGATTTGATATTTTTATCCCTTACAAAATAATCATAAAGATACGTCTAGTAATTATCTGTCCCCATACGAAGTTATTACCACACTGTCGACTGCGTTCCCTAGGCTGCGCATTATGCCCCGGGGACTGCCTTGCTGTGTAACTGGAGCTTTGCACCTTTTAACCCCTTTCGCCGACTCTGCCTGGCCCTGCTCCCCCCTCCTCCCTGGGCATCCACCAGTCTGCTCTCTGTGTCTATGAGTCTGTTTCTACTTTGTTTTTTAGATTCCACATATTAAGTGAACTCATGGGATATTTGTGTTTTTCTGACTTATTTCATTAGCCTGTTAAATAAATAAAAATAGGAACATTCTTTTCCACTCATCGAATGACCAGTAAGCGTTTAGGCGACCCCAGCACTGGTACGGTGCGCAGGCATTTCACACGCTGCGGGCGGGGCGTGCGAGCGCCACCTCTCCGGACAGGACGTACATTACAGAGGGCTCTTGAAAACACATGGTCTTTGATTCAGTACTCCTGTTCCTTGAATCCAGCTTTGGGAGAGGTTCAAAGATGTGAACATTAAGAACAAAAGATTTATATTACAGCACAGTTTAAAAAAATACTTTAAATTTATCTTTTGAGAGAGGGGTAAGGAGAAAGACAGGGAGAGAAACACTGACGTGAGAAAGAAACATCAATCAACTGCCTCTCTCAAGCATCCTGACCAGGAGCAGAACCCACAACCCAGGTATGTGCCCTGACTGGGAATCGAACCAACAACCTTTCGCTTTGCAGGACAACGCCCAACCCACAGGGATGCACCGCTCAGAGCTATATTTCAATTTTATAGTAGTCTATTTTTACTGTACTTTTTGAAAATATTAACCCATGATGAGTTGAAAATTAAGAAAAAGAAAACTGGTCCTCACAATGGATAATGTTGAGAGACTCTGATCAAGAATATAGCTGGTAAACAAAAGGCTGAAAAATACATATGGGGATTAAAGAAAGACAGTAAGTGAAAAGGTCTAACACATATTCAATTACCAGCAAAGAAAGAAGAGAGACTAATATAACAACTGAAGAAATAATGGCTGGCAACATTCCACTGCTGAGGAAATACAACGATCCACAGATTTCCAGATGAATCCCCCTCAAAATTGGATTTAAAAAAAAAAACTACAAAAAACCCACATGGATGCTGGCACTGGAACTACTGAAAAATCAATGTCAGAGACAAAAATCAGGGAAGAAGTCAAAAATCCCAACACCTTCAAGAGTGGCCCAGGCTTCTCAGTGCTCAGGGAAAAGGTCAAAGGCCATGAAATGCTCCTCTTCAATGTCCTGAAGGAAAACAGTTCAGCCTACAATTCGATATTCAGCAAGTATATTTCAGGAAGGAGGGCAAATTAAAGGCATTTTCCAGATAACCAAATGCCAGATTTGCTCCCAGTAGACTCTTGTTAAAGGAAATTCTAGATGATGTGTTTACACAGACAAAGACTAGTCCGGTGTCTGAGTGGCCAAAAGGAATGAAGGATAAAGTGATCAATAGGAGGGTTAATTGAAAGGATCACTGAGACTTTATGGACTTTAATTTTTAGGTGAAGAGAAAAACTGAACGTAAAGTACCCCCTCAGTTTCCCCTGTTGTAAACCTCTTGCATTAGGCAGTACATCTGTTAAAATCAGGGAGTGTGATTATTAACTAAAGACCACACCTGACGTTAGGGTTCACTCTGTGTGTGGATGTCCTCCAGGCTTTGACAGAGCCACAGCGCCGCCCACGTGGTCGCATCGCATCGCAGAGCCCCACTGCCCTGAGACTCCCCTGTGCTGCCGACTTGTCCTTCCCTGCCCCCAACCGCTGCAGCCACCCATCTGTTCGCTGCCTCCACAGTTCTGTTTTTTCCAGAATGTCATAGTTGGAATAATACAGAATGCAGCCTTATCAGGTTGGCTCCTTTTGCTTAGTAATGTGCATTTAAGGTTCCTTCATGAAATCTTTTAAATGCCCAATAGCTCATTTCTTTTTATGTATTTTAAGTATTTTATTTATTTATTATTTGAGAGAGGGGAAGGGAAGAGAGGGAGAGAAACATCAAGGTGTGGTTGCCTCTCATGCGCCCCCTACTGGGGACCTGGCCCGCAATCCAGGCATGTGCCCTGACTGGTAACAGAACAGTGACTCCCCGGTTCGCAGGCAGGCGAGCACTCAGTCCACGGAGCCACACCAGCCAGGGCATCCTTTCTTTTTATCGCTGAACACTATTCCACTGTCTGAATGAACCACAGTTTATTAACTCAACAACTGAAGATGACATCTTGATTACTTCCAAGTTTCGGCAGTTACGAAAAAAGTACGGCATAGTTTTTTAATTTTATCCAAACTCTTGTGTAAAATCACACAAAGCGACTACCATGGCAAAACCAAAAGCCCATGGCCAACATCTGCAACAAAATTAGCTGAAAATATGTCCCCGTACATGTGAGCCTGTGGGGATACACTATCAGCAGCTACAAGACTGGCTGCCATCAGCGCCCGTGAGGGCGATGGCAGGGAGGGCCTGCGGGTGACAGCTCAGCAACATTGATTGGGGAGCGGGGTGAGCCCCCCCGGGAATAGCAGCCGCAAAGGAAGGGCCCGCATCCTCCAGTGGTGACGGCAAGGTGGCCATAGTTATGCCTGAGGGGCTGAGCCGCTCCAGCTCCAGGAACCTCCAAAGCTCAGTGGCCACAGCTCCCTTCCGGAACAACGCTCCACAGGGGAGAAACTTCTCGGGAGGGAATGCCCCCGAGCAGCAGGCAACAGAGGGAAAACGGGAAAAGCAGGTCCAGACAGAAGCAAGGGGGAGAGGCCGGTAAAGGGCGCTCAGAGGGTGAGCTGCCATATTTTTGAAAATTTCACAAAAATAATCTAAGCTAGAGCTGTAGGGCTCAAGCCCTTCCTCTCTAATTGATCAACTGACCAATCAATCAACCTCTCCTTTCTCTCACACATACGCATGTGCACACTCGAGCAACAGAAGGGATTGAAGCCCCATACAGAATGATTACAAGGAAAAAGAACAAGGAACAGACTGACATCTTCCCAGACAGTAAAAGCACGTCAGAAAGGCATCCCATAAAGACACTGAAAGCTCCAGCTTCACATTTCAAGGTGAGCCACAGATATTAAAGGAATAATAGAATGTGTGAAAGGACTACGTGAATCTTTAATAGAAAAATCTCAGAAACAGGTAATATAACTGTAAAGAATTAAAAATAAAACAATAATTTGAGAAATAAAGACTAACTGTAAGGAATACAAGAGCAAATAAACACAACATAAAACACCTTATAAGAAATAGCACATAAAAAAACGGTTTAAATGAAAAAGAAAAGCACAAAGAGAGAAACAAATATGAAGGGCAAAGAAGGTTCACTACGTACACAACAGGAGCCTCCACAGGAGAAAATGGAGGCAAGGCGGCAGAACAAACCCTCAAAGTGATAACCTGGGAAAAAGATCTACGACTGCATATAGAGAACATGACAGGTATGTGGGAAACCAACCCCGAATGATACATTCTGGAACTACTAGACTTTAAAGGGAAAAAAAACTAGGCATGAAAGCAAACAGACCAAGTAACCTGTAAGGGACAGAAAATGAAAGTGACATCAGCTTTTGATGGCCATGTTTATTACACAAAGAAGTGGAGAAGAGCCCAAGGCTCTCTTGAAAAGAAAATAGGAGCCCAGGACTTCCGAGCCAGACAGCCTCTCAGGTGCGAGGGAGGAGTCCATGCCAGAGCGCGCTTCGGGGCGCCGCAGGGGAGGGGCGTGGGCGCCGAGGCTGGCAGCGGGCATTGGCCGCAGAGGCTGGCAGCGGGCATTGGCCGCAGAGTCACGGGGTGGGGGGGACGACGTCTGCACGGCGACGGGACACAGCCCGCCTCGGCTGCGCGTCTGATGAGGAGCGGGGAGCAAGACTACAGAGACGGGAGGGGGAGGAAGATGGAAAAATGCAAAAAATTTTAACCTTTCACTCATCACCCTGATTCTAATACTGGTGTTATCTTCTGACAATATTTTACGTGTGCTGTGGGGTAAAGTAAATGAATAATTAACTCATGTTTAAGTCCTGTTATCTCTGATGTCCTTGAGTACCAGAAATCTTGATGTGGCAAAAAGGAGATGTATGACAGAAGTTAAATAAATGCCCGTTAACCTGAATTTGAATTGAAAATCCCATATGAGCTCTTGTGCTATATCCTGGAAAAACGTATTTCCTGTTTTGGCCCACTAACAAGGCCTGTAAGCACTGGCCACTCCCATGGGGAAGCCTCGCGCCCCCACCTGGCCAGCGTGCGGGGCACCAGGACAGTGGACAGAGAAGGCTCAAGAACAGCTCCTCCAGCTCAGATGGCCAGGCACGGCAGCCGGCCTCAGAAGGGCGCAGGGAGGAGCCACGGGCACGCATCCTTGTCTCCCCCGCCGCTGTTTCCCCCCCTGGGGCAGGAGGCCGGCTCTGGCAGAGCAGGCCTCGGGTTCTGTTTAACGCCGGAGCCCCAGTACCCAGGACAGGGCCCGTTTCTGTAGGTGCTCAGCACAGCGTTTGCTGCATGAGTGAACAGCACAGAAGGGCCTGGGCTATTTGACAGGGGAAGACGCCTCCAAAACGACCGAGCGCACACACTGTCCACTACAACGTTAAACCACACGCAGGTCAGGCGCACGCTCTGTGAACTGCACTGAGCAGATTCCTAGAAATCCAGGAGCAGAAAGGGCACCCGAGGGTCCGCTGAGTCCCTCCTGCCACCAACCCTGCCCTCCTTCCCTCCTTCTGCCACCCCCCCGCCCCCACATCTGCATCAAGCTCCTGAGCTCATACAAAATGAATATCGATTGTAAAAGACCTATTTATTATGTATTTGAGGTATGAAAATGTCTGATGTTTCCTTTATGTATTACACTAGTCTTAGAGTTCAGGGAATACAAAGTTTTTCAGCGGTTCACATTCAACTTTAGGGTTCTCGTCCCATTTTCTTTGATGAGGTTTTATGCACTTCAATCTCAAAATGTGCTAGAGGCCCACCTTCAGGGACTAAACACCCTCAGGTGGGAAGGGGCAGCCGCGCATTTTGGGGAAAATTCGAGGCACACAGCTCTATTTCTTGACTCATCTCAAATAGGAAGCCCCTGGGCAGAGTGCTCGCCAAGGACTCACAGGTGAGAAAGCCCGCCAAGGACTCTGACGCCAGCCCCCACCCCCCAACACCTCGCAACCAAGGGCTCTAACAGGGTTTTCAGTTACTCGACTTGGGGTGGCTCCTTTCTGAGCTGTAGAGTCTGGGACAAATGAAAGAGAAGAATTACTTAAAAGAAAAATGGTCTAGCTTAATTACAATTAATGTGAGAAGCATTTAAGTCTTTCCCGATACTTTTTAGCGTATAATACCTATAGTACATTCATGGTAGATTTTTATCCTAAGGAGCTCTAGAGTTTAAAGTTGAGTAAATAAGTTAAAGGCTCTTGATCGTAAAAAAAAACAACCTCAATAAAGAAGAACATAGGATCCTACAGTATACAATACAAACACAGCAAAGGTGTAAGAAGCTAACAATCAATCAGAACATTACTCCTTCGTAAATAGGCAAAATTTAACTTTAAAAGACAAACAATAAAACTTACCTTTTAAAGATGGTAGTTTCTGAAGTTCCCTATTGTTGCTGACGCTAAATCTGGAGGAGTTCTGCCGTCTGTCTTTCTTCACGACGGGCTGAGGGGCCGACACTTTTATTTTGCTAGACACCGCCGGTGGCACCGCAGTGAGGCTGTTCTTCCTGCTGGTGATCTGTTCCCAAAGCAAACACAGGAACAGGTATGTCAATGGCTTGATTTCACAGCACACTTAGAATACGGAAACAATACATAAAAGCTTTACTCTGGGACTCCCGCTCTACTGGAAACAGTGTAATTCCGCGCAGCCTCTGTGCTGGGGCTCCATCCCGCCTCTTGTCACGCCCTTTGAGACTTTGAGAGGTTCACGGATATACCCGATTCCCTCTGTCTCCCTTTGGACGTTTAAGTATTCGCCAGACGGGGTGATACACGTGTACCCTCCAAGGATGTTCACGTACAACCCCTGGGACCTCACTTGGCGAAACGGATTCTGCAGACGTGATGAGGTCAAGAGCCCGGCACCGGTGGCTGGTCCGGGGCTACCGGGGCGAACCCCAGGTGTTCACACGACAGGGGAGGGCAATGAGACGAAGCAGCAGGGGTCACACAGAGACTGGCATGTGCCACGCTGCTGGCTTCGGAGACGGAGGAAGGGATCGTGAGTCCAGGAGGGCAGGCAGCTTTGAGAAGCTGGGAAAGGCAAGGAATCATTTTTCTCTACAGCTTCCGGAAGGAACTAGTTATACCGACATGTTAATTTTGGCCCCATTTCAGACTTCTGACCCAAGTTAAGATAAAAAGTTTATGTTCTTTTCAGCCACTGAGTTTGTGGTTATTTGAACAGCAGCAACAGGAAACTAGCAGAGCTGAATACCTTGTAAATGGCAGGTCCCCCTCCCAGCCCACCACTCGGTGCCGGGAACCCGCGCAGGCCAGTGGGGCAGTCCCCCCAACCCCCGCCCTGGCTCGGCCGTGGGAAACTCCTTCCAGCTTCTCTCTCCGCACATGCACCTGCGGGCTCCAGGCTCAGCGCTCGCCCCCCGACGGCACGGCAGCTGGACTGCCGCAGGGGCGTCCAGGCTGAGAAGTGGCGTGCACACTAAGCAGCAGTGGGTGAGGGCGGAGGGCACACGCAGCACTGTGGGGCCCCTGGCATCCACACAGGCCTAAGTGGACCAGGGGGCACAGGTGGCCCTGTGGGGCTCTGCGGCGCTGCCCCGGGCAGTGACAGCAGACAGGTGCCCTGGTGAGGGGCAGCCGCGCGGGCTCTCTGTGCAGCGACGGCGCCCCCCGTGCCTGCCCCGCAGTCCGGCCCAGGTGGTGCAGCGCGCCCCCGCACAGCATGCCCGCGGAGAGCCAGCCCGGCCTGTCCCAGAAGCACAGGCCCGCAGGGCCGAGGAGAGCGGCCTGCCGGCTCACACCTCCAGCCACTTACTCTCATCACTGAACAGAAGTTTGACTAAAAAAAGTGCCGCGTTAGTTTTTAATAAGGTGCTGAAGAACGCCGTGCTGGGAAGTTTTCCAAGGTGCCGGCACACCAGGCGCCGGTGGACCCGAGCGGGAGCAGGGCCGGCCCCGCCCTCAATGTTTGTCACTTTCCACCTGACCACGAGGGCATGGGCCTTTCCCCTTCAAAAACCCCGTCTGCTACTCCCCTCCTCCACGGGATCCCCCAAGCCACAGCTTCCTCCTTGGCTCTCCAGGCGTCCCCAGAAAAGCCCCATGTGTGCCTACCCCAGAGGCACGACCGGCAGGAGAGTGGCCCCGGGCAGGGGGAAGCGGGGACTGAGAGAGGCTGCTCGGTGGGGAGGAGCCTCCTCCTGGGGTCAGGACAGCGCTCTGGAACCAGGCAGCGGCGGTGATGGTCAGACACCACTGCGAACACACTGAGTGGCACTAGTGGTGCATTTGTGCTGTGTGCCTTTTACTGCATATAAAAAAGTGTTTCATCTGTTCCTTTTCAGCTTGTTCAGGGACCCCCCCCCCCACCTTGCCCCCACGGCACCAGGCCGAGTCAGGAGCTTCCTTCTCCTGTGAACCCCTGACCTCTAAATATGGCCTGTAGCTCTCTGCCTCCCACACTGGGGTGGTGGGCTTCTCCCTGACAGGACGTTGGGGGCTCACCCATGAGCCCCAGCATCAAGGCCGGTACTCGGCACCCAGCAAGCAGGGAGCCACTGGCGGGCGGGGGAACCACGCCCTGGCTGCTGGCCGACCGCTCCGAACCAGAGCCAGCCTCTGCCCCTGCCCTCTCCCAGGCGGACGTGACCGGCGAGTACCCCAGGTGCCAGCAGGCCCACCTGCCTCGAAGGCAGAGCACGCCCAGCCGGGGAGGGCCTGAGCGTCAGCAGGACACGGAGTGGTGGACGGCAGCCGAGCTGCTGGGCTCGGGGCACTTGCTCGGAGTTCACTCGCAGTGTCAACACTGGGTTATCTGTCCTGAAGCTACAAGAAATGTCTGAGGAGAAGCACGGTGCTGCACAACCACTGGGCTTGCAGAAAGTTTGAAACAGCCCGAGGTCCTCCTTGCCTGTCCCCGCTGGGGCGAAGGGTCCAGGCGGCCTTGTTCTCACCTGCTCGTTCAGTGATGCGGCCGACGCCCACGACCCACCGCAGCCTCCCGCAGCCTCTCCTTTTGGCGCAGTGACAGGGAATGATCTATCAAAGTCAGTGCTACATATCAAACGCAAATCGAAACGGTCAACCTGCTCCTGTCACTGCGGGTGGGCAGCCACAGGACGTCTGAGCGGGCGTGTGGCGCCCCACGCGAGGCAACTGCGTTTTCCGATGAGGTGTGGGCGCTTTGGGGATCATCCGAAAGCCCCGTCGGAGACTCAAACTGCAGCGACACCTACAGAGTGGGAGCCATGCCCTTCCCTCCGCAGGGGAGGTTTCCCACCGGAGGCACTGGGATTCTCGACGTTTCCGTAGTGGGGTCCTAGAGGAGGGGAAGGGCAGTGGCTGTCTCAGGCAGGTCTGGACCCTGTGTGAAGGCAGCAGGAGCCCAGCCGGGGTGGTGACCTGCTGCACAGTGCCTGGTCCACGGGGAGGGGCGGAGGCAAAGGGCCATCCGCCTATGGGGAGCCAGGCCCCCTCCCCAGTCCTCCCACAGCAGCCTGTGCGCAAGGCTGCACCTCTGAGGCGGAGGGAATGAGATTCTGGAGGCTTCCCTTCACGCCCTGGAGAAAGTGGCCACTGCAGTTTCAAACGGGAGGTGCTTCAGGCCTGCACCTCCCAGTGCCTGGCGGTCACCCCCAGACCCCCAGCCTCTGTGCAGCCAAGCAACAGCTCTTTCTCCACACGTTCAGAGTGAAAAACAAATGAGTGCTTGGGAGGTTTTCTGTAGCTTGAGCTATTTCACTCGAGCAACAAGTAGGCAACTGGATGTGTGGCAAAGCCTCACTCCCAGCCGGTTCCCCACAAAGGGGTCACCGTCCCTCCCACTCAAACACTGCAAGTCTAAAAACTCACAACAAGATGTAAGACAGTTATTGTTCAATCAGGCAGGTCAAACCACTGGTCTCTCAGTAGCTTCTAGATGGTGAATGAAGTGAAAAAAGCAAACCAAACCAAAACCAAGGGGCACTTCTTACACACTATACCCACCGCTGGTCTCCGATGAGAGCCCACGCTGAGACCCACAGGGCGGCAACCGCGCCCAGCTCCACTGAGGTCTCTCCCAGTGCCAAACCAGATTTGGATTCCACCAGGCTGGGGTTACCAAGATAAAGCCCACAGGCCACAGCTGGCCCCCTGCCTGCTTGGTGGACGAAGTTTTATTAGCGCATGGCCACGGCTGTTTGTTTACATGCTGTCTGTGGTTGCCACTTGCTGCCACACCGGAGCTGAGTAGTTGCCCTTTACAGAAAAAGTTTCTGACCCCTACACTAGGCCGACAACCCTGGCTGGGAGGTGAGAATAAGGACAGAGAACATCTTCGGGATCAAGAATGACCACACACACACACCAACCAGCAAGCCTCAGGAGCCCCGATTACCAGCAATAATGAAGGAATGAGTGGGTTAAAAGCTCCAGCGCAAGAGATCTGCGTGGGCAGCCCTTGGTGCACCTAAGGACAAGAGCACGCACAGACGTCAGGAGGGAAGGGAGCAGACAGAGAGGTGGGTGCGGCTCAGGGAGAAGGGCGGCGATCCGCCCCGCCCCCAGAGTCCCCGAGGGGCTTGGCCCTCTGAAACTCTGCAGGGCACGAGTGACACAGGGAGTGGAAAAGAAGATGAATTTGTGCTCTGAACACCGACCTGTCCACAGCTGCTGAATGCCTGCTCGGCTCTGGCGGACCAGTGTTCAGGAGGGGAGGAAAGGAACTCCCCAAAGAAACCCGGCTGTCTAGGAAAACCCACGGCTGCTCGTGTTGCAGCAAAGCACTGCGCTCTGGCCTTCGGGGCCGTACGCCGCAAGGGCAGCTCTCAGTTCAGGCCCGTAAAGCAAGCCGCCAGCTGACAAGCCATCCGAGTCCGGGGCCCCCGGACGCTGTACCAGGGCCTCTCCTTCGCACATGCAGACAAGGGCACCGAGAGGGCCTGTCTTCTAGCGGCCTCCCTGCTTCAATTCTTGCCCCTCTGTTTCCTCACAGAGATCGGCTGCAGGCGCTTTTAACGCTCAAGGCAAATCGACTCTCTTCCCTGCTCAAAATGCTTCCACTGTGTCCCATCATCCTCAGAATCAAAACCCCGAACCCTGCCAAGGGCCGCGGACGAGGGCCTCCCGCACCCTGCCCGTGTCCCTCTCCCCAACCTCATGTATCCCTCCCCTCTATCCCTCCCCTCCGAGCGCCCTCACTTCTCCTCGGTGGAGCTGGCCTTTCTCCCGGAGGACACCCCAGCGCCCTGGTGCCGCAGACGCCCGCACGGCTGCTTCCTCAGGCTGCCTGCTCCTCCCCAGAGCTTTGTGCCCCGCTCCCTCTTCACCCTCGGGTCTCATCTTTAATGTCATCTCCTTGGCGAAGCCACCCCTGACCACCCAGGTCTCTACGGGGGAGCGGGCACTGCCAGAGGTGCTCGTGCACCCCCCTCCGGGGACTTCTGGAAACTTGTGAGTGCGGCTTTGCTAACAAAATGACCAGAGGGAGCTCCTGGTGCCCAGAGGCCCAGGGCCACTGCTCTGCGAGGCGTGCGGCGCCCTCACCCCAAATGCCCCCAATGCCCCCTAGAAACTCTAGGGCGCACAGCACCGCTGAAAGCGAGCCGCAGGCCCGGCGCCCCACGCGTCCCGTGCCGAGTCCCCGAGTCCCCGGCAGCCATGACGGCGCGCAGCCCACAGGAGGCTCTCAGAGCGTAACTGCTGGGTGCCCGCGAGGGAATGAATGGACAGGAGGGAAGCCTGCGGCGGCGAGGACAGCGGTCCAGGCGAAGGGAGGAACACCGCAGAGAGGCAGAAAGACCAGTCCTGGGAGCAGGGGCGCCTGACCGCAGAGCCCGCGCCCACTGCACGGCTCTGCCCGCCGCGGCCTGGACGTGGAGCCTGTCGGCACAGCAGGGGAAAGAGGTTTACTCTGCCACGCAGATTTGACAATGGATTGGGTGAGGTGGGGGCTATAGATTTTTGCACTATTTTATTTTCTAACTGTGTGTGTGTTGACGAATAGATAAAATGTCTAAAAAGGTGGAGAAGAACACTCATCCCCTCAGGGGATGGCGGGCCCTGGTCTGCGCGTCGGTGCCTCAGGACGCGGGGTCCCGGCCCAGGCGGTGCCAGGGCTCCTCCCGTCTCGTCACTGGACCCCTCTTCCTCTCCCTGTCCTCTCTTCCCTCACTCTATCCACCTCCTTCTCCTTCGACAGTGTCTTCTTTTCCTTCAAACTTAATCTTAAATTTGACATTTCCTATTAAAAAGTAAGAGCTAACAAGGTTAAATATACTCACATTAGAAATTCTTTGGAAAACACTACTAGGGTGTTAGGCAGCTCCGTCTGCTAGAACTTTCTGTGAAGCAGGAAATGTTCTAATGAGAACATGAAATGTGGCAACTGTGACCGAGGAACTGAATTTCCAAATTTAATTTAAATTTCATTAATCCAAATAGATATTTGTGGCCAGAGGCTAGCGTCTTGGTCAGTGCAGGTCTGACACCTCAGAGCTACCAGGTCCTTTGACAATCCCGTCGGGAGAGCAGGGCATGAGGTCAGAGCAACAGCCCTTTGGAGCCGTAATTAACCCCACCTTTAAAAACCCACACATCTGAGACGCAGGAAAAACTGGTGTCCCGGCCCCTGCCGCCCCTGCCGCCCCTGCCGCCCCTGCCATCCCCGCGGCGCTCAGCGCCCAGGCCGCCCTCCTGCTCCCCCAGGTGGAGGAAGAGAGGACAGCACGCGTTTGGGTTTGGGAAGCGGTGCTTTCGCGGAGGCTGCTCTCCAAACACACCGAGAAGCAAGAGGTCTTTGCTGAACAGGAACTGAGGCAACGACCAGCAAATGCAAGGCAACTACCTATGATGTCGTGCTGAACGAGACACCCTGGTTCCCCAGTGTTTCAGGGAACCTTGGAGACTTTTCAGAGCTGAAATCGTTCAGATGAATTTTCTGTGACTTAGGAAAATGTCACCGTGAGTCATGCTGGTGGCAGACTGACTCCCCAGCTCGGCCAGATGCAGGGGGGCCTCTCCGCCGTCGCGCACTTCCTGACTCTGGGCTCGAGCAAAAATGGCAAGTGCAGAGAAGCATCGAGTTAAACCGCTGTCCTCAAGGACTTACTCTAGTTAGGGAGGCCAGTCCCAGGCAGCTGAAGGCGACCCAGGCAGTACAAATGGTGATCAGTAGAGCAAATAACTGCTGCTGAGATTTAAAAGATGGAAAGAATATGGTCCAAAATGGGGACAAATGTCCTCCATAAATTCTAGGACAAATGAACTTGAGTCAGAGCCAAAAGGATGAAAGGATCCTGAGGGGGAGCAGTCCTCAAAGTGGGGTCCCTTAGGCCCCTTCTGGGGTCTACTCGTTTTATGACAACACTGACAGAATTTGCCTTTGTAACCATCATGATGTAGATTGTTCTCTGGCTACGAGACACGTGGCTGAAACAGACTGGACGGAGGAGCAGACCGGAGAAGCCATTCACCTCCATTAGAGAGATTTGCAAACACAGAGCAATGTCATTTCTCAGTGAATTTTTGTAGATATTTCTCATAAAAATATGCAATTTATATTAATGTGTAATGGGCGTGCTATTGTTATTACTACATGGATTAATGACAATCTAAAATCTGTGGTTTTAACCTCTAGAACAAAACCCACTGGACAGCTATGACACACTGACTGAGGCGCTCTGGGGTCCTCGCTAACTTTAAGGTTGTCAAGGCATGGACAGCCTTGTGCATGAGCGCTGCCGCTCCAAAGCGAGGGTCGCTCCCTGGTGTCCCACGCCAGACAGGACCTGCGGGCCGCCGCACTCTGGCACTTCACCGGCGAGCCTTTAGAGCGCTGGCCCCGGTGGCGCTCTGTCCTCCGGGAGGCAGCCCGCAAGGCCTGGGGTCACTTTTGGTTGTCACACTGGAGGGGGTGGGGGACGCTGGGGAGCTTCCCGCAGAGTGCAGGGCCACCCGCAGCCCGCCGGGGAGGCCCCGGGCCCACCGGCTGCAGATGGCGGATGCCGGTCCCAGAGCAGCGGCCTGACAGGGGGCGCGTGGGGCTGCCGAGAGCCCAGCCCGTAGGTAGGGCAGGCATGGGTGCCAGAAGCGGGCAGTGCCAGGAGAGCCTGCTGCTCTACTACCTGGCGGGGGGACGGCAGGCTCCCGGCTCCCCTCTTCCAAACGCAAACATATTCCTGTCCCCTCTTCTTTCCTTAATGGAGCTGAGGGGGCGAGTGAGCCAAGAGGTAGCAATCAGAAGTGGAGAATTCCATTTCCTACCTAATAATTACACAGGAATTTCAAAAAAATTTAAAGCACTCTTCCTTTGGGCCATCTCTGAGTTTCTCCACAGCCCAGACCAGGGTTGTACAAGAACAAGCTGGGAAAAGAACTACAGAAAACGTGCCGCGGGAGGCCGTCTGTGGAAGCCTGAGCTCCAGGCAGAGCCCCGAGAGTGGCAGAGAGCGGCCCCTGGTGCTCTGGGGACAGGGGTCGGGTCCTCTCCCCTCTGCGGTGACAGTCACAGATGCCTCCCCAGGAAACAAACCTTGTCCTCCTCCAACGGACTGAAATTCCTGCTACAGGGGTCCTGGCTGGCATAGCTCAGTGACAGAGCACCAGCCTACGAACCAGAGGGTCGCCGGCTTAATCCCCAGGCAGGGCACAGGCCTGGGCTGCGGGCCAGGCCCCCGGTGGGGGGTGTGTGCGAGGCAACCACACAATGGTGTTTTCTCCCTCTCTTTCTCCCTCCCTTCCCCTCTCTATAAAAATAAATAAATAAAATCTTAAAGAAAAAAAACAAAGCATTCCTGCTACAAGGAATAGTGACTAGAGAGTCAAAAAGATTTTCTTGAAAAGCTATTTTTCATAAAAATGTTATTTATGTTAACGTGTAATGGGTGTTGTTATTATTAGATGAGTTAATAAATGTTTTCAAGATTTCAGTTTTAATTTCTACACCCCCTACACCTATGGGACTGAGCAAGCCTGGCTCCCTGCCTTAACCGGGAGGGGGAGGGGCGTGCAGCGGCGGCTGGGGAACATAAAGGGATGGGCTATAAAGGGAAAGAAGTTATTTCTACAGGTAGGTGTCAAAATGAGCTATCGAAATGGAGAACAGATTGTTCAGCTTTCTTTACAGCAACAAATATTATGTAAGAGTTACTGTAGAGACTTTCAAACAAAAACTAAGCTGAGGCAGTATGTACAAAATGTACACCCAGAAAACAACACTCGGACAACCTTTAATGTGCTTAAAACCAACCACTCTGGACACAGTACACAAATTAGAAAACAGCAACACCGCTGCATGGTCTGACCCTCCAGACGGCCCTTAGCACTCTCTGAGCAATTTACTAAGACTCTAAATATGCACGAGATGTCCCCAGGTATGTTTCCCCAGATGTGAGTGTCACACCAAGAACAGCTGCTCAAAGATGAGTTCCCTCTGGCCCTCCAGAGTGTCCCACCTCAAGTGGCCCACAAGCCCACCTGTGGCCTCACTCCTTAAAAGTGTGTCATAAAACACACCAGTGGCTGGTACTGGGAAGAAACTTTTATTTCCAGGACACGTGTGGACAAATAAGTGAAATGAAAACATTCTACTTGGAGTGGAAAAAAAGGAAAAGAGAAAAGCACCAATACATATTATTCAAGAAGCAGAAATTTCTAGGAAAAGGCAAAAACTGTGACCACTAGTTTGTCACATTGGAAGATACATCCTGCCAGACGTACTGCAGGGAAAACTTTCAAGAGGGGTCGCGCCTAGTCCCACACAGTGAAAAAATGGCCAAATCTGAACCTTTCCAAGGAAACAGCCACAGAAGTCAGGTTGTGGATTGGGGGCACCAGGAGTGAGCATTTCCACTGTCCACACTCTGGCTGAAACACCCTCCCTATGCCAGGCCTTACCGAAAACCCAGGCGGTCAGACGCTCCTCGCCGGAGCCAAAGAGCGCGCTGCAGGGCTTGCCACTGCCTCCGTGGTCCGCGAGGCGGGCGGCAGCTGGCCAGGACTACGGTGTCGGGACTGTCCCACACTCCAAGTTGCCCATTAAGCCAACCACAGGCCACACGCAGGGACACATTCTCTGTGGGGATCACACCCAAACCTGGCCCCTCTGCCAGGGCCAGGCGCCCGTTCTGCATGCCTCTGAGGCTGCGGCGCCCAAACGCGGGACCCATCCGCACAGCGGTGCGTGCGCAGGGCAGACCACACGAAGGCTGACTGTGCAGCCGATGTGACTTTCAAAGACAATGTGGGGACGGCAAACCAGGTGGCATCGTTCAGGTTAAAATATTCAAGTTCCGGGCAATACTGAGAGACAGGTGCAGGAAAGAGCACACAGCGGCAGCTTCGTCCGCCTGCCTGAGTCAGGCAGGTTTGCTAAGTGGGTGGAACTCAACGGGAAGAAGCAAGATGAAGACCAAGGGCAGAAAACAACAATAAAAGAGTGAGGCTCGACTCAAAGTTCAGATGAGCCAAGTGCTTCAGTTTGTCTCCCTGCAAAACGATTTACACACCATCGCCTAGAGTCGTGCTCAACATGCCATGTTGCCTGCGGGATCCTTACGAGGAAGCGCTGAAGGGCCCGCTGTTTCAGCCTGTGTCGGGGTGATTTCCAGCTCCGTGGCTCCAGCTCTTCGACAGGAGCACCGGGAAAAACACAGAATGACAACTGGAGCGTCACATCGACACCGCAGGCCCCATCTCAAGAGTCTTCAGCAACTGACAGTCTGGGAACCCAATCCCCCTTAAAAACATGCACTTTACACGTTAGTGGTTCTGGTAGCTTTCACTTGCGATGGGTGTTTCAGGGTCAAGCTTAACATTATGTATCCTCACAGCCAGGTTCTTTCCGCTAAAACAGGAATAAATGGACCGTTCCCACCGATGGCCCTTTCCGACGAGAACAGTGAGGGAGTTGGGTACGTGAGCAATGGGGGCTCAGGGAGCCCTAGGAAGTCTTAGCTGCTTTAATGAAAAACCAACAAAGTAATAAAAAGAAACAAAAAGCATACACCCTTCTGGAGGGTCTAAACTTCAGGTCAGTTTAATCAAAAGAGCAACCCGGAAGCAAGTCGATTGTAAGAATGCTGCAGTACAGCTGGACTGTCTGCTGTAAAGGAAGGGCAGAATGAGATGGGCACAAGCAGCCCCTAACTGCTGACAGTCAGGGAACCTTCTGGATCTCTGCTTTTTGCTTTGGGGAGAGCAACAGATTGGCTGGAATAAACCACCTGCCAAGTGCTTAGGATGCGCCCAGCGGTAAGGAAGAGATAGCCAGGGGCACAAAAAGAAAGGCCACCCGATCTGAACTCATTCTACTCATGGGAAGGCCTGACACTTGCAAATTAATGTCATTTGTGGTAAGACCAGAGCCCTCCACGACCCGGCTCTGGAGAACAGGACGCTGCTACATCAAGGAGCTTCTCTGCTCCGAATGATTCAAAAGCGCCTCTTAGCTCTGCCTGGAGAGAAAAGGCAAAGCCAGGGGCTGGCTCTGCAGATGCTCCCTACGCACACCTGCGTCAGGGGCTACACCGACGCCACCGGGCAGCCACTGTCCTCACAGGGCCTCTGGCTGTTCCCTAACAGGCCCAAAGTCAAAAAGCGAAAGAAGTCAGGACTGGCCACCGCAGACAGAACGGAAGTGTGAAAGATAGGAGACTGGACAAAAATCCACACCAGATAAACCAAAATACACTAACACTACTGGGGACTGAGGCTAAGGGGACCAGACATCCTGGAGCTGACCCAGGAAACCAGCAGCACCCAGCACAGCCAGGGGGTGGAAGGAGAACGAGCCGCTGAAAGGAGGGCCTGGCGCCTGCCAAGGAAGGCAGGCAGGACGAAAGCTGAAAGGGTCGCGTGCAGCTCCAGCTGGACAGCCCGCGCCGCTGCTCGATCCGAGGTGAGAGGGATGCATCCGAAAATCCCAGCAGCACAGACACGCACAACTGCCCTAAAAACCGGTCCTGTTTACTCAGAGTAGAATAGTAAAAACCAAAATACCTAAAAGGGAGGGTGACGAAAGACACTAGGAAGACAATCTCATATAGGAAAAAATTACGAAACCTTACGTTTTGTCAGCCCTGGTTTTTCTACCCTATGTTCAAAGCTGTTTGTGAAAAAGCAGAAAATGAGTATCTGAGGATACTTACCTCTGGTTCTATCACGTCTTGTCCTTCTTTTGAACTTTTCCCACTTTTTCCTGCTTTTGGTAATTCCTGGGGAACATCAAGAAGAATTCATTAGGCTTCTCAAAGTTTAGACTCCTGAACAACAGATACATCAAAATGCAGTTTTAAAACTGATTTAACAAGGACTTATGATAGTTTTAATTAATACCATCAAGAACTTCTCCATCGTATTGTTTAGATAGATACTCAATACTGCGACGCCACCCTCCTCACCACTGAAATGCAGGCTTCCCGTTTTACGTATTTGGGGTCGGAAACTTTAAGCAGAAACAGAGAACCCCCAATTTGTACAGGACTGTCAGCATTCTGAAAGACGCACATCTTCACAGCCCTCTCTTCACTCCCCGCTAAGCCCTGTGAGCGGGGATTTCTGGGGTGATACCGAAACGCTACAGAGCTCCACCTGAGGCGGAAACATGACGCCCCCCCAACCCCCGCGCCGAAATGCAAACGCGGCGCACACAGCCATCCCCGCGGCCACCCCGCTTGGTAGTATTTCGGAGCCCTAGAGCGGCCCTCCGGAGAGCAGACCCTTCTTCATAAGCATTAAGCAGGGTCCATTCGCTCCCCGCCCGCGTCCCTCCGAGGCGTCTGCAGCCCCCACCCCGAAGCCCCTACCAGGGTCTGTGAAGCTGGGGCAACCACCTCCGCGGCCGCACCTGCCCTCTCACGCCCACCGCGCACGCCGCCCCAGGCACCCACGCCGGCCGTCAGGACCCGCGCCCCGGCCCGAGCACCGCCGGCCCGGCACGACCCACCCCCGCCCCCACCCCGAAGCGGGCAGAGCGGCGCCCCCACAGCCCTCAGGACCCCGGCGCCGGGGGTCCGGGCGCAGCACCCCGAGCCCCGCCGCGCCCCGCTCCTGGGCAGTTCCCCGCCGCCCTCCGCGCGACCCCTACCCCTTCCCGCCGGCCCGTCTCGTGGCCAGGGCCCCGACTCACTTTCTCCTTCTTGTTTTTATTCGGCATGGCTGGTGCGGGCCGTCACCGCCGCCGCCGCCGCCGCCGCCCCCGCCGCCCCCGCCGCCGGCTCCCCGCAGCAGCAGCAGCAGCGCCCCCGCCCCGGCCGCCGCCACCGCCGCTGCCGCCGCCGCCCGGGGACTGAGCCGTTCGCTCGCTCGCGCTTCCCCTTTTCCAGGTTCCCAGAGGCTGCGGCAGCCGCGGCGGCGGCGGCGGCAGCGGCAGCGGCGGCGGCGGCGTCTCTCCGCCCCTCCCCCGGGCCGCCCCACCCCTTCCCCGGGCCGTCCCTCCCCTTTCCTCCCCTCCCCTCCCCACCCCCGGGCCGCGGTTCGCGTGCAGCCCACCCCGCCCCCCGCGTAGGCCCCGCCCCGCCTTCCGCCAGACGCCCTGCCATTGGCCAACGCGCCCACACGTGCCTTAACGCTCCTCTGCTTCCCGGCCCCTCGCGGGCCTCTTCCCTCGGTCCCTCCTCCGCCCCCCTCCGGCTCGCGTCAGTCTCAAGCCCAGTCGTAGCGGCGGCGGCGGCGGCAGCAAGGGTACGGCCGGGAGAGCCTAGCCGAGTTAGACCAGGGGGCGTGGGGCTGCGACTGCGGCGACTGGCCGGTGCCCGCTGTGTAGATGAGGGACGGAGGGAGCAGAGGGTAAAAGAGGCGTGGAAATGGCACGTTGGAAACGGAGGGCAACAACTAATGCAGTCTGCGCGGCGCGGACCGGTGCCAACGGCGGCCTCCCGGCCTCGTCCTGTCGCCGCCGCGCTGCTCGCGAAACTCGAAGGCACACACACGCGCGCCAGTGCAAGGGCCGGCTAGGAGGCCCGGGAGCCGCGCGAGCGGCGGTTTCCCAGGGCCCCGTTAGGCCCCGCCCACCGGGGCGCGTCCCCCCTCTTCCAGCGTAGACCCCGCCTACCGGTGCCCATCCTGAGGCTCCACCTGCTCCCCTGAGCTTTTAATTTATTCTTTAATTTGGCTTGATCATAAACCATACGAGGAAACCTCTGCATTTTGACCACTAGTCAGTGATTCTGTCACCTCGCTAATCGCTCTGGAGAGAGGAGTTTACGAAGGGACGGTTAACTTTGATACACGTACTACTTCCACAGTCTGTCTGTCCAGTGCCAAAACCTACTTGGAGACCCGATGGCAGGCATCGAGGTGGCAGGAATACAAGAGGCAGCGAGAGTGTAGGCGTGAACGGACTTCACGTGTGAGCCTCATTGGAGCATCACCCGCGATGATTAAGGAGCCGGATCTTAACTGGGCACCTGGAAATCATTGCGTTCTCTTTGGCCCGGGTATTTGCATTTCACTGAAAGTCGCCAGGCAAAGCATTTTCGGTTATTCTGTGCTGCTCTGCGATAGGAGAGAGAAAGGACAGAAGAAGGGGGGAAAAATATCTAAAGTGAGGAGTGTCGTGGGAGGTCCTGAAAGTAAGTTCTGCCTGCAGGTGTCTAAATGTGCGCTGTTAGAGGAATAATTGCTGAACAACCTAGAAAGCTCTATGTGCAGAAGGAGCGGTTTACGATTAGTATTTTAAGTGGGTTAATAATTTCTCCAAAACAAGTAGTTAGCAATGCCCTAGTTAATTTAATATCGTTTCATTTTTTAAAATAAAATACATGCTATCAATAGGATGCACCCAGTTTACATCCATATCAGTAAAAGAGTAGTTCTGAAAGTACCAGTTCATGATCACAGAGCTCTAAGGGGGTTGGGTGCTTCTCCAAGGCAAGTCCATGCCTCCGGTACCCTTGTATCACAGCCCCTGGTGAGTCATTCACCAGCAGACATTTGCTGGATGCCAGTCCTGTGCAAAGCGTGGTGCAAGGGATCCTGTGATGAACAATCT
This sequence comes from Pteronotus mesoamericanus, assembly GCF_021234165.1. NCBI lineage: Eukaryota > Metazoa > Chordata > Mammalia > Chiroptera > Mormoopidae > Pteronotus > Pteronotus mesoamericanus. The sequence goes on along the minus strand of NW_026555082.1, from coordinate 1,566,988 downwards.
GTAGGTTCTAAAAAAAAAAAATTAAAATCTATTTTAATAAATTTTACATCCTAGTATTGAAGGATAATGGGAAAAACCACAACATGAGGGGCGACCCAAAAAACCCCGGATTATCTCCTGGGGCGTGGGCCCCTTGCACAGGCTTCCCTGACGGGGTGAGTGTTCTAGGGACCCACCTGTGTCAGTGCACCAGCTGGTGGTGGTGTGAGAGGCTGCATTTGGCTTCAGTGAATTTTATTCGAAGATTTGAAGCGCATTTGCTCGCTTGCCCATTTCATGATGGGTGACTTACGAGCGCACCTGCCCACACCACACTGTGTTCAGCAGTTTTTGACCAAAAACTGATGACATCCCCCCTCCGTGCCCCACCCTCCCTATTCATCTGATCTCACCCTGAGTGACTTTTTTGTTTCTCTGAATGAAAAAAGTCCTCAAAGGGAAATGTTTTGCCGACGTGGAAGAGGTGAAACAAAAAACGGCAGAAACACTAAAAGCCATCAACACTGACGAGTTCAAAGACTTTTCAGTAGTGGCAAAACATTTTGATAGGTGTATTGCAGCAAATGGAGGGTACTTCGAAGGTGACTGAAGTTTCAACACGTAAGAGTGAATACACAGTTTCTAATAAATAAATCCTGTCTCGGGGGGTTTCCCCTCGTATAATTCCATTTCCATGTGTACAGTAGGAAATACAGTGCCTTCCTTTTTTCCTCCCAAACCCCTCTGCCCAGGGGAGGGGATTAGACAGGAGAGAAATAACGTAGCCCGAGGTGTACAGCAGAAGAGCGGCAGTGGCCCAGGATTAGGAGGCTTTGGCGGGAGGAAGCCACCTGCAGTGGCTTCCGCGGAGCCGCCGCGGAGAGCAAGGCGACGCCTTGATTCGCAGCTGCAGCGTGCACAGTGTTGCGTGGGAGCCCTTCTCCTAAGTTTGCGGTTATTGATTTTAAAAGTCAGGAAACAGACGGCCCAGTCAAGAAGGCCTAACTGGAAGGGAATTAATGAAGGAGCACGTCCGCAGGCACGCGGAGGCCAAGCGATGGCTGAGGGGCAAAGCGCGCCGGGGCTGCGGGCCCGGGAGCCGACCCTCCCTGCGCCTCACCCGGGAGAGGGAGGCGCTGGTGCTCCCAGAGCCCGGCTGAGTGAGTCCCCTTCAGAGCGGTGTGCGGGGAGGGAGGACCGCGTACTCCTGCCTCCCCCGCCCCCCACCCACCCAGCCAGCTGGAGCCAGAGGGCCAGGAAGCCAGCGATGTTGCCTGGATGCTCCGCTCCAGGGCATGGGACATGGCAGAGAGGGGTGGGGGTGACTCTCAAGGGACCTTAAGTGGAGGAGAGCTCTGCATCAGGGAGCAATGGGAGATGCGGGGTGCGAAGACTCGGCCTCTGGGCAGCCTCCGTGTGACCTTGGCACAAGCCCTGTAAATCGAGGCTTCTCAAATCGGCCGATGCTTGTTCCCGGGGGACATCTGGCGGCGTCTGTAGAAAATTTGGTCGCCACAGCCGGCCAGGGCCGGGGGTGCCCAGGACAGCCCCCATGACAAAGAACCCTCCTGCCTCCCGCCGACCGTGCCGAGGCGGAGAAACGCTGGCCTACGCCCGCGCGGAACGGGTGTGGCGCCGCGCGCCCTGCCGCTCTGTGGCTGCGGTGAGCAGCGTGGCGGGCAGTGCGCGGGAACGCCAGACCTTGCTCAGGAAGGCGTCCCCCGTCTGGACGCGACGCTGCGGTCCCGGCTCCAGGGAGCGCAGTTCCCTCCCAGGTAACGGCGCCTGTCCTGGGAGACCGGAAATGACCACCTTTCTGCAGGAACTGCCATCCAAGTAATATAGTGAAACCACCTTTCTAAGGATTTAAAAAAATTTTTAAATCAACTAATTTTTAATTGTATTGTATTTTTCCATTACCATTTATCCCCACTCTACTCTCTTCCACCCCCCCCCCCCCCCCGCAGCCCCCAGCGATCACCGCACCGTCGTCCGCGTCCGGCCCGCATTCCCCGCCACAGTATGCAGGGTACCCGTTTCCCACAACCTCACCAGCTCTTGTTTTGTTCTTTTTTGAGAGCAGCTAACCTGCCTGGGGGAGGTGCTAACTCATCATGATTTGATTTGCATTTTCCTAATTATTAGTAATGTTGAGCATCTTTTCATAAGCTTGTTGCCTATTCATTTATCCTCTTTGGAGAACTACCTAATCAAATCTTTTGCCCATATTTTAATTAGGTTGTTTGGCTTTTTTGTTCTTGATTTGTTGGAGTTCCTTACATACTACGGATATGAATCCCTTATCATGAATATTTTTTTGCAAATATTTTCTCCCATCCCATAGATTGCCTTTTCACTCCATTGATTGTGGCCTTTGATACACGGAAGTTTTAAATTTTGATGTAGTCTAAATTATCCTTTTTCTTGGTTGTAGTCTGTGCTTTTGGTGTCATATCCAAGATGTTGTTGACAAATTCAATGTCATAAAGATTTCCTCTATGTTTTCCTCTAAGAGCTAATAGTCTCAGCTCTCATATTTAGGTCTTTCATCTATTTTGAGTTAGTTTTGTGTATGGTGTATCATAAGGGTCCAACTTTATTCTTTCACATTTTCAGTTTTCCGCAAACCATTTCATGAAGAGATTCTCCTTTCCCCACGAGTGGGCTTGGAACCCTTGTTTAAAATCACTTGATCATATATGTGAGGGTGTATTTCTGGGCTTTCTGTTCTTTTCCATTGTTGTAAATGTCTGTCTTCATGCCAGTACCATGCTGTTTTGATTACTCTAACTTTGTAATATGTTTTGAAATCAGGAAGTGTAACACCTCCAACTTTGTTCATCTTTTTAAAGAGTGTTTACTATTCAGGATCTCTAGAAATTTCATATGAATTTTAAGATACATTTTTCTGTCTCTTAAAAAAATTCCATTTTGATTCTGATAGGGATTGCATTGAATCTGTAGATTGCTTTGGGTAGTTTTGACATCTGAACAATATTAAGCATTCTGGTCCATGAACACAGGATGTCTATTGATTTATTGGTGTCTTCTTTAATGCCTTGCAGCAATGTTTCATAGTTTCCAGTGTACAAGTGGTTTACCTCCTTGGTTAAGTTTTTTCTAAAGTATTTTATTTTGATGCTATTGTAAATATAAGTGTTAATTTTCTTTTTGGATTGTTCATTGTTACTCTGTAGAAACAATTGATTTTTGTGTGCTGATTTTTGTATCCTGCAACTTCGCCAAATTTTTTGATTAGTTCTACAATTTTTTCAAGGGGACATTAGCATTTTCTAGATATAAGATCATGTGCTACTGTGCAGAAGTGGTCAAAGCGATCATCCTTTTCTTATTCCTGATATTAGAGGAAAAACTTCATCTTTCATCATTGAGTATGATGTTATCTGTTGGCTTTTTATATATAGCCATTATTACAGTAGGGTAGTTTCCTTCTGTTCTTAGTTTGTTGAGTTTTTATACCATGAAGGGACATTGAATATCATCAAGTGCTTTTTTGACATCAATTGAAATAATCTTTTTTTCCCTATATTCTGTTAAGTGATATATTACATCAATTGATTCGCTCTCTCTCTTTTAATCTTTACCTGAGGGTATTTTTCCATTGCCTTTAGAGAAAGAGGAAGGGAGTGAGAGAGAAATCTTGATGTGACAGAAAAGCATCGATTGGTTGCCTTCCATATGCGCCTGGACCAGGGATCATACCTGCAACCTAGGTATGTGCCCTAACCAGGCATTGAACCCAAACCTTTTGGTTAATGGGACAACGCTCCAACCAACTGAGCCATACTGGCCGGGACTGTATTACATCAGTTGATTTTCATATGTCGAACTATCTTTTCATCCCAGGAATAAATCCTAGTTGGTCATTCGTATAATCTTTTTTTTTAACAATAAGTTTTATTTTTATTTTTTAAAGCATATTTTGTTGATTATGCTATTACAGTTTTCCCATTTTTTCTCCCCTTTATCCCACTCTTCCCTACTCCCCACCTCCGACCAGCATTCCGCCCCTCCTTAGTTCATGTCCATGGGTCATATATGTAAGTTCTTTGTCTTCTACATTTTCTATACTATTCTTAACCTCCCCCTGTCTATTTTGTACCCACCAATTATTCTTATTCCCTATATAATTTTCCCCATTCTTCCCCCTCCTCCTCCTCTCTGATAACCCTCCATGGGATCTCCATTTCTGTGATTCTGTTCCTGTTCTAGTGGTTTGCTTAGTTTGTTTTTGTTTTTTAGGTTCAGTTGTTGATAGTTGTCAGTTTGTTGTCATTTTACTACTCATAGTTTTGATCTCCTTCTTTTCCTTAGATAAGTCCCTTTAATACTTCACATAATAAAAGCTTGGTGCTGATGAACTCCTTTACCTTTACTTTTTCTGGAAAGCACTTTATCTGCCCTTCCATTCTAAATGATGGCTTTGCTGGGTAGAGTCATCTTAGATGTAGGTCCTTTCCTTTCATGACTTTGAATACTTCTTTCCAGCCCCTTCTTCCCTGTAAGGCTTCTTTTCAGAAATTAGCTGATGGTCTTATGGGAACTCCTCTGTAGGTACTGTCTCCTCTTCTCTTGCTGCTTTTAAGATTCTCTCCTTATCTTTAATCTTGGGTGATGTCATTATGATGTGCCTTGGTGTGTGCGTCCTTGGGTCCAATTTCTTTGGGACTCTCTGAGTTTCCTGAATCTCCTGGAAGTCTATTTCCTTCACCAGATTGGGGAAGTTTTCCTTCATTATTTTTTCAAATAATTTTTCTATTTCTTGCTCTTCCTCTTCTCCTTCTGGCACCTCTATGATTAGGATTTTGGAATATTTAAAGTTGTCCTAGAGGTTCCTAAGCCTCTCCTCAATTTTTTGAATTCTTTTTTCTTCAATCTGTTCCAGTTGAATGTTTATTTCTTCCTTCTGTTCCAAATCGTTGATTTGAGTCCTGGTTTCCTTCCCTTCACTGTTGGTTCCCTGTATATTTTTCTCTATTTCACGTCACATAGCCTTCACTTTTTCCTTTCTTTTGCGGCTGTACTCAATCATTTCTGTGGTCATCCTGATTCCCAGTGTTTCGAACTGTGCATCTGATAGGTTGGCTATCTATTCATCGCTTAGTTCTCTCTCTGGAGTTTTGACCTGTCCTTTCATTTGGGCCATATTCCTCTGTCTTGGAGCACCTGTTATTATTACGTTGTAGGGGGCCGAGCCTTGGGTGTTCCCCAGGGCAGGGCAACCCACTTCTTTGCATCTGCCTCCCTCTCATCTCCAGCAACCCTGGCCCTCGCGCTTCTGCCTCTGCTCCCGCCTGCGCATGTGCTGGGCTCCCCTGACCTCCTTGCCTGTCAAAATCCTCACCAATTTTCAAACTCGGCGCGAAGTCTCCCCGCTTCCTGATGCTTCCCCATCTCCCTTTAGAGTCACTCCCCCTCTGCGTTTCAAAGACCCCATCTCAGCACCTCCAAGGGAGCATTGTCTTTGTCCCCTCCTGCGGCTGCTTCCCTCTCTGCCCCCTGATCTCTCACCTGCGGCCTCTCGCGTCTCCTGTGCTGGGAATACCACTTCAGCCCAGTGCGTGGAGCCCAGGCTGCAGCCACACTGCACTCCTGTCTGCCCGGCCCCACGGCAGCTGCCACATCTGTAAAATGGGTGGGATGATTGCGCCTCCTCTCTGGATTGCTATGAGAATGAGGGAGAAAGTATGTGACACCGCGGACTCTCTTCCTCCTGGACCCGTGATCCCTGAAGGGGTGGGAATCACGGGGTCCTCACCTTGATCTCGTCCCCCAGGCCCGGCTCCCTGGCTGAGCACAGTGCCTGGGGGTCAGCAGTCACTCAGGGAGTGACCATGGCACTGGGCCGCCAGGCGAGGCCGTCCCCTCCTTCCGTGAGGGACCTTTCTTGTGTTCCCGCGGGACCTGTTGTATTGCAGCTGTTCAGTAAATGTGTTTGGATTGAACATGGGAGCTGCCTCCCTGGGAACTTGAAAGCATGTCCTCATGTGTTTCTTACGGGCTGGGGTGCTGTGGCCAGTTGCCAGTTCATGCTGGTTTCTTTGGACCCTGCAGGAGCCAAGAAAAGTGGCCTGAAAGCAAAAAAAAAAAATCCCAAAACCGCATGCCCAGCGTATGCTCCCGGAGACCCTTGGCACCTGTCACTGTTCACTGTCCGCAGGGAGGAGGGGGCACTCTGGCTTCTGTGCTGGCGCTTGCACCCTCCTCGTGCCGCGGGCCCCCTGCCCAGCGCCGCTCGCTGCCCACACACTGCAGGGGCTGCTTTGGCCCAAACACGTGCTTTTCTTCCTCTGTCCCTCCCTCCCTCCCTTCCTTTCTTACTGAAGAATGAAGCCGCGCTCTCAAAAGGTCAGTTTAAAATGACTTACAGGGTTGTTAGGATTAAGATTCTGCAAAATTCATCTGGCTACACCCAGAAAACATGACTTCCCTTCAAAACTCTCCAAAGCCAAGCTCTGCGCCCGTGCACGGTGGGATGAGGCCGTGAACGCGAACAAGGTGCTGTCCCTTTGGGCCCGATACCCTGCACCCCACAGAGCAAGACGGGCCTGATGTGGTGCAAAATGAGGCTATTTGGGGCCTAAACCATGACTAGTTTCTCTGGATGTTACTGAAGAATAGAAAATATTGAGCACGCGCATGGACAGATTTGTCCATTGGACAATTTGCAGCTATCACGAATCCACACGAAACCAATCCTGTAGGCATTCACTGTGTCCCTGCTATGTGCTTAGTGATTAACTAGGAGCTGTGAGGACTGTAACAGGCTGAGAGGCGGGCTCCACATAAAGGGAGGCTGAGAGACCAGAGGAGGCAAGGAAAGGCCGTGATGCCAGTTTGCCATGCCGCCCCCAGCACCCGGGCGAGGTGCCGGCGCGCTGCGGGCGCTCGGTGACTGCTCACGCGCGAGTGGGTCAGCGGCCCTTGCCCTGCCCCCAGAGCCGCCACGTGGTACTTGGTGTCAGGAAATCAGGCAGCAGGTGAATTGGTGTCCTGGGGCTGCTGCAACAAAGTGGCACAGACTGGGCACCGGACAGCTCTGGAGGCTGAAGTCCGAAATCCAGGTGTCGGCAGGGCCGCTTCCCTCCAAGGCGTCGGGAGGGACGGAGCTGTCCCAGGGCTCTCTCCGTGGCTTGTCGATGGCTGCTTTCTCTTTGTGTCTTCATGTTGTCTTCCCTGTGTCTCTTCCTTTGTCCCAATTTCTCCTTTTCATGAGGATGCCTGTCACTGCCCTGATGACCTCACTTTAACTCGGTCATCGCTGAGAAGACCCACCTCCAAGTCGGCCACTTCCTGAGGTCCTGGGGGCGAGGACTCCCACATGCCTTTTGTGGGGGTGGGGGCATCACTGAATATCTCACAGCAGGAGAGGTTACCTTGTGACCAGAAGCCAGGGAGAGTTGACAGCTTGTCTAGGTCACAGGACCGGGATGAGCCTGCCCTAGTCTTTTGCTTTGGGACCCTGAGCTTTTTCCACTGTCCCACGAGGCCACCCCCCACCCCAGACCAGGCAGAGGGAGGAGCAGAGAGGAGGCCGGCGGGAGGGAGCACGTCCCCAAGGGGGCCCCGGCAGTGGGGTCGGCATGAAACTCCCGCCAGGCTCACGCTGACACTGAGGCTGTCGGGATGGAGGCTGTCGGGATGGCGCCTGCCGGGTATGAAATGCTCGTGATCAGGCCTGAGTCTAAGGTGAGTGACGTGGGGTTGGGGGAGGAGAACCGGGCAGCTGTGTGAGGGAGGAAAGGTGGGGAGGGCACGCCCTGGGAGTCCAAAGGTGCAGGCGGGGCACGTTTATGAGAAAACAGGTCATTCCCTCGCTCCTGGAGGCTGCGAGTCTTGGAACGGTTCAAAGTCACCAGCCTGGCAGCTGAGCAAAGTTTTCCCGGGATGATAAAGGGAGGCAGGAGGGGCGAGCGCCTTGGGGAGGAATGAACTGTGGGCCACCCCTCTAGCAAGGGCCGTCTAGGCTGAGGGAGGGCCTGCGCGCCTAGAACCCATGCGGCGGCTGGGCCTCGGGAGGGGCGCCTGCCCACCACCGCCCCGAGCCCGGAGGCAGCCTGCCCACCTCTCCCTGCGCAGCCGGCCGGCCCCTGCCAGTGAAGGGGAGGACAGGCAGCGCCTGCTCAGCCCAGTGCTCGCGGCTGATGGGGAAGCCGCCGGAGGTCAGGGCAGGCGGCGTGCCAAGCCCCGTTTGGTGAAGCTCTGCCCATGCCCCTCGCCTGAGTAACCGCAGCAGCCTCCCCGTGGGGTCCCAGCCGGGCCACCACCTCCGTGGGTACAGGGACTGAGGGTCTCCGGGGCCTCCACAGAGTCTGGGGCCAGAAAAAACACCAACAGGCCTTGTGTTGAAGTCATGTCTCTTTTACTCATTGATTAAGTTGGATATTAGAGCTACCTTGAAAGCGGTTGCTGGTTTAGATTTGCCCACTTTGGAAGGATCCCTGAGGACACATCACCACCCTGAGACCTAGGCACTTGGGCGTCCATGCCAAGGGCCTGGAGCTTTTGAGGGACCCCCCGGCCCAGCACCTTCACAGACCCCCTGGCTGCGGGGCCCAGGACACGAGCGCATCCCACCGCCTCCAAACCACACTCCCAGTATCTGGGATCCTGGAACTCCTTGTCCCCCAACCCTAATCTAGGGTCCTTTCCAGGGTCCCTCCGAGGGTCGATCTCATTGCTGGGTACACGCCCTTGGGCCCAAGGAAGGGTGTGGGGGGCACTGTAAGGGGCAGGCTGGATGGAGCTGGGCCGCGCAGCCAGGGTGTGCGCAGCGTGCGCGTGAAGCCCCCCGCGGGTGTGGGCCGGTCTCCGTCTGTACTCTTGCCCCCGGCCCCCCAAATACGAGGAGTGGGCCTGTAGGTGCGCACAAAAATGGGCAACAAGTCACAGGCCAGAGTCCATGGGATGGGCTACTCACAAAGAACTTCAAAAGCAAATTTCCTAAAAAATCTTTTAAATACAGCAGTCTGCCCCTGTTCAAGGGGGATATGTTCTCAGCCCCCAGTGGATGCTGGAACTGTGGACACTGCCGAACCCTCTGTGCACGTGTTTTTTCTTATATGTACATATCTGTGATAAAGTTTCATTTACAAATTAGGGACAGTAAAAGATAAACAACAGTAACTAATAGTAAAATAGAACCATTGTAACAACATACCACAATAAAAGTTATGTGAATGTGGTCTCTCTCTTTCTTAAAATATCCCATTGTACTGGTACAATTTCAGATACAAGACTCGTTCTTCCACCTTAGCAACCTTGGCATATGGTCTTTTTCCCTGTTAAGCCGAGAACCTCCACCTCTTCACTAAAGGCAGCACTTACTGGCTTCTCTGCGGCATATCGGAACGGCTGGCATCACGGCCCTGGCACTTGGGGGCCGTTATGGAATAGAGGAGGCGTGCCCTGAACGCGAGCGCTGCGATGCCACCCAGTCGCTCGGGGATCGGAGAGGGCGGCCGAGCGGCCAGAAGGCAGGGAGCGCTGCGGCTTGGAGACGCTGCACACGGGAAGGTTCCCACGGGCGGCGGAGGGTCCGGATGGCATGAGGTTTTGTCATGCTACTTAGAGCAACTCACAATTTAAAACTTATGAATTATTCATTTCTGGTGTTTTCCATTGAATAGTTTTGGACCGGGGTTGAAAATGTGGGTAACTGAGACACCGGGGAAGGAAGGCCACGGAACCTCTGACCGCGTGACAACTTCAAGCGCAGCCGGTGGGTGCGTGCCTGATGCACCCGTCACGACACACGTGGCGGGCGGGGGGCTTCTCGGGCTAAGAACCCCTCTGCTTCTAAGTGCCCATCACGCTGCCCCACGCTCTCACTCCTTTCTCCTCCGGCCCCACGTGCCCAGCAGCCAGAACCGCCATAAAACCCCAACTCCGATGGAGTCCCTTTCCTCCTGAAATCCCTTTAGAAGCTCATGGGCGCCTTCAAGGTGCAGTTCAACCTCCTGGCACGGCTCCCGCGGCCCTTGGCCATTTGGCTTCCGCTGACTTCCTCAGTCTCCTCCCGCACTCCCCCTCGCCCCGCCCACGCCTCACTCCCCTGCCCACTCCCCACCCCACCTCCTCTCCCCCCTCTGGCTCACTCCTTCGGGCTCCTCCTCCATCACCCGGCTGGCCTGCTCTCTTGGGCTCCCTTAGTCCCTGGTCTTCCCTCCACCCTGTTACCGCCTGTCACGCTGGGCAGCGGCCTGGGAGCTGTGGCTCACCCGCTGTGTGGGAATCGCGCCGCCGCCCCGCGCCCCGCTCACAGCCTGCCCACACGTGGACCCTCGGTGGGAAGGACCGAGCTGAACGATTCTAACACGGCCTGCAAGGCTAGAAGCTGGCCTGAAATTGCGCGCTGGAATGGGCTTCCTTTGGGAGTAAACGGCCTTGGCGTACAGCCCGGGGCTGGTTGTAGGACTCTCGCTGCCACTCTGGGCCATGCCGCGCGGGACCTGCCACCCCCGTCAGCTGCAGCTTGGGCAGAGTGTCCTCAGAGCACCAGGAGCAGGCTGTGGGTCCCTTCCTCTCCTTCCTTCCACGTCTCTGCCAATTTGACGCTAAACAGGTAAAGGCCCCAGGCTGCTGCATCTGAACTTCAACTGCGGTCGGCCTCCCTGCCTGCAGAGACGCGCCCCACACGCTGACTTCTAACCCGTGCGGCTGGAGAAACACCTTCTCATGTGGGGCCTCGGGAGCGGCCACGGCAGCTTGGGGGATGGATCTGCCTGCGAATGTGGCAAAAACGCTTTTACTGGGGCAAGTCAGAAAAATTGCTAGTCAAAGAAATGCATGCTCATTAGTTATAAGTTCATAATTCAGACAGCAAAGGCACCTACATTCCCAGAGAACCGTCTAGCAGACCTCACAGAGATGAAATAAAGGAAAATGTAATGATGCACCCTGTGCTCGGAAGGTACACGTAGCAAGTGACACGCCAAAGGTGGCCCCAACAAGGTCTCCCATCCCACACGCTCTTTTTTACAATGGGACAATGACGTTCCTCCCGTCCAGAGGTGGGACTTACGTTCCCTCCCCTTTGAACGGGGCGGGCCTGTGACTCTGGTGGCTGTGAGGCCGTGTGGCTGCTGGGGCTGGGTCCTGAAAGGCTCCCCCGCAGGACAGAACCCAGCCGCCATGCTGTAAGGAAGCCCGGTGCCCACGAGGAGGCCCGGTGCAGGGGTTCTGGCAGCACTGAGAGCGGCCGTGCGGGTGAGGAGTTCTTCACGCGACTCCAGCCCTAGCCACTGGCCGAGCGGCACGAGACGCCCCGCGGGAGGACGCTGAGCTGAGCCCAGTGCCCCTCCGCCCCCAGCCTCGGGGGTGATATAATACAATACTTACTGTCAAATACTCATTGTTCTCGACATGTGACGTGCTTCAGCACGGACACACAACATTGCCTATGAGACACGCAGCTATTAATGTGCTTCTCAGCAGTGCTCCCTGGGGTGGGGGGGTGGGGGGGGTGGAAATGTGGAACGTGGCAGAGCGGGGGCCCCAAGGCAACGTGGCGTTCCTGGGCGAAGCAGGTATTAGCAGGTGTGTCCACCCGCGAGCAATACTCTGTGGAACAAGAAATGGGCTGATTTCTCGCCTTTGGCCTTTGCGGGCTGAGTTTTTGTTATTTGGATCCCAGCACCGGTAAGAAAACCGCAGTGTCTAAATACTGAAATACTTTCCTTCAAAAAGCTGTGAAGGTGTGCTGGCAAAGTGACGTGACTTTCTTTTCAGATTCCCCAGTTTAGAGAAAAACCCAAATGGCACAGGGCCGCTTGGTCAAGGGGACACAGCACGCTCAGGAAGGACACTGTGCACCAGCACCGGGTGTCTTCTGGGAGCACGATGGCTACTCCAGACCTTGTTGCGCCCTAGGACAAGCCTCCAAGATGGTAATTCCAATATTATCCCAGTGACGGGATCTAGGGACCTTGGGGCGTGGATCCGTTTGAGCCCCGAAGGTTTCACATCAGAGAGGCTCCTTGAAGGGAAAGAAGACAAAGGTGATTAACAAGTCAGATGCCGGCTCCCTCTGCACAGCCTTTTGCCCACGGCCACGGTGCGTCTAGCAGCACCTGATGAACTAGGCAGTGCATTAGGTTTCTCTTTGGCTTGTGAAACCTAGAGTGCTTACACAGTTTTCTCCAATTCCTTTCTCCTCTCTATACGGTCACGATAAAAAGCCATGTTTCTAAGTTTTAATTCCTCGCACCTCGCGATATTTTCTAAGCGGTAAACCACTTTTCTCCACTAGCCTATAAATCGCCAGTGTGCAGGGCTGTTCAGAGCTCTGGGCCCACCTCCCAGCAAAACGCAGGCAACAAGAGCCACATTAGAGCATTTGCTGAGGACACTGGTCAAGGCCGAAGGAGTGAGTAAAATATAAAAAGAAGTATCTCCCCGCCGCAGCTCACTAGAGCCTGATTAAGAGATGTCTGAAATGAATCAGAATATTAGCCGCCTTCTACTTTTAAAAGAGGGAATAAAAACAGAAGACGACCGAGGAAGGTGGGGGGGGGAGGCCCTGGGTGCCAGGGGCCGACGGGTAGCTCAGTCGCCTCCCCAGTCCAGGCACCTTTGAGCCTGAATCAAGATAACACAGGAAACTGATAAGGCTGGAATCTGGGCCATGGAGTCCGAGGTCTTCCGGTGACAAAACGGTCTTCCTGCAGGAAAGACGGGGACGATCTGGGGATGTGGCCTTCTCCGAGGAGGGAGGTGGCCGGGGGGCGGGGAAGGGGGTGTCCCAAGCCCCCTGCGCGCCCGTGCCAGGAGCATCCCAGCCCAGACTCCCCAAGAGGAGAGCCCTCTGGCAAGTGGCTGCCCCCTGGGGCAGCCCCACCTCTCACCTGCCCTCCCCCCCCTACGCAGTCCCTGCCACCCTCCCATCCGGGCCCCGGCCCCCTCCTCCCGCCCTGGAGAGCATTAAGTGAGGAGGGAGGGAGAGCATGGCATTGCAGCGTGGACAGCGGCCTCCTCTTCCTTCTGAAAGGAGACGCTGGACAGGCTCTCTGGCCAGCTGGGGCTGCCTGGTCCCTGCCGGGCACACTGGCGGAGGTCCCCGTCTATACCCCGGTGCCCACTCCCGCCCCAAAGGCCCCCCGAAAGCAATTCTCCCTTTACTGCAGACCCTCGTTGCCCCCCACCCCCCTAACCCACCCCAGCTCCTCCTCTGACCCACCCCCGGGGGGGGTTCGGGACGCTGGCCCGCTTGTTTCCACACAGCACTCGGGGACAACGCTGGGCTTACTGCTTGGGTCACCCAGGTCCCAAAACGGGGGGTTGCAGACGTTTTGGGTGTCCAACTCTTTTGGGGAGCTTGTCCCCGGGCTCTGGCACTGGCCTGTCCAGGGATTTGACAGTTGAGGGCAGGGCGTCCGGGAGCAGGTTTTGGACAAGAGCAGAGCGGGCCCTTTCTCATTCGTGAGTGTGATTTTTCATCCGTTTTCACAGACGGCTTCACTGAGGTCTAACTGGCTGCCGTGCAGTCACCGGCATGTATTTAAAGGTACAATCCAGTGCGTTTGGACAGAGACACATACCTAGGAAACCTTCGCCATTTTCAAGATAACGAACAGAGCCCCCGCCCCCAGTTTCCCCTGCCTGGGGGAGCCCGCCCTCACGTGTGTCCTGGTCCTTCTTCCAGGCAGCAGGACCGCGCTGCTCACCTAGAGCTTCGCAGGGTCCTCCCCGCTCGGAATCAACAGTGCGCGCTCCCTTCCTGTCTGCTTTCTCTCGCTGAGCGTGGTGATTTTCAGATTCATCCATGTTGGGGTATTGATCAATAATTTAACCTTGAATTCTGGATAAGCCTCCCTGGTCAGAGTGTACCACCCTTCCTTGCATGTTGTCGAGTTGTATTTGCTGCAATTTTCTTTGCCTCTTTATGTCTACGTGCACGAGGTCTGCAGTTTTCTGCCTTCCTCCGTCCCTGCCTCCCTTCCTTCGGTGCTTCCGTCCTTCCTGCCAGTAATATCAGGGTACTATTGGTCTCATGTGTTGGGAAAAAGTTACTCTTTCTGAAGAGTTTTTTCTTTGGGGGGGGGGGTGTAGAATGAGTATTATTTCTTCTTAAATATTTGATAGAATGCACTAGGGAAGACATCCGAGCCTGGAATTTTCTCTGAAGGGAAGGTTTTCCAAAGTAAATGCTGTTTCTTTAACAGACAAAGGTCATGAGCAGATAATTGATAGATAAATAGGTAATAGGTAAACCGGTTCAAGCCATCTATGTCTTCAGAGAACTTGGATAGTCCGTGTCAATTGACTTTGTGCACTTAATCTGCATTGTCTAATATATGGGCATGAAGTTGTTCATGATACGCCTTTATAATCTTTTCAATATTTGTGGCTATCAGCTCTCCTGTTCCTGATTTTGCTAATTTGTGTCTGCTTTCTTCCTTTTTTTTCCCCCCGCGACCAGTCTTGTGAGAGGTTTATCCATTTTATTGATCTCAAAGAATCAGCTTTTGGTTTCACGGATTTTATCTTTGTTTTTTTCCTGTTCTTTATTTCGATGATTTCTATTGTTTCCTTTTTTCTGTGTTAAATTTGCTTCTCTTTCTTTGGTTTCTTAAAGTAGATGCTGAGGTCATCGATTTGAAATTGTTCTTTTCTCCTGTGTGGGTTTAATGTTATGCAAGGGCTGTTTTGATGGTGTCACTTGTCGCTCAGACTACCCTAACAAGATGCCACAGGCTGGGTGGCTTAAAAACAAACTTATTTTCTTATAGTTCTGATCAAGGTGCCATCAGGGTTGGCTTCTGGTGAGGGCTTGCTTCCTAGCTTGCAGGCGGCCATTTATTTGCTGTGTGGTCAAACGACCTTTCCTTTGTAGGTGGAGGTAGAGGGGGAGGGCGGGGGAAGGGAAGAGGGAGAGAGTAGAAGGAGGTGGAGGAGGGAGAGAGACTCCAACCCTATCAGATTGGGGCCCCACACTATGACCTAATTTAACTTCAACTACCTCCCTAAAGGCTCTGTCTCCGAACACAGTCCTGTGGGGGTCGGGGCTTCAACACTCACTTTGTGGAGGAACGCAGTTCAGACCATTACAAAAGGTGCCCCCCAAATCCCCATCCATGTCTTCATTTTCCTTCAGCTCAAAGTATTTTCTAATTTCCCTTTTGATGTCCTCCCCGATCCATGGTTCTTCAGAAGTGTCTTATTTACTTCCAGATAATTGGAGATTTTTCCTTTCTGTTGTTGACTTGACATTCCATTCCACTGGAGCAAAGAACATACTTTGAATTATATGAACCCTTTCAAATTTATTGATACTTGTTTTCTGGCCAAGAATATGATTTATTTTGATTAATGTCTCTGTGCACTTGCAAAGTATATTTTTCATCTTGTTGGGTGAAATTTTAGATAAATATCAATTAGGTCAAGTTGGTTATAAGTGGTCAAGCCTGATATATTTTTGCTGATTTTCTGTCTATTTGTTCTATCAATTATTGAGAAAGTGTTGCTGAAATCTCCAACTATAATTGTGGCTTTGTGGATTTCTTCTTGCAGTTCTAGTGGTTTTTTTTGCTTCATGTATTTTGAAGCTTTGTTCTTAAATGCATCAAATTTTAGGATTTTTATGTCCTTTTGATGAATTAGCACCTTTATCATTATGAAATTATTTTTTATCACTGGACATATTCTTTACCTTGTCTGATACTAACATAGTCACTTCAGCTTGCTTTGACCAGGCATGGCATGTCTCTTTCCTTCCTTTTACTTTTAGCCTATTAATTTTTTGTATTGAAACTACATTTCTTGTATGTAGCAAATAGTTGGATGTAGGTTTTTAATCCAGTCTGACCATTTACATATAATGCGATCATTCATATGGTTAGGTTTGAGTCTATAATCTTGTTATTTTTTCTATTTGTACATCTCTTCTTTGTTTCTTTTTTTCTCGTCTTCCTCTTATTATATTGAGTAATTTGTAGGATTCCATTTTAAATCTGTTGTTAATCTTTCAGCTATAAGCCTTCGTTTGTTATTTTAAGGCCCTCAGCATACATCTTTAACTTATCACAGTCTACCTTCATGTGGTGTTGTATCATGTATATTAACATATAGTATAAAAACTTTATAATAATTAATATACCACTATATCTCCATCCTTAGGCTTTATGTTGTTGTTATTCATTATATTTATGCTTACACTAAGAAATCCCATAGTATTTTATTTTTTTAGATAATAAATTATATTTAAACACATTAAATAAGAATAAAATCTTAACTATTCACCCATGTGGTTAACGTTTACAGTGCCTTTTGTTCCTTTGTGTAGATCCCTATCTTTATCTGATACCGTTTTCCTTCTGCATGAATGATACCCTTTAATGTGTACTGTAGCACTCATATACTAGTAAATTCTTTAAGATTGTGTATGTCTGAAGTTATTATTTTGCTTTCATTAAAAAGTTATTTTTGCTGGGTATAGAATTCTAAGTTGGTAGTTGTCTCCTTCAGTACTTAGCAAATGTCTTCTTGCATGTATTTTTTGTGGTAAGGAGTCTTCTGCTATTCTTAGCTTTATTTTTCTCTACATGATGTGTTTGTTTTCTTCTGGTTGCTTTTATGATTTTCTCTTTATCACTGGTTTTGAGCAATTTGATTATGATGTGCCTTGATGAAGTTTTCATCATGTTCTTTGGACTTCAGATTTGTTGTAATTCCTGGATTTGTAGTTTACAGTTATCAAATTTGGAAGATTTGGGGCCATTATTTCTTTAAATATTTTTCTGAACTCTTCTCTTTTGAAGACGTGAGTTGTATGTGTGTTAGGCCATTTAAAGTTGTCCCATAGCTCACTGATATTCTTTTCATTAAAGGAGATTTGTTTTTTTCTCTCTTTGTTTTATTTTGGGTAATTTCTATTGCTATGTCTAGAATTAACTACATTGTTTTTCTTTAATGTCAATTTGCCATTAATTTCATCCCAGTGTTCTTTTCATTTCACACATTGTAGTTTTCATCTCTAAAAAGTTAATTTGGGACTTTTTTATGTCTTTCATGTCTCTACATAACATTCAAACATACGAAATACAGTTTCAATAACTTTTAATGTCTTTGTCTGCCAATTCTCACATCTATCTCAGGTCTGAGTTGATTTTGATTGACCGATTCTCCTCCTTGTTTTCTTGCCTTTTTGTGTGTCTGGGAATAGCTGACTGGATGCCAGATATTGTCCATTTTATCTTGCTGGTTCTTAGATACTTTTTGTTGCTATGAACATTCTTGAACTTTGTTTCTGAATACAGTTGAGTCACTTGCACACAGCATGATCATCTCTGAGCTGGCTTTTACGATGTCTTAGGCAGGTGCATAATAACTTTTATTCTAGGGTGAATTATTGCCCGCTACTGCGGCCCGGCCTTCCCAAGCGCTTCACCCAGTGCCTCGTGAGTTTCGAGTTTTCCAGGCTGGGTGGGTGGACCAGCGCTTGCTCCCAGCCACCTGCGAGTGTCAGGCGCTGCCACCACTGATCCCCTCAGCCGGTTCTTTCCCGGCCTTGGGCCTGGGCTCATCAAGTCCCAGCTGAACACTGAGGGGGCCTCTGCGGATCTCTGGGGTCTGTCCCCGCACAGCTCTCTTTTCTGTCCTAAGAGTTGCCCCTCTCGGCCTCCCTGAGCTCTCCACTTTGTCTCCTTTATGCAAAGGGTCTGCCGGCTTCCACCCCGGCGCTGCTCTCTGTGCCACGGCTGGGACGCGCTCTCGGGGAAGGACGCCGGGCAACAGTGGGGCCCACGTGTTTGCTTCCACATTCTCAGGGGTCACTGTTTTGTTGCCGGGTATCCAGTGACTGGGGAACCCTCGCTCCACACATTGAGTCTGGTTTATGTTGCTTGTTTCAGGCAGGAGGGAAAATCCAGTGACTGTTTCTCAATCTTGTTTGGGATTGAAAGTTTCCCTCTTCCTTTAAAATCTAAAATACCCTTTCAATTTTAAAATTAGCCAATATTCATTGTAAAATAATTAGTAACAAAAATATAAAGAAGAAAACAAAATTGCTCTTAATCCTTCACTCATTCATAACCACTATTAATATTTTGGTCTGTACTTTTTAAAAAAAATTTTTAGAGAGAGGAAGGAAGGGAGAAAGAAAGGGAGAGAAACATCCATGTGTGCTTGCCACCCACGTGCCCCCCACTAGGGACCCAAACCGCGACCCAGGCAGGTGCCCTGACTGGGAATCGAACTGGCAACCCCTTGATCCTCAGGCTGTCACTCAATCCACTGAGCCACACCAGCCAGGACTGTATTTTTTTTTGTTTGTTTGCCATCTTTTTTATTTTTTTTTCTGTACATATGAGTGTATGTGTCAGGGTCACAAGTGACTTCAATATATCAGCTGTGCAAAGAAAACAGAGCTGCTTTATTTTCCTACTTCATTAATCTGATCTTTCTTGAGAGGTACCATCTGCTGAGTACTAAGAAGGGGAAAAAGTACAGTCTGGTGAACTTACTATAACACAGTAATTTAAACAGTTCTTTGAGAAACTCACAATTCTTAGGTTGAAGTGCTTGGCCAGTCGGATTTGTCACAGTTCCCGTCCTCTACTCTGTGGACACTGTGGCTGGGGTATGGGCTGTAGGATTTCTGGGTCCTCTTGTTAACCCGGAGGAAGGGGTCCTCCGGCCCACATCGGTTCTCCAGGTTCTCCCCGATGTTGGCTGCAAATCGCTGCTTCCTGGGGTGGTGGCTGCTGAGGGCAATGACAGTGGGCGACCAGCTCACACAGGGGTCATGTAAGGCCTTGCGGGCCGTTGCAAGGATGTCAGCTTTTATCCCAAGTGAAACAGAGGGGCCATTGGGCGGTTTCTCTGCAGAGGCAGGAGGCAAAAAGCCCGACTGAAAGTGGGTGGAGAGAAGTTAGAGACCAAGACTCGATCCTTCCAGAGTCTTACTGGGAAGAGGAGGGAAATGGAATGGGGAATAAATAGATTCTTTCCGTGACTTGACGGGATATAGTGGGACTTATCCAACAGAGAGGGAGGGGAGGGGTGTGGAGGGCCGGCTTGGCCTTAGGGCCCAGCTGGGGAGCAGTGGCGCAGGTGGCCCGGCAGACCTGCTGGGAGCCTATCACTGTTCTCAGATGACTTCTGTTTCTCAGTGACAGAAAGTGAGTTCATCTGCCAAGTGCAACGTCTTGAAATGCGGAAGGAAGTGTTGAGGTTTAGGCAAGAGAGGAGTGAACACGCACTCAGATCGCCAGTCTGCATGAAGACAGCACGCGAGTTCAGGTCACGAGAAGTAAAGTGAGACCAGTCACCATGTTTGCAACTTTTCCTTCAGCTTCGTTCAGCTCAGCAGGTGCTGGCATGGTGTTATAATTAACTAGGTTCAAGGCCGCT
This sequence comes from Pteronotus mesoamericanus, assembly GCF_021234165.1. Lineage (NCBI taxonomy): Eukaryota > Metazoa > Chordata > Mammalia > Chiroptera > Mormoopidae > Pteronotus > Pteronotus mesoamericanus. Next base: position 1,547,638 of record NW_026555082.1, on the reverse strand, counting down.
CATTGCATTGCAAAGACAATGAGGTGGGAGAGAGGCGAGGGAGCTGGGGATACCGAGTGTGGGCTGCGTGCGTGACGGACCGTGGAGTGCCCACGGGGGACCCAGCAGAGCCCGTGGGAGGAGAGGGCTTGCGGCAGAGAGATGCTCTTGCTCGTGGCGCATCTTAAGTTCCCCTGGGAGTGGAGGGGAGGGGAGGGCAGGGCTGGATAGGGAGATGAGCAGAGGCTTACGGTGTGGGGGGACGGTTAGGGTCCCAGGAGATGACCCGGGAGTCCTGCGCGTCTTTGGTGGATGAGAAGGGCCGCAGTGGACTGAGTTAACCACACTCTCTTTTGGCTTGATGTGTAGCCTTTGCCCATTTCTGTGGTGTAAACACTCCCCCCATGGCTCAATTCAAGCTGCAAGTGGTTTAACAACTGGCTTGCCGAACGCCTGAAAATCAGTCAGCTCTGGCAAGCTGGCACAAGCGGTTCTAGGGGCAGAGCACTGGGTCCCGGGCATCGCAGGACAGGCCCTGGTGGTCCCCAGAGCGCCTGGCTGGAGGGATGCGGAGGGTGGGGTGGGGAGGGAGGCATGGGGAACTCCAATGCCTTTTAACTGCTGTCATGAAGTATGGAGAAATGGGTGACCTACTTAAGTGACTTTTAATATGCATTTTTTACATCTTTGTGATGAGTCATCCGGTCCCTCCCTCCTCTGGGAAGCACCTGTCGCCCTGGCTGCCGGGAGTGCCTCCAGCTGTCTGCTCCTCCAGAGGCCGCTCCCCTGCCAGGAGCCACCTCGCCCAAAGTCGTGGCCCTTCCGGGGCAGCCTCATCCAACGCACACCGGGGCGAGGGTCCAAAGGTCAGCGGGCGCCGCCCCGCCGAGAACAGCTCCCCTGCTCAGGTCTCCCTGTGGGAGCTGCCGCCAGGCGCGGCTCTCGTCCTGGCCTCTCTCCTTTCCCTTCTGCAGCTGCGGCCCCAGCCTGGGCCCCCAGGAAACAACCCGTTGCCCGCTAACTCCCCCAGACTCTGCTTCCCAAAGGGCCCAGCTTGCTGCGCTCCCCACCCTGGAGGCCGATTCCCCCAAGGCTGGCCAGCGTGCAGGGTGGCCAGGTGCCCGGAACCAGCGTGCCTCTCTAATAATTGGGGGGTGGGAACGCGGGCCTTTTCTTCCTTCTTTTTACAGGCACAGACTGAATCACTTCCTTTGTGGAATGTCGGTTTGAAATCCCTCCTTGGCATGTTCCTCGGTTGCGGTGTTTGTCTTTTTCTTATTGATGAGTGTGTGTGTGTGTGTGTGTGTGTGTGTGTGTGTGTGTATACTGTATATATAAAGCCATCATCAAGTTTTTTTATACTCACCTGAAGATGTGTTCATTGATTTTAGGCACAGAGGATGGGGGCAGTGTGGAGAGAGAGAGAGAGAGAGAGAGAGAGAGAGAGAGAGAGAGAGAGAGAGAAACATCGATGTGAGAGAGAAACATCAATTGGCTGCCTCCCATGCGCACCCTCACGGGGAGTCAAACCCGCAACCTGTGTGTGTGTGTGCGTGCGTGTGTGCACAGGACGCTGCTCTAACCAAGGGAGCCACCCAGCCGGGGCCTGCCCGCCAGGAAGGGTTTCCTCTACGCCTCTCATGCGCGGCTTACGAAACGTTGTCAGGTTGGCCAGCCTGCGGCGTGCGTCCCCTGTGCTTGTAGGTGCAGGTGACCATTGCCCAGCCGCGCAGCTTTTGGCGCGTCCCTTCCCCCGCCAGAGCCTCTGCTCTCTCATTTGTATTTGTGGGCAGTATCAGTATTTGGTGGGCTTGTTACGGGCATCGAGTGAGTTAATAAAATGCTCATAACAGTGCCTGGAATGCAGTGAATATGAGACAATTATTTGCTTTCTTTATTAGTGCCTACATTGTTTTTCTTGTTGGCCATACAGGGATTACATTTTATGTAGTCAAAACTATCTTTTGTGGGTTTTGCCTTCAGAGTAATACTCAGGAAAAACTTTATCTCAAGATTCTATAAATATTTACGAGTCAGTACCTTTTGAGTACCTTTTCTTTTTAGTGCCTTTATGGTCTTATTTAAAATACATAGATTTTAAAAATATGTGCCTTACAGCCATCCAGAATCCAGAAAGTGTTCTGTGATGAGGTTTAAGATTGTATAGCAGACACATCTCCTGAGATGCTAGGTGGCTGTCTCCCAGCCTGGGTGTCAGTTGGCGGCTTCTCACAAAGCACCTGGGACTCCAAATGTGTCCTGAGCCCCACCTGCTGCCTCACCCCGGAACGCTTTCTCCTGCTTCCCCTGCCCTGAAGATCTTTGTAAAGGGCAACTCGCACCAGCTACGCCTGCCCGGCAGGCAGCTGCAGGCTCCTGTGTAAATGTGTAACAGCTCACCCTCTGGATCAAAGGCCCTGATTGGCCGTGTTTGCCGATTTCCCTAGTGGAAATGTGCCCACTGTGGCCAATTGCAAGCTGCCGACCTGAAGTCACAGAACTAGGGTGGGGAAGAGATAGATACACGTAGCAAACTGCCGTGTGGTATTTCGTCTTTACACGTGGACAGACGGAAATAACCTTGGGCGCAGAGGTGATAGCAAAGTGTAGGACCAGGACGAGGTGATACGTTTTAAATATTTATTACCTTTGTTTTTAGTAGTTAATTGTAGGTTTATATAATTTATTTTTTTAAATTAAATTCGTTGGGGAGACATTGGTTAATAAGATTATATTGCTTTTTAACAATGGTTGTGCTTAACAACCGGACTGCCCAATCCCTCAAGGTGTAAGTCGCTTCCTGGGAGCACTGCCCGGCCGCCCCCCCCCCCCCCCCGCCACACTCCCCACGCCCTGCCCAGCTCAAGGTAAATCCCAGGCCCTCCTGTCGCTTCCTGGAGGCCCCCTGCGGGCCACAGACTCACCCCCTAGCCCCGTGCCAGCCCCTTAGAAGCTCTCCCAGGTCCCTAAATGGATCTTGCTGCCCGGTCTGAGCCTTCCCACCGGCCGGTTCCCCTCCTGCGTGCGCTGTCTCTCTCCTCCTCTTCCCTCCCCCGACCTCCATCAGGACCCAGCCGGCTCCGCGTCATCGCGCACCCTGCGGGCCTCCAGCACCTCCCGTTAGCTCGGCATCGCAGGGCGAGCATTCGCCAGCACGTGAGCTGGGGGGCAGAAGGCCTTCAGAACCAATGGGAAACCGTACCGTGAGCACAGGGTGCAGGCCAGGCCTGGGTTTGACCCTGTCTCTGAGAGGTCACCACTGTGTGACCTCAGGCAGGTCGCTCCAGGGGAGCCTTGGAGTCTTCATCTGTAAAATGACAACGGATACCTCCTAGGGCGGTTGTGAAGACTAAATGAGCTAATAAATGCACTTGCAATAGTGTCTGGCATATACAGAATGGTCAACAGCATAAGCCTTTCTTGCCTTTTTCTTCTGCGTCAGTACAAATAGTCCATGTTTTCCGATACTAAAAGCAAAGATGATCGTTGCCTGCCATCTGGTGGTGAAAATCTATCATTACACCCCAGGTTGTGCCCAGGTGGATATTTGTCGATTTGTGACCTACGGACTCACGGGGGCGGTGCCCACCTCCCCCCATTTCAGCTCCTTGGCTCCTGCAAGGTGCGGCCTCCTCAGGAAAGAGGAGGATTTGACTGGACAGGCTTCTTCTCTCCTACCCTGTCCTGGACTCTTCCGGGGTCCCCTGGGAGCCTTGGGGGACCCTCACAGGGCTGATTCACAAAGCTGTTCACACAGCAGCTGGGAGGGGACCGCAGGGGGTTTAGGGCCTTGGAGATGGGGTCTGCCGTGAGACCCCCAACCCCCGTGTGCGTGCATGTGTGCGCATCTTTGCTCTCTTTCTTCTCAAGTGCATTCCCTCATCTTCGGGGTCAGGGTTAGCAGGTTTTCATTTTCGTACAGTGTAGCTGTATGCTGTTAGGCTGTTACTTCTTTACTTGGGGGCAAGTGTGGTTTAGGAGATTCCCGTGGCTGCCAAGCTGACCAAGGGCAGACCCATGGTGGTTGATCGATGCGTCAACCTGACTGGCTGGGGAGCCCAGATTCGACACTATCTCCTGGTGGGTCTGGGATGGTGTTTCCAGAACAGACTGTCATTTGAAAGGCCAGCCTCAGCGACTTAGGTGGCCCTCCCCAAAAGTGTGCGGGCAGCACCCAGTCCCCCAGAGGCCGACAGTGTGGAGGAGGTGGGGCTGCCCCGTTCCTGCCTCCGCGCCCGAGCTGAGACATCTCAGCTCATCGGCCGCCGCCTGTGGCTGGGGGTTGGCTGCGTTATCGCCTTTGCTGTTTCTCTGGGACTCGGACGGAATTGTACACTGGCTTCTCTGGGTCCAGCTCGCTGATGGTAAAGCGTAAGCATGTGACCCAGTTCTTCGCTGGAAATCTCCTTGGACGTCTCTGTCTGTGCCGGTATCTACAGCTACCTCTACCGTCTCTCTCATGGGTTCTCTTTCCCTGGGTAACTCAGACTAAGTCAATACCCAGCACGTAGGTTGTGCCCAGCGTGTGGCATAAAGCCCTTAGTGTAGACAGGTGGAGGCGGCAGTTGCAAGTCACCTGGACCGTAGGGAAAGGTCACGTCTGAGGCCAATGGATGGGGCAAATGCTGTCTGCTTTGTTTAACCTTGGGGCCTTATTATTTATTGATTCCCCTCACTGAGTCAGTTACTGCTATTACTAATTCAATAACCAAATTGGTGAGTAACCTGCTCACAGTGCCTTCAAAGCTGCGATATTCTAGACCCAGCACTCCTTCCGTAGGAGCCAGCTGGCCTTCGTCTGCAGGCGGCCCCTCTCCTCTCACCCTCTTTTTCTGAATGTGGAAGCATGAACTTCTATTTACTCAGGATGGTAGTGGAGTGCCAGCTGGCTTCTGTCTTTTGACAGCAACTGGGCAATGGCCAAGCATTTCCTTGATTTTAGCCCAGCCACCCCGGCCTCTCCTCGCCATTCCCTACCCCAGGCCTCAGGTGGTTGCTTCTCAGAGGAGGCCCCCTTGGAGGAGTGTGACGTTCAGACGCCAGCCTCCCGTGGATGCTCCGTGTGCTCGCGGCGTGGAGGTATCCTTGCGCATCGTCTTCCCTGCTCCTTTTGTTGACATTGCCCTGGCTATCTCTCGCTTGCCCACATGCCTTTAGCTATCTTGCACGTGTTTTCTATCTGCTGATATAAGCAGGCCCATTTCCTGGGAGTCCCCGCGTGCCGCTTGCTCTCTTCCGTCTTGCCCTCCTGCCCCCCGACGCTTGCTGGTCTTTGATTATGAGTTCATGGCTTGACCCTGCTCCAGGGGCATCTGCCAGCCTGGAGGCGGAATGATGTCCTCCTGAGAGGGTTTGCTTCCTCCCAGCCAGCGAGCGATGGCACCACGTTGGGATCACCTAAACCTCCCTTGAAGGTCCGCTGTCATAGCCGGATGTCCCGAGGGGCTCGGTCTTCCCGCAGCCCCGGGGGCACTGCCACTCGCTGTCCTCGGGACCCTCCTGTGCCTCCTCCGCGCCTGAGGCTCAGCCTCGACCTCAGAGCTCTGTTCTCTCCTGTTTTGGGTGAGGCCAGTTAGCCTCAAAGAACTTGCTCTGCAACATGATGCCCAGAGCAGCCTTCTGGCTTTTAGTTTTCACGTTTTGTAACTTGGCTGCCATGTCCAAAACACTATTGTGTGACAGCGGTGACACTAAATTCTTGGTATTTATAGGAATGGCTTTAGAATTTCACCGTGTAATTGGATGCTTGCTGTTGGCTTTTGGCAAATAGTCTCTTACATTTTGGAGTTTCCTTCTAGTCCAATGTAGTTTCTAATTCTCCAGTTCATTGTTATAGTTAGTTCTATCTGTTGTTTACTTAATAGTGGCATGGCCTTGTTTTCCTGAAATAAAAATACATTCATATTGTATTTGTTTAATACAAATTCAATTTAATTTTCTAATTCTTTACTTATTTTTCCATCCATCTTAAGAAATAAAAGTTGTCCATTTATTTCTTTTTAAAGAATAACTTCAGAAAGCTTTGATATTAAGGATACTCCAACGTCACAGAACGAACTGAGGACATCTTTAGCTTCCTGACTTGGAATGCCTTGACTAACACAGGCATGACCCTTCCTTGAATGTTCGCTAGCGCTCATTTGTAAACCTGCCCGGGCCTAGAGCTCCTTTATGGGGCCTACCATCATTTAGACATTTATTTTTAAAGATTTTATTTATTTATTATTAGAGAGAGGGAAAGGGAGAGAGAAAGAAAGAGTAACATCGATCAGTTGCCTATCATACACACCCCATACCTTCTACCGAGGCATGTGCACCGCCTGGCAATTGAACTAGTGACCTTTTGCTTTGTGGGGCAATGCCCAAGCAACTAAGCCACACCAGTCAGGGCCATTTAGACATTTAAACTTTAAAATTTGGCTCTTGCTTCTGGTAATCCTGAAATCCAGGTAATTTGGAACAACTCTGCTTTTGATGACAGCAATTAAAGCTGGATCCCTGGCTGGCGTGGCTCAGCGGACTGAGCGCTGGCCTGTGAACCAAAGGGTCGCTGGTTCGATTCCCAGTCAGGGCAGAGGCCTGGGTTTCAGGCCACGTTCCCCAGTAGAGGCCGTGTGAGAGGCAACCACACGCGGATGTTTCTCTCCCTCTCTTTCTCCCTCCCTCCCTTCTGTCTAAAATAAATAAATAAAACTTTTAAAAAAGAAAAAGAAAAGTTGGATTAAAAAAAACGACCCTGAAGGTACTGAGATGTAAGATGACAGGGGAGAATTCCTGGGCTAGAGCCTGGCAGGAGTGATCAGCCAGGGTGGGAAGCCTCAAACCTTTGGGTCGCTTCTCCCTGGGGGCGGGGCGTAGGGATTGCTAATTCTGTGTGGGAGGGACTGAGCGACTGAAGGATGCCTTCTTTGGAAGGCCTGCGTCTATAGTCTGACTGCACTTGGAATTTTCTCCTTTTCTTCTGCTGCCTGCGGCTGGACCATGGCGTATCCAGGTGACTGTTTCCTTGTGCTTCCCCCGCTTCCGTTTGAAAACGCCCTGAATCTGTGCTCGCTCCCTTTCGCCTATTCGGGTAAATCCTCAGGCACCGTTTCTTCCGTTACTATTCTGCCCCACTAATAGGTACTGTCAGTTATTGTTTTGCCTCTTTACATATGTATTTACATGTAGAAAGAAGGCGTGCACACATGTGATGGATCTTCTTGCTCCTCTATCCCTCTAGCACCTCCCCCTCCCACCCCGCTTTATATAATCGACAGCTATAACATCGTGTGAGTTTAAGGTGCCCAGTGTGATGGCTTGAGACGTGCGTAAATGGCGAAATGACGAACTCAAGAGCGTTAAGTGGACACTTCCGTCACCTCAGGAAGTGGCCGTTTCCCACGTGGGAGACTCCCCCTCGGGGTTCCACAGAGAGCACCGCCTGCTGGCGCCTGGCTTCGGATTCCTGTCCTCGGAGTGGCCAGGAGGATTTCTGTGGCTTTAGCCGCCTGGACGCGGCACTTTGTCACGGCAGTCACAGGGCAGACATGACGCACAGGCCTGGTGCCACAGTTTTAGCAGCGAAACCTGCAACCAGGAGTGAGCGGGCTGGGGTGGCCAGGGCGACAGAGGCGCGGCTGCTGACGAGGGTGGCGGCCACGCTCTCGAGGGGGCAGCGTCTCCAAGAGGCTGTGATGGGACCGAGTATCAGCAGGTTGCGTTCAGCGGGACGGAAGTTTCGTGCCAGTGGGAGCCCAGCCCCTTCGTCCTCAGTGTCACTCCGCGGACCGTGCGCGCCCCACCCCCACCTTGTGTGGCACATACGTGACGGAGTCCCGGGGCCTTTTTTTTTTTTTAAGTGTTGATCATTTTACTTTTTGAAAAGTCTACGTTTTCTTTTCTTGCAGTGATTTTAGTGTACTTTTAAAAAGACACCCCTCGTTGCTGCTGACTCAGCACGCCGTCCATCTCACCTGCCGCCCCGACGGCCGCTTCCGGAGGCAGGAAGGGGGCGCTGCCCGCGCCGCAGGCGTGGCCCTCGGGCCGCATCCGGGCCCTTCCGCCCGGCCCCGGCCGAGCTCCCTGTGAACGGGAACGGAAGCCGGTCCCCGCGAGCCTCGGAGGTTTGACATCACTTGCTAACAGGTGGACGGGGCGTTACATAAAAACGTCCCGCACCGCGCTCGAGAAGCCCCGGGCTTGTCCTGTTGCCTGGTGACCGGGCAGAGCCGGCAGGGCGGCGGAGCCCACGGGGGCCCGCAGCCGCCGGAGGCGCGGGCCGAGCGGGGCCGGGAGGGTTGCGCTGGTCGCAGGAGGCCGAGGGTGCAGTTCTCCTTCCTACAGTTTGCACAGCTCTGCCGAAATTCTCAATAAGTAAACGGATTTATTTCGAGGCCTGTGGGTGACAATCTATGGTCATTGCAATATGTGGGTGCCCGTGGGCCGGTCACTGTTCGGTTTCCCCACGCCCTTTTGGTCTCTCTGCAGGACGATGGCGGGGCAGACCTCCTTTTGGTCCTGTTCCCCAAGTTCTTCAAACGCAGGCGAGGCCCTCCGCGGGCGCCAGAGGGCGCCAGGCCTCCACGGCCCTCCCGGCCCGGCGGAGGCGGCTCCCGCGCCGCAGGCCGGCTCGGGGCTCCTCGCCAGCAGCCTCCCGCCCCCGCCCCGCCCCCGCCGGCGCAGGGGCCTCCACCCCTTCTTCCTTAGCCCCGCAGGGTTTTCTGCAGAAATAAGGGGGGCCTGAGGCTTGGAACGGTATCTTTGAAGTATCCTGAACTAGGATATCGCTGAACTAGGGTTTCCTACGCAGAGAAAATGCCCTTCAAGGCTAAAGGTAAAATAAAGCCGTTTTCCGACAGCAGCAGGGAGGGCTTGGCATGAGAAGACCCGCACTGAAGAAAATGTTAAGATATTTTTCCGGCAAAAGGGTAAACTCAGGAGGAAGGTCAGAGGTGCAGGGAGGCATAAAGACAATAAAACAGTAGCGAGTAAGCACATACAAATCAACATTGAATGTATAGAACAACAATAACATCCTGTTGGTAAAAGACGTGGATAGAATGAAGATGCCTGGCAACATTAGCCTATTATTTGTGAATGGGTAGATATAAAGTATTCTGCGGTTCTCGCATTGTTCATAAAAGTGCCATTTGATATGAGAGTTTGATAAGCTCAGGAAGCCTGTTATGATCTCTAGAGTAACTACTCAAAGAATAATAAAAGACTGCCTAACTTCCAGGCTCATAGAGTAAAAAAAAAAAAAAAAAAGGAATAATAAAAAATAATTCATTGAAAGTAGATTGTAAAAGAGAGAAAAAGGAATATAGATCAAGTGGGAGAGTGTAAAGAACTTATTACACCCAAATAGCTCAGTAATTATGTGCATTTAAACCTAAATATATGAATAAGTACATTATATATGAACAACTGGAGACTTCTGTTTCTAACCAGCATTGAATGACAGGGATCCGATATGTCCTAAGAATGGACAAAATATGCCAAACTATGGTTTTCTTTTTTCTTTTCTTTATTTTTAAAGAAAGATTTTGTTTATTTTATTGTTAGAGGTGATGGGAAGAAGAAAGACAGGGAGAGAAACCTCAATGTGTGGTTGCCTCTAGGGCGCCCCCTACTGGGGACCTGGTCTGCAACCCAGGCAGGTACCCTGACTGGGAATCGAACTGGCGACCCTTCGGTTCTCATGCTGGTGCTCAGTTCACTGAGCCACACCAGCCAGGCACAAAACTATTGTTTTCAAGACTCAGAGAATCAGGGAACGAAGAGCGGTGACCCCCTGAGAGGTGAGAATAGTGGAGGTGAGCTGGGGCGTTGCCCTGGCTCGCTGCCTGGACGGGTTCCAAGGTGGAGCCTGGTGGCCCCGGGGAGTGAGGGACTGAGCAGGACGAGGCCCCAGAGTTCTCAGGACAGGGGACCGGAGAGGAGAGAGCTGTCCACAGACAGAACCCCAGGGACCAGCACAAGCCTCCCACGAGCATCCAGCTCAGTAGCGATCCATGTGTGCACATGAGACACTGCCTGAGCCTAGGGAGAGAGCCCCCAAAGGAAAGGGGGAACAGGCCTCAGCGTGCCTGCTGACCTGGGAAAAGAGCCTGTTCCAAGCAGCAACACCGGGGAGCTCGGGCCTCCGTGAGGCTGTGGTCACGCGCGCGAGGGCTTCGCCTCGGTCTTGGGGAGCAGTCCGTCGTGCACTGAGCCCGGCTCTGATCTACTTAACAAATCTTAACCGGGAGGCGCAGAAGGATCACAGAGTCTCTGAGGCTTAACAGTGCACACCAACAAAGCTCGAGGATATTTAAGGAATACAACAGTAGCCAGCACCTAACGAGGTAAAGTTTACATCTGCTATCTAAGCAAACTTTACCAGGCACGGAAAGAAACAGAACAATCCAGTCCACAACAGAGAAATCAATCAATCAGTTGAAACCAACCCCAAACTGACACAGATGTTAGAATTAGACAAGGACATTAAAGCAGTTATTATAACTGTATTCCCTATGTTCAAAAAGTTAAGTACAAACATGGAAGATATAAATGGCTCAAGTCAAATTTTCAGAGATGAAACAATTTGTGAGATGAAAAATACATTGAACGGTATTGGCTGGCGTTTGGGCACTGCAGGAGAAAAGATTAGGGGACTGGGAATGATAGCAATAGAAACAATCTGAAATGAAATGGGGAAAAGAGAATGAAAAAATGAGAAGTGCCATGAGTGAGCTATAAGGCAATTTCAAGGGGCCTGATGTATGGGCAATTGGAATCCTGGAAGGAGTGGAGAAAGGGAGAGGACACAAAAAAAATCAAAGATAAAATAGCTAAAATTGTTTCCAAATTTGATGAAAACTATAGACTCAGTCCCCCTAAGGAACTCAACGAGCTCCAAGCGCAAGAAACCTCGGTAAAACCACCTTTAAGCACTTCGTAATCAAACGGCTCAAAACCAATGATAAAGAGAAAATCAGAAAAGCAGCCAGAGGAAAAAAAAGGCATTTACAGAGAAACAAAACTGAAAATGACAGCGGATTTCTCATCGGAAACAATCAAAGCAAGGAGACAGTGGACCAACAAACACGCCGGAAGCATGAAAAGAAAAAGCCTAGACTTCTAGAGCTAATGAAAATATCTTTCAAAACTGACGGTGAAACGAAGGCCTTGGCAGAAGAGCGGAAGCTGAGCAGCTTCAGGCGCCACAGAGCGTTCCGCAGCGGACGCTCGCTCAGGGAGGCGACCGACGACGGGGAGGGGCCGCGCGGCCAGGCGGCCCTCCCGAGGGACGAATGCCTCTGCAATGCTGATTGCATTGGGAAATAAACAGGATTCCAAGAATTATCCAAAGTCTTTAAAAAGAATGGCAGTCCCAACGTACTGTTGGTTTTATACGTTTTCTTTTATATGAAAGAAAAACGTATGACCACAGTAGCACAGAAGTCGTGACCAAAGAAACAGAAGGCCGCCATTCTAAGTTTCTTATCTGACACGCACAATGGTGTATCATTAAAGGGAGATTGTGGTAAAATAAAGGGGTGTGCTGTGATCTTTAAAGTAACCACACAAATTATAGAGACCTCATAAGGCAAAAAGGAGAAATAATAGGGTGAAAAATACTCAAGCAACCCAAAAGCAGGCACGAAAAGAGAATGAAGAGAACAGAGAATGGGTGGAATAGGAAACAAATAGCAAGATAAACTCAAACCTAGTCAAAACTATGAGCATAATCACATTAAATGTTAATGATCTAAACAAACAAGCTGGCTGTTGTGAAATGTCCACATCTCCATCAGTTTCTTTTTGAAAAATAATTTTTATTTATTTATTGAGAGAGAGGGGAAGGGAAGGGAGGGAGAGAGAGAGAAACATCGATGTACAAGAGAGAAAGAAACATTCATGTGCAAGGGAGAGACATTGATCCACTGCCTCTCATGTGCCCCCAACCAGGGACCTGGCCCTCAACCCAGGCTTGCGTCCTGACTGGAAATTGACCCGGCAACCTTTTGGCTTGTACCACAGGCCAATCCACGGAGCCATACCAGCCAGGGCTGTTCTGAATGCTTTCCTACTCTCTGGCACAGATAATGAAGACTTTTCTTGTCCCAGGCCTGTTACCAACTTGCAGATTCAATGGAGAGAGCTAAAAAGTAAACATTTAAAAGTTAGTTCATACTGACACTTCTAATTTCATTCCAACATCTTGGGGGTCTTCCCATCCTCCCCTCCTGCATTTTTGCATCCCCTTCACCTACAAAGAACCCTGGCTTTCAATAATGTCCATATGTTTAGTTTTTGCTCAATCCTACAAGACACAGAAAACAGCTTAAGAATTGCAGCAGCCGACAATAAACTTCTCAGTAAAGTCCAAGATTTCTCTGAGTTCTTCTTATCCTGTTACACAAACAGATTAATGTGTTTAAAAAGTACTTGGATTAATTCTTTTTGTCTTCTACGTGGTTATGTTACCAAACTGATATATAGTTATATCCATTTGCTTCTGTTTGTGTTCAATTTCAGGATTTCCCCCCAAATCTTGTTGATTTAATTTTATGAATGCATAATATATTAACATGGTCAAAAGTCAAAATAACTTAAAAAGGTATATTCAGAGAAGTCTTGTTCTCCCTGACTATGAGTGAATCTGAACATCTGAAAATATATTTAAAGTTTTTGCTCTTATAGCTAATAAATTTCACCAGTTTCTGCTTTTTTCCTTTCTATTTTTCTTTGCAGGCCTTTATAATTTTCTCAATTTCTCTTGTGAAAATAGGCTATTTAAACTTCTTGTCTCTGCTGGGACCAATTTCTGTAAATTGTGCTTTCTTAGAAAGATATCCATTTCATCTGCGTTTTCCTTTGCTTTCGCAGAGCCGGGCAGAGCCGTCTACGATGGGCTGTATCAACTCTTCGCGGCGTCTGACCCCTCCCCGCAGCCCATCCGCACGCCTTGCCGCTTTTCTCTGCCTGATAAAGGCTTCTCTATTTTGTTACTTTTTTCAAAGGATCAGAATTTAGATTTATTAGTTTTATGGCTTTTTCTACTTTCTACCTCACTAATTCCTTTTTTAAAACTTGAGGTGCAAGTTGCGGAGCATTCGATTCACCATTTCAAAGCGTTTACTTCAGTGGTATCTGGCCATCGTAATGTTGTGCGAATGTCATCCTCTAGTTTCAACAATCTGCCATCATCCCCTAGTATGAAAAACGCTGCTGTGAACACTCGTGTCCGAGTTTCCCGGGGGACGTGTGTTTTGATTCCTTTCGGGTGGATCCCTGGGTGGAGTTGCTCAGCCGCAGGCTGGCTTCCGAGGACCCGCTCGGCTGCTTTTCACAGCGGCTGCTGTTGCTGTCCTTTCTGCCCCGAGCAGTCTCTCGGGGACTTTATTCATCTTCCCGTTCTTTTGAGTTCGGAGTTTAGTTCGCTTATTTTCATTAGTTTTTACTGATAGAAGAATTCGAAGTCACGATTTTTTTCCCTCTTCATTAAAATTGTCCCGAAGAGGCTGACGTGTCGTGTTGCCCCCCTGTGCTTTGCCTTTTGCCTGCAAGTTGGTGGAGAGACATTTTAAATTTCCAGGCAGAAAGGGTGCTTTTCATTTTCACTTTTAACACATGCTATAATCAGCAAAGTTGATTTGTGTCATTTCTACTTAATGCAAAGTGTTGTGACCATATCTGTGTGTGTGTTGGTGAATGTCTCATGTATGTTTGCGAAGAAGGTATGTCTTCTTTTGTTGTAATGGGAACTCTTCCTTACTGCTTAGACTTAGTTATTCTACAGGCTTCCTGGTTTTCTTCTGTTCACTTGACCAAGAGCGGTGCGCTGCCTCCAGCCTTCAGAGGGTTTCTGCCCATCTCTCCTTACATCTCCTGCGGTTTTGTCTCTGAAAAGGCTACGTGTGGCATTCCCGGCCGTTCGGTCTCCGTTGGCCTGATCCCGTAACGTCTTTGTTGAAGTAAATGCTCTTGTCTCCACTTCTCCCTTCTCTGACATCAGAGTCCGACCCCTGCGATCCCTGTGCAACCTTGGCCTGCCCTGGGATTTTGTCTTTCTCAGCCGCTCTGCTTCGAGTTGGCTGCTCTGGAAGCCGATTGGAAAACCTTTTTCTTCGATGAGATGAGTTCAGCCTGTTCGCAGTCACTACTGTGACTGATGTGCTGGCCTCCACGTCGCCACTTTGTTGTGCATAGTATTTATTGTATCTGTCGCATTATATTGATTCTATTTCTTTCCCCGTGTGATCTGTTTTCTTTGTTCTTATTTTCAAAAGCATAACAACATTGTTTGTTTGGAGTTTTGTTTTTTTTTTCGGTAAAGAGCTTTATTGAGATCTAGTTCACATAACATACAATTCACCCACGTACAGAGCACAATTCAATGGTTTTTGGTATGTTAGATCATTAATTTTTTAAAAACGGTGGTAAAAATATATAACACAAAATCGATCGTTTTAACCATTTTAAAGTGTGTGACGCAGGGGCGGGAAGCTCCTTTGCGATGCGGTGCAAACACCACCGCTCTATCCAAAGCTTTTTCAGGGCCCCAGACGGAAACTCTGTCCCCGCTAAGAAACAACGCCCGCCCGCGCCCCCAAGTCCCTGGCAGCCTCAGTCCACTTCCTGTCTCTGTGACCCTGACCTTCCAGGGACCTCTCCCAAGCCTGATCACACAGTGTTTGTGCTTCTGTCTGTCTCATTGGACTTCACAGAATGGCCTTGAGGTTTTTCCACACATTGTAGCACGTTTTAGTTGTTGCATTTCTTTGGCAAGTCAGGGAAGTTTGCATTTTCATTTGATTGGCTGTTTCTATTCCAGCATCTTTTATGTTTAATTAGCTTGAGTCCTATACAACTCACTTTTGTAGGTCAAAAACGGTCAGATATTGGCAATTTCAGACAGCGCAAACTAATATTATTTGGTTTGTCAACATGAAGTGATGTCGGTTGTCTCCCACCTATTATTTATGTGACAATCAGTGAGTTCATTCCATTGTCTCCTTTCTCTCTTGCCTCTCTCACTTCAAGTAGCATCCTTCCTACTTTGTCAGAGCGTATAACCTTTACGTCTTATTCCTCCGGACACACAATTAAACACATCTAATGCTCCTCACCAGCCTCCTGGTAGATTCCTCGGGAAGAGCTTGAGAGAAGGCTATTCCCTGGGTTCTTGCGCATTTGAATCTGTTCTTCATCGCCTGCGTGGTGAAGGATTGCTCAGCCTGATAATCTTGGCACTTTCCAGCGAGGTTCATTCCGGCGCCCCAGGGTGTCAGGTTAAGCGCACCACTTACTCCAGCTAAGTGAGATCGGCGAGTGAGGCATTTACAATCTTCCACCCCCGAGCCTTCTCTTCGCTCTTAAGCTTTTGACAAATATCATTCTTTGGACAGCCCCTTGAGGATGGAACAGCCGAGCCCCCGATCCTGATGCCACCTCCCCCCCGCCTCCGCAGAACGCTGAGACAGACGGCTCTGTCACAGCTTGGACTTAGTCACCCGTTGGATCTTGTCATTCAACGCGGAAGTCGAATTTGCATGCAGACTTTTTGTAGGAGAGGCTGTGAGTAATGCCCTGCGTTCCTGGAATCTCGGCTCTCCAGAGCGAACTCTCGACGTGGTGCTATTACACCTCATCGCATCGTTACAGCCGCCTTTACGGGGGCGCAGCAGGGCCTCTGTAATGAGCTCTGCATCTCAAAGTATTAATTTACCAGTTTGAGTGCTTCATTCCCAGTAATTTGTTTAGGGACTATGTTAAAGAGCAAACAGGGCCTCCCAAGTCTCTTTCCTTTAGGGATTCTAATTAGCGCTGTTAACTGAGCCCAATTAGCAAGACGTTAATATCTCGATTCATCAATCTGCGATGAAAACTTTTTTGGACTTAATAAACCCTGGATCGGAATTGTCTTTGTCACCTGACATGTCATCAATTCGTTTACTAATAATATAATTTGAAAATGCCACCTTTCCCATTCCCTTTGCTTCATTAGTCTCAGACACAGTGTTGACAATTTCCAATCAGGCTGTTAAAATGAGCGATTCCACAATTACGGGAGTCGTTTCGGCTTTGGCTCTTAATTGCTCCACCTTGGAGCCGGCTTCTCGGGCTCCATCGGGTGCCGCGGTGATCGATCTCGGCCAAGGACTTGGTTTCTTAACTCGTGCTGGTGGCTGCGGACAAAAGGTCGCAGCGTCTTCCTGTCCGGCACACGCGGCCCGCGGTCAGGTGCTGGCGAGGGCTGACGGCCCCACCCCCCTCGGTAGTTCCTCCAGCTACATAGGACATTCCGGCCGAGGCAGGGTACTTGTCAGGACCCATGGCTCCCAACGTGCCACAGTTCCCATTATGTTGCCTAAGGAACGACTTAGGCTTTTTTGCTGGGGAGGGAGGGTTACTGCTTGTTTTGTGGCTATCATAACTTTCCAGCTTTAACTAAGAAGTCGTCCATTGTGGAGGGAGTGGAAACATCTGTAAGAGCACATCCACGCAGATACGGAGTCCTTGGGGAAACCTCAGGCCTTTGCAGCTTCTGCACATCAAGTTTTCAGGGGTTTTTAAAAAAGAGGGTCTGCATTATTCAATGTCAAAAAAATATATAAGTAAAAATTAAAATGAACTGAAGCGTGGCATGAACAAAACAGGATGTGGTAAAATGTTGATTTGTATTTTATTCAGGAATGAACTTTCTGAAAAATTCACAAAATGTGACTATTACCTACACACAATGTATTATTATTTAACAAATACTCACCTGAGGATATGTTTATTGATTTGAGAGAGAGAGAGAGAGAGAGGGAGAGGTGAGAGAGAAACATGGATTGGTTGCTAGGTATGCATCTTGACCAGGAATTGAACCCGCAACCTTTTGGTGTACAGGATGATGCTACAACCAACTGAGCCACCTGACCAGGGCCAAAATAAATACATTTTGAAAGGATATTTCCTGGTGCTATAAATGTCGGCAGTCCCCTTAAAAGAACTGATTTGCTTAAAGTATGTTAAATCATTATTTTTGAAACACGTAAGCATTGCTTCTTAATTTCTAAAACCAAATAATAATTCATTATGAAATTTAATTAAGAATCAGATTTTGGCTAATTGTAAAATCCATTTTTAGGAATAAATTGAAAAATGAAGTAGCAATCAGGAAAATTAACAAAGCCAATTATGCTTTATGGGGAACACCTACTACCAAAATTTATCACCATTAAGAAAAAGGAAAAAACTATATAGGTTTCTGAGGGTAGAAATTAAATGGTGAAAAATAAAAGCAACCAAAAGTACCAGTCAATATTCAAATCTCTTGCAGGACGAAGAACATCACTGGTCCCGGTGGGTACCTGAGGCGGTGACCTGGCTCGGCTGGCTTGTCAGGCAGGCCAGGCTCCCATCCCTGGGCACGGCCCCCGGGCCCGGGCTCCGCGGACAGTCTGAGGGGCCAGAACAGTAACGACTGAGCTCAGGACGCACGTGGAATTGCTGCCCGGCCCAGGTCCTTCCCAGAGGCGACCGGGGTGGCTGCCGCCCCCTGGGCCGCAGTCTGCAGACAAAACCAAGGCTGCGGCGGAGACAGACGCGGGCGCCGAGCAGCGGCAGGAACAGGTGTGGGTCTTTGGGGACAGGACCGACCTGCCGGATGCGCCCACCTGAGACGCCCCCCGGCCCTGGGCCTCCTGGTCTGGGGAACAATATTGGGCTGGCCAAGAAGTCCGTATGGTTTTTTCCATACGGTGGAATTCATAATATGGTGAATTGTATGGGTTTTTTCCATAAAGTAAAAGGCATCTCTTTCATTTCCACCAACAACTGTATTGATCGGGACGCTCTGCGCGTGCCGGCCACCCCGCGCTGCTGCCTTCCAGCGGGTGGGGGCCCGGGGCGCTGCCCCACACCGTCCAGTGCAGGAGGCAGCCCCACAGCCCGGAGTTATTTGGCCGGAATGTCAATAGGACCAAGAAACTTCACAAACCACTTTCGACACGTTTGATCAGTCACAGCACCTTCTCCACACACGGCACAAACCTTTTTTTGTGTGTTTCAGTTGCATTTTTACCTTTCTTGAAATAATAAAGCATAATATGCTGAAAATGTTGCCTATCTTCTTCCATCTTCAATACTAAAATGGCTGTAGAAAAATCCACCCATTTTGATAATTTTTAAAAAATGCATGCTGATAGGACATCTCTCACAATGCAGTCTAACAAACTGTTTTGAATGAAGTTAAAGACAACTAAGCGCTCCTAGAGCCATCGTATGGGAAAAAATGTAATGGGCTTTTGGGCCCGCCCGATACACGCTCTCCTCGTTTCAGCTTGAGGTGGTGTTTTCTGTTTTTTTGTAGTCGAAGACATCCAAACCGAGGTGGTCCTCACTGCATGTTTGTCCAACAGGTAGATAGGAAGTTCGGTGAGAAGATTCTCAAGGGATCAAAATACAAGCTGAGGATGTAGAGAGAGGTCCGAGCCCCCGAGCCCTCGAGCCCCCGAGCCCCCGAGCCCCCGAGCCCCGGTGGCGGTGGGCGTGGGTCCTGGTGGGCGAGGCAGCCCACCCGCAGGTGCGTCAGAAAGCGCCTCTGTTTGCACAGCAAGGGCTCAGGAGAGAGCCGCACAGCTCTGCAAAGTCTCGTTATGACTCAGAAAGGAGTGACAGCATTTTGGTGTGGGGGCGGGTGGGGGAAAGAGCGATCACTCTTCTCCCCGACAGGTTTCATCTTCCAAACATTCGATCAGACCCTGAGCGATGAGTGGGCCTGAGCGCTCACCTTTAAAGGTCAGCGCGCAGCCAGGCGGGCCCGTGCGGCCCAGACGCGTGCCTTGGTGACCGCGGCAGAACTCGTTAGCTTGTCAGTCAGCTCGGAGCCTGCCAGCTGTCCTTCCCCGGGACGCACCTTATCCCCGTGACTTCCAAACCGGCCAGGCCAAAATGGGAGGCCACACAAGGAAGGGGAGTTGGGTTGGGGGAAGCGATTCCATCCGCTTTGTTCTGGAACCTCAGTGGGAAAGACGCTAACTAGCACTGTGCCCAGCTCCTGGTACCTGGTTTCAACAACACTGGCCGGTGTGCGGGGTGAGTCCCACTTAAAGGAAAGCAGCTTGGGAGGCGAAGGGTGTCCCCGGACACCGGGGGCGGACCGGGCTGGACGGCACAGCTGGGCAGCACATGGACCAGCGTGCACACTCTGGCCTGCTAGACCCAATGCCGCTCCCAACCAGGCGACGAGCACTGGGCCCCGGGCCACCGTGGGAGAAGAGGCCAGGGCCCTCCTGCGTGTTCGTGTGTGGCACACGGATAAGCCACCAGGGAAGGGGGCGGGCTTCCATTTTCTGCGGGCAGGCCACCTCCCAGGCGTTTTAATCAAGTGCCCAGGCGTTGCCTGTGCACAGAACTAGGGCGCCGCAACGGGAGGGGCACCAAGGAGGCCCTGGGCAGGGAAACACCAGGAGGGGGGAACCGCCGGCCCCACCCCCATTCACCCCCAAAATGAGAGCTGGGCGGTTCCCTCCCCAGAGTGCCCTGGTGCTCCGTCGGTATTCAGCACACACCCCAAAACCAATGGGAAAACCGTGACGCCAACAGCAGTGCTCGTTCGCCGTGGAGGGCGTGCAAGGCACTGAGGTGGAGAGGCTTGCGCACAGTTACTCACCATCCCCTGGAGAAGAGCCGAAAACAGCGTGGGCCCTCGTCGCTCCCGCTCCCTCTCTCCATCTGTCGCCCTCGTATGTCTACATTTAGTACACAAACGTTTACTGAGCACCTACTATGTCCCAGGCGTGGTCCTTCTCCAGCTTCCAGGGGCGGTGTGGGGCATGGGAGGCTGCTCGGAGTGGGGCCAGCAGGAAGGGCTGATGGGGGAGGCGGCATTTTGCCAGGATCAGAAGGAGGCGGGGGCGGGGGTCTCAGGGCTGGGAGCCATTCAAGCAGAGGTCCTGAGGCGCAGGCACGCTGGGTGATTGGGGGGTGGCAAGCGGAGCAGGGGCAGGGTGGGGGTGCCCTCGGAGCCCGTCCCTGCCCAGCCCTGCGAGCCACTCTGCATCCCAGCAGCCCTCACCCTGATGGGTTCTGGCTTGCTGCCCTTCCAGCTGCAGAGAGTCACCACCCCCAGAATCCGGGGTTCATCCTCTGAGCAGTGGTGGGGTCCGGAGTTAAGGCAACCGCAGAGGATGCCGCCTCGGCGACCTCTCCGCCGGGACACCTCCCGCCCCTGGGGCTTGGCACGACCTAAACCGAACCCTCTGAGGCCCCAAACCTCTGCCTCCCTGGCCCCATGTGCCTCGGTCCCCGGTGGAGTCCAAGAAGCAGCCTCTCCCCGGCCCACACCCCAGAGCCATCTCCTCGGGGGCCCCGCCCCGTCCACAGCGCACACACAGCGCGTCTCTAAACCATGCACTTCCGATCGCACCGCCCTGCTTGAAACTCTTCACTCTCAGGCTTCCCATCGCTCTCAAGATGATGATCAAAATCCTCAACAAGGTTCCCTGCTAAGTGCTCTCCAAGCGCCCGACAGCGTCGCTCTAACTGTGATGAATTAACCATGGGCCCGTTTAAAGTTGCTTCTCTCCTGGTGCTCAGCTCTCTGCGCCTTCATCTCAGCGCCAAAGACAGTGACATGTTTATATGTAGAAAAACAAGCAGATAATGACAACAGCTAACATTTGGGTACCTCTTATCTTCTGGGCGGTGAGCAGAGCCTTTCGCGTGTACTGGCCCCAGCAGCCCCGTGGGCGCGGGTGCCGTCCTCCTTGGACAGAGAAGTTCACAGAGAGGCTAAGTGACTTGCCCAAGGACACACAGGAAGGAAGGAAGCGCCCTGGCCGTGCTCAGGACTGAACAGACACAGGCGCGAGTTCATGCGGGAAATTTCAGAAAATGCAGAGAACTGAAAAGGAGAAATCACTCAAGACTAGAACCGTTCAGTGCATTTCTTCCTAGATTCCCCCCCCCCCCTTTGCTTGTGTGTTAATTAGATGTAGAGTAGATGTCCCTACTCTCCTTTAAACTCCACCGGCGACGTCCCATGCGCAGGTTCTCTGATCTGCTCTTCGCACTGGGCTGCTGGGTCAGACCACCTGTTCATGGTGTCACGCCCAACAGCATTTTTAGCTCTATTCCAGGGCACGGCTGAACACGATTGGCTTAGTTCAGCCCTGCTATGAACGTTAGGCACGCTCCACAGGACGTCGCAGCAGTGAACGTGGGAGGAGCTAAATCGTCCTTCCGGTCTTTCCTTCCAGTAATGAACACCTGGATGTGCAGTTGTTGGGTCGAAGGCCATGGCGGGTTTGGGGGCTTGGATTGGTGCCAGAGCCTTCCAGGAAGGGCAGAGCGACCCACACGCCTGACTCACTCCTGGGTGTCACCTTGGCATTAAAAGGCAGGTGCACACGCCGCAACCCCGCCCACCTGGGCTGAGTCCTTGTCATGCACTCGCGCGGGACAGACTCGGAACATGCGAACAGAACCCTCTTCTCCCCAACTTTCCCCAAGGACCCTCCCGCCATCCCCCCGGAGGCTCAGGCGGCGGGCTTGAGGCCCGCCGGCGCCACGAGGGCCACGGCAGCCCACGGTGGGGCCCAGGCCCAGAAGCCGCAATTGCTGGCCATCCCCGTCCGCACCCTGCTCCCCGCGCAGGCCCGGAATGCCGCTGGGATTACGCCTGTTTCCCGAGAAACCAGAGGTGAGCGCTTCTTTTTCCTTCCCTCCTCTTTTTTCAAGCCTGGAAAATTCCTTCAGTTGCTGAGTTAGGACTGTGAAGAAAACACTGGATTCCCATTCAAGACAGGACCTTGCTTTTTTAAAAGACACGGTTTTATAAGTTTTCGAATAACTTGGAACAGCTGAACAAACTAAGCACGAAAGTGGCCCCGGGGTGGCCCCTGTGGCGGGGGTGGGGCGACGTTTGAGGGGACAAGGGGCTGGACGTGGCAGCCGCGGGCCTGGAGTCTGGCCCTGGAGGGGAAGGGGGCAGTCTTGGGGGTACAAGGGCCTCTCTTCCCTGAGACCCTGCACTTTGACAGCAGAGAATGGCAGGCTGGGGTATTTGCCGGCTGTGAGGATCATTGTGTGCATTGTGAGCGGGAGCTGCCGGCCCTGCCCGGGGGAAGCCTTTATCTGGGGCGGGTGAGACCTCCTACTTCGAGGCCCCCTCGCCCGGACTCCGGAGGGGGCTGCAGCAGCAGGGGAGGGGGCCGGCAGTTCGGAGCCTGCTGGAACCCATCCGTCACTTTCATTGTTGCTTCCGTCTCAGGAAGCAAGGCACAGGCTGGACCGCGTGCGATCAGCGTGGGGGGGCTGCCGGGCAGGCGTCCGCGCCCTCGTTGTGCAAATGAGGAAACTGAGGCCAGCGAGGCGCAGGGACAAGCCCAGGAGCCGCAAGGTAAGACGGGGCTGCAGAGGGAACCCGCCAGAACCCAGCTCCCCCGCGCATCCCACCCTGAGGTTCCCTGCAGGGGCTGTTCTGGGTGGCGCTTGCTTTTCAGCACTTTCTTCTCCTCGGTAGAGGGCGGTGGTTGAGGCTCCGGCTTCCTGGAAGAGAAGTGAATGTCCATTTGAGGGGTGCTTCACCCCCAAATTACCTGAAGTGGAGAGATGTCTTTTTGGGGGTGTGTGGAAAATGCCTCTCATTGGTAGCTGTAGTTCATACTTCCACCAGCAGGGGGCGTGTCCCCCACAGTCTCTCCCGGCCAAGGGAATATGTTATCTTTATTTTGTTGTCAACGTGATAGATGAAACATACCCTAGCTTAAAAAAAAATTGTTTTTTTTCCCCCCATTGAAAAGTAACATCTTCATTAAACACATTTGGGAAACGATAGGAAGTGCAACTAGCTGCTGGGCTCCCAGGGCCTTGAACAAGATGGGCTCAGTCGGTACCCCATGAATATCTGTTGAATAAGCAAATACGGAAAAAAATTACTGTGGGCCCAACACCCAGGGACAGTTCTGTCCCCACCTGGGCGCGTGTGTTTTCTCTGAGGTTTCCCTCACAAAGTTTAGGTGTGTTTCCATTCATTATGATCTCCCCCAGGCAGGCAGGTTTTCAGCAGGTTTCATTCACTTGGAATCACTTGACACATACGTTTCCCTTTTCTAGGTAACATTTTAAACATCTCTTATAATATCCTGGAGTGTGTGAACCACAGTTTATTTGAATCTTCTGTTGTTGAACTTTCCGGCTGTTTTTAATTTCCCTCTTTATAAATGAGGCAGCTGATAGCGCCGTGCAGAAAACTGTTCGCATATTTCAGCTTATTTCCTAAAGAGAGAATCTCAGAAGAAAGATTAACGCGGTCAAAGGCCATGTATATATATATGTATCTGATTTCATATTGCTTGGGAGCGATGGGCCTTATGAAACAACTTTGTATCTGTTGAGAAACCTGGTTAAGTTCTTTTTTTAATATTGTTTTTAAAAATGACTTGTTCTGAACAATACTCTGTGCCTTCAGCAAACAGAGCAGATATGAAAGGAGATTTGTTGCCTCCGACGAGCTCTTAGAAGGCGCTCTGGCTCAGGAAACAGACGAGTCCCATCCACGCGTGTATCAGATGGTTGCTATGGGAACAAGCCATTTAACACAACGGGCTAGGTTAAAGCATTGATCAGTGAGGGAGGGGGCAAGATGGAAACAAACTAGCTGGTGTCTGAGCAGCCCTGAGAGATAATAGCAACACCGAGGGGTCTCCGTTTGTCCCCCACCGCAGGTCGGAGCTGCGTGGGCAGAGGCAGGGGTGAGGGCTCCCCCATCCGAGCTTGGGGTGTAGGGGCAGGAGGGGAGAGAACAGAGTCCATCAGGCAGTGGAAACTTCCCCAAACCAGATATGGGAGCAAGAGGGGCCGGAGGCAGGACTGGGGCAGCCAGTCCCGCTCTCTGCGCCCCGGCGGGGTTTGCACGGCCGGCTGGGACCGCTAGCGGTGCCACTCATCGGCACGGCGGGAGGTCAAATGCGGAGAGGGCCCAGGCATCTCCGGGCGCGCAGCAGCGCCTTGCCCCAGTCCCCAGCGGTGGCGCAGGCCCGACACGGGTGACCCGATCCCGCGTGCCCTCAAGGGGCTCCCGGCAATAACTCACAGCGGAGCCTCCTGTGCTCGCTCGCCGATTCATCCACAAATACTTCCTGGGCGCGTCCGAGGGGCTGCGCCCTGGCCTGGGCAGGCAGGAGAGACCTGTGGGGAATGCAGCACGGGCTCCGGGGTCAGAGCCCGGCCCGGTGGCAGGCTCCTCGCCGGGGCTGTGTTATGGTAATGACATGGAGCCTCAGCTCTGGCCCTGGGGAATAGTGAGAGCTCAATGGCCATTGGTGTGACAATGGCCTTGGCGGGGCAGAGTCTGATGGGGGTGGGGGGGGCACCCACTAAAGTCTGAACCTGAAGCTTGACAGGTAGGGGTCAACGTGGAAGGAAGGCTGTGTCCAAGGACCAAAGGGTGGGATTGGGCTGGTATTACTCGGAAATAAGGGCAGGAGAAGGTCAGGGGATCTGGGACCACCCATAGCTGCACATGTCCACCTCCAGCCCCCGAGGGGCAGGTGCAAGGTGCCATGCCCGTCCCGAAAGACCTGGGGCCAGTCGCCGGGTAGTGAAATGCTAGCCAGGCCGTTTCCTCAGCACGCTCGCCGGGCTCGAGGGGTTCAGCACCCCTCCCAGGCTGTCTCTCGGGGTCTGCCGTTCCTCAGGGAGCATCCTGTGGGACACGCTTATTAGAAGGCAATTTAGTAACACGCATCCCAAACCACAAACTGCCCCAACTGTTGGTTTCAGCTTGGCATCTGGGAGCCTCTCCTGGGGACACGACCCTGCACAGAGAGGCCGCTGTGGTACCGCTCACGGAAGTCGCCGGAAAGAAACCCCAGACCGTGCCTTGGTTTGCATGTCA
This sequence comes from Pteronotus mesoamericanus, assembly GCF_021234165.1. Lineage (NCBI taxonomy): Eukaryota > Metazoa > Chordata > Mammalia > Chiroptera > Mormoopidae > Pteronotus > Pteronotus mesoamericanus. The sequence goes on along the minus strand of NW_026555082.1, from coordinate 1,522,800 downwards.
GGTGTCAGCCAGAGACGTGGCCGCTGACTCAGACAGCCCCTTCCTTCCTCCCTCCTTCCTGGGGGAGCTGGGAGGAGCTGGGCTGGCCTCGCAGTCCTGGCTTCAGCTGCTGCCCCCCCTGCCTCGCTGGTGGCCCGTCTGGGCCGCCCTCTTCCCCTCTGTGCGCTGGGCACCGGGAACGCCGCCTGCCCTGCTCGAAGGGACCGCAGGCAGGGTCTGGCTTGGGGCAGGTCACAGAGCCAACCCTGGGGAAATCATAACCTCGCCCTATTTGCACTACATTCCTGCCCCCAACAAGCTCTGGGTGCAGGCCTGGGCGCCCAGCAGCCGCGGAGGCCCCCAGCAGCAGAGAGGAAAACCCCCGGGCCAGGCCCACCGCGTTCTGGCTGTGCGTCCGCAGCCTGGCTCCTCACCTCTTGGAGCCTCACGGGGGCCCTTGTCAGGCCAGGTAAAAGCTCCCCTCCTTCAGGGGCGCTGAGCTCGGGGGTGAGGGCGGACAGCCCCGCAAGGAGCCCTGCCCAGCCTGACGCAGGCAGGGGCTGCCGTTTCCTCCTCAGGGAGCAGAGTTTTCGGGGGGCCTGACACCCACTCCTGATAGGTTCGCGCCGCGGAGCCCAGGCCCGCACAGCCAGCAGCCCGGTGGGCAGCCCCCGCGGGCCGCGGCCGTCCCTCGCGCGGCCGGCAGGGGGCAGGCTGTCGCCGCGAGCCGCTGTGTCCTCGCCTCACCCCGCGCTTCCAGCCCCCACCGGCCCCCCACGCCCCGCGCCTCGTTAAAGGGCCACGCGGCTCGTTTCTGCGGAGAAGCCGAGCGGCCCTTCCCTGGGGAGCCTTCTCCATCCACGCCGGGCCCAGCGATTTCCATTTAATTTGTGAGCGGCTCAATGTTTAATTTTAAAAACGGAATGATTCATTACCATATTAATAAATAATAACATTTATTATTCTCCTAATGAGGGGCCAAACTACAAAGGCAATTACATGTCTTATATGTTTTCTCCTAAATTGAGGCAGCCTAGTGTTAATTACAGAAGCCTGCGCGTGCACCACGTTCTGGCCCGAGGTCCTGACCCCCCTCGGAGCCCGACTCCGCGCCAGCTGCGCCCCAGGGCCCCGGGCCTCCGCGGGCGCGAGGGGGCAGCGGCGGAGACGCGGCCCTGGGGGCCCGGCCAGGGGCGCGCAGCCCGGCCACCTGTAGCCCTCGGGCGCCGCACCGCGGCCGCCCTCCGCCCCGCCCCCTCTCCATCTGCCGCGCTCTGCTCGGCCGGCCGGGCCCGGGGTGGGACGCGGGCAAGGCCGGGGGCCTCTGCCGCCCGCCGTGAGGCGGGAAGGCGGCCACTCCTAGCGCAGGCCCCAACCCCCTCTCTCCTCCCTTGGACAAATATCCCCTGAGCCTTGTGAGCGCCCTCTCTGCGCCCACGGGGAAAATGAGTCATAACCCTCGGGGCTCGGCGACCCTCGGCTGGTCCGGGCGGAGCAGGGAGCCAGCTCTGGCTGCCTGCTGGCCCCAGCGCTGGTTCTCGCCCCTGCCCCGGAAGCGCAGGTTGGAGCAGGAGCCTTGCAGACAGGTGGGCGGCACGGGGTGCTGGACAAGCCCAGAACCGGCCATCGCCCCTGGCTGGCTCCCTATATGGCTTTGCTTCTCCCATCAGCAGAGTTGTTCTTGCTCTTTGTAGGAAACATGGAAAGTTAAAAAAAAAAAAAAAAAAAAAAAAGGAAGACAGCAAGGCAAGCAAGTGAGCAAGACGCAGTCCTCCCCCTCCAGAGGCGCACAGGTGGGCCTGGAGGGCACGCACCCCGGTGTTGGGAGGGCGAGGCCTCTGTAGAGGGGCCTGCGGGGTGCCACCCCTCTTCCCTGCTTCACTGACTTGGTGCCCCTCCGTCGGGCTTGATGGTTTTACACGCGGGGCGTCCCTGCTTGTAAAAGATCAGAGATCAAGGCCCCGGGGGCGAGCGCTCTGGTTTGCACCCACCATGGGTGATATGGGAAACTGCCGTGAAGTACCCCCTCCCCAGACAACCAAGTGTCTGGGTATCTGTCCATCGAGGACCTTCTTCCCGCGCATGCTCACACGGAGACTCCTCTCCCCAGTGGGCAGGATGTCTTCTTCCACGTGCAGCTTCCCATCTTGATTTTTCTGCGAATGTTTTATTTCCATTTCCCGTGTCATTGAGTCATTCTTCAAGCACCTGGTTTGCATGGCTGCATCATATTCCACAGCAGAGCTCGCAAGCCCGGAGGCTGAGCTCAGTCACTGCTGGGACCTCCCCCTTGGCGAACAGTGCCACGTTGTTGTCTCTGCAGGAGCCCTGGATTACGCCCTTAGGGTTGGTTCCTAGAAGTGGGATTGCTGGGTCAGAGAGCGCGAGGGCTCCAGGGCTGCTGGCTCCCCCGCCAGCGTGCCTGCCCGCAGGGCAGGCCGGGCAGGGCGCCACCCCCACCACCGGCACCTCGCCAAGACTGACGTTATCTTCCGACCAGCTCTTCGCAGCCCTCGGCGGGTGTAAGGTCCTGAGCTGCCTGCTCTTTCACAGGGCCATCCTGGGACTCTGGAAGTACAGAAAGGCTGCTTGTGTTCGCGCTATTTCCTACGCGGAGACACTGGGGGCCCAGTGAGGTCAAGGGCATTTGGCTCCTGAGATTTTAAAGTCTCTTTTAGAGCTCAGGGGACGTTAGAGCCTCCTTGTGTTTCAGGTGATGGGGACGACTCGGTGAGATATCACAGGAAAGCACCGTCTCTAGAGTCCGTCTCGCCAGCTGTGTGCCCACACATCCACGCGTTCATGGAAGAACCCAACCCACCACCCATCTCCCCACCTCTGCTTCCACCCACCAATCCACTTATCCATTCATCATCCATCATCCTTCATCCATCCTTCCATCCTTCCATCCTTCCATCCTTCCATGCAGCAATTCATCCACCCGGCCCTCCACCCATCCATGCCTTCGCTCACCCAGCCGCCCACCCGTCCATCCACCTCCTCATCCCTTCATCCATCTACCCATTCATCCCTCATCCATCCATCCGTCATCCATCCGTCCGTCTGTCCATCCATCCATCCGTGTACCCTTCCGACCCGTCATCCATCTACCCATCCGCTCAGCCACTCAGTGGCTCTTCACTGAGAGCCAGCTCTGCCTTGGGCCGGTGCGGGGAACTTTGCACGAACAGCTCTGGCTCTTGGAGGCCGGTGGGCCTTAAAGAAATGACCACAGGGGCGCGACTCCTGTGCAGGGCCAGGCGGGTTAGCCTGTTGCGGAGCCGTATGACAGAGAAGCCAGAGCGAGCTGGGGCAGGGTCCGGGGCCCTTCTAGGGGAGGGTGACTCCCGGCCCCCACCGGCCCTCCCAGTGTGACCTTGGATGCGTCCCCACGCCTCTCGCCCTGCTTCCTGCCGCACCCCTTCGTGGAGACAGCCCTCGTTTACCTGCGTGCTGGGAGGCTGCGCTGTTCAGGACGATAAGGATGAAGAGGCAGGGCAGGGACCAACGGGAGGTCGCGCCCTGTGCTGACGCCTCAGTGGTGGTGATTCTCAGGGGCCTTGAGGTTAGAGAGAGCTCACTCGGGGTCCGCACAGGGCCATGAACTCTCCATTGGTATTTTTATTATCATTAGTGTTACTACTTCCGTGGCTGGCACGCTGCTGCTGCTAATACCTTCTGAGATTGCATGGGCCAGGCGTTGTGCTAAGACCTTCCATGCGTCCATTGATCCGATCCTCCAGCAGCCCCGTCAGGTAGCTGGAATTTGCGAAGCCCATTTTAAAGATGAGCACACAGAGGCACAGAGCAGCTATGTCACCTGCCCAGGGTCCCACAGTCCGCAGGTGTGGGGCCTGGGGCGTGACCTGGGTACCCTGGTGCTGGAGCCCAAGCTCTTGGCCCTACAGCGATGTGTGCTCTTCTTGGTTTTGTTCTTTTTTATTTTTTTTAACGATTTTATTTATTTATTTTTTTAGAGAGCAGGGAAGGGAGGGAGAGAGGGAAAGAAACAGAAATGTGTGGTTGCCTCTCACGTGCCCCCCACTGGGGACCCGGCCCACTACCCAAGCGTGTGCCCTGACTGGGGATTGAACCCGTGACCCTTTGGTTCACAGGCTGGCGCTCAGTCCACTGAGCCACACCAGCCAGGGCATCTGGTCTAGTTCTCATCACAGGGATCCATGTTTTATAGAGGAGGACCCAGGGCCTCCGGGGCCTGACTTGCCAGGGACCCAGGGAAGGACTTGGGCCCGTGGCCCGCTCTGCCTGGCTCAGTTCAGGCCCTCGCCGCCCTGGGTCCCGGAAGAGCACCAACGGCAGGCTGCTTGCCAACTCCAGCATGAGGAGATGTGTCCCCTCCCCCCAGAGGCCCTGGGACCCGTCAAACACACCCTGAACCCCATGGGGGGAGGAGGGCAAGCCCAGGCAGACGCCGAGGCAGAGTCCGAGCTGTGTGGCTCTGCACGGCTCTCCCGCCTCCCTGAGTGCCCCTCCCCCTCCCGAGGGGGGTGCAGGGAGACCGCGCACACAGAAGAACGCTGTGGACTATGGACGGGAGAACCCCAGGAACATCGGATGAAATGAAATTGTCATTCATTTCTTCATTCATTCATTCAGTGAATATCTGTTCTGCCCTACTGTGTGCCAAGCTCCTGCTGGGCACTGGGGGCCCGGCAGGGCGTAAGAAGATCGGGACCTTGACCTCGGCGCGCTGAGGGTCTAGGGAGGGAGGCAGACAGTGGCTCGTGTGCTGCGGCTGGCGTGGTTAGGGGACGCGCAGAAAGCGGGCAGGGGGCTGAGGATAAAGGGAAGAGGGTCCCTGAGGGGCCGAAGAGCTGGTATTTAAACAGAATGACTTGCGGGCCGGGGCGGCCGGGGGCGGGGGGAGGGCGGGGGGGGGGGGCAGCGAGTCACATGACTGTTCCAGGAGGGAACAACACAGGTGAGGAACAGCGAGTGCGAAGGCCCGGAGGCAGGCGCGCCGCTGAGTGAGTTTGAGGAGCAGGGGAGGTCCCCGGAGGGGAGAGGAAGCAGAGAGGAGGTCGGGGAGGCGGGGCGGGTTTGGGGCGGCTCTGGGGCGGCCCCGCGGTGAGGCCTGTGGGGTAAACCGGGACGGCCCTGGTGGGTCAGCGCCGAGCAGCAGTGAGGTCCAGCCTGGGGTTTCAGGAAGCCTCTGGGCGCGAGGAACAGGCTGCGGTGGGCGAGGTCAGCGGTGGCTTGGACCGGGGCGGCGGCCGCAGAGGTGGGGACTGGCTGGATTTGGGGTGAGCCTTGGGTATGGAGAGGAAAACAGCAGTACATGGCGGGATGGATGTTGGGGCCAAAGGCAGAAGTCAGAGGTGACCCTCAAGTGTGGGTCTGCGCCCTGGCGGGAAGGCAGTGCCGTTCGCTGAGATCGGAGGGCGGGCGCAGCAGCTGGGAGGGGCGGGGGCTGGGGGCCGGGTTAGTATTGAGCGGCGGCTCCCGGCCCTGTGGGTGTCCGGCAGGGTGCGGCCGGGGTGGGGCAGCAGCGCCGCTCTAGCGACGAGAACCGGAAGCTTTCCCAGAGCTGGGGGCAGGTGCTCCCAGACCTGGGCTCCTGGCCGGCGACAGGGGCTGGGGGCGGGAGCTGGGCCTTGCACAGGGCTCCGGATGCTGCCATCTGGCCAGCGGTCAGGCCCCTGCCACACAGACAGGCTCCGGCGCATACAGCTGGTGTCCGAGCGGCCCACGCCCGGCTCCTCAGGCGAAGGCGGAAGGTCCCCATCACGGGGCACGCAGTGGCGCACTCCGCTGTTCGCACCTGAGCCGCAGGCAGCTCTCCCTCCCTGCCGCGCCTGGGGCCTGCGCCGCCCTGGCGCCCTGTGCCCTGCGCTCTTGCTCGAGGCCCCGGGCCCCTCCCTCCGAGGTGTTCCGCAGTCCTGGGGCCTGCGCATGAGCCAGGCCCGCAAGGCCGGGACCGGACCCTCGGGGGCAGACGTGCCGTCTTTGGGGCAGCTCGCCCCAGGCCCCCACCCTGGGCCCGGCCCCGGGTCGCTGGGATGCAGCCGGTGCCGGTTGTGCCCCACACTGGCTCACATCATCCTGGGAATGGATAGATCCAAGCGGCTGAACAATCTAGAGGGAAGTGCGGGGCCAGAGGGAACAGGGGAAGCGACCTGAGGGGGAGGCCAAGGTCAGGGTGCCCAAAGCACGGGGCACGGCCTTTGGGACGGGCCTGGGACGCGCCCTCCATGGAGGTCACCCAAACCTGGCTCTCACCTCCCCCAGGAGCTGTGTCTTTGCCTGGGAACCCCCGGGGGCATGACTCGTGTGCCTTAGTCACCCCAAGGCCCGGCCTCAGGCTCCCAGGCATGTCCCCTGTTTCCAGCGCCCTGGAAGTAAGTCCTAGCCCCCAAAACTAGCCTCCGCATCTGCCTCCGATTCTCAGCCATCCGAGCTGAGAGGACACAGACATTCGGAGATGCTCTGCACGCGCGGGGAGCAGCTGTGTGTCAGGCGGCCCCTCGGGATTTGGTTCAGAGGAACAGCTCTCTCTGGGCCGGGCCTGTTCCATACTCCCTCCCTCCCTCCCTCCCACCCCCCTCCCCCGCCTGGGGATGTCTAGGCTGCACTGGGTGTTGGGAAGAAGCCCAGACCCGCCTTCAGGGGCTCTGTGTCCTGTGCAAGCCCCTGGCCGGGCCTCATGGGGTGTGTGCCCGTCTGGCGTTCCCACCCACCTGGCAGCCCAGCGCCCTGGGGACCTTGAGGAGGAGGTCCCATTGCTGCTGTGCACAGAATTCTGAAGCAACGGTGGCACCTCTCCCTCCAAGGTTCTGTCCTTCCCTCTCCATATGGCCCCTGACCTGTCCCCATGCGTGAGGACACAGGGGCCCAGGGGCCCCCTCCCCACCGAGACCCAGGGCCCTGACCTCCTGGCCCTGCGTGCTGACCGCACGCTGGAGCTCCCTGCCCGGCAGAGCGCCGGCTCCTGCGGCCCCTGCTGGGGCCGCGGCCCGACGCTCCCGCTCAGGCTGGCCCGAGTGAACGTCCTGGCACCTGAGCAAAGACTCCGGCCGGCCTTCTCGTAGTGCAGGCATGCTGGGCGTAAGGTCTAATCTTTTTGACCTGAAAGTGTTATTTCACTTTCATTCTAGAAGGATATTTGCATTGGATGTGGAGTTTTGAGCCGACGGTGTTTTCTTTCAGCATTTTAAAGATGATTCTACTGTTGCCCCGTCTCCATAGTTTCTGATGAGAAGTCAGCTGTGTTTGAGCTATTGTTCCATTCTGTGGGACTGTAGGCTCCTCTGGCTGCTTTTACGACTTTCTCCTTTACTTTTGGTTTTTAACAATTCAGCTATTGTGCGCTCTTTTCGTTCTGTGTTGGGTCTGCTGAGCTCCTTGAACCCTTACACTTGTGCCTTTCACCATGTTTGAAAAATCTTGGGGATTATTTCTTCAAAGGTTTATTCTTCCTCATTTTCCTTCTGCTTTTGTGACTCCGGTTCCACGTGTGGGTGGCATTCACTATTGCCCTGCAGGTCCCCGGAGGCCCGTTCATTTCTTTTCAATCCTATTTCTCTCCGTTGTGCAGGCTGGATACTTTCCATGGATCTATTTCGAAGTCACTGACTCTTTCCTCTTTTGGACCGATATCGGCGTGTCACTGCTAGCGCGCAATGCCGACCCTGCCGACGCCATCTCTTGTTGCCGGCGCGCGTCTCCGCCCCAGCGTTCCCCCCAGGGCCCCCCCGGGCAGCCGGTTTCTCAGACTCCCCTCGTCTGCGGTGACCTTTGTTCCCTTGTGGGGTGCCAGTCAGGTATTTTGTAGAACGTTCCTCAGCTGACGTTCGTGGAGTGTTTTTCCGATGATGATTCTTGAATTACGGGTTTAGGGACAAAAATCAGAGATAAAGTGCCATCTCAATGCATCCTCAGCCAACGGACTGGGGTTCTCTAAAGACACAAAAACAAAACAAAACAAAACAAAACAAAACAAATCAAAGCCAGAACCATGCTACAACCCACATAGCAACGCCCTCCAGAGAATAAGGCTGAGCAGCTCTCTGTTCAGAAGGGAGCAGAGGTAGGATTTGGGAAACACGGGTACGTAGTGTCCCCGGGCCTGTCACTGCTACTGTTGGCCTCGGTCGCCTGACAGAGGTCGCCCGACGTGGAAGGTCACCGTCACGGAGCTCAGGGACAGCACTCTCAGCTCCGGTGTCTCCCCGCTTCCGTGCCGTGTGGCTTAGGAGGCCGTCGCTCCGCAGCCGCCGCGGAGGTGCAGAGCGCTCTGCCACCTGTCCTCGAGGGCCGGCTGTGTGCGCAAACTGCCGGGCCCTCTTCCACAAGGGAGACCTGTCTCATCTCCTGTGTTCATAGGTGGCTGGCGGGGGGGGGTAGGGAAGGCGGGGGGGGCGGCGTGGGTGGGGGAAGGAGGTGTGTGGCTGTGTGTGGATCACAGCGTGAACACAGTGTTATCATTATCCGATAAACATAACCTGCGTGTCTTTTTTTCGTACGAACAACTGTAAACCTCCCTTTAACCCGCCCTGTGTTCATTCAGTCATTTCTTTCTGTCAGCGAGGACGCATGGATATTTATTTTATCCTCTGGCTTTCAATCCAGGGTCATGTATTTTGTTGCTCAAAACGTGCCAGCTTTGCAGGGTTTTCCCGCTTGGGACGCCCTTACTTTCCGGCAGCACGAGCGGCTCCTGGCTCCCGGCTCCCTGGGTGTAGCCCCTGGCCCAGCCCGGGACCGCTTACTTCTCCAAGGGAGCCCGGGCCCTTTCCTGGGACAGGGGATTGAAACCGAGATCTGTGCGTCACGTGTGCACGCCGCTCCTGGGCAGCGTTGCTTCCAGGTCCCCTCAGCTGGCAAAACAGGGAGCCGCGTGCAGGGACCGGGGTGCGCACACCTGTAAACGTGTCCATCTGTAACCCTGTGCGGCCGCGCTGAACTGGGGGGCAGGCTGCGGCCTCCTGCCCTAGCCCATTGCCCTGCGGGCTGTGAGCCACCTGCCCTTGCTGATGCGCAATCTCCCGCTCCAGCAGCGAGTGACGCCGGGTTCTGCCAGCCCCCGTCGCGCACTCAGCGGTCCGGTCAGCCTGGTGGACAGGCCCAGCGGCGCCGGCCTGTGCGACGAGTGCCCCCGGAAACAACGGCGGGTTCAGCGCAGCCGGGCCCTTCCTTCTGTCTCAGCCTCCCAGACGCCACTCAGCCCCCAATTCCTGGGCTCGGCATCCTTCCCAGCCCCATCCCCTCGTCCCCTCGTCCCCTCCGCGGGGTGGCTTTATACGGTTGGGATGAAGAGTCTCTCGTCAGAGCCTGCATTCCTCTCTGGGACCCCACCCCCAACCCCGACCCCCTACGATTTTTAAAATTTGCGTGTATTCGGGTCCATTCTTTGTGCTGCAAAGCTCCGTGGGGTTCGGACAGATGCGGGGGGCATGTGTTCGCCAGCATGGCATCATACAGAACAGTTTCATTGTCCCTGCGACGTGTCTGTTCGATCCCCCCACCATCTCCCTGGCAACCGCCGCTCTGTTATTGTCCATAGTTTTGCCTTTTCCCGAACGTCATAGCATTGGAATCGTGTGGTCCGCAGCCTTTTCAGGCTGGCTTCTTTCACTTAGTGAGACATATTTGAGTTTTGTCTCCAGCTCCCTGGCTGGAGAACTAATTTCTTTTCATTGCTGAATGACACCCCCTGGTCTGGCCGGAGCACAGTGCCCCCACCTGCCACCTGCTGCGGGACATCGGGGCTGCCCGGCCTTTGGCGATCGTGAATGAAGCTGGGGCAGGCAGCGGCACACCGGCTTCTGTGGAGACCTGGGTTTCCAAGTCCCCGGGGTACTTCGTGGGGCCGTCGCACCGTGTGAGCCTTGTTTAGCGCGTAGGAAACGTCCGCGCTGTCCTCCGAGCGGCCGCGCAGGTCACGGCTCCGCAGCGACGGCCGGCAGCCCCTTGCCCTCTGCATCCTCCTGCGCGTTTCGCGTTGTCAGTTTTTATATTTTAGCTGTTCTAGGAGGTGGGAGGGAGGATCTCCTGGGTTTATTTTATTTTATTGTTATTTATAATTCCCAATGACAAAAGATTTTGAGCAGTTTTTCATATCTTCTTGGTCTACCTCTTTGTATATCTCCTTTGGTGAGGTGTCCTGTTCAGATCTTTTGCCCATTTTTAAAGTGGCTTGTTTTCCTATTGTTTGCTGAGTCCCACGGCTTGTTTGTGCACTTTGATGTCAGGCATGTGTTTGTGACTCTTTCCTCCCAGCCGTGACTTGTGTTTCCGTTCTTTGTGGCCGTGTCATTTACAAAGGAGTTTTTCACTTCACAAAGTCCAAGTTATCAACTTTTCTCTAGTGGATTATGCGTTTCGTGAAACTCATTGTCAAGCCCAAGGTCGCCTAGATTTTCTGCTACGTGTTCTTTGAGAAGCGTTACAGTTTTGCGTTTTACACTGAGATTCAGGAGCCGTTGGGGTGAATTTTTTGGTGAGAGGTGTCAAGTCTGTTTTAGATTCTTCCTCATCGCATGTGGATGTCTAATGGTCCCAGCACCTTGTGATGAAAGGCTGTGCTTTCCCCACTCAACGCCTGTCCCTGTGTCACAGACCAGTGACTGTGTTTGTGTGAGTCTGTTTCCGGGCTCCCTGTCCTGTTCTCTTGGCCTGCGGTCGGTTTTCTCCCTGACACCAGGACGTCGCGGTCGCTGCAGCTGCAGAGGCGCCCCGACGTCGAGCAGCGCGAGCCGTGCAATGCCGCGCCCCTGCCTCAGCGGCGCTCTGGCTCTTTGGTCTTTTTGTGTGACCTCAGGGTCAGGTGTCAGTGTCTGCCGATTGCTAGGATTTTGCTGGGCGTTGTGCTGGATCATAAAGTTGGGAAGAATTAACGACTCAAAATTGAGGCTTCCTATCCTTCGATACCCAATATCCTGCCATTTATTTACATATTATTTGATTTCGTTCACCAGAGCTTTGAAATTTTCTGCATATAGACCCTGCACATATTTTGTTAGGCTTATACCTAAGCATTTAGTTTTGGGTGCTCTTGTAAATGATATTATGTTTTTAATTTCAGATTCCAAGTGTTCATTGCTGGTTCATAGAAAAGCGATTGACTTCGCATATTAACATTGTATCCCGTGACCTTGCTTACAATTCAGGAGTGCGTGTGTATAAATTCTTTGGGATTTTCTTTATAGATAATCATGTCAACTGTGAACAAAGGCAGTTTTATTTCTTGCTTCACAATCTACATTGTATTCCCTTCTCTTAGTGCCGTCGCTAGGACCGCTGCTCTGATGTTGCATAGGGGTGGGAGGAGGGGACATCTTGCCTGATTCCCCGTCTTAGAGACAGGGGTGCGTCTCTGAGCACAGGGGTGCGTGTATGCTTCCTGATTGCAGTTTCAGGATTCTTACGACATAGTCACAGCAGTGGGATTGCTGGGCCAAAGGACAGTTCCATCTGTAACCTTTTGAGGAACCTCCACACTGGTTTCCACAGTATCTGCACCCGACTGCATCCCCACCCGCAGTGCACGAGGGCTCCCTTTCCTCCTCATCCTCACCGGCACTTGTTTGATGATCCATTGATGGTGGCCATTCTGACCGGTGTGAGGTGATACCTCATTGTGGTTTTAATTTGCATTGCTCTGATGATGAATGACATTGAGCATTTTTTCATATGTCTGTGGGCCCTCTGTATGTCCTCTTTGGTGAAGTGTCTATTCAGGTCCTTTGCCCATTTTTTAATTGGGTTGTTTGTCTTCCTTGGGTTAAGTTATATAAAATTTTTTAAATAGATATTTCGGAAATTTACCCCTTATCAGATGTATCATTGACAAATATGTTCTCCCACACATGAAAAGTGGGTTCCCTTTTCATTTTGCTGATGGTTTCTTTTGCTGTGCAAAAGCTTTTTTTAGTTTGATGTAGTCCCATTTGCTTATTTTTTCCTTTGTTTCTCTTGCCCTGGGAGGTATATTGGCAAAAATATTGCCATGAGAGATGTCTCAGATTTTACTGCCTATGTTTTGTTCCAGGATTTTTTTTTTATCCTCATCTGAGGACATTCCCCCCGCCCCCCCGCCGCCCCCCACCTCGTTGTTTTCAGAGAGAGAGAGGAAGGGAGGAAGAGAGAGAGAGAAAGAAAGAGAAACATCGATGTGAGAGAGAAACATCAATCAGTTGCTCTCTTGTATGCACCCCCTCTGGGGATAGAACCCGCAACCCAAGCATGTGCCCTGACCAGGAATTGAACCCACAACGTGTTGGTCCACAGGATGATGCCTCAACCAGCTGAGCCACACCTTGCAAGGCTCTAGGATTTTTATGGTTTTACAACTTACATGTAAGTCTTTTGAGTTTATTCTTGTATATGGTATAAGAAGGTGGTCTAGTTTCATTTTTTTGCATATACCTGTCCAATTTTACCAACACCATTTATTGAAGAGACTTTTTACTCCATTGTATGCTTTTGCCTCCTTTGTCAAATTTTTAAAAAAGATTTTTATTTATTTATTTTCAGAGAGAGGGGGAGGGAGGGAGAAAGAGAGGGAGAGAAACATCCATGTGTGGTTGCCTCTCATGCACCCCCTGCTGGGGACCTGGCCCACAACCCAGGCCTGTGCCCTGACCGCGAATTGAACCAGCGACCCTTTGGTTCACAGGCCGGCACTCAACCCACTGAGCCACACCCACCAGGGCTCCTTTGTCAAATATTAATTGACCATAAAGATGTGGGTTGATTTCTGGGCTCTCTGTTCCATTCCATTGATCTATATGCCTGTTCTTGCACCAGCACCAGGCTGCTTTGATTACAATGGTTTTGTAGTATAGTTTGATGTCGAGTAGAGTGATATCTCTAAATTTGTTCTTTTTTCTCAAGATTGCTGAGGCTATTTGGGGTCCTTTTGGGTTCCATATAAATTTTTGGAATATTCTAAATCTGTGAAATATACCATTGGTATTTTAATAAGAATTGTTTTGGGTAGTATGGACATTTTAATAATGTTAATTCTTCCAGTCCATTAACACAGTATATGCTTCCACTTGTTTGTGTCTTCCTTTATTTCTTTCTTCAGCGTGTTACAGTTTTCTGAGTACAGGTCTTTTACTGCCTTGGTTACAATTATTCCTAGGTACCTTATTATTATTATTATTATTATTATTATTATTAATTTTTTTTGGTAAATGGGATTGTTTTCTTAGTTTCTCTTTCTGATAGTTCATTATTGGTGTATAAAAATGCCACTGATTTCTGGATATTAATTTTGTATCCTGCCACTTGGCTGAATTCATTTATTGGATCTAGTAGTTTTTTTGTGGAGTCTTTGGGGTTTTCTATGTACAATATCGTGTCATTTGTGAATAATGACAGTTTTACTTCCTCCTTCCCAACTTAGATGCCTTTTCCCCCTCTCCTTGTCTGACTGCTGTGGCTATGACTTCCAGCGTTATGTTTGGTAATAGCAGGGAGAGTGGACGTCCCTGTCTTGTTCCTGATCTTAAGGGAAAATGCTTTTAGCTTTTGCCCATCGAGTATGATGTTGGTTGTAGGTTTTTCATATACGGCTTTTATTATGTTGAGGTATGATCTCTCTGTTCCTACTTTGCTGAGAGTTTTTATCATACACAGGTGCTGAATTTTATCCAGTGCTTTTTCTGCATCTATTGATATGATCGTGTGATTTTTGTCTTTCATTTTGTTTATATGATGTATCCCACTTACTGATTTGCAAATATTATACCAACATTGCATCCTTGGAATAAATCCCACTGATCATGGTGTATGATCTTTTTAATGTATTGGTGGATCTGGTTTGTTAATATTTTGTTGAGGAAAGTGCTTAATTTCCTATTAGGAATGATGGTAACTGTAGGGTTTTTGGTAGATATTCTTTATCAAGTTGAGGAAGCTCCCCTCTTTTCCTAGTTTGTTAATAATTTTTTTTATCATAAATAAGTACTTGATTTTGCCAAATGCTTTTTCTGCATTCATTGATACGGTTATGTTTCTTTATTTAACCCGTTGATGTGAAGAACTATGATAGTTGATTTTCAAATGTTGAACCAACTTTACATACCTGGAATAAGTACAACTTGATCATCATATATAATTCTTCTATGCCTTATTGGATTAACTTGATAATATTTTATCGGAGATTCTTACCTTTATGTTCGTAAGAGGTACTGATCTGAGTTTTCCTTTTTTATAATGTATTTATTTGATTCTGGTATCAGGGTAACGCTAGCTGCATAGAATAAATCAGGAAGCACTCTCTCTGCTTCTATTTTCAACCTCTGGGAAACATTCTGCTCCTATTTTACAATCTCTGGGAGAGATTGCAGAGGATTGGTATCGTTTCTTCTTTATGTGTTTGATAGAGGTTACCAGCAAAACCATCTGGGGCTGCTGCTTTCTTTTTTGGAAGCTCATTAATTATTGATTTAATTTCTTTCTTTTTCTCATTTTTCATATTTTTAATTGATTATGTGGGACTACATAATTGACAAATGGGACTACGCCAAACTAACAAAGTTTTTGCACAGCAAAAGAAACCATCATCAAAACGAAGAGAACCCACAGAACGGGAGGACATATTTGCCAATGATACATCTGATAAAGGGTTATTTTCCAAAATATGTATTAAAAAATTTATATAACTCAACCCAAGGAGGACAAACAACCCAGTTAAAAAATGGGGAAAGGATCTGAATAGATACTTCTCCAAAGAGGACAAACAGTTGTCCCATTTCCCCCCTTTATTCTCCTTTGCCCTGCACCCCCGTCCCACCAGCACCCCCCTTAATTCATGTCCGTGGTCGTACGTGTAAGTTCTTCAGCTTCTCCATTTCCTATACTATTAACCTCCGCCCCGCCCCCTGTCTATTTTGTACCTACTGTTTATGCTTCTTATTCCCTGTGCCCTTTCCCCCATTGTCCCCTTCCCCCTCCCCTCTGATCTCCATTTCTGTGATTCTGTTCCTGTTCTGGTTGTTTGCTTAGTATGTTTGTTTTTCTATTTTTTAGGTTCAGTTGTTGATAGTCGTGAGTTTGTTGTCATTTTACAGTTCATAGTTTTTGATCTTCTTTTTCTTAGATAAGTTCCTCTAACAGTTCATATAATAAGGGCTTAGTGATGATGAACTCCTTTACCTTATCTGGGAAGCACTGTATCTGCCCTTCCATCTAAATGATGGCTTTGCTGCGTAGAGTAATCTTGGGTGTAGGTCCTTGGCTTTCATCACTTTGAATACTTCTTTCCAGCCCCTTCTTGTCTGCAAGGTTTCTTTTGAGAAATCAGCTGACAATCTTATGGGGAATCCTTTGTAGGTAACTGTCTCCTTTTCTCTTGCTGCTTTTAAGATCTCTCCTTATCTTTAATCTTGGGTGATGTCATTATGATGTGCCTTGGTGTGTGCCTCCTTGGGTCCAGTGTCTTTGGGACTCTCTGAGCTTTGTGGATCTCCTGGGAGTCTATCTCCTTTGCCAGATCTGGGAAGCTCTCCATTATTTTTTTCAAACAAGCTTTCAATTTCTTGCTCTTCTTCTTCTCCTTCTGGCACTCCAATGATATGGATGTTGGCACATTTAAAGTTATCCTGGAGGTTCCTAAGCCTCTTCTCATTTTTTTGAATTCTTGTTTCTTCATTCTGCTGTGGCTGAATGTTTATCTCTTCCTTCTGCTCCAAATCGTTGATTTGAGTCCCCTTTCTTTCCCTTTACTGTTGGTTCCCTGTATATTTTTCTTTATTTCACTTTGCATAGTCTTCACTCTTTCCTCCATTTTGTGACCCATACTCAATCATTTCTGTGAGCTTCCTGACTACCAGTGTTTTGAACTGTGCACCTGATAGATTGGCTATCTGTTCATCACTTAGTTCTTTCTCTGGAGTTTTGATCTGTTCTTTCATTTGGGCCATATTCCTTTATCTCAGCGGGCCTGTTACATTGTAGGGGACAGAGTCTTAGGTGTTTGCCAGGGCAGGGCAACCCAGGTTGCTGTCTTGTGATGCTGTGTGCTGGGGGAGGGGTCCGAGAGGGGACAATGCTGCTTGCTTGGCAATCAGCCGGCTTTCAGTCACTTCCCCTGCTCCCTGCAAGCAAATTGGGCCTTTCTGGTGCTGATTCCTGAGTGGGTGGGTTCGTGTACATTCTGGGACCCCATGGGTCTCTCCAATGAACTCTCCTGTGAGGCCAAGAGATTCTCCCACTGCCTCAACCGCTAAAGATTTTTACAGCCAGAGGTTTTGCGGCTTTATTTTTCTGCACTGGAACCCGGGATTGCGTGGTCTGTCTCACTCCCCAGCTGTTCCTCCTGGTTTATCCGTGTGCAAATGTGGGACCGTCGGGTCTGCCAGCGCCACCTCGCCCACCTGGTCCTCTAGCTACTGCCTTGCTGCGTGGCCTCTCTGCCCCGGCTGCCCGTCTCCCCCTCCTGCTGGTCTGGATGAATGTTTCTTCTTTAGCTCCTTGTTTGTTGGACTTTCATACAGTTTGATTTTCTGGCAGTTCTGGTTGTTTTTTGTTTTTAAATTTGTTGTTGCCCTTCTTTTGGTTGTGCCAGGAGGCAGAGTGTATCTACCTTCACCTCCATCTTGGCCAGAAGTCTGATTTAATTTCCTAATAGAGCTCTAGAGTAGGCCTATTGTTCAGTTTTATTGAGCTGCAATTGACAACTAAGAAGAGGCCTACACGGATGATCGTGTCCTCCTCCCTCCTCCTCTCCCCGCCTCACTCTCTCTGCCCAGGGGGCCCTTCCCTGCAGTCAGATGCCTGGTGTCCCCACTGCGCCTGCTGCCCTGAGCAGCAGGCAGGCTGGGATGGAGAGGGTGGGCCACACACGGGCTGGCCTCAGGGGCCCTGGCCACCCTCATGTGGCCTCTGTTCCCTCCCAGGGCCCGCAGTCCCTTCTGTTTGGCAAGAAGAACACAGGTGGGTGCCTGGTGCTTGAAGATCCCTAGTTGCCTGGTCCTTGGGTGGCCCTGTTGGGCCAGGTCCCCAGTAGTCGCTGTAGTCACCTGCAAATGGGACGAGTCTCCTCTCTCTCCCTCCTGTCCTCGCTCCTGCCTCCCGCTCAGGCACTGCCTCTGGGCACCCAGGGGCTGCCCTGCCGAGGCCCCCAGGCTCTTCACGGCCAGTCCTCGAGGGGCGGGGCGGGGCGGGGCGAGGGCCCTCTGCACAGAGGAGGAGGGGCCCCACCCGAGCACATCCTTCAAACAAGCTGCAGGGCTGCCATTCTGCCCCGGGGAGCAGGGAGTGGGCGCTGTGGGGACATTGGCACCCCCAGTCCCTCCCCAGAAAGCAGCACGGCTGTGAGGAGGGCTTCCTGGGACCCTCGCTCTCGGGGAGCACCCGCTCCCACCGGCTGCCTGCTGCCCGCTCCCACCGCAGCTGCCTCCCCAGGCAGAGGAGGGAGGCTGGGGGTTGCTCCCGGCCTGGCTCCCAGGGGCCCTTGGCATTGGCCCTCCTGTCTCTGGGCTTTCTGCTGCGCCTGCCTGCCGCTGGCCCCCAGGACTGTCACATGGGGTGGGTGTGCCCGTCACTGTTTGAGCATGACGCCCCCAGGGCCCACAGCAAGTCTGAGCAGGAGCCCGGGCCGGAGAGGGGCATTTCTGAGGTCGGAGGGTCCGGAGGAGAGCTTCGTGCGGGAAGCTCTCTCTCTGGAGCTTCGCCCCGGGGATGCCTGCCCGGAACGCCTCCTCCTTCAGGAGGTGGGGGCCGGGGATGGAGGGAGCCAGAGCCCTTGCCCAGGCCCCTTCCGCCGCGTCTGCCCCTCACGGCGACTGTGTGCAGGGCGCCGCCTGTCCTGTGACAGGCGGGGCAGCCCAGGCTCCGGGGTTTGGCCAGCCTCGCCCCCGTTTGTGCGGGGGAAGGGCCAGCCCAGCCTTTCCCTGTGTGGACACTGTTGGCTGGGCCCAGGCCACTGGGAATAAGTCGAGGACCGAGGTAAAGAGGGGCCCAGGCAGGCGTCCAGGCGCCCCTCTTCCTTTCACCCTTGCGGGCGTCCCCAGCCGTGTGCCCCTGACAAGTCGCCTGGCCTGGCCTCTCTGAGCCCTCCGTGCCCTGTACTGGGACCCGGGCGCTCCTTCCGCCCCGCCCACCGCAGGATGTGGCTGCAGCCCCTGAGGGCAGGGGTCCTGCTCAGGCGCCCCCGCCCCCGAGTCATGGGAAGCGAGGGGACTCGAAGGACGGACGGTCTGGGTTTGAGTCCTGCTCCGGGTCCTCCGACTGGGGCCCCGGGGAGCCACTGACCACGGGAGCCTGTCTTCTCACCGGCAAAAAGGGTGTGGCGGCCCCCCCCTGTGGTGACCGGCTCCTGGTGTGTGTCACGGTGGGCAGTGGCTGTGGGGCGGGCGGGTCTGCGCCAGGCCACCAGGGGCCTTAAACCTCGTGGCGAGGTGCCTGCCTTTGCCCTCAGGCGACGGGGAGCTGTGGGCGGCTTACGCAGGTTGGCGATGCCGCCAGGTTGCCTTTGACTGTCTCTCCGCCAAGGTGTGCGCACGGCATGGCTGGCGTGGGGGTTCAGAAAGAGTCACCCCAAGATGCCCTGGGTGTATGTACAATAGATTATTTTGAGCTAAAGGCAACAGAGACCTTCTGGGCTCAAGAGAGACGTCTGCCATCCCTGCCCGCCTCACCTACCAGGAGAACCGGAATCGGGGCCTGGCCTGTAAGAAGAGCGATCAGAGGGCCCCTCTTTGACCTTGCAGGGCACGCCAGACCCCTGCCTGCCGGATGCCTGTGCTCTGCTCCGGTCCTGCAACGGCCCCCAGACCCCGGGGGCCTTACTCGCCCCCAGCGCAGAACGTCCCACGCACCTCATTTCCCCTTTTCCGTCGCTGGGGTTCACGCACGTGGGATTCCTGTGCGTACAAACTTAAATTTGGTTTTTCTCTTGTCACTCTGAATATTCAACCAGCCAAAAGGACCAGAAGAGGGGAAGGGGCATCTTCCCCTTTGTCCCCCTGGGGTGAGGGCTGGGACAGGGGGCGTGAGAGGCGGGGGGGGGGTGGGCGGGCCAGGGCCTGGGCGGGCACTGGGAGGGGGCAGTAGCGTTCAGGGACAGGCGGAGTGCCGATGGCTTTCCAGCCTGGCGACCCCCGCGTGCTGGCTTGCCGGTCACTAGCTGTGTGAACCTGGCCAGCTGCCTGATGTCACTGAGCCTCAGATTTCTGAACTCTAGGTCTGGGGTGAGGGCGTCCATCTCCCTGCCCTCGGAGGGCGTCCATGAAGAACTACAGGTGCCCCGCAAGCAAACACCCGGGGCGGCGGCCGTGCCGATTTCGAGCGGATGGGGCAGATGGGACCTCCCAAATTTCTGACCTGGGAGATGAGGGGACAGAGTGGCGACTCATTGAGATGGTTTCGTAGTTGGGACATAGGTTGCACGTGACAGACTCAGAATAACTGTGGGAAATGGGGAGACATGTATCTATTCCACAGAAGTCCGGTGCAGGCCAGCTGTGCCCCGCGAAGCCGTCGTGGCCCCCGCCGTCCTTCGCATCTCGCGCTCATTTGCATGGTCCGAGGCCACCAGGTCTGCGTTCCCAGGGGTGTCAGGGACAGGGAGAGAAAAGGAGCAGACCCCCACCGCCCCTTTAAGAGCATGACCCAGAAGTGGAAAGCAGTGTGCACCCCACTCACATCCAATTGGCCGGAGTATAGTCACATGGCCACACTTGCCTGCAAGGAAGGCTGGGAAATGTAGTCTTTCTTGTCAGTGGCCCTGTGTCCAGCAAAAATCGGGGGTTCTATGATGTAGGGAAGAGAGAGCTGGAAATCTGTGCCAGAGACAGGGCGGCGGGAAGGGGAGCGGGTCAGGGCGGTGAGGGCGGGCGCGATGCGTTCGTTTTGGGTCGGGGAAGTTGGGGGAGGGCATAGTTCGCTCCCAGGGTCCCCAGGGCTGCACCGTGATGCCCCCGCCCCCGTGCTGCCCTGGCCTCTCGACCTTCTCGCACAAACTCCTGCTTCGCAGAGCGCATGTCACGTCGGTGGCGGTGGACCGCATCCCTGCGCCCACGTTCATCTGCTCTCGCGAGGATCCCTCCGCGTTCCATTCCCGGCTGCTCCTTGGGGCTCTGTGGGCGTGTCCCCCGTCCTCCAACAAAGACGAGATGCAGCCCAACACCCGCGTCCTGCGTGTCCCTAGAGGTGGCACCGATCCGTCACTCCCTTTCCTGGGAGGTGCTATTGTTTCTGATTTGCTGGTCAAGGAGGGGTCGGTTTTGGAGGCTTCCGTGGGGCCCCTACGTTCCGATAGTTCTTGCCCAACAGACCAAGGGGCCGATGGGCGAAGCGAGCCACATGCCAAGCACGGCGTTTCCAACGGTCCACCTGGGGATGCAGTCAGTGCGGTGGGAGCCACGGTGACACTCACGTGTCTGGTATCAAGGTCCGCTCAGGGCCTGCGTCCCGCAGTCCTCCGCTGGTGTGCGTGTCCCCTCCCCATTGCCTCACCAGCTGAGTGGCAGCCACAGGCCCTTTGCAAGGAACCATCAGGGGAAAGCTTGCCATGAATACTTGTGGGGCCGTTGCCTCGGGACTCAGCCTCCTCCCCAGGCGAGGTCTGCGACTGAAGGCTCACTCAGGAGGGGGGACCCGGCAAGGGACGGCCCGTGTCGTTGCCGGGACCTCCCTCAGCCTTTGGTTGCCCTGCACTTGACTTCCATGGGCACAGGCTAGGAAATGCCCTTGACTGTTGCGCCTGGTCCTGGGTTCTAATTCTCTGCTGGCCAGGCTGCTGTGGCTGCCCCCGCCCGGCTGGTCACCTCCCCATCTCTGGTGGGTGTGTGCTACCAGCTGGCCTTTACATCTTGGGCCCTACATCCCCGCGGCTCTCGGAGCAGGGTTCTGACACCGCCGCTCCTGCCACCAGCCCTGGCTTTCTTTCAGAGGACAGCCACCACCGACGGGTGAGTGATGCTGTTGCCCCTCGGATCTCGGAGACGACAGGACCTCCAGGCCTTTCCCCGGAGCACAGTCGCCGGGGGCCCCTGGGCCTGACCCAGCGTGTCCCTGCCAGGTGCTGTGTCCCCGGGCCCGAGCCCCTTCCTTACTGTCTGCTGTGGCAGCTCTGGCACCTCAGCTCCAGCCAGGGCGGCCCGCACTGGCTCGGGCTCCCGGGAGCCGGGGAGCATCACGCCAGCTCCGGGGGTCTCGCCAGGGCTGACCCCGTGTCCAGGTGGGTGCTGCTGAACGCACGCTCGCCTCCCCCGCAGGCCCCTGCCCCGGTCGTTGCTGGGGGCCCTGCGGTATGGTCTCTTCCCCCTGGGGGGCCCTGTGTGCCACTAACCAGAGACAGCGGCCTGGTGGTAGGGGCGGGGCAGACTCCAGGGGGGCAGGCGTTGCCGTGAGGGGACAGCCTCTGCTGGTCTCCTGCTCTGCTGTCATGCTGCGGGGCTGGGAGCTGGCAGGTGGGCCACCCCTCAGGCTCTGAGGGCCCCGCCTCGCTGGGAGTGGGAGCTTTCAGGGTATCTGCTCCCCCTCCCCAGCCAGGGTCCCCGTTTTCCCAGCTTTGGCAGAACCATGGTGCCTCGGCTGGGTGTTCAGTCCTCCTGGGGCTTCGGCCAGGAGGGCTGCCAGGTCCTGGCTGGGCCGGTGCTTGCTGTGCCCGCCCTCGCGGGGGGTGGCTGCCTCAGAGGGGCCCTTCGGGCTTTCCACCGCCTGTTACTCACCAGCAGCTGTTGTCACCTTTCTGTGGAGCCCCATGGTGCTTAGCAACAGCCACCATTCCTGCTATCCTCATGTCTCCTGTGTCCTCCACGTGTCTCAGCTGCGTGATCCATGGCATGCTCAGAGCTTGCCTCCCCCCGCGGCTGCCCCTCCCGAGGCTTCGGGGCTTGCCCCTCTGGCGATGGCTGTACCGGGGGTCTGCCCGAGCCCCCCTGCCCCTGCCGCCGGCCCTGGGGCCTTGGTGTGGGTCAGGCGCCGAGTGGCCCACCTCCCTGTCCCCCCAGCCCACGCCTGGTGCCACTGTCTCAAGTGGGATTGTCTGGAAGTCGCTGTCGGGTGCCCGTGGGCTGCCGGACGCTTATCAGCGCTGACACCTGTGGGAAGCAGGGCGGGAGTGTGTCTGGCCTGGGAAGACGTGGGGCTGCGAGGCGGCCTGAGAGCCTCACCACGTCCTCCTGCGGCCCTGGGGTTGGGCCGGGGGACAGGGAGGCCTGGCCGGGCGCGCAGAGGCGCGGTCGCTGGCGGCCCTCCTGACCACCTGCCTGCGGACGGGGCCTGGGGACAGCGTGTCACGGGTGTCCCGCCTGGGGCCCCAGCACATGGCACCACGAAGCTCGCCTCGGCCTCCCCTTGGCCTCTCTGCTCTGGATGTACTTCTGTTCCTCAAAAACAGTCTCTTCTCTCCTGCCCCCCCGCATTTGCCCCCCACACCGAGTCAACCAGCCAACAGTTCACCTTCCAGCGCCACCCCCCGACTCGGTGCAAACCGCCCTCCCTCAGCTCTGCTGCCCCCGGGTCCTGCCCGGCCCCATGGAGCCCCAAGGGGTCGTGGGAATCTAAGCACCAGAGCACCCAGCAAAGCCGTGCAGCGCACACAGGGTTCCTGGGGCTCCCTGCGCAGGCACGGTGGGTGCCCGGCAGCGACCCACGCGCGGCGAGCCCCGAGGCCTCGCGTGAGCTGAGATCGGCGTGGAGAACAGTCACAGCGGGAGCGTGATCCTTTGGAAGACCATCTCGTTGGCCTTCTTGGAAATGGCAAGTCCCCATCGCCTACAGAAGCCCGTTCTGAGCCCAGCCCTCAGCTCCCAGCCCCTGAGATGGACGGTCCCCTTGACTCTTGGGAGCTCCGCCCGCGCCCCAGGCATGGCCCCCCACCTCCCCCAGGCTGGTGTTCGAACTCCTTCTTGCCTGCAGGAGAGTGTCCTAGGTTAAGCAGAAAATGGCTGCCACACCAGGAGGTCCCTGTGCAGCTCCAGGACACACAGCCTTTGTCCCTCTTCCACCTTCCTGCTTTGCCTCTGTCTTGGCTCTCTGCCCAGAAGGGACAGGGAGACCTTGAGACTGTATTTTCTTTATAGTCTCTGAGGAGAGACCTCCCGGTGGCCCATGCAGCGAATCCCCAGCACACGCGACGGCCAGGGACTGCGGCCGGCTGGGCCGGCCCTCCTGAGCCAGGCCGGCTGCCTTTCCAACGGGGAAAGGGGGTCCTTACGGAGCGGGGAGGAGGTCGCTGGACAAAGCGAAGACCACGTCCCCCTCCTGTGTGGTCAGTTACAACGTGGACGCGGAGTATTGGGATGTGGCAGCAATAGATTTCTCTGAGGTGTCTCTGATGGAGACCCCAAGATCCGTCCTTCCCTCTGAGGTGTCGGCACCCTCCCCCAATCCCGCCGGAAGGTGATTGGTTCTGGAAGGTCACCTGGGGGCTTCCGGGGCATTTCCTCCTCTCTGAGAATACCTTGGGAAGAGGTGCTGCCTCCCCTTTGTCTTCTTCCTTGGGCATTGTCAGGGCTAGGAGGGACGCCTTGTCACCTGCTCTGAGGGTGAGAGTGCAGGGACAGCAAAAGCAGCCGGTCCGCGGGGAAACCCTGTGCCCGGGGTGCTCCCACGGCGCCTGGGGCGCCTGCTCCCGGCCAGCCCTGAGGAAGCCCGTTTGGAGTTGGAGTCAGCCATGACTCGAGGCGGAAACAACCCCAATTGATAGCAGCTGTCATGTTTTCCGTGGCACCGAGCAGAGCTGAGACTTACGCTTCACAATTTACTAGCTGAGTTCATAATCTTTTGACAACTCTCTCTCTCACTTCCAGAACATATAAAAACGTTTCTCATTTGGGAATGGGGGCTGCGCGTGAGCGCCACCCCACAACCTGTGTGAAGAAGGGGTTTTGCTGCACAGATGGGGCCCCCAAGACGTGCAAATTATGTAAAAGGGATTCCATTTCCGTATTGACTCCAAGAGTTTCACAGATGCCGAAATCGGCAGACCTGACAGAACTGCAGCTCCCGCCCCTTCTCCAGGAGAGACCAAGAGCTTGAGTGACACCTGAGGGCTTGACGCAGGGGAGGTACCGCATGGGTCTCAGAGCCCAGACCAGAGCAAGCGAGGGGGTCGTTGAAATATTTGTTGAGTCGATGGTCTTCCCCACTACCCTCAGTTGGGTTGTTGAACTGGGTGGCTAGATGGATCAATAGAGAGATGGATGGAGGGGTGAGGGGATGGGTGGGTGGGTGAATGGATGGGTGGGTGGACGGGGTGGAAGGATAGAGAGATGAATAAATACATGAGTGGGGTAGGTGGGTGGGCGGATGGATGAGTGAATGGTAGCATTCGGGTGGTTGGATAGATGGCTATGACTTCCTTTGTCAAGCCACCTGATCTGGAAAGCAGGTGTTCATACCTGGCTTGGCTCTTACAAGGAAGCCCAATGTTAGCCCAATGTTTCCGTCTCCAAAGGAGGCGGGTCCTTCTCGCCCACAGCCTGAGCTCTGACAGCTCTCAGAGAGGCCGGTGAGTTCTCAGTCTGCTGGCTCGGGGCCCGATAACATCACCCAGATACTCCCCAGCCGCTCTACCAGAAGCTGGGGAGGAGGGAGAGAAGCAGAGGGGAGGGTGGGGGACAGGGATGCTGTGTCCGGGCAGACTCCTCCCGCCCGCTCAGGCCCGAGCTTCCAATCCCAAGGGGAGGTTCCAGGGCAGCAAACAGAAACCAGGGATTGTTTGTGAGGCTGTAGGATCAAAAGCCACCACAGACGTGGGGCACAGCAAGGAAAAGCCCCAGGCAGATGTTTGGCATGGGAAATCGGACTCCGTGTGGTTTTGATGCTAGGAAATGAGGCTCCAGGGTCTCCGCATCCCACAGCTCACAGCGGAGCCCTTCACACAGTGTTCTGGTAGAGCGGCGCTCCTGGCTTGTGCGGAGGCCCCCCTGGTGGCACCTGTGGGAGGGGACCTTTGGGCCCACCGTCCTTGGGGGCCTCTGAGCGTGAGAGTCCTGAGCTGCGCGTGTGGGCCCGTGTGAAGCACCTGCGCGGTGTGCACGTCCGGGTCTCCCCGTCGATTCTGCCTTCTAGAGCCGGGTCTGCTTTCTGCTGAACAGAACCTCTCTTTCGAGCTTTGAACTCCACATGCCTCAGATCTGCTTATGTCTAAATAACGGAGTCCCCACACGCCGCAGGCAGCCCAGAGCTGTTTCTGAACTTCTTAAAAGCAAAAAGCCGCACTGTACACAGCCAGCGGTCACCAGGCCACAGGGGAGGGCTGTTCTGGGGAAGAGCGTGGGCGGGGGGTGGGCGTCTGCAGACCAATTCGCTTGGGCTAACAGAGCGGTGGCAACCTGTGCCATCAGCTGCAGACCGGTCAGCTCTGGCGGGGGGGCCCAGGCACCTCACCACTGGGGGGTCAGTCAGGAGCTCTGGACTGGCCCCCCACTTAGGTCCTGGGGATCCCCTTCTTCATGGACCCTGTAAATCTCACGCTGTTTCCCACAGTTCTCTTGGAGTCCTGGCTCCCTCGGCTCAGGCTCCCCTAGACTCTAGCCGTGGCTACACACGTGGGCCTCTGTGCAGGTGCCCACACCTGCACAGACGGTCACCACCTGCCACCTTCCTTCCCTGACTGCGGCCAGAGGGAACCTCCTAACGGGTTTTGCTAAAAACCCATTTAGAGGCCTGGAGGCCTTGCTAAGCGGCAGGGCAGGCCCCCGGGGGCAGGGCGGATAGCTGCTGAGCGCCGCGCAGGCCTTCTCTCTCCCCGACGGCTCACAGCCGCCTTGGTCAGCTCTGCACCTCTCTCAGCCTCGTTTTCCAGGGGAGAAATCAAAGCACAGGTTCGGTGGCCTGCTCCAGGCCGCCCAGCTACAGTAGGAGAGCAGAGCGGCCCTGGTCTCTGCGGTCTTGGCTCTGCGTGACCAGTTACGTGCCCCCCTCAGTCTCCAGCCCTGCCCAACGTGCACCC
Organism: Pteronotus mesoamericanus; assembly: GCF_021234165.1. Classification (NCBI taxonomy): domain Eukaryota; kingdom Metazoa; phylum Chordata; class Mammalia; order Chiroptera; family Mormoopidae; genus Pteronotus; species Pteronotus mesoamericanus. The sequence goes on along the minus strand of NW_026555082.1, from coordinate 1,496,942 downwards.
CTCGCTGCCTTTCTACTTTCCCACGGCTCCGAGAAGTGTCCCCTGACCGTCCCATGGGGTGAAGCTGTTGCGCACAGGCCCCTCTCTCTGTGTGTCGGCCTCTAAGGGACCCTCCACACCCGCTCCTCGTGCCTGACTTGGCCGGGGGCCAGCGCCCCGCCCTGGGCCAGGCGCAGGCTGGCCCCGAGGGGTTGCAGATGAAAGGAGCCAGGCGCAGAGACGCCCCGCCACTCCCACCTTCCTGCCCTGGAGCCTGCGCACGTGGTGGGAGGGGCATTCCTCGTGCAGATGGACAAGCTACAGCCGTGGAGACAAAGGAGGAATGTAAGGGAGCCCCCTGGCCCTCACAGGAGTGAGGAGAGAGAACGCCAGCCGGGCCTCCCCTTAGACTAAGCCCACCAGCATCGCGGAGAATGCCATCTCCACTTCTGTCACGCTCGCCGGCCACCCTGAACTTCGGGAGGGACGTGGCCCAGAGGGACTCCCGGCCCCGTGCCACCCCCCGCTGCGTGAGAAAATCCCGCTCATCGGTGGGTGTTCCCGTAGGCGCGGTGCCGCCCATGCCTCCTGCCCGCTGGGGCTGCCGGGGCGGGCGTGGGGGCCGAGCGCTCCGCGCTCGGCTCTCAGACGAGCGTGGCCTCTCGTGAGCAGAGGGGCTCGGACGCGGTCCCCCCCGGCCCCTCTCTGCTCAGGCGCCCCACGTCTGTTTATAACTCTAGGAATTATTTGCTGACACCCGCTGCATGCTTTTCTTTCTCAAGTGGCCTGTGCAATATCTGGGGGAATGAAAGGCGGTGAAAAAAAAAAAAAAAGATTCCTTCTGTAAATGATTTATTTTCTAGATGTGTCATGGCAATTGCAAACGCTGCTGACATCTGGAAGCTTTTAGACCTGGGCCATATGGTTCAGATTGGGTCTCGCTGAGGAGCTGGGAGACTTATTTGGAGTGAGGGGAAGGGGTCGTTGTGGGCGGCGATCGGAACAGCACACCAGCAGTGGCAGGCGACCTCCGTCCCCTGCTCTGCGCCTGGGCGCTGCGGCAAGCACCCCTCATCGACGCCATCAACCCTCACAGTAACCCCATAACGTAGGTTTATGATGATCCCATTTTTCACAAACGAAATGATTTTTTACAAATAGGATTTTTTAACAAATAGGAAATTTCCTTTAACAAATAAGGCTACTGAGCCACAGGGAGACAAGGCTGCATCCTTGGTCCCATGGTTCCTAGGGGCTCGGCCCAGGAGTGGGCCAGCCAACCTGGGCCAGAGGCTGTGTGGCCGTGACAGTTTTTTTTCCTTCCCTCGGAGGGGGGAGCGCGAGACCTGGGCTCCACAGCCCGCGTCCCGTCGCACCCGTCTCCGCAGCTCCCGGGAAGCTGGGCCCTGCAGGGATCCCGCCTGGAGGGGCTCGGCGGTGTTCGCCGACGGGCCAGCCAGGTGGGGCGGTTGGGATCTGGGGCCCTCTTCCCGTGCACTTGGGGCTGCCTTTGTTATCTCCCAAACCGGGGAGGCTGTGCTCGGGACCAGCGCCCTAGGAGCTGCCCCAGGTGTGGGAACCAGGAGCCCGTGTTAAGAGGCGGGGCCAGGGCCGTAGGGGCTCCGGCCCAGGAAGAGGGGCCAGGGCCCGTGGCCTCGGGGTCGGTGCTGGGCAGCCCCTTGCGCTCCTCTGGCTCCCAGCTACCTGCCCACCCCTTGCCCAGGTGTGAGCTGCAGCCCAGGGAAGGAAGGAGCTCGCCAGCCACCCTGACGTTAATGGCAGCAAAGGTTGGGAGCTCAGCCCAGCCCAGGCCTCTTGCTCAGCAATGGTAACGTCTAGAACTGTGGCACCAGCCCTGGGGCACCGGGCCCCTGGGCCTTTTTTGGGCACCAGCTCAGTCAGCCCTTAGGCATGCAGGGGCGGGGTGGGGGCGCGCAGCACAGCCCTGCAGCACAGAGCAGAGCCCATGGTCCGCTGGCCGGGGAGACCGGGGCCGCGCGCCCTACGCGCTGCGCCCAGAGCTCCTGCAGGCGTGCTGGGGGCGCCCCAGGCAGCAGGGCCTTCGCACTGCGCCCCCCGCCAGCGGGGTCTGAGCCCCAGAACTCTTTCCCTTTGGGCAGAGCCAGGAGGGACCCTCAAGAGCTGAGGATGTTTTTTTCTCCTCTTTTGGGAGGGAAGTGGGGTAGGACAAGGGTGAGTGTGCCGTGTTTCATGTTAAATTATAAAATATTTCAAACATACCGAAGAGGAGAGAGAAAAATAGAACCGTGACCAGCCACTGCCCAGATGCAGGGCATGGCAACATTTGCTTTTGATTTTGAACACAAATCAACATCAGCTACGGCCGCAGCCCCCACCCCCCCCGCCCCTGGCCCTCTGGCCCCGGGTCTGCCTTCCAAAGATGGTCCCGGCGCCACGGCCGGCCGGGGAGACGCCGATCGGGCCGCCTCCGTGCCCCGCGCCTGCCTTAGGTGCTCGCCTTGCCTGGGCGCACGTGCCTGGGAAGACAATTGAGACAATGTGTGCCCCTTTCGTTTTGTGCCCATCTTTCTGCCAGCTCGCTCTTCGCGCCGGGTAACTCTCCTTTACTGAGGAAAACGCGCGAAGTAAAATTAACGTAAAATTAAGCGCTGGGAAGTGTGCACTTGAGTGGCGTTTAGTACATTGGCAGCCTTGTGCCACCACCACCGCGCTCTGCTTCCAAAGCATTTTCCTTGCCCCAGAGGAGACCCCCGCCCCCGCCTCCCCCCGCGCCCCCAGGCATTCCCTCCCCGCCGCCTCTGGCGGCTGCTGATCCTCTGTCGCGTGGACGCACCTCATCTGGATGCTCACAGGGAACAGCCTGTGTCTGAGGCGCGTCCTGGTGGGACGCCACCGTCTGCAGCCCTCGTTCCAGCGGCGGGGGGCGCGGGTGGGGGTGTCCTTGACCCATGGTGCGCCCACCCCCGCCCCTGCCACGGGCCGTTACAGCGCCTCACCGGTGCGGGCCTCCCCCCGCCCCCCCGGCCCCCGTGCTCCCAGGGCCTCATCCTGTGTTCTCCTTCCCGACTGCTGCGTAGCCGGCCGCCCAGACCGGGGAGCTGGAATGATTTGTTATTTGTCTGCTTCTCGGGGCTGACGGGGGCCTCGCTCAGATGCTCTCCTGCAGCCAGAGGGCCGCCGGGGACGCTGGGACGGCCGGGCCTCCTTCCTTCTCCCGCAGGGTGGCCTGGCCCCTGTGTGGCGGCTCCGACCCCCCAAGGTCAGCAGTGGTTTGCCTGGACCCCTCACGGGGAGGGAAGAGGCGCTGCATTGCTGTTACAGTTCCAGTTCCCGGTTCCTAGTGAAGGTGTCATTGATTCCCACGCCGGTTGTGACAAATTACCACAACGGAGCGGCTTAAAGGACACGCCCGTGCTCTCTTCCAGCCCAGGGGGCCGGAAGCCCGCCCGGGTCTCCCCGAGCTGCAGTCGGGGTGCGCAGGGCCGCGCTCCTCTGGGGGCCCCAGGGCGCCTCGTATTCCCTCCCGCCTCCCGCTCCTGGAGGCTCCCGCTCTCCTTGGCTTGTGGCCCTTCCTCCTTGTCCAAAGCCAGCAGCAGAGCTTCGCGTGACCTCGCTTCCCGCCACCCCCCCACGATGACACCGTGCTGACAGTGGTCCCCTGAGGAAATCCAGGCTCGTCCCTCAAGTCTGTGCCGTCGTCACGTCTGCAGAGGCCCTTTGCCACGTCAGGGGACATATATGCACAGAGTTTGGGGATTAGCACGTGGACGTTTTGGGGGCCGTTACTCTGCCTGCCACAGGAGGTGGGCGGCCTCATGTGTCCCCTGCTGTCCTCGCTTCCGTCTCGGGCAGTGGCTGCTGTCCATTCTTGGCCCATCTCTCTCCCGCGTGTTCAAGTTCATTGTCTGTACAAGCCACGGATTTGCTCCCGCAGCCTCTGCTTTGCCCGTTTTGCACAGCCAGGCGCCAGCAGGAGGCCATTGATGCCCTCTACCCGGGTATTTGAGGAGCGTTAAATACAGGGGCCGCTTGCCGAGGTGCAGAGGAACCGACGAGGGCCCGGGCAGTGCCCAGGCGGCGGGAGGGGCCAGCGCCCCATCTGGGCCCGTAGGGGTGAGTGGAGGGAGGGTTGAGGGGCAGGGCACGCGGAGGGCTGGGCGGAGAAAGCCCTTGGTGGGAGCCGGGGCCTTAGACAGAGCCGCCCACCCACGGCGCCCTGCCCAGGGCCCGGGGGTCCCCTCTGGTGGCAGGCTCCTCCTGCCCGCAGAGCCCACAGAAGAGGGTCCATAGGTGGAGCCCCGCGCAGGCCAGTGGGTGGTAGGGGCCGGAGGGACAGGCAGAGACACCAGCCGAGTGCCAGCGGCGCTCACAGCATCTTTGGGTACAGAAAAAACCCCAATACTCCTGCCATCCAGCAGTATACCCTTTAGGCGTGCCTTTCCTTCTCCGAATGAGAAAACCGTCCCTTGCCTGAGAATGCGGGAGACGCTCTTTTACGAACGCTGGTGTGTGTGTCTTAAAATGGTGATAAGATGCACATGCCATCAAATCCATCGCTTCAGCCACCTTCACGTGCCCAGTCTGGTGGCATTAGGCCGATGGACGTCGATGGCAGCTGGCCCCCTCCCCCCCCGGAGCTCTTTTCATCTCGCAGAACCGGACGCCGCCCTGGGAAACGCCCGCTCCCCAGCCTCCTCCCCAGCCCGACTCTGCCGTCCACCCTCTGTCCGTCTGTCTGTGAGCCTGTCTGCTTCAGGGACCGCATGGCAGTGGGCTCGTGCCGCGCTGCCCCTCCGGGACCGGCTCACTTCTCAGCGCGACGTCCTCGAGGCCCGTCTGGGTCACGGCGGGCGCGGCCCCCGGCCGCCCTTCCCTCTTCAGGCTGAATAACCTTCCACCGCAGTACGTGCCGCATTTTGCTCCGCTGTTCGTCCATCCACGGACCCCTGGGTGGCTTCCGCCTCTGGCGACCAGCAAAGATGCTTCTGTGGCCACCGGAGCACAGGTATCTCCCTAGGGACCTGCTCTCGGCCCTTTGGGTTTGTCCCCAGAAGGAAAAGCACTGGGTCACACGGTAATTGGGTGTGAAGTTTTCCAAGGCCGCGCCCGGCCTGTCTGCGGGGGCTGCGCCGGTGTACACTCCCCCCAGCAGAGCCCGGGGCGTCGGGCTCCCCACACCCTCGCCGACACTTGTACCTCTGCTCCTTCCTTCTTTCTAGCAGCCACCCCAGGGGCTGCGTGGTGGGGTTGCATCGTGGCCCGTCCCAGTCCTAGCAAGCCGTCCAGGCGTTGTGACACTTCCCTGTCCCTGGGCAGGCCTTTGTCCCCCCGGCAGGCGATCTCTGTGCGCTGTGTGGGTCGGGGACACAGCTACCTTCCTCCTCCCTGGTCCTTGCCGTGGTGCTGACCACCCCCACTGATTGCCGATGCCCAGCACCGTCCCCGGGGTCCCCCGTGGCAGGAGCCTGTCTCTGTTCTGGGGTCTGTCCGTCTCTACGGGGCCGCTGCCTCCCTTTTCTGTTACCCCTCGCCCTGGCATTGTTTCCAAAGATGGCAGCCACGCGGGCACCTGTTCCCCAGCGCGGCCTCGACGTGCCTTCCATCGGGCCGTGTGCGCCTGTGCTGCCTCCTCTCCCGCCCGCAGATTCTGTGACCATGTGCACAGAGCGAGCAGAGGTGACACTCCGGGACCCCCTGTGTTGTAGAGACACCCCGGGCTGTCTCGTGCTTTTGGGATGTCTGCTCTTGGAGCTCGGCTGACCTGCTAGGACGAAGCCCAGGCCACACGCAGGGACCCCGCCGGGATCCGGGCCGCAGGCCCAGGTAGCTCCCGGCTGGCACTGGGCCATTGCCACCAGAGATGGGAGTCCGGAAGCCTTCAGGGGGCGGGGGACGCCGGTCCCTGCCCCCCTCTGACTGCCACTGCCTGAGGGGCTCTGGGCGGGGACCACCCTGCGGGGCCGGTCAGGCTCCAGGACTTCAGGGAGGGAGGAGAACGTAGGTGGCTTGAAGCCGCCAGGCTTTGGGGCGCCCCATGCCAGGACCTCGTGCTGCTTCGTAGCAACTTTTCCTACTCAACATTGACGTTGCGTCTGTCTGTGTGTAACTTCTTCTCCCCGACCTGAACGTGCGCTCCAGCGGGCCCACGTCGCACGTCCCGTCCTGGGGAGCCCGCTCAGTGCAGGCTGAGGACGAGTGTCTGTCACAGGAGGGAACGAACGTGGGAGGTCTCCCGGGTCCTTCCGCCTCCAAAGAGCCCCCTGGCCGGTCCTGTCCCGCGCTCCCGGTGAGGACCGGGGTGAGCTCGAGGGGGACCCTCTCCTGGGCCACGTGTGGCTGCGCTGGGCTCGCGGCCCCTGGGAGCCGGCGGCCTTCCTGACCCCGCCGCTCGTGGGACTTCCCCTCGGGGGGTCCGCCCTGGAGCCCGCGCTGTCCGTGGGAAACAGAGCACCTTCGAGCTTTCTACGTCTGCGCGGAGGACCCCTGTCGGGGTCGGGGAGCAAGCCCTGGGGGTGCAAGAGGACTCCAGCCCTTGGGGAGTGGGGGGTCGGACCCATGCCCAAGCTCAGCTGCGGTGGGTGAGAAGGTGAGGGGCCCTGGGGTAGGGGCGCGCCTTCCCAGAGGGTGGGGATCGGCAAGGGGAGGAGAGGGCAGGGCAGGGGCCTGCACTGGCCGGGGCCTAGCACCTCCCTTTGGGCGATTAGGCCACCATTAGGGACAGCCATCCTGGACGGACCCTCTCCCGCCCCTCCCCCAACCCCAGGGCTTTCAAGGTGAAGCATGACCTCCACGAAGGGCCTTCCAGCCTCGCCCTTCAACCCTGCCTGCCCCGTCGTGGCCTCCCGGCCTGGGCTGCCATCGCCCAGACCTCCCAGGAGTCCTGCCTGCCATGGCCACACACCTGTCATGCTCTCCATCCCTGAGGCCCTCCCCACCTGGCCCCCAATCCTCCATGGTAACCTCCTCCAGGAAGTCCTCCCTCCCCAACCGCCTCCTTTGGGTTCCCCACCTCCCGGGCGTTCTGCATGGTGTGTTTCTGTCTCTTTGGTGAGCCCGATGGCTGTGTGAGGTCGGGAGCAGGCCTCGCAGGCGGCTCGTACAGGCGGAGTGGGTCCCGAGGGCTCCGGGGAGGTCTGGAGAGTGAAGGTATGTGGCTACGCACCTCTCACAGACGCACACGCGTGTGCTCACCCACATCCGCTCACACATGCTCGCGCCCACACATCCTCACGACGGGCTCACATGCCCGCGGACGCTCACACCTGCACTGCATCTCTGGCTGAGTGACGGCCAGGCGCCGCGTCTTGGCCTTTGTTTGGCGCCGTCCCCTCCTCACCCCTGGCTCTGCCCCGGGGGCCACGGCCGCCCTGACCCAGCGGGTGACCACTTGCCATCTTCATAGCGCCCAGCTCGGCACAAGTGACCGGTGGCCAAGCGCAGGGGGAGGAGCCAAGGGAAGGGCTTTGGGGGCCTGAAGCGTGTATCGGGGACGTTAGCTAAGTACCATCTCTGGCTCCACGCTCCCACCCGGAGAACCGGGAGCAGCCACGACGCCCCACGGTGCCGGCGGAGCCGTGAAGCCAACCCCTCCCCCCCTCCCCCGCCCCCCGCGGGGCCCCGCAGCCCGTGTGTGCCTGAGAGCACGTGGCCGGGGGTGTACTCCGGCGCGTGCGTGCGTGGGCGGGCGTGCGCGGGCCTGGACTGGGGAGTGAGGGGGCCGCCCTTGGGCCTGGCAGCCGGGCTGGCCTCGCGGGTGTGCATCCCGGGCCGGGGTCTGGGGCCCCTGCACTGAGGGCCCTGGGCTTTGCTAACCCGCTGCTGTCGCCATCTTGGATTTCTTACTAATTTTTGCCTTTGCACTTTGTTCACTGTGAAGTCAGATGGGACGCTAGGGCATGTGAGAGCTGAGAAGAACAGCCTGGCCCCGTTGCCGGACACTCCACGTGCACAAAGCCTCCGCGCCACCCGTGAGCGTGGGAGGTCGCTGACCCGCACCGTGTTGGAGTTCACCGAGACTCGGAGAGCGTGCCAGGCTGGGGAGCACGGAAGCCGTTCCCCCTGCAAACGACAGCGCAGAGAGGCAGGGAGAGCCGATACCCACGGTCACTTTGCTCCCCGCTGCCCCCTCCTCATCAGCAAACCGGAGGCAGAGCGTTGCCGAAGAGTGCGGGCCCAGGAAGTGGAACAGGAGCGGGTGAGTGAGTCCCTTTTGTGCCGTATTCCCACTCGTCTGGTGAGAGTAACATCCACGTGCAGGAACGAGCCACGAAATACGAATTGCGACATTTCAGTGACTTCACACATACGGATGGAAGGCTCTTACACTGCATTTAAAGTTGGAAAGACGAACAGGAACCTTGATGCTCATAGTTGGTGATGGTCAATTTCTTGTGTCAAGCTGACAGCTCTGAGGTGCCCAGACAGCTGGTGGGATGTGTTCCTGGGTGTGCCTTTGAGGGTGTTTCCGGACGAGGTATTAACATTGGAGTCGGCGGGCTGAGCGACGCAGTGGCTCTCCCCCGCGGGAGTGGGCCATGGCCGGCCCGCCGAAGGCCTGAATGAAACCGAGGCCACGTGGGGAAGGGACGCTCTCGGCCGGACTGCCCCCCGACTCCCAGTGTGGCCGGAATCAGGCCCTCCGCCCTCCCGGGACTCGGGCTTGAACTCGGGCTGGAACGCACACTTGGGGCTCTCCGGGCCCCCAGCTTGCAGACGGCAGCCCTTGGATTCAGCTCCCGTTATCCTGTGAGCCAGTTCTTCAGAGTAAGTCTCCCTGCGTCGCTCCTATTGGTCCTATGTCTCTGGAGAACCCAGACTAATACGTAATTTTAAATATTAATTTTTTCTTTATTTATAATGGTGTTAAAATAGCAAATCAACACCATGGCAGGTCGCAGCAGCACGGAAGACAGGAAGAAGCTTTGTACTTGCTGCCTTCCTGGCACCTCGTCCCCTGCGTTTGGAACCAGAGGCCCCACATTTCCGTCCTGCGCGGGGCCCTGAGGATTGCGGGGCTGGTTGTGGTCCTTCCTCCTTGGCATGAGGTCGGCAGGTGCGGGCCCGGGGGCCTGGGGGCCTTGGTCAGGCCCCAGGGCCCCGCTGTCTCTGGAAGACGGAACTGAAGGCCTTAGGGACGAGGGGTCCCCAGTCCAGCCACGGTCCTTGGAGCTCCGAGGCTGCCCCTGCCTGGGCCTCGGACAGACTGCATTGTTGCCCCCCCTCGACCTAGGATTCCCAAATTTAGTAAAACCGACAACCAGCCCAGGATGTCCAGCTAAAAGTGAATTTCAGAGAAGCGGCAAATGCATGTTTCGGTATACATGTAAATCTACCCATGCAACATTGGGACACACTTATGCCAAAAGATTATCTGCCATTTGTCTCAAATTCCTATTTAACGCGTGTCCTGTGTTTTATTCGGCAGCCCTCTCCCCTTTCTCCCTCCCAAATGTCTCTCACCTCCGCAGCGCCCCCACCTCCCACCCGAACCTCGTCTGCCCCGGCCTTCCTGCCTCCGGTTCCTACTGGCTGCAGCCTTTGTTTTTGCTGCTTTTTGGTTTTATTTTTCTGTCACAAGTGCAATGCGTGTTCACTACAGAAAAATCACAGGCTACAGTCAAGCACCGCGGAGAAAGTAAGAAAACACGCTAATCCACCCACACAGAGACAGCTACTGCGAGCTCCCCGGGGAGATTTTTCCAGAGCTGCGTGTGTGTGCGCGCGTGTGTGTGTCGCTGCAGACGTTGGAGCAGAGCGCGCACACTCACCGCCCAGTTCAGACTCGCTGTCCTAGGAGCTGCGTTTTCATGGAACCCCGGGGCGGGTGCGGGGCGGGGGGGCGGCGGCGGCGCTGTGTTGCCAGCCTCAGCGCCCTGGCCCTCTCCGCCGCGGGGGGAGGGAGGCTGCAGGGCCTGAGGTGACGCCCGGTGCCAGGGTCGCCGAGGCCTGCGCTCAAAGTCCTTTCTAGAGCGTGACCTTTGTGCCCCAGTCTGCGCGGCTGCCCTAACCAAGCACCACAGGCTGGGCAGAGGTGGGGCGGGGGGGGGGGGGTGTGGGTGGGTCTGGAACAACAGAAAATGGCTTCCTGACAGGTCCGGAGGCCGGATTCTCCTGGGGCCTCTGTCTTGGGCCTGCAGGGGCTGCCTCCTCCAGCGCCTTCCCTTCCCGCGGTCGCCTCTGTGTGCACGACTGCGCCCTCATCTCTTCTTCGGGTAAGGACGCCAGTCCTATTGGCTTAGGGCCCGGCCCCAGGACCTCATCCTGCCGCACTCACTCCTTCAGAGATTCTCTCTCCCAATAAGGGTGCAGCCTCAGGGAGCAGGGGTCGGGAGTGCCACACGCGGTTTCGGAGGAGGGCGCACGCGATTCCGCCTCACAGCTCGGCCCAGCCGCGAGGCCCCATCAAGCCTCACCTTCCTCGGCCCTGGTGCGGGCCTGATGGCCGAGGTCCCCGGAGGAGGATGTTCGGATGACCAAACCACGTGCTCCCGCTGCAGCGCCTGGCCCACCGCCCGGCCCCAGAGCAAGTGCATGGGTGTCATTTCTTACTGCCACACCCGTGTGGGGTCCCATGCCCGGCACGTGATCCTCCTGCAGACGGATGTCAGGACGATGCAAAGGGGAGGCCAGGGACCTCTTGGCCAGTGTTTTGTTCCTTTCCTTCAGGTGAGCACCTGGAGGACAGCTGCTGGGTCCGGGGCCGGCGGGGTGGGGGTGCTGGCCCGGCCCCTACAAGGGCAGCCATCCCGGTCAGCGAAGGGCGGCCGGCTGTGCCCACAGGCCCCGTTCGCAGCGGCCGCACGCCCTCTCCCTCCCTCTGGCTTCCCCCTTTCCCAGGCTGGGGCCCAAGGCTCCTCTAGGATCTCCCCCTCCTCCCCCTCCTCCCTGCCCCCCTGCTTTGCAGCCCACGAGGGGCTCCCTGCTTTCGGAACATGTCTTTTCCCCTCGGGCCTCCAAGGCTCTGCCCCGGCAGTACCTCCACCCAGCATGCCCTTCCTTCCAGGTCTTCCTGGAGGAGGCGCTGTGCCTCCCGAGGGGCAAATAAGACCTTCACTGTCAACTCGTGTCACGCCCGCCTCCCTCTCCCTGCCCCGGGTTAACCCGGGGACTGTGCTGACGGAGGACCTTGGAAATCCTAGCGGTGAGGACAAGGGCAGACATGAGCTCCTCCCGCGGAGGGGGTGTGGGCTCAACCCCCGGACGGCGCCGGCACAAGTTGTCCGGCTCTGCCCGCACGTGCGGACGGCGGAGAGGACGCCGGGAGGGGAATGGCCCCTGCAAAGCGCGGGGGCGGGCGGGTGATCACCCAACGCTGCCGCGGCGCCTGGTTATGGAGCCCACCTCTGAGGACGCCAGGAGGTGACGTAGTGGAGCCTGGGAGGAAACACCCAACGGCTCACAGGGGCCACCCCGGACGGGGGTAGAATGGAGGCTCCAGGGTGGAGGCTTTTGAACATTCCAAACATGTCCGATCCCTCAGGAGAAACTCATTTCACGTGGACCACCTGTGGGTGCGCTGCCGCACACAGGTGAAACAGTCTCCAAGGCTGCAGTGATCCTTGGTGAAACATACGTTGTGTTCATGTTGTGCTTATTCCGTTTCTGTTCAGACACTGGAACAGAAACACCCAGGAAGGTGGTTCCTGGGCCCCCTGCTGGGTCCCCACCTGCAGTGTAGAAAGCCCTGCTCTCAGCAAGGCTGGCACTTTCGGCTCTGTGCTCTCCTCTATTTAAAATTTACTATTGAGGATGGATTTGGGTATCATCCTCATGTTTTCACTTATAAATAGAGAGTGCTGGGAAACTATAAAACAATAAAATCAAGTAGGATTTCTGGGAGGTGGTTTAGGGAAATAGGGCAACGTTGACATCTCTAAAGACCCGCTCGTGCCTTCACAGAACGACTTCGCCTCAACCAATGGGCACGCAGAACCAGGAGCTCGGCCGGGCACCCGCGGGACGCAGGCTGCTGGGGACGCGGTTCCGTTCCCGGGAGGACACCGCCCTCACCCCCCCGCGGGCCCGGCCCTGGCGCCCACAGGACGGACTAACCGACGGGGGAGGAGGGGTAGCAGGAGTCAAAAGGAGGTGTCAGGCTTCGGAGGGCGAACCCCGCTCTTGTTTTTAAACATACGTCTTTACAAGTATGTGGACCAGGACGAGGCGAGTTTGAAAGTGCACACAGGGAGGTCGCCTCCGGTTGGTTTTATGTTCTACCGACTTTTCTGTGATTTGGACAGTGAGCGGGCATTGTTTTTTATAAGGAGGGGAGATTTTAAAGGAAAAGACATAGAAAGAAAGAAGGCGAGCAAAGAAAGAAAGAAACGGAACAAGGGAGGGGAGGAAGGGAGAGAGGTCGAGGCGGTGGGGGTGGCCGCGGTGCGCCAGGATGCTCCAGGGGCGTCGAGCGCCCCGGCGGCAGGGCCGCGGGTTCCAGCGCTCAGCGCCCCGAGCTCTGGCCCTGGAGCCGGCCTAGGCCCGAGGGCGCAGCAGCTTCGCTGGGAGCAGAGGTCGTTCAGCTGGGCCCCCAAGAGCCAGGCACGTCCGGAGAGCGCCTGAGCGCGCAGTGGGGCCCCGCGCCGGCCCCTGACTGCCCGGAAACGCCCTCTGCTTCCTCTCTTCCCCCCAAACCCCGACTCGGGCCAGCGCGGGCCGGAGCTGGGGCGTCCTCCCCAGCGGCTAGATGGTACCCGCCGCTCGCTCCGTATTCTTCCTGGGGGTTTGGGGTGAAAAGCAGCGCGCAGGAGGAGGGGGAGGGGAGGGGAAGAAGAAATACCATCTGTGCCAATTTTTTTCTTAAAAGTTATTTTTTTTCCAATTTAAATACTTTCAAAGAAGGAAACAAGAAAGAGAAAAAGAAAAGAAAAACCCCCCACCCCCCAGCCCAGGGTATCAGTTTCAGAAAGTTGTCACGGAGGAGCGGCGTGGAAGCGGCCTAGGTGGTTAGGGCCGCTCTCGTCCCTGCCGCCGCCGCGCCCCGGCTTGCCCGCGCAGACCCCTCCTGAGTGCACGCGCGCTCGCGCCCCGGCGCCTGCGGACACTGTCCCCCTGCCCCCACCTGGAGGCCCCGGGTTCCCCAGCCAGCGCGCTTCAGCCGCCCCGCTCCCCTGGCCCCGGACCGGGGACTCTCGCCCGGGCGCTCTCCTTTCTCCTCCCGCCCGCTCTCCTGCCCCAGGTGTGGCTCGCAGAGGGAGGTGCAGGCCCAGTGGCCCCCTAGGTCCCGACGTCGCCCCCACCTCGGGGGCAGCGGGGAAGCGGGCGAGGCGGGGTTTGCATGAGAGCGCCTGGCCTCGCCTGGGGGTGCGCATTTGTGCCAAACGCCGCGACCCCCTCCTCCCCAGCCCCCGGACCCGCAGCGGCCACCCCCCTCTTTCTGGCCTCTCTCTGTTCATCCTCCCCCTTCTCCTCCGCTCCCCAGGGCTTTGGGGATTGTGGTGGTTTGGCTCGAACTCGGGGAAGCTGAAAAGGGGCAGGGACAGGGGGGTCCCGGGGAGGGGGGGCGCACTCCGCGCCACCCCAGCCCCGCAGTAGGTGCTGCTGCTGGTGTGATGGCGCTGCGCCGCCGCGCTCCCGCCCCCGACACCTCGCCCTCCGCCGCCGCCGAGAGCCTGGCCAGCCCGGACTTCCGCGGACCCGAGCAGCCCGGCGGGGATGGGGGAGTGTGGGGGGCAATTTTGCAGGTGCGGAAAGGGGGTCAGGGAGCAGCCAGGTGCTGGAAGCGGGGCTACGGAGGAGCCAGGTGTGCAGAGGCGCCCGCGTGGCCGGGAGTCCGCCCTACCTGGTCCAAGGCTCCCAGGGCGCCCCCCCCTCGCCGCCCCCAGACACAGCTCCCCTTCCTGGAACAGTGGGACGCAGGGAGAAGTTAGACGCGCTCCTGCGGGGCAGCTGGAACTGTGTGTGCGCGCGGGTGTGTGCGTGCGCGCGCGCGCCCGCGGCGGCAAGTGAGGACCCCCGTGTTTCCGCGTCTCCCCAGCCTCCCTCCAGGACCCCGCCCGGCTCTGCCTGTTCGCTCGTCTCCGGACCCCAAGTTCCCCACCCCGGGTACGTGCGTGCATGTGCGCGCGCCCCGGGCACCGCCACAGACCCTTTCTCTTCAGGTCCCCCGCCCCCGCGGTCCTCTGGCTGCCTGGCTCCTTCCAGCCACCCTCCCCCCTGGGGTCACTATGGGGACGCGAGGGAGAGATGTGTGTTTAATTCCCGCCGCTATTCGGGGGAAAGAAAAATAAAGGGACCAAAGGCAACCCGAAAGCAGTTTAATTCAAGCCTTTATTATTGTAACGTAAAAGAAGTTTATATACAGGGAATATTTCCAGCAAAACACTCACCAACTGTCCTTCATGTCAGGGGCCCCCACCTCCCGGCCCTGCAATGCCTAGCGCTGCCTAGAGGGCCCCTCACTGGGGGTCTCCAAGCTCTTTCCCCCCACTCCTGCCCCTCCACCCCGGCCAGCCAAACCCAGTTTCCCGGGAATAAGCCTCTTACACGTCCTTGGGGCGCTGGGACCGCCTCGCCAGTGCCTCTTGAGCCGCCCTCCTCTGGCTCCAAGACAGCCCCCGACCTCCCTTTCCCACCCGGTTGATGGGGGCTTCCCCACAGAAACCCAGAGCTCTTTCCCCCGCTGGTTTTAGGCTCTGCTGCGACCCCCTGCAGTTCAGAAGCAGCTCGTGGTCAAGACCAGTTAGAGACAGCTCGTCATCAGCAGCGGGGCTCCAGAGCGCCCAAAATAAGGGGGGGAAACAACCCTGCTCACCTTTCCCCATCCCAAGCCCCCCTCCCTGCCTTAGGGACAAGACACAAACACAGAAGCAGCGGGGCGTGCCCCCGCTGAGCGAGACAGGTGTGGGTGCCAGGCAACGAGGGTGAGCTGTGCAGCGGGGCTGGGACCCAGCTGCGCCGGGGCGGAGGGTGCAGCCCAAGTCTCTTTGGGGGGGGCTGCCAAGCCCGGCTGAAGGTGTTGGCTCTTCTCTCTGGAGAGGGGGTGCAAAAGAACACGACAGAAGCTTCTGCAGGACAAGTCCACGGGCATGGAGACCAAGGGCGGCGCAGCACCCACACTCGGGAGGGGTTTGGAGCCAGCCAGGCAGGTACAGTCACAGAAGCAGAGGGGGCAGGCGGGGGAGAGTGTCCAGGTGGCTTGGCTGAGGGTGCAGACCCAGCCTGCGATCGGTGGCCCAGCACAGCTGTGTCACGGAGCCCTCGCCACACCTGACTTCGTTTGGGCCCTTTGCACGTGGTCTTCGAAGACTCGAAGGCAGGGCCCTCCAAGTTCGGAGCACTGTCCCTGCGTTGCCTACACTCGGCCTGGCAGAGCGCTGCGCAGCTGCTGGTCGTAGTGCTCCAACCAGGTGCGCAGCTCGGAGACCTGGTAGCCGTCCGGGCCGCGGCCGCCCTGGTACATGATGATGCCACTCTGGACGACGTAGAGGCGCTCGAAGTAGGCGCCGTAGGCCGAGCTGCTGGAGTTGGCCATGGTGTCGAGGACCAGCGCACAGCCCGGCACACCCCGCTGCAGCACGCGGGCGGCGGCGACCCGGTCTTCCAGGCTGCGGTGCTGCGGGATGCTGTAAGGGGTGTCTGTGGTCACCCAGCCGTCGGAGGGGTGTGCCTCCTCGATGTAGATGATGAGAAAGTCCACGTCGCGCTGGTACTTGGTGACCAGGCGCTGGAAGGCGCTCATGCGCGCCATGAACGGTGGTCAGGTGCAGCTGCCGAAGTTGAGCACCAGCGGGCGGTTTCCCTGCGCATAGTCGAGGATGTGCTGGTACTGGAACCCCTCGGGCAGGACCACTTGGGAGTTGGGTGCCGGGCCACCCTCGTGCGCCTGCTTGAAGAAATCCAGCTTCTGGCCGTGCCACACGGCCCGCAGCGACGCCAGAGTGCACAGACGGTTGTCGTCGGACACGCAGATGGGCGGGTCGTCGGGGGGCACCTCCTCTCCCTCACTGTTGAGCTCTACCTCGGGTTCGGGCTGACCCCGGCGCCTGCGGCCCAGGAAATGCTTGCGGATGCACAGGAAGTCCAGCAGCCAGAGCATGAAGGCCGTCCCGAGGAAGCGCGGGAACAGCACGAGGCACGAGGCGGCCTGGGCGCAGAGCCTCAGGGAGTGAAGCAACAGGGAGCGGAGCATGGTGGCCGTGGCCCCCCGGGCCCCCTGGGACCCCCCACCCTCTCCCCGCACCAACCGCGGGGCGGCCTGGCCAGGCATCTGGCGGAAACTGTGCAGGGAGCTCAATTTATAGCCGAGGCTTCACTTGGCGGGAGACTCCACCTCCGGCCGGGCCCGCCCCCTTGCAACTTGAGCCCCGAGAGATGCCCCCGCCGCGCGGCGCGGCCAATGCCTTAGAAATCGCGGGCCCGGGGCGGGCGCTGGCGGCCGGAGGGCGGGGCGGCCGGGTTGGGGGCCGGGCCACCGAGCGGGCTCTCGGGGGCGGGGTACCCCGCCGGGGATGCCGCCCGGGACGACGAGCTGGACCAGGGACCCAGGCGTCCGCCGTGGAAGTCCTCCGGTTAGTGCGAGCGCCGGCGCGGTCGCGGCCCCTGCAGCCTGGCCCCGGCCCGCGCCCCTCTCGCCGCGCACCTGAGCGGGGCTCTCCGGAGAGCGCAGAGCCGCGCCGGAGCTCCGGTTCGCTTCCCGCGCGCCGCCGCCGCCAACGCCGCCCCCGCCGCTGATGCTCTTACGGTTCCGCTGCCCAGGTGCTGCCGGAGCCCGTGTCCGCGGCCGCCGCTTCGCCGGTCCCTTCTCCCGCCCCGCCAGGGGCGCGGGCCCGCGAGGAGGCAACTTTGGGTCCCCGGCGCCTTCCCTGTTCGCCCGCGGGTGCCGCTCGTCTGCCGGAGCCCGCTCGCCCGCTCGTCTCCCGCGCGCGCTCACACTCGCGCCTCGCACACGGCCACCCCCCGCACGGCCCCGCCACGCACACCGCGCTCTGCGCCCCCCGCCGCTGCCCGAGGCGGCCGCGCGCGGCCGCGGCCCCGGCAGCGCCCGCCCCGTCCCATCGCGCCCCTGCCCGGCGCCGTTGTTCTCGGGTCAGCGGCCTGGGGCGCAGCGGGAAGGTGCGGAGGGCAGGGCCCGCGAGACGGTGAGCGCCCGGCGCTGGAGCCGGGAGGGCTGGGAAAGCGGCGCGGTCCCTGCGCACAGCCAACCCCGGAGCGCTCCGGGCGCGGGGCGCGGCGGGCGCGGGGCGCCGGGCATGGGCGCGGGGCGGCGGCGGCCCCGGCGGCTCTCCCACTAGGGGTAGCTGTTGCCTGAACGCCGGAGCGCTCCCCTCTCGCCGCTCGCCGCGCCCGGCGCAGCCCCGGCCGCCGGGCGCACCCGTCCCGTGCGTCCCCGGACGTTGCTCTCTGCCCCGGGAACGTCGAGACTGGAGCGCCCGAGCCGAGCCACCTTCGCCGACCGCGAGCGCTACGGCTCGACTCACCGCGGAGGCGCCAGGACGCGGAAAGTGCGTACTCTCTCCACCGGGGACGTGTTTAGGTTTTAGGGGTGCGGGGCAACTCCCCAACTCCGCGGAGCCCTGCTTGGCCTTGCCTCCACGTCCTTCTGAGGGCTCGCTCGGCGCGGGGCGGACGACTCGGTCTCCGGGGCGGCGGGGCGGCGGGGCGGGGAAGTGCCTTGACCTGGGGTCCCCGAGGCTGGGAGCAGGTCCCGCTTCGCCTCGGCCTGCCCGCGCGCGGTCGCGAGTGATTTGTGTCGGGTCTGGGGACTCGGGCCGCCCGGGACGCCCTCGCAGCCGCAGGGACTTCCCCGGGGTGGCGGCGGCTGAGCCCTTGTCCGGAGCCACTACCGCTGCGTCCCGCGTCCCGCGAGCCGCCGGACCTGGGACCAGCCGCCTAACTTCTTCCCGGGACGGAGACCTCGCTTGCGCCCCGCCCGAGGTGGGAGCTCGCTGGGCCGAGAGGGCGAGGGCAAAGCGCTCGCGGCCGCAGCGGCGAGGAACCAAGTCCGAAGTTAACCGCAGGGCAAGAAGCCTGCACCCGGCACCCAGCGGAGCCCAGCGGGACGCAGCGGGCGCGGGGGCGTTCGACTTGGACTCAGGTGCGGAGGTCCTCCCCTCCAGTTTCGTGGCCTTGGCGGGACCCTCTGCCCCGTGAGCTCCGCAGACTGCGGCTCCAGCAGGACAAAACCCTGAGGGGAAGGCGGCGGGCGGGGGTGGGGTGTGTGGAGGGAGCCCTTTTCTTTCCTTCCCGGCCAGGCAGTTCTCTGCGGCCTGGGGCAGGGGCGTAGGGGTTGCACAGCCCGGGGACTCCCCGCCCAGAGGGAAGCCAGCCCGGCCCTCTCCTGCTCGGGCGAGGGCGGGGGCCCCGCAGCACCCTGGCAGGGTCTTCCCGGTGGGTTAAGGGATCCTCCCTGAGCCACCCGGGCTGGAACTGCGGCACCGGGGCGTGGGGGCGAGGTGGGGCCAGGTCCCATTCCTCTGCCCCCTTCCCACAGGCACCTCCGTGTTAGCAACTTGTTTCCCTTCCTTGCTTTTATGGTTCTTTTTTTTTGGGGGGGGGGTGGATAATAGGGAGAGAAAGCTACTTGGCAAGTCTCTTGAGAGAGTTGGAGGCTTGGGGTTCCACCTCCTGGGCAGGCACAAGAGGGGTCCCCACTTTTGCTGGACCAAATCTCAAAGCCTGATTCCTTGATGTCTGGGGGGTGGCAGTCAAGGACCTGTCCTGACCCCTTCCACACAGGAGCTGGGACGGGGCCGTGGTGCTGTACCCCCGTCCCCGCTCCCTCCACGTTTAGTTCCAGAACATGAAAAGCCAGCTTGGGCCGGGAGAGCCCGCGTGCTGCCTGGGATCTGGCGGCGGCCCACCCCACGCGGTGTGTGTGTGGGAGGAGTAGCCTGGGGCAGACGTGAGACTGGCCCCTCCGGTCCCCTTTGTGGGTGCATCCAGCCCAGCCCAGCCCGCAGCCTGGGGCATCCCCCTGCCCCCCGCCCCCCCAGTCTCGGCTGTCAGCAGCTCCGGGGAGCCCGCTCTGTCCCTTGTGCCGCCAGGCCGCACCCCACACCGTGGGGCTCCAGAACGTCGCACAAGGTGCTCAGGCCCACCTGGCTCCTGCGGCCCCTTGCCCAGGTGAGGATGGACTCGAGACCCAGGTGGTGCTGGCCTTTGGCTTTGGGGACACAGATCCCAGCTGGGGGACTTACTCCAGGGCTTCCGGTCCCCTCCTCCTCTCTCCCTCTCCCAAACCCTCTTTCCTCCCCAGCAGCCCCTGCCCCCGAGCCCAGGCAGCGCCCGGCTCACCTGGGACCCAGCCCTTCCTGCTGGCTGGCCGTCCTGACCTCGCCTGTGGGGGCCCAGCAGCGCACCCGCGGGCACCGGGCCTCCTGCAGAGGGCTGGCCTGGTGGGCCGGGCAGGCTTCGCCCTGGGCGTCCAGTGTTGCAGCTGGGGCTGTCCCCTGTGCCTCTGGGACTGGCTAGGCCTGTCCCCTTCCTCTCACAGCTCCAGTGGGGGGAGCGGGGTAGGGGGCACAGTTGACCTGGCTCCGTTTGCTGTGGAGCCCAGGAGCGACTTGAGAAGGGGCTGGTGCCAGGGGAGTGCCGGGCTTTGGGTGGGCTCCCTGTCTCCTAGACTAGCCTGGGTGGGGAGCGTCTCCCTGCAAAAGGGAGGGCTGTGCCCCGGCCCCTCCCCCACACTGCCCCGTGGGGCTTGGTGGGTGGTTGTGCGGTGGGCACAGCCCCTGTCTCCCTCCTGGCAGAGTGACTCCCTGTGCCCAGCGCGGCCGGCGCTGAGACTTCATGGTGTGGGCAGGGCGCCCTGCGGGAGGGCCTCCTGAGGCTTCCGGGAGGGGAGGTTGCAGCCTGAGCTGCGGGCATGCGCTAGCCATGCCCATGGCCTGCCCGGGAAGACCCGGCTGCGCGAGCTGCGGCCCTCCTTGGTCACTGACCCTGTCTTGTCTTCCTCACCCCCCCGCCCCCCGGCCTCTCGATGCGCTGGGCCTCCACGCATGCTGTTCCCTCACCTTCTGCCTCCCTGGTGCTTCTCGTTCCCCCTCCTCCTCCTCGTCCTCCTCCTCCTCCTCCTTCTCCTCCGTGCCTGCACCCCCCACCCCCCCAGGCCCAGCCTACCTGGCGGCCAGAGGGAGCTGATCCTTCCCCCCAGCCTCCCGCCCCCACCCCGTGCCCCACTGTGTGTCCACGGCCTCAGCCGGGGTGGGATTCGCCACCGCGCTCTGTGTCTGCTGCTCCAGCCCAGCATCTCCCCTGCTGTCTGGCTGGGTCCTCCGCAGTGACCACTTGAACCTGGCCCCTGGGAGATGCTCAATAAACCTTTGTGAGACACATTGACGAGTGCAGTGTGGACTTATTGAAAACCTGTTGCAGGAGAAGTTCAAGGTGTTTCCTTCCACTCTTTGGCGCCCCAGCGGCGGCAAACAGGGCAGGGCGTTCGGGCAGCTGGGGCTGAGCGAGGTCTTCCCGGCCCCGCGGCGGTCCTCGGGGAGGCCCTCCCGGCCTGCCTGTCTCCCTTCCTGGCTGAACAGGTGCCCTCACGGCACCTGGCCCTCCCACGCTCGCACCTGCTCGCCCTTCTCATTTGCTTCAAGACTGATTTCTCCTTTGCCAACTCCTTCCGCCTCTCCTGACCCCAGCTTGGCCGACTGCACAGGTGGATGCCCTGCAGGGGGCGGTGACAGCTCAGGGCTCAGTGCTCTGGTCTCAGAGGTGTCGTCGAGACAGCAGGTTTCTGTCCCTCTTCAGGCCCCAGCGGGCCCCCTCCAGGAGCGAGAGGGACAGTGGTGTGGACCACGGGGCCCTGGGGTGGGTGGGCAGCTGGGGGCCAGGCCGGCAGAGCTTGCCGGGGCCTCGGGGCGTGGGGGGAGCAGGGGCGTTGCGGCTGCCTTCCTGGGGTGGGGGAAGCCCGGGGCTCCGGCCAAGGAGGGGAGCGGGCCGGGAGGTGATGCCCTGGCAGCCTGCTGTATGACCTGGGCTTGTCCTGTCCCTTCCTCTGGTCTCTTCTGCATTGTGCTTTCCGGTGCCTTCCTTGTGCCATCTCTCCAAACTTGAGAAGGTCCTAGGAAGCCCCGCAGGCCCCGCCCTGCCCCCCACCCCCCGCACACCACCGTGGGGCTGGTGAGGCCCCACCGCAGGCCGGGGGGCGCCCTGGGCCCCTGGCCCCCTGGCCTGCTCCCAGCACTGTTGTTCGCCTGACCCAGT
Source organism: Pteronotus mesoamericanus (assembly GCF_021234165.1). NCBI lineage: Eukaryota > Metazoa > Chordata > Mammalia > Chiroptera > Mormoopidae > Pteronotus > Pteronotus mesoamericanus. The sequence goes on along the minus strand of NW_026555082.1, from coordinate 1,475,840 downwards.
CCTGCCACAGCTGCGGGGTCCTCGCTCTTGGGACTGTGCCCCCGGCTCAGACCCGGCGCGGGCTCTGGCTCGCTCCTGCCCTGAGCGCAGACACAGTGGGGAGTCCATCAGGGCTCCCTGGTGCGCAGACAGGCCCCTTGGGCAGTGGGCGGACGCCTGCCCGCGGCCCCGGGGTGAGAGGCTGCCCGGGGCTGCGTGGGGCATCAGGACGCTGGGCCGCGTGTGGGGAGGACAGACCCTGCCCTGAGCCCGGAGGCTGGCCGGAGGCCACCTGCGGGTCGTCCGTCCTGCCTACCTCTTACTCTCTCTGGCCGACGGGGTACAACCAGCCGGCAGACAGGCGCCCCCAGTCCCTTTGCTTCCCTGAGCCTCGAATTCCTCAGCTGAGAGGGGAGCCTGGTGACGTGGACGTGTGTGCACTCCATGAGGCAGGGCGGTGCCAGGTGTGCACGTGGGCGTGTCTGTCCTTTCGTGCCGTGTCCTACAGTGCGTTGCAGGTCCCCGTAGGAAACCCTGGGTCCCCAGCAGGAACCACAGCGAGAAGAAACCGGGAAAACGAGGAAGGACCTACTGTGCGCTGGGGACACAGCGCAGCCCCTGCGTCCTCCCCATGGGCCATCGCAGATCTTGTCCTGGTGGCGAAATCTGACCGGTTGATTCCCAGTGTCCAAAAGATAAAAATGACCGTCCAGCTGTGCCTCATGAGTGGCTGTGTGCCTGGCTGGGCGTGTGGCTACCCTGCCTTAGTTTCCCCCGGAGTCTTGGGACGGTCGGTGTGCAGACTCCCGGGCCGTGTGCGGATTAAGTGGCATGGGGCTTGTGGCCAGCTGGGGAGCGCTCGGGCAGCAGCCGGACCCCCAACGGGCTCTGACAGGACGTGCCTGCCGATGAGGCTCCGTGGCAGCCCTGGGCTGTTCCAGGGCGGGGCCGTCCTCCCGGGCCATCTGTCCTCCTGCCAGCCCCCCAACCCTGATCCATGCGAGGCTCCCGGGGGACCCTGGGCCCCAGCGGAGTCAGGCATGTTGTCCGGCCAGCGCTTGGGGAGGGCAGGCGTGCCGGTGTCCCACAGGACCTTCTGGAGCAGGTGGGGGACAGGAAGGGCCCAGGGCAGGGGCTGTGTCGGCGTGGCTCTGTGTCGCAGCAGGCACACAGCGCTGCCCCGCCCCCGCCCGCCTTGGCCATGATGTGCGGTCTCCCCCGAGTTGCACGCGCGCCCTGTGCCCTCCATGAGGGGGGGGGGAGGGGCGGGCAGACGCCCACCGGGCAGGGAGGGCGCTGTAAGAAAAGCTTCGGCTCGCACACCCTGCCCCGGTGTGGAGTCTAGGACGCGGAAGTGCTGTGTGACTCAGCAGTGGCTGGCACGAGCGTCCCCCTCCCCAAATCCCAGGCCCCATCGGCAGCTGCGACCCTGCGCTCAGGCGCCTCAGCAGCCTGTGTCCAGATGCCCGCCATCTGGGTCCACTCGTCTCCCCCAAACGTCCTGCTGGGCCCTGCTGGGTCATCGAGTTGGAGGCTCCTGCACTACTGAGCCCCATCTCTGGGACGCCTTTCGGTCCCCAGGCACATCTGTGACCCCAGCGGTTGCTTAGGTTTGTGCAGGGCAGAGCCTCAGTCCAGACTGACTTAAACTAAGAAGGCGTTTACTGGCTGCCATCAGTGAAAAGTCCAGGAGCAGCTATGGCTTCAGGCACGGCTGCATCCAGGCGCTCAAGGACGCTGCCAAGGCCCTGCCTCTGGGGTCTCCCTGGCTCGGCTCCTGGGGGGTGCTCTCTCCGCATGTGGGCAAGGTGGCCCCAGGAGCTCTGGCCACCCAGGGGAAGGGAACATGATTCACTCAGGACAGAGATCCTGTAGGGGCAGATGTGGGACCCGCTGCTCTGGGCAGGTCTGGGCCTCGTGCCCCTCGGGTCCCAACTTACGGGAACTGTGCGAGTCCTCCCAGATGGGGGGCGGTGCTGGAGGACACGTGTACGTCTTATTGCCAAAGGACCCCGGTAACAGTAACAGCAGCCCTTTCCTGAGCAGTTACGAGTGCCACATACTTAATGAGGTACAGACATTGTCCCCATTTCATAGGTGACCGTTGACACTCAAGAGAGATGAAGGGATTTGCCCGAGGACATGCAACAGATGTCTGTCTCCAAAACTCATGCTGTCTTGGTTAACAAGAGGTGTTTGATCGGGGTGCTCTGGGGAAAGGAGGGGCCCCTACCCCGAGAGAGAGCGGAAGGTGGTGTGGGAGGTCCTGAGGGGCGCGGTGGCCGACGGAGCCCTGGGGAGGAGGCCTGCGGGGGAGGGGCTGAGTTTGTGGGGACACCACGCTGGAGGCGCCTGCAGGCCTCGGGAGAAGACGCAGGCGGGCCGATGTACGGGCCACACATCGCGGGAGTAACAAGGCCGGTGTGCTTTGCTCTCCGAGTTTGCGGTGTCGGGCGGACGGCGGCCACCTGCCGGCAGACCAGACGGGCAACGGCGGGGCGGGCGAGACCACGGCAGCAGCCGCGGGTTGGCGCAGCGGCCAGGCGCACACCGCCCTGCGACAGCCTCTGTGGCCCGGGCCGCGGGCCTGAGCCTCTGCAGCCGCCGTTCAGGGCAGGGCTCCCACGAGAACGGCATTGCCAGGGCCCCCGGGCCATGGCCAGGTGGGGGCGCAGTCAGCTGGGGCCATCACCCCCCAAGGACCAGGCTGTCCTGCCCGAGCGACCTTGGGAACCTCAGGGACTTGACGCCAACCCCGCCCTTGCCCCTACAGGTGGTGTGGCCGTGGGCACGTTCTGGGCTGCAGCCATTCGCCTGTGAAGGGGGCGCAGGCACCCGCCCCTCATGGGGGACAGTGGACGTGGCGCGCCTGGCCCCGAGGGGCTCGAGAGGAGCAGCTGAGCGTCTGTGCCTGCCCCGCCGTGGCCAGCGTCTGAGGGTCCGGAGGGGGTCGGGGGGCAGCGCGGCCTGGCTGTGCAAAGGGAGCAGTGTGTCCCGACTGGGTGTCACAGGGTGTCACAGGCAGGGAGGGAGGTGTGGCCATGGGGCTGGCGTGGGTGAAGAGAGGCCTACCTTGCTCCGGCTCCAGAAGCTGGTCACCTCCCTCAGGGCTCAGCACGACGCCACTCCTCACCCTCTGAGGCCCCTGAGTCAGCCGAGTGCTCCGGCCACCTGTGTCCCCTCACCGACCCAGGCCCCTGAGGGCAGGCTGGGACGGACTCACCTGTCTGCCAGGCCAGCACATGGTGGCCACAGGTCCCGGGAGAGCTGTTGCATTTGCCCCGAGTCCCAGTGTGGCCTTCCCGTGTCCTGGAGCAGGTGGTGCTACCTGGTGAGGGAGGAACCTGTCCGCCGTCTGTGGGCACAGCAAGCGTGCCGGGTAGCAAGAAGCGGCAACGAGCGCTCGTCTCTCATGACGCCCCTTGAGGTGCAGCCGGTCGGGGTCTCCGTGGGTCCCGGGCCTGCGGGTGCGGGGGCGTGGCTGGCGTCAGCTGCCTTGGGATGGCCCCAGCTGAGACGGTGGCTCTGCCCTGCTCCACGCATCCCTCCTCCTCTGGCAGGCTCGAAGGGCGGCGGAGACAGGAAGGCAAGCCCGGCGCATGAGCTCCTCGGAATGCCTGCTCATCCCGCGCCCGCTTGCCTCCCGTCGGCTCGGCACACGCGTGGGAGCAAGGGCCTTCCACAGGTGCACCGCGTTGGCCGCTCAGCGTCCAGGGCCGGGGCCGGCACCTGGGGCTTCCCCGCCATGCCTTCCACCCCGGCCCCTCCCTCGGCCGCCCCAGTGCGTGGGACCACGCTCCCCGGGCAGCACCGTGGGTTAGGGATGTGCACGGCGATGCCTGGGCTCTCCCATGTTAAAGACTTCCGTGACCACTGTGGGCCCAGCCGTCACCTGGGGGGACTGTCTGGTGGAGGCAGCCGGGAGCCTGCACCAGTCCCTCCTCCTGGCAGGTGGGCTCGGTCAGCCACCTGCTGCCGGTGGCCACAGGCAGGACAGCCAGCTGGAGCGTCTTCTGAGGCGGAGGCTGCAGGGCCAGACCTGTCCCCAGCTGGCGTCGCCCCGGGACGGGGAGTCGCCCTCCTGAGACCCGGTGTAGGGGGGCCCCTCTGGGGCCCTGCCCCCATGATGGGCAGCCCTGGCCTTCGGTCTGGCCTGTGGCGGCCTCAGAGGGATTCTCGGGGCACCTCTGTCCTTAAGAAGGGCTCTTGGGAGAGGAAAAAAGAACACATTTCAACACCTCCAGATTCTGAAAATGGATTTCTCCCAGGGAAACAGAGACTCAGAGCGTGTTCTCTTTGCTGAGAGAGCGCCAGGAACGTTGGGGGGGGGTGGGGGAGGGGAGAGGCCTCAGCAAGGAGAAGGAGGGGGAGGAGGGGGGCGGAGGAGGGAGAAGGGGGGTGGGAGGGGAGTGGGAACCAGGCTGGAGCCACAGAGGTCTGGATGCAAATCCTCGCGGGCTGCAGGCGACCGCTGGGTGACAGGGCACGCGCCCTCCCCTCTCTGGCCTCCACTTGTCTTCCTGCCCCGCGGGTAACTCTCCCTGCCTCGTCAGGGGTGCCTGCGGGTGAGGTGCAGGTGGAACGTGAAGGACATCCCCAAGCCCCTGGCCTGGCTGCTGTGGCCTTGGTGAAGCGGTCAGCTCTCCCCACTCCAGCTTCTTCGTCTGTAACTTGGGAGCAAAGATCTGCACCCTTCGAGGCCATGGGAGGCTCGGTGGGGATGTGGGGGCGCCAGGCACGGCACTCACTCTCAGGTGGGGTGGGGGCTCTCGGGGGCGGGCCGGCCCCCTTCCTTTGTTGGCCCCTCCAGGGCAGGCCTCTTGCCCCCCCTCCCCTCCCCCCGCTCTGGCTGGTGCAGCTTTGGGCTGCCGCCTCCTGATGGCCTCCCCACATGCCAGGTCAAGATGAAGGGGTTCGCAGGTTTGAGCAGGTCCGTGCTGTGGCGTCTCTCTCCCGGCACTGCGTGGGTGTCCCCCGTTGTGCCTCCGCGCCTCCCATCCCACCTCCTCTGCGTGTTCCAGACTCACGCTTGAAAGGCTGCTCTCTGCTCGGGATGCTACCCAGCCACGCGCGGGCCTGCGGCTCCTGAGCCCCAACCAAGCTGCTGACCTGGCCTCCGAGGCCTCAGGGGGGTCCTGCCTCCCTCCTTAGCGCCATTTCCTGTCCCGCCCAACACTGACCTGGTGCTCCAGCCACGAAGCGTGGCAGCCACGACTGCACTGAGCTCCAGCCTGTGAGGGGTGTGACAGAGACCGTCAGCCTCCCAACGCGGCGGCCAGGGCTCAGGGAGACTCCCTGGGTGCCTCGCTGTGCTCCTCAGGGTTGGGACTCGAAGGCAGGTCTTCTGGCTCCAAGGTCACGCTCTTCACGCAGAACCGTGGCTGCTCCGCACAAGCTCCGTCAGCCAGTTCTACCTCCTCCTGCCTCTGGGACTGCTTTCCATCTCATCTTCCCAAACTCTAGCTGCTCATCAAGTTGTCTGTCTAGTTGTTCCTCCTCCAGGAAGCCGCCTCGGATCTCTCATCAGATCACCTCTTTCCTCCCCTAGCAACCAGCTGCTGCCTTTTACCCTTGATGTTGACTCACCACGGTGCTGGGAGGACGAGAAGATCGTGTTCTAGCAGCAAAGACTGGTAGTTGCCCCCCCATATTCACTCTCCTCTCTTCCTAAAGTAAAATAAGCCCCCAATTTCAACAGGGCACAAAGCAACCTGTTCAAGTTCTCAGCCTCCCTTTTAGCTACCTGTAGCTAGTTGACTAGAACTTTTGCCACTGGCATGTAAGAAGTGACCCGTGGAACCTCTGGGCCCTGCCCCTAGAGAGAAGAGAGGCGGTTTTCTCTTCCTCTCCCTAGTCACAATGCTGGATGACAGACGTGATGGCAGGAGCTGGAGCAGCCACATTGATTCTGGGATAGAAGCTGGGGGTCGAGGACCACAGAGCAACAAGGCAGAAAGAGCCTGGGCTGCCGCCACATCCACCTAGACTGCTGGAGCTCAGATTGTGGCAACCCTTGCGCCTTGTTCAACCCAGCTACTTTTGGCATTTGTTACAGTAGCCAAAATGTATCCCAGTTTGCACAGCTCCAGATCGGGAAGTCTGTCGGCTGTTTGCAGGATGAGTGACTAAGGGATTCATGACCAGCGGTCAGCCAGCCACAGCGAGGAGGCTGCTCTTCAGAGCCCGCGGAGCTCTGGGGTCATGGTGGGGGTGTGTCCGCGGGGTTGAGGGCTGGTGCCGCCTCACATGACTGTGACTCCCTGGGCAAGCTACAGGGTGGCCCGAGGGCTCGGTGGCCTCTAGTAATAGCACGTGGGTAAGAGCCCCCCCTGCAGAGGGAGGCTGAGGCGAGGGCTCGGTTTCCAAGGCGCTCGTGTGTGCGGTTCCTCTCCTGGGTGGAACCAGCTTTAGTAAGAGCTGAAGGTCCACCCCTCGTCTCCCTGCCCCTCCACGCCCCCTCCCCGCTCCTATTCACAGGGGCCACCCCGCCCCCCTCCCTGCCCTCCCGGGCACCCCTACCTCCCCCGCTCCCGGGGCTGGAAGATTTAATGAGCCCACATGAAAACATTCAGCTTGTAACAATGGATATTTTCCACCAGGACTTCTCTTGCACTTAAATTACTGGTCTCGGAATCTCTGGAAATGGCTGCAGAGAAGGAAAAGGCGTCTCCTTTCCAGAAGCTCATTTTCATGTTGCAGAATCATTGGCCCCCAAGGCCTCCACGCGCCCCCTTCGCGCAGGCCGCCCTGTGGGAGGCAGGCCTGCCTTGGCCGCTTTGGAGCAGGCCCCTGCTGCCGCAGAGCCACCTGTGCCTGCCTCGCCGGCTGCCCAGGGCCCGGCGGCCGCCCCTGTCCCTCAGGGACCTCTGGGTGAGAACGCAGGGCCCCCGAAGCCCTGGCCCGCGAGGTCAGGAGAAGGCTTCTCCCGGCCGTGGTCCCACCTCTGGAGCCTGGACCCCAAGACCCACAGGCCTGGAAGGGGCCAGAGAGGCGCTGAGCTGGGAGTGCCGAGCCGCGGGGTCGCCCTCGTGGGATCCTGAGGGTGGGGGCTGAGGGAGAGGGTCTGGGGTCTCATCCCCACAGCAGCCTCTGCACCCTGCTCGTCGCGCTTCCGGCGCAGGGTCTGCCTTTCAGCGGCAACAGGATTCAAAGGGCCTCATGGCTGTAAAAGCAGCTTGAAAGGGGATGGTGCCGTTCCCAGCCGCACCCCCTTCGGTGTTTCTAATTATGGTGAAACTCGCGGTCCTAACCCCCTTTTGGCGCGCAGCTCGAGGGCACGGAGCGCACTCACATCCTTGAGCGACCATCGCCGCCCTGCATCCGCGGAGCGTTTCTGGTCCTGTGAACCTAGCCCTGTCCCCATGAAACACTAGCGCCCCCCGCCCCGCCCCCCGCCGCCTGCTCTCTGCCTTGAGAACCTGACCGCTCCAGGGACCGCGCAGCAGTGCAATCGTGGGACATTTTTCTTTTGTGACTGGCTTATTTCATTTAACGTACTGTCCTCAATGTTCGTCCGTGGTGTGGCAGGTGTCAGACGCTCCTTCCTTTGCAAGGCTGAGTATCGTTCCCCTGTGGGACAGCCCACCTTTGGTTTATCCGTTCAGTGGCTGGCGGACCCCTGGGCTGCCCCGCCGTTGGGCTCTCGGGAGCCACGCTGCAGTGGGCGGGTGCGCCGGTGTCTCCTAGACGCTGCGTTCAGCCCTTTAGGGTCTGCGCCTAGCGACGCACCCGCTGGGTCCCGAGGCAGCCCCGTCACACGCCCACCCACCGCGCTCGCGGTTCCTGTTTCTCCCGATCTTCACCGCACTCGTTCTTCTCTCTTACATTTTATTTGACAGTAGCTGTCCTCACGGGTGTGAGACGTTGCCCCAAGACCCGGAGAGGGAGGGCCCGGCCTCAGGCTGTCTGTGCGTCCGTGGGCGGGGGCGCTGGGGTGCCCGGGCCTTCAGGGCAGCGGCTCCTGCTGGGCCTGCTCCTCGGCACCCGCCTCCGATGCTTCCCGCTCAGGGAGGCGCAGGGCACACTGCCCAACGAGGCGTCCCAAGCGGGCGGGGGCCCAGCTGTCTGCCCTTGAGGGCTCATGGCTGGCGGGGGCCGCAGGGGCCCTGTGCGAGATGCGCCCTGATGGGGGTGACCGAGTCCCGGGAGGTGGGCCTCCTGTTGACTCCGCATTCCTGACGTTCCAGCGCTTTCTGTGGCCCTCAGATCAGGGCCACCCACTAAGGCGCCTTGCCCGCTGTGACCCTGAGTTGGTGTACAGCCCGCGAGAAGCCAGCACTCGGGTTTTAAGTGGTGGGATCCAAGGCCAGGCGCCGGTCACTGCCAGGCCACCTGCTGGCGGGGCCCTCCGGGGACTGTCCTTCCGTTCCCGAGGCTCAGGGCTTCTGAAACCCAGGCCTGTCCCTGCCAAGATTTGGAGGCCATTGACTACGCCTGTACCTTCCAACAAATCCCCCCTTTGCTCGGGGGAGAGAATTCCGCGGGTCCCGAGAGCTCCCCAGGGGAGAGGGTGCTGAGGGCCGCGCGGGGGAGGACTTGCGGGCCAGGCCCGAGGAGGGGGACTGCGTCGAGCAGAAGGGACAGGCGAGTGAAGGCCTAAGGGGCTGGGAGCTGAGGGCAGCAGGGCCGGAGGTAGCAGGCCGGCCTTGGGGACCCGGGGGGGCTGAGGCTGTGTTAGTGCCCTGCGGCTGCTGTAGCAGCGTCAACAGCACTCACTCACTGTTTCACGGTCTTGGGGTCAGGAGTCCGAAACAGGGCGGCGGCTAGTCCCCTCCCAGGTCCCAGGGGGGAGCTTGTCTCCTGGCCCTTCTGGGCTCCCAGAGGCCCCTGTGTGCTGTGGCTGGCCGGTTTCATGTCCTGCTCCTCTGACCCCTGCTTCCTCCTTCCACATGTAGGGGGCCCTCCTGCGGACATGCCCTGCCCACCGCTACTCCAGGGTCCTCTCCCCATCCCCAGATCCCTGGCTTAATCAGGGCTCCACAGAACCCCTTCTGCCCTGCAAGGTAACGCCTCCACTGGTTCCCAGCATCTTTGGGGGCTGCTGTTCTGTTGCCCACAGAGGCTAGCCTTTCGGGGGGGGGCCGTACTGAGGGTGTTGAACAGAGGAAGGTGGTAATCAGACATGGGCTGGGGAGCGCGCCTCCCCACGGACGTGGCGGGGGGAGGCTGTATCTCCCTCACAGCTGAGACCCCAGCGCTCCAGCAGCAATGGGCACTGGCAAGGGCCCCGTAAATGCACACTGAGTGAAGGCAGGAACCGACCGAGCTGCCCAGAAGGGTCTGGGGTCGGGAGGGGCTGGGACCGGCAGGAGGGGGAGGGCTGGCCAGGGAGGCGTCAAGGGCAGGACCCCGGCGTGCTCGCTGACCCTCGGGAATGCTCCACAACGGAGCAGAGGAACTGAAAGGTGCCCGCAGCCTTCCCTAAGCCCTGCCCCAGGCACTGCTGTGTTTTCCCGCTGGTCCCGCACAGCAAGCGGAGAGTGGCCCTGTCTTCGCGTCCTGCCTGCCCTCCCCTGACCTGCGCCCTGCCCTTCCCCTGCACACCCCGGTCTAGGGCTAACCAAAAACTAGAGAAGCCCCTGATTGGATAAGGGTGGGCACCTGCCCCGAGGGCTGCGCAGCCATAGGTTGGCTGTCTGCACAGGGGGCGGGCCCATAGGCACTCTGTCCAATCGGGCATCAGACAGCTAACCGGTCAGAGGGCTTGTGTGATTGGGAGCAAGGACACGTGTGTGTGTGTGTGTGTGTGTGTGTGTGTGTGTGTGTGTGTGTGTGTGTGTGTGTGTGTCGGGGGGGGGCCCTGAGGAGGAGCAGGTGGAGGGGAGCAGAGAGGAGGGGTGGGGGGGCGCGGCTGGAGCCCCGGGGAGCGAGGTGCCCGGACAGCCTGGCGCCCGCCCTCTGTGTGTGAGGAGCCTGAACCCACGCGGCCTTCAGGGGCCGGCTCAGGGCTCTGCCCTCCCTCTGCACCCGTGGCCCCTGGCGCCCGCACTGGGCGTGCTCTACAGCCCGAGGCTCTGTCCCCAGCAGTGAGCGCTCCGGGGCGCAGGGCCTGTCTGCACACGGCCCGAGGACCGGCTGATGGCTCGGGGTCATCGGGGCAGAGTGAGGGGCAGGGGCGGGGGCGTGGTGGGGAGCAGCCCGCAGCGCAGGCGCGCCGAGGCAGGATCGGCGATGGGAGGTTCGGGGGCCCCTGCATCTGGGCATGGGTGGCACTTGGCTCAGGGTCAAGAGCAGGGAGTGTGGCCCTGGCAGGGCAGTGAGATCTGCGAGCAGAGCTGGGGCCTGGGCTCACCAGCTGAGAGGACTTCTGCTCTGTCCCTGCCCTGCGCTGGAACTTGCCCTGAGCCGAACCGGCCTGTGGCCCCGGGGGCCCTGGCAGCCGAGTGGGGGGCTCAAGATGGAGTCTCATGGGGGCCCAGCCAGAGGCTGGCGGCTCCTCCCTCTGGGGCGCACCTTTGCCCCAGCCGCCACCTGGGCTGTGCCCCTCACTTCTTCATTTTCCTGTCCTTCTGCCCGCTGCCCTGCCTTGGTGCTGGCGCTCCCTGCCCTCAGCTTCCCAGACCTGCTGCGTGGCAGCCCCTGCTCCCCCACCTCTAAGGGTGGGCAGCCTGGTGCTCCCTGGACTTGGCTGCCCTTCTGCTCGCTGGGGCCTGGGGGCAGAGGGCACAGATCCCCAAGCCTCTCCTTTGTTTCCTTGGCCACAGCCACCAAGAACTCTCTTCTGCCAGCGGGGAGTCAGCAGACTCTCACACCACTATTCATATCATATCCTTTGCATCACCAGTTTTATCATTTACTTAATGTTTTCATTTAAATCAACTTGCTTTTTAAACTTAAGTGCTCATGACCTAAGCAATAGAATCTGAAACCCTGGGTTTGATATGCTAGTTATATATATTTTTCTCAATACACAGGAACATAAACAATAACTTGAAATAGAATTTCGCCTGGATATCCTTCCAAATTCTTTGTCACGTTCCTCTGAGACACTCTGAACTAGTTTGTTGGGGAAGCCGAGGCTCTGGGAGGGGATTGGATGTGCCCAAGTATGAGAGCCCGTTGTCCAGCTGACCAGTGGGCCAGGCCGCCGGCCTGTCCTACGAGTAGCTGCGCAGTGGCCCCCTGGGTGGGCCCCGGGGGGAAGAGGGGTTCGTTGGGAGGTGACACCCAGTCCCACTGTCCTCCAGCCCCCACCGCCCTGGCCTGTCCAGCCTGGGCTCCAAGGCTCTGCAGAGGCCTCTTGTGGCCCCTGCGGCCCCAGGGTGCGGCCGGGTCTGGTGTTCTTAGCTGGCCTTCTCCGGTCCCCTGGCAGCTCCGGCTTCACCCCTTCCCACCTGTGCCCCCAGTGCCTTGGGGCCCTGAGTCCCCACCAGGCTGGGTCAGGAGGAGGAGCTCAGGGATGAAGGAAGGACTGAGTCGCTGGACCCCGCCCTCAGCCCGTCTGGTCACTGTCCCAGGTCCTGTCTCCCACACAGGGATCCTCGATGGAGACTTTTCCCTTTTTCCTGAGCAAGCTCTGGTGGGGCGCCCGCTGTGGGACCCTCAGGCTGCATTCTTGCTGGACTGGCAAGGACCGTGTTAGCTCCAAGGGCAGGGGTGGCGGCATTGAGGCTCCAGACCGGGATTCGGAGGACGGAAAGCTCAGTGGAAAGAAAAGCGTTCAGGATGGAGACATAGCCCACTTCGCTAGGGTGCCCACGGGAGGGCCCAGCTGGGGATCCTGGAGGGCTGCCTGGAGGTGGTGGCGAGAGCAGCACGGCTCTCTCTTTAGTGCCCGGCACTGTGCTGAGTGCTTGAGCCACATCACATAACTTACCCTCCACAGTGCCCGTGGTGGGGCAGAGCGGGCACCTCCAATTCACAGAGGAGGATCCCACTCCGTGGCTCCAAGGTGACACAGCCCCACGAAGATCGCAAAGCCAGCACCTGACTCTGCCCTGTCTCATGCTACCTGTGCCAGTTCTCCATGGTGGGTAGAAGAGCACCCCCGGAGTTCAGTGGCTTAAGGCAACAGCATCTCTGATCCCACAGTTCCTCTGGGACAGGATTTGGGCGCGACTTCCCTGGGTCCTCTGCTCACGGCCTCAGTCGGGGTGTTGGCCTGGGCTGCGTTACGCTTGAGGCCCAGCTGGGGCAGGGCCCGCTTCCGACTCCCCCGGGGGGTTTTATGGGGGGTGCCCGGCTGCTTCCCTGCTGGCTGGCGGCTGGAGGCTGCGCTTGGTCCCGGCCCTGCAGGCTCCTCGGGCCCCTCCAACGCGGCGGCTCCCTTCCCTAATGCAGGCCAGCCTGCGGAGTCCAGCGAAGCTGGAGCCCGGCCGTTCATCATCTGACCGTGCAGGTGCCACCGCATCCCCTTCTAGGAGTCTCAGGGTCTGGCCTGCAGTCAAGGGGGGGAATTCTGTGGGGGTGAGCCCAGGATGGGGACCACCCTTGAGAGCTGCCCCCCAGGCCCATGGGCTAAGTGGAAGTGGCTGTCCCAGCTCCTGCCTGTTGGGGCTGGCCTGTGGCCGGGGCTGTGACTTGGAGGGGTGACAGCGTAGGAGGGGAAGGCTCTGGGTAACATCTGCTAAGGGGGTGCAGTGCCTCCCTGACAGCTGCCGCCGGCCCCTCGGCGCTGTGCGCCTCCTGGGCACCGCGGCCCCTCGCTCGCCTTCCCTGACTCCTTTGGCTGCCCCCTGCCCCTCCGGGCTGCCGGGCTGCCAGCGATGGGCTTGATCAGGGGACCGGGAGGCCCCGCCCCCACCTCTTGTAGGACAATGGGGGGAGGATTACGAGGAATTCACCATTTGTTCTTCACATGTTTTGCAATTTTCCTGGAAATCTGAGTGATCCCAGAGGGGCCCGGGGCTGCTGGCAACCTGGGCGGGAGGCAGCTCCCGCCACAGACTTTCCAGGGACTGGTGGCAGGTCGGTGGCCCGGCGGCCGGGAGAGTCAGGGGCAGCGGTGGGGGGCTGGGGGGAGTGTGGGTGGGGTGGTCCCTGCTCCCGGGTGAGCGCCCCAGGGGGCTCCCAGCCCAGCTGGCCTCCCCGGGGGCTCCCGCAGTCCTGGGTCCCCCCTTCCCGCCCAGGTGTCCGTGTTCTGGTCACGGAGGGGCAGCTGCGAAGCACAAGCACACGGCCCACCAGGGAGACGGCGGCCTGGGAGGCGGGCCCGCGTGGCCGCAGACAGGACCCGCTGCCAGGGGACCTGGGGTGGGGCCGGCCTGAGTCTCTGTCTTCCAGGCTCTCAAGGGGAGTGGGGACGCTCGCCCGCACTGCCCACCGCAGGGGCTGCCCTGCCGCCCCAGGGCGTGACCGTCTCCCTGTCCGGGCGCCAGCGTCCTCTTCCATAGGTAGACTGTGGCAGGGGTCAAACAAGGTCGCAGAGACAGAGCCTTTGTATAGGACCCTGTTGGGAGTTCGCGCCCCAAACATGAACCCATGAGCTAAGACAGAAAAGGCAGTCTGGAGTATCCCCCCACCCCCGACCGCCCACCCAGCCCAGGTGTTTTCCAGGAGCGGCCCAGGGCTGGGGGACTCGGGGGTGCAGCCTCAGTGTCCCCAGGTGTGAGCTGTGCACCCTGTCCTGCACCGCGAGGGCTGAGGGCTGGCTGTGCTCAGGGCCGGGGTGGGCAGGTGGCCCTGCTCCCGCCTCTGCCCCTCCCGTTGCTCCCCTCCTCTGCCGCGCTCCCGCGGTCTCCTGCCTATGAGCTGCCCGCTCGGTCACCGTCCGGCCTGGCCGCCACCCCTTTCTTCCTCCCCTCCCACGCTGACAAAACTGTCTTCAGGGTGATGCTCCCGGCTGGGACGTGGTGGGCGCATCTCAGCCTGTGACCCTGTCAGCAGCCTCTCCCAGCGGTGGGTCTTGTCCTTGGCACGTCCCCGCCCCCTCCTGCTGCACTCCCCCCTCCCCCCGGTCCTTCCGAGCCCCCCAGACCCCGTTGTCCCCTGACGTCGTCACCACTCAGCCCTGCCCTGTCCCTGCAGGACTGTCCCGCACGGACAGGGCCCCTGGCCTTCCCCATCAGGGTGTCCCCCAGGCAGGTCTCACTCAGCACAGCCAAACATATTTCCATGGCTCTCTCCGCCGTAGTCCGCACCAGCCTGCCCTCTTTTGCTTGCCCCTAGGGGTCCTTTGGTCCCGCCGCCACCTCTCAGCCAGGCCGTGTGCCTTCTCTCCAGAGGTGCAGCACCCACTGCCTCCTCGTCGGTGTCCCTGGCAGAGCCCGCTACCTTTTCCCCAGTAGCCGCTCTCCACCAGTGCCTGGCTGCCCCGAACGCTGCATTTCCCCGCCTCCCTTGCAGCTAAGTGTGGCCACGTGACTGCATTTGGCAATGGGCTCAGATCCACACGCACTACCCCAGGGCTGTGGCTGGTAAGGGAAGGCATGAGGTACCTGGGAAGTCAGAGCCGGAAGAGGGGCCAGATGCTGCTGACTGTGGAGAATCTGCTGGCCGAGGAGGGGCTGTGGTTATGCCTGGCCCCGAAGCACAGGTGAAGAGACGTAGTCCCACCTCTGAGGGGCCTCAGTTGAGGCAAATGACAAATGTATCAATAGTTTTGCAATAACACGTAGTTGGTGTTGGGAGCACCCAGGAGCCTTGAAGCAGGACACACAGGCCCTGGGGTCCGAGGGGAAGGGTCGCCTAGGGAGTCAGGAAAGACTTCTGAGAGGAAGGGCACTGAGGGATGGGTAGGAGTTCATCAAGCAGCAAAGCGGAGGGAACGTTTTCCAGGCAGAGGGAACAGTGTATGCGAAGGAACGATGCCAATATGGGTTACAGGCTGTTTGGTGTTGCTGGAGCGGGGAGTGAGGGGTGGGAAGAGAAAGGAGACACGTGGGCCCAGCCCAGTTCTGTCCCCTTCCCCCCCGAAGGAAGTGGAGGTGCTGGAGTCCGGGGGCAGCTTGGGGGGCCTCCGCAGGGGAGGGATGTGGTCGGACCTAGACAGGAGAAGGGGCAGCAGCAGGGGGAGGGCCTGAGGAAGAGTGGTCGCTGCGGATGGGGGGCCGGTCCCTGCGGAGGGTCCCTGCAAGGCCTGGTGTGGCACACGCGCCCTCGGGGAGGGGTTGCCCACGTGCTGGTCTGTGGCCCAGCGCTTCCTAGGAGGGTCCGGCTCGGTCCTCAGACCTGCTGGCCCGGGGGCCCTGGTCAAGCGCGGGTGGGTTTAATAGCCAGCAGGAGCCTGTGGCTTCTGCAGCGCCAAACTCGGACCTTCTGGTGTTTACGATTGGCAAAGTGAACTTCCTGTTTTTAAGAGAAAAGGATTAGAAACACTTATTAAAAAGCCCTTTGAAAGGCATCAAAAGACTTCCCAAATGTCAAATGACTCTTACAAAAGAGTCATTTAATGATTTAAGCAACATGAATGGGAAACATACCAGCCCAGACCTCCTTAAATGCTTACAAACCTTCTCAGAGCCCAGGAGGGACGTGGTGGCCACGTGGAGCGTGGGCTGAGGGTACCTGGGGAAGCTAAAAACGGCCCCACGGCCAGAGCAGCCCTTCCATGGGACTCGGGCAGAGGACGGGGGTGTCGGGGGGCCCAGAGCTCGGAAGCGGCCGGGGCAGCCCCCCACTAGAGCCTAGCTCCGTGCCCCAGGCTCTCGCTCGCCTCCAGTGCCCTGAGCCCCCCGGCCTCTGCCGTGCCCCGGGCTTCCCCCGAGTTCCCGCTGGGCAGCCAGCGCCCAGCTCCAGCCTCTCTAGTCCAGTTGAGCTGCCTGTCGCAGGCCTCAAACCTGGCTCCGCCTGTGCGTCATCTGACCTGTGTCTCCCTGTCCCCAGGCCCGGCCCGGGCCTCCCTCATTGGCCTCTAGCTGCCCTCTCTTCTGTCTGTTCTTCCTGGCCACCCCGCCCCCACCCCCTGCTTCCCAGGTCGCGGTGCTGGACGCAGGAGACGTGGCCCCTGCCCAGGTCTTGGGTGCAAGGTGACCTCCAGTTTGGCCACGAGAGACATGGGAAAGGCAGGGGATTCTCATCCTTGCTGGGTGCTGGGGCCGCCCCCGGGGACCAGGGGGCCACACATCCTGGCTAAACGGGGAGACAGCTGTGGACACGGGCCCCCAACCCCCTGGAGCCCTGTGTCACTGCAGGGTGCGAGGCCCCACAGAGCCTAGACCCTAAGAACCCCAGGTATGACGCTTCTGCCTGATGTTGTCCCCGTCAGTTCTGGCACCTGGCCTTTGAGAGGGGTCGCCGGGCCCGGTGCGCCGGGGGCCCGGGCCCAGCCTGCGCCCAGGCCTGCTGACCTCACATGTCCTCTCAGGTTGTAACCACTTGCTCCTGGGTTCCACTCCAAACAGGGCATGTCGTGAGTTAGGAAGCTATAAAATGCTTCAGCATTTCCCAGAAAATGCCAAGGAATTCTTGGAATAAAAATAACAATGAATAAAGTTGCCTGGAAATGAGGCGATGGGGCTGAATTTGATTACGTCCCATTTAGAAGAGAAAATTAGCTCATTGTGGCTGAGGTGAGGTGAGGTTTTCTCTTTTCTTCAGGAAAAAAGATGCTTTTCACACTGCCCTCCCCCAGGACTCTCGGAGCTGGGAGCTGCGCTGCAGCGAGGGTCGTTCCTGCAGGACCCGCGACCCTGGGCGGGGCGGCGGGGCCGGGGGCCCTGCGGCCACATGCTGGCCACATGCTGGCCACACGCTGGCAGCTGGGGCAGCCCCTCCCCTGTTCACACCCCCATGATGGGTGTCCCTGCGGAGGAGGGGCAGACGGGGCAAAGGCCGGGACACCTTGCTCACCTCTTGCCAAGCAGAACCTGTGATCCTGCCGCCCTCTGCCTGTGTCCGCCCCAGGAACCTGCGCGCCCGCCTCCACGTGGCCTGGCCCTCGCCGCCTGCACCTGCGCGCGCCCGCTCAGGTCCAGCTGTGCCTCACTGGGCCCCCGCAGCCCCTCCCGGGGCTCCTCCTCTGCCTTCCCTTCTGGTCACTGCGTGGGAGCTTCCTGGCGCCTTCCCACTCGTGTGGCTCCTCATGGCCCCAGAACGAAGACAGAGCTCCCTCGCCCAGCACGGTAGGCCCATGCCAGCCTTCTACGGCTGCGGGCAAGGCTCATTTGCATGTCACTTGACTGGGCCTTGGGGCGCCCAGATATTTGGTCGGACATCATGGTGGGCGTGCCCGCCGGTGCGGGCGTGGGTTGAGAAAGGTAACGTTCACACCGGGGGGCCGAGCAGAGCAGATTGCCCTTCGGGCATGGGTGGGCCTTACCCAATCAGTTGACGGCCTGACAAGACCAGAATGGCTGACATCCCCTGAGTGAGGGCATTCTTCTTGTCTGACAGCCCTAGAACCGGAACATTCATTGGTTATTATTATTATTATTTTTTGCCTTTGGACTCAAACAGAAATGTCGGCAATTGCTGGGCTTCGGGGCTCCCAGCCCTTGGACGGGAATGACCCCTCCAGCTCCCCCGGGTCTCAGGCCTTCCGGTCTGCATGGTGCTGTGGTCTGAATGGGCATCCCGAGAGCGCGCAGTTTGAACCCTAACCCCCACGGTGACGGTGCCAGGGGTGGGGCCTTCGGGGGCGGTCAGGTCCTGAGGGTGGGGCCCTCATGGGTGAGGGCAGCGCCCTTCGAAAAACGCCAGAGAGCTCCCTCGCCGCTTCTGCCGTCCCACTGGCTCTATTTCTCTGAAGAGCCCCGGCCCTGATGCCCTCCCTGCCCTCGATCTCAGACCTAGTGGCCTGAAGCCACGGAAGCTCACGCTCTTGCCGTTCCGGAGGCCAGAGCCTGGCACCCGCCTCCCTGGACGGAGGTCGTGGTGTGGTCGGCGCTGGTTTCTCTGCAGACTCTGGGGCAGGGGGCGGGTCGGCTGCTGGCCTCTTGCCGTTTCTGGTGGCTGCTGGGGACTGGGGCATGTGGCCGCACCCCTTCTGTCTCTGCTTCTGTCTCCTCACCTGGCCCCCCGTCCATCCCTGCTGCCTCTCTCTGGTGAGGACACCGGCGATGGCACGCAGGGCCTACCCAAAGGCCCTCACCTCCAGGCCCTCGACTCATCGACACCCGCAGGCACTGCCGCGCGAGGGGACATCCCCGGGCCCTGGGGCTCAGGCCCTGGCTTCTCCATCACGGGCCTCTCACTGTTGCGGCCACGCTGGCGCTCTCCGGTCCAGCGTACAGGGGCCTGGTGCACAGTAGGTGTTCCCAGGTGTGCGGAGGAGGGACGGGTGGGCCAGAGAGCGCAGGGGCCTCTTGGCATGGCTCTCCCTGCATGGCCCTCTGGGGCAGGCTGGCCGCCAGTGCGGGGTGGGTCCCCGGCCATGCAGGGAGCCCGAGCCGCTGGTCTCAGGCCTCTGGCCCTCTGGGCCTCCTAGGTCATTCCTGTTGCTCTCCTGTCCCCCGGACAGCGGGCACGCCTTCCCTTCAGAATCAGCAGAAAGATCATTGTTAGAACTTCCCGATGCCCATAGCCCCGGGGGCAGCTGGGCCTGGGCAGTAACCCGCGCCGGTCAGCGCCCGTGGGCTGTTGCCGAGCCCTGCTCTCGCCTCTGTCCTAGGCCCATCTGTGGCCTCGGTCCTGAGCCTCAGACCCTGGGAGGGGCTCCCCTCTCAGGCCTGTGCCCCTCGCCTGCCCCGATCCCCAGCCTTGTCCCCACTACACTCCCAACAGTGGCCTTCTTGCCACTGCCCAGGACACAGTGGCTGTCTCGTCTCCCTCCTGCTTGGTTTTCCTCTCCTGCTCCTCTAACACTCTGCTTGCCCCTGTTCCGCACGCGCTCCTGTGCGGCTGGCCTTGGGCCGATGGAGGTGCGGTGGGCTGCCTATCCCCTGAGAAGCTGGCCCCCCCATGAGGCAGAGAGCCCAGCGGCTGCCCCAGGCTAGCCCTGGAGGTGGAGACCCCAGGAGCCAGAGCCAGGGTCCCTGCAGGGAGCGGGGAGGGGAGGGCTGGGGAGCAGGTTCTGCCCCGAGGCTTGCGCTGGCCCAGCCCCTCCCCGCCTCCCAGGGCCCGGCAGCGGCAGAGGGCAGCGCTTGCTCGCAGGGACCTCCCGGGGTTGGGCCAGGGCCCCTCTGGCCCCCGGAGGTAAGAGAAGCCACAGAAGCCTCCCCTCGGCTCCCCAGGGGCCCTCCGCGCACGCCCCCTGCCCTGACCCCGCGGACAGCGCTGGCGGCGCCCCGGGTGGGCAGCTGTGGGATGGTGGGGCAGCGGCGCGGCCGCGGCGAGGCTGGCAGATGCGGGCTCGAGTCCAGGCTCTGCATGGGGACCAGGCTCCAGCTAATTAGCTCCCACCCACCCACATCCCCTCCTCCCCCACACAGGCTCACGTGCGCGCTGCCGACGCACCCCCGTACCACCCTGCACCCCAGATCCACCCAACTCCCTCAGCGCCCTCTGAGGCAGCCCCTGGCTGCCCACCCCAGCCCCCACGGCCCCCTCCCTGTTGCCCACACGGCATCCCGTCCTCCCCGTGGGCACCTATTGCCCCGGCGGCCATAATCACCTCCATGGTGAGCACTCGCTGCCTCCACACCGACACGCCCGGGTGGCACCGCTTCCAGCTTCCCGGCCCCATGGCCCCTGTGGACCACCTGCCCTCCGGACTCCCTCCGCCACCCCCAGAAGGAGCAGAATCAGTCTAGATGGGGGTACAAAGAAGTCTCAGAGAGACAGTCCCGGATCCGGCAGGCCCGGGCCCTGGGGTGGGCGCCCTGCGTGGGCCTGAGTCTCCCCATCTGCGCAGCAGGCTGGTGGTTCCCGGGGCCGACGGAGCCTGCGACGGAGCCTGCCACGCAGCGCCGCATCCTCCCCCGGCCACCCGCAGCCTGAGGCTGGCCCGGGCCCTTCCCCCCACCCCAGGCACCTGCTTGTGCCCCACCCCCACTAGCCCTTCCACTGGGAGGGCTGTCACCAGAGTTGGCACGTCCCCATGGGTGCCCAGCCACTGCCCTCCCAGTCCTTGGCTTCGTGACTCCCACGATCCTCCCCGGCATCCGTCTCAACCCCTCACAGGTGCCCCTGGACCCATTGACACCCAGCTCTCAGCCTCTGAAAACCCGCACCCCACCCACCGACCCCCACGCCTGACGCCCCACCCCAGACCCAGGCCGCCTGTACCCGGGTCTTTGTCCCCTATTCCTCCACTTCCTCCACGGCTTTCAGCCCTGCCTGCCTTGTACCTGACCCCAAACTCCACCCCGCCCCGTCCCTTCTCTGCTCCCCGCACCCGCCCTCCCTCTCCTCGTCCTCACCCATCCTCTGTGACCGTATCCAGGGACTGGCTTGAGAGAACAAAGCGAACTTTCCCCCAGCACTTGGCCCCCCCGGCTCCCGCTCTGCTCAGCTCCCTTGGGTGGGGTTCTGCAGGGTCGTTCTGCAGCTGCCTCGTGCCCTGCCCCCCACACAGGGCCCCTATTTTCTGTTGTTGCCACGGGGCCGGCGGCTCAGGGCCCACCCTGCTCCACCCCAGGAGGCCCACCGGAAGGAGCCCCCGAGGGGGAGCGTGGTCTCCCTGGCTCCCATCTGGCTGGGCCCTGGGGCACCAGGAGGAAACGGGGCCTGTGAGGTGTGCGAGCTGAGTCTTGATTTTCTGGCTCCTTCCCAGCCAGGAGCCGGGGGCTGCCTGCACCCTGAGCACAGGACCCCCTGCGGCCCGGGGCCCGTCCGGTGGTCTCGGGGGCAGCCTCACCCCTCCCTCGTGCTCTCCGCCCCGCGCACCAGGGTGCCCTCTGCTCCCCTTTCTCCCCGCCAAGGTCTTCGTTGGCACAGGTTCAGGGTGGGAATTCAGGGGGCACGGCCCACAGAGAGCGCTTGCCTGGTCGTTCACTTTAAGGCCACACCGGGCGACCCGGACCCCAGCATGCAGGGCCCCTCCCCCCTGCCCTGTGATGCTGGACCAGGGGCTTCTCTCAGGGGACGCAGCGCCTTCCTCCCGGGCGGTCCCAGGGACACCCGCACCCACAGAGTGCAGAGGGCTTGCTGGGGTCCTGGCCTTCCCCGGCCGGGGCCTCGCCCACCCTGACCCCTTCTGGCCTCCTGGTTCAGGGGCCCCCCAGGTTCTTGCTGACGCCCCTCGGGGGTTGCTGGCACTCTTGCGGGTGGGGCGGCCGGAGCCATGACTCCAGACGCTGCTCCAGAGAAGGTTCCAGAGAGAAGGCGGCTGCTGAGCACCGCGCAGCCCCTCCCGAGGGCCGGGGGTTGTTTTCACGCTTTGCTCGACTGAGCAGGTGACCGGAGGGGCCCCAGGGGATGGGCGGGGCTCAGGCCTCCCCCCCGAGGCGCCCACCCGGACCCGGCCCACAGGGTCCAGCCTGGGCCAACCACGTAGGACGCGCCCGCGGCCTGAGATCACCCCTCTCGCCTCCTGTCAGGAACACTGTGGTGCGGGAAGCGGAGCTCGTTGGCTCAGTGAAGTGGAGTGTTTGTCATGTTCTGCGATGTGGCTGTGGACGCCTGCCATCGTTTGTCATTATAATTAAGTACAATTTGGCAGGGGGATGGGCGGGGGAGCTGTCAGCCCTGCGCACCGCGCCTGTCAGCCCCAGCAGCCCAGGTGGGAAGGGCAGGTGTCCTCCCACCTACAGCCACATGCTGGCCAGATGTGGCCAGAGCGGGCACTGTGTCCTGCCCCACCCCCTCCTGCCCCCCTCCGCCTTCCAGCAGAGCCCTGGTCTCCCCTTCACCCGGAGACCTGCCTGGCCCCCCGTCCGGGCAGCCGGGGGCCAGAGGCAGCCCCCAGGGCAGCCAGCTTCCCACGATGGCCTCCCGACCGCCTCCGAGCGCAGCCTGAGCGCTGCTTCCCCTTGAGAGAGAAGCCAGGGGGCACGGCTGTCCAGCTTCCTGGCCGAGCCCTGGGGCCAGCCCCTCGCCCCAGGGCTCCAGCTTTTGAGAAGACTGCCGAGAGGAAGGGGGCCGCGCAGCACCCCCTGCCGCTGCCGCCCGGGGCTCTGCTCCACACCAGGCCTTCAGGGAGGCCCTGCCAGGCCCCTCCTTACACGCCCTCCTACTTACTGCCTTTTAACTGTGTGTAGAACTGTCTACCAATGTCTCTCTTCCTCCCCCAAAGGTAAGCCCCCAAGGACAAGGATGGCACCAGCCCTAGCCTATGCGGCCCTGAGAGAGGAGCAGAGGAAGGGATGGTGAGTGCTCGCCAGGGGAATCGGGGCATTCACTCCCGGCAGGCGCCCTTGCAAGTCCTTTATCCTCAACAGTGCTGGGCCCGGAGTCTGGGCCACAGCTTTACAGACTCACAGATGAATGCAGCACCGTGTGTTCGTCAAATGACTAAAGGAGTACACGATGTTGAGAAGGATTCTGGTGTTCAGTGTGGACTCAGTGGGAAAGCGTTTTTGGCGATGGATTAGTGATGTCTGCCATGAGTGCAGACATCGGGGTGGGGGCGGGTAGGCTGCAGGTTTGTGGACTCAGTGGGAAAGTGTGATTGGCAATGGATTAGTGATGTCTGCCATGAGCGCAGACATCAGGGGTATGGGCGGGTGGGCTGCAGATTAGTGTTCCTGCTCTAGACCGTAGGTCACAGACTGGCGGACAGGAAGGGCATCACTGGGCATCACTGGGTTATGGAAGGGAAAACTGAGGCTCAGGGAAGAGCAGGGACCTCACAAGTCGATGGCAGAACAAGGCTTGAGCCGCAGAGGCTCAGGCTCTTCCCCTTGCCTGTGCCACCTCTCTTTCTCTGGCCAGAAGCTGCCCCACCAGGAGAGGGAGCTCAGCCTGGGTCACAGCACAGGCGTTCTGCATGCACTGTGTGGGGAGTGGCCCAGGGAGCCTGGGGCAAGAGAGATGAGGGAAGGGGGCCGGTCCCTACCCAGACCCCCACTCCTGGCTGTGTGGCCTTGGGCAAGTCACATTGTCTCTCCCTCCTCCTATATAAAATGGGGTCGATCGAATTGTTCTAGGGTTAGAAGAGATCCCTTTTCTACAAGCATTTGCTGAGCAAAGCAGACCTGGAGCCTGCCCCCACACATTTTGCTCAAATAGCCCCGAAGAAGTAGAATCAAACACGTGGGTGGGTTCTGTAGGGACAATGGCAAGGTCTTGCTGCCCATTGGGCACTAAAAATGGCAGTGGCGGTGACTGGTATTGCTCCTGGAGGTGGTTGTGCCCCAGCTGAGGGGCAAGGGCGCTGGGGCGCAGCCTGCTCCCCAGCAGCGCAGGGAGCCTTGCCCTAAACCTCACGGAGGCGCCGCACAGGCCCCTGGCTGTTGCCCACGGGGATTCTCTGGGCAGCAGCAGGACTAGATGGCCCAGGACGTCGGAGTGTCCCGGGTACCTGCCTCCCCGGTGTGAGCCCTGGGTCCTCGCTCAGCACCTGCTCACTCTCCCCTGCGCCCTCCCAGCCTGGCTCACAGTAGGTGGGCAGCAGCCAGTCCCAAGGGCCACCTTTAACCGTGAAACCCTGGGGAAGGTGCCAGTGAGCTGGTGGGGCAGCCGGGCGGGAGCCACGGGGTGACGCGGAGCCTGACCCCCGGGGTTAATGGATCTGGGGAGCAACCCCTCCTTTGGCCTGGCCTCACCGGGCTGGTCCTGTGGCGGGGCCTGCGTGGCGCCCTGAGACGGGTGCGCGGCGGGGGTGGGGGGCCTGAGGCTGGGGAGGAGCCCCGGGGGAGTAACGCCCCTTTCCCAGGCACGCGTTGACTGGCTCCCTTTCTTTCCCTCGTGGCTGCAAACTGGGGCCCCGCCCCTCCCGGTTCCTGCAGACCCCCGCCCCCAGCCCTGACCCCGGGACCCAGTGCTGAGGCAGGGAGAGGCCTGAACCATCCCCCTAACCTGCCCCCCCGCCCCCCGCCACTACTTGATTCTCGAACCCTCCCCCCAAAGGCTCCCAGGAGGCCACAGGGGAATCCCCTTGCAAGCTGTGACCCCCCTGGTGGTGTCCCTTTCTGTCCCCCCGCAGGGTTTGGATGCCCGGGGTGAAGGGCCGGGCTCCGAGGCCCGAGGCCCGGCCAGACACCCGGGAAGGCGCCCTGAGCCACGGCTCTGCGGGGCTTGGCCCCGGCAGCCGGCTCCCCGGGCCGTGGTTTTGCAATCCTCCTTGGCCACTGACCCGTTCCTCTGGCAGTGGCAGGTTTTCTCGGCTGTGATTTGGACAATGTTTTTTCCCTTCTAAACAACCATTCTGGCAAAAGGGACAGCAACTTTGGACGAGCTGGCTTCGATTGCTCCACTTCTTTCCCCAAACAGCCCCCTCCCCACCCGCCACCAGGGCCCCATCCAAGGGTTTCCAGACCAGCCAGCAGCCGGGGTCACGTCTCTGCAGGGTCATGGGCAGGGGCCGGGGGGGGGGGGGAGGTGACCTCTGACCTCTGGGGCCTGCAGCCTCAGCCTTTGGGGCCACATGTCCACTTAAGAGTCCGTGCTGCCCACTTATAGGATCATAGGGCATTTCCTGAGCACCTACTATGTGCCGGCACAGACCAGCTGCCCCGCTGGTCTCATTGTCCCTGCCTCCTCCGCCGGAGGTCTGAGGGGAGGTCACCCTGGGTTTCGCGTTGGGCCCATGCGTCCCCCAACCTGCTCGCCTGGGGCCGAGCGCTGTGGTGTTATGTAAGTGCTGTTACGTAATGCCTCCGGGCACCCGTTTCTTCACTGTCTCAACGTCCTCAGGGCGGCGGCCGCCGGGATGCCCGGCTCAGGCTTCCGGAGTCCGGTCGGCATGGACCCCGCCCCCGGTCCAGGCGCTGCAGGCTCGGCCTCAGAGAGGCCGGAGAACTCACCCGGAGCCGCGCGGCTGTACGCGGCAGGGCAGGGCGACCCCAGGGCGGAGTGGGCGCCGGGTGCGGAAGACCAGAAGGACCCCATTCCCGTCCACGAGCACGGGTTTGGGTTCAGGGGTGACCTCTCTGTGTGG
Source organism: Pteronotus mesoamericanus (assembly GCF_021234165.1). Lineage (NCBI taxonomy): Eukaryota > Metazoa > Chordata > Mammalia > Chiroptera > Mormoopidae > Pteronotus > Pteronotus mesoamericanus. The sequence continues at coordinate 1,451,065 of NW_026555082.1, read as the reverse complement.
GAAGGGCCGGGATGCCACCTACCGCCCCCATCGCACCCCCACCCTGGGGGTGGGGTGGCGAGCCCTGGAGGGTCCTTGGGCTGACCTCGGGTCTCAGGGAGGGGAAATGGGGTACAAACGGGGCGTCAGGGCTGGAGACAGCGGGGGCTGCGGTCTCCGGGCCTGCCCAGCACTGCCGCCCCAGGACCTCGGCGGCATCAGGGCAGGGCGGGGGGGCTCCCTGAGTGCCCCTTCCAGAGGACAGCACTGGGCAGGGCCTTCCTCCTGCCACCTCGGGCTCTGCCTGAGGCCAGCTAGCGGGTGGGAGTGGCGCCGGAAAGCTGGTCCCCGTCCGCCTGTGGCGGCCCTGAACGGCCGGGACCCTGCCCTGTAATGTCACTGCTCTCCCCCCAGCTTAGGGGAGAAGGAGGACTCGTGGTGACACCGGGGGCAAGGGGTCCTCTGTGCAGCACTCCCGGGAGCCCTGTGCTCCGGGACGCTGGAGACCTCCTGGCTGCGGAGGTCTGGGCTCTGGCTTGGGACCCCCGCTGTCCCTGGGGCGCCCCCGCCACCCCTCCGGCTCGGCTGCCATCCGGCCCCCTTGGCAGCCGCCCGCGGGGGCTCTCCGGCCCCGGCTGCCCCTCCCTCCCGGCATCCCTCCTCCTGCCCAGGGCTGGTGACGCCTCTTGAGTGAAGGAACGAACCCCGTGGGGCGGGACGTCCCTATCCAGAAACTCTATCGGCACTTTAAATTTTTTTGTTGACAGTGAATGAGCTTGTGTTGATTTAAACAACAACAAAAAACTGGATCACTTGTCATTTAAAAAGCAGCCACAACACCAGGGAGCCACAGAAAGGCCAGATTTCTAGTGGTTTTACAAGCCAGCCCCCTTGTCCCAAGATTTCAGGAGCGAGGAGCTGGGCTTGTGACTCGGGAGTCCCTCCCAGCCGGCCGCGGACTCTGGGCTCTGCCTGCCAGCAGGCCCTGCGAGTTCTCAGGCCCCAAGAGGGGACAGCGCCCCAGCCAACGTCCCAGCCTGGCTAACGCGGGGCACCCAGGAGTGTGGGCGCGTCGGCCCTAACCAGGCGGAGCTCAGCCGGGGGCCCTGGGCACCGGCCCCCCACAGTCGGGCGCCGGCTCTGGAGGTCACCTGGCCGCGCTTCCTGTGGGCAGGTCGTGCCCTTCAACCCCTGGCGGGACCTGCTGTGTGCCAGGCCTAGCCTGGAGCCCACCCGAGCCCCCGGTGCGCCCGGAGGCCCCGCCCTGTCCCCCAGGCCCCTCTGCTCCCGCTGACCACTTCCCTGCTGGGAGTTTGGGGGTGACGCCAGGGGAGGCCGAGGAGGCTGGCTTAGCTGTCCCGCCTTCTGTTCTAACCCTCAGAGTAAACAGGAACATTAAATCACTACTTGGGGGTCAGGAAACTGGAAATAATCAAAACACAGTGTCCTGTCCTCGGCCTGGGCGCTGGCGCTCCTGTCACCGACCCAGCCCTGCCGCCTGGGGCTTTCCCAGCCGCCTCTCCGCCTCAGCCGCTGCCCCCACGGTCTGCCTTGTCGGCCTGGGCGTCCGCAGGGGCCCACTCCCCACGGTCCAAGCGTGGGACACCGGAGGTGCTGGCAGGCACGCCGCGCCCACGGTCAGGCCCACCTGGCCTGGGAGGCTGTCACGGGGCTGGGCCCCCGCGAGCCCTCGGACCCCCGGGGACGGAGGTGGGCATGGGGAAGGCCCCCGGTGGGGGAGGGGCCTGGAGCGTTCGTCCCCTGCCCCCCCCTGCTGGGGGGGCGGGCCCTGGCTCGGGGGCGGGCCCCACCCAGAGGACAGAGCAGTGGGCCAGGCCGGGCCGGGGTGCACGGGCGCGGGGGGAGGGCAGAGTTGCAGGGACACAAGCGTTTCCTCTCCCATCACAGGGCACCTCAGGCCCCAGATGCCCCTTCTGACAGACCCTCCTCCCCAGGGTGTGCTGCAAAAGCTTGTCGGTCTCCCAGGTGCCCCTGGGGGCCACGTCCTGAAGGGGAAACTGAGGTTCTGTGAGGGGAAGTGGCTTCGAGGCGCAGCCCCAGGCTCCCGCTTCCTCCCCTTAGCCCAGGGAGGTTCCCAAAGGCTGGCTCTGCAGGCTCTCCCGCTCAGAGCCCTGCCTGGGCCCGCGAGGAAATCGGGGGCTCGCGCCTGCCAGGGAGCTGCCAGGCTGGGGGGTGACCAGTGAGCAGGGACGCAGCCCAGGGGACTCAGGTCACAGGGGCCTGGCCAGGGAGCAGCCCTCTCTGCCTGGTGCTCCATGGAGGTGGCATCTGGCTGGGCTTTGCAGGCTGAGTAGGAGTTCTCGTTGAGAAGGGAGGCGGGCAGCACGGTGGGCCGGGCGGCTGGGGGCTGGGGACCCCGGGGCCGGCCTGTCCTCATTAAGCCGCCCGGAGCTCTGGGACCAGGATGGGCTCTGCCGTCTGTCCTGGGGCCTCTGCGCATCCCGCCAGCAAGGCACCCAGCTCCTCCCCGCGCGGAGCAAAGGCTGGCAGGCATGCCGGGCCGGCCAAGATGTACGCAGGGTCCCTTGTCCTCTCCTGCTGGGCCTTCTGCTCCACGCTGGGCACCCGTCTCAGCTCTGCGGCTGCTCGGGCAGTACTGGAGGGGAGGCGGTGCGGTGCCCCTTCCCTGAAGGGCCCGCGGCGAGGGGAGGAGCTCCGCCTGGCCCAACGCTGGAGCCAGAATGGGGCTCGGCTGGGAGCGGGTGGGCTGCACCTGGGACAGGAAAGCGCGTAGTCCCAGGGCGGAGCGAAGCCAGCTGGGCTGGGCGCTAGGGCGCGGGGTGAGGGGTCAGCAGCTCACAGGGGGTCGGGGGCAGGCGATGACAGCTGAGGGGCTGGTATGGAGCTGGCAGAGCTGGGCAGGGGCCGGGGGCTGGCTGCGGGTTGGGTTGGGGAGGGGCGCCCAGGTGTCTGGCATGAGCGGCTGATGTGTGGTAGGAAGCTGCCTTCCCAGAGTGCCTTGCAGCCAGGCGTGGCCAGTGAGGAGCAAAGGGGGCCCTGACCGGGGGCCTCTGGGAGGGCTCCGTGCCCCCTGAGGGGGAGGCGTGTGAGGAGGAGCGCCTCCCCTGCCCCCGCCTTGGAACGTCGCCCCGTGAGGGTTGGTGTCTGGAGCTGGGGCTGCCCTGCAGCCACGAGGCCAAGGTCAAGGGAGGTCACCAGGGGCTGGCCAAGGCCGCCTGCTGCTCCGGACACCACCTGCCGGCTGGAGGTTGGGTGTGTGGGCGGGCCCCTGGGGCCTCGCGCGCTGGGCTCCTGAGTCCAGGGCTCCCGGGAGAAGGCTGGAGGGCAGGGCGGGGCCGCCCGGGGGAGGATGTGGCTGCCCAGGAGGGGCTGCTGCAGCTGCCCCCCCCGATGTCTCTGGGGGCGAGACCACAGTTGGAGCGCTTGGCTTGTGGCCACTGCAAACAACTCATCCTCACTGTCACTGAGTCACTGCACTTGGGCCCTTCGGTGCCGGCTGTTTCAGGACAGTAGGCTGCTGGCAGCCCTGGCAGGGTGGCCCAGGACCCCCTGAAACAGCAGCTCAGGCCGGGTCCCTGGGGCAGTGGGCGCAGCCCAGCCCTGGAGGGGAGCCCAAGGGCTGGCTGGGCCCAGGGCCGGGGCAAGTCTGGGCAGGGCCCCCCAGGGACCTCGGGTTGTTCAGCTGGCCAGGGGGCGGGCGGGGCGGGCTCACTGGGGCAGCCACAGGCTGGGGAGGGAGCCAGGGAGGGAGCCCTGGGCGGGGGCGGGCTGGCCGCTTCTGTGCGGCAGGATGGGAATGGGGGTCTCCATCCACAGGCTGAGGGGGCCAGGCTGGGCCGGGCAGGGTGGCCGGTCCGAGGGCCCCGCCCCTGCCCCCGCCCCCGGCAAGTGGGCTGAGATCTTGGGCACCTCCTCCCTTCTCGCCAGTTCCCTCGCCCTTGAACTGGGTGCAATGAACCCTCCGGAGCGGACGCTGTGAGAATTAAACGGGAGGATTCCTTCAAAGCCCCAAGCCGGTGGATTTCGCAAACAATAAAAATTTCAAAAATCAACTTTGGTTCCTGTCATAGGGTGCCAACTTTCTCTTTGCCAAGTAAGGACGTTGAAAACAAAAACAAAGCGCCAGCTACTGTCTACTGTTACCATCACTTCACAAAAGAAGCGCTACATGGATACACAGACAGCCGGAGGCCCCTGAAGGCAAGGGATCCACCCTTGTCTTGTCCTTATTTTTCCCACGGCCCCGGGACAGGCGAGGGCAGGCCTGGGCCCGGCCTGGACTCAGTGGCCCGTCTCAGCTCAGAGCTGGAGAACGCGCAGCCTCGGAAGGGTGGTCCCTGATAAAAGGGCCCGTCCCTCCAGGGGTGAGTGCCGGGCACAGCCCCAGACTCGCCTGCGCCTTCGCCCCAGGCCCGCCCATGTCTCTCAGCAAACGGGTGCCGTTTGGAAGAGGATTCTGGCCGCAGGGGTCCGTTCTGAGAGATGAAGGATGAACCGGCGGGCATCCGACTCACGGGCGCCTGGCCATGCTTCAGGCACCGGGCCGGGCGGCCCTCCGAGGGTGGACTCGGAGGCTCACGGAGGAGGCGGCCCTCGCTGGGACGGCGCAGGCTGTGCGGGACAGAGCTGGGTCCCAGTGCCACCCTCTGGGTGCGGCTCCCCAGGCAGAGAATGGAGGCTCTGGGTTGGGAGCCCTGGTCCGGCCGAGTCAGAGCTGCAGACACGTTCGGGGCGGCGGCCCCTGCTCTCACCTGCGGCCACGGGCTCAGGCTCTCCTGCGGGAGCGGGGGCTCCGGCGCCTCGGCTGGGCTCCAAGGACGAGCAGTCGGGGCCCGGGGCAGGGGCTCCACATCACGGGCGCACATGCATCACGGGGTGCGCACACACCCTCCCAGCAGCGCCCAGGCCGCCCCCCCTCCTCAGGCCAGCCTCGTCTGGGTGCCACGACTACGCGTGTGTGGAAAGGCCCCGCCTGCCTGGGGCCCCTGGGTCGCACAGAGTGCGGCCGCGGGTTGTGGGCGCGGGTCCCCGCCCTGCCCCCGCCCTGCCCCCGTCCCCCAGCTCTGTGACGTCGGGGGCACCCCCACTCCGAGCCGGTGCCCCCTTGCCTGTGCCCCACATGGGGCTTGGCAGACAGCGGGCGCTCAGGCAGAGCTTGCCCCTGGGGTCTGGTGAGAACCCCCTCCTTGCCTGTTCCCGCTGCCTGGCCTCTTGGCTGGCGAGGATGACCCCAGAATGCTCAGGCTGCCACCCCGGGGCTGCGGAGCAGGAAGCTGGGGTCCCCTGGAGCGGCCTCTTCGAATCCCTCGCTAGCGGTGGCTGTGGTTAGGCGGCGGGCTCCTCCCCGCTCCCCGCTGCGGGGCATGCCCCTTTACACCTCCACGGATCAGGGGCAGAAGCTCCCGCTGCTGGGCGGGCTGCTGGGTGGTCGGGGCAGGTCGGCGGGGCAGGGGACAGGGAGCCGTCTTGTACGACAGGCTGGGGGTGGCATGCCTGGGTCAGGGAAGCGACCAGGCTTTCTGCTGCATGGCGGGCCGGGGGCCTGGGCTCCCAGGCGCCTGGCTGAGGCCCCCCACTGCGTGTACGTGGGACTTCCTGAAATCTGCAGGCATCCCCTGGGGCCCCAGAGCCGGAGTCCCGGGCCCGCCCATCACTGGTGGGTTGCGGGCCCCGGCTTTGTGTCCTGAGAGGTCGTGCTGCTCGAGGGCGCCTGGCCACAGACGGGGACATAGGCTTTCTGGACATTCCCCCAGGCGCACCCGGAGTGCCCGGCTGTGTCCTGGGCACCGAGGACCCAGAGGTGGACCTGCCACCCACTGTCCCGCATGGTTCCTACTCTGGTGGGAGAGGCAGATCCCAGGCTCCCAGAGCCCCCAGACTGCCCTCGGGCAGAGGCCTGGACCAGGTCCCTGGGTGGGGTGCGTGTGTGCCGGGCGCCCGGCGTAGAGGGCCTCCGGCGTGTGTCCGAGGAGATGCGTCTCCAAGGGAGGGTGCCCGGGGAAGGGGGCAGAGGCCGGGTCCGGCCAGGACCGGGGCTGGAGCCCCTTCATTAGTCCATCTGCTCGCCCCTGGATCCCTGAGACCCTGCTCCCGCGGGTCCTGGCGCCTGTCAGGGGCTGGGGATCGGAGACCTTGAACTCGGGGCCGGGGGATGGAGCCGGCCAGGGCCTCCCTGGGGGCAGAGAGGACCCAGCTCCTCATGGCCACCGGACAGCAGTTCTGCTAAGGCATCCGCTCCCTTGTTCGGTCGGTCAGTCTCTCTTCCGGAAAGAGCCAGGGGAGCTCGCCGCTGCAGCCAGCAGCCCCTCACGGCCCGGACGTACGTCCTGCTCACGCCCCAGTTCATGTGGATGGGCAGGGACAGGGCTGTGCTCTGCATGGTCATTCAAAGACCCAGGGCCGCAGGTCGGGCCCCTGACTCTGACCGGCGGGTGGGTTTGCGGCAGGGAGGTTTTTGGGGGTGGGCCCAGGATCAACACCTGCAGGCACCGTGGGGTGGGTGGGGGAGGGTTGGCACAGAGCTCAGGGACGCTGAGCTGAGCTGTAATGAGGTCCCCACCAGGTCCAGCCCCCCAGGGCGCTCAGGGCGGGGCCGGCCCTCCAGGCGGAGAGGAAGGGCAACCCGCACCGCAGTGCTTCTCCATTCCTGTCACACTTCATGGCTGCGTTTCCGGGAGGGGGGAAGCCCGTGCAGGGCCGTGGGTTCCTGCAGGTGTGGCGCCGGCCCGGGGACTCAGCTGTGGCGCTGGCTGCTGGCAGGCTGGACTTCGGCACCGGCGTTGTCCAGGCGGCCCCGGAAGGGGGAATCCAAGCTGCAGGGCCACCTTCGTCATGGCCATCAAGGCCGGGGTGCCGCGGTGGCCGCGGCGGCCCGGCGGCCAGACCCCTGAGTGCACCTGCTTCTCAGGGCCGTCCAGAAGCAGGTGCGCTCCAGGGGACAGGAGCCTGCACCCCGCGGGCCTCCACGCTGCGTGTGCTTCCCCGCCTGCCTCTACCCCTGGCCTTCCTGGGTCCGACTGCGCTATGTGCCCCTGCCCACGAGCCCCTCTGTCCTCTAACTTTGGGCCCCGCCTCTTCCCATACACAGGGGATGACGGCCGCAAGCCCTGCCCGTTGGAAGATTCTCCTGTCCACCTTCAAGGACACCCTTCGTGGCGGAGAGCAGCTGCCGTGTTTTCAGCGTGCCCTCGTCCGCCGGGCCTCCCGCCCACAAACACGTTCAGACTCCTGCTCCATCCGCTGGTTGTAAAGATGGCTTGCGGCCAGAGGCGTGAGCCGGGGCACAGGCACCTGTGTGTGCGGAAGCTCAGACGTACGCCTTCCATTTGAGGGCGGGTCGCTGCTGGGCCTAACTCGCCTGACGCCTGGGTGGGGCTGGTAGAACCCCTTTCGTGACGGGCAGTGCTGGCCACGTGGTCCCTTGGCGTCCCCTGCTTCGGCGCCCCTTCTCTAGCAGGGTCCGGTGGGGCGCCAGAAGCTGGTAGCTGACGACTGTCCAATCCTCACGGCAGGTGTCCAGGGCTTGCTCCACAAACGGGGGCACCTGTTTTTGGATTCCCTCATGGAGGTTTGCTGTGAAATCCACTCGGCATCTTTTCCACTACTGATGCCTGTAAGACACACGGAACGACAGGTCACGTGGCCCCGGGGGCAGCTGCCTGTATCGCGGCCGTGCTGCCAGGCAGCCCCTTCCTCGGGCGGCATCCTCTGGGTGGCCTGGCACTGGGTCAGGGCGGAGTTCCCAGGTGTGCCATGTGCTGCCTCCAGAAATGAAGGAAATTGACCAGGCTTGGCTCTTTGTACCTCTGCGTGGACCAGGCTCTGGACGGGGGCCACCCAGGAGCGGGGCATGATCCTGGGCAAGGGAGTCCCAGTCAGCGAGTCGCCTTCCAGAGGACGGCAGACAGCTGGCACTGACAGCCGCCCGGAGCCTGGGGAGCGAGCGCCTCCCTTCTGCCTGGGGCGCTGGGCGGCACCCCTCGCTGTCTGATCCTCCCATGGCTCCACTAGGCCCTGGACCGCCCTCGGGGCCTTCCGTGTTGTCCAGCAGGCCGGGCTCAGCGCAGGCGGGACGGACGGGCGTTGCTGTGGGCCGAGCTGGCGGGAGAGGCTCCTCACGTTGCAAGGCAGCCCTCAGCCGGGCTGCTCTGGACGGCAGTGGGCGAGGGAACGGTCCGGCCGCAGCCCAGCTGGGCTGTGCTCTCCAAGGCAAGGGATGAGGGGCAAACAACGGAGCTCGGCCTCCCGGGGCTGAAGGGCTCCGGGGTGAGCCGGACTGAGGTCACGGGACACACAGGGGCCGCAGAACCCGGCCTCCCGGGACACCCTCCCTGCTTCCCTGAGAGCCCACCGCGTGGGCCCCGCCCCACCCTGCACGTCCCTGCCCTCAGCGGGCCCCTCGCCTGGCAGGGAGGTTGACCCCTGGCCAGGGGGTTGTCCAGCCCGGAGCATGGCCAGACCCCTGTTGGAATTGTTGGAGGGAGTGATCGATTCTTCACAGAACAGGGCAAACCCAAGAAGGGCACACGCCCTACCGTTGTTACACAGTGCAAGGCACAGCAGGCAGAAGGAACAGCCTGCGTGAAGGCTCAGAGGTAGAGAAATCGTGGCAGGTCTGAGGGACTGTGAGGCTGGAGAAGGGACCAGGTGGGGAGGGCTGGGAGTGTGCTGCCCTGGATCCAGACACCGTGGATTCCTTGTGCCCACCCCTCCGTCCCCACGCTTACCTCCCTTCACTCTGCTCTGTGCCTGGCGGCCTACAGGGTGCACTTGCCGAGGCGAACCCAGGCTGTGGTGCCACCGGCTTACGGCCCTCCTTACGTGAAGCCCACGTCCCTTCCGGTGGCACAGGTGCCCAGCGGCCGGCCCTGCCCTTGCCCACACTGCCATGCATGCTCTTTTGTAGCTCTGCTCACAAGCTGCTTCTGCTCCCCGCCCCCGAATGCCCTTCCCCCATTTATTTTTTGGTAAACTCCTACTGAGTCCTTAGGAGCCACCTCCTCCAGGAAGCCTTCCCTGGCCTCTTCCCTCCTCCAAACCCCGCCCCCTCTCCTCGTGGCCCCCTCTCCTTGCGGCCCAGCCCACCCCTCAGGTGGCTGCTGTTTCTGGTCAGGATGTCTCCTGCTCTGGGAGGGGCTCCTGGAGCAGGGCCGAGCGGCACTGGATTCTCCTCTGGGGCCCCAGCCTCCAGCCCGCAGCGCAGGGCTGTGCAGCCCACGGCCTGGACGGACGAGAGGGAGGCAAGGGCACGACACCCTTAAGCTCCCGGAAGACATTTTCCCAAGCAGTTGGCAAGGCCTCCCGCCCAATCTGGGGTTTTTTCCAGTCTGCTCCAGAAAGGCCGGGCTCTGAGCACAGAGGGATCATCCTAGGACACAGCGGGCCCCCTTCCCTGGCCTTGGTCCTCTGCAGAGCCTGTGTGAGGGTCCTTCCTCCTGCATCTTCTTTTGTGATCGGTGACATGGTGACGGGCGATGAGGAGAGACGGACTCCTGGAGGTCCCTCTCCTTGGCAGCCTCTGGCCACGCCCAAGACCTTGCCCCAGAGGACGCAGTGCCTGTGTGGCATCGAAGCCAGTCCTGGCCTGTATTGCCCAGCGCCCTGAGGACCTGCGGTGGCAGTGTGGGGGAGGGGTGCTTAACTCCCAGAGGTAGGTCCCCGCGGAGCCTGGACTGGCTCCCCTCCCCTGGCCGTTTGGTGTTTCTGGCCCCCCCGTGTCAGGGGCTGGGGGGGGGTCTGTGTTGGCTGCTGGCAGCTGAGTGGCTCCTTCTGGCCAAGGGCAGGGGAGAGAAGGCCGGGGCAGGGTGGGCGGGGCAGAGGGGAGCGGCACGGGCGCCTGAGGGCTCGGCCAGCACGGCGGGCATCTCCCGGGCGCTCCAGACGCGGAGCAGGTATCCTGCCGAAGGGGTTGCTTCTCGCTCTGCTCGGCCCCGGCTGGGTCTCCCGGGAGCTGTTTTGCCTTGGGTGACTGGTGAGACGCTTGCTTCTAAAAGTTTGCCCAGAGCCCGAAGTGGAAGCAGGCAGAGGGCCAGCAAGAGTAAAGAATGGTCTTTTCAAACACAGTTTTACAGACGTGTGTTCACGTCTGCTCCGTGAATGCAGCGCGTTTAGAAGTTGGAGTGAGGAAGCCGGGCTGGGGGGCCAGGGCTCACCTTTGCCCTGTTGCCTCCCAGAGGGGTGTCCCCTGCCCGGGATGGCCAGCAGTGCTGGGGCAAGTGACCTCACACTAATCACAGGCTCTTCTTATTTGAGTGAGAGCCGGCCCCTTGGCTGCCATTGGCCTGGCTTGGGTCCTGGAGCTGAGTGGAGGACGTGGGACCCGCCCGGCCGCCCCTGCGGTCACTCAGGCTCTGAGCTCTTGGCCAAGCGCTCACACTGAGCAGAGGCCGTGTGTGTCCGGCTCAGGCTCAGCTCTGCCCCTGAACTTGGCGGTGTCCTGCTCTGCCCGGGCAGCCGCCGCCCGGCCAGACCGCCTGGGGTCGGCAGGCCAGGCCGGCCGGTGACTCTGCGGAAGGGAGAGAGACTTGTGAAGCCTCTGTGCTCTGCTTTGCATGGCAATAGGGTATTGATTGTCCTGGGGAGAAAAGTCCCAGGGAACGTGGCTTCCTGAACCGCTGACCTTGTCCTTGCTGGGTGACAGCAGTGAGTCCCTTGTCCCCCTGGCCTCAGTTTCCACATCTGTCCAGGGCGGGGAGAAGGTTGGACTCTTCATTCTTTAGTGTTCCATCCTGCCCTAAGAGCTTGTCATGGGACATTCCCTGCCTCAGTTTCCCACCTGTACAAGGAGGGAATTCGGGAAGCCGCTGCTGGAAGGAAGCGTGAGGCGTCACTTGCAGGCCCTGCCGGCTCGGGGAGAACGGAATTTAAACGCGGGACAAAGACTGGCAGAGGGTGTTTCCGGCCTGGGCTCAGGACCGAGCAGCCTCTGTGTCCGGCAGGCTGGCTGGTCCGTGCGTCTGGAGCATCTTCCCGGTGGGTCTTCAAAGGAGCTGACGTCTCTGGGGTGCAGGGGCCATGGGCTGGCGCCCACACAGGCTCTTCCTCAGCTCGTGGGGGGCAGGGGCTCAGAGGCTGGGGCCTGGCCGGCACATACGGCACGCCTTGCAGGGCCTGGCCGAGTGCGGTGGGCAGACGCCGGCCTCCGGAGGGCCCGGGCGATCGGGGCCTGCCCACGTGTAACGACCAGGACGGGTGGCCGTCTTGCTGCGTCCGGGGCCTGTGTGGGTCACTCCGCTCCTCCTCCACCCCCACTCTCCTCTCCGTTCTGTGGCGGTGGAGTCCGGGCCCTGCAGGTGGGAGGCGAGGCGGGGGTCCGCCAGGTCACTTGACCGCAGAGGGGGCGCCGTGGGCCGCCTCCCGCACTGGTTTCCAGAGCATGGCAGGCCTGCTGGATCCCAAGACTGTTTTAGAGGTGCGTGGACAGACCTATTACATAATTGTGTATTTGATTTCATGTGTATTAGAGAAAAAATGTTAACCCATCAAATCTGTGATTTCACTGAGAACGTTGCCTAGAAGAAAAGCGAGGTTTAACAAGCCAGACTAGTGAAGATTAAATTTAAGAAAAATATTAAGAAATGGTCTAGATGAGAGGATGGCAGAAAACCGAAGGCTTGGAATACAACCGAGCCGGGCTCAGGCCGCCTCCGCCAGCCCCCTCCTGCCCGTCCCCGCCGCCCTGACGCCTCCCGCCTCCTAACGCTCTCTGGATCCCAACCTCCGGCCAACTCTGCACCCCCGTTCTGTCGCAGGGAAAGCCGCAAAGCAGGACACCCTGCCTCTCCACCCCCTGCCATTCGCCCCCTCGGCCCCCAGCGGCCGCCATCGTGCGGACCCAGAGGCCACTCTCCAAGGGGGTCCCGTGGCCCCCGGTGAAACCGCCCTTCACCGGCAGTGACACAGGCGGCTGCTCTCTCAGGACCTCTGGGCCCCACACTCGCGTGGCTCCCCGCCCGCCTCTCTGCCTGCCCTCTCCCAGGCTCCTCCAAGGGCCCCCCTCTACCAGCCTTGAGATGCCGGCTTTCCTCAGACCCTGCGTTTAGCACATCTCACTTCCTCTCTCGGAGTTCACAGCTAACGAGAGCCGTGGCCCCCGCACTCCTCTGTGGCGTCTTCTGATACCCACACCCATCCCTCCGCCTGCCGAGGCCGCCTCGCCCCGGGCACCGCCCAGCCTCTCGGACGCACCGGCCTGAGCAGAGCCCAGGACGTGCCCGCTGAGCGGGTGCTTCTGCTGGCTCCGTCCCCCCCGGCACCTGCCCCCCGCCGCCCTGGCCTCGCACCCGCCCTGCTGCTCAGGCCAGCCTGGGGCTCCGCGCCTCCTCCTCTTCGCCTCTGCTGTGTCCTTCCCCCTGTGGAATGGGTCCGGATGTCCCCGTGTCTCCCCGCCTCGCTGCCCCCACCCCGTCTAGGCACCATCACCCTCCCCCGCATCAGAGGCCAAACCGCCCACTTCTGTCCACTCGGATGGAACAGGCAGCAGGGCCTTTGAGAGACACCGATCAGTTCACACGACTGTCCCGCTCGGGGCCACCCCACCCAGGAGCACCCCGTCTCCTGGGGTCAGATCCAGGCCCCTTGGCGTCTGCAGGGCGCCCCAGGTGGGGCTCCTTGCCACAGAACCGGCTGCGACAGCAACCCTGGGTTGCCAGATGCTTAATCAGGGCGGGGGGTTAATTCCTCTTTCGCCCGGTGACCCAGGGCCGTGGCTGCTGCCGAGGCCCTCGTGGCGGCCCCCAGCGCCGGCCGCCCGTGCTCCTTCCTCCCGCGGCCCCGCTGTGCCCTGGGTCTAGGCTGGCTGGTGGGGCTTCTGCCACCCCTCTGGGGGGATGGGGGACGCCACCAGGAAGGCGGCCAGCCCTTGTGCTCACACCTACTGACCAAACGTCGTTGCTCGGCCCCACCTGGCCCCCGGGGCCCGGGAGGCACTGCCTCTGGCTGGGTGGGCGTGTGCCCGGGAAGGGAGGTCGGCCCTTCCTGGGGCCTCAGTGCCCGTCTCTCAACTGGTGTGCCCGTCCCTGCGAGGCGGCCACAAGGACCCAGGAGCACCTGGAACACGAGCCGGAGCTCGTCCACGTGGCCTTGCCCGTCTCTGCGGCTGTCGCCTTGGGTTTGGCGGCTGCGCCGTGTGAATTCTGGGTCCGGCTTCGGCTCAGCCCTCGGCGGGGCTGGACAAAGGTGGCGTGGCCGTTTGTTGCTCGGCGCCTCCTCGGAGGCCTTGGTGCAGGGGTGCCGTGGGGCGCGGGACAAGAGGCGGGTGGGGTAGGCGCAGTTGGTGCGTGGCAAACCAAACCTGTCAATTCCAGAAGCTTTCGGCACATTGTTGAAGCGGCTAGATGACTTTGAAAAGTGTCTGCATGTTTTTCCCCAAGTGCAGTTATTTTTGCTGCTGTGAAATGTTCTGAAATCTGACAGTTTTGTTTTGAGTCTTAGCCCGATGTGAAGACGGAAAGGAACACTGCCTCCCGGTCCTGTGGCACCCGCTTCTTGGGGTTTCCTGAGGACACCCAGAGCCTGGCAGAGGTGGCCGAGAAGCCCAGTGATCGAGCTCTCCCGGGGGCAAGCGCACAGTGGGTCAGGTCTAGGGGCACTGGACCCCCCTCAGTGTGTGAGCCCCAGGGGCTGATTTGACTAATGTAAGAGCACCTACTCTGTGCTAGGACTGCGCCTACCAAACATTTACTGAGCACCTACTGTGTGCTTGGACTGCACCCACCAAACATTTACTGAGCACCACTGTGTGCTGCAGCGTCACGGGAGGGCTCACGGCTCCGGAGTGACAGTTTACCTTGCCATGCTTGGTGGCCGGCCGGGGCACCGGTGAGGAGGCCGCTGGAGGGACTAGGACCGCAGAGGCGAGAAAGAGCCCCCGGGTGCGGCCCCTGCTCTTCTGAAGCCGATGGCCCTGGAGGGGAGGCCTGGGAACACCGGGGAATGGATGTCACCCCCGCCTCCTTGGTGCCCCTCCCCCAATCCGGCTGCGCTCTTTCACGGCTCCCCCGGGGCTGGGCGGGGGACCTGTCTTCTCCCCGCGCAGGTGCGCGCGCCCTCCCGCTGGCTGGCCTCACTCAGCCCACGTCCTCACGGGCAGTGTCTCCGCCCCCGGGTGCCATGGGTTCCCCGGCCGGCACCGCTCAGCCTCCCGCCCTGTGTCTGGCCTCGTAGCTCCTCACGTGCCCCCCAGCCGCCTGGCTCAGCTGTCCCCCCTCAGGCATGGCCCTGCTGCCCCCGCTGGGCGGTGTGGCTGCCTTCTGACTCGCGGTCTGGGATTCGGGGCACAGAGACCAGCACGCAGGAGGTGACATTCCCGAGGGCCAGGCATGGAGCCGAGTGCTGTTCCTGTGTCGCTTCGCTGAATCCCAACAGCAGCCTTGGGAGGAAGGGGCGTCTGTGATCTCTGTTTCTACGTTTTTATGGACAGAACTGAGACACAGGTGAACAAATTCCCCGAGGATGCGGGGCGAGTCCGGCGCTTCCTGAAAAAGCAAATCACCCGCTTAACCCTGGATGACAGCTTTAACCCTGGATGGGGGACCGAGCTCGGGCAGCAGTCATTCCACACGTGCGCACCACTGTTTTCGTGTTTACAAGTACTCTCTGCATTGCCATGGAGACCGACCAAGCAGCCTCTCCTCCGAGAGGTAGACGTAGGGAGTAACTGAGGATCGCGCTACAGAATCTTCCTGGTTAAGACAAAAACACGGCAAGGTCCCCCCTCCCCCACTCTCCTCAACCTGCCCTGCGGAGCCTGCATGTGGAGACACGTTGCTGTGTTAGTTAGGTCACAGGGCTGGCGGAGCTGTAACCAAGGTCCCTGTGTCACCAGGGGCAAAATAAGGATGTTTCTTTTTCTTTCTTTCCACATAAGCCATGCAGGGCTGACATGGCAGCTCCCTGGTGTCTGGGTCATGGGCTCCTTCTATCGCTTTTCTGCTCCTTCGCGTACCTCCAAGTTTGTCGCTCAGGAAGGTCATGCCGGTCCCAGAGGCACAACAGAGCCAGAGAATGAGGAGCTAGGAGACTGGCTGTGTGGTCCCTTTGTCCGGGAGCTGCATGTGTCACTCTGCTCAGATCCCATTAGCTGGACGTTGGTGATGTGGCCACATCTAGCTGCAAGGGAGGCAGGAACATGGTCTTGGATGGGTGGACCTGTGCCTTGCTCAAGCTCAAAAGGCTCTGTTATTAAGGAGAGAAAGATCAATGGACATTGGGGACAACTAACGATGTACACCACAATCCGCCCCTTGGGGCCACCAGATTCCATGCACGTTCTTCCCTTTTGCTGGGACACAGCCCTCATGTCCCCTCTAAGCGCTGCGTCTGGACCTGTCCAGGACCTGCCCAGGACCTGTGGGTGATGCTAGGGCCTCTCATCAGGGCCATAGCCCACCCCTCAAACAGGGAACCCAAGAATTGAAAACGAACAAGACAGGTGGTCTCAAGCCCCCTGCACAGAGGTGTAGGGATGGGGAAGCGGCTGGGAAAACCGGCCGCTGGAAGCGGGAAGGGTGCCCACGGTTGGGTGGGCTTTGGCACCACGTGCCACGGCCGGCTCGCCTGCGACTCTCCCCCAGCTGACTCGGAGGAGTGCCTCGTCCTCCGTCCCCTCCGTCCTTGCTCAGGCCACTGTCCCCCCTAGGCCCACGCCGGAAGTGGCGTTTCTGAGAACACCCTTCCTGGCAGCCGTTCCACCTTCGGAACACATTCCTGGCTGTGCTCACATTCCAGTGTCCAGGGATTTCTTTGGGGAGTTGTCGAAAAACAACATAGTTTTGAAACCCAGGCTTGCGGTTTACTTGGAAATACAGTTCCCTGTAAAAGTAGTCGGTGTCCATCGATTCCACTTTGCATATAACCCCACCTAAAGGTCTGGTCCAGACCTGGCTTTTCATTCTGATAAAGCTTGTCTTTTCTTTCCGATAAAGCTTGTCTTTTCTTTCCAGGCCTCTGCTCTTGGCCTGTCTCCCTCTCACTCATTTCAGAGGTGCTCCTTTGATGTTATCCGGCCAGGCTGAGACCTGGAGACCGCACCTGACGCTGGTCACAGCCCCAGCCTGGCTCCCGTCGTCTGGCTGAGAACAGGCCACGCTGGGGCGTGCACGGGACCGGCCAGCCTCTTATCTTCCAAGGAGACTGTGTCTTCAAAGCCCCCTCTGAA
Source organism: Pteronotus mesoamericanus (assembly GCF_021234165.1). NCBI lineage: Eukaryota > Metazoa > Chordata > Mammalia > Chiroptera > Mormoopidae > Pteronotus > Pteronotus mesoamericanus. The sequence goes on along the minus strand of NW_026555082.1, from coordinate 1,434,948 downwards.
GCTCCCCTGTGTTACTTGCTCACGGCAGCAAGCAGCAGCCGACACTCACCCACATTTGAGGTTTTCCAACCCACGCTCCCTGCACTCCCTGGCCATTGGGATGTGGTCAGCCTCCCGAGTGTCACGGGGACCGTTGACCCCACAGTATAAGAGCCTACAGCTTTCTAGCTTGGGAATCTGGGTCCCGGACAACAGAGGCCAGAGCACAGGGTTCAGTTTTGTTGGAGGAGCCCCTCCTCTGTGTCCCCAAATCTGTAAGAGCCGGGAGATTGGGACAAAGACACCCCCAGGAGTGGTGTAAACACAAAGGAAGTTTCTTTTTTGTTATGTTACAGCCCAAAAACAAGTGGTCTAAGATGATGTGGCCCCAGGACACCAGGAGCCCTGATGCTGGCAGCTTGTTGCCCTGCCGCCTTCACCGAGGAACTGTGATCTCATGGCCTGACGTGGCTGCTGCAGCTCCCTCCATCTCAGCTGCATCCGGCCAGGGCCAAACAGAGAAGAGGAAATGGAGCACACGGCCCACCGCTCCTCTTAGGCCCAGGCCTGAACATGCACATCGGTCTACTTGTGTCCTACGGTGAGGTGGGGCCTGAGGCTCAGGATGTCCACCGGCTCCCGAGTGTGTACGTGTGTGTGCACGGGTGTGTCTGTGCCGGCGCATTGACATTAAATGTCCTGCTTTGACCCGAGGTCTCGTGGCCCTTGAGCTGGGTTGCAGCCGGGTCTGCCTGCGCCCCGTGCCGGGCTCTTTCCCCAGGCAGGCCCCGCCCCCAGGGGAAGGCAGCAGGGCTGGAGAGAGGAGCGAGGCACTCGTGCCGCTGTGAAACACCTGGGCTCTGAACTGGGAGCCGGGCGTGGGACGAACGGCTGATCCGCCCCGTGCCCTCGCGGTTCCTGGCCTCGAGGCTGTGGGTGCGCTCCCGGCAGTGCCAGCGCAGTGCCGGCAGCGTCCCCGAGCCCCTCCAGCGCCCTGTTGTGCTGACGTCCCCTGCTGTGTGCCCTTGGTGTTTCTCCTGGGACGTGGGGTTGATATCAGTAACCCTGTCCAGCCACTTCACCTGTTGCTCTGAGACATCTCGCGGGACCACGGGCGCAAACGACTTCTCGAGCGGGAAGGAGCCGGGCACTGCGTGCTGCGCTTGGCTGAATGGGGGCCCCAAAGGAGTTCGGCAGGCGCGGTCAGACTCAGGACCCTGAGGTGGGTCCTGGGTGACCCGGCTGGGCCCACTGCGACCTCGAGGGTCCTTGTAAGAGAAAGTGAGAGAGAGAGGCTCCGAGTCAGGGGAGAGAGGTGACGGCAGACGCGAACGTCACAGCGATGCGCTTGGAAGACGAGGGCCCAGGGGCGGAGGGATGTGGACAGACGCAGGAGCGGCACGCGGCCAGGACCACGTCTCTCCTGCAGCCTCTGGAAGCCACCTGCCTGGCTGATGCCTCGATTTTAAGGCCGTGGCCCCCCTCGGACCCCCGACCTCCAGACCTGTAAGAGGGTGGCTCTGAGCTGTGCTGAGCCACGGAGGGTGTGGTGAGTGGCTACAGCAGCAACGAGAGAGCCGCGCGTGAGGGCTGAGGGGGACACAGTGGGGGCCGGCGGGCGGGAAGGGAGTGCACGGGGAAGGGCCCGAAAAGAGGAGGCGGGCTCCGCGGGATGTGAGCAGCCTCTCGGGCCTGCACGTGGAGCACTGGGTGGGGCTGGCTGGCTGGGGCACGTCGGGGGCTCCGAGCACCCTGTTGAGGGGTTTGTACTTCACTTGGAGGAAGAAAGACCCGGTGGGGGGTGGCGTTCGGACCCACAGAGGTGCTCCTGGGCCAGGGAATGACTGGGGCGTCAGCAGGCAATGGGGAAACGTGGCCTCACGCATCCTGCGTGCCGGCGGTCACCGTGCTGTGCAAAGCTCTGGAGCTGGTGCTTGTCAGAGGCACCTGAGTGTGGGAGCCTGCAGAGCCCACCTGGAGTCCGCGAGCCCAGAGCTCCGCATGGCGGGGGAAACCAGAGGCGAAGACGCGAAGCTTTGGTGGAAAGAACGCTTTTGGACACAGGCCACAAGTCCCTGTCGGAGGCCAAGGCCTTTTTTTTTTTTGTTGTAGGGTTGGGGGCGGGGCAGCCCTAAGTGCAAAAACCTGTGAAAATCAACCCAGGGAGAGTGGCTGGGAATTTTATAACGGGGATCAGACAAGATGTGCCATGAAAAGAAAAGCATGACCGTGAAAGAGAGACATTCAAAGTGGCATGTTTCCACCTTCCGTGTTCACAGAGACGTGCCCATTGGTGGGGGTGGGCGGGGTGGGCATGGGGCGGCCGGGAGAGCCCGCAGGGGCCCCGGGGGGAGGCGGCTTCTGTGCTGGGCAGAGAAGCCCCCTGGAAAGCTACGCGCCTCCAACTGCCCCACGGAGTGTTTCAGATCCTGCCGGGCGGAGAAGGAAAACAACATTCCGGATCTTGCCAGGATGGTATTTGAATAAACAGCGTGGACAGCTGCTCCTCCCTGCCGGAGCCAGAGAAACGGTGCTGTTGTCCGTGCGGAGCACGCGTTTGACGGGGCTGGCAGCCCGGAGCGAAGCGGCCCTGCCGCAGGGGCGCCCCTGCCCGTGGCCTGCAGGGGCCTGTGAACTCCACCCGGGCACCCCCCTTTCAACCGACCCGTCTCTCTGAATCCGGGGCTCTCTGTTCCCCTTCCGAGGGAAAGTGCCAATTGTGCATGGCGGCCCCCCTTGGAGCGGCAGCCTGGCTGGTGTCCTGGGGGAGGATGTGACAGCCGGAGGGCCCCGTGCCCGCGCCCCGTGCGGCAGGTGGCGGTGGGGCGACTCGGGACGCGCATCCTGAGGCCTGGTGAGGCCCTGCTGGAGCCCGAGGCGTCTGGGTTGCTGGCCAGTCCGGAGGCCGGGGCCGCGCAGGATGTGGGCGTCAGCTTGCCCTGCCTGGAGCGCGACCCCAAGAGTGAGGGCCTAGGGTCTCTGCCAGCCAAGTGCCTGGGGGTTAATGGGCGCAAGGGGCCCCTGCTTCAGGCCAAACAGAATGCAAAGAGGAAAAGGTAAGAGGCACTGTCCCATGCGGGGGACCACGATTGCATCTGCCCCCGCGGGGGTGGGAAGAGTGGCAGGGAGCCCCCGCTGGCTTTGATGCTGATGTCCTGGGCAGGCGACCCCGGCACAGTCCCTGCAGGGCAAGGGTCCTCTGTGGAAGGGTGGCAGACACCGCAGAGGCCACACCCCTCTCCCAGGCATCTCGGGGTCTCGGGGGTGCGCCTCGCCACGGACGCCCCAGCCTCGTTTGCTGGAGGAGGCAGGCCCCATGGGCAGGGGTTGGTCCTGGCTGGGCCCGGCTGGGCTGCGGCTCTGGTTTGTGTCACTGCGGTGGGGCTGCCGGGCCTCGTGGGGGGATGGGCTGGAACCAGGTTCTCGGCTGTCCTGAGGGTGGGGGGATGAAGAGGGGGGGCCAGACCCTGCGGCGGGGTCGGCCAGCCCTGTGACCGTGGGCAGGCCACTTGGGTGCTCTGGGCTCTGTGCCATCCCTTGAACGTGTGAATTGTGCGCACTCACTGCCGGCACCCAGTGCGAGGTGGGATGACGGCGGCCGGCCGCAGAAGCTCTTCGTCACAGCAGCCAAGGGCGCGGTTTGCCGCCGCCGCGGCCGGGAGAAGCCAGGCCTAGTGGCTGAGCCCCAGAGGAGCCTGCGGCGCGGCCCGGGGCATCCTCTGGATGGGGGGGTGACAATGGAAGGGTTAGGGAAAGTGTTTTGGGAACAAAACGTAATTACTTTAAAACTCTAACTGGGTCTTTTCTGTTTATATTCTCCTGCCCAAGTTGAGGTAGAAAATATTTATCTTTGCTGTTTTACAAGCAGTGGCCTCTGGCCAGAGGCAAGGGCGACGGCTTCACAGAGCTCAGAGGGCGAAGGAGGGAGGGCGCTCCGCCATGACGGCTCTTTGTGCAGGAGACCGCGGCAGCCGCGGCCAGGAGCGGCGGCGGCTGTTCCTTGGCTTGGTGTTTACTTTTTTTTTATTGTGGTAAAATACACATACAATATTTACCTTTTTAATACATTTTAAGTGTACAGGTACAAAATGCAATCTCAGTAATCCAGAGAGATCATATGGTACTGTGATATTTAAAAAAAAATAAAATAAAAGTAACGCCAAAAACATTCTATGATGAACAACAGATCCAAATTTTAAATAAAGGCAGGATCGGCCTTAGTGGCTTTTCTCTTTGTCTCAGGCTCCAATATAGCTTGTCATAGCTCAGATCTTGTTTTTATTTGAAATTTTGATCTTTTTCCACTATGGATTTTTTGTTTTGCATTGCTTTTGTTTAAGTTGTGGTAAAATATACATAACATAAAATTTACCAGTTTAACCATTTTTAGGTGCATAATTCTGTGGTATCAAGTACATTCCCATTACTGTGCGACCATCACCACCATCTGTCTCCAGAACTTTCCATCTTCCCAAACTGATTAAGCATGCAGCCCCCTCCCCCCGTCCCTTCCTTCCACCATCCTCCTGGTCTGTGTGGATTTGACTCCTCCAGGCCCCTCCTACGAGTGGAATCACACAGAGTTTATCCTTGTGTGACTGGCCTATTGCACTTAGCACGATGTTCTCAAGGTTCCTCATGGTGTGGCTGGTTGTTTGAATGTTGTTCCTTTTTGTGACTGCATAATATTCCGCTGGGTGGACAGGCCACATCTTGTTGAGCTGTTGATGGGCACTTGGTTTTGTTGACACCTTGTGGCTCTTATGGATGCTATGAACACTGGTGTCCAAGTTTTTTTTTTTTTTTTTTTTGAGTCTCTGACTTCAGTCCTTTTGATTATATACAGATAAGTGGAATTCCTGGAATATATAATAATCTGTATTTAGCTTTTTGGGGACCCACCAGGCTGTTTTCTGCGGTGGCTGTGCCATGTTGCATTCCCACCAGCGATGGACAAGGCTCCCCCTTCTCTCCATTCTTGCCAACATGTGTTGCTTTCTATTAATTTTGTTACTCTGGCCGTCTCCGTAGGTGTGACGTGGTACGTCGCTGTGGTTTTGTTTGCATTTCTCTAATGACTAGTGATGTTGAGCATCTTCTCATGTGCTTATTGTTCATTTCTGTGACTTTAAAGATTTTGTTTATTTATTTTAGAGAGAGGAGAAGGGAGAGAAACACTAACGTGAGAGAGGTAGATGGATCGATTGCCTCCTGTACCCATCCTGACCGGGACCATGCCCTCAACCCAGGCAGGTGCCCCGATAGGGAATCGAACCTGCTACCTCTTGCTTTGCAGGATGATACCCAACGCCCTGAGCCTCATAGGTCAGGGCTCTGTTGCTTCTTTGGAGAAATATCTATGCAGGTCTTTGCCAATTTTTGAATTGGATTGTTTATTTTTTGTTGTCGAATTGTATTTACATTACTCCTGACTCTTAAAAAATATCATGTTAACAGTGACATCTTCATTGCTGAGTTTTCTGGAACCCCCTTAAATTTTGCAGCTGAAGTGAATGTCTCGCTTGCTTCGTCCTAGATCCAGCCCAGAAAAATTCCCAGAGAAGCCCCACGGAAGGGAGGGTGACCCACGGGGGCGGGAGGCAGACAAGGGCAGGAGGTGTGGGGCAGGGGCGCCTGGCGGGAAGGCTGAGGTGAGGGCTGAGGAAGGTGGGCCCTCCCTGCCCCCGGGCTGTGCCGTAGCAGCCCCCACCCCAGCCTGCAGCGAGGACCGTTCTTGGGCACGGCTTCTAGCAGTGCTTCCTTATGGAGAGGAGGGAGGGCGGCTGAGTTCCACGCTTTGGCCAATGCCGGAGAGGTAAGGAACAGCTGAAATGTGGCGCTGAGGATGGTGACCCAGGTGACCGGGAGAAGCCGAGTGCCCGGCAATGCAGCTTCCCAGGAAGGCACAGGGAGGGAGGCCCAGGGGACAGGGCAGACTGTCCCCCTTCCCCCGACCCTGGCTGGGCTTTTATAGGCCTGCGTGCTGGGCGAGTCCACAGCATCAGTGCCAGTCATGAGAGGCCCCTCCCCTGAGCTCACGCTGCGACTCCCGCCTGCCTCCAGGGTGGCGTGTGGTGTGTCCGTCACCATGGCCGTGCCCAAAGGCAGTGGCAGTGCCATCTTAACTCTCCAAGGAACTGAGAGAACCTCAGAGACTCTCCCCCGGCTCCAACCCACACCCCAGCACCATCAACGCCCAGTCGCAGCCAGCGTGCCTGGGCTCCACAGAGCGTGCTACGGAGGCGGGGGGTCGGCCTCCGCCTGTCCGTCCGTCGGCCCCTGTCCTCGAAGACAGAAGCGCTCTCTCGGGGGGGCCCGGCTGAAACGCCACGTCCAGATTTGATGAAAACTACTCATCTACAAATCCAAGTTCAACAAATTCCAGGGAGGACCACGCCAAGACACATCGTAATCAATTTTCTGAAACCAGAGGGAAAGAGAAAGTCCCCCAAGCAGCCCGAGACCAGGAGGAGAGCCGAGGAACAATGCGAGAACGACCGCGCCGTTCTTCTTGGCAACGCTGCAAGGCAACGCGGTGGCATCCTTAAGAGCGAAAGGAAGAAACTGTTAACTTAGACCTGTCTACCCTTAAAAAAACGTCCAATAAGGAAGGCACAATAAAGAGTTTTAAGGCACCAGCGGACTGGTGCTGCAACAAATGTAAAGGACGTTCTTCAAGCAGGAAGAAAATGATGCTGGAGGCAAAGAAGGATCTGCAAAACGGGCGAGGAGGACTCGAAATGGTAAATGTGTGGACACATGTAAAAGTTTTTAAAAAAACAACCAAAGCCCCACTTTAAGAAAGACTATTTGCAATAATGTGTATGACATTCTGGTGGTTCTTAAGTGTTATTAAAAAATAGAAATGACTAACTATATTTAAATTATAGATGTCATATATACTCCTTTTATCCAGATATAAAGAGAAACTTAATAATAATAACCCCCCCATCTGTTCCACAAAAGAAATAATGTCTTATATGTACTACTACATGCCTTGTATATTAAATATAAAAATATAAAGCAAATATGGAGTATAAATTGATATTTCACATGAAATGTTTTACACTATTCTGCCATATGCATTTAAAACCACTTATTAACGTACTTTTTTTCTCAACTTTAAACTTCCTTAAAACACAATTGACTATTTAAAAAAATATATCAACAACGTACTCTGGGGTTTATCACACATGGGAACAAGTGACCTGTGACTACCGCCGCTCCAGGACAGGGAGGCAGATCGGGAGCATGTGCTCTAGGGCGCTCACGTCATGTGCAGAGTGGTATACACGCGAAGGCAGGCCGTGACAGATAGAACATGCATATTTTAGATCCTGGGGCCGCTCCTAAAAATTAGAACAAAGAGATCTAGTTTATTAGACATTTGTGAAATATAAACCCCACCCAATCCTAAAGAATGAAGACAGAAAGGGGGAAAGAAAGAAAAAAACCGATGGGACAAAAATAAAACATGCAGAACTATGGTAGACTTAAACCCAACGATGCTGGTAATCGCATTAAATGTAAGGCCTAAAGCTCCAGTCAACGGCAGAGACTTTGGCCCTGGATAAAAAAGCAAGGCCCAACGGCATGGTGCCCCTAAGAAATCCATTTTAAATACATGCAGTGTCGGTCGTATGGCTACATCCTAGCAAAGAGCAGTTAGTAACTGAAATAAACACCCTGTATCACAAATTAATCATATAATCAACCATCAAAAGAATGAGGGAGTATTGCAAACGCGTAGGAGTCCATCTGAAAGAGTTCCCAATGGCCAAGGCTGGAACCGTGGGAGAGAGAATAAATAATGCTAGCACTGGATTGTAACCCAAAGAATAGAGCAGTATCTGTTAGTCTACACCGGTATCCGTGAATAACGTAACAAGTAAATAAATAAATGGGAGAAAGGGGACAATGCCTCCTTACAGAAGCGTTCCAGGAAACACGGGACCCAGCCAGACTGAGAGACAGTCTACAAAACGCCTGGCCACTCCTGTTAAAAACGTCGACTCATTAAAGACAGAACTGTTCAACGACTGTCACAGATGGTCGGGGACGAAGGAGACACGCCAACAACGTGGGATCCTGGAAGTTGACAAGAACACTAGTGGGGAAACTGGTAAAGTCCAAATAAAGTCCGTGGTGTTACTGTGCCAAGGTTCATTTCTTAGTTTTCAAAATTGGGCCATGATTTAGGTGAGGGGTTACCGTGAAGGGAAAATGAGTGAGTGGTGTGTTAACTCTCCGCGCTCCTAGCAACCCCTCTGATGTTCCAAAATCACCCCAAACTAAAACACGCTTAAAAAACAATACTGCTTACAGCAGCATAAAATGTGTGAAATGTCTGGGGTAGGTGCCACAAAACACAAACAAGACCTGTACACTAAAAGCTGTGAAATGTTGCTGAGAGAAATTAAAGATAGCATAAAGAAATAAGGAGATATACCATATTCATGGATCCAAAGGCTCAACATTGTTGGTGTTAGTTATGTCCTAATGATCTATGGATTCAACATAATCTCAGTTATAATTACACCTGCCTTTTGGTAGAAATCGACAAGGTTATCCTAAAATTTAAGTGGAAATGCCAAGTACCTCAAATAGCCAAAGCAATTCTGAGAAAGAACAAAGCAATTCTCAGAAAGATTTATCCTAGTGAATTTTAAGACCTACTTTAAAGCAATAGTATGGTATGTATAAGGACAGACATGTAGGTCAGTGGAACAGAATAGAGAACCCAGAAATAGCTCCATGTATATATGACCAGTTGAAGGATCTAGAAAAATCATTGGGGAAAGTAAAGCCTTTAGAACAAACGTTGGTGGAACAACCGCCTATCCGTACATGGTAACATAAACCTCAACTCCTAGCTCCTATCACACACAAAAATTAACATAAAAGCCAAAACTATGAAACTTCTGGACATATAAAGAAAATATCTGTGACCTTGAGGTAGGCAAAGGTTCCTTAATAAGACCCCCAAACCCACAAAACATAAAAGTAAAACGTGATAGAAAAAAATGGAGGTCGTCAAGATGAATGCCTGCATTTCAAAGGCCCTGTTAAGAACACGCAGGCACGGCACAGCACGGGAAGCGTGTTTGCCCTATTAGATGCCTGGCATGTGTGTAAACATGCTTCAAGTCAGTGATGTGGGGCAAACCATGCAATTAAACTCCTGAACAAAAGTCTTGAACAGCTGCTGCGCGGAAGATGCACGAGTGGCCAGTCCTTTCGTCGCCCCCTGCCTGCCAGGCTCCCCCATATGTCGGCCTCGCTGTCCCCTTCCTTTACTTTCATCGGCTCAGTTGTCACCTTCGCAGTGAGGCTCCCCTGACATTTATGAACGGCTGCCTCATGCCCCGCCTCCCAGCGCACGTGGGCGCCGCCTCGCCCCCGTCCAGCATTTCCTTTTCCTGAAGCACCGGCCAGTCTCTGCCGCGCTGTAGCCTCTCCTTATGGACCGTGTTTGTTGTTCCTTAACCGTCTCCCCTGGGAGAACGAGCCAGGATTCCGTCTATTTCCCCCCTTGATGATCCTGAGTGTCTACGGCAGTATTGTTACTCTCTGCTCTCAACCCCACCCCCACGCCTGCCCTGGTTTGACCCCTGGGTGATTCCTATGTTCCCTGCAAGCTCAGCTGCTCTAGCTTCCCCAGGCCTTTCATGTCAGGAGGTAAGTCTTACAAGTCTCACCGTTACGCACACTTGAAAGCTGAGGAAACAAGGGAGACGGCTCGGGTGACCTGCCCCAGGACACCCGTCGGATCGTCCTGGGGCCTCGCTTCTCAGCCAGGCCCGTCTGGCCACAGCCCTCTCCCTTGCTGCTGGCTTTTCTTGGAGGCAGGAGCTGGGCCTGGCAGGATCCCTGGTGCAGGATTCCCGGAGGAGGTGACCTTTGACCTGGCCTGCGAGGATAGGAGGTTGGCGTGCCTGGGCCCACCCTACGCAGAGGCCTGAGGGTGTGAAAAGGTAGACACATGTTAGCTGCTTGGTAAATATTTGCTGAATAAATGAGTGAATAAATAGCCAACCGGAGGAAGGAGGGTGAGGAGCGCTGCAGGTGAGTGAGTATCAGCCCCTCGCAGGGGCTTGTGCTGGGCCCATGGTTCCCCACCTGCCCTTGCCTGACCCCCGCTTGGCTGGACAAGCTGGGGCCAGGAAGCGAGCCTCAAGTGCCTTCTCAGCGACTGCCATCCCCCCAGATGCCTCTCTGCTCTCGTAAGTGAGACTCATAGGGGACCCTGGCACGGGGTTGGCCTGATTCGGAGACCTGGCGTCCTTGTTCCCGGCCCCGACGGACCGGCTCTTCTCTGAGGCCCCAGGCTCGTGGAGCTGGCTCCCTCGGAGCATCCGCCAGCGCGCCATGAGGGAGAGAAAGCAAATGGGGAAATTCCGAGGGAGGCCTGGACCGAGGTCAAATCCCCTTTCCTTCATAAACACCCTCTCCTGCGCTTATTACAGCAGGGAACTTGAGCCCGTGGCCTGCAGGGAGGAGCGGATTGAGAAAGGCCCGCGGAGGCCGGTTCCGCTGGGCAGCCTGGCAAAGGGCGCCTGGGGGGAGAGGCGCGGGCGTCCTCAGAGCGCGCTGGGCCACCGCGAGGGGCCCCGGGTGCACCTTAAGCGCTGCGAGCTTTAGGTCCTAGGAAAGCTGACTAGACTTAAGTTTGCAGAATAAAACTGAGAGGTCTTGGCTGCGGAATGAAGTGAAGGCTCTCAGGGAGCGTTCTAGAAGATGGAGAGACGGCGTCTGCTCAGACGTCAGGAGCGCCGCTTCGTCACTCCCCTGCTCCAAGGCCAGGCTCCAGCGCGCGCTTTCCCACGGTGAGGTGCGCTCAGGCAGGTTTTCGTTACCCCCGCGTTCCGGTGAGGTGAGGGGCGGGAGGTGCCGCAGGTCCCTGAGCCGGTCAGTGTGGCCTGGGGACCTGCTTCCCCATGAGGGGCTGGTGCAAGGGCAGAGCGTCTGCCTCAACACGATCCTTTTAGGGCCCATGGACATCTATTCAGTTTTGACTCAAGCAGAAAAAAATGGTGCAAAATGTGCCGTATTCGAAGGTTTACAATTTTTTAAACACAGATACCACTGTGGCAGGAGGGGCCCTGGAAGCTGCAATGCGGAGCCCAGGGCCTCGGACAGGCTCGCCGGCCTCCATGCCCATGCTTTTGGGGGCCAGGGCGAGGCGGGTGGACCCCAACCTCCAACCAAACACAACCCGAATAAAAGGGCGCTGTCCCCCTTTCCCAGCCCCTGCACTATGCAGTCTGCTGCTGCTCCGGCCCCGCGCCGGGGTTGGGGGACAGGCAGGGCGGGTTCCTAAAAAAGGGGGTATTGAGCAATAGTGAGATTCTGCCCTCTTGTTTGCGTATTCAAGTCCTGTTGGCTTTTTGTTTCTGTTCATGTAAACTTTGAGTTCTAGAGTGCTTTCAGGGTTACGGAGGAGTTGCCAAGGCAGCGCAGAGGGTCCCGTATTCCTTCTCCCACGGTGACGAACACGGCTCCGGACTTGGTTGGGGTTTCACCCATTTTCCCACGGCCCCGCCTCTCGGTTCAAGGATCCAGGCCCAGGCATCGCGCTGCGTTCATGGCGTCGTCTCCCCAGCCTCCTGGGCCCTGCCTGGGTCACACCGTGTCCGATACCTGCTTTGGGCCAAGGCTAGGGCCCGAGAAGGACATGCAGAGAGCTCTGGCCGGCAGGTTGGCCCGGGGCAGGGGCGGGAGGGGCGGCGCGGCGGGCACGCGCATCGCGCAGAGGCTGGGAGCGTGCGCCGTGGGCACGCCGAGTGGTGCGGGCACGAGTGGCGCGGCAGCCCTGCCTGCGGGGGCCAGGGAAGCAGGCGTGCGCGCTTCCGAGCGGCCTTGAGGAAGGGACGTTCTTGTTGAAAAGCTACCTTGAATAATAACATCGAGCACTGCGTTTTGATGGGATAATTGTTTTATATTTATGAAGATTCTTCATTATCTCCAGCAAATGCATTTAGCTCACTTGGTAATTGAATTAAGGGGAATGTCTTTTCGAGCATTGTACGTTGTTGCTGTAATAGTCGATAACAAGGAAGAAAAAGCAACTTTGAAGTACTCCCCTCCAGTGGCCTGGTCTGGCCCAGAATGACAGAGAGCTGAGTAATGCCAGGACCGGCCCAGCCCCATCTCTGTGACGGGCATTCTGAAGGCGCCGAAGTCAAATCCGAGAGTCGGTGGAAATTCCCTTTCTTTGGGGAGGCCTTGCGGACCCCCACTTAAAGCTGATCCTTCCTTGGTGGGTGCCGGACATACTTTCATCTTCGCGCTGAGCACACTGTCCTGGGATCGTCTCTGGGTCTGTCTGCGTCCCTTTTCCCCACCTCCCCCATTCCCCATGTGTGTGCCCTGAGAGCTGGGCCCCCCCCCGTGTGCCCACTCAGGCATCCCAGAGACCCAGGAGCCGCTTCCCGGGCCGAGTTACCGCCCTTCCCCGCAGCCGCGGGCCTCTCTCTTCGCCAAGCGCCCTCTCGGCGGTTTGTCCCTGGGTGAACACGCCTGGGAGCCTGGGGCCACAGCCACGGCCGCGTCCCCGCACTGTTGGGGGTGAGGGCGGCCTCGGCGGCCCTGCAGCACACGGGAGGCCTGCATCTCCACGGCCCAGGCCTCTGGGCTTGCCAGACACCTTGGGGTGGCGGTGCTGGATGGGAAGCCAAGAGGAACCCAGACGCGCAGGCCCTGAACTTTGAAGAAAAGTCAGTATTTGTCCTGGAGCGGAAGGAACCGGATGGGCCTGCGTCCGGCGGGGCTTCTTGTGGTGAGAAACCCACTTGGGTTACGCGCCATGGCGGAATGGAGTGGGCTGGCTCCCTCCTTCCTTCAGAGGTGCGTGACCCCGACAAATAATCGGGTGTTGCTGTACCCAAGCGCTGCACCGGGTTCTGCTGATGCAAGGGAACGGCCAAGAAGGCCACTTAATGCGTGGCGTGGGCGGTGCATCGTGGAGATCGAGGCCGAACCGGTAAAGGAGACAGAAACAGGGCAACGACAGACCGCCAAGCGTTGCCCCTGAGGCGACAGTAGGGGTATGATGGAGGCCCAGTGGCCGACGGCGGCTGGCACGCTCTCAGCGTGCCGGGCTCCACCGGGGGCAGCCCCGGGCCGCTCTCCACGCAGGGCGTCTGGGCCCCGCCCCCCTCGGCTTCTCCCCTTCCTTCACCTTCTCCCTGTCACCTTCCCGCACCAGCTCCCGCACGCCCCTGCACGTCTGACGCCTCGCTGCCAGCCTCTGTCCTCCTCTGCTTCTTCGGGCGTGTCCTCCCATGGAGCCCCGGTTGTCCAGCCGATGCATCGGCTGAGGCCGGTGCAGAGTGGTCGTCACAGGGCCTGGGCAGGCGTGATGGGGCACAGCTGTCGTGGGGGGCGGGGGGCACCAGGCTGCAGAAGGGCAGTGGGCCTGGCTCCATCCCTTGCCAGGGGACTGTCCCTGGTGAGCCTTGACATCTCTGTGCCTCACCTTTGTCCCTGTGACCCAAAGCCCAGTGGTGCTGACACGAGGGACGGTGTGTCCCGGGCCTGGCAGGCGGCCAGGTGGGCTTGTGCATGCCTCCTGTGGAGGGAAGCCATGGCCCTTGGTGGGCTCCCTGCACCCCTCCCCGGGCGAAGGGTCCCAGCCCCCTGAGGCCAAGCTCGCTTGTAACTTTCATAAGGACAGATGTGCGGGCTGCTGCCACAGTGGCGGCTTCAACGGGCAGCTCGGAGGGAGGGGGGCGGGGGGGCTTCGCTGCCCGTTTTTATAGAGTTCCACATCCTTTAGAACTCTTGGGGTTACAAGACAGCCACCAAGAAATCATGTGCCCCATTAACATGGAGACTTTTATGTATTTACAATTCAGCTTAAATTTTTACCGAGAGACGTTTTCAAAATGTAACATGTGTTAGTCACTGCGTGAGTTGCGAAACCAAGGAAATATCTCCAAAGTGCTGGCCTTGACGATGTCATCTGGCAAGGCTTGGGGAGGAGTAAAAATAACGCTGCTCACTCGGCGGGGCTGTCTCGAACGGCAGCAGGGGCCCGGGCCCTCCCGGGCCCTCAGGCAGCTGGTCTGCCGTGCAGGGCTGGTGGCCGGGCGGTCCCCGACTTTACCCCCCACGTGGCCAGCCACAGGGCACCCAGCCTGGGGCAGCAGGGAGAGGGAGAGGCTGGGGAATCCAGGGCTTGGTTTGGGTTCTGACCTGCCACTCCCTGGCCGGGGGCCTTGGGCGTTTTCTAGACCCGACTGGGCACGGGGAGGCTGGGGGAGGGGCCCAGGACCCCGCCGCAGTGATGACAGAGGCCTCCCCACCCCTGCCTCCCAGGTGATTTCAGACTCAGAGGCACTGGCGCCCTCAGAAATCCCAGGCACCCTCACGGGTCGCTCTGCGGCTGAGCCATGTTTGGGAGGTTGCAGGGAGGCGAGACTGCTCCGTCCCCCCCGGCCCCCCCCCCCCCCGCCCCGCAGCTGCGCGGCTGGCTTGGTTTTCTAAACAGAACAGCACTGCGCCCCCCACTGAGCTACAAGCCCGCAGGTGGCTTGATGAACATGTGGTTTCTGGATGTGACATGAAAGTCGCTTTTGCCTGCTCTTTGTCCGGGCTCCCTGGGTTTGTTTTTCTTGCCCTCACAGCCCTGCAGTATTCCCAGTCAGGGTAATGCCGTGGCAGGAGACCCAGGAGCCAAGCGCTGCCGCGCAGGGTTCTGCCGGGCCCTGCCCCCACTGTCCTCCCGAAAAGCACTAGCAGGTGCTGGTGGACCCGAGCCAGTGGACACGGAGCCCCTGCGGGCCTTCGGGGCACCTGCCCACCGCCTGGCCCCCGCAGGTGTCCGCCGACCGTGCCAACTGCATCATCACACGCTCCACCTGCGCACCTCCGTCCGTCGGCGACGCTGGCTTCCAGGAGGGGCCCATGAGTGATTCCTGGTCCTCGCTGCAGCGGGGAGTGGGGGCTAGGATCATTCCCATTCTGCAGGTGACTAAACTGAGGCTTGGGAGCGAATGGCTGCTGTAAAACCACCATTTCTATGCTGACCCTTCCCCTTCTGCTGCCCCTCCTCTCGGGGCACTGTCCTCGCGGCCGCCCCCGGCCCTCGCTTTGTCCCCACGGCCCCCGGGTTCCACAGCCGTCCTGGCAGCACCCGCGGGGGCCCGCGCTATGCCTCCCAGCTCCATCTGGGCCTCCCTTTTGTTTGGATTATATGCCAACCTGTTGTTTTAGTTGCCCGAGTCTCGCCGGCCCATCGAGACTGTGGACTCCGGGGGACGGGGCCCGTGGGCTGGCTGCCCTGTGCCCGGTGGGGGTGGCCTCAGAGCTGCCTCTCCATCTTGCTTGCTGAGGGGAGACTTGTTGTTATCCCCGGAGGCGGGGTCCCACATGTCTGGCCCCAGAGGGTCGAGCCCTCCACCCCGAGGTCCTTGGCTGGCCAGCACTTTCAATGATATTGTTTCATATTCAATTATTTTAAATTCCACGGACCCTGGTTTCACAATCAAATAATTTGATCTTGTTTACAAATGGAATTTTTACTTTTTGTCAGTTTCTAGCATTGCCGGGCCGGATGGTCAGCAAGATCGTGTCCTCTCATGCCCTCCCGTCCATCTGGGACAGCGTGGCGTCGGGGAGCTGTCCCGGGGGGTGGCGAGCACCCGCTGAGGGCTTTCTCGGCCTCCGCTCTGCCTTCCAGCTCCCAGCACGAGAAAACCCACAAACAATAGAACTGGGAGGAACGGCGGCTACCTGTCCCGCCAACCTCCCTTTTCACAGAGGAAGAAACAGAGGCGCGGGATCCCAGGCCCTGCAGCCAGCGTGGGACCCCACACCGGGTCCCCGGACCCCCTCCTCTTGGCGCCTTCCCACACTCCTCTCTGCCTCTGCCCTGGACTTCCTAAGTCCCTGCCTCGTCCTACCCACTGCTTTGAGCGAGGGAGACAGGGATAGGGCAAGGTGTGACCTTTGACCTCTAGAAGCTCATACCCTGGGTTTGGGATGGGGGTGTGGATAAGCAGACAAAGTGCCGCACAGAGAGTCGGTGGCTCAGTGGGCTGTAGGAGGAAGCCAGGGGCTCCCGGAGGCTGGGGTTGGGGGGAAGGTGCGGGGGGCAGTCCCACCAACGGGGACAGTTTTTGAAGCCTTGGAGGCAGGCTGAGCTCAGCGCTCAGGGCCCAGCCCCATTCCCAGCAGAGGGTCAGACCCAGCACGGAAATATCCAAACCAAGGTGCTAAATCTTGGTGTCTCCCTCGTCACCTTGCACGTTGTCCTCTTGCCTAGCGATGCCACCATCACTGGAGCCAGGTTTGCGGCCTCTCTTCTGAAACCTTTCCTAAGCAAGTAACGCCCGGGGCCGATGGGCGCTGTCGTTCTGGGGGCGCTCGGGTGGGCGGCCTGGGCTGGCCCGGCCACACCCCCACTGGCCGTGGCTCGGTCGGGCTTCAGGCTGTTCCCACAAGCCGCCTGCTCCCTGAGGTCAGAGCGGAACCACGCGGAGGTCACGCCGTGGGCCGCGTCCGCAGGCCACCCCGGAGGGACCCGCAGACGGCCGCCTTGGGAGGGGCCAGGGGAAGTGCGCTGATAAGGGCCCCGGGGACTGCCCTGCCCGAGGGCAGGCTCGCCTTCCGCGCGCCACCCCGGGAGCCGGGCGCAGGGCGGCGCCTGCCAGGCGCTGAGGGCGGGCTGCAGCCGCGGCCCCGCCCACCCTGCGCCCTGGAGCCCACCCGTCCCCCCCGGAGTCTTTGCCGAAGCCAAGCCGGACCCCTGTGGTCCCCACGCTGCCTCTGCGGCGGTCTCTGCACGGGCACTGCGGGCGGACCCGCAGGGACAGACGACAGAGCGTGGACCCTGCCACGCTGAAAACGCGCCTGCAGCCTGGGCAGGAGCGCGGGAGGCTCCTGGGAAAGCGTGAGGCGGAGGGCGGAGGGCGGCCCACGCTGGGACCGCCGCCGCCAGAACAAGCCCGTGAAGAAAGCGGACGCCCCGCAGAGTCTGGTCCACTTCTGCGTTAGACGAAGATAAAAGAGGGGGTGTTGACATCCGCTCTGGAGGGGGTTTGTCCGGGCAGGGAACCCAGGAGTTGCGGCTGCTGAGTACCGAGCTCTCTTCCAGGTCCCTGTGTGCCCCCAACCCACAGAGTCCCTATAAAGGAGGGGGCGTTACCATGCGCCCACTTTGCAGGTGCAGACACGGAGGCCCGGGAAGGTGAACGGGGGGTGTAGGTCCCACGGCCGTGTGTGGGGGTGCAGGACGCGGGGGTCCGTGCCCGGGGCCTCCCGCTGTGGCGCGGACGCCGTGGGCTCAGCCAGGAGAGGCGCAGGCGGGGCTTCGGGCTTTCAGGTTTCATGTCTGCCTTTCGGGTCCTTTGTATTTTTTTCCCAGGAGTATCTATTGCTTTATTTTAGGAAACATCAACAGGGCTCCCTGGGTAAGGGTAATAAGCCTTTAATTTCTTATGGTGCTTTTCTGTATTAAAAAGAAAAACAGGCCATTTTAAGGCCCCCTCCCCCACCCCGGGTAGACGATTGGATCTCCAGGGCAGGAACTGAAGAAAACAATCAGGACTCCAGAAGGGGACCCCCGTCCTGGGGGGCTTAGCCCTGGTCCGTGGAGTCCGCTCTGCTCCTGTGGCTGCCAGAATATGGGGGTGGGGCCCCCACCCCAACTTCTAGTCCCCTTCCTCCTGTTACAGGCGGGCAAAGTGAGGCTGAGGGGGGCCGCCCTGTGCCAGGCGTCCCTCGGGGCCCACCTGGCACCTCTGCCAGGCCTCCCCCGCCCAGGGCCCGCCCTGGCGCGCCGAGCTGGGAGCTGGAAGAGACAGCAGCCGGTCCTGCAGCCCAGCCGCCGAGACAGGAAGCGCGCACAGAGCTGCGCTGGCCGGGGCAGGGTCCCGAGACCATGTGGGGCAGAAAGGCCTCCCGACGGCTGGCCTGGCCCCCGACGACAGCCTCCCTAGTCTCGTCCCAGCTCCGAATCCGGCAGCACTCGAGCTCACGGTTGCTGTTCTGTGACTGGCGCGGCTGTTGAGAGGGTGACGTTGCCATGGGTGACCGCAGGTATCCTGGCAGCCGAGTGCAGAAAGGCCACTTCAGGCTCTAACGAGGGCCAGGTTTCCACGGGGACGGCGGAGCCTCCATGTGGCAGGCGTCCCGCTCTGCCCCCGCTACTGCCAAGGTCTTATCAGGGCCCCTCCTGGCCCCCGTTTCCCCACCTGTGAAACAGGAAGCGGCCCAGGCGACCTCAGGCCTCTCAGGGGGTGGCAGGTGCCGGCGTCCAGCCTCCCTCCTGCTCTAGGTCACGGGGGCTCGATACCTGAATCTGTGACACCCACCTTCCAGGTGGACAGACCCCCTTGGCCTGGCCCCCGGGAGGACACCAGCACGGACCCAGCGGCTGTCCTCAGACCCCGGGATGGCCTACCGGGGCCAGGAGAGCAGGCTGGCCTGGCCCCAGCCTTGCCGCTCACGGTGGGGCCCACAGCCATGGGACTGCGCCCCGCTGGGCCCCTGCAGCACAGGGAGAAGGCGGCACCCACAGCCAGCAGCCCCCGTCCCCAGCGCCGGGACAGCCTGGGCACCCCGCCGGGGCAGGAGGCCCGCATGCGGGGAAGCTGCGCTGGACCGCACAGCTCCGCGGGCCCGGGGGCCGGCCATGGGGACACCGAGCAGACGGGCAGCTGGGGGGGGTGCGGCCGGGGCAGGACGCGGTGGGGGCGGCAGGGAGGCAGAGGGACAGGAGCGACCGGCGTGTGGGCACTTGGAGTCAGGTCCGCACCTCGTGTGTGATCTCGCTGGATCCCCGCCGTGGCCCCAGGGCGCGGGCGTTGTCACCCCATCCTCAGGGGAAGACGCTCAGTGAGGGGAGGCATGGCCCCGGAGTCTCAGCACGGGGAGGTGGCGGCCGGCACCCCAGCGGGGTGGCCTGACTCCGGGGAGTGGAAGCAGCAGGTGGGGATTGTGGCCCCCCCCCCCACTCCCCCGGCCGGAGCCCAGAGCTTCTTACCCCACACCCTGGGCTCTGAAAGCAGGTCTGGAAGCGCCAAATTGTGACCCCCTAGGGTCATGGGATTATTTTAGCAGGTGGTGGTCATCCATTGGAAAGAAAAGAAACAGGATAAGGAACGTCAGTGATACGACGCTCTTAAGTTTTCTTTCATGAAAACATTGTTTCAGGTACAGACGTCTAAACAGTTCCGTGCATTTATTTTACATGTGGCCGCTGTGCCCGTCCTGGGCTGAGATGTGCCATGCATTTGTCACCCTGGCCTGGGGCAGCCGGCTTTAAAAGCTGCTGCTTTCAGCTTTCCTCGGTTCTGCAGGGGCCTCCGGGCCTTTGTTCTCTGAACAAGAAGGCCAGTGCTGGGCACAGGACAGCGGCCAGGATGTGCTGGAGGGTTTCCACAAGCGCCCCCACGCGCATGACAATGCAGCTGGCTCTGCAAGGTGGCGGCACCGCGTGTGGGGTCCGAGAACTTGGGGGTGTCCCTGTTTGACTGTGGCATCTGGGCAGCCGAATGCGGAGCCCTGAGGCCCCACGAGCAGCGCTTTTTTCTCCTCTCTGGGTACGGCCAGGGAGCCCCCGGACCTGCAAGCGGTGGCTCCATGCTGCTCCTCCAGGCTGGCCTGCCCTAGGGGACACCGAACCCCCGGCGGACACAGGAGCAGGCGGAGCAACAAGGCCTCTTGCCCTTGGGCCGCTGGGTGCTGAAGACCGACCGGGGAGCCTGTCTGGGGAGCAAGAGGTGATGGAAGGGGAGGGGCCCAAAGTGCCCGGCTGGCCGCAGGGGGCGGGGCCTGAGTGCCCCCTGCCTGCAGGGGCACCTGGAGGGAGGCCTCAGGGGGCTCAGGTTTGTGTTTCAGTCAGGGCGCTGACTCTGGCCGGCTGTCGGGTAGTCCCAGGTACCTGTTGGGCTTCCTCCAGGCGGTCCTGTTCCAGCCACAGAAAGCCCAGGCTTGTGTTGGGAGGCCCAGCCGTGCGGTGCAGAGCCCCGCCCCAGCAGACATTTTCAGGTGCAGCCTTTTGGCCGGTGCAGGGCACTCTGCACCTGTCCCCTCCCTTGGGCATTCACTGTCGCTTCTGTTTATTGTCTCCACCTATGCTTAAGGTCTCCAAGGCTGACAGCTTTCTAAATATCATGGAACATCCTGGAGGCTCACAACTGTTGTTCCTTGGAGGACGCTGGGACTGCTGTCGGTGGCAGGATCTCAGACATGGCTCCGTGGGGGCCTCTTCGAGGCCGCGAGGTGCTCCTTCCTGTCCCAGCAATGGGGCGCTGCTTGGGGCAACTCTGGGCACCTCACAACCTTCGGCCGTAACATGCAAGCAGAAATCAGGTGAGCCTTCCAACAGGAGGCCACTGTCCCTGCTGGTGTTCCCATTTGCCCTGCTGACTGTCCCAGGGGTCGCCAAAGGGACCTTTGTTTCCCCAGAAAAACAGAACAAAAACAGAAACAGAACAAAATAAGTCTCAAACACTCTCTCTCTCTCTCTCTCTCTTTCTCTCTCTCTCTCTCTCTCTCACACACACACACACACACACACACACACACACACACACAGATGCAACTACGTCTGCAGCCAGGACTGAGGCTGGGGGCTCTGTCGCCTGACCTTTGTCAGACGCGAGCGAAGATGTCCTACGGTCGGCTCGCTCTTCAGACTGGACTCTTGATGTGACAAGGACTCCTCTGGTCCCAAGTTTTGGTCCATGCTTCAGTCACGCTTTGTGTGTGTGTGAAAATGGCCAGCGGACCCCACCAGTGCTGCCGAGGGGGCCACCGGTGAGCTTTTGAAGGAGAGAAAACATCATAAAACGAGGAGGGTCCTCAGGGGAAACCAAAAGATGGAACGGGGGTGGCAGGCGGCCCTGTCCTGTCTGCCAGGTGGGGCCCCTGCCCTCCCACGGCCCACCCGGCCTGCGGGGCCGCCTTGCCTGTGCCCGGGCAGCCACGGCCGCAGGGCCCGCGCCGGCTCTGCGGGGACGTGGGTGCGCTTGGCATCCTGGCCCCAGTAAACCCCCTGCTCAGCAGACCGTCCCTGATGGAGGGGATGCAACTGGGCCTCGACTCCCCTCCCTGGTCTCCAAATGACAACAAAAGTGGGTTTCCCCTTCTCCGGGCCAGTTTAAAGGTTATTCCTGAAAAGCAGCCATCAGCGTACTTTGGATTTTTTGAGGCTGAGAAAATTATTTACCAGGAACACACAAATTATTTGCTTTACTCCATACTACGCACTTGTTGACACGAGATCACTGGGAAAAACACCTCAGGACAGATGGAAGATGAGTTTCAAACCGTGGAGTTTTTTTTTGTTTTTTTGGGTTTTTTTTCCTCACAATTTTACAACCATTGGGGTTACTGACATTAGGGAAGTTGTAGTTTAAACAAACCCAAGGTCAGCCCGTTTGTTACATATTAGTTAAATATTACTGTTTTAAACAAAACAAAAAACAGACACTCCTTTGCTTCAAAACTTGGTGAATTTTCCTGTGCAAATTTTATCTCAAGTGGAAGACGATTCTAATTTTATCTGTGTTCATGAAGCGCATTAAGAAAAAAAAAACCACAAAAAACCGTGAGGCTGGAGCTGCTGACTTCCCCTGCCATTCTCCGAGCCGCTGAAGGCGCGTCCCCCAGCCGCCGGCGCTGCCTGGGCGCACTGCGACGGCCGGGTCCCTCGGACCCATCTGGAAAGAAATCGATTACCTGTATGTGTTAGTGTAACATGGAATTATTTTTACTTTCACTGTATTTTCCTTCAGGCTATTAGAAAAAAAATAGGCAGCAGGAGAAAGACAGGCTTTGGTTCCTCACCGCCTCTTCTCTCCCCAGGCGCTTCCTGGTTTCCAGCTTTTGCTTTTAATTTTTTTTTTACTATTTTTTTGGGTTGAAAAATGTACAAAATGTGTCCTTCAAATATCAAAAAAATTATAGATTTTGAACATGACAAAATTTTAGACCCACAATACATTTTGACAAAAATATTACTAAAAAAAAAAAATACCGTGTGCTTTCACTCCACTTAAATTAAAATGTCATTCATCATTTCATGTCTTCTGATCTGTTCGGTCTGACATTTGTTAGATGTGATAAATTTCTGCAGAGCATTTCAGAAAATATCGGAAAACTGTAAACAAGAGATATGTACCATTCTCACGGCACCGTGCTTGCTTAGGTCACGTTAGTTAGTTTTTGTGTTTGTTTTTTTTTAAAAAAAGCTCGGTGTTCAGAATGGCCGGAGCGCCCGTGGCCCCGCGGGCCCTCGGGCCGCTGGGCGCTCGCAGCGCCGGCCGCAGCCCCGGCCCCGGCCTCCTGTTTGCCCGCGTTGCCCTCCCTGCGGCGCGGGAGGCGGAGGAGAGACCCCGCGGGGCCGGCGGAGGCCGCGCGCCCCACCTGCTCGGCCTGCCCCGCGCGCGCGCGGAGACTCAGCGCTGCCGCCGAGCACCCCGCCGGGCTGCCCGAGGGACAGACGGACGGACGTCGGGCTCACTCCTCCGCCCGGCTTCCCTTGGGCTTCCATTGGCCTCCCCCCACTGAGTGGCTCCAGATTTGCAACCTCACAGGCGCGGGGCGCTCAGCCAGGCAGCGCGCTCACCCCCTTGGGGCCCCGCAGGTGCAGGGCCGAGCCCCAGGAGGGACAGGGCCGGGTCGGCGGGGCCGGGCTGGAGCTCGGACCCTGCTGCCCCGGACACCGGGTCGGCCTCCTCCGCGCCGGTCCTGGGGAACCGTCAGGCGGCCGCACAGACCACGCTGGGTCCGGCGGGCTTGCGGAGGGGCCCCCAGGGCCGCGGGGCGCAGGGCACGAGCCCGAGGGTGACTTCGGAAGCGGGCGCGCGGTGCGAGGGGGCGAGCAGCGCAGCACAGGCTCCCGCTCCCAGGCCTGGGCCCCGACGCCCGGCGTGCCGGATAAGGCGAGACCACCCACGCCGCCGCGGACGTGGGAACCGTCCCCGCCTGGGCCCGGGGGCGCTGTAGGGTCGGGGGCTCTGCCTGGCCCCCGCACCCTAGCCTTGCACCACCATCCTGAGTCACTGTCCTCCGTGAAAAGGCCCCAACCTGACCTGCTGCGAGCCCTCCGGACCCCCAGCGCCCCGCACCCCGCTCGCCTCCCGACTGGGTCCCGCAAGGCGCCAGGCACCGGAGGGGGACGGTCCCCAGTGCCCAGGGCGCAGTTCCAAACACCAGAAAATGGAAACTGTGCGAAAAGAATCCCCACATCCGGCCGGGCCCGAAGCCCACCGGCTTACATAAAGCCCCAGGAGCGAGCCCGCCCGCCAGTGGCCGCCCTGCCTCAGGGTGAGCGGTCGGCGGGCGCCCAGCCAGGCCGTCCTGGGGCTGGCACCGCCACCGACCCCGGTCCCCCGGCCTGGCACGACCCGGGGAGGGGGCAGGGGTCTCGGCCTCTTCCCACCGTCTGCCCCAGAAACATTTAACTGGCCTTTAATCACATTAGCAGCCGGCACCAATTAGGGCCGCGGGAGGGGGAGGCCCGAGGAAACCGCCGCGGTGTCACCCGAGGATAAAGATCCTTTCATGCCCTGGCCCTGGCCCTGGCCCTGGGCAAAGCGGCAGGCCGCCATCCCTGGCCTTTGATGGCCGCGCCTGGGCCTCGCCGACACCGCCATCCTTGTGCCCTCTCGACCCCACAAGGTGCCGTCACCATCCTCGGGTGCCCGGGCGGCGCGCAGAACCGCGCCGCAGGCCCGCACGATTGGCGGGGGGGCGGGCCGCAGCCCGTCTGCCGGCCGCGCGCGCGCGCGCATGGGGCGCGCTCGAGGGGGCGTTGGGGGCTCCCGGAGGGTCCCGGGACGCGCCAACTGCCCTGCCGACGCCGAGCGCCCCGCCAGGATCTGGGTAAGGCCTCTGCGCATCAACTGGCGGTGAGGGAGGATGACCCCGCCCCAGGCGGCCCGGCCAGGTCACCGGTGCTGTCCTGGGCTGCGAGAGGGCCAGCCAGCCCGAGCCGTGCCCCGTCGTCCCGGGCCCCGAGTGTGGCAAATCGGGCTCAGACCGGGCCCAGGCCGGGCGCCGTGGTAGCGGGACTCCTGGGGTCCCGACTAGGGCGTTGGGCCCCAGGCGCGCGGGGACCCCGGGCCGGGGACAGCGGGGCGGAAAGCCGACCCGAGCGCCAGTCGAACCGCGGAAGGGTCGCCTGTGTGCCGGCTCCGAGGGGCTTACCTGGCTGGGGCAGCCGGACCGCACTCGCCCGGCGCAGGGCGCACTGCGCACAGGCCCGGGTCGTGCGAGGACAGCAGCGCCCGCGCTGCCCGAACGCCGACCACCGCTGGCCCGGGCCGCGGGGGCCGCCGGGGCCGGCGGGGACCCCCGCCCCAGGGCAGCAGCTGCAGCCCGAGCCGCGTGACCCCGGCCCCGACCTCCCGCGCCCGGCCGTTTGTCTTCACACAATGGAGAACACTCATATTTTTTTTCCCCCTGGCCGCCCAGGCTTCACACCCGCCCGCCTCCCTCCCCGGGGACCCCCCACCGCACGCGGGCTTCGCTGAGAACCGCTTTCTCTCTGCACACCCACTTCGCCTCGCCTTTCTTTAATTCCATAGCGGTAGTGGAGGATGTCAGTATAGCTTAGAAAGTTTCATAGAAAGTCAGAAAGCAATTAGAGGGGCCCTTTGAGTGGAGTTTCGTCGGTGCCATGGGCTCTTTTAAAGGCGAGCCTGGAGCGCCGCACACAATCCCATTAAGCCGCCGAGGCTCCCACAGCGCTCAATAGGGGCGCTCGGCGCTCCGACCGCCTCGCGCGCTCGCTGGGAGCCGCGGGGTTCCCACCCCGGTGCCGCGGCGGACGCACCGCGCCGCGGTGCGGCCTGCGCCGCTCAGTCCGTCCTTTCTCATCGGAATTTCCATTGGTGAAACGGCTCAGGCCCCGCGAACCTTAATTAACGCCCGCCAGCGTTGCGCGCCGCTCTCTGACAAGCGCTTCGAAAGCTCCGCGCTCTGGAGCACAGCAACCCCACGGCCTGAATGTTTATTTGAATTTACAAAGAAATTTCAGCCAGTTTCCAGAAACGTGAGCTCGATGGGAATACACTTTTACCTCTCTCCGCTCTAAAATCGATCGGCTCACGTTTGGAAAATGGGTCAAAGGAATTACGCTTTGCCAGAAGGAGGACCACGTATGGCCAAAGTTTCAGTTTAATTGAATTTTGGTGCCCAATTATAACTCACTGAATAATTGGGCAAAGGGAGAGACAGGGGAGAGGGGGAGGGAAGGCAGAGAAGGCAGGACAGACAGGCAGCTCTGATGGAAAAGCAGCCACCCAGGCTGTGTGCACGGCCCCCAGACCGCCTGCTTCCGAGGAGGGAGGGTGGCAGACCGTGGCCTTTACTGGCAGCGCTGGGTGCTGCCTCTCGTGCGATGTGCAGTTTTTGGTTAATTTTTTTGTGCATCATTTATTGCACATGACAGGTAGCTCTTTAGAACATGACTTTCCCTGTGTTGTTGCTGTTGTTTTTCTTTTTTAAAGAGAATGACCTCTGTCCTTGCCAATAAAAATTAATCTCCTTTCAGAAGTCAGTTTGGAAAGAAAGCCGGTGTTTTAACGAAACAAAGTGTTTTTTATTTTTAAATAGGTACTTGGTGGTCGAAGCCAAGCGCCAGGTCTGGAGCCGATAGGACCGGCCTCGGTGGGTCGGCCCGGGCGCGGGTTTCCTTCGGCGGCAGTTTGCGCCCGGGAGCCCCTGAGCTGATTCAGGGATGGAGAACAGGCCAGAGGCCCCCGATGAAGGAATGAAAACGTAGATGGTGATGGAGTGAGCATCAGTCACGGGGGCACGGACTGTTCCCCAAATCTGCAAGAGGATAATTCAAACGATTGTGCAAAATTAAATATTTAGTTGCCAAATCGTTTGTGTTCGTCACTAGTTATCCTGAAATTTTTTTCCCTCACGTTGGCCCCCTTTTCTCTCATGCGGCTCCTCGGCCGTGACCTCTAGCTTTGCACACACCTGCACCCTTGGCTGGCCACTGTCCCTGTGCGTCTCCTTTGCTTGGGCGTGTCGGGGCCTCCGTGGCCTGGGTAGGGAAGGACAGCAGGCGCCCTGGCCCCAGCTCTGGCCTAGGCACTTCCTGTCCTGGCCTGCCCTCTCCGTCTTCTGCCTCAGCCACAGCGGCTTCCCCCTGGGTACTGTCCCATCCGCCATCAGCCTCCCTGAAACGCCTGCCCCTTCCTCCCCACCTGCCCACGATGTGCCTCCCAGACCCAGGCCCCCTCTCGTCGCTGCTCAGACCTACAGGGCCCGGGGCCACTTGGGCTCCGGGGAACCGCTCCGCCCCTCGGTGGAGGCCAGGGTCCACTGCCACCTTGTGCCTGTCATCGCCCTGTGCTCTTCCCCAGGCTGCAGGGGGACTTTGGGACCGCTTCTGGGGGAGGAGAGAATGAAGGAGGCTCCTTGAGAGCAGCTGTTGCTTTGCACACGCCTGGGGCCTGGTCAGTGCCCAGCACGCAGCGGGGGCTCTGTGCGCCGGCCTTGGAGCCGCAGGGAGGAGAGAGCGGGGCCCAGCCGCCGCCCCGAGGCGCACAGCCGCAGAGCTTCTCTGGGGAACACACAGGACCTGTCCTGGACTTTTTCAAACAACATTCAACTATTTAAATTGAATGGAACTTCAAGTCATTTAAAAAAAACGAATATGGCTCAGTCAGCCTGTCATGGAACGTGCCGGCAAAATCAGCACAAGTGAACTCAGAACCGGGAGCAGCCCGGTCGGCCGCAGGCTGCTTCAGCTGCCCCAGGTGAGCTGCAGGGGCCTGCAAGCGGCAAGAGGTTCCGAAGGCGCGAAGGCTCCGAGGACCATGTCCCTGTGGCCATCTGCACGCTGGACAGCTCAGGACCCTTGCCCCGGAGGTGGCCCCGCACCGCTGCGGGTCCTGGTGGAGTGAGAAGTGTCACCTGGTACCAGCCCTGCACAGCTGGAGGCGTTGAAGACCCTGGAGGCCGCGGCCGAACTGGCTGCAGGGCCTGCTCAGGAGAGGACGGCAGATCCCACTCTGGTCAAGAGCGGGCGATTAAAGTAACAAGATACAATGAAGTGAACGAAGCCACTTTAAAAACTCTTCTGGGACTAAAGAGATGAGCAATTGCTGTGGTACAGGAAGAAATGAAGATGATGGGAGCTCCCAGGGATTTCAAAGGGGAACATTTAGCGTTTAGATTTCAGGGAAAATGTGTGCACCATCCACCTCTGAGCAAGGCATCATTTCTGACCACTCAATTGAATGAGCCCGCTCAGAACTGGCAGCATTTCGAGGTGAGTGCGGTTCTGAAGGGGGCCGGCTCGAGGGCCTTCATCTTCTGTGGAGACGCCGGACTCCTTCCCAAGACTCCGGCGGGCAGCCGCGGCGGGGCCGCCAGAGAGGAGGCAGGTGCGCGAGCCGCAGGGCGGGCCGAGCGAGCGCGGCCCACGGAGCCCGCCCGCCCCCACGCCCCGAGGAGGAGTTGGAGCGCCTGGCTGGGCGGCTTACGCCGTTCTCCTCCCCGACATTCCCGCCTGTCTTCTCACTGGGTCTCTTCAACCAGGGACTTCAACGGCACGCGCCTGACCCTGCTTACGGGTTTTTGGAGAATAATTTTTGAGGTTCTGACTTTGTCCCCATTCAATAATTTAATCAGAAATGTAGGTTTATGTTTAGTTGAAAGGGACTCATTCCATGTCTGTATGGGGAATGAAAAGAGAGAAACAAAACAAAACAGAAACACCACTTTAGGTTTAGGAGTCAGGTTTGGAATGAGCGCCGGGCCTGGGCCAACCACCGGCGAGCAGGTGCCGTGTCGGGGTGTGCGTCACGGGCACACGGCTCTGGGTTGGGCCGGGCTTTCGGCCCCAGCCCTCGGCGCCGCGCTTCTGGCTCCCGACAGCCTAGACGGGGGAGATGCCAGGCCCCTCCGACGTCGGACTCGGCCCACGCCGGTCCACAGAACCTCTGGGGCCTGGGTGTTCTCCAGAATTTAGATCCCCGCCCCCTGGATTTCAGAAAGGAAATCCTGTGTGGAGGCTGCCCTTTTCCAGCACAGGGACATTTTTACAGCGAACACGTGAATATTCACTTTGAGGGGCATGAACGGAGACTATAAATAACCTCCCAGCGGGGTTATGTGCTACATTTATGAAACAGCTCCTGGTTTTCCTGGAGCTCTGACTGGCATGGGAGGGCTGGGGACCCGGATTACAGGCCCCTTCTCTATTTCTTAAAACAAAAAAACAAAAATCCAAAAAACCAAAAAAACAGTTCCAGGAGCCCTCGTTTCTCTTTCTATCGGTCAGTTTTAACTGTAGCACCGTGTTTTAATGTTATTTGTTTAACGAACGCTTACGTGTTTCCAGACATTTCACAGACTTCTGGACTAAGGGCCAACCGTCGGCAGATTGAAAGCGCAAGGTACTAACGTTTCCAAGGCTCATTTCCACGTGTCCTGCTCTAGGTAGGGAGGCGACCTGCCGGCTGGACAGAGTGCCCAGGACAGCAGTTGACCCCTGATGGGCATGCCTTGCCCTTCTCTTGGTAGAAAAGTCTCCCACGCTTAAAATAATTGCAAGTGCCTTCATTTGCCTCTGGTCTTTTGAACAAAAATAGACTGCACCCGACTAATAGAACCTAAGATGCTGAGAAGGCCTTAAAATGGTAGGAGTTAGCCACCTGTGTGTGGGCGGGGTCCGGCGGGGGCGGGGGTCCGGCTACCCGACCGCTAGGCTTCCGTCCAGTTGTGACCGGGTGAGTCTGTGTGGCCTGAGTTAAGTTCTAATACACAGCAGCTCTTTCAAGAAGTAGAAACATCTTGCACAGAATAGTGAGCATTCTGACTTAAATGAGAATGTGATGTATATTTTAATTGGTACTTTTTATTTTATAAGGTCATGAGTTGTTTGTCACTTTGAGTTTTTTTAAATCCTCACCCAAAGTTATGTTTTATTGATTTTAGAGAAAGAGGAAGGGAGGGGGGGAGAGAGAGAGAGAGAGAGAGAGAGAGAAGCAATGATGTGAGAGAGAAACATCTATTGGTTGCCTTCTGCACTCGCTCTGAATCAGGGATTGAACCTACAACCCAGGTGTGTGCCGTGGCTGGGAACTGAACCCACAGCCTTTTGGTGTATGGGACAACGCTCCAACCAACTGAGCCAGGGCTGACTGAGATTTTTTTTAACAGGGCCCATATGTGCCAATTTAATCCACGTGGGCTGTGTGCATTCAGGAAATGTCAATGCTTCATTCCGCGTTACAGCGTGTTGGACCCCAGCATTTGACCTGCAGGCACGTGCTTTGAAGTTGAAGTAGAAGTCACGGGGAAGGGTGGCCACTCTGCTGAGACTTAGCTTTGCAGTTGACCCTCAGAAACGCATCTAGTGCTCAAAGCTTTACGGCCCTTTTTTCAGTAATGCGTGTTTTTAGGGGGCCTTAAAAATAACGAGGGGTTTCGTAAGTGCGTTCCAGAGGTGCTGGCTTCGGGGACGTGGCTCTCGCCCCAGTGACGGGGCAGGGCTGGAGGGCCGGAGCCCCTGTGTTTGAAAGGCTGGGAAAGAGGGGTGGGAGGGGAAGCAGCAGGCAGCCCCTAGGAGAAGACAGTTTTTAGTTTTTCCAACGTTCTCTGTACAAGGATGCCTGAGGGCTTTGATTCATAGGCCTCCTGGGTGTACACTCGGGGTCTCTATGTCAGTGTTGTGTAATTCACACATTCCGTTGAAGTTACTGAGCGGCGAACGGGTCCCGAGCACCGGCTCAGGCACTAGGGTAAGGGACCGATCAGCCCACACGTGGGGCGCTGTCACAGACTGCCGGGGAAGACGTTTAACGGCAGCCGCGGCGGCCGCATGGGACTCTGGGGGCCTTTTCGTGCCTGCTGTTTGAGCCGCTCAGAAGGAAAGGAGCCTCCCACAAACACGCGCAGGAGCCCCGTGATGTGCCGGGGTGTGTGCCGGGTGGCCCCTGCTTCCAGTGAGCTCAGAGCGTGGTTCCAAAGGACGGGCAAGGTCATGAGAGCGTCATCAGTGGTGGAAGTCTTGGGGACACACGCGGGGTGGTCAGTGCTGTGCGTGAGCTGTTCCAAGAGGAGGGAGGGCCACCAAGCTGCTGCGTGTCTCTAGGGGACAAGAAGCCCTCCCTGGAGCTCAGGGAAGGGGCGGGCAGTGGTGAGGGGCAGGGCCCGGTGGCTGGGGCTGGAAGTCCCAAGCTCGTCTGCGACTTCACAGGTTGGTCTGTGGCGCGCTCCTCGACGGAAGGATTACACAGGTGGAAGGCGCCCTCTTGACGATTTCCTGGTATCGAGCGCGTGTTTTATACACAGTGCTCCACCACGCTCGGTACAACTTGACATCTCTGAAAGGAAAAGCTGGCGTTTCCAAATGCAGCCTGGAGAGCCATTTGGATGTGAGATTAGCTTCCTGCTGAATAAAGATCTCAAGTGCAGAATGTCAAGAAGGGGTAGGGACACAGGTGCTTTTCCAGGACAACAGGGACCCTCGCTGCGGATTAGAAATGCAACTGGCATTTCGTAGAAGGCGAGTGGACAAAGGCCCGCCCTGGACCCTTGCAAAGGAAGACCGCCTCCTGCTGGCCCCTGTCTGGTCCGATGGGCCTGGCTTGCTTGCTGTATCTTTGATTCCATTCCTGGGATTAAAACGGAGCAGGGTGAGGCCCTGCCCAGGCAGCTCAGCTGGTTCGAGCGTTGTCCCCGCGCTCCAAGGTTGCAGGTTCGATCCCCGGTCAGGGCACATAGAGGAATCAAACAATGAACGCATCAACAAGTGGAACAACAAACCGATGTCTCTCTCTCTCTCTTCCCTCTCCCTCCCCCATTTCGGAGCCAGCTGGTCTCCCCTTGCTGGGGGGAGCCAGGCGGTGGCAGTTTCTGAGGGTTGTTGTCTGTAAGGCTCCTATTTTCCCTTCCCCCTGGAGAGGTGGATGCCAGCCCCGCAGAGGCCACCGGTTGGAAGGGCCGTGCCTCCCCAGGGGGCCCAGGACGCTGCCTGTCTGTCTACTTAAAGGGACTGATTTCTGGGCTCAGCCAAATACTTTTTCCTCTCCTTTCCTTTCCTCCCCACCTCCCCCCACCCCCACCTAAAATGAGCAATCTATTAGTAATTAGTTGTTCAATTCAACTATTTTTTTCACCTTCTCTTAAAAAATATCTTTAAGAAATGTGGTAGGATTTCTTCTTCTGTGTAAATTCTTAGGCTTTAATGGCACTTAAAAACTGTGCAGCCTGTCAGAGTCAATGGCAGAGGGAAGAGTTTGACCCAGTGGAACCAGCCCCGTGACTGTCAGGGTGTCAGGCTCCGCAGGCGAAGTTGTGGGAAGGACCGGTGAGGTCTGCACGGTGAACCGCGCGTCCCCTCAGCGTTCAGAGCTGAGCTCGTCACGCCCGGCGACCAACACCCGAGCTAGCAGGCGTGGCGCTGGAGGGGGCAGACAGGGCTTTGAAAATGATCCCAAAACCCCCACCCCCTCACCCCCAGAATAAGGCAATGGACGTGTGCCCCACTGGTTTTAAGTTCAAGCAGCGTGATTTAATCTGCAACGTTCTTTTGGAAAAGATAAAACAGTTTTATAGCATATTGTGAATAGTAACGCGTAAGCAACATTACTAGCTTCATGCAAAGTTGCATGTGCTCTTTGTCTCCGTCAAGTTCATGTTTATTTTTAAGAGCTGAGGGGGATTGCTGTGTGTCACGCGTAGCAACAGCATTTTCTCTGGCTGTGACAACAGGGACCGCCTTTAGGGTATGAGAGGCTCATGTCTCCCCCCGCCCTCGAGAGATACTTTCATCCTTCATTTTTGAGTTTTCATGCTGAATCGATTTATCTCCACGAGAAGTAGAACTTTCTAGAATGTGCAGCTTAGCCATATGACCCAGCTTTGATTTCTGGGGCCAAGGGGAGGGGCCTGTGCTTTTTCTTTCTCCTCTCAGAGTCCAAATAACCGCAGTCAAACCCCAGTCAAACGGTGGTTGCCTTTGCAGAGGATGGGAAGTAGTTACTCTACTGTTTTAAATAATTTTTAAGCCCTCTGTGTTTTTGTGTCTCTCCCCGTAGATCAGACTGGACAGGGAAGGGCGCCTGCCTCGTGTTCCCGCGCTCCCGCTGTGGACGGTGCGGGGGAAGTGCTGGGTGGTGGGGACTTCTCAGCAGAAGCCCCGCGAGAGCGCGGGTGCAGCGTCAGCGCGGGGCGCCTGGGCGCCAGACGGGACTGGCCACGCGCCGGGCCTCCGGCCTCTTGCTTGGCACCTCTAGCCCCCCGTCTCCGCGGGTGCGGGACCTGTGGGCACCGGTGTCCTCATCAGGGAGCTGCTGGGAGGGTGAGCCTGGGAGCTGACCCCTAGCAAGGTGGGCCACGGGCAATCAGCTGTTCGGGAGAAACAGCGTCTTACAAGAGCAAAACTAGAAAAGTGCATGGAGCCGCATGTTTGTCTTGTGACTGATACATACGTATCTTCAAGTGGCATATTAACAGTATTAGCGGATCCCCTGTGAGCGTACGCTCCGGATATCTGAGCCTTAAAACGATGTAAAGCTTTGTCGGCTGTGGAGGTTGTTAGGTCAATTGCTGGGTGTATGTGTCGGGCACGAGTTGCCACTGGCTGTTTCGTACGTTTTACAGGCTGTGAGAGGCCAGCGGCAGGGCCGCCGTCAGCCCCAGAGCTGCCAGCCAGCCAGCTCAGCCGGGCACGGCCCTGAACACGCTGCCGTCTGCCGTCGGAATCTAAAGCCCCAGCGCGGTCGGTGCCCCTCTGTCGGCTGCGGAGGGCGGCTGGGAGGGGCCTCAGAGGCTTCCCCTCCAGCACCGCTGGGGTGTGGGGGACAGCTGCCACGGCTTCCTCCCAGCGGGAAGGGCGAGGGGCCCGCGCCTCCCGGTGGGCGGTGTTCCGGGGCCCAGCTGGTCCCTGGCGGAGGGAGGCCTGACCAGGGTGGAAGGGAAGGTGTGCGGAGGGGAGGCGGCCTCAGGCAGACCTGGCTCCGCCTTGGGCCTTGGGCCAGCCTCAGAACCTTCCAGAGCCTCCCACTCCTCTGTGGTGCAGAGATGAGCTACCGTCACTGAGCTAAGCTGCGGAGGCCTGGTACCCGTCTCCGTAGGTAATGGAGCTGCTCAGTTAATAACACCACGTCCCGATGAAAAAGAGGCAATTCCTTCCTGAAATCGTTTACTTCTATACATGCTGGAGGCAGGAAAAACAATAGAGCGTCTGCCACGCGCCAGGGTGGGGTGGCTCCTCGGTCCAGCCCTGGCACTACCGCTCGGCTCCGCGGAGGATGCTGTCTTCACGGGGGGCACTCCCTGCCCTGCCCGGCTCTTTCTGTCAGAGAGAATCGCTGCCCCACACGGAGGCCCTGCCGCCGTCTCCCATGAGGCCAGGGCCCGAGAAACCTAGCGAAATAAAATCCAGATGATTCCCTGCCTGGGTCATTCCTGATAGCTGAGCTGGAACGTATTGTCCAGGGTGAGGAATCTCGTTATCGACTGCAGACGAGGCCCGGCATTAAAATATCTCACAGACCTGATATTTTAGGGAGTGGATGCAGTCTGCGCTTCATTTCCTTTTCAGCTATAAAATTAAGTTTCAGCCCGTCCGTTCACATGTTTCTGATGACATATGGCAGGTAACTTGGTAAAAAGACGGAGGATTGGGCCCCCGACTGTGACCCAGTTTGCACGCACCGCTGTTAATTATCAGGTGTTTGACTTCATGGGGGTAACTGTTAAGACTGGTTTGGGAGCGTGGACTGAGTCCGAATGGGACTCTCGCGTATGAAAAGACATTTCCGAGGGAAGTCCTGGGTAGGGATTTGGTAATACGTGGATGGAGGATGTTTTAAAACCGCTTAGAGTCCGCCTGCCCCCGAAGAGAAGCTCCCGCGAGACTCTTCGGGGCCCTGGGGGAGCCCGCGGTCCGCCTCTGGCGAAAGGGGTTTAACGAGGGGAGCGGCCGTGACTCGCTGGCGGAGCGCGGCGCCGAGGGCTTTGCCTGCGTGTCCCCGAGAGGTCTGGCGTCTCCGCCACGCAGGGCCAGGGGCTCCCCCGTGCCTCGCGACCGCGCCGTGCGGCCCTTTGGCAGCGGAGGCCCCGGGGGCTCTTCCCGTTCCGTGACAGCCCAGCACATCACAGGTGGCAGCACGCTCCATACCAACGGGTGTCCGCCAGGGCTCCTAAGCCGTTGTGCAATGACACGTGTCGCGGGCTCCTCCCTGAAATGCCCTTCTGGTAATGGCAGCCCGTTGTCGGCGGGGCTTGGAAACGGCCCCCCTGTGTGGTCCTCAGAGGGTGTTTCCAAGTTGAATTTGTCCGGTGAAAATTTACAGGGAACTCGTGTGATGTTATAAGTGCAGACTCTGCATACAAGGTGATGTTAACTGACAGTTAATAGGGGGGCGTTGAAAACACAATTGTGACCGAAATCGTTGCACGCGTGGGGCGCGCCTCCGGGCCAGGTGTGGGGAGTTTTCCTCCCGGACTCGCGGGCTGGGCTGGCGCGGAGACAGCCACGGAAGAAGACGTTCTGGACGGTCGTGAAGAGACGTAGAAAGTGAAAGTGATGGAACAGCGGTATGAAAAGTGAAAGTTTCCAAATAACCATCTTCTCTTTCTTAAGAACACTCGTCGTTTTAAAAGTAAGAAGTTCAACATCAGCTTGGAAAGAGTTGTCCCCCCTTATCCACGGGGACATGTTCAGAGACCCCTGACAGATGCCTGGACCCTGTCCATCCTATGCTTTTCCCAACACACATATACCCATGCCAAGGTACACCCTTTAAAACGTATGAATTGTATGTTTCTGGAATTTTCCATTCAATATTTTCAGGCCAGGGTTGACCCTGGGTAACTGAAACTTCGAACGCAAAACCGCGGGCGAGGGGCAACCGCTGCCCCAGTGTGTGACGTATTGATCGGGGATCGCAGGCTCCCACACCAGGGTGGCGCCCCGGGGCTCCGCACGAAGCCCGGGACCTGGACAGAACCCCAGACTGTCTGGTGGTGGCCGTGCTCTGTGTTGCTGACGTTCGCGTGTTTCGGCACCTTTGATTTACTGGTTAAGTGACGTCGCTGATGCTCCGATGTCCTTGAAGGCACCCTCCCGCCCCAATCCCTTTCCGTTTGAAAACCCTGAGCAGCTGCAGGGTCGGGGGGTGGAAGGTGCTGGCCAAGTGGCTGTCAGGCTCCGGGCGAGTCTCGCCAGGGAAGCCAACGTGCTCGGGCGCACTGGGGAGCAGCAGAAATGCACTTGTACAGGAAGGAGAGGAGCCCAGCTCATCCTGCCCACCGGAGTCCACGGTACAACGTCCAGATGGTGATATTCAGATTCTTTTGATATTCTTCCAGCTAAGAATATGAAATACATATGAGAAAAAAAACATGCCCCGGAAAAAGAGACGCGCACACCCTCCCTGCTGACGACCTCTCGTCTGCGTCTGACGAAAGGTCGCCTTCGAGTCGGGACGCCGCGAGGTCAGCTATGGGCGACATCAGAGCATGACCTCGGAGGGTCATTGGCGTGTCCGTGACTCCGTCTGCCTGTTCCCTCTGCCTCCCCAGTGCTCTGCACGGGGTCCGGGATGTTGGAGGTGCTCAGATAGCCCAATGACCACGTGACAGCGGTTGACAGGGTGCATTTGGAATGGAAGGCATTTCATACACTCGAACATTCTAGAGAACCCGAACGCTGCCCTTGTGCTTCAGACGTAATTCTGGGGAGTTGATTTTGAGAGGGAAGGCTCTTCTCTTTTATACAGGCTGTTTCCCATCATGAGCTGTTTTAACCAACGAAAGAATTTGTTTGGCTCACACACATGTGGCTCGAAACCCAAAGGGAAAAAGCAAAGTCCCCTCGCAGATGTCAGCCCACACTGCAGGAGTCGGCTTGCAACCTCCCAGTTTTAAGAAGGTGGCAGAATTACATAATTATTCACAACTCATGAGAAACGAAAACTCTTCCAAATGGGAAGTTGTGAGATAACACACCCCCCGGATCCCAGGCTTGCGGAGCCTGTGCGTCTCCCACACAGAAACCCGTGGCAGAGCCGCTGGGCCCACGCACGTGGCCGCGCGGCCCCCGTGTGCCCTGAGCCTCTGCCCGGCCCTGACTCGCAGGCGCGGGGGTCGCTGTGGTGCTGACGACGCAGTGCTTTGGAGAAGCAGGTGCCGCCGCAAGGCACCAGGCACAAGGGGGCCGTGTTGCCCGCGCAGGGCAAACCTGCACAGGGAGAGCGAGGCCGCCCGAGAAGTCCTCCGCTGCAGGTGCAGGGCGGAGGGAGGGATGCGGGGAGCTTGCAGGGGCAGCGCCACGGGCCCCCGAGCCTCTGGCTCTGGACCGAGCCCCGCACGCTCATCCCGTTTGTGAATTACTGCGCAGACCGCGGCGCCTCACTTAGCCGGACCCACGGTGGACACTGCGGTCACCTGCTGGGAGCCCCAGGGAGCTCCTCCGGCGCGCTCAGCCCTGTTCTAAGAGCCTGCCCTGCCTCCTGCCCTGGGCCGGGCCCCGGGCGCCAGAGCCGAGCGGCCGGGCCCCTGCGTGGGAAGGTGCCGGGCAGGTGCGTGCACCTGGGGAGGGCAGCGTGCAGAGCCGCGGGGCCCCGAGGGGGCCTGCAGGTAGGACAGGCGCCCGACGCGGGGTGGCAGTGAGCTCTGGTGTGGGTGTGGGCCCAGGGCTGGAGGAAGTAGCTGAGCAGAGAAGAGGGCATGTTGGAGGCTGGGGGGCCCAGGGGTGCAGGGCTGCGGGCGTGGGAGGAACTGCGTGGCCGTGGGTGGCTGCTGTACGTGCTGTGCGGAGGGTTTGGGACTGGCAGTGGGGACCCAGAACGCCCCCTGGACTCCCCTCTTGGAGCCCTGGGTGCCTGGCAGCTCACGAAGGTGGGGTCCCTGCTGCGGAAAACGGGGCCCTTTAGGAAGGGGACTTGCAGAAAGGTGGGAGGCCGGCATGTCGTCCTCGTCCTCGTCCTCAGTGTGTGGGCGGAAGCCGAGTCTGGGGAGCCTCCCAGTGGGGGGTCCTGTGACCATCGCCAGAGCAATTTGTGGGGGCAGGGGCCTCCCAGGGGGGTCAGCGGAGTGAGCGGAGACGGAGGGGCACGTCCTTGAGGACGGAGGCTGTGGCTCGCTCAGCTCAGGGTGGACCTCTGTGCGCAGAGTGCCCGCCCCATCAGCACATTTCGATGGAACGTCCTGCTTCCTTAGACCTGCCTCCTCCGCAACACTCTCTCACCAGCCCTGTCCTGCTTGATCTCTCCAAAAACACGCCACCTTGACAGAGGAAACAGGCCCACGAACCTGACCAGGGGGAGCAAGGGACGGGCCCCCGATCTGTCCGTTTTGCGTTTTCCGCTTTCCACTGGGCCTTCATCGATCCCCCTGCCCCCCAAACCAGGAGGAGTCCTGCCTTGAGGTGCGTGTTAGCCGCCTAGGATGGTGACTGCCCCCCACCTCCCGGGGACGCGGGGACGCAGGGACCCTGCTGAGGGTGGCGGGAACTGGACACGACGCAATTCTGTGCAGAATCGGTAGCCGCAGAGGAGTTGGGACCCGAGGAGCGTTGCCGGCTCCGTGTTCGGAAGCCCCGTGGGGACCCGGGAGCGAAGGGCGCAGGGACGGCACAGACACAGCGTCAGGGAGGGCTGCCCGCGCCCGCCCCCGCCGCCGGGCGGCCGCCAGGGAGTCTGATGGCGGTGAAGGGGTTAAAATAACAAATAAATGACTTTATTTAGACTCGAGCATTCCTGGCATTTTTTCTAGATTTTTCCCCCACAGTATTTGATGTGACAGCTTTTGTTTGCTCACACTTGTCTCTCTTTTAAATTTCTCATATCGGCGGTAAAAGCTATTTCTTTTTCCTGTAACATCTTGAGCTCGGTATCCACTGAAGGGAGAAATTGCTCTTGCATTACTTGAAATTATAATATTATACCTAATTTTGGGGGAGAAAAATTAGAGTAATTTAGATCTCACGGCACTGAAGATTTTGCAGGCGGGTCATTTGCCGCATTATTGCTGGTTAGTCATCCATAACAGTGTTCTCACGGCGGGGGCGCCTCCCCCGGCCCCCGTGCTCTTTACACAGGCCGATTTGGGGGCCCATTCAGGCAAGAGAGGGTCGGTCATCATCCATTTGGAAGCGGCATCGGGCCTGCCTGGCGGGGCTCTGGCTGGGGAAAGGACAGTCGGCAGGACGCGGGAACATGCGGGGCAAGGGCCGGGCTGTCCCCCCACCTTTGAGCGGAGGGGCTGCATCCAAAGCCTGGCCCTCGGCCCCTGTCCTTTCAAGTGCGCAGGCCCCTTGCCGCTTGTGGCTCTGAGAGGGTGGGGGCTGCGGGTGCCACTGACGTGCGCCCCCGGAAAGGGGGCGCGGGAAGCCTGTCTTTGCTGCGCTCTGCGGGTTCACGCGTGGACTGGGGACACACTCGCGTGGGTGGGCTGATGGGTTGGAAAGCGGTTAGGGCAAGAAGCGTCCGTGTCCCGACGTTTGCTCCTGAGAGCGCGAATCTGTGGTCTTTTCCAAATTCCTTGGCCTTCCTAAGGCCCCTCCCGGAGGCCTGCGCTTTCCTCAGGGATCCGCACTCACAGGTGTTCGCCTCGTGGCCGCTGGTTGCCAAGCGAGCATGCACTTCATCTGTGTGAGTGGCCGATGGGAGATCTTAGCCGCCGCACCTTTGTGGCGGGTGTGCGGGGGGGTCCTGCGTCCTGCCACCCTCAGGGCGCGGGGCTGCTCCGCCCCCTGCGTCCCCAGGGGCTGGCCTTCCCTCAAGTTTTCCGTGTGGGGCTCGGAAGGCACAGCGCGAGCGTCTGCTCTGAAGAAGGGCCGGGGTGCCAGAGGCCACTGGAATCCTGTAGTGTAAACTGTGGTGAGGTTGAACTGAGGACTGTTCTAGAAAAACCTGTAAGCAATTAAGCTCTTCCTCTAGCAAGGTAAAAGCTGAGTCTAAAGTATATTTGTACAAAAAAAAAAACCCCAAAAAGTGAAATCTTTGTTGGTGGTTCTACTATTTTTTTTAAAGGTAAATGAAGGATTCTGGTGCATCAAAAACATCTTGCTTCTTGTTCCTGACCTAAGGAGAGAAAAACAAAAGATGCAGCCATGTTGGTTGCGTGATAAATGGCTGAGGTCAGAACAAAACTTCGATTGCCCTGTTTCAGCAACTCCCAACCACGTTCCGGGGAGCAGGTGACGCTTCCCGGGGTGGGGGCCGGAGGGGGAGGCGCCGACCCGGTTTCAGGAAGCCTGCCTCCCGCTTCCGCCCCCGGGGTCTGCAGGGCACTGGACAGCGTGCGCAGCCGCGGGTCACAGGTTCCTCCTCCGCCTGCTCACGTCCCGTGGGGAAGGCCGCGCCCTGCGCTCCCGCCGCCACACGCCACCCCCAGCACCTGCTCTGTGAGCCGCCGCCCTGTCCCCTCTGCTTGCTCCACAGCACCCCGTTCACGGCCGGGGTGGCGTCCCGTCTGTTGGGACGTGTAACCAGCCTTCAGGACGGACACTTTTCCCACCTCACCTTTGAATCCCCAAAGTGCTCCGTCATCTCGTGTGGGGACACGTCCCGGGTGGGCCACGGGAGGCGCAGTGGGGGCTGCTGACAGTGACGAGGGTCAGAGTGGGAGTTTGTCGGGTGGGGAGGCCCCGGAGGTGGCTTTGCAAGGCTGGCCCCCCCCCACCCCGCCCTGCTCCATTCCTGCCTGGGAAGCAGGCACCTCGGGTGGACTCTCGCTCTCTCTTTGCACAAGAATAAAAACATAAAGAAAAAATTTCATTGTAAAATGAGAAATAACCTGATGGACTGAGGCTCAGAGGAGACAAACTGAGTGACAGCGTCTCGGGTTCCTGGAGGGCGCTGAGCAGAGACCACAGGGCTCGGAGGGCAGGGCTTGACCACTTGACCCTCACCTCCATGAGCGAAGGGTGGGTGGCAGTCCTCTGCACGGAGGCACAGGGCTGTCGCCAAGGGGGAGCCGGCGGGACGGTGCAGCGACCGTGGCCCAGCCGGCTTGGGGCTCGGCCGGTCTTCGCTCTGAATACCAGCAGCGCCACTTTTTTAGTCCTATGATCTTGGACCGGAGATCTGGTTTCTAGAGTTTTAAAAAAGATTTACTTTAAACTCTACTAAGTTTTTATAAACTGAAGACATATAGCACGTATGTAACATTTTAATACTACCAATCCTAAGGCGACTGTAGTCTGTGTCGGTGCCTGTGTGTGCCTGCTCGCACGTGCTCACACAGGCGCGGGAGGAAGGCACAGAGGCGTGTGCACCAGGCTGCTGGCCACTGCCCGGGAGAGGGGCCGCGCGTGGGCAGTGGTGGCGGCCGCGGAGGGCCTCCCGCAGCCTCCGCTCCTGCGCACGCGCCTCGTGAGGTCCCTGCCCGCAGCGATGGGCCGGCCTGGCCACCGAAAGCTCTAAGGCAATAAACATTCATGGTCGTTTCAGCCGCTGAATTCTGAGTTCCTGTGTTCTGTGGTCATATGAGGCAGGGAGGCGAGAAGGCGGACAGAAAGAACGAGGCTGCCCTGAAGAAGCAGGACGTGCGCGATGTGATTCCATTCCCGTGCCGTCGCACAGGAAGGTGCGTAAAGAAGCCAGAAAACCACAGCCCCCGGCCTGCAGGGGTGTCTCTGTTGCACGGTTGATCACCAAGCGACGACTCCAAACCGCGAATAACAGGGGTTTTGGCTGGAGTGGGCAGCAGCCCTCGTGGGTGTTTCTGGACGTTTGGGGGCGGGGGCCCCATCGACGGGGGCAGGCGCTGGGGCACAGCGGTAGCGGCCGCGGCTGTTTCCGGGAGTCTCCTCTCACATTGTTTCATGTGTTCTCATGGGTTACATTCTTTTTGTAATTTGAGGCCAGAGGTAAGTATTTTTAAAAATTTAAAAAGAAAGCGACTGAAGATCAGAAGAAGCGTTGGCCACGGTGTGGCACACGGGGACATTTGTCAAAGGCCCTCCTCGGTGCCTGCAGCCCTTCCTCAGACGGATGTTTTTCAACAGAGAAATTAACGTACAAAGGCTTACAGAGGAAACCCGTTCTGCAGAAGTAAAATTACAACGTAGTAAAAGCCACACTGGGGATGCAGTGATATGCCTGCTTCTTTACCAGTACTTCAAGTGAGAGCTAGCGGTGCCTCTAATAACCACCACAAATTGCACTTAGCGATGAGTAGAAGTGGCAGTGACATTTTGTGACACCTGCCCCAACCTCAGTGTGACGAGAGAGTGTGGCTCCTGCCGATGACAAGTCACAGGAAGCGCTAATGCATTATACTCAGATTTGGTGCCTAAGTTCACGGTTGAAGAGAGGGTTATACCCATCTGTCAGGGAGCCCTGAAAATACAGACAGAATGTTTCTCATCGCTGCTCTGTTACAGTGGCCCGATTCCCCCGCCCCTCCCCATCGCTCCCCCCTGGCCCGCCCACCCCGCTCCCACAGGCAGCCCCGCCCTGCGGTCCGCGTCCACGGGTCCTTTGCACCTGCTCCTTGACGAGGCCCTTCCCCTTCTTCCCTCCCCCTGGGTCCCTGTCAGTCTGTTCCTTGTTTCCGTGCCTCTGATTCTATTTTGCTCGTTTGTTTGTTTTGTGCATTAGGTTCCGCTTATAGGTGAGATCATATGGTATTTGTCTTTCGCCTCCTGGCGTATTTCACGGAGCATAATGCTCTCCAGTTAAAGATAGGATATCTTTTTCCCGTTCGAGTTCATAGTTTTCCCCTTTGCAGGGAAGGGCAGCTACAAATCAGGCAAAGTGCAGGTTGCTTCCTTTTGGGACTGTTGGAGCTGTATGACATCAAGGCTGTCTGGGGAGCGGGCTCGTGGGAGGGCGGCCCCAGACCTGCTCAGGAGCGAGGCTGTCCCTGGCGCAGGGCGCGGGAGGCTGCCGCAGTAGGGTGCCCAGGGGCGCCCGGGGGCCGGTCAGCCGGGGCGAGAGGGCGAGAGGCAGCAGCCGCCGGGCGCCTGACCCCCTCCCCGTGGGGACGGACACGCCAGTGGGCCCAGGGCACGGCCCCTCCCCCCGCCCCCGCTGCCCTCTGCGCACCGACCTTACTGATTTTCGGCTGACAGGACCGGGCTCTGCCGCTCCCTCCCCGACCCAGGGCGCCGGCATTTGGGAGGGACTGCGCATTGGCCCAGCTGACGACAGAGGGGCGCACGCGCCTGGAGTCTCTTACGTGCATGCGCCTGTCTTCACAGACAACGGGAGCGCTTTGCCGACCGTGACTTGGGCTGCCCAGCATCCTGTAGTAAAATAATACCCAGTGCTGTCAAAACCTTCTTTGCTGTTTTCACTTTTCACTTTTTCACTTTTCTGCTTTCGTTCACGATTCCCACTCTATCCGTTTATAGCTTTTCTTGGCAGCTGTGTTCCGGGGGTAATACTTGGAGCTAATCCTGGGTCATTGCTGGCTCTCTAGAAGTTGGCAACCATTTAAATATTTCTAAAATTACAGGATTTGTTTGGGAGCCCAAGGACTTGTGTAAACACACCAACAATGGCACCTTTGTATTGCTCCCTTCCCCCAAGGCCCACGGGAGGGACCCCACCACGAGGGAAGGTAAGTCGCGGCACTCGCCTCGAGGCCTAACAAACTGGAAAGACCCAAGGACCCACAGCCAGAGATCAAGACCCTTCCAGACGGTTCCTCGGATACTCTCGTAACCAGCCGATTGCTTCATCATTCCTCAAATATTTACTGAGAGCTCCGTATGCATGAGGCACTCCGCGAGGGGGTGCAGGGAAGTGTTTTCAAACTGTGTGCCACATATGTGAGTGGGTTAGTAAGTTAACCTGATAAGTTGGGACTCGCACTTTGAAAATGAAACAGAGTCCTGGCTGGTGCGGCTCAGTGGACTGAGCTCCATCTTGTGAACTGAAAGGTCGCCGGTTCAGTTCCTGGTCAGGGCACAGGCCTGGTTTGTGGGCCAGTCCCCAAGGGGGGGGCGTGCGAGACGCAACCGACCAATGTTTCTCTCCCTCTTTTTTTCCCCTCCCTCCTCTCTCTCTAAAAAAAAAAATAAATAACTATAATCTTTAAAAAATGAAATAGCAAACAGTAGTAGCACCGGTAAATGTATTATGAGAAGTGTGTCTCACACGTGTATATACACACGTGTGCATGTATTAGATTACGATGTATAGTGTATTTCTTATTTTGGGTCTTTGTCAAAAAATCAGGAAGTTCCTGAAACATGAGGGTGCTCCTGTCTGTAAGGTCACGGCGGAGTGGGGGGGAAGCGCGTGGACCACGTGCGCGTGGACCGCTGTCCGCACGCCGTGGCTGCAGGCGGTGTGTCCCGCAGAGGGGCGCAGCTGCCGCGGGCACATGGGAACAGCAGCCAGAGTCGGCCTCCCTGTGAGGCAGGTGCGCGGCCCTGGCCAGGCTTCCCGTTGCCTCTGGGAGGGGCTCCGGTGCAGGGAGCGGGGAGCCCCTCTGCAGGGGGCAGCTGGGGGCGCTCAGCACTCCAGCAGCCGGGAGACAGCTAGACCGACCTGGAGAGTGGATCCGGGCGGGTGGCCAGCCGTGTCCCCTGCAGGGCGCTCGGATTTCATAGCCAAGGTCCCGGCTCCCTGGGAGGATGACATGAGGGCCACTGTCCCCTAAGTTAATTCCCATGGGAGACCCGAGGAGTTGGAGTACACTATTTTGGGGGGTGGTATTACTTCTTCATAAATAATTGTATGCTGCCACCATTTCCACTTTTAAAAGGCCAGATGCGACGTGAACATCACATACATGTCGCCTTTTATGCAGAGTCTGGCAGGAGAGCGCATGTGCTGTCTGTTGCCTGGCGGGGCGATCTCAGACTTATTTCCTGGAATAGGTTGTGCCCTCGTTCAGCCCCAGGGGGCGGCTGTTTCTCGGCACCTCCCCGCGGAGCCGGGCGGGCTGTCCCCAGGCCACGGGGCGGCCAGCGTGCTCCCTGGGCCAGCAAGTGTTGTCAGGAGCGACCAGGTTACTGGAGATCGATAGTGCCCCGGCCTTGGTTAAATATTTTGCAAGCCCTGTGTGAAGGAAGTCGCTTGGCCTCTCTGGGGCCTCCTGGGAGGTGGCGGCAGTTTCAGGGGAGGTTCCTACCGAAGCAGGACTGTGAGCGGGCGGGACTGTTGACACGAGGGTGGCTGGAGAGGAACTGTCCTGAAAGAAAAACCCCTCGACTCTCCGCCCTCACGGCCCGCCTGTCCTGGGCCACCGGCACTGCCGAGGCTCCGCGTCTCTCAGCAGAGAGGCTGCTGATTTTCCTTGTGATTTGTACACGTTCTCGCCGCGTATACTTAACCCGTGGTTGTGAGGAGAGGGAGGCCGGAAAAGCAAGCCCGGGCCAGGGGAGCCTGGGCCCGGACAGTTTGTCCTTTGGGAGGAGTTCAGGGTTCTCCGGCGGGGCAGAGCACAGCACGTACTGTCCGGCGCTTTGCAGGGCAGCCTGGCCGGTCCCGTTGCTCG
Source organism: Pteronotus mesoamericanus (assembly GCF_021234165.1). Classification (NCBI taxonomy): domain Eukaryota; kingdom Metazoa; phylum Chordata; class Mammalia; order Chiroptera; family Mormoopidae; genus Pteronotus; species Pteronotus mesoamericanus. The sequence continues at coordinate 1,390,575 of NW_026555082.1, read as the reverse complement.
GGTCACAGGTTGTGTCCATCGGCCGTTGGCGTCCGGGCTGCGTGTCTCTGGCCGTCTCTAACGCAGGGTGACCGCAGGTTGAATGTCAAGGGTCAAGCCCGTGTAGCACCCAGTGCAGAAGCAGCTGCCATTTATCTGGACCCTGTCAGTTTTCTGAGTAACTTTTCAGCCCTCGGGTACGGAAGACCCTCACGTGGAATCCAGCGCCCGCTGTCAGTGTTCCAGCTCGTCTGTTTCTAGACGATCGACCCAGAGCGAGGGAGGGGCAGTTATCGACAGCCTGGTTTTCTCTGTGCAACTATTAGTGCTTCGCAGGACTTGGGAGCCTACGTCCTAAGAGGGGACCCTTGTCTGAGACGAAGGTGGTATCTCCTACCATCTAGAACATCATGATCGTCGCCGATGCAAGAGAAGAATTTCAAGAATGTCTTTGCTTCCAATCCAAATGCCATTTTCCTAACACGTTCTGGAAGGAGCGATCTATCCATTTTTAAAGTCAGTGTATTTTCCAAAGCCTGTTTCGAAAAAGATTTGGAATTTTTTTTCTCTGTTATTCCTTTTTCCCACTTTCGTTCCTTTCTTCATCTTAACACATGGTGATAAAGAATGAAAGCATGTTTATCACTTACTGAAAAAAGAAAAGAGGGGCGATCGCAGAATCCCTGTTGCACGGCTTCTTCGGGGCAGTCTCAGAAGAACTCCAGCTTAGGGAACCCCGGCTGCCTCCGCACCGCCTGCCTCCGGGGCTGAGAGCGGATGGTGTCCTCCGGGACAGGCTAGGGCTGAAGTGGAGAAAGTATTGTTTCCAACAGAGGTTTCGAGCCTAACACACCCGCTGTGCCTTTTTAGAACATGCGTTCTAGTGCTTTGTGGTGAATCACAGCATGTGGCTACCGGTACCCCCCGCCCCCCGCCCCGTTTTGTGATGTGACGTCGCTGCTCCTGTGTGAAGGCGTGGTGTCCGTTCCTCCACCTCCCTGAGTCCCGGCTCCCTCGGGATGAGCTGGGACCAGTAGAATGCAGTGGCGGCGATGTTGGGGGACTTCAAAGCCAAGGCCTCAGAGGCTTTGCAGCTTTTGCCATCTGTCTCCCTTTCAGAATGAAGTCACACGTAAGAGAGCCTGCGCTGGCTGCCCGGAACGGCCACGTGCAGGAGAAGCGAGGTGTCAGAGCTGGCAGTCCCGGCCAACTGCCGGACACGTGGCCCCTGGGGCCAGCTGGTCCCCAGCTGACCTAATGGCGAAGGCCCCGTGCCCTGAGCTGGCGTCTGTGAGCAGGGGCGAGCCGTCCTGTGTGCCCTGCCCGAGTCGCCAGCCTACACAGAATGGTGAGCAAAGACGTGATCAGTGTTTGAAGCCACTAAGTTTGGGGATATTTGTTACGTACCAGTAGGAAACGGACACTCCCTTCGTTTCGCTTGAAAGTCAGAGGTTATACAAATGGTCACACATATAATTATAAAGAAAACCGTAATACCTTAGTTGTAACACCGAAGGAAAAATAGGAAAGCGACTTATAATACTGATAGACGGATGCTGGGGCACAGCGACCTGGAGATCGCCACGAGCAGGTGAGAGCACTGAGTCGCCACGGGCTCGCGGGCGCGGGGGCAGCCTGCTGGGTGGGTGGGGGGTTGGGCCCTGCATGTGGCCTTGCCCGCGGCGAGGTGACTTTCTGAAGTGGCGATCGGTGCTTGGTTGAGTTCAGAAACACAAAAAATAACGTTTTACCTTGATTGACAGAGCGGTCAGATTCCTAAAGAATGAATTTTAAGTTGTATGAAAACGGTGTCCCCCGAACCCTCTGTGTGCATGGGTGAAATGGGGTCACGCGTGGACTCAGATGAAGATGAGCACGTTTGCGAGCTGAACGGCCTGCGCTGTCAGGCAGGTGGTAGGAAGCCCCGCAGGCGAAGGCTGCTGTTGCCACGTGGAAAGGCCAGGTGCACTTCGGCGTAGCCCTGCACATGCAGGGGCAAACACGTAAGATGCTTCCCTTGTTATCGAGAGCTCTTTGAAAGACAGCTGACTGCTTTACAAAATAATAACTTCGTGTGAGGTTCACAGTGTATATAAAAGTGGAGCCCGTGACAGCAGCAGCAGAAAGGGCAGCAGGGGAAAAGGGAAGGGTGCTATTTTAAGATTCAGGTCCTATAGGCAAAGTGGTATAATATCTAGTGAAGGTAGGCAGCAGTAAGTGGAAAGTACACGCTATGGATCTCAAAACCACTACTAAAGCAGCCAAACGAAGACATACGGCTCATAAACTAGCGAAGGAGGTAAACCGAAATGATAAAAATCATAGTTAATTCAAGAGAAGAGGAAAAAACAACCGAGAACAGATGAATAGAATGCAGCAAGTTTATAGATAGATTTATTAAAATTTTAAAATTAAATTTATTAGGGTAACATCGGTGAATAAGATGGTGTGTTTCTAAACTTAATCATATCAATATTCACATTAAATGTAAATAGTGAAAATGCCCCGATTAAGAAGCAGCGATCATGAGATCGGCTACCAAAGCAATACTCAACTCTCTGCTGCCTTACAAAAGCAGCACCAAACAAAATGTGTCTTCAATATGAAGACACAAAGATACAGACAAAGGTGGGCCATGATAATCACAAGCAGAAGCAAGTCAGACGGTCTCTGTCAGTACCGGGCGGAAGCAGCCGCGAGAGCGGCGTTCGCAGGGCAAGAGGAAGCCGTTTCATGGAGATACTGCTGTCAGTTCAGCAGGAGGACCTCTTCCAACCTCTGCGCCTACTCACAGAAGTTTGAAACAAGTGAAGCGACATATGAGAGACTTCCAAGGAGAAGAAGAAAAATGCACAAGTACAGCCAGGGATCCCCGTATGCCTCTCTCAGTAGCTGGTGTGACGCGGACGGTTTGACCGGATTGGTATTTATGGAGCGCTCTCCCCAGCAGCGTAAGTGCGCTTGGAATTGAACATGACGAATTTACCCGAATAGGCCATATTCTGGGCATAAAACCAGTCCCAATAAATTAAGGAGGTTTCAAGTCAGACCAAGAGCGTTCTCTGACCACAGTGAAATCAGAGATCAGCGGCAGGGGGGCATCTAGACAAACATTTGGAAACTAAATAACACACTTGTAAATAGCCCATGGTCACAGAAGAAATCCAAAGGGAACTTGAAAAATATTTTAAACTGAATGAGAATGAAAATACTACTTATCAGAATTTGTGGGCTGTGCTAATGGAATACTTAAGGGGAACTGTTTGGCATGAGTCTCTTATGTTAGAAAAAAAGAGAGATTTTAAATTGATGACCTCGGTTTTCACCTAAATAGACAAGAGAAAGAAGGTGAATTCAACTCAAATTAAGTAGAAGAAAGAAATTTAAAAAGATCAGAGTGAAAATCAATGAAAAATAAAGCCAGAGACAAGAGAGATAAATCAATGATCCCAAAGCTGATTCTCTGAATGGATCAATAAAACTGATAACCTCTGTGCGGACCTACAAGGAAAAAAGAGAGAAGAAGCAAATGACCGATATCAGACGTGACCGAGGAGACGTCACTATAGATTTCGTAGCTGTTTAAAATGGAATGAGGGAATAATATGAAAAACTTCTGCCAATAAATCTGCAACTTAGAGGAGATGAAGAAATACCTTGAAAGACATGCGTTACCAATGCTCACTCTAAAACTTAACCTAAAAAGCCCTATACTTATTCTACAAATGGCATTTGTAGTTAAATACCTTCCTGTAAAGAAAAACAAGCCAAAATGGCTTTACCGGTAAATTCTACCAAATATTGAATGAAGAAAAAAAAAAATACCGGTTCTACACAAACATTTTTTAAAAATTGAAGGGGAGGGAAGTCTTCCCAACTCATTGTACAAGGCCAGTACTACCCTGATCCCAAAATAAGACATCACAAAAAAAAAAAAAAAAAAAAGAATTAGAGACCATTGTCCTTCATGAAAATAGATGCAAAAGTTCTGAACAAAATGTTAGCAAATCATTCAAATAATATGTGAAAAGGATCCTACGTCAGGGCCACATGTGGTTTTATTCCAGGAATGCACTGTTGATTTAATACCAGAAACTCATTATATTGACAAACCGAGAAAGGAAAACCACGTGGTCATTTCAGGGTAGACCCTCCTCCTCTCCTTTCAAAAGTGAGTGACAAGATCCCATGCTGCTCCCAGTAAGAGCTCTCAGCAAACCAGGGATTGAAAGGGGTCTCCTCAGTGAGATGCAGGGCATGTGTAGCTACCCCGCTAACATCACCGACGGAACGGGGCGTTTGTACCCGAAGATCAGGAGCGAGACGAGCATGTGTTCTCTACCCACCTCTGGTCATTCTTGTACCGGGTGGTGGGGGGAGGGCAATCTCCCCACCAGGGCAATCAGGCGGCTGATCGGGAGAAGAAGTAAAACTGACCTTATTCATAAACGATGAGACTGCTTATGTTAAAAACCTGATAGAAACTACAGAAAAGCTCCCAGAACTAATAAGCTATTTTAGCAAGGTTATTAGATACAAAATCAATACACAAATATCAATTGTATGTCTATATCAACACTAAAAATCATACATCAAAATTTAGAAATATCTAAGCAGCTTCAAAAATATGAAATACATGAATGATAAATTTGACAAAAGATGTGCATGTCTGAGACATTGAAAACTGCCAACGTTGCTGAGGGAAATCAAGGAAAGCTGAGAGGAGTGGAGACAGACACTCACCATAGGTCAGAAAAGTCATTATTGTTCACATGTAAGTGCTCCCGAAATTGCTGTATGGATTTCATGCCCTTTTGCTCAAAACCTGAGCAGGTTCTTTTGTAGCACTTGCTAAACAGATGCTGATGTTCCTATGGAAATGGAAGGGCCTAGAAGAACCAAACGGCTGTGAAAATGAGCATTTTTTGATTTCATGACATCACAAAATGACAGTAACCAAGGCTGCTACAGAACTTGTAGAAGGTGGGAGGCACTTCTGTGACACGGGGTCAGGCAAGGGATTCTTAGATACAACAAAAGCGCCGACACATACAAGAGCACATTGATAAGTGGGACTTCGTCAAAATTAAAAACATCTGCTCTTCAAAAGACACGCTTAGGAGAATGAGAGCGCTGGAGAAAACATTCGTAAGTCATGGATCTGGTAAAAATGCACCCGGAGTCTATACAGAACTTTAAAAAAAAAACTCAATGAGAAGGAAACGAGCTCATTAAAAAATTGGCAAACACTTTGAACTGATACTTTCCCAAAGGAGATGTATATGGATGACTGCCAGCAAGGGCGTGAAAAAATGCGACGTCATCAGTCATTAGGGAGCTGGAAATTAAAAACATAACGCGCTATCACTGCACACGCGTTAAAACGGATGCATTGGAAAGACTGGCCGCAAGCAAGGGCGTGGCATCTGGAACTCTCGTGTGGTGCTGCGGGCGTTGTGGAAGGAGGAAGCCGCTTGGGAAAGAAACACCGCTTAACACCCAAGAGAAATGACATACGTATGGAGATGTGTCCACGTGAAGACTTGTACACAAGTGTTCGTAGGAGCTTCATGTGTATTTGCCTGTATCTAGAGACAACCCAGATGCCTCCCCCAGATGCATGGACAAGCTATGGAGCATCCATCCAACGGGACACTCCCCATCAGCACAAAGCAATGAACAGGAACCCCTGCTTCAGCAGGGGTGGGTTTCAGATCAGTTACACTGAGTGGAGGAAGCCAGGTAAGTAGAGTACACAGTATCAGCTCCTTTGGAGAAAGGTCTAGAAAATACAGACTCCTCTCTAGTAACAGAGGGCAGAGGAGCGGCTGCCTAAGGACGGGAGGGGAACAGCGGCACAGAGGCGTGACAAAGGCATTTGAGGGGGAGGTGATGAATATTTTTATTACCTTAGTGGTGGTGATAATTTCCCAGGTATATTATCTCAAAACTCATCAAATTATACACTTTAAATGCATGCAGTTCGTGCATGCCCGTTTTATGTCAATAGGGTTGTTAAAAATTCAGAGAGCGCCTCCCACATGAACTTGTTTGCAAGCCTGCCCCCCACCCGCGCCCCACAATCTTCACAGTGCCTCTAAAATTTTTACAGGGAACGCTGGTTAAGAACACAGAAATCATTGGTTGCTTCTTTATCCTTTACCCTCCTCACAGTTGCCACATCCAGGATGCCTCCCCCCGCACCCCATGCTGTGGGGCGAGTTTGTGCTCCATCCTGGGGCAGCCAGGTTACTGGTCAAACCTCAAACGATGTCATTATCATTGCTAGTGTTTAATCCTCAAATTAAAGATGATACTTAAGGCCATTCTTTTGTTTTACTGATGCCGATCCAAACCCAACCCGTCATTTAAGGATCTTGACTCTTGTCTCCCTCTCTCTTTCTCTCCCCCGCTTTCCCTCTCCTCCTCACCCCTGCGCCCTTCCTCTCTCTCAAAAAAAAAAAAAAAAAAAAAAAAAAAAAGCAATGAAGAAAATAGGTGAGGGGGAAAAAATAAAAAAAAGCATCTTGGCTCTCTTGCTCACTAATTCTCACCATCGCTATAAACTCATCGACTTTTCTGGTCGGATTTACCTAGTTCAGCAAAGAGCCGCCTGCGCCGCACCCTGCCTGGCACCGGGGGCCCTTCAAGGCGCGAGCAGCGCCTCCTGTCTGTGCTTCCTGGTTCAACAGATACGGAATTCAGTCATTAGTGACTCTGGCGTGTCAGTTCCTGGGCTGTACAATTTGCTAATGATTCCGTGTGTTCACTTTCTCTTTTCTTGCTCTATTCCTGCCTCCTGCATGCACTTGACGCAGAGGAAGTGACTAATGCTTGTAGACGAGAGGCTCCGGGGGCAGCAGAGACGGTCCATCCGCAGGCGATAAGCCGCCTCGGAGCGCTCTTCCGTATGCGAGGGCCCACTTATTAATCACACAAGTGCCTCACGGATGTGCGTGGCTGGAGAGAACCATTTCCTCTTGTAAAAAGAGAAAATGAAAACGGCACTGTCCGGGCCTGCTCACACCCGTTAATGACTTCATGCCCTAAGCGTCTGTTGTTTTTCTTGGCTGTGGTGGGACGTGGTTTAAATCACACTGACTAATTCGTTTACCTACAGAAGCACGGCATTCCTAGGCCTTTCCAGGTGTGCTGTGTGGTTAGCCCTCAGCGCGACGGCGTCACATGGTACTTGTCTTTGGGATAGAGTCTGAATCACTAAGATTAGCCGGACTGAGAGTCACTTGCCACATCCAGGCCGAGTGGTAAACCAGAGAGGAGAATGGAAGCCGCTGGAGGGCGCGTACAAAGCGCAGGTGCTCCTAACGGGCGCTGCCTCTACGCGGCCACCGTGCCCAAGAGACGGCGCATTCTGAAAACGCGACACTTGTGAAGGCTTGAATGAATTTGTGGCTGGCCCATTGACGGCTTTTAGGGAAGTGCAGGCGTGTCCAGGGCTCATGGCCCGACCTCTTGGAGAGCGAGGCCGGGGCGCCGGTGCTGGGGGAAGCCCAGGGCTGGGCTGGGGGGTGCCGGGGCGGATGCACCGGCTGGTGTACGCGTTAAATGCATGTTCCCAGCTCCTGATTATACATGGGGTTCGTGCTTATGGGAATAAGTGAGAACATACTGAAGGGTATAAAGAAAGAGATAAGACTCATTCTCGTTACTCAGTGATAACCACTGTGTCTGTGCTGGTTTTAAAATAAGTATACAGTTATTGTTCTAATATTTTATTATGAAAAATCTCAAGTAGATAATAGCACCGTTTTCAGGGACCACTCCTATACCCACACCTAGATTTGCCATGAACATTTTGCTATAGTTGCTTGATCATGTATTTATCCATCGATGCAGCAGCCCTCTCTCCCCCCATCAATTCGTCTCACTTTAGTGATGCATTTCAACAATTCAACACGCCTATGCAGAGTTCAGTCTGTTATTCCTCTTCATGTGAGATGCCCGCATCTCAAGCGCCCACTCCCTGAGCGCGGTGGACACTGACGTGGCGTTCACGCCGTGTGTAACTTCCTGGAACTTGCTTGTTACCGAGAGCGTGTGGCAGAGACGGTGGGCTGTCCCTGCGGTGGGCGTCCTGTTAGTTAAGACTCCATCTCGTGGGAGAATGGAGCGGGAGGCTTCCTGGGGGCTTGAGGACATTAGTGGTCGTGTTCTAGAAGTTCACGTGGCAAGAAGACGCCTGGGCTCTGGGGGTGGTCTCCAGACAAGGGCCAGCCACAAGCGCGGGCCCTCCTCCATGCGACGAGGAAATAATTCCCCAAACAGCTGGAGAGCGAGCTTAGATGTGGATTCTTCCCCGGGGGAGCCTGTCGAAGGGATGGAGCTTGGCAGGGCCTCAGACAGAGGACTGCGGTGTCACACCTGGGCTTGGGCCCTGCGGGCATTCTGAGATGACCCAAGTGTCTTGTTTGAAGTTGCCCCGTCTATGGGGATGCGTTCCGTGGCAACAGAAAACTAACACAGGCAGCGGGACCTGGAGTGTGGTGCTGCTGGATCCAACACCCCCAAAACGTGGAGTGCTTTTGGGGCTCCCCATGGGCAGAGAAGCAGGACAGACGGAGCGCGCCTGGGTCTCCCTGCAGGAGCTTTCCCTCAGGGGAGCCTGGGCTTGCGGGGCTCCGTGCCCCGGGCTCAGGGGAGACGCACGTTTGGAAACCGGAGGAAGGGGGCGTCCTTGGCACACGGTGGCAGAAAGAAGCACCCTGTCTCCCGCGATGATGAGGAAAGCAGGGCTTGCAGGTGACGGGCTTGTTTATGCAGCTCCGGAAGCTGTAAACCAAGTGGGGACATATCTGCTAGTTTCTTCTGGCTATTTACGCCGGGCGTGCGAGGACCGAGATAATGTGAGGAAAGACCAGTGGAGCAGAAGGGAAGCAGGGCTGGGCCACTTGGAAAATTCCAAGCCTTTCCAGATGACAACAGGTGCTTGCATTAAAACAGAGTGTTCTTCAGAGGAATCCGAGGGCGTGACCGCGTGACCTTGCGCTGAAACCCCAAAGATCAGAAGGTCAGGGTATTCAGACAAAGGGATCTTTCTAGAGGGTGTGCCTCCCACATTGTCTGAATCAAACCCCAGACTCCTCTGATGTCTTTGACCCTGGAGACTGATTTCGCCCGTTCCGCGGCGTCTTGTGAAGGGAACATTCTGTGCGTGTTCCTTTTTTCTCTTCTTTTTGGTCTGTGTCCTTTCACTCAGCACAGTATTTCTGCATTGGTTCCGTGGCGCTGTGTGTATTGGTAGTCGGTCCTTTTTGCTCTTTGGTGTTGTTCTGTGATGTGGATGCATCCCAATTGCTGTGTATTTTTTTGTTCATGAACACAGGGGACGGCCTGTAGATTTAGGCCATGATGAATAAACCTGCCATAAGCACTCTCTGGGTGAGCCCTTTGTGAAGGAAAAATACCCAACCGTGGAATTGCTAGGCCGTAGGGGAGGCGTGTGAGTTGTTTTACTGGAAGCTTCCAGGTGTTTTCTCACAGCAGCCGTGCCATTGTACGTTCCTGCCGCCAGTGCGTGTGAGTTCCAGTCGCGTTGCCTCCACACCAGCATTTGCTGTTGTCTTTCTTTTTAATTTTAGCTATTTCATAGGTGGGTAGTGGTGTACCGTGGTGGTTTTAACTTACGTTTTCCTAATTTTTAGTGATGTTGAGTACTTAGGCTCGTTGGACATTTGTATATCTTTTTTTTTGGAAAGTCTCTTTGTAAAATCTCTGCTTCCCCCTTTTTGAGGAGAGGGGTTGTTTGCGCTTTTATTATAATTTGTTGTTGTAGGGCTCTTTGTGTCTCCTGGGTACCGCTCCTGTGTCTGATGTTTTGAAAATATTTCCTGTTCCATGGTGGTTTGCCGATTGCTTTTTCTTATGATGTCTTTTGATGAGTAGAAACATTTAATTTTCAGGAAGTCTAGTTTTCCAATTTTTCTTTTATGGTGATTGCTTTATGTCAGTTGTTAAAGAAAGCTTTCCCCATCCTTAAGTTATGAGCATGTTCTCCTAGGTTTGCTAGCAAATAGCGTCATTACTGGGTTGCTGTGGCTTTAGAGGGAGTGTCAAAGTCAGGTAGTGTAAGTCCTCGATTTTTTTCAAGGCGGCTTCATATGTTGAAGTCACTGCTACTTCACAGTGAGTTCAGTGACTTTCACAGTGAGCTTGCAACAATGATAAAAACATCTCTCTGCACTGTTTACAAATGGTAACCACGGGCCACACGTGAGCGTTCAGCCCTTGAAATGTGGCTAGTGCCACTGAGGAACAGAACCTTTTTTGGTATTTAATTTTAATTTATCTAAATATAAATTTCAGCAGCCACACATGGCTCATACAATGTACGGTGTAAGTATGTGTCCTTCGCACTTCCACGTCCGTTTCCAGAACAAGCTCCCCAGTGTTTACAGAAAGGCACCAGCAGCGTTATCAGCGGGCTCGCCCTGAACGCAGGGGCTGGGCGGGCCGGGCGCCCGCCTCCCCCGTTGTGCGCGCCGCCTCTGCTCGCCGCTCCCAGCCTGCGCGGCGGCCTTCCCCGTGCGGGCCGTGCTCGCGCTCTGTTCCGTGCGGCCCCAAGGGTTTCATGTTTTTGAATGATCGTGTGAGTGGAATTATTTTACATGTTTACATGTATTTTATATGTCTACAGCTGTTCGCTGCAGGTGACCTTTGTGGATTTGCCTTCAATTTGCTCACCTTGGCTAATTCGTCTTAGCGGCTATTTCGTTTATTCCCTTGGCTTGTCTGTGGGAACAATCGCGTCATCTGGAAAGAGAGGCAGTTGTGCTTCTTCCTTTCCAACCTGGATGGGGTTTATTTATTCATTTAATTATTTTTGTCGGCTTGTGGTTGTGGCCAGACCCTCCAGGGCACCGTCGAATAAGACTGGCGAGAGTGAACGTTCTTGCCTTGTTCTGGCCTCAGTGGAAAAATGTCGCTCTTTCATGATGAAATAGGATATTAGCTGTATGTATGATGTTATTTTTAGTTTTTATCCTAAGCGACTTCTGAGTTTTGTTAAATGCTCTTTATGCCTTTATTGCAATGATCACATGGTCTGTCTCCTTTAGTCTATTAATGCTATGAATTACATTGATTGACTTTTGAATGTTAATTCAACCTTCAATTTCAGAGATAATTCCTACTTGGTCCTGATGTACTTCCCTTTCTATATTTTGCTCACTTCTATTTATTTCAGTAAGAATTTCTGCACCTGTATTCATGAGGGACGCTGGGCTACAATTTTATTTTGTATTGCCTGTCGGACTTTGATGTTAGGGTTTCAATGGCCTCAGAAAACAAGCCGGGCGGGTCCCCCTCCCGCTTTGAGAGTTTCTGTGTGGTTGGTGGTATTATTTCCTCAAACGTTGACAGAACCGTCCAGTGAAGCTCCATGGCTCTGCCGTTCCCTTTGCGGGTATGTGTTTGTTAAAGAAGTGAATTTCTTTTATAGATATATGACAACTGAGATAGTCTGTTCTAAAGAATGTATCCGCTTCACCTAAATTGTCAAATTCATTCATTTAAATTTAGTGCTCTATGTTTATAAATGTTGAATAACTACATAGTACACCTGAAACTAAGATCTCATTGTATATTAACTATATATTAATAAAAAGTAAACAAACAGAAAAATGCATGAGTAGCTATTTTATTGGTAATGGATTAGTTCTTGAGCCGATAGTAGATTCATTGTCCATTAGAGACCTAAAAGCATAAATAAACAAATAAAAGAGCCATTCATGAAACAACACCACTAGACTTTTTATCAACAAAGCACTTTGCTGAACCCAATTTTATTCAAATAAATAAATGGACAAATAAATAAGTAAAGAAAGAAATGGAACGCACAGAAAACAAAGTTGGCACAGTCCCGGGTGTCTGAGGGAGCTGTGGTGTGTTTGCCCCGTTCCTGACGATGTTCGTTATCCCTTCTCCCCTGATCCCCTCCGCCGGGACAGCTGGAAATAGCGATCATATTTCTCTTCCAGGGAGTGAGTTTTGGTTGCGTCAGTTTTTCTGTCCGTTTTCTTTGATAGTACATTGGCTTCTGCTCTTAGGTTTACTGTTTCCTTCTATCTTCTCCTTTGGGTTCTATTTGCTCCTCTTTTTCTAGTGTTTGCAGTTGGCACCTTGGACCATTCATTTTAGATCTTTCTTCTTCTCAAATACAAGCTTCGAAAGCCGTTACTGGTTTTGCACTAAGCACTACACCAGGTCAATTCCACACATTTTGAGTTGTATTTCCATTATCCTTCAGTTAGAACAGCCCTAATTTGCCTGGTGACTTATTCTTCGACCCGCACATCATTTAGAAATTTGTTGTTTAATTTTGAAATATTTGGGATTTTCCAGACACTTTATTACTTTTGATTTCTAATTCTGCTGTGGTCACAGGCCATACTTTGTTGACACTCGTGTGACTTGTTTTGTGTCTTGATGAATGTGTACTGTGCACTTGAAAAGCATGTTGTCACCCGGGCTTTGGAGACGGTGCTCTGCAAATGCCGGTTAGGTCCAGGGGCTGATGGGGCTGTGCAGGTCATCTATGTCTACTGGTTTTCCACATTTAGTCGTTGTATTAATAGTTGAGTGGAGGGTGTTAAAATCTACAGTGAACGGTTTCTCTCTTTAATTCCGCCAATATTGGCTTTGTATCCTTGACGATCTACCGTTAGATGCAGACACATTTATGGATCGTTATGTTGTTATGATGAATTTATACTTTTATCGTTACTAAATGTCCCCCGTTTCTGTCGGTTCTACACTATTGAAGTCCATTTTATCTGATATTAGTATCGACACTCCAGCCTTCTTATGCTTACTGTTTTCAAGATATATATTTTTGCACTCATTTATTTTCAATGTATCTGCATCTTTATATTTAAAAATGTGCCTCTCTTGTGTACAGTATAGAGGTGAGTCCAGACTTTTGGTTTTTTAAATTCATTTTTATGATTTCTGTCTTTGAGATTATTTAACCAATCAACAGTTGATGCATTTTTTGGCATAATTGGATTTACAAATTTTATTTTTTTATCATTTTATTACTTGTTTTCTATTTGTCCCATGTGTTCTCTGTTTCTCTTTGCATTTTTAGTGATTTCTCTAAACATTGCAATAGCCACCCTTAACTTATCACAGTCTACTTAGTGTTAATATTATCTCATGTAAAATATAGACATTTTGCAACTGCATAAGTTCATGAACCTCTCCCTTTTAGTTATTTTATGTATTACCTTAGCATTATAAATCCATCCAGACAATGCTATAATTTTCACTTAAATGCTGTATTTTTTAATTAAGGAATTTTTTATGGTTATCCAAATATTTCGTACACTCACCATTTCTAATAATAATCTTCCCCCCCGCCCTCCCAAGTATCTGAATTGCCATGTGGTATTATTTCCCCTCAGAAGGAAGAACTCCTTTGAGAAGGAAGGACAGATCTGCTGTCAGCGAATTCTCAGTTATCCTTCATCTGAGGTTGTCTTTATTTTGTCTTAATTCGGAAAGGACATAGAATTATGAGTTTATGTATTTTTTAATATTTTTAAATTTAAGACTTTAAAGTGCTGTTCCAGTGTATCCCTGCCTTGTGAAATGGTAAACTAGAGGTCGTTTGAATTGTTCTTTTGTATGTAATGTTCTATTTTTCTCTGTTTTGCAGGCTCTCTTTGCCTTTGATTTGGAACTGTTTGCTATAGGCACCAGGGTGTGATTTTCTCTGTAGTTTTTCTTCTTGACATTCTTGGGTTTTCTTATCTGTAAGTGTATGCATTTTCTTGAATTTGGAAAATTTTTGGCCCTTACTTTTCCTGTTCTATTCCTATTCCTACTCTCTCTTTCTTCCTCATTCCACTAGTTATGGTAGATTTGTTGGTATTGTCTCACAGGTTCCTGAGACTCTGTTAATTTTTTCTAATCTTCAGTCCTTATATTTCTCCGACTGGATGATTTCCGTTGGCCTATCTTCAGCTCATTGACCCTTTCCTCTCTCACATCCTTTATGCTGTCAGGCATAGGCAAGGAATTTTTTTTTTAAATTTCAGACATTGTATCTGATTCTCTAGAATTTCCATTTGATTATTTTTTTATAGTTTCTATTTGTCTGCTGACATTTTCTATCTTTATGTACATGGAGAGTTTATTTTCATATTTTTCTTGCTGTTGAATCCCTGTCTTATTATTTCAACATTTAGATCATTTTGGAATTGGTCTCCATCTATTAGTTTTCCTCGTAAAGATTGGTCACTCTTTCTGGTTTCTTCCATGCCGTACGATGTTGGATTGCGTCCTGGATGTGGTGCATGTCATCTGGATTCTGTTATATTTCTCTGACGAATGTTTATCTCCTTTTTTCAAAAGCATGCAATTAACTTGATTGGTCTCAAACTGAGAACTTTTTCTCTTGAAGTAGCTCCAGCCTTCGCTGGGTTCTTTGTCCTTCGCTCGGCTGCTCTGAACCCACCTGTCTCCCCCGTGGCTCAGGTGTCACCCTAGAGACACCTGGTGCGTCTTCTCTGGTCCCACCTTCCTCAGAGTTAGCCCCTCGCTCTCCCGTGACCCTGGTTGCCCCGAACCTGCTTCTTTTGTTCTTCAGGTTGTAAAAATGATGGATTTTTCTTTCAGAGACTTAGCCACTTTGGTGGTAACCTTTTTGAATTGCTCTCAGGCTAAAAGCTAGAAAAATGGGACTTTAATTTTATGCCACTTTTCTCCTTCTGAATGTTGACTTCCTCTAGAGCCGACCTGCCTTTCGTTCATCCTCTGATAACCGAAACCCTTGGTTTATATTGTTATCCAGAGTGGATCATTTTGGTCCGTGGGGGTTGGGGTGGAGGAAGCTTGCACGGCCGTGCCGGGAGGAAAAAGCCCCCAACCCCCCTTTGATTGGGGTTTAAAGTGTTTTATTTTTCAAAAACCTATGTGATGTAAGTTTTTCCTTAAAAACAAATCTTATGCTCCAAAAAAGTCAAGGTCCAGATAAATTAAACTGACTTCAATGCCAGGTAAGTCCTGGCTCACTTCAGCTTTACAGGAAAGATACAGACACAAGTTTTGTTCCAAAACTTACAACATGCTTCATTGCTTAGTAAATCTTTATTGCATGAATACACATTATGATAATGTTATGGCATTTTACATATAAAATAGTTTAAAAACATAGTTTTTAGTATCTATATACCATTTCTGTATATATAGTATATATTTTATATATATATAAATATGTACACTCATCATGTGGATGTATTTTCTGTTTCCATATTTTCTGTCAATATGAGTTGCTATTCCAATAACTATGTTTGTACCTAAGTCTTCGGTGACGTATCTGAGTGTAGACGGAGCCTCTCGCGCACTGTGCCCTTAAGGGACTGGCTGGCCTGACCGTGTCCCCGGCCTGACTGCCCCGCCACGTGAGATGCCCACTTACCAAGAGCGAATCGTGTACGTTCCCAAACCCTGGCCTGCCGATGGTTGCTGTGACTTAGCGACTGGGAGGCCAGCCCGTGAGACGCGACTGAAAAAGGGGGGGGGGTGGCGGGCTCCCTAAAGACTCTGGAAACGAAGTGGGGGGATTTGGGAGACTTGGTAACGTGGACGGATGATACGGTTGCTGTAACACAAGGCTGCGCGCAAGGCAACGGCAAATTACTTGAGAAAAAAGTTCTAGACTGTAGAAAGAGTCTATTTTCATACGGATACCCAGACGCTGTACATTTGTGCCACACTTCAAAACAAGAACACGAGTTACGTGGGTGTGGCTCATGCGGAAGGCGTCCCGGAATTCTAATCAGGGATCGAACGCGGGGAAGGCCTTGGTCCCTCACCATGAGGTTGATGAATGAATCCACATTTTATAACTTGTAACAAAAACCTTTATCGTATAGTGTTGCCATGGTTTACAATTTCTATACTTAACTGGCTTTTCAGTGAACTGACCGGATCGTCCCACGCTGATCCAGAAAGCGTGAGCAAAGTGAACTTGAACTGTGCTTCCTCCTGACAGCTTCCTGGAAATGTAATTACCGCATGTGTTTTAGGTTGCTCACACCTATTGCCTAATTACCCATGAGAGCCATGGCGCCGATTTATAGTCCCACATAGTGCCATTTCTTGTCTTTAAACCTGAGGAGCGTGGCGGCTGCCTTCTTTCCGGCTGAGACCAGCGGCCACGTGGTGGGCTTCCGTGCCTGGGGCCCGGGATGTCTTGAAAAATGTCCCAGGATTGTCATTTGCGACAATAAAATGGAATGTGATTATTGCTCCACTAATGCTGGATTTTTGCAACTCCTGACCTCAACATGTCACAGAAGCATTAGGATTGCTTGCCAAACACACCCCGAATTCCATCTATCACTTTAGAATACTTAGGTGGCCGCAACTTTTGTCTGCGGTAAACTACCCCAGAGACCAGGAATTACGAAACCCTTCCTCCCATACATGGAGCCCAGGAGCGGGCCGCGGGGAACAGCGCCCTGACTTAAGTCCTGGGGCTTAGTGGTATCTCCGCTGAGCTGAGAGCTCAAGTGTCCCGACTGTGGTCTTGTCCAGTTCTTTCAAGTCTACCACGTGGCTTCTGATTGTGAAAACTGACCGGCACGGAGCTCTGTGTTATCAAGGGGCAGTGTGCGGAGTGTTTTCAGATAACGTCTACAATAGGAGCTCACAGAGGGAGCGCTTAACCCGGGTCAGATGCTGACTGAAGAGCTTTAGCTGGATGGGACGGTCGCGATAGCCCCCGTCCGAGGCCCCGGTGGGGTGAGGACACTGAGCACAGAGGCGGTGGCGCGGGCTTGGGCCCAGGGTCTTTCTGCAGAGCCTGGGATCTTGCACATCCCACTCAGCCCGCCTCCCTGTGCAAGGAAGGGAACGTCATTAGGCGTCTGCTCTGAGCCGGGCATTTTTAGACGCCTTACGCATGGAAGAAGATTAATCTTCCCAATTCCATTTTCCATTTGAAAAGTAAATACCAGGTAAATGGGCCGGAAAGTAAATGCAGGCTGGAGTTACTGCAAAGCCTGAGGCTCTGCTGGAAAAGCTGTGCGCCGCACGCGCGGCTCGGTGGCCCCAGTGGCCTTCTCTACCCACTGCGGTGGCCCCGGGAGCGTTTAAAGCACTGGCGTCGCGGTCCCCCCGCCAGAGCGTCCGGTTTGAATGATAGCGCTGGCGGGGCGGCTGGGGCAGGGGGCCACTTAGAGCTCCCAGGGGCTCCGATATGTAACCAGGGATGCCACCCATGGCCGAATACTGTTTCATTTCTTCGTCTCGAGATGGGAACAGGGACAAATCCCATCATTAAAGGCATGTGTCAACAGTGTATTAGTGTCCCAGAGCTGCTGTGACAAATGACCGCACGCTGGGTGGCTTAACATTACAGAAACCCAGTCCCTCCCCCCGCAGGCCCAGCAGGTGGGGGCTGTCGGCAGGTCCGTGCCCCTTCAGCCCCCGCTGCTCCTGGTGGTGGCAGCAGCGCCCGCGTCCTCGCTGGTGGAGGTGCCGTTCCTGCCCCTGGGCCCATCCTCACGTGGCCTTCTTTCCTGTGTCTATGTTTCTGCGTCTGTCTCCTGGTGAAGTCATGGAAAATATGTCCGTTGGTCTGGCCCCAGGTTCCCGGGGCACGGAGCTCCTAAAACCCTTGGAATTTCCTACCAGATAAGGGTGCTAAGGGCATCTTTTGTTGTAACATTTGGCCTTTGACCTCATCCCTGACACAGGGCTCCTAAAACCCTTGGAATTTCCTGAACGATTGGAGCGGCCTTTGTTCTGAGGAGGGGGCCGGGGGGCTGTGGGTGGGGGTTGGCTTGCCAACCTGGACGCTCTCCAAAGCCCGTCCTGTGGGAATTGTCACGGAGACCTCCTCACGTAGGCGCATCCACGTACCAGGAAGGCCACCAGCCCGGCTCCGTGGGAACGGGGCCCCCGCGTTCAGGGTGTCTCATCTTTACTGTTCATCTGTATCCGTTACGATAGCTTTTACTACATAGTAAGCGGGGAGGTGTTTCCCCAAGTTCTGCTGTGAGCCGTTCCAGCACATAATCGACTCCAGGGAGGGGGTTGTGAGAACTGTGGCTTTGAAGTCGAGTCAGGCAGACGTTGTCGGGGACCAGATTGGCATCTGAAGTGGGGGACTCTCCCGTGGGACGGAGCCACTGCCTGGGGCCTCGGCGCTGTCTTTGGTTCAGGCCAGAATGGACCTGAATTGCAGACTGCCCGCCGGCGCCTCCGGGAGTGGCCCGGGGTGCGAGGGGCACCCGTGCTGCCGCCGGGGGGAAGCTGGTAGCCGTCGAGGAGGGAGAGGAAGCCCCTAGGAGGAGGGGAAGGGAGTTTCTGCTCCTCATGCCTCGGCTTCCAGGGCCCCGGGCCAACCTAATGGGGCCTCGCCCGGTCAACCCTGTGGGCAGACAGCCTGCTTCCACGCACGGTCAGGGTGCGAGGTTCCAGGTGAACGTCGATATGGGGAACACCGTTCACCCAGTGCAGACGGAAAACAATGACCGCACTTTCTTAAATACGCAGGTGTCCCCAGGCATGCAAAACTCGGTGGCTTCTGGGCTTATTTTTTTAAAAGATTTTTAAATGCCTTCAGTAACCCCCCACAGCCCACTCACCACAAAGCCCACAAAGCACCGAGCCTCAGTAGGTGTTTCACTGAATCGTAGAAGGGTCTGCATGTGCGACGCGCCTGCTGCCTGGGGCCCCCGGGCCGTGTTCAGAACACAGGGGCGCCGGGGGCTCAGCTCCTCTGCCAGGGTGCGTGTGACGTGCACACAAATCTTTGACAAAGGCAGCTTGTTCCCAATGGGGACTTTCTGGAGGAAAACTGGCTCTGATCTTCCTTCTGTACGCTGGCAGGAAAATTCTCAGCGCCTTGTTTGGCGCCAAAGAGCGATCTGCCATCTTTCCTAACATGGTTCGTGACACAACAGGCGTTGAAGCCACCAAAACTGGGGGTTTGGGGGGGACCATTCTTCCATTTATACGTTTCCTTTGTTTTTCTGTAATGACACCTTGATAATAATTGGAAAATATAGTCATTGGAAACCTGACACTCTAATTTCTTAAAGGACATTTATATTGTATATTACCTACCACCGAAATAAACATCTGCAAACCTGTAACACACTGTTGCCTTATACGCTCACTTTCTGGAGAGAAGAGCAGCTCCGGGCAGGGCAACGCAGG
Organism: Pteronotus mesoamericanus; assembly: GCF_021234165.1. Taxonomy (NCBI): domain Eukaryota; kingdom Metazoa; phylum Chordata; class Mammalia; order Chiroptera; family Mormoopidae; genus Pteronotus; species Pteronotus mesoamericanus. The sequence continues at coordinate 1,371,405 of NW_026555082.1, read as the reverse complement.
CATGTGTGACTCACAGCTGACACCTGACCCAGGACAAACACAGGGCTTGGTACAGAAGCCACAGGGCTTGGTAGCTTCCCCCTGCCCCAAAACCCCGTGAGTCTTTATAAAACCTCAACAGCAACATTTAGGCAATTTCTTAGATAATAAATCTACTTCCACTTGGGGAAAAAGCTGCCTTCCCATCTCAATGAGCCTCCCTCATGAGGTCACACTCGGATCTAACTCACATCGGCAGAGCTCTTAGGCTAAAATTCCAGGGAAGCCAGCAGTTTGTTCTTCAGCAAGGGCCACAGGACACATCCTTAAAGACACAGGGGACAGCGTTGCTGCCACCAGCAAGCAAGCGCGTGCCAGCTGGGCGGCCGCGCGGGTCCGGAGCCGGCGTAGGAGCTGGCGTGCGGGAGCCCGAGGGCTGTGCACACAGGGTGGAAGGAGGCGAACCGAGCGCCTCTCCTCGACCTCACCCAGCTGTCTGTTAATGAGCATGGTTAGGAGTGACCACGGATACCCAGCCAGCCACGGTGACCGCGGGTTGCAGGCCGGAGCAGAAGGGGTGGGTAATGATGCGTCTTCCGTTGCAGGGGTATCTTTTTTGCTTCGGGACGGATCTGTCTTAGCCCAGCAAAAATGTGGGCGCCTGCCAGGCAGGTCGTGGCTGCCTTCTCCTGACGCGTGGGGACCGAAGAGGCCGCACCATCCCATAAACACACATTAGACTCTAACGACAAGAGGAAGAAGGAAAGACGTCAATGGAAGCAGATGGCTTTCTCTTGGGCGGGGCCCTATTGTCCTTGGTGTTTATTGCTGGCTGGATTCAGACCCTCTGCCCCTTGGTGCCATTGCCTTGGCTAGGCCCCCTTGACCGCAGGGTGACCCTGTGTGGGTGCCCCGCGTCCTCGTCTTGGGTGCAAGCCACGCCATGCGAGCATTGGGAGGACAGGACCAGGGGTCGGGCACAAGCCCCGCGATGCTTGGTCCTCGTTCCTCACTGAGTGATGGAGGAATCTGGACTCCCATTTCAGGGGACAGAAAAATGCCTTCCTAGAACCTTCCAAGGAGTCTGAGAAGGAACGGCGAGCTGGTTTCTCCCCACGTTCTTTTCCTGCCTTGTCAGTGTTTGTGGCTGTGGCTCTGAAGGCCTGCGCCGGGAGCGGCCGCCGGAGGCTGGCAGAGGCCCTGGGGCCCTGGCCCCACTCGGCGCGGCCTTGTCAGCCGCTGAGCATCACCCAGTCCCCGGGCGTCGGCTCGCCGCCTGCCTCGCCAACCCCGTTGCCTGATGCCACTGTCATTTCCCCACGGAGCTGGGTTGTGTCACCACAGGGGAACGGTGGCCCTATCGGCCCTCCAGCTCTTGGACTGTCAGCAGCGTGAACGCCACCCCAGGACCTTGCACCGGAGGATGACAAGGCATTTTGCAAGCGTGCTCGTATATTGGCAACTCAAAGGCAGCCGAGAGACAGGGAGACAGGCGAGCAGGCTGGCCGCACAGGCGCGGAGTCACCCGGCAGGCAGGCCAGCGGGAAACGCCTGCCCGCGGCTCTCTGCTCTGCGCCGCAGGGGGAGGGGACGGGCGCCGCTCACCAGCCCAGGGCAGCAGCGCAGGGCCTGTGGTCCCTGACCCGACAAGTGGAGGTATTCATTACACCAGAGGCTGGAGGGAACCACAGAACGGGATACATATTGAAGGAAATATGCACACAACTTGGTTTATTTTTCTTATCTGATTTTTCTCTGGTGCAATATGAGCACTGCTGAATACTTGGCAGCTGCCTTTCCATGCTTGAGTTGTTTGTCATTTCTGGGGCTGCCGATGCTGTTCTGATTTCCCTTTTGGGAGGAATTTACAGGCACATGTTGACCCAGTTGAATGGGAACACAGAGCAACGGGGACCAGCGCGGCCAGGGGAGCAGGGATTCGCCCCGCTCCCTGGCGACGCCGGGGGCACGGGCCGCTGCGGTGCCGCCAGGCCGGCCATGCAGCGCTCACGGCTCCCGTTCCGAGAGCCCGTGGCCTCTCCCAGCCTGGCCTTGAGGTGAACCTGCCTCCCCTTTCAGTCCTGCCTGAGAGTCGCAGTCAGAGCCTGTGCGCTATTGTTGGAGCTTCAGAAAGTGGCTCTCCATAGCAGCTGTTGCTAGGTGAGGCGCGGGCGCGCAGACTCCAGCGTGGGAGAGGACGGCGGGCTCCTGGCCGAGGGCAGGGGCCTCGGAGGGGCCCGGCCACAGGGAGAGGCCACTCCCCACCTGCCGCTGCCTTCCCCGGCCCTTCCAGAGGCCTGACTGGCCTCCTGTCCCCCAGACACCTGGCCTGGGTCCCGTTCCCACAGAGCCATTCACCCAGTTCTCCAGACACCCCCCGCCCGCCAGAGGAGGGGGTGTAGAGGGAACCTGGCGGGGCCCTGCCCTGCCCTCCATGAGCCCAGGGCCCCGCGGGAGACCAGCCACATGCTCATGGAGTAGCTGGTGCCTTTACAGTTGCTGTGGATGCTGCCGGCCCCTTGCTGCTGTCCCTCAGGTCCACTCCAGCGGGCACCTGCTGGTCAGAGCCGTGGCCTCATGGGCCTCTCTACCTCAGGACTTGTTTTGGCCATGGGAGCTGATACCCCGCCAGCAGGGACTCCGCCACGGGAGGCTGGGCATCAGGGGGACAATTATTAAAAGGGGTTAACATGGACAAAGTATATGTTGCCCTAATAAGACAGGACTGCAGGACTGGGTGTTGGGGGGCGAGGAGGAGGTCAGCAACCTCTGGGAGGGGCGAGGACCGGGGCCCCTGAGCCCCCCGCCCTGGCCCTCGCCCTCACTGACTGATCTCCAGTCCCGCTCTGTTTTCTCATCCGTGAACGGGACGGCTCTCTCAGGGCGCCTGCCTCGGGGAGCTGCTGTCCCAGGCAGCAGCTGGTCTCCGTGAGGGGCCGGCACGGCGCGAGGCGCTGCCTGGGTTTTATCGCGCGCGGCTGTGCTCCGCAGAGTTGCTGGCGCTCTAGCTCGTTTAGGAGCAAATGACCGCGCGGCCGTCGGTCTCCCAGGTCGTGGCACTGCCCTCCTGCACCCCACGCTGTCCCAGGCTGGTGCCCGGGCGCTTGCGCCTGCACGGCCCCTGGCCTTCGCCCAGGGCGTGGTCCCCTGCTGCCCTGGCCTGTGGGGACGGAAGGGTGGTTTCTGAATTAAAAGCAGTGCTTTAAACTGAAAGGGAAACCTAGTAAAGAAATGAAAGTGACAACAGCAGACCGTGGACCAGCGTGGCTGCGACTCATTTTCCTCCCGCTTTCTGCGCCCCTCTCGGCCCCACCCCAGCACCCCCGGCCCCCGGGACTGGCTGTGGGTGGGGCCCAGGCTGCTCCTTGGAAGACAGTGAGCGCCCTTGCTGGTACTTTAGAATGGCTCCCTCTGAACTTTCCCCTTTTCGTCTTGCCTAAATGCATTATTTTCAGGAAATCTGTGTTGTAAGGCAGGAGTCAGCAAGCTACGGCTCCGGGGCCAAGTCTACCCCGTGGCTTGTTCTTGTAAATAAAGTTTTATGGGCACGCAGCCAAGCCCATTCATCTCCACGCTGCTCAGGGTGGCGGCGGCCGAGGCCCGCAGTTGCGACAGAAGCATGTGACCCACAAAGCCAAAAATATTTACTATCTGACCCTTCACAGAAAACTTGGCCAACGGCCTGTTGCAAGAGATGCTGAGATGTTTAATTCTTTGAGGGGTACGTAATTAGATTTTTCTTTGACTCTGACATGTGGAAAGAGGGAACACTTATCTACTGGGACGGCTCCGTCCCAGCTGTGACCTGCTGTCGCGAGGAGGAGTTTCAGCGCCAGGGCAGCACCAGCCAGCCTGGCGGCAAACCCAGGGGAGGGTCGACAGCGACGGTGAGGCAGGCCCGCAGCTTCCTCCTCGCCTGCTGGCGGTGTCCGCGCTTCCAAAGGCTTCTGGTGATTTCATCGGCGTCCCTAAACGTTTGTATGTACACGTTTTGGGGGTAGGGGTCTTTTTGTTTGGAAATCCTTCCTCAATTCAGGCATAAAGGTGTAACTAATAATGCAGTTTTTGCCTTGTTCTTGTGTCCTTCTACCCAAAATGACATCAGGAAGTCTGAGCATCCCGGGAGGGGGGGGCGAACGTAATTCCCTCCGGGCCTGCAGGACGGAGGGACTCCAGCGCCGCCCCGCCACGCCTGTAGTTGTCCAGAGAAAGTCTCGCCTGGGCTCTGACCGCGTAGGCCTGGCTTCCTCAGCCGCCGTCCCACGTGCTCCAGGCAGAGCCTTCCTTGCAGTGGGGGCGGGGCCGCCTGGTGTGTGTAGGCTGTTCAGTGGCATCGCTGGCCTCTACCCATCACGTGTCAGCAGGAAGCACTGCCGTCCCCACCTCGTCCTGACAGCCCACGCTGCCCCAGACATTGTCTCCTAGGAGGCCAAATCGCCGCACCCCCCATGGGGGACCCCAGAATCAATCCAGGGAGAAGCTACATGGCTGCCTCCCTGCAGGTGAGAGGTTGGTATACGGCATCTGAGGACCGGTGGCCAGGCAGGCCATGGCCAAAAGGCTGTGATGCCGGAGCTTTTCTGAGAGGACTACTAATTAAACGGCTTTCAGAAACTTTGTTCCCCTCGGAGTGCCATTTTATGTAATTTTCTAACGTTGAAACAACAGCTCTTCTGGTTTAAAAAAATCAGTCTCCCCTCACAGGCAGCAGAATTCGGGTTTTGACTAATCTCTGTCATCAGAAACTAATTTGCTTCAGGAATAATAATAGTAACAATATGCCCGTTATGAAAGAGTGTGCTTTTATTATTTTATTTGCCTGGTTATGTAAATCCCAGATACGGGGGAGACAGAGAGGAAGCTGTGTCCTGCGCTGGCCGTGGGAGCCGCGGGGGGCCACAGAGACGGGCCATCTGCGAGGGCGCAGCCGGGTCGCACCGTGCAGGGGTGTGTTTTCGGTGGCCGGCCGCACCACCGGACCGCTGAGACACAGAACGGTGGGAGGGGGGCAGAGCAGAGCCCCCGCGCCTGCGCGCTCCCCCCTTGCCCTCTGGTTCTGAGTAGCACGGAGTGTTCCCTGGCGCGCTCCTGGCAGGAGAGACCTGACCCCGCGGCAGGCGGTCCCCGTCTCAGGCCCCCGCGTTCCCGTCGCACACGGCCGTCTCTGCGCTCCCAGCTCAGGGATTTGGCTTTTCCTCCCTTCTCCCCGGTGGACAGGCTCTCCCTGGCCGCGTCAGCTGGGAGGGCGCCTGGTGGGGTGTCTCTCTGCTGTCTCTGGGCCTCAGCGTGTCATCCCCAGAATGACAAGGGCCTCAAGTGCCAGGTGCTGACGTCCCGTGTGCCTCGAGGGGCAGCCGCAGGGCCGGGCCCCGCCTCCCCCTTCTCCCAGCCCGGCCAGAGGGTTGGTGTCACTGGGCGGGGCTTCCGTGGGAGGAGTGCTGGGGATGCACGTGGCGCATCACTGCTCTCCCGCGAGGACCTCCCCGTTTCAAAAGCTCTGCCACGTCTCTTCTCCGATTCAACCTCCGAGCTGCAGGTGACCCCACGTCTGCTCAGCACAGAGGTGTCCGCCCGCCCTGCATTGGGGCGACCGGGGCAGAGGGCGGGCTCCGGACGGGCAGGGGCAGCGTTTGCGTCCTGGCTCTGTTCCTCTCCAGCCGCGCCGGAGAGTCATTTCACGTCTCTGTGCCTCCGTGCCCTTCCTGTGGCGTGGGAACAGAGCCCTGCTTCTGGGCGCGGTGCCCAGGACACACACCACCTGGGACATGATGCCCAGCTGAGACTGGGCCAGTCGCTTTCCTGAATGCTGCGCTGTTGTGGGTCAACAAGCAAAGCGAGGTCCTCTTGAAGTGTGACCTTTGCTGGGATTTCACCAGAAGTTGCTTGGCTACTGGGATGGAAATGAGTGTTTTCTGCACAGCGGCCCTAGTTCCGGAAAGAGAAGATGTCATTATCGGCTCCACTTTACAGATGAGGAAACTGAGGCACAGAGAGATCACGTAGTTGCTCAGTGTCATGCAGCTTTTAAGCGTCAGAGCCGGAATCCAAGTGCAGGGCCTCTGGCTGGGGGGCCTTGCTGTGCACCCCGGGGTGTCGGCCACCCTGGGTGTGCGTCACCCAGCCTACGACGTGCGTGCGTGATGGCTGGCATCTTCACTCTTTCGTATCTCCTCCCCTTTTGAGCCACTTTTCCACCCAATGACAGAAAATTTGAGATTTAGTGACCTCACAGGAGGGAGTACATATGTACCCGTATCACTTCGAAGTAGCTCAGCTCAGCTTTCCAGTCTCCAGCCTGATGGAAATCTCCTGGGTAGGCGTCTTCTCTCCTCCTCCCCTTTCCTTGGCGCCCCTGTGCCCGTTGCGGACTTCTCGTCCTTCGTGTCTCGTCACCTGCCTGCGTGCTGCTGTCCTGGGGGAGAAGAAAGCGTCTCTCTTGCCGCCCTTCGGACCTGGAAGTGAGGGTCCCCTGAATTGACGGTGGGTGTGGGGGTTGGGGGGCTACCAAGGTGTGTGGTTGAGCTCAGGCCTCAGCTAGCGACTCTCCCAGACGCTACAAAACATTTTGCAGAACATATATTTGGTGAGAAATAACATTTCACCAAGACAGCGGGAGTTCTGAAAACTTTTTTTTTTTTTTTTTTGGCTATGGCTGAAAACCACATTCTCCCAAACCAAGTGACAACAAAGGTAAACCAAAGAAGTCCCACTTTGTTGCCAAGTTGACTTGAGGGTATAATTTTGAAGTTCAGGGGAGCTTTAGAGTGTTTGAAAAAAAAAATTTCTAATGACAGAAAATGGTATAGGCACAGAGGAATTTGGAAACCCCTGGACTAAGTGGCTAGAGAAATCGGGCAATCAAATTGCGTCCCCTGAGCCGAAGGCCACCCCAGGCCGACGTGGATCTGGGTGTCCTCTCTTCTGTGGGCGTCACTGGCATACGGCCAACCTCGTCTCTGCCCAGTCATCAGGGGGCTTCTGGGAAGTGGGCCATCATTTCCCCATTGGACAGAGAGCATCAGCTGGTTACTTGCGGTGCCGCGTGATGGGAAATTTCTCCAACGCCGCAGAGCAAATGCCGCATTCTGTGGTCTCCTCTCCCGCCGCCGTGGGGGCATTCGGGCGGTGGCAGGAGGACCGGTGTGCCGGGGGCCCTCGCCCCACCTTCCGGGCCGCCCCTCCAGGCCGCTCTGCCCCGTGGAGCGGTGTCCCTGACGCAGGCGTTGCTGCGGCGAAGGCTGGGCGGCAAAGCAACAGATAGGTGATGCGTAGGCACGACTGAGTTAGCTCAAGAATACGTGTCAGTCTTAGTTGCCATCGTCCTCATTTCATTAGACTCCGCCCTGTAATGCCTTCTTTGTTTCATTCAATCATTTTTTTAAGCAGCACCAAAACCAGCCAGAAAACAGGGGAAAAGTGACCGTCAGTGAGGAGGCTCTTTGTGGACGCACTCGGCTAGTTCCGCCTGGGAAGTGTTTGGATGGATTAGCTCCTCCCGGAGGCGGCTCCCGCGAACTACTGCCTAACGTGCAGCCCAGCAGTTCCTGTGTGCACGAGCGTGCGCGCGCGCGAGTGCATGTGTGGAGCGCGCGCGCATGAGCCTGTGTGCACAAGCCTCACATGAGCATGTGTGCACAGGAGCGCGTGTGCATGCGTGCGAGCACATGTGCATCTGTGTATACGCTCCCAGCTGTGGTGGTTTTGCTCTTTCAACTCTGAGTCTAACTGGGTGGGTGTGAATGATCGAAACCTTCCTTGAGCAGAAAGATTCCCTGCGAAGAGTGGACGTGCACAGCCCACGGGACCTTCTGGTGCCAAGGATGGGAGCCTGACTTGGCAGAGCCATCGGGGACGTGCAGACGCACGAGCAGAGGCGCCCGGCTGAGAAGGGAATGGGCCCCCGCTCCCATTCTGCCACCCAGGCCGCGGGCCGCGGGCCCCGGCACAGAGCTTCTGCCCGAGGAGGAAGGGGCGCGGTCTGGCCTTGTGGGCACACGTCCAAGCCTCTGCTTATCGGTCCCTGCACCTGGGAGCCAGCCCGCCCCAAAGGGGACACTGCCTCTGAATTCCCATGGTGGTGTCGTGAGGACCGACAGTGGCCCCGAGGGACACCGCGAGCTTGGACCCAATTAGCACTTGCTGGGGGCCCTCTGGAGCGCCCTGGTGCGCACGCAGGCTTCTCAGCGGTGGTCAGGCCAAAGGGAATCCAGTGCTCCCTCCCTCCCTCCCTTCCTTTCTTCCCATTCAGATCTGCTCAATGAACATGTATGAAGGGCTTTGCGCCAGGTCACGTGCTGGGGAAATACAGTCAAATGGCACAAGGCCCGACTCCGTGGGTTCTGCGAGGCCGTGTGACGGACGGACAGTGGGCTGCCCAGCAGAGCTGGCGCCTCCCTCGGAATCCCACCCGCCGCCCCGGGCAGCGAACGGCCCCCTGAGGGTCTGCGGTGAGCAGGGGGCTGCGGGGACGCAGGCATTGCCCGGCGGGTTCGCAGCATCATCTTGGCCTGAGCACGCCTTTGGCCTTCTCGTACTTTTCAATGATTTTAGTTTTCAGACACTTGTCCTGTCACGTGCTGCACAATAGGATGACCCGTCTGTGAGGAGGGGTCAATGGATTTAGCGAGAAAAACAAAATAAAAGCAACACACCCTTCCCCTCCCTCGGGTGCCAGCCTAAATTTAAATTTTAGGTGAGCAACAACTATTCTTCGTTACTATCAGTAGGCCCCATGCGATATTTTGGGCGTACGCCTCATGCACCCTGACTTCTTTTGTTGTTTGTCCTGTATTACCATTTAACTGAGTATCTAGTGTATTACCTGGTGCATCGCCCGTCTCTGAGGGGACACCGTAGACAGGATTAAAGCCAAGTGTGGATTCCGAGATACTTAAGTATTAAGCCTCAGGTTTTTAACTTTGCAAAGGGAGGCGGACATGCGTGATGGTCACACTTGTTATTGAAAACAGTGGGGCAATGCAGAGTTTGTGTGGGGAGGACCCAGGTGGGCACGGGTCCCTTTCTGGCTCTGAGACACCTGCGGTCTAGGGGGGCGTCCTGGCTCTGTCCCGGGCCCGGCGGGGTTGCCTTCCTCGGCCCATCATTGGTCAGGTGGCCACGCCCAGTGGGATACAGGTAGGGGTGACACCGGTCATTTCCTGGCGGTGGCACGAAGGGCCAGGGCATCCCTGGCCACACTCTCCCTCTCCCTTGGTGACCTGCAGTGCCCTTGGTCGGCCCTCTGGAGAAAGGATGACGGTGACTCAGAGCAGAGGTCCCAGGCCAATGCGATGGGAACATCAATAATGTTGTCGTAAGTCCCTGAGGTTGGGGATCGTTGTCCTGCAGCAGAGCCGAGCGGCCCCTGACCTATACACGGTGTCCGTGCCCTGGGGCAGCCCAATCCTTCCTTTGACAGTCGACATCCATATCTGACAAGATGGGGTGACACAACCTATCCTTTTATATACAAGTTCTTTCTTCTGAAATGGCCTAGGACTCACAAGAAGTTGCAGAAATGGCACGGTTTAGGCTGAGACTTAAGAAAAGAGCATTTACTGTTGTGGAAAAGCCTCAGGTTTGGTTCACCTGAGGCATAACTCTTCCTGGTAATCAGTGGATACTCTTTTAAAAATTTATTGATTGATTTTTGAGAGAGAGAGAAAGATCCATTTGTTGTTTCACTTATTCATGCATTCACTGGTTGATTCTTACATGTGCCCCATCCAGGGATCAAACCCGCAACCTTGGTGTATCGGGACAATGCTCTAACCAAGTGAGCAACCCGGCCGGGGCTCAGGGGCAGCTCTTGAGGTCAGAAGGGCTGAGCGGGGCTCTCTGGCGCTCCCGCAGCCCTGGGCAGACAGCGGCGCTGAGCGCACAGCCCGCCCGCCACTGGCGGAGCCGCCGGGTCCGGCCTGTGAAGGGTAAGGAAGGGTCTGCTCTTCATTAACTGCGAGCTGACATTTGAGGTTTCTCCTTTCCTTAGGGAACCGGTCCAAAGGGTTATGTAAGTCTTCTCGCTTACACACATTCAAAAAAACATGTTAGAACAATACAAAATGTCTGCTGAACCCACACGTGAGCCCAGAGAGCAGGCGGAGCTTGGCTTCTCCCTCCGGACAGGTCCTCGGTGGGCAAGGGCTCGCCTGTGTTCTCTGGGGAACATGTGTCCCGTTCCTGGGGCTGCTTATGGCAAGCCATCTGTGTCACCTTTTGGCCCAATGCGATTTGCCAGTTCACCCCCTTCGAGAGCAGCTGTGAAGATGCGGCAGTTCAGCCGGGCCCCGGTGACGGGCGGCGTCGCGGGCAGACAGGCTGCGGAGGGCGGTGACGTAGGCCAGGGTCTCCCTGGTGCTCACGGCCGAGGGTGCCTTTGTGTCCTCACCCAGTTGTTAGGCTTCTGCCCGCCTGTGGGAGGCTTTTCCTGCCAAGTGTCCTTTTCACCCAGGACCTCCTGTCTGCCGTCCCCCAGCACGGGGCACGTCTCATGGGTGCGGGCCCTGCCAGGATGGAGGCCCGGGGGAAGGGCTGGCTCCCTTGGGCTGCGATATTTTATCAGCCTTGCCTCCCCGGCAGTGAAATTATTTCAGTATTTAAGATTTTCGGTATTTAAAGATAAGGCTGAGACCCTCGAATGAAAAAGATGGAGTGAAATGGGAGATGAAAATCATTTTTGACTAGGAGCCATGTGTTTAAAGTCACAACTGAAATCCCTTGTAAGTACTGCTTTGCCTTTTAGCTGAATGTCGGTGGCCGCGGTGGGCGGATTTACCAGCTCCCAGGCTCGCGCTGGGCTCAGCAGCCCGTGGCGCCAGGACCGGAGCCTGCTTCTTGGACTCACTCCGTGTGTCATATAATTTTTTTCTGGCTGTGCTTGTTTAATGCCATGTCTAGGTTCAGAGCTGGGTTCCTGAGGCTGCCAACGGTTGCCTGTTTTGCTCTTGGATTCATTTCAAGTTGCTGGGAGCAGGAATTTCTGACGCCATGCAGGCCGGGATTTCTACACAGGTAGTGGGCAGCGTGAACCGTGCCGGGGGGTTGGGAGGGGGGACCGGAGGCCAATCGTCTCTGTGAAACTAGTCTCGTATTTAATGGGATCCGATTAACATCTGATGAGCTCAGGGCAGAATGAAAGAGGAGGCAGTGGACGGCGATGCTGGCCCGAGAGCGTGCAGAGCTGTTCGCTCGGCTGTGCCCCTCCTTGTCTTCCGGCGGGCTTTGGACGGCAGCCTCCCAGACCGAACGGCCCTTCCCCGTCTCAGTTAGCTGAAGCTGCTGTAACGTAACACCATAGGTGGGGGCGAGGCGCAGGCTCACAGACAGACATTTACTTCTCACAGTTCTGGAGGCTGGGAGTCCAAGGTCAAGGCGCCAGCGTGGTCAGGTGAGGGCTCTCTTCCTGGGCTTGCAGACAGCCGCCTCCCGGCTGTGTCCTCGCGTGCTGTGGAGAGAGCTCTGGCCTCATCGTCCTCTTAGAAGGGCGCCCGTCTCCTCACAGGCCTCTGGCCTCGTGACCTCCCCAAACGTAATTACCATGGGGGGGTCAGGCCTTCAGCGTATGGCTTTGTGGGGGCACATTCCGTCCACATCACTTGTCTCTTCCGTTTTCCTGCCCCATTCATTGAGCATCTATTTTATAGGTGGTTGGTGGCTGAGGCTCCCCACATTGAGGAGGGACAGTTCCTGCCGCCTTAAAACACACGTGATCATAGAGATAGACAGTCAGCCCATCTCCGTGAATCAGTGCGGCACGGGAGGGGCTGTGGGTGTGTGCCGGCTGCTTGCACGCCATATTGGCGCGTGAAAGTGCACGTTTTCTTTGGATAAACGAGACTGGCCTGTGTTGGGTTTATGGAGAAGAGACAACGGAAGGACTGGCACAGGTTAGGTGGGGCTCGGTCATGGGAACCTCGGATGCTGGATGGAGGGGTTTAGATTTTATCTGGTAGGCAAGAGGGCAACTTGCTGAGGTTTTTCCTTATTTTGTTCCGTAAGTATAGAAGTGACACGTTTTGAGTTACATGTCGGAAAGGACGCCCCGGTGGGCAGGGCTGCTGAAGGAGGAGCCTGGGCTGAGGCTCAGCAGCGAGATTCACGCGGCGTTAACTGAGGGGAGCGGGCGCGCTTGGGCCCCGTGGGAAAAGCTCTGCATGTGATCCTACTGCTTCTCAGGGGGGATGTGTTCCTTGTCTCTGCGTCCCTCGCACACGCCTTTGGTGGCCATTGAAATCTCTTTGGCCTGCTCTGTTCGGCGAGCATCTCCAGTGTACTTCAGATGCCCTGGGATGCTCATCCGCACCCACGTTGCCATGTGCCATAAAAGCAGCCAAAGAAGGAAGACACTTTACGTGTAAAGAAACAGGGATGACAATGACAAAGACTTCTCATCAGAAATTATGCAAGTTAGAGACAACAGAGCAACATTTTTGAAGCGCTGAAAGAAACACAAACAAAACACTGTCAGGCCAGAGTTGCACAACCAAAGAAAATGAATCTCAAATATGAAGTTGAAATAGGCACCTTCCAGACAAACAGAACCTGTATGAATTTGTGGCAAGCTGGCCGCTCTGCAAGAAGTGTCCCAGGAAGTTCTTGGAGGCAGAGGAAGGCGACCGCGGACGGGAACCTGGCCACAGTGAAGGAGAGTGATGGGATGGTGGCTGTGTGAGCAGATACACATTTATTCTTGTTTTTAGATGCCTTTGTAGATAACTGACTGTCCAAAACAAAGAAACAACAATGAATCACGGGGTTTATTGCAGTTGCAGGAGTAAAATTTACGACAGGAAAGCACAGAGCACAAATGGAAGCCAAAGTAAGTAGAAAGAAGAAAATAAGAAAAATAAAAGTAGAAATAAATGAAATAGGAATCCTAACAATCTAAAAGCTGGTTCTCTGAAAAGATGGATTAATAAGGGTTTAGAAAGACTAATAGAGAAGTGATAAGACATGAATTACTAATATTAGGAGCTAAAGAGGGGAAATTGCTACAAATCCTACAGACAATAAGCACATAGCAAGGCAATGCAATGAGCAACTTGAGGCCACATATCCTACAACCTTGATGAAATGGACATATTTCCTGAGAGATGAAAATAACCAAAATTGCTTTAAGAGGAAATAAAACAACTAAGTAACTCTCTATGACTTTAAATGAATTTTTAATAACATACTTTCCCACAATAATTCCAATGTGGATGGCCTCCTGGGTGAATTAGAGCAACTATGTAATAATAATTAATATCAAGCCTACACAAACTCTTTTGAGAAAACAGGAGGGTGGAAAAACATTCTAACTCGTTTTATAAGGCCTGTGCGAGCCCAGGACCAGCCGCAGATGATGTCTTCATGGGAAAGCTTCAACCGGCTTCCCTCAGGGCTCAGAGGCAGGACCCGTAACAGGCGCCGGGAAACCACACCCGGCAACATGGCGAAGGCAACACGAACTGCGACCAAGTGGGCTTCCCCCACAAGTGTAAGCGTGGCTTATCATTTAAAAAATTGATGTAATTTACCGTAGTCACAGAACAAAGAGAGAAACCCTATGATGATCTCAGTGGTTTCAGACAAAGTATTGGACAAACCCCAGCACTCCTTGCTGATAAAAGCCCTTAGTGATCTACGACAGGAAGAGAATGTCCTCGATTTGCAGCCACAGGGCCGGCGTTAAACACAAGGCTCCTTACGCAAGGGACAGGGCAAAGGTGTCTGCCCTCACCACTGGCACTCAGCGTCGTATTGGACCTCACAGCCAGTGCAGTGAGGACAAGAGAAAGAAAGGAAAGGCATCCAGGTAAAACACAAAACAAACAAACAAACAAACAGACAAAAAAGGAGGAACTAAAACCACCCTTACTCACAGATGACTGGGTCAGAAGAAAATCCTCAAGAACATATTTTAAAAAGTTACAAGCATTTATAAGTGAGCTTAAGATTTTAGGATACCTCTCATGCTACTCTGTAAGGGTAACTAATTTAGAGTAGCATAAGCAAATTTTGAAACAACCAAGGATAAATTCAACAAAATATGCAAAGACCTGAACTTTAAAAATTACAAGACATGTTGGAGCAAAATTAAAGTAGACTTAATACAGGAAGAGAGAACTGTGTGTGCGGACCGGGGGGCCCATGGCTGCTCACACATCCCTTAGCACCGGGGCAATTTACAGATACCATGCGGTCACAGCACCTGCCCCCGGTGTGGATGGGTTTGTCTGGTATACATTTTTAGCTGATTATAAAACTCGTATGGAGACGCAAAGGACCTAGAATAGCTAGAGCCTTTCAAATAAGAATAGCAATGTTGGGGAGCTTGAGCTGCGCGATTTCAAAACTTAGAATAAATCAACAGGAATCAAGATAGCGTAGTATTGTTTTAAGGACTGACATGTAGATCAGAATAGAGAGCGCGGAATAGATTAGGAGTATATGGTCAATTGGGTTCGGATAAAACTACCAAGTTTTAAAGGGGAAAGGAAAAGCTTTTCGACAAATGGAACTGAAACAACAAGATATTCATATGGAAAAACAGAAACTCCCTCTTGTCTTGTGACATACGCAAGCTAATTCCAAGTAAGGCAGATACCAATACTGAATTTCTGAAAGAATAAAACTCCTGGAAGAAAACAGTGGGTAAATCTTGTGACCTAAGAGTAGGCAGCAAAGATTTCTTAGCTGGGACATGTATACACCAATCAAAATATTATACAAATTAGTTTTGAACTCATCAAAAGCGTAAACTTGTCTTTCAGGACACGCTATTAAGAAAATGAAAAGGCAAGGCGAAGACTGAAGAAAATATTTAGCGTACATATCTCACGAAGCCCTGTATCTAGAATACAAAGAACTTTAAAAAATAGGCACTGCGCAGATTAGTATTGCGAAAACATACCTGGAAACTCTAAATGGGCTTATGCTGTTCTACGTGAATCATACCTTTAATCCCCACAGTGGGTACCAACATTTCTTCGGATACTTCTGCCTTACATGGTGGGACTCCCGGGACAGGATCCACCCTCGTGCCCGAAACAACCGAAAAAGCTAAAAGATGAAAGCCAGATGAGAGACAGGCAACAACAGTGTTCGAGGTTCTGGATGTTAGACCAGAAGGACGCGGATCCTTGGGAAACGGGGAGCCGCAGCCACCCTGGGATGGCCCAGCACCCCCGCCCCCAACCCCGACCCAGCTGCCTCTCGGCGCTGAGGACCAGGGGCTGAGTCCGGGGCGACCGAGGGGGCTGAAGGCTGCAGGCAGAGCCGGGAGGGCAGGGAGGCCACCGAGCAAGCGCCAAGAGCCGCAGAAGCGCCTCCGGGAGGCCGCGGCAGGGCGGGATCAGCGCGCATGCCTGAGGGAAGTCTGTGCCGTTGCAGAAACCCACTTGGGAGGAGCGAGCAGACGGGACAGGAGCAGCCGCCGCGCCTGTTCCCAGCGGCCCGACGGGACGTCTCCTACCCCACGGGGCTCCTTAGAACCCCGAGGCAGGGCGCGCCTCAGTCGTGGGGAACCGCTGGACCGGGCTCTGCCCCAGGCCAGCCTAGTGAGGCCTAGAAGCGAGGCCTGAAAGAACCGACTTTTCCCAGGTAAGGGCATGGCATTCTCAAGTCAGGCCACGAACGCTAAAGGGTATTTGTAAAAATATTTAAAAACCCAGCACCCAACGAGGTGGGATTCACAGAGCCCGGCCTCCAGCCGCAGGTTAGCGGCCACACACAGAAGCAGGGAGACTGGACCGACGTGAGGAGAACAGTCCGTCCGTCCATCAGCGTGGGCCCAGAGCCGGCCCGGACCGTCAGAGTCAGCGGTCACGGACATGACAATGGCTGTGGTAACTGTGTTCCGTATGTGAAAAAGTCAGGCAGAAGCCCGGACGATCTAAAAATGGCCTACATTAAATTAATAGAGGTAAACACTGCAGGGCGTGAGAGAAGCAACGCCCTGCGGCAGGTTGGCAGGAGGTGAGACGTGGCGGAGGAACGGCTTAAGGGATTTGAAGACGTGGCAATAGGAGCGATCCAAAAGGAGGCACATGGAGAAAAAAGAACTTAAAACGAGAAAGGACAGAGCATCAGTGACCGGTGGGCAAAGCACCAACGCAAGGGAAACTGGAAGCCCTGGAAAGGGGGCGGGGGGACAGGGCCGGCATGTCAAGGAACACGGCCGCAGCGTTTGCAGATTCTCTGGGGACTCTCAATCTACAGCTCTGAGAAGCTCAACGCCCCCGAGACACACAGACAGGATAAAACTTACAGGGATGTACCTCATAACCCAGTTGGTCAAAACCGATAAAGAGGAAGTGTCATGAGGAACCGGAGAAAAACCACGTTATGCGTAGAGGGAAAACGGCACGGACGACAGCGGATTCCTCACGGACAGCGATGCACGAAGAGCAGCATCTTTCCGCGGGGACGAGCGCGCTCTCAGGCCCGCAGTCTGCACGCAGAGGAAGTGCTTTTCAAGGGTCAAGAGCGGGCCCGACCCTCAGAACCCAACAGAATTTGTCATCAGACTGGCCCTGTGGGAAGGCTGAAGAAAGTCTGTCCGGACAAGGAAAATGACACCGGCTGAAGCAGGGACAAACACAAAGGAGCAAGGACGTCAGAAATGGTAGCTACGTGGGAAAACAGAGAAGCTGTTTTCTCATTGTTTCCATCTCTTTCAAAGATAGCTGTTTGTCTGAACACAAGCTGTCACCGTTCACTTTTGGGGTTTAAGACGTGAGTAACTCACAGTATGAAACAATGGTGTGCGCGTTGTGTGGGGAGACATGGAAGTAAGGTTCTTCCAGTGAAGTCAAATAATGTCACTTGAAGGTGATAATATCATACTATCAAAAAACGCGTACCTCATACCCTAGAGCAACCCTAAAATAAGGAAACAAAGACATGTGGCGAACAAGCCAACCACAAGGACAAAGCAAATTCTTCGCGGGGCTCTCCGGGTAGAAGCACAGCGGCCTACGGGGCCACCGTTGCCGGGGCTGCCACTGAAGGAGGAGGAGAGACGGCAGCGGAGAACGGGTCTGAGGGGGCTTTGGGGGTTACGGAAACGCTCTCTGCCTGGTTCCTTGACTGTACACATCTGTCCGAACTCATTGGGAAGTCTACAGTGTGTCCATTTTATTGCATAGAAATGATACGTTTCAGGCCAAAGCAGATTAAAACTATTTACCATTGTCACTGCCGTCACCATCACTGCCACTGCCAGCACCAGCGCCATTTGTAGTGACATCTCCCGGGTGCCCGTTACGTGTCGGGGGCTATGTTAGCGCGTTGCCTACGTTGGGCCTTTTAACGACCGCCTGGTAACCGGCTGAGTCCGGCGCTTTTGTTATCCCCAGCTGGCGGGTGAGGAGGCGCGAGCTGCCGGAATTTCAAGGCAGGGACTGAATCTCCAGTGGTCCCACCCAGCAGGTTGGTAGGCAACGTCTATGCCACTTGCCCCCCCGCTTCCATATGGATACCAATTATATTTGTACAGGAAAGAGGGCCCTATACCTCACACTGCTGTACAAAGACAAATTGTTCTTCCTATCGTTGTAATTCTCCCCCAATGAGCCAGTGACTAAATCCTGGGAGTGGCCAGCTGCTTTGCGCTTGACCCAGGACCGTCCCTCACCTGAGGAACTTCGTGATAAGTTCAAGAACAGAGACAGTCACTAGAAGCTTCAGGAAGTGGTGACTACCGCAGTCGGAGCAGAAGGCGTGCCAGGTGTCTCCCCGGGCGAAGGACAGGAAGGCAAAGTGTCACTTGTAGAAGGGGCTGGACCTGTGCTTTCTTTGACCAGCCAAAAGGTACTTAGGGGCTGTCTGTACAAGAAGACCTCAGGTAAGTAAAAAATCTAAGTGCAAACACAGATAATAAATACATAGATACACGTACCCAGGAAAAAGAATGGGAAAGAATGCACCCCCTGATGATGCTATTATTTTTATGAGCCGGGATTGCATGGGCTTCCCACTCCTTTCTTCTTTATGCCTCTCTGTGCTTCTGGTGTTTTCTGGGGAAAGTGTATGCCACTTGTGCTGGAGCGCTGAGGTTTGAAGCAATGGGAAGTGCCCTGAAAGTGAGGGAATTCAGTGCCGCGGACACAGGATTCCAGCCCTGGATGTGGGGCTCGAGCGGCGCAGGCGTGGAGCGTGGCTGAGCCAGCCTGGCCGCATCCCTGCCGGCCCCGCCTGGCGCACTTCTGATGGGGTTCGGGCTGTCATCTTGTGTACGGCTGAGATGTGTAAGGGGTTCTTCCGAAAGAACTCTCCGGGGGTTGGTGGCAAATAACGTGGAGGATTGAAGAGCATCCTTATAAAAGCGAAGCGCTGGGTCACGCCAGGTCTGCCCTTCCTGCCTGTCAACACTGGTGGAAAGCCCCGGGGGACAGGCTGTGCGTGCCTTTCGGGGGCTGTGGCCACAGGAAGTTCCATTTTCTCTGTTCATGCCCCTCTTTCCTTCTGTGATGTTGATGGGCTCCCGGTCTGTTAGGAGGTATTTGGCATTGATAAGATTCCATCTTTCTCTTCACTTCGCGGTGTTTTTTGTGTTAGGGGCTCGTTGGGGCTGTGAGGCCACAGGGAGGGGACAGAACAGAGCGGGAGATCAAGTCCTAGATGCCCTGAGCCGTGTCCTCTTACCTCCATGACCTGGAGAAATGGCGTAACCTCTCTGTGCCTTGGCTGCTTATTAACATCTTTTTCTTTATTATCTTTTAAAGCCCATGAGTATACGAAAAGTTCTGTATAGCCTATATTTGGGTTGCAAAGCAGAATCATAAACAACTCACGCACCAAAAACTCTCATCCACCTGCATCCTCAGAGGGACCCCGGCCCTAATTAGTCCTCATAGCCTTCTCTCTCGCGTACCCATACCGGTGTGGACACGGTTTTACTGTTTAATTTTATTTGCTTTTGGGCTCTGAGAGAATGTGCTGTGGACTCATGGAGCGGTGGCTTATTTATCTTTGTTGCCTCACATTCTGCTGTGGGGCATGTTTGGGCCTGGGGCTCTGACGCATGCGCGGAGGAGGGGGAGCGGCGTTGTCGAGTGGTCCTGAGGATGTGTGGCTTCACCAAAATAATAGCCAGGCTGCCCTCCAGCCTGTTGGTGTTGGGTCAGACCCCCACTTGCCACCGTAGAAGAGGACCTGTTTGCATCCTCTTCAGCACGTGGTGTGGTCAGGCTTTTAAATTTCTGCCAATAAATTATAAACTGGTAACTAATCAGTGACTGTAATTTGTATTTTTGTTTGATTACTTAGGAGATCAGATCTCGTATCATGAATGTATTGACTTTTATGCTCCTGCAAAATGCCTATTTATATACTTTACTCACTTTTAAATCGCAACTTTGGGTTTTGGGTTTTTTTTTTATTTGAAGGAATTCCTTATATATTTGGGATATTAATTCTTTGTCCTCTATGTGTTTCAAACATTATATCCCAGTTTGTGTCTTTTCTTTTCACTGTTTTCTGGTAACTCGATGAACAGTTGTTAATTGTAATAACTTAAAATTTATTAATCTTTTATTTTATGTTTAATACTTTTTGTATCTTCATAATTTTTTTTACACCAAGATAAGATATATGTGATCTTATATTTTCTCCTAAAAGTTTTTGTTTTGATTTTCACATTTAAGTCTTTAATCCTGGGAGCTGACTTTTGTGACTGGTTTGAGGTGGAGAGGTGATTCCATCGCCCGCATTGGAGCAGCTGATAGCACCAGCGCCATTTGCTAAACAGTTTCTCTTCTCTTCACTGATCTGCAGAGCAACCGCTGTCAAACATCAAAGTCCTACGCACGTGTGGACCTATCCAGAGGCCTGTGTTCTGTTCCAGTGGTCGTTGTTGATCTGCGCACCAATATCACATTGTCTTATTTTCTCTAGTTTTGTGATTAAGCCTTCATACGAGGATACATTTCTAACTTATTCTTATTTAAGAGTGCCGTGTCTAGACTTGACCCTTTGCCTTTCCATAAACATTTTAGAATGAGTTCGTCAATTCCATGAAAAACCCAGTTGAAATTTTGATTGGGATCCTACCTCTCCTTTCAGGAAAGCATGTTCCTATCCATGAACATGGGACATCTCCACTGACGGAGGCACTCTCCAAGTATTTCGACCGAGTCCAAAAATTCTAGAGTTCAACAGAGTTGAAAGCACGCAGATCTTACCTATTTCCAAGGAGATGCACTTCTGGATGCCTTTTGACTGGTGGTGATTATAAAAATTGTCTTTCTTTTCACGAGTTGACTCTAAGTGTTTGCTGTTGGTGTATAGCAATGCAGCTTATATTTGTATACAGCCAGCACCTTGCTAAATTTATTAGTCTAATGGTATTTTATGCAGATAGCTTTGCAAGTCCCTATAAACAGTTGTCCTGCTCTCTTTATTTTAAAATAGGTATAATAATAGGGACCCTCCTGCTTGTGAGTGCCAAAGTGCCAGAAATGGGGGCCGTCCATGTTGTTGTCCTGATCATTGTTTTAAAGTAATGGCTCTATTGCTTCTCTCAAAGTTTTACACGCACATGTTAGAAACTAAAGCCATACAGGGGAAGTGCAAATAGGAAACCGGCAAATCACCTCGTGCCCAGAAACAAGCAGGATGAACATTTGGTGAACATCATGCCAGATTTCTCTCTGTGGAGAGATAGAAAAATAGGTGAATATCTTGGAAGACCAGATGAAATATAAAAATAGACGCACAGTTTGCATGGTTAAAAAAACATCACATTTTCATTTTATGTGAGCTTGAAAAAAGAAAAAGAAATCCGATGGGATAGCTGACCTTTTTTATTTACACATTTTTGTTTTTTCTATCACAGTTGACGTTCTGTATTATTTTATGTTAGTGCCCGGTGTGTGGCGCGGTGGGTAGACAGCCACATAGTATACAAAGTGCTCTCCCGGATGATCCCAGCACCCGCCTGGCCCCACACGTAGCTGTTGCAGTAGCGCTGACCGTGTCCCTAGGCTGTATTGGAGGTTAGTCTTGTCACCGCAAGAGATCTCAGCATTGAAAGGCCCTCCTTGGGGGAAAGAAAAGGATTTTAAAATCATGAAGGAGCCTGGTCCTCAGGCTGTTTTCCAGCCACACGTTTGGAGCTGCGGCTGCAGGCCTGCCCGCGTGGGTCCTCCAGGACATGAGCAGACGCGTGAGAGGCTCGCTGGGGAGTAACGCCCGCGACAGGTAAGGGCAGCGGGAGCCGGCCGGCCGTCTCCAGGGCAGACGGGGCAAGCCCTCGGCCAGGGGGTGAGGGCCCCCGGGGCACATGCCGCCCCTTCGAGGAGTCCCACGTTGGGCAGAAGTGGCCAGGCCCTAGGTCCCCACCCTGCTCTGTCGTCTGTGGCCACCCCGAGAAGAGCATGACCCCCGCTCAAAACAGAAAGAAGGGACACCTGGAGAGTGTCGGCCGAGCCCTCGCAGCTGGACGCTGGGGAGGCTGGAGGAGGCTGGAGTGCCACCCAGAGGGCTTGCCGTGTTGACTGGCGTCACCGCACGACCCTCCGTTGCTTCGTGGTCCTCAGGGCTGCATGTCTTTGCGTCTCCGACCGCGGCTCTTTGCCCGCGCCTTGCCCACGCCAGCGTTCCTTACTCTGGCTCACCTTTCGTCTGCCTGGGTTTCTCATCCAATATTTCTTTCAAGAAGGATTCCCGGGCTCCAGTGTCTTGAATTCTTTCGCATTCGAGGACTTCTGCCTCTTGCTGTCTTCTGGGAGGGCCCCTCGGCCGGGCCGGGCCCTTCTCCCCGCGGCTCGTCTTGGACGCGGCCCTGTTGTCCCCTCTCCTTGCGCCGTCGATTCTGTGAAGTTGAGTGTGATGAGTTTTCCCCTCTCGCAGGTGATTTGCTTGTTTCCGGTTGTGTGTTTAAAGGACTAGTTCTTTCATACTGATGTTTAATAGCAAAGAGAACTAGATCGTCATCTTTCTGGATTACACTTCCCTGGTACCTGTGGGCTCCTTCATCCATGGTCTCCTTCATTTCGGGGAGAATGTCCTGTGTGATGTCTGGGAGTGATTTCTTCTGCTTCAGGGGCACATTTTTTTCCTTTGCTTTAAACACCCTGTTTGCCCTCCCAATTCATTATCTTCTCTTAATTTACTTTCACCTCTTTTTTCCTTCTGCATTTTCTGTGATTCCCTCAGTTCTTAACTTCATGTCATGAATTTATTTTTAATTTTGTATTTATTTATTTTTAGCGAGAGGAGGAGAGAGGGAGAGAGAGAAGGAGAGAAACTGCAATGTGAGAGGGAAACATCAATTGATTGCTCAACCGGGGACCTGGCCTGCAACCCAGGCCTGTGCCCTGACCGGGAACTGAACTGGCGACCTTTCGGTTTTCAGGATGACGCCCAACCCACTGAGCCACGCCAGTCGGGGCCATATCATCAATCTGATTTTCGGCAGTGCCTAGCCTCTCCTTGACTGTAATTTATTTGTTCAGTGGGGATGTGGAGACCGCAGCGGGGCGGAGGCGGGGGAGGGACAGGCAGGGAGGAGAGGCTGGCGCGGGTTTGCGGGGTCGGGAGAGGTTCGCCGGGGAGGGAGGCCAGGAGGGCGGATGGCGTGGGAAGGTGTGCAGAGCAGGGGATATGGAAACACTTTGGAGATGCAAGAGCAGCGGATACATGGAAGGTTTGATCCCTGCCATTTGAAGGAGCTGAAAATGTGAGCTGCGCGTGTGAGACCACACACAGTCCACTGTCTCTAGGCCACATACGCACGGTTCACTAGGGACCAGCTGGGACGTCCAGGGAGGGTTTCCGTTGCCCCGCGACCAGCTCAGCCTCTGCAGAAAGCCTGGCAGTCGAGTGGGGCCCCTCCTGCAGCTCAGGGGGGCCAGCCCCACCCGGGGTCAGAGGGCAGCGGACCCTGTGTGGAGGCCGCATGGCAGGGGTGGGGCAGCTCCCTGTGTCCCTGTGGAGCGGGGCCTGCCCGCTTGCCCCCACAGCCCGGAGCGACGGTGAGGGCCTGAGGCCTGTGAGTCTGTCTGCGTCCCCTCGGGCCGCTGTAACGGGACACCTCCGACCGGGGGCTCCTTGCAGTTCTGGAGGCCGGACGTCCCAGGTCCAAGCACTGGCAGATTCAGTGTCTGAGGACCAGGGCAAAGCAGTCAGCTTCTCTGTGCCTTGGTCTTTTCATCTGTGAAATGGCAATGAAACAGGCCCCCGCCTCCCGGGGCGACTAAAGAGACGCTGTGAGCAACCAAGTGGAGGCCCACTTTCTGGTCTGTAGGCAGCCGTCTCCTCCCTGTGTCCTCAGAGAGCAGAAGGGACGCGGGAGCTCTCTGGGGTCCCCTTTGGAAGGGCGCTACTTCTGCCCGGAGGGCTCCCGCCTCGTGCCCGGGGCACCTCCCGAAGGCCCCGCGTCTCCTCAAGCCGTCACTCACGGGGGTCAGGGTTCCAGCATGTGCATTTGCGGGGGATACCAATGTGTCGGCCACAGCACTGACACAGCCGTCTGCTCTGCCGCGCCGCGGTACCGCAGGAGCAGTACGGGCGTGGGACGAGCGTGGCTGCGTGCCGGCCACACTTCACTAACAAAGCCGGGGGCGGGCTGTAGGTTAGAGGGGGTGGGGAGACGTCCTGCTGACTCAGGTTTCTGGAGGAGTTTGAGCATGAGACTTTGGGCATCGGGCTAAGTCACCAGGACGACAAGACTCCCCAACTCGGGGTGGAGCCCTGGCTGTGAGGGCGGCTCCTGGGAGGCCCACCGGCCAGGCGCAGGCAGTGTGTGCCGGGACTGGCCGGGCATGCGGACCGAGGCGAGGCCCCTGTGCGGCAGCGCCCGGCAGCTGGTGGTTTCCAGAAAAGAAGCCTCTGTTGAAGGGACGCTGGTTCGGCCTGCCCTGGCCTGATGGGGCAGGGACGCGGTGGCGCTGGCCAGCACGGGCCCACACTCCACTCACTCGCTCAGACCAGCTGGCGGGGCCCTTGGGAAGCCTGGGCATTGTCCCCGGGTCAGTCTGGATTCAGGAAATGCTCCCAGGCCTCCTGCTCTGGCTCTGCTCTTCTCGTGGACATTGTGGCCAATTCTGGCGGGCATTTACCAAGTAGTTCCTGGGAGCCACGTTACACGCTTTACACCCACCTCAGGTCCTGGCAACTGCCGTAACCGGGCAGCGATGTGAAGCCCGGTTACGGCCGAGGAAACAGAGGTCCCAGCTGGTGAAGCGTGCTCTCCCCCTTGGCGACGGAGCTGCCGCCCGGACCCCGAGTGCCAGTGACACTGCGCGGGCGCCCTTCGCCCCAGGTACCCCGGGTGTGCCGGCAGAGACCGCGGAGGCCGCGCAGGGCTCGCTCTGCAGACGGTGTGCGCGCTGGTCCACCCGGAAAGTGCTGGGCCCCGCGGAAGCTGTCCACAGGTGTGTGTCACTGGGAGCCCCGGGGTCGCTGCTCCTGTGGGCTTGTGGGACCCACGGACCAGGCTGAGGGGCCCCCTTCCTGGTCAGCGCTGGGTTCACATCCCATGCCCCCCTAGCCAGACATGGCCATGCTGAGGCCAGGGCCCAGGATCCCTTCCTGTGGCGTGTCCAGTGTCCGGCACCTAGCGCATGGCTGGATTTCAGTGAGTGCTAGGCGGACCGTTGAGCAAATGACTGAGTTTGAAAGAGCTTGCACGTGGCTTATTCCATGTTGTTATTTTAACAGCTCTGTGAAGTGGGCACAGTGGGTGTGACTGCTCTCCTTGTAATGGAGGGAACGGGGCCCTTTTCTTGGAACGGACACAAGGCCAGATAGTGGGCGTGACACGGAAGCATGGCTGCCACCTACTGCGCATGCGCGGCCCCTGCTGCGCGCTGCCCTGGGCCTCCTGCTGTGCGTGACGCTGACAGCGTCTCTTTGGTCGCCACGGGAGGCGGGGCCTGTTTCATTCCCATTTCACAGATGAAGAGACCAAGGCACAGGGAAGCTGACCGCTTTGCCCTGGTCCTGCAGCTCCTTGGCATTGCCATCTGGATTGAAACCCAGGCCCACCTGGGTCCTAAGCCTGAACCCTGTCTCCACCGCAGGCCCCAGACCTGCTGGCTTCTCCCAATCGAGAGCCCCCTCCCCTCACCATCTGACAGGGATGGTGCCGGGCGAGGGTCCCACACCTGGTTGGCCTTGGAGGTGGAATTGAGAAGCAAGTTCAGGGTGCCTCCTGCCCCAAAGGCTCAGAGCCCAGCGTGGTTCTGGATGGAGAAGCACCGAGGAGAGCAGAGGAGGAAGAAGTGACAGGGGGCAGGGTCCCTCCCCCTCCCCCTCCCCCTCCCGGCCCCTACAGGACGAACCCGGTGCTGAGGCTGGGCTGGGGGAGAGAAGCCGGCCCGGCCCGGAGCCGGGACTCCTGCCGGAACTGCGGCCTTGGGCTCCTCCTGTTGCTGCTTTGAGACCCAGGGACGTCAACGCCTGGACGTGCTGTGCAGGGCTGTCACAGGGTCAGGCAGAGCGGCGGGAGGTGCGGTCGCTGCAGCTGGCGCCCCACCAGCCTTCGGAGAAGCGGCCTTTTCTGTGGAAAGAAGACCTGGAAGGAAAGGTGAACGCAGAACTCGATGAGGCTTGTGGAGGAGGAGGACGAGCTGGGAAGACTCTTTGGTACGTCCTTTTTCCAATGGCGATCTTATTTTTTAAAATTGAGGTAGAGCACACATTCGGGACAACAGCACCGGGCCCTCCGAGGCTCTGGCGTTGGGCGGGGGTGTCGGCCGCGAGGTTGCTGGGGTGCCTCGCGAACCCGCACTTCGCCGTGAGCAGAGGTGGGGGCTGTCGCTCAGGGCCCGAGATGCCGGGCAGTTTGCCGCGTTTTCACCCGGCCAGGGAGGCAGGTGGTCATTTCCGTGTTAACGGTTTTTGGTTCCGATTCCAGGAGCCAAGGGGATGTGCCGGAGGCCTCGCGTGCTGGGGGGCGATCGGCGGCGGGGCTGCCCCGCTCCTCGCCCCGCGGCTACTCCCCCTGCGGTTCACTGGACGCACTGGGAGTTTTCCCCAGCTGGTATATTTTTTTTTTCATTTCTTTCTCAGTTGTTATTTTACATCAGGAGAAAAAATGAGAAGAATTTAATTCATTATTAAGTGCTGAGAAAGAAAAATTCAATGGAGCAGCCACAGCCAAGGAACAGCATGAATCGGGAAGGTGGAGCCGACCGCGCCCGCCGGCTGGGTGCAGAGGAAGTCTCGCCGCCAGCCCGCGGCTCTGCCCTCGGGGAGTCCCCGCGCGTCTGTTCCTGGACCTTCTTGGCCGCCTTGCGGGGTCTTTGGCCAGCTGGCCACGCGGCCCGCGTTCACAGGCAACGCCCATTGTAAGCAGGCTCAGCGCTGCCCGGCTGCCCGAGAGCGGCACCCGCTTGCTGCCCCTCCCCCCGACTATAAAGATGAGACTTGGCTCAGGCCCCCTTCTGACCTCTCGCTATTGTTACGTTTAAAACTTGAGGCTTACGCGTTTTCTGCGCCGTCTATATACATCATGAATTAAATTATGCGGGCCCCATGTTTTCGCATGTACAGTACCTAAAAGTGTAGCCCGCCCTTTTTTCTAGGTTTTAAAAATTGTAGTAACACATACGCACCTAAAATGTACCATTTTAACGATTGTTAAGCCCCCAGTTTGGTGTCATTGGGTGTGGCCCTCGGTGGCCACTGTCCATCTCCAGAGCTTGTCTGTCTTCACTGGCTGAAGCTCTGTTCCCATCACACACAGACGCCCCAGGGACCCTCGTCATTTTGGCCCCTCCTCAACACCAGCAGCTTTGGGGGGTGAACGGGCTGCCGTGCCCCACCCCCACCCCAGCAGGGACCGCGTTACCTACAACCCCAAAGAGGCGACCCGGCGTCGTGCCTCTTTCTCGGTTCCTCGGGACCTCACACAAGAGGGACTGCACGGCATTTGTCCTTCAGTGCGGTCCCTGCTCCACGAGACAAGCACATCCCTCAGCGGCCCCGCGTCACACCGCGGCTGCGCGGCAGGGCCGGGGGCGAAGGCCGGGCGCGCTGGCTCCAGGGAGGCCCCGCATTGCCGCCGCCGGCGGTTTTGTGTCGTGAACAGGGCTGGGACCTAAGAGCCTGGCTGCTCTTTGGGAAATCCCCGTCTTACAGAGGGACACGCGGCCACCGGGATGTGTCGCTGGCGGCAGTCTGTCCCCTGTGACTCAGTGCCCCGGCCCCGCTGTGAGGACAGCGCTCTCAGGACTGGGGAGAACAGGTCACTGTTGTCCCGGAGTCCGGGCCCTCCCCCCAGCGAGCTCCGGATCAGGGGACGGAGCGAGAGCTCCCCAAGGCTCTTGCCGCCCAGGCCTGTTTTTGCAGGAAGTCTCCTTGTTTGTTCCACGTTCGCCGTCGCTCCTGGCAGAGCCCCCCCGGCAATGGCCAGAGTCATCCCAGGACAGCTGACCCCGGGGCTCTCCCGGGACAGCCTGGGAGCCTGGCCGCGGCCTGGCGCTCCGAGGAGCGACCGTCCTGGCCACACGTGAAAGGAGAGACTGTGGCAGCCCATTTTCTCCGGGCAGCCTAGCGCCCGTAAACGGGGATCCAGCAGAAACCCCCATGGCAAGCTCTTCCTCCTCACCCTGCCCGCCTCATCCTGACGAAGTCGGGCCGGGCCAGGGAGGCTCCGGGGACACGGAGGCTGTGCCCTGCGCCCTGTGGGCTGGGCCGAGCCCCACGTGCCATTTATGCCCCATTCGACGGAGGTGGCAGCTGGTGCCGGGAGAGGGGGCGTCTCCGCCTGCGGTGGCCCGGCGGGCGAGCGGCAGGGCTCCGGCGGGCGCAGGCCTCCTCCGTGGGCGGCGCGCAGCCCCTGCTCGCCGGCCGTGGGCCGAGGGCCCGGGTGCTGCCTGCACGTGGTGCTCCCTGCAGCAGCCGGACAGCGTTGTGCAACCCAGGGTGTGCGTGCTGTGTGGGACGCTGAACACACGTGGGGCCCCGGGGGGGTCAGGCCAGGTTAAGCCCCGGCCTGTGCGTCTGAGGGGCTCCTCGGCCAGCAGCGCCCCCACCCTCGTGTGAACTGAGCGGGAAGCGCCCAGTGAGGTCGCCAGGGCTCGGCTGATTTATGAAGGGCGGGGCCTGCCCTGCTCCCCCCCCATACAGCGCTCTCGAAGTCCTGCTCACAGCGTGGCCGCCGCCTGGGCGGGCCTGCCGCCGCCGGGCTTCAACCACACCCGTGCGCAGCTTTTGTAACAGCTTCGTAGGGACTGTGGGCAGATGATTTATGGCCCTCTCCTCCCGTGGTGGCAGGGCCCATGTGTCTGGAGAGGACGTGAGGCCAAACAGGTGGGCGAGAGGGGCCCTGAGGAGACCATCCCAGGCCCCACTTGCCGGAGCTGGAGCCAGGGTAGGAAGCCGGATGGACGGGCTTTCTGCAATTTTCCAAAACACAGCGTTATTAGGGATGAACTCTGGAACACCCAGGCCTCGTGAGCGAGGCGGCCGGGGCCGCCCTGGAACGCCGGCGGTTCAGGGGGCAGAGTGGCTCGGCTCGCCTGCGGGCCGCACTGACACGCTCCCTGGCCTTTCCATTTCAGCGCCGTAACTCATGGGAAGCATGGCAGCTACTCTGAGATAAGCCGAAAGCATGGGCCTTCCACGCACGAAAACAAAGCACTTCCAAAGGAAAGGCTGCCCTGGCCCCGGAGTCGGCCGGCAGCGAGCCCTGCTGGGGCTGAGAGCGGCCGAGCGGAGGCTGCAGGCGGGCTTCGCTCGTCCCTTCTGAGGCAGCGACCCTGCAGGGTCCTGGCCTGACTGTCGCGGAGCCACGCAGTGATCCAGGTGGCGGCCGCACAGGCGGCGCGTCCCAGGCCAGCCCCCGCGGTGGGAAGGTGGCCCGCGGTGTCGGTGCGCCCGGGAGCGCCCGGGGAGCTGGGGAGGGATGGGCCTGCCAGTGGAGGAGGGCTCTGGGGGGCGATGGGGGGTGGGACAGTGATGGCGGGGGCGGGGTGGGCACGCGGGCAGAAGGAACTTGGGCACCAAGCGTGGACGCAGAGCGGCCCTCCAGCTAGAGTCTGGTGGCCCTGAAGTGCAGCGTCTGCGTCAGGGAGGAGGTGCCGGGCCACCGCATGAAAGACCCAGGCTGTGTCCCCAGGGCGACCGAGGCTTGGGTTTTACGAAGAGAAAATGCTGTGACCCATTCAACAGGTGTGGTTGGTGGGCGGGGGCGGGAGGCTGCATCGGTACTGACCTTCATCTGTGCTCCTGGCCCCGAAGGCTCCCTGCTGGGGACGCTTGGAAAGCATTTGAGAGCCACTGCTCTGGCAGTGGCCCGGGGTGGGTTTAGGAGGGTGGGGAGACTGCAGGCTTTGCGAGGACCCAGAGCCATCAGGAGGGGTCAGGGCACCCTACTGGTGGGCACGGACTTCGTCCAAAGGTCGGACCCCCCAGTGCAGAAATGTATTTTCAATGCTCAACAGGTTTTAGGAGTAATTCACGGATGGAGAACAACTTCCCGGGGAACGCAGACCCCAACGGACCCGCTGGAGATGAGACTTAGTGCGAAAGCAGCCTGCAGACAACAGGGCGCCACGGGCCGGTCGCTGGGCCAGCCGCGGCTGTCTGCCACACGGTCGGGGGGCTCCGGGGGGAGCGTGAGGGCAGGACAGCACGAGAGGGGCCTTCGGAGGTGTCAGGGGGGCACTCGGTGGGCGCTGTCCTCAGGGACAGCGAGGCGTCGGGCTTCCCTTGCGTCTTGCCGGGGCTCCGGAGGGCGGCAGCAGGGGGCCTGTGCACAGACCCCCCGTCTCAAGGGGATGGCCCGAGGCGCCCAGGACTGGAAGCCTGGGTGACTCGGGGGCCGTGAGGCCAGGGCCAGTCCGATCGTCCCATTTTAGGGAGAGAAGGAGCCGCTGTGACAAAAGCCACTGCGTAGTTGGCGGTCTTCTTAACGGGGCACTAGTTGGTGCAAGGTTTCCAGGACGGTCACCTTCGGGCAGTGGGCGGCGGGGATGGAAGGGCAAACCTGTGCCCGGCCAGGTGCCTGGCCCGCGGTTCCCCTCCGGGCCCCCACTAGCCCTTCCACCTCGGGTCCCGCAGAACGGCAGCGCCCTGTGAGCTGGGGCAGCCGGGCCGGCAGCTCCCTTCCGTGTTGGCAGTGGGATCCCGCGGCGGCACTGCACCTTTAAGTTTCCCAGGCACTGTGAACGCTTCCACGAGTGGCTACTTTTTCAGGACTGCCAGTCCGGGCTGCTCACCTGCATGGCCCAGGGACCCCTGCGGTCACCATCACTCCGTGGCCGGGGGCTGCAAAGGGCAGAGGCCACGTCTTTCCCCATCAGCTTCGGAGGCCCAGCCGCCAGGCTGAGCCGACCTTGCCCAGCCCCGCCCACCGGGAGCGACTTCTGACCTCACCCCCCTTCTACGGTGAGGTTGATTCATCACTGAGCCCCAGACAGCCCTGGGCCAAGAAGTCCAAAGCATCTCCCAACCTGGACCCATGAAGCCCAATAGCATCCCGGGGAGAGCGGACGGCACCGTCCCAGGCCTGTGACTCCCACCGCCTCCGCTGCCCCAGCAGGCGGGCGGGGGCTGGGCAGACTTGGGCCAGGAGGGCCTGAGTGTCCTCCTCGCTGAGTCAACGGCAGGCCTGGAACAGAAGCGGAGTTTCCTGACTCAGGCCTAGGGCTGCGTTGCCAACGCAGGCTCTGTTCCTTACAAAACAGCCATTGTCCACGTCGGCAAAGATGCTCCCATCCCCCGGTGGGGGCGGCGGCGAGTGTCTTGGCGCCCCGCGTGTGTGGGTCGGGGCGGCAGGCTTCGGCCCCGCTCACCCTTCTCCCCACCACAGGGTTCGGCCTGGGAGCCGAGGCCCCGGCCACCCGTGTGGAGTGCCACAGCTGTGCGATCGGGGCTACCTACCCGGCAGCCTCTCCCCTGGGTGCTCGGGAGGGGACCCCCGAGCGAGGCAGCTGGGGGAGGGAGAAACAACATGTTCTTTCTCAGGCCGCGCTCAAGATTCTACATTGTTTTTAATTTTCAGCCTAATTTTAGTCCAAGAACTTGGTGAAGCTGGAGAAGAGTCTTAAACTTTTTTTTTTTTTGGTAAACAAGTGCACTTTCTGGCCAGATGTTTCTTTTTCCCTGCGTCTTACGGGGCTGTGCCACTGAGCTGTCCGCTGAAACTGAATCAATCTTTGTTTTACGGCTTCTTTGGTCCTTTACAACTAAGGGCTTCAGGAAGGAATCAGATCTTTTAATCCTTCTGGTTTTAGCCTCAAATGACCTCGCCAATGCACCATTAGCTAAAAACGTTGAGACATTTTTGTGGCCGCCCTGAGAGCACGTTACCCAAGCCCAGGACCCTGATCCTGGGCGGGTGAGTCACGCCCGGACGGGGCAGCCAGGCACGGCGGGCCCCAGCAGGGCGCCGTCAAGAATTAAAAATTGAAAACATTTTTTTTTTTTTGCATGAACAGCATGCCTTGTGTGACTAGGTGTGTCTTAGTGGGGACAGGGACGGCGATAGCCCGGTGTCCAGCTGGGTGCCCCCCGGAAAGCTGAGCCCGGAGCCAGAGCAGGTGCAGGATGGGCGCTCGGAATGGCCTCTCAGGGCCCATGGCTGCCTCCTGAGAAGGGTGTTGGGGTCCAGGCTGGCCCTGCGGGAGGTGATAGTGCGTGCACGGCTCCAGGACAGCGAGCAGGTTTCCACTGTTACTTCTGCCGGGAGCCTGGCAGGGGACGGCCTCGTAAAGTCTGAGTGCGCGATGCAGCTGTGGCCAGCTGGGCGCGCTCCAAGTGTCGGAGAGAGCAGGGGAGCGATCCGGCCGCCTTTTGGACAGGTTTTCATCCCCGAGGAGGAAGCGCTCTTGCTCAATCTTCAGTGTTGGGTTTTAGGCCCCGGTGGCCCATCTGCAGGATTCGACGGGGCAGTGCCGGTGGCCTCTGCCCTTTGCCTGCGGGGGTGCCCGCGGCGGGTGCCGGTGCGGCCCAGCCGACCTCCCCCGGCGGTCCGGCCCGTGCTCTGGACGCCTTCGCAGACCCCGCCGCACGACTCACCAGCCTCCGGTGCCCTTCTCGGGGGAAACCCACTGTCCTTTCCTGCCACCCGTCTCCTCTCATCACTCGCTCTCCGTCCACTCCTTGCCCTCCTCCCACGTCTAGGTGGTTGTCACATTGCGTCAGTTCTTCCTCTGTGACACCTCGTCGCCACCCTGTCCTGGTCTCCATCACCTGGCTGCATCAACAGCTGCCTCACGGCCCATGCTGCCTCAGAGCCCTCGGGACTCCACTGGTCCGCACGTGCCGCTGAGGGCTCTTCCGGCACTCGGCCCTGACTGTGGCCCTCCACGCGCTTCGATGGCTCCAGGGATGTGAAGTCCAGCCACTTTAACTTACAGTCTCAGACGCTGCACCGTGCACCTTAGCTCGTCTTTCTGGACAAGAGCCCTGCTCCAGTGCCCTGGACCCCGGTCACGCCGGGCAGAGGCTCGGGTCCCCTCCCTGGCTTTGCTCGCTCTGTGTCCAGGGGGAGCCCCCTTCCCAGCGGCATTAAATGTCCAGGGGCCTCAGCGGCCGAGAGGAGGAGGTTCTGGACACGGGTCCAAAGAAGGGGGTGAGAAGCCTATTTAGTTTTGCAGCAAAGAGAAATAGAATTGTAACAAAACCCACAGGGGATATTTTGAGGTGGCCCCTCTGACGCGGCTGCCTCAGCGTCGGGGACCCTTGGACAGCCGTGCAGTGTCAGCTGTCACATTTGCAGCTCTGTTATTTTCCTAAGCGATGTGCAAAACGGACTCCCTGACCTCATCCCCCGGCCGCGCCCTTCCCAAGCCTGCCCTGGAGGTCAGGGCTTTGGTGGGAGCCGTGGGCGTCAGGCACCGTCTGGGAAGCAAACCGCGGACACTGGGCCCGGGGCCTTTAACACTGTGGACTGCAGGCCTGCGGGGGATTCCAGCCGCCACTTCGCAGCATCTCTTCCCGTCAGGCACTGGGCTCTGTTTCCTCAACTGACAGAACCTGGGGGGCCCGTGACTTGGTCTGATCAGTAGAATGTGGGGGAAGTGGGGCCTCAGAGGCGTGTGGCTTCTCCCTCCAGCTGCCCTGTGGCCGCTGGGGATGGGGGCGGGGGGCGAGAGATCGCGTGGAACAGATGCCGGCCCTCCCATCCGAGGCTCCGCAGCCAACAGCCGACCTGCTGAGCGAGGTCCCCATAGACCCTCTGGCCACCAGCTGACCTGCTCGCCGATCACGGACACCTTAGGGAGGGCAGCAGCCCAGCGCAGCCCAGCGGACCCTCACGACGGGGAGCTTGAAAACATGGACGCTAAATGCCGAAGTGTGTTAAGCAGCAAAGCTAAGGCTCCAGGGGCTACCGGTCATTCCGAGCCAAGTGTGTGCTCACGCCTGCATTGCAAATGGTCTGATGTCTCCTGTAGTGTTTTGGGGATTTTGCTGATTGATTTCCAATGAAGACCTAGAATCAGCTGCTTAACACAGAATGGAGCTTATTCGGGTTTCCACTTTAAAATCCAGAGGATGGACTCTTGTGCATTTTTTTCCCCAAAGGCAAAGTACAAGTAACATAAAACTTACCATTAAAATGTACTCTTCGGTGGCATTAAGTACAACCATCACTTAGTTCCGGAACTTCCTATCATCCCCAGAGGAGACTCCGGGCTCATTAAGTGCTCGCTGCCCATCGTTCACTGCTCCCCTTGCCCGCAGCCCTAGGCAGCTGCGGGGCTGCTTTCTGCGTCTATCCGTTTGCCTGGACAGTTTCTATAAGTGGGACTGTACGCCCTGTGGTCCTTTGGGAGTGGCTTCTTTTACTTAGCACGACGTTTTCAAGGTTCGCCCGTGCCGCAGCGTGGACTAGCACTTTACAGCTTTTTGTGGCTGAAGGACCCCTGTCCCTGTCCAGGCTGCTTGGCCCCGGCCCGTTGTTGGAGCGCGTGAATGGTAACAGGTGTGCGTGTCTGCCTCGGCTGCTCCTCGCAGTCGCCTGGCGGGCTGGGAGCTGTCTTTCTCTGTGTTTGACAGGCGAGGGGCCCGAGGAACGAAGAGGTGGGCTGTTTGAGCACAGTCACAGCCGGCAGCAGGCAGCTCGCAGGCTCTGAGAGTTTTGTTCTTGTCCGGCCGGGCTGTCCTGGGGCGCGGGGTGAGGCTGCGCAGCACGCGGGGTGCTCCCGTCTCGTGCTGTTTCTGCATCTTTGCAGCGTCCTCCTCAGGCGAACCAGCAAAGCCCCTCATGGCCCCGGCTTGCCCGGGCATGAGGCTGCATATGGATTGGGCCTCATCGCTCATGAGAGGTCAAAACAGGGCTCAGAGGTCGTGTCCCACTCATGGTGGCCCCAACATCAGCTTGACATGATGTGCTGTGAACACCAGCATGTCGTCGTCACTGTCTTGTTTCAGTGGTTTGAAGCGATGTCCCCTCTTCCGTGAAATGCCGTTCTGGACGAGCTCTGCTCTCTGATGGCTCTTGATTTATTCACACTCGCGCACGCTGAAGCAAGAGCAGAGGAAGAAGGCGAGACCCAGCGGCGTGGGCGCGTCGTCACCAGTCAGGGGAAAGGGCTGCCCGATGCCCACAGCCACTGGAGCTGACTCGCAGCTCCCACCACGGACAGGAGACTGTCCATTCCCCGGACGGTCACAGGAACACACTTTCCCCATCCCTTCTCCCTTTGGTGCTGAGGCTTCTCCTCCGGGCCACCGGCCAGGAAGCCTGCGGCGTATCCCAGCCAACCACGTCCTGGTTCTACTGACAGCAGCCAAGCCGGCGGCCGCTTAGATGAAGGGCACATTTGTGGAGGTAGAGGCTGGGGCAGGGTCCTGAGGCTCTTGCTCCACGTTGCATGACATAGCCAGAGTTCTCTGCAAGGACATAGCAGTTCGCAGAGCACCAGGACATGGGGAGGAGCTTAGGGACTGAAGCGGGGGAAGGCCCTTCATGTGGGGATGGTGAGAGGTTCAGAAGGAAGGCCCAGAATGGGCCCCAGGAGGGTGCATGGCTTTGTTTAGCCACCAGTGAATGGAGCGAATGTGGACCCACTGGGTTTCATTGAAAATAGATAAGGTACAGGCACATTTTAATCTGCTTCCCTTGTAAATAAAAAGATGTCATGGACCAGAGAGAATTTATGTCCAAACACATTGCCATAAATTAAACAAGAAAATACAGAACAATTGCCTCTATAAAACAAGAGCTTAAAGCGCAGAAGGACGTGGAGGAAGAAATGGAAGGAGGGAAGGAAATGAGATGTGTTTGCAGAAGAAAACATAGAGCAAAAAATACAGCCATTTGCAGATAGAAAGGGTGTATGGAACACAGAAAAAACCTAAAGAGCGGACACTGCTGGAAACATAGCAGGGTCCGTGGGGATGGGATGGAGGAGAACGCGAGCAAAATAAAACGGAGCTGCCCAAGGCATTGAGGAGGGTTTGAGTGCGGGGAGGTGGTAAAAAGGATCCCAAATGTTGTACTTGATGAGTCTTAAGAATAAAAGAACTACAATCATGAATGTAATGTTGAAAAAATGTTGAAAATTAAAATTATAACTGAAGGAACATTTCTGGAAATGAAAAGCTTTGACTCTACAGATTGGACGACAGAACTGCGTCCCAAGGGATATACATGCGTACAGTGGCCAACCTTAAAGTGTTCCTGCTTAAAGTGACTACATTTCAAAGATAGAAAGGGGATTAAGGAAAAGTGGTCAGGTTCCCTGTCAGGGGAAGAACATCAGTCTGGCTTCAGGCTTCTCCGCCCCCAGAGGACAGAGGAGCCGCGCCTGCCACGTCGCCGAGAGCGCCTTTTATACCTAGCCGAACTGTCAGTCCGAAGGCGGCAGGCATGCACGAATGTGCAAGAACTCAGGAAGCAGGGTTCGCTGGGCCTGTCTTGAAGAAGCTCCCGGAGGTGCGACTTCAGCTAACCAAGGGGTGAGAAAAAGATTTGGCTTTGGGTGTTGAATCTATTTCACTTTCAAGCTAGGTCATAGGAGGTGATGAACATACTCCAGCAGAGAAAGTGAACGGTGTGGGCGAGAGAAGAGGCTGAACGCCGCCCTTCAGGGGTGTGGGGAGGTGGTTCTGGAACACAGGTGGAATCACCTCTGGTTGGGGCACGAAAAGTTCATCACTAGAAACACGGACGAAGGTGAGCGTGTGGGTGCGGACGCCGGCACGTAGGTAGGTGAGAGGATGGAGATTTGGGGAGTCTCCTCCGTTGCTTGGGGAGGTGCCCACGAGAGAGGGCAACAGAGCGGTGCAGGGGATGCGGGGAGAAAGGGCGTGTTGGGCAGCGGCCTCTTATTTATTGTCTGACCCATCCATTGAGTGAAGGATTTCCAACGTTATATCTTTCCTTTCCTGAAGTTCCTTTGGACTCATTTTAGGATCTATCTGCATGGTCGTTCCTCATCCAGACGCTGTCTGCGTATCTTCAGTTCACATGTGCTCTCTTTAAATGTGTTCTCCCCACCAGCACTCTACCCTGTTCTGCTAATTCCAGCGTCTGGGCTCCTTGGGGCTCAAATCTTCTGTCCTTTCCCACACGCGGGGGCCACCTGCTCTCTGCTTGGTGATCTTTAGAACCCGGATATGCTTCTTTTTGGATCAGGGGATTCTGGTGGCCCAGGCCGGGACGGGTCTTCCTCTAAGAGGACTTGCCTCGGCATTACGAGCAGCCAGGTCACTGTCCCGGGAGCCTGGATTCTGGGGGGCCCCCAGGCACTCCACCCTGCTGTGGGGCTCGGCGCCCCGAGGCAGGGCTGCCAGTGGCACTTGTCCTCATGGGCACCTCCTGCCCACTCATGCCTTGAGCTCCAGGCCTGTTCTTGTCCCATCTCTTGCTCGTCCCTCTCTGTTGCTGTGTGTGGCGTGTGGTGTGTGGGCGGCGGGGGGTGGGGGGGAGAGTTTGTTGGTCTTCAGATATTTTCCTCCCTGTGGGTCCTGCCGTGCATCAAAGTGCGGTTTTCTGCTTTTTTATTTCTGTCGATCCAGCATCTGGTTGTTTCCCCGGGCTTCCCAGTGTCACGAAGTGAAAGGAAACCTAGTTTGTACTTTACACCCTTTGCAGCTCCTACCTACCAAGATAAATAAACAGCACCAGCTGTGGAAGAAGGCGAGCTATGGCAGCCGGTCCCTTTGGTCAGTGACTGGGGCGCCGAGTTCCACTTCTGGGCCCTGCGTGCGTGGCCCCGGGGGTGTGTGTACCCGGCTCCTGTCCACCAGGAACACGCACTCTGTTGACACGTGGGCCTCCCTCCTGCGCTGCGCCTTCCCTCGCACCGAGGACACCGCCTCCTGGAGCAACCGCTTCTGCTCCGGCCCTGACAATGCGGCCCACTTCTTAAAGTCCTGGCCGAGCCCGCTCCTCCGGAAGCACTTGGAGCCCCTTCTGCCTGCCCCCCGCCCCGGGAGCCGCTCGCCCCCGCCCCCCCCCGGCCCTCCTGCAGGCCCGGCGGGGTTCCCCTCCTCCGCTTCTCCATGCAGCACAGGACCCAGAGGAGGGCAGATGGGTGGGTGTCCTTTTGTTGGGGTGACTGAGTGCGGGGGCGCGCGGGGGCCTCCGGCTCCTCTCACTTTCGCCCACCGCAGGCAGCTGCTTACGAAGGCAAAGCTGAGTTGGGGAGGCGTGGGTTCTGGAACTTGCCCGGCCCAGTGCGCCCGAGCTCCTGGCGCGCAGAAGGAGGCTGGCAGGTGGAGAAGCCCGATTCCCACGAGGGCTCCCTGGGCGATGCTGGGGGTGGGGGGAGACTGATGGGAATGAGGGGGAGGGAAAGGCATGCTCGTTCAGGAATGGACTGTGGTTACTGGGGGGGCTCCTGTGCTCGGCCTTTCTGGAACCCGCGGGGCCGCCCGGAAGGGCAGACGCTGCGTGAGTCATCTCAGTTCTCGTCAGAAGCTGGAGGCCGCTGACGCGAACTTTCACCTCCTTCTTTGGCATCCGGGAGAACAAACAAGGGATTGTTACACTTGTCTTGGCCTCCCCTCGGGGCCTTGCTTAGGATGCTGAGCCGGCCCGGCCTGCAGCTTCTCCTGGGGGTCCCGGGGAGGCCTGCGAGGCGCCGGGCCACCGGACAAGGCCCCTTCTGGGAGCCAGGTGCGCTCCTGGGCGGGGCGCAGGGAGCTGCGCCAGGACTCGCTTGGAGACACGAGTGGGCCTCTTGTCTGCTCTCACCTCTGAGCAGCAGGCGGGGCGGGGCCCCCCCACAGGCTCCTGGTCCTTTCACTTCAGCTGTTCGGGCATCTTTGGGGGAAGCGCTGTTTCTGCTCTTCTTTGAGACCTGTCTAGCTCTGGGCGTGTCGTTTATTCACCAGGCGCATGTCTGGGGTTGGGCATTATGCTGGGAGCTGAGGCTGTGGAACCAAGTTGCCCACCGTGTCCCTGGAGCGACCCACGGGTGTTGGGCTGAGGTGATGGGCCAGGCTGACAGTGAGTGCCTGTCAGGGGACAGGCGGTGTCCAGGCCCTGCCTTGAGTCCAAGGAGGATGTCCAGGAGGAGATGGCTGTTGAGTGCGGTTTCCTCAGACCAGGAGCAGCGACCTGGCCCGATAGGCAGGGCGGGGGTGGGGGGAGGCGCAGCTTGTTCTAACCTGCACCCTGCGGGCAGGCAGGCTGGGTCTTCTAGGGCCCGCACATGTGCTGAGCCGGCCCCAGGAACAGCCTCCAGCACCCTGGTTTCCTGCTCAGAGACTCTTCCTTAATCTTTGAAATGGGCACAGCATCACCTGGTAAACAGAGACACAGGCGTAAGTTTTAAGTTGTGCTTTGCAGCTTTATTGAAATAGAATTGAGTTATGATAAAGCGTATGTATTTAAAGTGTGCAGTCAGATGAGTTTTAACCATCACCACCGTCAAGTGATGAACGTAAAATCACCCTCCCTAAATCCCTTTGTGATGCACCCCTCCCCGCTCCCTGTCCTCACATAACCACTGGTCCCCTCCCTGTCGTGACGAATCAGTTTGCGTTTCTCAGATTTCTATGTGAATGGAGTCCTGCAGTGTGTATTTCCCATCTGACTTCTTTCACACACCGTGACGATTTTGAACCTCACCGAAGTCACTCCGTGTGTCGCTGGCTCACCCCTTTTCAGGGCTGAGTAGTATTCCATTGTACGGACGGGCTGCCGTTGTTTATCCAGTCACCGGCTGATGGATATTTGGTTGTTCCAGATTTTTACTGTTACAAATGAAGATGCTATGAACACTGGTGCCCGAGTGTTTACATGGACATGCGCTTTCATTTCTGTTGCGTAAATCCTAGGAGTGGAATGGCTGTACCATGTGGTAGGTTATGGTTCACTTTTTAAGAAACCTGTCCAACTTTCGCAGCATGGCTCAGTCCTGTTACAACCCCAGCAGCAGCGTGCGAGAGTTTCGGGAGCTCCGTGTCCTTCCCCACGCTCGCTCCAGTCAGCCTCATTGAGCCGTTTTAGTGGGTGCGGAGCGGGTTCTCGCAGTGGTTTTATTTTGCATTTCTGTAATAACCAGGAATGGTGAGCGTCCTTCCATGTGCTTACTTGCCATCTATGTGTGTGTGATAAAGTGTGCAAACGACTCTTGTGCTCCTTTTTATTGGCTTGTTTTTCTTCCTACTGAACTGGGAGAGATTCTTCTACATTCTAAATTCAAGTCCACTGTCGGAACTTGGCTTTCTGGACATTTCTCCCAGTCTGTGGCACAGCTCTCATTTTCATGACACTGTCTATTGAAGAGTAAAAATTTTATTTGTGTATGGTCCCATTTATTTATTTTTTCTTTTACGTTTCATGCTTTGTATAGCACTTAAGAAATCCTTGCCAAATGCAGGATCACTAGGATTTCCTCTTAGGTTTTCTTATAGAAGTTTTACCATTTTAGCTCTTACATTTAGGGCTATGATTCATTTTTCATACGGTAGTGTTTATTTTTACTTTGTATATCGTTACCTAATTTTCCAGTATCACTTACCATCCCCCGCCCTTACCCCCCGAAAAAGGCCACGTCCTCACTGGCAGACCTTGGAACTCCTGTTGGAAGCCCACGGGCCGCACCTGCCCAGGGCCGTTTGTTCCGTAGCCGCCTTGACCGGCACGTCCAGTTGCACGTTAACAGAGCGCTACCTTGGTCACTGCAGTTTTGTCAGACATCATGAATCTTGCTAATTTAGTTTTAAGTCTTCTGACTTTGTTCTTTTTTTTTTTTTCAAAGTGTCTCTGTGTGTGTGTGTTGGGAGGTAATTCTAGGTGCTTTGTATTTAATAAAAAATTTTTAACTAGCTAATCAATTTCTATAGTAAACCTGCTGAGATTTTGACCTGGGCAACCTCGAATCCCGCATTAACTGCAGCCCTCTAAGCTGTGCTGGGTTCTCCGCACCGTAAGTCTTCTCTCCGTGCCGTTTTGTTGTTTTGGGGGTTTGCATGCCTTTTGTCAAATTTAACCCCAGGCATGTTGTCTGTTAGATAATACTGTAAATGAGTTTATCTTTAAGGGTTTTTTTTTTTTATTCACTTGCTAATATGTAGAAATACAATCATTTTTATTAACCCTTGTCTCACACACTTGGCAAACTCCCTCATTAGTTCTAGCGGCTTTTTCGTAGATGCCTTGGGCAGGGGTATCCAGCCTTTTGGCTTCCCTGGGCCACATATTAAATACACAGGCACCAATGAAAACTGATGAGCCAAAGAAAAGGTTTTAAGTAAATTTACAATTTGGTGGCAGGCCGCATTCCTAGCCGTCCCGGGCCGAGGGCTGGACCCCCCGCTAGGGTTTTCTACGCAGATGGGCACGTCATGAGCTAATGTGGCAGCGTTACTTCTACTTTTAAAACATGTAAGCTTTTTTATTTCTTCTCTTTGCCTTATCACATTAGCTAGAACCAGCAGCACAATACTAAACAAAGGTGACGAGAACAGAAACCCTGGCCACGCCCTTGAACTTCGGGGGAAGCCTCCGGCCTCCCGATCACTACTGACGCCAGCTGTGGCTTTTCTGCAGGTGCCCTTTGTCAGCCCGAGAAATTTCCCCCAATTTTAATTTGCTGAGAATATTTATAAGGAATAAGACATTAGGTTTTGTTAAATGAGTCTCCTGCATTGATTGATATGACCATATAGTTTCCCTCCTTGATCCTGTCAATGTGGCGAACTGCAGTATTTGACTTTCAAACGCTACGTCAACCTTGTAGTCCTGTATAACCCCCATTTGGCCACACGGCGCCCTCCTTTCTGTATGTTGTTGGACTAGCTTTGCTCAGACATTGTTAAAGTTGGCACCTGAGGTCATTAGGAACGTTGCTCTGTCGTTTCCTTGTAGCCTTGTTTTCTGGCGTTGCTGCCAGGGTGGCGCTGGCCACACAGAGGGGTTGGGGAAGGCTCCCTTCCCCTTCGCTTTTGGAAAGAATTTGTGTAGAATAGGTTTTGCTGTTTTCTTAACTGTCTGGTGGAACTCTTCACTTAAGCCACATGCGCCTGGCATTTCCTCTGTAAGAAGGTTCTTAGCTACAAACTCAATTTCTTTAATAGATATAAAGCTGAACTATTTAGATTATTTCTTCTTGAGTGAACTGAGAGTTTGTGTCTTCTGAGTAATCTCCCAATTTCATTAAGTAATTAAGTGTATTATATGTATTGAAAGCTGTTTATAATATTTCTCATTATTATTACTATCAGTTTTTTGCCTGTAGGATCTGTCGCGATGTCTCCCCGTCTCTTATTTCTAATATTGGTAATTTGTTTCCTCTTGTTCTTTTTCTGGGTCTCTCTGGCCAGAGGTTTATCCATTTGGTTCATCTTTTCAAATACTTAGCATTTGGTTTCATTGATCTTCTCTACAATTTTTCTTTTCCCTATTTCATTGGTTAGTTATTATCTTCATTATTTCTTGTCTTCTGCTAAATTTGAAATCTACTTTCCTCTTATTTCTTAAGGTAGAAACTGAGATCATTGTTTCAAAAACTCATTTTCTAATTAGATGTTCAGTGCTATAAATTTTA
This sequence comes from Pteronotus mesoamericanus, assembly GCF_021234165.1. Classification (NCBI taxonomy): domain Eukaryota; kingdom Metazoa; phylum Chordata; class Mammalia; order Chiroptera; family Mormoopidae; genus Pteronotus; species Pteronotus mesoamericanus. The sequence goes on along the minus strand of NW_026555082.1, from coordinate 1,329,541 downwards.
CTTTAAGCACTGTTTTAGACGCATCTCACACATTTTGACATGTTATGCTTTTATTTTCATTCATTTAAAAACACATTCTGGTATTTCTTGTGGTTTCTTCCTTGACCCGTGAATTATTAAAAGTATATTATTTAGTTTCTAAATGTGGATTTTTCAAATATCTTTCAAATATTGGTTTCTAATTTAATTTCATTGTGGCCAGAGAACAAACCTTGTATGACTTGAATTCTTGTAAATTTATTATAATTATTAGTTATTATTATGTTGGTCCCAGAATAAGATCTATTTTGGTAAATATTTGTGTGCATTTGAAAAGAATGTGACTTCTTCTCTAGTTAGGTAGCTAGCATATGCTATGAATCTCAAAAAGGTCAAATCATCTTATAGTATTGTTTAACATTTCTAGATCCTTACTGATTTCCTGTGTATTTATTTTATAAATTACTAAGAGAGGTTTCTAAAGTATTCAACTATAATTGTGCATTTATATACATTTTTTTGCCCTACCAGTTTTTGTTCCAGATATTTTGAGGCTCTATTATTAGGAGTATAAACATTTCGCATTGTTATGTCTTCTGGATGAATTGACTCTTTTATTATTATTAAATGTTTTTCTTAATCCTTGCTAATACCGTTTGTTCTGGAATCTACTTTGTCTGATATTAGTGTAGCCTCTCCAGCTTTCTTCTGATTTCTCACAGCATGAAATTGTTTCCACCTTGTTCTCTTAACTTATTTATTTCTTTTCAATAAGGTAAGTAAGCAATGTATAGTTTTCTCTTGCCTTTTTATTCAATCTGACAATTTCTGCCTTTTAATTGAGGAATTTAGAGCATTTACGTTTAATATGATTACTAATATAATTGAATTTAAATCTTCTATATTGTATGTATTCTCTATTTGTCTCATATGTTGTTTTCTTTTTCCTGACTTCCTTTGGATAAATTGAGTAATTTTTATTTTTCACTTCATGTCCTCTGTTGGCTTATTTACTATACCTCTTTAAAAATACAGGCTGTCTTAGGGCTTATATTATTAAACTTACCGTCTTAAGCTTATCAGAGTCTGTTTTTAAGTAATATTAGACTACTTCACTCACAGTATTATAATCTTACAAGGCTAAACTTCTGTTTTTCCCTTGCCAATTCCTTTGGTATTTCTACTTATATTTTAAATCCCACGATATATTGTAATTATGTTTCCTTGAAATAGCTGATTATCTTTTTTTTTAAAAAAAATCCTCACCTGCGGATATGTTTTATTGATTTTAGAGAGAAAGAAAAGGAGAGACAGACAAAGTGGGGGTCGAGGCGGGGACAGAGAGAGGAAACCTTTGACGTGAGAGAGAAGCACGGATCGGCTGCCTCCCACATGCGCCCTGAGCGGGGGTCGAAGCTGCAACCTAGGTGCGTGCCCCGACTGGGATCCAACCTGTGACTTTCTGGTGTACGGGATGACGCACCAACTAGCCACCTGGTCAGGGCCGCTCAATTATCTTTTAGAGTGTTTAAAAAATAATAGAAAATTTATTTTACATTTATCCAGCATGTACCAGTTCTGTACTCATCACTGCTCTGTGTCCAACCACATTTTTGTTACTTGCTTTCTGCTCAAAGGACTGACTGACTCGTGTCTTCCCGTGAAGGTCTGCTTCTGCTGAATTTCTTCGGCTTTCTGTGCCTGAACGTCTTTTTTTCACATTTGTTTTTTCCGGCCGGAGACCCGCCCCGGTTGGATGGTGTGACCCCGGAGCTGCCGTGTGCTGCCTGCGCGCACCGTCTCTGAGGGGCAGGCGGCCCTGGCCCTCTCGTTTGCTCTCTGCGCGCGCTGTGCCGCTCCCCTCCAGCCGCCTGGAAAGCTCCCTCTTTGTCGCTGGCTTTGGGCAATGTTGTTATGATGTGCTTTGCCGTGGTTGCAGGCCTATTTCTTGTATTGGGGGTTCATTTAGCATTTTGTGTTTGTGGGTTTATAGTTTTCACCAAATTTGAACATGTTTCCCGTTATTTTCCCCCCACTGGCCTCTCCTGCAGCGCCTTCGGTTCCATGGGCGCTAGGCCGTGTGAACTTGCGCCGCTGCCCCCTAACGCTCCTGTGAGGGACTCCCCCGTCTCCTTCCCCCGTCCGTGTCACTTCGGGGTCTGTTACTATTGATATTTTTTTTCCCCTGATGATGGGTCATATTTTCTTGTTATGTTGCAGTCTAGATAATTTTTTATTGGATGCCAACCTTTTTATTTTTATTTTGTTGCCCTGGCCAGGTGGCTCAGTTGGTTGAGCATTGTCCTATACAGCAAAAGGTTGTGGGTTCGATTCCCAGTCCGGCACAGGCTTGGGTTGTGGGTTTAATCCCCGCTGGAGCACATACAAGAGGCAACTGATCGATGTTTCTCTCTCACATCGATGTTTCTCTCCCTCTTGCTCTCCCCCTTCCTCTCTCTCTAAAAAATAGTGAGCATGCCCTCTGGTGAGGATTAATAAAAATAAGTAAATAAATACAATGAAAATAAACTTTATTTTCTTGGGTGCTAGATATTCCATATTCCTGAGCTTTGTTCTTGGGAGTTGTCATGTTACTTGGGAACAGCTGGACCCTTCTGAGGCTACTTTTCGGCTTTGCTGGGCTGGACCAGGGTGGCTGTCAGGGCAGGGCCCCGCTGGCCCCGCTCTCGAGGCGCTGTCCTCTCGGTCCTTCTGGGCGCTCTCGGGGTTACAAGGTTGCCCCGTGTTAATGAGAACACTAACTACTGTGTTTTGACATGTATAGTGCTCACATTTTTGCCTGAAGTTTTGAGGGCAAAATAAGGATGCTCATTACACATGGGTATAATGACTACACGCCATGGGTATAACAATGGGAATAATAATCCCACGCATAATGTACACAAACATGTGGGTGCGCATTATACACGGCAAAACTCGGTATTCCTACCCCTCTGTGAGCTTCTAAGGTTGCTTTGCCTCTTCCTCCCTGGTGGGCCTTTCCTGGACTCATAGGCGTGTGCTGGTGGGGCTCAGCTGAAGCCCCCCGGGGGCCCTCTGCAGAGCTGCAGAGCTCCCTGTGCGGGGCCCTCCCCGGCGCCGCCCTGCCCTCCAGCCTCCTCGCCTTAACTGGGCGCTCGGCCGGCTGCCTCGCGGGGGCCCAAGCTCTGTGCGGGCCGCACCCCCTGCAGTGCGGCCTGGAAGCGTTTTCTGCGAGGCAGCGGGAGGGCCCACCTCGGTTGTCCCTCTTTTCTCAAGGCCCCTGTCCTGTGACCCCACATCTGAACACTATCGTCGCATCTTTCCTTTCCGTCCTCCCCTCTGGCGGTGGCTCCGTGTGGGAGGGTCAATCGAGTCCCTTTGACCGCATCGTGGTCAGAAGCCGAAATCCTACTCAGGCCGCTTTTTATTGGGGTGAAATACACATAGTCTTTATCTTTTCGACCCTTCCATCTTCCCAAACCGACTCGGTCCCCATTCAACACGGCTCTCCGTCCCTCTGTCCCAGCCCTGGGCACCCACCGTTCTATCTTCTGTGCCTATGGGTTTGACTATTCCAGATGTCTCCTAGGAGTGCAATCACAAAATATCCTTCCTTTTGGGTCTGGCTTCCTTCACTAGCCTGACATCTTCAAGGCTTCTCTGTGTAGTAGCTTGTGTCGGAGTTTCCTTTCTTTTTCCGTTTAAGCTGAGTAACATTCCATGGTGTGACTGTACCACAGGCTGCCTGTCACTCAGCTATCAACGCCCATTTGGGTTGTGTCCGGCGTCTGGCCGTTGTGAATAAATAATGCTGCTATGGTACGGTGTACAAATACCTCTTCGAGTCCTGCTTTCAACTCTTCTGGATGGACCCCTAGCAATGGGATTGCTGGATCACGTGACACTTCTGTGTGTAATTTTGGATGAACAATCCGACTCTGCGTCCACCGCAGCTGCACCGTTTTCCGTTCCCGCCAGCGACGCATGAAGATGCCAGTTTCACCTGTTCCTCGCCAGCACCTGCCACCTATGTTTTGGGGGAGTAAGATCATAATGGAGTGAAGCCAGACGCCAAAGGAAAAACGGCTCATGGTTGCATTTATGCGAGGTATCCAGCACACGCAGGCAGCCTTCAAGCTTCCCCTGCAGCGTGGAAGGGCGGCCTCCCCGTCCAGCAGGGCAGGGCGTGGTGGGTGGGGCGCTTGCCCAGGGCCAGCGGCAGGAGTGGAGTCAGCGCCTGCAACGTTGCTTTTAATGGTGATTTACCGCGCCCCTGGCCGATGTCATGGTGCCGGCAAGCCCCGGCACCCCCTGGGGGCTGCTTGGAGGTGCTGGGGTGGGGGGTGCGCTTTGGGATTCAGTGTGTGGCCGCAGCAGAGGGCGTGGGTGGAGGGAAGGGGTGGCGGGGAGGCTGGACTGTGTCCCAGGATCACGCTCCCCGATGCCTTCAGCGTGAAACTCCGGAATTTGACCTCTCTCCTGGGAGCTGTGGGACGGTTTTAAGTAGGGGTCCACCTGGCTAGACTCGTGTGGTTCAAAGCCACGCTGACCACGGCAGCGTGGGGTGCACTGGAGGAGAAGGGGCTCGGTGACGAGCGAGGGCTCAGGGAGAGGAGGCCAGGCCGGCTCAGCGGTGCGGAGCCGGAGGACGGGGGTCCCGCACTGACGGTGACGACGCAGGGCCTGGCCCGGGGCAGCGTGCTCCCCACCCCCACCCGCCAGGGGAGCCGGGGCTGGGGATCCACCGTGTGTTGGGAAACTCACAGATTACACACAAAGGGGCTGACACGGGAAGGGGGGGGGGTTTGTCTCAATCTGGGCAGATCTGTTCGGATTCTAGAATCTGTGAAAGCGATAAAAGGCGTTTCTGAAAAAGCCTCAGCTGCTCATCTTGGATGCTCGGCAAGTGCGACGGACGGAAGGACAAGCGGGAGGTGCCGCTGGCAGCACGTGGGTTTCAGTCTGCCCCCCGCCCCGGACGCGGTGGACAGCACTGTCAGGAAAACCGGAGACTCCCGTTGTGTCTCCCCACGGACCTAATGGCCACTTCCGTTCTCAAATTCGAGTCGGCCTCTGGGTGCCTGGCAAAGAGGCACGTACCTTTGTCACGAGAAACAAAACGCAGGCTTATCGGAATGAAATGAACCTTCCAAAGGCAGGAGGTGATCGTTTTGGGCCTGTTGGCAGTGCGTGCCACGCGTAATTTTAGGCAGGTGGATGTTTTCAAAGGACAGTGAAGTTCAAGAAAGGGACCCGGGAGAGCCATGAGACTCGCCCCCACCCCGGTCTCAAAGTTTTGGGATCTTTTTATGTAATTAGAGTGGAACTCTGATAAACGGCACCAACCAACACACCCAGGGCCGAGATTTCTGAACTCTGGGGGCTTCTCTGCCCAGGGCCCGAATCAGCTCCTCAGCGCGCTCTCTGTCCGGCTCCCTCTTCCTGTTCCTCCGCCTTCCCCCGCCCCGTGCTGGCCGCCTCCCTCTCCCTCCCTCTCACAATCCCACTTACCGATTGCTGTTCTTCTGAAATTACTGTTACCACTTAGGAAAATTGGCCTTCCTGCGCGAGCAGCGATGACAGGTCCCCAGGCAATTTCTTCCTTGGAGAATTTCTGTGCTTTTGAAAAACGCCTCTGGATATTTAAAAAAAAAAAAAAAAAAAAAAAGGCAGCTGAGGGAGCTGTGAAGAGAGGCTAATACCTTCGTTTCTAATGATATTTTTATAAGGTGCCCGTTGGGAGACATGGAATTCTGTTGAGAGAAAGAAAGGCTTAAAACAACGCTAATCATGTTGATGGAGCCTCTATTCATAATCGAATGAGCGGTCCTACTTTTATGAAACTCAGCCATTAGGAGCTCAGATTTGGAATCTCCTGTGTATTTCAAAGTAGGGCTAAAATATAAATCCTTAATTGATTCCTCCCGAGTAAGCCCAGAGTACAGAATTTCATGGGATGGATCTGCCATGAAAAAATGTAAATACTGGGAAACACAAGCGGACTCTGCGTTCTCCAGCAGAAGGGCCGCTCTAGGGGAGAGAGCGCAGTGGCCTTCCGAGGACATCGTTAAGACGGAGCGTATCACTCCCACGCAGAAAACACCGCTGCAGCCTTGACCCCCCCCCACTTCTCGCCTCCTAGGTAGCAGGTGTGGGGCTGACGAGGCGGCCCGAGGCACAGTCTGGGGACCGGGAGACGGGCTCCCAGAGAAAGGAAGCCCAGGCGGGGAAGCGGGGAAAGCAGCGTTGCAGGGCCCCCATGTTTGATGTTTGCACGGTAACCCCTAACTTCCCCGTGCCGTTTGTGGCGCTCTTTGGACCAGAATGATGAGCTGTTGGCTGTATTAAAGCATCAGGTATTTGCGGCGCTGTGCTAGCTCTGGGCTGGCCGTGGGGAACCGGAGGACGTGAACCTGTAGCCCCCTCCCCGTGTGGAAACACCCAGTGCGCAACCAAGGAGCAGTTAAGGATGTCATTTTGATTGTCCTCGGTCACCGCGGGAGAGGCCTGGGGGGTCTGGAAGGGGCGGACTAGACCCCGAGTTGAGGGCCGGGTCAGGAAGCCTCCCTGAGGGACTTGTGTGTGCACAGGGTGGGTGGCGCGTCCCTGGTGGGGCGGGGCCCCTGGCGCAGGAAGAGGCGGGCTGTGGAGGCTGTGACCCTGGGAAGGAGGGCGGGGCACAGAGCCAGCCTGCAGGCAGGGGGTGCTCGGCCGCACCGAGGACGTCCTCTCAGCAGCAACACTCGACACCTCCTTCTGGCCATGGTGTCGCCACGGCCCCTCAAAGGTTATTACGGGGCGCTGGACACTTTCGTCCTCAGGGTCTGAACCGCCTGGGAGCGGAGCGCAGACACTCTTCTCCTGCCAGGCAGCCCCGACGGCACCGCTCCCTCCGGCCCCTGCTTGCTCCTCCGCTCTGCACTCCCCGCAGAGACGATGGCAGCCACTTCATCCCTGGCATCTGTCCCCGATGCGCCATCTGCCCTAGACAGCAGCCCACTCTCTTCTCGTTCCTCCTTCTCCACTTCTCGTTCGGACGAGGGGACGGAGGGAGTCGCCGCGGCTCATGCCTGTTGAGCTGCGCAGGGCCAAGGGGCTTGGGGATGCTCAGGGTGCTCCGGCCTCTTCCAGCATTTCCGCCAGGATGCGCCTCTCTGCGTCTGGCTTGGCTCTCCGGGTGGCTGGCACAGGTAGGGGCGGAGGGGCGGGGCCCCAGTGGACCCGCCCACAGGCTGCAGGTGCACATGAGACCACAGAGACCCTAGGAAGTGCCTTACATTAGCTAACATTCTTTCTAAAAAACACCCTGCAAACATTGGACAGAGGGCTAATGCAGGGAGGGGTGCTGGGGAAAAAAACAACCTGTTTTCTTCTCAAAGCGTTATCAGTGACATGCCATATGGTTTTGGCCAAACCACTTGGCCGCTGTAAGATTTTCTATTCCCAATTGTAAAGCCGAGCTAATAGAATTTGCCGCCCCGCTAGGGTATCGCAGGCACTAATCAGAATGTCTCTAAATGCCTTTGCATTCCTTGGGAAAAACATGCGACCAAAATACCAAGTGAAATTTATATAAATGTCATCCTAACCCTGGGTCTTCATTTCGAGTGGAATTTAGGGCTCCTGTGGGACGCACTCATTACAGTTCTCGCAGGAATCACAGCGACTGGATGCCCCGAGTCTTAATTTAAAAAGAAAAAAAAAAAGACTGTGAAATATGTCAGGTTGAGGCTCGGGAAATTTTGAAATATAAGTAAGCCATCGCGAAGAGCCGCTTGTGTGGAGGAAGTCGGCCGGGAGCGCCCGGGGTCGCTCTGTGCATTTCTGCTGTCCTTGGGCTGAAGTCAAGGTCACCCAGGCTAGCCCCAGAGCTCTGGGGCTGCTATGACGCGGGACCTCACTGCCCATCGTTTCTCTGTCCTTTCTGTTGGGAGAAGGGAGAGAACTTCCTCCCGACGGACCCACAGGGGTCCCTCCCTCAGCGAGAAGCCCCGCCACCCAGGAGCGACCGTGGGTTTGGCTCCCTGGTGCAGCTTAATGAGACTTAAGTCCGTGGGCTTGCTTCAGAGATCTCCAAAGAGAGCAGGAAAGATCCAGCAGTCCCAAATTAGTTTAGGAACCAGCATGTCCCTTGCTTTAAGGAACACAGTAAACATTTCAGAAGAGCGTGCCAGCTTATTATCTAACTGCCTCCGCGGCGACTTCAGGGAAAACAGCGGTAGTTAAGCAGTGTTTGCCAAGAGCCAATCTGGGGGGCGGGTGTTGATTTTAAAAGGGAAGGAAGGAAGGGCTCCTGCTGGCCGCAGCTTCCCGGGCCCCTCTGCGGCCCGGAGGCAGACACTGTTCCTGCGGGCTTTTCATGGGGATCCCCGGCCCCCGAGCCCCGCTCCTGGGGGGTCCCTGAGAGTTGAGTAAGCTGATGTGTCCGGCAGGTTCCCCGAGAGATGAGGCACAGCTCCCAAGCCTGTGGGTGGAAGAACAAATTATCAGCCTTTAGTTTCCTCAGCAGGTTCTCTCCCTAGAGCCTGGCCGGTCGGACAGGAGTTCGGGTTTCCCTGGGGCGTGCAGGCCACCAAGACCTCAGTGCCTCCCCGGTCCCTGCCCCAGATCTACCCTCCTAAGAGTCTGGACAAACAAAATCAACATGTCCTATGGCTGCTGGAGGTTCTGGTTAGTTTAGAAAGAAAGAACTTCCTTACACTCTCGAGTCCCACAGCAAAGAAAGACTATTCTGTGATATGCGTTTGGATATGTGTGGCAAAAACATGAGCATTAGCAACCTCTCCCTCCCCCAGAAACGCAACTCTACACCCCAGTTGCACAAAGCTGTTGAGAGTCAGCCCCATTTCTCTCTGGAGCTCTGGGCCTTGTTCTTTTTCCACCGGGAGCAGGAGACCGGAGCTGCTGAGCGGCCATCACTCCCGTGACCTCTGGGCGATGCTAGAAAATCGCCACTTCGTTGCGCGGGTCACAGATCAGCCCGTCCACACGGGTGCCCGTAATTGCACAGGACGGGCTTGGCACGGGCTGGTGACACCTTTCCTTCCCGCGCCGCTGCTTGGGCGGGTGCCGAGCTTGCCGCTGACTGGACCGCCTGGGGCAGGGCTTTGACTGGCACCTGGCGGGCCGTCCCGGGAACCCTGCTTAGGAGGCACGACAGGGACGCTGGCGGGAAGCGGCCTCAGTTCACCCTCGGCGAGCCTGACCCTGATTTTCTGATTTTCCGAGCCCCTTTTCTGCCCAGTCGATGGTGCCCGTAAGGCTGGATGGCAAACCAGCACCGAGGTGGGAGTGTGTCCAGAAGCCCGTTCCCTGCCACCAGGCTTTGTGAATGGCTTTCTCTTGCGTGGGCTCTGTTTTTCCTTTCTGCAAAGCTCCAAAGGAAGAGAGGTCCCCAGTGGGCCTGGGCCTGGTTCTGTCCCCCCCCCCCCACCCCATGTACTAGGCGACGAGGCCCTTCCATTCCCTGTGCCTCGGTTTACCCAGCGGCGGGCAGGAAGGAGGAGCTGCCGCCACGAGTAGGCGAGTAGTCGGTGCGGTGCGCATCTCCGGCAGAGCCGTGACCACGCGGCGGAGGGACGCCCACTGCTTCTGTGTCCTTCTACACGGAAGGTCCCCTGGGAGCAGGCGTCCTTCGTCTCTGCCTGCCCCTCTTGCCGCGTCCTTCTGAGCCATACAGGTGTGTCAGCCAGGCCCCATGGCCTTGGGGAGTGGGACTGGGGACCCTGTGGCCTTTCAGAGCTGCCCTCCCCATCCCGAGCCATTTTGTGGAGAGTCCGGGAGGATGTGGGCACATTTGCACAGGAACCTGCTTGTAGGCCAAAGGGTCGAGATAGGACGCTCTTCCCCTCACTAGGAGCAAGGGCAAGGCCTGGGGCTGCGGGGGCCGGCCTGGCAGTGTGTGCTGGGGGGCTCTGCGGGGACAGCGGCCACCGTGTGGGGCAACCCAACTGAGCTGCAGGGTTGGGGCCCTCTCAGGGAGCATTGCTGTGACACACCCGCAAGGGTGTCCTGGCAGCCGTGGGCAAGTGCCATCCAACCAGAGGGGCGTCGCGCACGGCCCCACCCCCACACCAGCCACAAGCACAGTCCCCGCAGCTCTTCCCCAGGCTGAGCTCCGCATGTCTTCGCCCCTTTTTCTCTGGGTCGCCAGGGGGCTTCCGTGTGACTTGTTCCAGATGTCATGCTGGGGGCTGGGCAGGGCGGGCAGGTGGGCCATGGAGAGCAGGCCCTCCTCAGGGGCCTGGGCAGCCGGGCCTCCCGGGATGGCACTGGCGCAGAGCCCGCCAGCTTGTGCACCGTGGGGGCAGCTGTGTTTAATGTGGCGAAGGCTGGCGTCACCAGAGGCCGGCTTTGGAGATCAGCAGCTCCAGGGCGCAAGAGCCAGCTTCTGACTTGGCTTTCTGGAGGGGGAATGGCTACTATGACTGTCCCCTGACCCCCAGAGGGTTCTCTGAAAAGAAATTCCATTTTGAAGAGACAGGTGAAACGTCCTCCCGAGGTCAGATTTGGTTCCATGGGAAACACTCTGCTCTGGGCGCCCTGGGCCTCACGCAGTCCGCCTGCTCTTGCCTTCCTCCCCACCCAGCCCTGCTCCCGTCCCCCCGCCCCGCCCCGCCCCGCCCCTGTGCTGCCACACCGCAGGCCTGTAAGGTGCGTCTTCGTGTTAGGTGTCACCTCCATCATCCGCCAACCACCGTTGCCATCCTCGCGCGCACACGCCTTAAAAGGCCGAGCTTTACAGTTTAAAGACAGCGCAGCTTTGAAATGAGAGGCTCCTGGGTAGTGACGCCCGCTTTGAGATCAAATGGGCAAAAAATGGGGTTTGGGGGTTATTCGTATTTTCCGATTATTCGGGCCTGTCCTCCTAACTGTGAAGTGGGTACCCATTAAGCCAGAATGGGTTTTATTCACCGGGCACCCCTAAAACCCTCCCTGGAGCAAAGTACAATGTAGGAATAAACCAAGTCCACCAATTTCCAACATAGTCACTTGAATGGGGATGTGCCTGCAAACGACTTCTTTTTTTAACCACGCAACTCCATTAGGGGACGCATCAAAGGGAAGTGCAGGCTCTGGAGAAGGGCTGAAGGGACAGACAATGGAGCCCCTCAATTTGCTGCTCTTCACACGTAGTCCCTTAATGGCTTTCTGAAGGCCGCTGCCGCCAGCAGGGCACAGGAGGGGACGGTGGCACCTGTGGGCATGAGATGCGTTCTCCCAGCCCGAGCGCTGCCTGGAGACAGCGGGAGGTGGCCCATGCCGCCGGAGCCATGGGCAGCCTCCGGCGGAACGGGGCGGAGGAGCCCCCGGGGCTGGCCGCGAGGCAAGGGTCCGCGCGGGTGCTTGTGGATGAAGGGGGCGTCCCATCTCACTGTGTGTCTGTTGACAGAAGTCCACACCCAAAGAAAGGTTTACGAGTTAGTAGTTTGAGCCTTGGCCGAGGGCCAGAGCCAGAAGCAAAATCTCAAAGGATCGAGAAAATGAGGGATTGCAGATTTGCAGTTCATTTTATACGTTCGCATCAGAGGGCGAGGCATAAGGGAGGGTCCATGGCGGCTCCTGGTGGTCTGTTAGGGAGACCTGTGCTTCGTTTACACTGGTGGGTGCAAGCTGGTTCGCATCGGACACCCACCGTGCACAGGGGCACGTGGAGGGCAGGCACAGTGAGAAACGGTGGGGCGGCCCCGCCCCGGTACTAGGCTGCTTAGCTCTGCTGGTTGGGGGACATTCTGACATTTGAAAAGCATATTATTGGAGAAGCAGAAGAAGAGCAGGCAGGGCCGGCCTCGGGCGAAGGTCAGCCTCCTGTTAGGTCAGGGGCCTGCGGCGGACGCCCTCCAGGACCTGCAGGCCTGGAGGGAACGCTCACGCCATCCTGTGCCGTTACCCTCGGTCCCCAAGCTTGTCACACCTCCTTTTGTTCCTGTGCCCAGAGCAGGAAGCAGCCACCCTGGGGGCTGCAGTTCTGTTCAGCGTTGTCAAAGGATGGGCTGTTTCCCCGTGGGCTGCCTGCTAGTGACGCTTTAATGGAACCCAGCTAGACCCTCAGCTCTGGGGTGAGGGTCTCGGGGGTGGCTGCTGGCTGCACCCCGGGAGCCCAGGCGAGGACTTGCCGCTGGGGTTTGAACTTGTGCACCTGTCATCAGGCCGAGCAGCGGCCGCTGGCCGCGAGGACGCACGGAGAGCTGCGGGGACACAGCCCAGAGGGGCGTTCCCCGCGTGCCTACAGCTGCGCGTTCCCGGCTCCACTCGACACCTCCATTGAGGACCCGGCCCTGCCTTTGCTTCTGCTCTGTGTGGTCACTCTGTTGGCTGCTTATCCTCATGGCCCCTGACAGTGACTGTATTAACAGCGGCATTAGTAATGATAATAATTGTGTCGATACTGTGTCGGGCTTACTGAATGTCAACCATTGTTCTCAGCCCCGTCGTGTATGTCCCCTCCCTGAATGCTCACATCAGTCTGTATGACGGGCACTGTCGTTCCTCATTTAAGATGGGGAAACCGAGGCAGAGGGCTAACTTGCCCAGGGTTATGTAGCTAACAGTGGGCGGAAGCAGGAACTGAACCCAGGCCTAGCTCGTCACCTGGGCTCACTGTTGGTGCTGTCCTGGAAGGCCTGGTGCTTCATTTTCATGGCCAAGGCGGGACAAGGGGGCCAGTGGGGTCACGTGCTGCCCTGGGAAAGTGACTGCCTGGCAGAGGGAACCGGGTGCCCTGGGAAGGCTCTTGAGACGCCAGGATTTGCGGCTCAGAGCCGGGCGTATGGCGACCAGAACAGAGCGCGGTCCCTGAAGCAAGAAGGGAGCAGGGCCCGCAGTCAACACCGATGAGTAATAGTCCCGCCGCATTAACAGGGAATCCATTCACTTGCCAATTAAAAAGCAATTCTCGAAATAACTGGTGTTAAAAAGAAAATTGAAAACAAAATTCAAAACTGTTTAGAAATAATTGAGAAGGGCTGAACTACAGAGAACCCTGAAAGAGGAAAGGCCTGCAGAGAAAAAGATCTCACAGACAAAAAGGAAGAGGTAAGCCGAAGGCCATGCACAAAAACAAGCCGAAGACGGGCCCAGCCTTAACAGGCACGCTTTAAAAATTTAAGACAGAGGTGACTGCCGTATTATCCTCATATAAACTATCCCACGGAAGAGAAAAAGACAACCCCCAGCTCACGCAGTGCAGCCAGCACAACTCCGACACTGAATCTAGAGAAGATGAGCACAAAAAGATGCATAGGCCACCCCACTTATGAAAATGATGCGAAGAATCCCAATGAAAACCTTATCAAAGAAAATAGAGCGGCGCATCAGAAGGGGATGTGGGTCCCAGGAAAGAAAAGGTGGTTCAAGTTCAGGGACTCTATCAGTTCCCTGACTCCTTCGATAATAGTTCACCGAGAAAATGACGTGGCTGCCCTCCTCCCCCACCTCCTGGGTTCTTCCCAAAGAGCAGGGGCTGGACGTCTGGAAGCGACGTTTCCCGGGGGGTCTGGCAACCGGGTCCTGTTTAATTTCACCACCAAGACGTGCCCACTAGTTTGCTAAAGAGAAGGAGGCTGGACTGCGGGTGTGGGCAGGGGCCCTGAGCTGCTGAGCAGGCCCCACGGGCTGCCTGACTCTGGGAGTCACCATTCAGGGGAGAGACCAGGGCGCGAGTGGGGTCCTGAAGTCAGGCCACGTGGAGGCCGTCCCTGGCGGCCCTGTTGTGTCGCCTGTGTTGAGCAGGGTAGTGCTCACCTGCGTGCATGCAATGCTAGGCACCGGGGCTCCCCCGAGGACAGCCTGTGTCCGTCCGCTGAAGCGATACGGTCAAACTGGAGGAACTCCTTGCAAAGCATTATAGCTTAGCCTCCGTCCATGTGCATGCGCGCATGTGCGGAGCAGCTAGTGTGGTTCTCTGAGCAGCGTTCGGTCAACAAGTCCTGGTCTCCGCGAGGCTCAGGGTTTGGGAGAGGCGCCTCATTTACTTACACAGGTTAGTGACTTGTGGGAGCATCTAGCTCCGTGCGGAATGTCTCTGGTTAATCAGTGGGAGAACACAAGACAGAGGCGTGACAGGCTTGGGTCTCTGCAGGGGGTAACTGTCGCCGTTCTTCGTGGACACGGGTCATCTTCAGGACAGACATCATCTAGTTCTGTTTTCGCAGTGTATTGATGGAGTTGCTGAATTTTAGGGGGAGAGATGGTGTGAAAACCCAGCGTCCAAGCCAGCAGAAGCAGACTCGCGCTCTGCCCCCGGGGACTGGCGATGTGCGGGGAAACGCGATGGGGACCACCACGGAGTAAGCACACCCACCGTGTCTCCCATGGAGCCTAACGAAAACCTGGCAGCCCCAGGCAGCAGGGAGCTGCCTTCTGGGGACCCCTAGCACAGGGCAGCAGGCCAACTGAGGAAGGACCCCCAGTCGGTCAGCGCCCCCCACCTAACCTTTCTCCTGTGTCTTCCAGCGTCTCGTAGTTTGGACTAAAGGCAACTGTGTGACAGAAAAAGTCTGTCTCTAGTTCTGGTCTGGGGACAGCACAGTCAGAGGGGGTAAAGGACAGCCTCCCCTCCTGTTTGTTTGTGGCTTTCTTGCCCCCCACCCCCTGCCACAGGCGCTGTGATTCTCTGATCTCACATGTCCCTCATGGAACCATGAGAGCCAGGCAGGGACATTTTTCATCTGCTGAGACAAAAAAGGGACCGCACTTATAGAATCCTACGTCCACTGGCAACATCCTGGAGAAGTGAGGATAAAATAAAGTCATTCTCAGATGAAGCAGCACTGGGAAGTACGCTTGCTTGTTTGATTTCTGCACCTGCCGTGAACCCTCCTGGATTAAATCAGTGATTGTCGTATCGTGGAACTGGTTCATTCATCCTTGTCCTTAAAAATAGCAGGGCGCCTCTCAGACCCAGAAGTCTAGCGATCTCAAGAGCCAGCTTTAACTGACTTGCCCGAGGCCACACACCTGGCTGGCAGCTGCGACAGGCTGGTGCTTGGAGGGACAAACCTGTTTGGGCCGGGGCAGTGACGGATGGCAGCAAGCAGCCTGGGGCACAGCCGCCAGTGAAGCGCCAGTGCCCGGCTTCTCACTGGGTTAGACAGGTGTTTATCACTCATCGATTACATTTTTTGACCAACTGAAGTTTTTATGTTTTATTTCTATACTTTCGGGCGGCCCTCTAACTTGGCTTTATCACTGTCATTGCATTGTAAGGGATAAGTACAAGCCAACAGTTTGTAACCCATTAGGAACAGAGTTTAGTCACTCAGTGCAAACGGCTGTCCCTTCCACAAGCCAACCGCCTGTGATATGCGCGTCTAAGTGTTTGCTAACTAATTCGTTACGGTGCTGTTCCACGGGGTTGACCCTTGTGAGGGGTGGGCTGAGCTAGAACATCTTCCCCCACGTCCTTCCAGGTCCCCTGCTAGGCAGCACCCTTCCCCACTCCCAGCCACACGCGGCCACTGACCTGCTATCTGCGAAAAGGTGGAATCGCGTGTTAAGTGCTCTTCTGGGTGTGGCTTAGCGCCTTCCGCAGAGTAGTGTTGATGCGCATGCATGTCGCTGTGGGTATCAGCAATTCTCCGTTTGCCGCTGAGTGTATTCCATCGCGTGGATGGGCTAGAACCTGTGCACCCACTTACCTGCTTGTGCACATTTTTGGATCGTTCCCTGTTGGGGGCTATTGTGAATGCGTGTGCTCTAATACTTGTGTAGCGCCTGGGGCAAGTCATTCAGCTGGTTAGTGTGTCCCCTGCCCCATGCACCAAGGTTGCGGGTTTGATCCCCAATCGGGGCACATGCAAAGGTCAACCCATGAACACATCAATAACTGGAACAACAAATCAATGTTTCTCTCAAGATCGATAAAAATAAATAAATAAATAATAAATGTGTATTGGTTATTTTGTGAGCACACTCTTTCATTCCTCTTGGATATATATCTGTACATGAAATTTCTGGGCTATAGAATATGTGTGTGCTCGACTATTAAGAAATTATCAAACTGCTTTGCAAATTGGCTGCATCGTTTTGCATGAACACAGGCTTGAGTTGATCTTTCTCCTTGTGTGAGTTTGATCCATTTTATCCTGGCTGCCATATTTGTGGGAATGGAGTTTTTCATAATATCCTTTATTATCCTTTCAATGTCCCTGGAATCGGTAGGCATAGGCTCTCTTTCATTTCTGATGTTAGTCATCTGTATATTTTCTTTTTTTTAATTAGCCTGGCTAGAGATTAATCAATCTTACTGATCTTTTTCAAAGAAGCAGCTTTTGGTTTCTCGATTTTTCTCTACTGGTTTCCTGTTTTCAGTTTTACTGACTTCGGTCCAGTTTGTATCATCTATTTGCTGCTGCTTACTTTGGATTTAATTGGCTCTTCTTTTTCTAGTTCCCTAAGGTGAAAGCTGAGATTATTGATTTCAGATCTTTTCTAACACATAGATTTGATGCTCAAACATTCCTTCTCGTCACTGCTTTTGCCACATCCCGCACACTTTGATAAGCTATATTTTCACTTTTATTTAGTCAAACATATTTATTAATATGTCTTGAGACCCCCTCTTTGATCCGTGTGACAGTCAGGAGTGTGTTGTTTGACCTCCACGTGCTGGGGGAGTCTCCAGTGTCTGTTATTGCTTCCTGGTTTGATCACGTTGTGGTCTGAGAGCAGACTTTATGACTTCTCTTCTTTAAACCTGGTGACGTTTGTTTGTGACTCGGAATCTGCTCTGTCTGCGTGGACATTGACTGGGAAGGGTGTATAGTCTGCTGGTGTTGGAAGAAGGCTCTTGTGGATGTCAGCCCGCCCAGGCGGCGGGGGACTTGCTCGGTGCCGCTCGGCAATCCCTGCTTCTCTGCCCGGTGGCTCCGGCCGTGGGGATAACTCTGTTCCTCCGCACGGTTGTGGCAGGTCTGCCTCTTGCGTTTTACCACTTTGTCTTGTCTTCTTGGGGGAATAGGCCCTTTTATCACTTAATGCCCCTTTTGACATCTCTGATCGTTTCCCTTGCTCTGTCTGAAATGACTACTTCAGCTTTCCTTTGGGGGGTTAGCATTGCAACGTGCTCCGCCCCTCTTCTCTTAATGTATCTGAGTCTTTATATTTAAAGGGAGTTTCCTGGGGACGATTTATAGTGGGTCTGGTTTTTATCCACTCTGGCAATCTCTGTGTTTTCACTGGTGCACTTACCCCGTTGGCGTTGAAGGTGGCTATTGATCCGGCCGGCGCCTCAGTTTGCACTGGCCGCTGCAGCAAACCCTGCGGCAGGTGGCTCCGGGGCCAGAGGACCGCGAGGCACCCGCTCCCGGTTGCTGCAAGGCCGCAGCCCTGCACCCGCCCACTGGCCTGCTACTGAGGGCCCTTTCGGGGTCACATCCTTCCCTTGCCGCTGTGCCCTGGTGGGACGAAGGGCGCTCTCGGGGGGGCCCCTTCTGTCAGGCACACATCCCCTTCGCGAAGGCTCCACCCCGGGGGCTCGGCGCCTCCCTAATGCCCATCTTTTCACAGTTGCCTTTGGGGATGAGGCAGGGTTCCAACACCTGAATTTTAGAGGGACCCAGACACCCAGGCCGTAGCAGCTGGATTAATATCTATTGTGTTCATTACTGTTTTCAATTCATTGCCCTTGGTTTTTGTTTCTTTCCTTTTTTTTCCTTGAATTTTGCGGTTTTCATCGAGCATTTTGTTATTCCATTCTCTTAGCCTATTCATTGTATTTCTTTCTTTTTGCTTTTTTAGTGACTGCCCAGGGCTTCCAGGAGACACTTGCAGCTCACCCAGGCCTGTTTACAGAAGGCGCGAGGCTGTGTCTCAGGGAGGGCGGGCGCCGCGTGACACCAGTGTCTCCTCCCTCCCTCCTGGCCCTGTAGCTGTTGTGGCTGTCATTTCACTTCTCCCTAAGTACAGTCACAGAGTAGGTGGTCGCCATGATTACTTGGGAACACAGTTATATGCTAGTTCAACTGGAAAGAGTAAAAACAAGGGTTTTATATTACTTTACTCTTCTCTTTTTGCAGATTCGGTCTGACCTAGGTCCTTTTTTTCTCTCTGAAGAACTTCTTCTAACATTGCTTTCAAGGCACATCTATAGTCAACAAATTTTCTCAGTTTTTTTCTGAGAAAGCCTTTCTGCTTCCCTTTCAGAGGATAACTTCACTGGACATAGAATTTTGGGTTGGTGGATCTTCTCCTTCCTGCTCCTTAAACACTGCACTCCTCCCTCCTCCTGCTTCTGTCTTGTCTGAAGAGAAGTCCAGTGCAATGATATTCTCCCTCCTTCATGATTTTCCATGCACTTCTTGTCTCAATTACTGAGAGGACAATATTGAAATCCCAAATAATTGTGCATTTTCATGCCTCTTTTTGGTTTTTGTTTTTTGTTGGCTTTTTTTTTTGCTATCCATATTTTGATGCTCTGTCTTCGGGGCTTACATTTTTTTTAAGGACATAGTGAGGAACTGAACATTTTATCTTGACAAAATGTCACTCTTTCTTCTAGGACTCCTTCTTTCCCTGAGGTCAACTTTGTCACCTATTGAGATAAACATTCCCATTTTCTTACCAGGGATTGTATGAGAGCTCCTTTTCCATCCTTCGGTTTTTATCCCTGTGCCCCTGTACTTATATTGGATTCCTTGCTGACAGGCTATAGTGTGTCCTTGCCTTTTAGAAGGCTTTCCATTTTGTTGGAAGCCCAACATGACGAACCTGAAGAAACAGGTCTTTGGTGTGAGGTTTTATGTAACTCCGGCGAGAGGTTGAATTGTGTCTAATGTTTGCTGGCGATTAAAGATTCCGAGTTTTCAAATTCCTGCAGTGTAACCCCATAGAAACTTCGCTTCTGAACGTGCCCTTTTCTCCTTCCTTTCCTTCTGATTCAAACGGGCCCCGCCCCCCACTCCGAATCACCCGCCTCCTCCCTCGCACAACCACCCCCGTAATATTAAAGCCCACGCTCAGCTTGGAGTCAAGTCGTCTTAGGAACAAAGCCTCCCGTCTCTTGACCACAGAGACAGCGTTCCAGGCAAACCAGAGACATCCGGGCCTCGCTGTGTTTCAGCTCCAGGCCCAGAAAAGCGGCGGAAACCGGATGAAGCAACGCCGTGGCCGCACCAGACCAGGCGCCCCGATAGGCTCCCCCTCTTCCCTAGCGCCGGCCAATCGCTAGACACCACGATGTGGACCAGGGCCCGAACTCCCTTAGGCGCCGTGATTAATCATTTCTCCTCTATAACCCACCTGGGAGCCGGGTCTCTGAGCATTCGCGCGCCTGTGTCTCCGGGCAGGGGCACCTCCTCATTTGACAGGCCCTTACTTTCTCTGCTGCCAGCCCTGCCGCCGTCTTCCGGGCTTCGCTGTGTGCGGCACCCAGGCCCCTCGGCCAGTAACAGTTCTGGTGCCCCAGCCATTGGCCGTGGTCACGAAGGGACTCAGGGTCTCGGTTTCTACTGATCGGCCATCGCCAGGGCAGGTAGCTGGCCCGTGCGCCCGGCCCTGGTGTCCCCCGCGGCATCGTTCCATCTGGTTTTGTGGCTTTTCTGGGCCCGCAGCTGAAACCCAGGGAGACCTGGGTGCTGTCTCCAGTTTGAAAAACCGTCTCTGGGGGCAACGGACTTGAGCTCTGTTCCTGAGGTTCTCTGAGGCCGACTTGCGCCTCCTTGTCCCGAGGGCTTCCTGGTGACGCGGGTGGCCCTGCGAGGGTGGGAGGAGGCAGGGAAGTCAGGGCGCGGGCGAGGCCAGTCACAAGCAAAAGGGAGACAGGAAAAGGCCACAGTGAAGAAATGAAGCTTCTCCTGTTTTTATCTTTCATGTTGCCTTTCGATTTCTCTAAGAGCTGCTTTCTCAGCGTAGTCCGGGCCTGGCCGCCGCCTCAGCCGGAAGCCACTGGCGCGCACGTGGAGCCGGCTGGCGCGGGGTCAGGCGTGCGGGCGGGGCCCCTGCGTCCCCCGCCCCGCCCCGCGCAGGCGCTCCCGCCTGCTGGGGGTGAGGCGGGAAGTGGGCAGGGGCTGGCGCTGGTCCGCTGCCCTTCTCCCGGCTGAGACGCAGAGAGCCCTGTCCCCGTCCCGCAGGCCTCTGCTGTGAGGGGGCCCTGAGAGGGTTCGGGGCCCGTTCCCGCCCCCACCTGAGACCTGAGGGGAGTTTTCTAGGCTCTTCAAGGTGAGGTCTTCGTGGGATGAGAGAGAAAATCCTCTCAGTTGGGCGGCTCCTCCCCCGTGCAGTCCTCAGGGGTTTCGTATCCTCGCGCTGGTCCACACCCGGCTGTGGCTGTTGGTCACGTCGCCGTGTAAGCTTTTCCACCAGCGTGAGTCCCCGCAGCTCCTGCTCCAGGTCGGCAGCTCTCAGTTGCTTCCCTTTGAGGTGGCGGCTTGTCCTGTGACCTCGATTCTCTGATGAGTCTAACAAAAGGCATTGATTTTCACTTTGTTCAGGGTTTTTTTTTTTTTGGATGGGAATGATTACTTTCAAATACTTTACACATCAAAGCTGAAATTAGAAATCTCAAGTCTTGCTTTTTTATCCAGTCTGACAATTTGCTTTTAATCGGTGCATTTAGACCATTTACATTTTAAATTAAATCCTGTAAGCTTGCTATTTGTTCCCTCCCATGTATTCTTTGTTCTTTTTTTTTGGTTTTTCTGAGTTTCGTTTGGATTGAGTACATTTGGCATGTCATTTTATCTTTCCTATAGGTTTATTAACTATATCCATTTATTTCTTTAAAG
The DNA here is from genome assembly GCF_021234165.1 of Pteronotus mesoamericanus. Taxonomy (NCBI): domain Eukaryota; kingdom Metazoa; phylum Chordata; class Mammalia; order Chiroptera; family Mormoopidae; genus Pteronotus; species Pteronotus mesoamericanus. The sequence continues at coordinate 1,308,857 of NW_026555082.1, read as the reverse complement.
ATCAATCAAGGATTTATGATATGCACATTTAATTTACCACAGCCTTTCTTAAAACAAGTATCAATTCAGTAAAATTACAAACTGTATGTTTCCATTTCCCCTTCCATCTTTTGTATTATTATTATCCTACACATTATTTCTACAAATGGTACAAACTCCACAAAGCATTATTATTACATTTGCTTTAAACAGCCAGTTGTCTTTTTTTAACACTTTCTTTTTCGGAGCTGCTTTAGGTTCACAAAGAATGAAGAGGGAGGCACAGCGACTCCTCCCTGACCCGCGGCCCCACAGGCACAGCTACCCCGCCCAGCAGCGCCCCGCAGAGCGGGACATGGCTGGCAGTCGCTGAGCCACACCGACGCGGCATGGTCGCCCCAAGTCCACGGCGCACAATCAGGCTCACTCTTGGTGTCGCACATTCTGTGGGCTGGGACAAGCATGTGCTGACATGCGTCCACCATGATGGTACTATACAGAGGATTCTCACTGCCTTAAACATTCTTGCCCTGACCAGCATGGCTCAGTGGGTTGGCCATCAATCAGCAAAGCGAAGGGCCACTGGTTCGATTCCCAGTCAGAGCACATGTCCGAATTGTGGGTTCAGTCCCTGGTCGGGAGCACACAAGAGGCAACTGATTGATGTTTCTCTCTCACGTTGATGTTTCTCTCCCTCTCTGTCTCCCTTCCTTCCCCTCTCTCTAAAAAATGAGTAAGTCACATCTTTAAAAAAATATCTCTGTGCTCTACCACCTCCTGTCCTGCTACTTGTAACCGCTGAGTCTTTACTGTCTCTGCAGTTTTGCCTTTTCTGAAATGTCACATAGTTGGAATCCTACAGGATGTTTCCTTTTGAGATTGGCTTCTTTCACTTGGTGATAAGCACTTAAGGTTCCTCTTGCCTATTCGTGGCCTGAGAGCTCATTTACTTATGGCGCTGAATGATACGCCACAGTCTTTATTTCTCCATCACATACTGAGAGGGCTCCTTGGCTGCTTCGGAGGTTTGCGATCATGGATAAAGCTGCTGTAAACATCTGTGCAGGTTTTTGTGTAGATACAGGTTTTTAACTCCTTTGGAGAAGTACCAAGGAGCATGATTACGGGATCGTACATTAAAAGCATGTTTAATTTTGTAAGAAACCTCCTCTTGTCTTCCAAAGTACCATTTGCCATCTCACCAGCGACTGATGGGAGTTCCCGATGCTCCATATCCTCCCCAGCAACGGGCGTTGTCAGCGTTCTGGGTTTGGGGGGTTCTGCTACGCGCCGCCCTGCTGTTGTTGCGATGTGCCTTCTCCTGACGGCGTTCGATGGGGAGCGTCGGCTCCGGTGTGCGCGGGCCGTCTGTGCGTCCTCCACGGTGAGGCGTCTGTCAAGGTCCCTGGCCCACCTTTTAACTCTGTTGTTTGTTTTCTTATTGCTGAGTTTTAAGTGTTCTTTTTTGTTGTTGTTTATTTTGGATACAAGCCCTTTATAAGATCTGTGTTTTGCAAGTATTTTCTCCCGGTCTGTGGCTTGCTTTCTCATTCTCTTGATAGCATCTTTATCGGAGAAGACACTTTCAATGTTAATGAAGTCCAACTTATCAACTACTTCTTTCAAGAATTGCGCTTTTGGTGTTGAACCCAAAAAGCCACCGCTGTAACCCGCGCCTTCTGGATTTGACCCTGTGTTGTTCCCCTGGAGTTTACAGTTTGGGGTCTACGTGTGGGTCTGTGATCCAGTCTGAGTTAATTTTTGTGAAGGGTGAAAGGTCTGTGTTTCAAGTGAATTTTTTTTTCTTTTTTTTTTTGCGTATGGATGTTGAGTTGTTTTAGCACAGTTTGCCCGAAAAAGCTTTCTTTGGTCCCTTGCATTGCCTTTATTTCTTTGCCAAAGATTTGACAGGATTCCTGTGGGCCTGTTTCTGGCCCATTGACCCAGTTGTTTGTTCTTTCTCCAGCACCGCACTGGCTCAAATACTGTGGATTTACCGTAAGCCTTGACATTGAATCGTTTCAGTCCTTTTTGTTCTTTGCCTTCAAAACTGTATTAGCTGTTCTGAGTCTTTAGCCTCTCCGTATAAACTTTAGCTCTAGTTTGTTGATATTCACAAAATAAGTTTCTGGGATTTTGATTGGGATTGCATTGAATCTATAGATCAAGTAGGCAAGAACTGATAGCTTGGCAATAGTGAGTCTTGCTACATGTAAGAATGGAATATCACTCCAAGCTTATTTAATTCTTTGATTTTTTTTTTTAACAGAGTTTTGTAGTTTTCCTTATATAGACCTTAATATGTATTTCATTAATTTCTATTTTATTTTGGGGTATGCTGATATAAATGGTACTGGGTTTTTAATTATAAATTATCCTTGTCCAACACTAGTATATAGAAAAGTGATAGACTTTTCTATATTAACTTCATATCCTGTAACTTTTCTATAAGCACTTACTATTGTAATTATTGATTAAAAATTTTAGTAGATATAGGCCTATTTAAAAATGTTCATTTGCCCTCATAAGTTTGGGTACATTTTGTCTTTCCAAATATGGTCAATTTTTTCTAGATTATCAAATTTGTGGGAATAGAATATTCATAGTATTCCTTTATTACTGTTGATTCCTTTGTGTAGATGATCTGTGTTTTCATTTTATATCATTTTCTTTTAGCTTAAAGAACTTCCTTTATTGTTTCTTACAGTGTGGATTTGCTGGTGGTGAATTGTCTTAGGTTTTGTGTTTCTGAAACCTAGGTTTCTGTTTCACTTTGATTTTTTAAAAATCCCCGCCTGAGGAAAGGCTTGTTGCTTTTAGAGAGCAAGAAAGGGGGAGAGAGGGAAACATCGATCAGTTGTCTCCTATATGTGCCCTGACCAGGGATCGAACTCGCAACCTAGGCATGTACCCTGACTGGGCATTGAACCTACAACCTCTGGGTGCACAGGATGATGCTCCAATCAACTGAGTCACTGGCCAGGGCTCACCTTGATTTTGGAAAGCTATTTTATTGATGTGGAGTTCTATGTGCATATCTTCTTTATAACATTATTCTAAAGATGTTTTTCCTTGTGGCTTGCTGTATTTCTGATTAGAAATCAGCGGCAATTTTATCTTTGTCCCCCCGTTTCCTTTTTTTTTTCTTTTCCTGGATCCTTTCAAGATTTCCCCTTTATTACTGAATTTTAGCAGATTGATTTTCATGTGTCTTGTGTGACGTGTGTACGTATGTTTATCCTTGTGGCTAATTGAGTTTCTTGGATTTGTAAGTTCATGGTTTACATAAAATTCAGAAAATCTTTGGCCGATTTTTCTGAATACTTTTCTGCCCCCAGCTCTTTCATCTGTTTCCTAGTCTCCAAATATCCTGCACGGCAGCCACTTCCTACTTTCTCACAGCTCATCTGTGCTCTGCCTTTCTTCTCTCTGTTTCACTTTGTCTTTTCAAGTTCACCGATCACTTCTTCAGCATCAAATCTGCTGTGGCTTCTTCCAGTGAAATTTTCATTTCAGATGTTAATTTCTCTAAGTTGCACTTGATTCATTTTCATACTTTCCATCTCTTTCCTCGTGGCGTTCACGTTTCCCTTCAAATCCTGTGGCATGTTTATGTGGCCATTTTATAAAGCCATCCTCTGCTAACCCATCATCTCTGTGATTTCTGGGTCTGCTCCACTTGATGGATTTTTCTATAGGTCGCAGATCACCGTTTCCTGATTGTTAATGTGTCTAGTAATTTTTGATTGCATACACCTTATGCATGGTGTGTTATTGAGTTTCTAGCTTTTCTTGTTTTCCAAAGAACAATGGAGTTCAGTTCAGCAAGCAGCTGAGTTGTCTGCGGATCAGTTGGCTCCTTCTGAGGTCTGTGTGCTTGGGTAGGTTGTAAGGCTTCCTGTCAAGTGAGTGTAGCTTCCTACTTCGTCCTGAGAGTCCTTGGGGCTCCTTAGTGTCTGGGGTGTCCCCTGGGGTCTCTCCACACAGACGAGTCTGAATAAAAATGGATCCCCGTCCTGAATGAGCTCTAGGGTTGTTCAGCTCACTCGGTTGTTTGTTCCCTGGTCTTGTGGGGGCTCCACGCATGCGTGCGGCGTTGTGGTTATCTGCGTGTGAAGGGGGCCCCCTGCGGGCTCTGGAACCCCCTTCTCTGTGGCTGCCTTCTTCCTGGGACTCTGCCTCCCAGGCACTGGGCGCCTCACCTCCCCCAGACTCTGGCCTCAGCACGCTCGCCTCTGTGGCACCTTGTCCTGTGCTCGGCTCGCCTCCAGAACATTCCTCTAGGCAGACAGCCAGAGTCGCCAGGATTACTGCATTTGCACTCCACTCTCACGGGTGACGGTCTTTGCTGCTTGCTTTCCTGTGTCTGGAAGCAGCTGTTTCATGGGCTTTTGCGTTGTTTATGACGGGGGAGCAAGGTCAGTAGCAGCCCCTCTATCAGGCCAGAAGCCAAAGTCCGTAACATACATTTCGCAAAGTGCAGAGAATGAAATGGCTTTTACGCAGAAAATTTGAGAGGGAGTTAAAGTTAGATGATACATTCTGAATGTAATAAAAACTTGACGAGATGTTGGAAAAATATTTTGCTTTTAAAAAACATAGACCACAATCCTGGGAAGTAGAAGCTCGGTGTGGTCAAAGGGCAGCGGTAGCTGGGGGAGGGGAAGGAGCTGGTTCAGATAAATTATTAACATCCAGAATTTTGTCAATTAATATTCAACAAAGGGGACAGAAGCATAAAATGGAGTAAAAAGAGCCTCTTCAAGAAATGGTGTTGGGAGAGCTGGACAGCTACATGCAAAAAAATGAAATTCGACAACCAGCTTACACCATACGCAAAAATAAACTCAAAATGGAGAAAAGACTTAAATATAAGTCACGACATCATAAAAGCTCTAGAGGAGAACATAGGCAGGAAGCTCTCAGATATTCCACCTAGCAATATTTTCACTGATATGTGCCTTAGAGCAAAGGACATAAAGGAAAGAATAAAAAAAATGGGACTTCATCAAAATAAGAAGCTTCTGCACAGCTAAAGAAAACATCAGCAAAATGAAAAGGGAACCAACTGGATGGGAAAATATATTTGCCAATGATACCTTGGACAGGGGTTTGATCTCCAAAATATATAAAGAACTCACACGACTCCACTTCAGGAAGACAACCCCACTAAAAAAAGGGCAAAGGACCTGAAGAGACACTTCTCCAAGGAGGGCATACAGAGGGCCCAGGGACATAGGAAAGGATGCTCAGCATCACTGACCATCAGAGAGATGCAAATTAAAACCACAGCGAGATTCCACGCCACCCAGGTCAGAATGGCCGTCATAAACAGATCAACGAACAACGGGTGCTGGCGAGGCTGTGGAGAAAAGGGAGCCCTGGCGCTCTGTGCGGGGGACGCAGGCTGGGGCAGCCCCTGTGGAAAACTGTGGAATTTCCTCAAAAACTAAAGATGGAACTGCCTTTTGACTCGGCAATTCCACTGCTGGGATTATATCATAAGAATCCCAAAACCACAGTTCCAAAGAACCTATGCACCCCAATGTTCATAGCAGCACAATTTACAATAGCTAAGTGCTGGAAGCAGCCTAAGTGCCCAAGAGCAAATGAGCGGATCAAAAAAATGTGTACACATTTACACAATGAAATACTACGCAGCAGAAAGAAAGAACTACCCTTCACAACAGCATGGATGGAACTGGAGAGCATTGTGCTCAGTGAAATGAGCCAGGTGGTGAAAGACAAATACCATATGATCTCACCTATAAGTGGAACTTAGTCAACAAAACAAACAAGCAAGCAAAATATAACCAGCAACATTGAAATAAAGAACAAACTGACAGTAACCAGAGGGGAGGGGCGAAGGGATAACGGGGAAAAGAAGAGGGAGGGGCAAGTCAAGGAACAGGCATAAAGGACCCATGGACAACGCCAAAGTGAGGCAGGGGTGAGGGTGGGAGGTGGGGGTGGGTGGGGCAGGGGAGTGGTGGGGGGAAATGGAGACAACTGTACTTGAACAGCAATAAAAAAATTAAAAAATTCAGAATTCAATAAATTAATAATAAAAAGCAAAATAATCCAATAGGATAGGGTCAGTAAACTTCTGTAAAGAACCAAATGGTAAATATTTTCAGCCTCACAGCACACTAAGAATCTGCCACTTCTGTGAAGAGCCTTTAAAAATGTAAAAACTGTTCTTAGCTCCCAAGCACTGTGGCCGGTTTCAGCCCGCAGGCTGCGATTTGCCCATCCTCACAATAGAATAGTAGAATAAACAATTCACAGAGGAATAAACTGAGAATTATTAAAGCACGTATGAGAAGATGCTTAGCCTCCCTAATAATCAAAGAATGTGATTTAAAACAAACAAGAGGACATTTCACACTAATCACGTTGGTAAACATTTTAAAAGACTGACAATATCAAGAGTCAGGGAAGGTACGGCATAGAAGTAATTCTCACATGGTGGTGATGGCAGAGTGAATTAACTCAGCCACTTTGGAAAGCAATTTGTCACCATCCAAAGCGAAACTGGAATTGGAAATGCGACTTCGCAGAGATGCAGCCATCCCAGCTCCAGATCTATTACCTGGAGAGAGTCGTGCATAATTATGGCACTGCCTGTAATAGAAAAATAAATTGGAAACAACCTAAGTACACACACACACACTCCTATCAACACAATTACATCTCAAAAACATAATGTTGAGTGAAAACGCGAGCTTACTGTGTGATGTATTTATGAAAATGTTTAAAAACACCCTGCAAACCACATTATGAATTATTCATATCTTTCTGTAGGTGTAAACACGAGAACAGTGGACTGGAAGGAAAAAAACACCAAATTCTGGAGGGTAAGCCTCCGGCTCCCTGTGCCTGCGACCGGGCAGGAAGGGAAAGCAGCCTTGTCTAATAGCCCGTTTCTTTTATAAAGATGTCAAGCAATTGCAATGAAATAGTCTCCCTCGTCAATTCCAGGCGGCGGACATTCCCTTCATTCCCGGACGCCTTAATTTCCTGTGAAAGAAAGGAACAGACCAAGCGCCCTTGGCCACACATAAAGTTTAGCAAAGGACCGACGACCGTTGGCACTGCTGTCCCGAGACTTGCCTTGCCGCGCGCCCCAGGACCCCTGACTCTCCGCTCCGTGGGGGCAGGCTGCTGCCCTCTGCGTGTCTCAGTTTACCCACCTGGAATGGGGAGCATGTAGCTTTTGAAAGTGTAGATTGCGCCTGAGTCCTGGCCAGGACCTGCTTCCCGCGGCTGGCCAGAGTGGAACAGAAAACGTGAGCAGCCTCCCGAACCGGGCGCACCGGGAGCGGAAGTCAGGCGCATCCTTTTTAAATGGGTACGGAGCTTGTTCGGAACGATGAGAAAGTTCTAGAAAGGGATGGTGGCACAACCCTGTAGATGCACTCGATGCCATTGAATTGTACAAATGGTTACACGGGTAATTTTATGTACAGTGCAGTGTGATTTAAAAACAGATGAAATCCCGAGCGGCAAGGGTTAACTTGCTTGGCGGAAACTTGCTTTCTCAGAGGAGCTCTGCTCCCAGGGCCAGGCAAGGTGAGCGCAGGCCTTTGCGCTTGGGCTTCTCTGCCTTTTATTTATTTATTTTCTTGCTGCCCTGTTTCCTCGAAGGCCCTGCGCCTCTGCCCCGCCCCTGGCAGCAGACCCCTGGCGCGGGGGCGGGGGTGCCGGCCCCACGGTCCCCCTTCCCACCCAGCCAGCCAGGTGGACTGAAACGCGCAGGGTCTGCAGGAGGAGCTGCTCTGCACCCGGAACAGAGCGGCCTTGTCGCCGTTAAACGCCCATCATCGTGATTACAGCCATTAGGCCGCCAGGCTCGGGTAGGAGAGCGGGGGAAGGAGGGGGCAGGGGTGTCCGTGCATCAAGCGAGTTAAGTGGCACGGGGTGCAGGGACGCGGGCCAAGGCTTGCCGGGAGAGCGAGCGCATTAGTGCCAAGGAGCGGAACCGCTAAGGGTGGGGGCAGCAAGTTCCGCGCGAGGCGCACGCGCGCCCTGGCTCCCGAGGCCACTGTCGGGCTCCATCAACTCGAGCAGCCAGCCTGGGGCTTTTAGCGCGCCCCGGGGAGAATTAGTTTCAATTAGCAGAGACATTTTAAATCTCGAGAAACATGCAGGCTTCGTGGGCTCCATTTAGCACTTCAAACGCACTCTCAGTGTTCACAGAATCCAAGGCTGCAACGCCAGGGCACGTCGGAGAGCCCGGGACGGACATGGATTCCACATGGCTGCGCTGCGCCGGGGTGGGGCGGCGGGGGCGGGGAGGGGGGGGCGCAGTAGGCTTTGAAGTTAGGCTTGCCCGAGGCTGGCCCGCTTTCCATGGTGACCCTGTTGTGGCTTCCCGCCTCCACTCTGAGGGTGGGCGTGGGGTTACCCATGGTGTCTCCAGCTCCGCAACCGGTCCTGTTGGAGTCACTGTGTGTGCGTGTGTGTGGGTCCGTGGTATGGGCGGGAAATAAGTGGCTCACGCTCCCTGGACACCCTCACCCCTTGAAGGTACACCCACCTCCAGGGACCTTCAGGGACCTCTGCCATTGGTCCCTGCCTTGCGGGGCTCTGAGCTGCCCTTAAGAGCCGGGCTCCCACCTGAGCAAAGCGGGTGCACATTCTCACTCCACCGCACGCCGCGGGGAGGGTTGCTCTCCCAATCTCTTCCCGAAGCTGCGCACATCTGTCTGTACCACCAACCCTGCAGGGAGCGTTTAAAATGGGAAATTAGACAAAAGGGGGCTATATGCACAGAGTGCCCCTGGAAAGAGCTCCCATTTTTTGTCTCCCTGTAAGGACTCCCCGAAGGCAGCCTCCTGGCTGCTGTCGCCTGGGTTCCATCAGATCCCACTTGGCGGCATCTGGAAACCACACTCGAGTAGAGAATCAGATCCAACTTGTCTACGTCGCTTATGTTGCGGCCCCCTTTAATAAGGGGGTTCACGTCGTCTTTCTTCTTTGCCCGGAGGCAGGCACGCTTGTCTTTAATCAGCGCAAGGCCATCGCGTGCCCTATCGGCCGGCCAGGAAAAATGAGCCACTAATTTACTGGAGGTTTTGAGAAAATGCTTTTATCTGTTACACTACAACCCTCGTGAGGCTGCTGGGTTGGGAGGAAACAGGAAAGTTGGCTGAGTCCCCTGCTGACCCGTCGCGGCTTGGTAAAGATTAACCGCTGCGGCCAAGGTCGTGTTTTCACTTTGCTGCGGGTGAACTTGGGTGTAACTGAGAGAGCAAAGTGCAGCCGTGTTTACAGCCGATGTTTCTTTCTGGGACTCTGGCTGGCTGTCCGTCCGTGCAAGCTGGTTGTGAAATTTTCAGCCTGGGAATCGTGCAGGTGAGTGAAATCTTGAGAAATGCCCAGCTGGCCAGGGCCGTCTCCCCGTCTCCCCGTCTCCCCCGCCAGCCAGGCCTGCTGTGTGCTGGTTCCTGTAGACACTTCGGCTAAAAGCTGCCGGTCGTTCTCGCAGCATTGAGGAGCCAGTGTCCCCCCTCTCTCACGATGCCGCCCCTCCCTGCAGAAGGCGTCCTGGGCAGGCAGTCTGTCCTGGCGAGGGACCCCGTGGACTGTCCGCGCCCCCGTCAGAGACGTGGTGGGTCCTCCTGCTGGCTGGCTGTTCTGGTTGTCCTGAGCATCGCCAGTTCCAGAAAGCTTCTTTGCTCCTCAATGGGGATCCCTGCCCCTCCAGCCTTCGGCTGCTCGGTCCGTCTGGCCCACCCAACACTGAGGGTCTGTCCGCTTAGGGGGCTGGGAGCGGACGGGCAGAGGGGAATGCCACCTCTGTCTTGTTTTCGCTCTGCCATTGGCTTGTGGGTGTGAATGGCCCTGCGTCCAGCTGACTCCACGGGGTGGGGGGGCGGGCAGTTGCGGGGAGGCTGCGGCCATTTACCGTGTGAATGAACTTGGAGCTAGACTTGCAGTCTGTATTGTTGGATAATCACTGACCCCCGCTCCGTGCTACTGGGGGTGGCCGTCCGCTTGTGGGTTGCTGCTGGTGACTCTGGGACAGCAGAGAGGCCTGGGGAAGGGACCTGGCGAGCCGTGCCCCAGTTTTTAAAATTATTGACCAACTTTGACCTCAGGCAGTGGGGTCTCCAGTGAGCGCCTCGCACCCAGTTTGGGGTCTTCTCTGGCTGCCTCCAGCCCCGGACTCTGTGTGCTGCCGTGAGGGAGGGGGCCGGGGGCCGGTTCTTCCCAAAAGGGCAGCGGGGGGCTGGCCGTTCCCTCATGCACTCAGACAGCCACCTCCCCTCCACCGGGGACCCCTGAACCCCACTTGCTGCTCCCACCCCTGAATCCTGGGGACACTGTGCCCCTCCCGGCCCCAGCCTGGCTCCAAGGACAGAGCCGCACTAAGACAGGACATCTCACGGGAGAAGGCAGCACAAGGGGCATGCTTTTCACTAATTTGGCAAAACACGAACCCTAGGAAAGCCAAGTGGAAATGACGACATGATGCGGACAGAATGGCACCCAGACTGTTCCACGCCGAGGGCCCTGGCCCGTGCCTGGCCCCCTCCCGGCCTTGGGGAGCCCTCTCTGCAGATCCTGGAGGGGCTCCTCTTCTGGAGCTGGACTGTGGGGACACAGCGGGCTGGACTAGGGGTGACAGCCCTGGGTGCCCACGTGCTGTGCTCGTGCCCAGGGTGCCAGGGAGTGGGTGGGGCCACCCAGGCTGGGTGGGGGCAGGCCAGGCCGATGCAAAAGCCGGCCAGGCGAGGGGCAGCCGGGAGGAAGTGGCCGCGCCTCCAGGCATCGTGAGGCTGCGGACTTGGGGGACCTTCGGAGACTGTCTGGGTTTTTGCTCATTTCCAAGGGATCCATTCCTTCGTCATTCAACACAGAGCCCCTCCAGCATGGGGACACAGCGACCAGTCAGCCACCTGCCCTGCACTGAGGGGGCTGGAGACATAACGAGCCACAAGAGCTGGGCTTCAAGCAGGACCCTGTGGCCACAGCTGTTTCGTCCCTGTATGATGCACGTGGCCCTTCTGGGGCCCCGGAGCCCAGTCCCACCCACGTGGGGTTTTGCCTGCAGGGCACAGCGGCTGCCTTGGGCTTTTCGGCTCCGTGACACCTGTCTTCAGGGCTGATGTCAGCTGGTGGGGAGAAAGCCAGCCCCGCGACCACGACCGCTCACATGACCCTGAGACGGGTGGGGCGGAGGGGGCGAGAGTGGGGCCCGATCTTCCTCTCCCCAGACACGCCTTCAAAGCTGCCAGCTTCACAGCCTTACAGAACGGCCCTGGCCAGTGTCCCTGCGTCAGGAGGCCCCCAGAGGGCCTGCCTGCCTCTCCCTGGGGGTCGGGGGTGGCGGGGAGAGGCTTTCGCCCGCGTTTCCTGCTGCTGCTCCGACAAGTCGCCATCCACTCAGAGGCTCGAAGCAACACAGGTGTCACCTTACAGGTCTGGCGGTCCCAAGCCGGAGCATCCTCCGGGCTACGGAGCAGGTGCGGAAGGACCGTGCCCCTCCTGGGGGCTCCGGCGAGTGGGCTCCCTGGCTGGTCCCAGTGTCCGGGGGCTACGGGCATGCCTTGGCGCGCGGTCCCTCCCCTATCTCCAGAGCCAGCAACGTGGACCTGAGTCCTGCCCTCCTGCTCTCCCGCCTCCCACGCACAGTAAGGCCCCCCGGATGACACGGAGCCCCATGGGGGCCAGACCGTCTCCCCGCTTTGTGGTCAGCGAATCACCCGAAACCGTAAACGTTTCAACAGCTGCCGTGCGTGCAGGCTCCAGGGTGGGATGCGGAAGCGGTGCCGCCAGTTCGCTCCCAGAGGGGGCGGCATTGGAGCAGCTGTGGAAGGTGGAGCAGAGCTCGTTGGGGCCCGCTGGGGCCACGTCAGGGCTGACAGCGCAGCTCCCCCGGGCATCTGGGACAGGCTGCGCAGAGAGGACCAGGGCTTGGAGATGGGACAGTGTTCAAAAAGGAGACAAAACCTGGCAGAGACCGGCCCAGGGGCTGGAGCCAACAGGGAGTGCAGCAGCCACCACGCCAGGCGAGTCCCATCAGCGCCCGCGTCCGCAGACGGCCCGTGGGGCCGTGGCCTGCAGCGCGGAGGGACTCCCTTCTCTGTGGCTGGGGACGCCGCCAGGTGACAAAGCGGCTGGGCCAAGGCCCAAGGCACGCGCGGTTGTGTTCTGAAGCCATTTTTAAATTTTGCCAAAACCCCGGGGCTTGAGCCAGAAAGGAGCCCTCTAGCCGGAGCAGGGGGCAGGGTGGCACGCGGGCTGGGTGGGTGGTGGTGGTTTCATAACAGGCTCGGTTGTTTGTTTGGCCTTGCACCTCTTAGACCGGGTCCACCGTGGAATGTATTTTCCATCTTATCCCGCGACACGGGCAGGGGCCTTTGTGTTCACTCGTGGGAGTTGCCTGTCCCCGTAGTCCCATTTCACTGGCTGGGCAGGGGGGCAGCCTTTTTGTAGCCTGGGCTTTCTGGTGCCCTGCTTCCTCCTCTGTCTCCCCTCCCCTGTCCCTCTGAGCCCCTGCCACGGCGGCGTCCTCCTCTTGGACTTCCACATGGGAGCCAGTCCCGGGGAGAGCCCTCGTCCTTGGTCCTGCCCCCGCCCTGCCGTGCCCCCTGTCCCAAGCCTTCAGCACCCAAGGGACCGGCATCCCTGCTGGCACCAGGGACACCAGGCTGGGAGGCAGGGAGGCACGGGGAAAACCCCAGAACGCGGGGCAGGAGGCCTGGGTTCGGCCTGGCGGGGCTCCTCCCGGGGCAGGACCACGGGTCACCGCCCAGGACCCGCCACGGCTGCTCTCGGAGCTTGGTGGGTCCATCGGCCACCATCTCCCTTTTATGGCATCTCTAGGGGTTGTCCAGAAACCCATGACAACCATCCTGCTACCATCTTGCACCAACCAGGAGTCACTCAACCCCCTCCTTTTATAGGCGGGGAGATCGAGGCATAGACAGCAGTTCACTCATTCATCCCTTCCAATGAGTGCTCACTGGTGTCCCCCCCGAGTGCACGGCCTCCCCGACCCGGGCGAGGGCACAGTTCCAGAGTTACGCCCGGGTCTGAACGCCCCCTCCGGGGACCTGCCCGCGGCCCCTACACCTGCGCGTGGGAGCCCCTTCGCCACCGGCGCCCGCCTGTCTGGGCCCGTCGGCCTCCGCCCTTCAGCCCTTCCTCATAGCTGAGCAGATGGGCGGTCTGCTTGGCACCCACAGCCCTCCCCGCGTTTCACGGGGCGTCATCTCTGTCCCGAGGGGCCCCCTCTCGCCACTTGGGTCCCTTCATCCTTCACGACGCAGCTGAGCTCCGCCTCCCTGCTCTCCAGGGTCCTCTCCGCCCTGTGGTGGCCGACTCGTTCTGTCCTTGTCACCTCCATGACGGTCCAGTCACATTCGTTATTATTGTTTGTTTATTTTTTGATCATATTATTTGGACCTTTTGGTGGCTTTTATTTTTCCAGCTTTATTGACGTGGGATTTACAAATAAAAATATATCTTGAACGTATACAGTGTGGAGATTTCATGAATGTATATATTGTGAGATGACTTCCTCGGTCTAGCTCATTAACACACCTGCTGGCTCCTGGTAATTGTGTGTGTGTGTGGCTGTGGGGGGTGTGTGTGTGTGTGTGTGTGTGTGTGTGTGTGTGGCTGTGTGGGGTGTGTGTGTGTGTGGGTGTGGGTGTGGGTGGGTACGGCGAGAACACCTAAGAGCTACTCTTTCAGCAAATACCAAATTTACAGTAGTTATCATTAACTATGGCGTTGGCCAAAAAGTCTATATGATTTTTTCTCTGTAAAATAAAAGACACCTCTTTCATTTCCACCAACAACTGTATTGATCGGGACGCCCTGCGCGTGCTGGCCACCCCGCGCTGCTGCCTTCCAGCGGGTGGGGGCCCGGGGCGCTGCCCCACACCGTCCAGTGCAGGAGGCAGCCCCACAGCCCGGAGTTATTTGGCCGGAATGTCAATAGGACCAAGAAACTTCACAAACCACTTTCGACACGTTTGATCAGTCACAGCACCTTCTCCACACACGGCACAAATCTTTTTGTTGTTGTTGTTGCATTTCAGTTGTGTTTTTACCTTTCTTGAAATAATGAAGCAAAATACACCAAAAATGTTGATACTTTCTTCCATCTTCAGTGTTAAGATGGCTATACAAAAATTCACCCATTTTGATGAGTTTTTTAAAATATGCATGCTGATAGGACAGCAGTCACAATGCAGTCTAACAAAATTGTTTTGGATGAAGTTAAAGACAACTAAGCGCTCCCAGAGCCATCGTACGGGGAAAACGTAACGGACTTTCTGGCCCGCCCAGCTTAACCGCCGGGGCGCAGGTCAGTCAGTCCCCGGAGCTCACCCATGCTGTGACTGGGCGCTGTGCCTCTGACCAACATCTGCCCGTCCCCTCCCTGCGCCCCCCGCCCCCGCACCCCTGGGATCTGCCAGGCTCCTCTCTGGTTCTGTTAGCGCAACTTTTTAAATTTTCACATGTATTTCGGGTTTCACAGGATTTGTCTTTCTACCTCTGGCTTATTCCACTCAGCGTAAGTCTTGCAGGTTCTTCCAAGTCCCAAATGGCAGGATTTCCTTCCTTTTCATGGCTGAGCGACAGTCCACTGTGTGCGAGCACCACGTCTCTGTCCATCCGCCTGTCGACAGACGGGCTGTCCCCGTGTCCGGGCTGCAGGGCAGGCCCCTGCAGTGACCCGGGGGCATGGCCACCTCCTCGGGACCCGGCGTCCCTTTCCTTCGGGGAAACGCCCGGAAGTGGGGAGGCTGCAGCCTAGGGCGGTTCTGGTTTTAATTTTTTGAGGAAACTTCGTACTCTTTTCCACAGTGGCTGCACCCATGTCCAACCCCACCCACAGGGCCCGAGGATTCCAGCGTCTCCACGTCCTTGTCAGCGCCGTTCTCTTTTGTTTTGCTGACGATGGCCATTCTAACAGGTGTGAGGTGAGGCGTCACTGTGGTTTGGATTTGCGCTTTGCTGATTGGTGACAGAACAGTTTTATATACCTGTTGACCATTTTTATGTCTTCTTTGGGAAAACGTCTGCTGAGGACCTTTGCACATTTTTAAAATCTTTTTTTTTTCCCTGTTAAGTTTCATGCATCCCTTCCATATTCGGGGTGTGAGCCCCTTATCGGATGCGCGCTTTGCGAGCACTGCCTCCCGCCCCGCGGGCTGCCTTTGCCTTTTGCTGATGCTTCCCTTGCTGGGCAGGAGCTTCTTAGTTTGACGACGCCCCAGTTGCCTATTTTTGCTGTTAGTGCCTGTGCTCTGGTGTCATAGCCGAGAAACCCCTGCCAAGGCCAACGTCCAGGAGAGTTTTTCCCTTTGTTGGCTCCTAGGAGTCGTGTGGTTTTGGGTCTTGCATTTAAGTCTTTAATCCACATTGAGTTAATTTTGTGTGTTGTGTAAGATAAGGGTCTGATTTCATTGCTTGGCATGTGGATATCCAGTTTTCCCAAAGCCGTTTATTGATGAGATTGTCCCTTCTCTACTGTGTATTCTCGGTGCCCATATCTAAGATCAGGTGACGTGCATGCGTGGGTTCTTCCTGGGCTCCCTCTTCTGTCCCCTCAGTTGTGTCCGTTCTGTGCCAGTGCCGTGTGGGTTACAATGGCTTCATCACACAGTGAGGGGTCGGGGATTGCGGTGCCGCCGGCTTGGTCCTCATTTCTAAAGACTGCTTTGGCTACTTGGGGCCTTGTGTGGTTCCATATGAATTTTAGGATTGTTTAGCTAGACTAACCAAGAAAAAAAACAGGGAAGAGTCAAATAAATACAATTATAAATGGAAGAGGAGGCGTTACAACTGATATCACAGAAATACAAAGGATCAAAAGAGACTCCCTTGAACAAGTTAGATAATCAGGAAGACATGGGTAAATTTATAGGAACAGAAAACCTACCAAGAACAAATCATAAAGGAATACAAAATCGGAACAGACCAATAACAATGAATGAGGAAATTTAAACAGTAATCAAAAACCTGCCAACAAAGTTAAGCCCAGGACCAGAGGGCTTTATGGGTAAATTCAACCAAACATTTAAAGAAGAATTAATGGCAACCTTTCTCAAACTCTCCCCAAAACTAAAGAGGCAAGAACACTTTGAGACTCATTTTACGAGATCAGCATTATTCTCAAACCAAAGCCAGAGACACAGACCCTGCAAGAAAAGAAAATGGCAGGCCAATATTCCTGGTGAATGTAGATGCAAAAATTCTCAAGGAAATACTAGCAAACCGGATTCAAGCCGGATCGGCACATTGACACGATCGTCAAGAGGATCTACCCTGGGGGACGGGGCGGCTTGCCACATGCGCGTCGTCAGCGTGACGCTCCACGCTGACAGCGAAGGGTCAGAATCATCTCAGCAACTACGTGGACTTTTGGAAGTCAGTCAACCTTATATTTCTAGGCTCAGCCCACTGCTTTTCATGTCAAACCATCCCTATTTGGTGCTTGGATCGATTTGCTACTGTTTTGCTAACAATTACTGACATCAATTTTCATGAGTGATACGTTGGTCTGTGGTTTTCTTTTCTTGTGATGGCCTTTGTCAGTCTTCGGTATCAGGCGAATGCGGCCTCAAACACTGAATGGGGAAATACTCTATACACCTCTTCTTTTTGAAAGATTTAGTGAAGGGCTAGTGTTCTTTTTTCCTTAAATGTTTGGTAGAATTCACCTGTGAAGCTATCCTGGCCTGGGCTTTATTTTGGTGAAACTTTTAAATTACTAATTCAATTACTTTGCTTAAAATTTTCCTTTTTCTTTTTTTCCCTACACTCAGTTTTGATATTTTATGTTTGTCTAGGATTTTTTATTCATCTAAGTTGTTTAAGTTTTTGACATAAAGCTGTTCATAATCATCTTCTATCATTCTTTTAATTCTGGAATTCTCTGCTGCTGTCCCCTCGTTAATGCTTGATTTTGTTAAATTTTCTAATATAAAATTTTAAATCTAAAATTGTCCTCTAAACATTAACTACATCACGTAAATCTTAATGTTATGTTTTCATTTGGTTTTATACTTTTCCGATTCCTTTTTTTTCCCCAAAGATTTTATTTATTTGTTTTTTTAGAGAGGGCAAGGGAGGGAGAAAGAGAGGGAGAGGAGCATCCATGTGCGGTGGCCTCTCGCACGCCCCCTCCTGGGGACCTGGCCCACAACCCAGGCCTGTGCCCTGCCTGGGAATCGAACTGATTACCCTTTGGTTCGCAGGCCGGCACTCAATCCACTGAGCCCCACCAGCCAGGGCCCTTCTTTATTTTTTCTTTGACTCATGGGTTGTTTAGAAGTCTGGTATTTCATTTCCCGTATATGAGTATTTCCCTGGTTTTTCCTGGTGTTGATTTCTCATTTAACTCCAGTGTGGTCAGAGAAGATACCTTCAGGTTATTTCAATTATTTGAAATTTATTAAGAACTTTTTATGCCTGGCATGTGGTCTGTCCTGGAGAATGTTGCAGGCGTGTTTGAAAAAGCTGCATATTTCTGCTCTTGGGTGGATCTTTCTAAATGTGTTCAGCTAGTTAGGTCAAGTCTTTTGACAGTGTTTTTAAGTCTCACTTATCGTTACAAAGTTTCTATTTGTTGTGCCATTTACCAGGAAGACATGATTTAAATCAGCTCTATAAATTCAAGTAGAACTGTTGAAGTATCTTTTCTTCTCACTTCTGTCAGTCTTTGCTTGGTGACATCAGGGCTCTGTTTTTAGATGCATGTAAATTCCTAACTCTTCTTTTCCCCCGATGTATAAATGATTTTATCATGAGGGAATACTGCTCTTTGATTTTAGTAATGTTCCTTGTCTTAAAGTCTGTTTGGTCTGATATTGGCATAGCCCCTCCCACCCTTTTGAGATTATTGTCGCCCCAGGCGTCTTTTACTTCCGATCTGTCTGTGTCTTTGAATTTGAAGTGTGTCTTTCATAGTCAGAGCTGAGTTAGATTTTGCTTTTTATGCGGCTTTACAAGCCACATCTTCCCGTTGGGGCACGTCGACCGCTCACTTTTAACGTAATCGCGGACACGGGGCGGGTTTACTTCTGCTCCTTCGCAGCCTGCATCCTGTGTGGCTCACAGATTTTTTGATGTTCTTTTGCTCTTTTCCTGCCTTCTGTATTGTTTTAAACAAATGTTCAGAGTGTCATGTTTGTTCCTCTTTGATTTTTTTTTAGCTAAACTTGTTTCTCTCAGTGGCTCTTCTGTGGATTAGAATATGCACTTTTAATTTGTCACAATGTACTCCAGATACGTAATAACTTAACTCCGAGAAAGCACAGCGACTGTATCGCCTCACTGTGTGGTTATTCCCAAAGGTGGCGCGCTCACTTCTGTTACTCGGAGCGTTTCCGAGTGTGCCTTTGTGCGGGCTTTAAGGGGTCCGCCGAGGTGTTCGGCTGTGTGCACCTGACCTTCCACAGGGCACACGTGCCAGCGTGTTACTATTTCAAGTGAACTTTGAAGTTCTTTCTGCGTCCCTTTACTCTTCCTTGTCTCTAACGTAGTTGTCTTAAACATTTCTTCTACATACATTGAAAACTGCATCAGATGGTGATACAATTTTTGCTTCAACTGTCAAACATAATTTAGAAAACTCAAGAGGAGGAAAGTCTGTCATATTTGTTTTCATTTTTATTCTTGCTCTTTTTCTTGCCTCTCCTTCCTTTCTGATGTTCCAGGATTCCTTGATTTTAATGATTTCCTTTCTGTTTTGAGAGCTTCCTTCAGCCATTCTTTGAGGTAGGTCAGATGGTGACAAATTCTCTTAGTTTTCCTTCGTGTAAGAATAATCTGATTTTCTCTTAATTACTGAAGGGCATTTTCTCTAGAGAGAGAATTCTGCATTGACAATTCTTTTTCCTCGGTCCTTGAAAAAAGTTCTGCCACTTCCTTCTAGTCGCCATGGTTTCTAGGGGTCATTTTAATTGGTTTACTGGGCAGGTAAGATGTTGTTCTCTCTCTGCCGTTAATTGTCTGCATGTGCACGCGGGCACCTTCAGTGATCAGGGCTTTGACTGTGACATGTCTGGGCGTGGATTTTGGGGTTTATATCTGTTTGGGGTTCACTTAGCTTCTTATATACGTAGATATATGTCTTTTGCCAAATTAAGAGAAAATTTAGCTCTTCTTTCTCCAGATCCTTTCTTCCAGCCCACCCTTTCTCCCCTCTTCCTGGGATCCCTAGAACGGAAATGTTATCTTTCCTTAGCGTCCCACGGGTCCCTGGAACTCCCTGCATTTTCAGTCTGTTTCTCCTCTGTTGCTTTATTTTCAAGTTTAGTGATGCTTTTCTGTGTACTCTCCCTTCTGCTGGCGAGCACATCCATTCATTGTTTTATATCGATTATTGTGTTTCTCCATTCTATAATTTTCATTTTGATTTTCTTGTCTTCTTTTTTTTTTTTGCTGAAAACTTTTTTTTTTTTTTTGCTGAAACTCTCCATTTTTGTCTTTTTCAAGCATGCTTGAAAGTAGATTTGTTTGTACACTTACCTGTACAGTGAATTTTATACTTTTATGTACTTTCATGTTGCTGTTAGGCATACTTTCATTTCAACTTGAGGAATTCCTTTTAGCCTTTCTTACAAGGCAGGGCTAGAGGCGATGAGCTACCTCCGCTTTCATTTCGGAGTTTTTATTTTTCCATCTGAAGAACAACAGTTTTGCTGGGTAAAGTGTTCTTGGTTGGCAGTTTTGCCCTTTCACATGTGAACACAGCACCCCACTCCTTCCCGGCCTGCAAGGCCTCCACCGAGACCTCCGCCAGCAGTCTCCCGGAGCTCCCTGTGTGTGAGACGTCACTTCCCTTTTGCTGCTCTCAAAGTCCAGGCTCAGAAGAGGGAGGAACGGGCGGGTGTTGTCAGCCGATAGGAAGTGTCAGTGCGGTCCGGTGAGCGGGGGTAGGATCTCTCCGCCGGACGGCACAATGGCCGGGGTGGACAACGCTGTTACGCACTTAGTTCATTAAGGGTTCCCAGCACACCCGCGGGCCCAGGGAAACTTGGGGAGGCGATGCCTGGGTCTGTTAACCTTGACTGTGTAACCGTGGTTTCACAGGCGCACGCATGTGTCCAAACTCTTCAAAGTGTGCACATTAAATATGCGCAGTTTATTGTATATCAATTATACCACAGGAAAGGTGTTTAAGAACAAAAGCAAAAGGGTAAAGGAGTCCTGAAAAATTAAAATTTTACAAAGAAAAGCAAAAAGAAAAAGAAGTGCTAAAGAAAGTTTTTTAAGACGAAGGGATATAATATCAGATAGAAACCAAGACCTATAGCGGGTAATGAAGAACACTGACAATAGTAAATACATAATAAATAAACTTTTTTATTGTATATCTTTTTTTAATTTTAATTTTTTATTTTTAAATCATGTTTATTCTATGACAGTTGTCTCATTTCTCCCCCTTTGCCCTCCTGCACCCACCCCCCACCCCCCGCTCCCACAGTCCATCCCCACTCTGCTGTCCACGTCCGTGGGCCGTCCATACATGTTCTCTGTCTGGTCCCTTCCCCTTCTTTCCACCATTGCCCTCCTTCCCCATCCCCTCTGGTCACGTTCAGTCTGCTCCATGTTTCCATGCCTGTGGTGTATTTTGTTCGTTAGTTAATTTTGTTGAATAGATTCCACTTATAGGTGAGATCATATAGTATTTGTCTTTCACCTACTGGCTTATTTCACTTAGCATAATATTCTCCAGTTCCATCCATGTTGTCGAAAAAGGTAGGAGTCCCTTTTTTCTTTTTTAATGCAGATTGATTTTATTAATTTTTTAAAGTCAAAATCCATTATAAAATATTAAAATATTTAAATCCATTACAAAGTCTCAGCAATGAAAACAACATGACACCAGCACAGAAATAATCAAGTAGATCAATGAAATAAAATGAGCATTCTAGGAACAAACGTATATATCTGTCTAACAATGTAATATATGATTAAATTGGTATTTCATATCAATGGGGAAAATAAGGCTTATTCAACAAGTAAGGTGCATGAACCACTATTACTTGAAATAAAACAAATGTAGAGCCCTATTTCACACATTATACAAAAAATATTCACGTGAGTTAAAAATCAATATGTAAAATCTAAGGAGTTTTAGGAGAAAATACAAAATAATATTTTCTTACCCTGAAGTAAAATATTCAATAGAAGCTATAAAGTAAAATATTGACAATATGCCTATATTAAACATTTAAGACTATACAGTAATATACGTATAAAAGAAGTTAAAGGACAAGTAATAGAATAGGAAAATATTTGCAACACATCTAAAAAAGAGTTATTTCTTTTTTTTTTAGGGAAAATATTCTACAAACATTTAGTCAAAAAAATGGATAAAGAATGCCAAAGAGTCATTAAAGCTATTTAAAAATAATAGAAATATGCAAGAAACATACAAAAATAGGTTTAGTTTCAACAAATAATAAAGTAACAATTAAAATACATCACTGTCGCAATCAGATTAAGTATTAAAAATATTGGCAATATCAAGTATTGGTGACTGTGAAAGGAACTGGGTATCATAGACTCTTTTTCTTCATCTTCTTAAAGCAGTCCGTTTAGCTTATCTTGCAATATGGTTTGGTGGAGGTGTATTCTTTTAGCCTTCTTTTGTCTGGGAAACTCTTTGTTTTGCCTTCCACTGTAATTGAGAGCCTTGCTGGGTAGAGCGGTCTTGGTTGCAGGCCTTTGCTTTTCATGACTTGGAATATTTCTTGCCATTCCCTTCTGGCTTGTATTGTTTCTGTTGAGAAGTCAGCTGCTAGCTGTACCAGGGCTCCCTTATATGTTACTACCTTTTTCTCTGTTGCTGCCTTTAGGGTTCTCTGTTTGTCTTTGATATTTGCCATTTTAATTATGATGTATCTTGGAGTGGGCTTCATTGGGTTCCTCTTGAATGGGGCTGTCTGTGCTTCCTGGACTTGTGTGACTCTCCTCCAATTAGGGAAGTTTTCCATCATTACTATTCCCAACAGGTTCTCTATCTCGTCCTCCTCTTCTTCTCCTTCTGGTATCTCTATTATACGGATATTATTACATTTCAGGTTGTCCTGCATTTCCCTAAATGCCTCTTCATTCTTTTTTAGTCTTTTTTCATTTTCTTGCTCTTTCTGGGAGCTTTTTTCTACCTTATCCTCCAGCTCACTGATTCGATCCTCAGCTTCATCTGTCCTGCTTTTGATTCCTTCTACTGTGTTCTTCAGTTCAGAAATTGTGTTCTTCATTTCTTCTTGTCTGTTACTGATAGTTTCTATGTTCTTTTTCATGCTGATACAGTTTTCTAAGCTTCTTGTAGTTTCCCTATAGTTTTTTGTAATTCTCTCTGAGCTCACTGAGCTCCTCGAGCTTCCTTAGAACTACTTTTTTGAACTTAACATCTGATAGTTTACTTGCTTCTATTTCATTTAATCCTCTTTCTGAGGATTCTTCCTTTCCCTTCGACTGGGGGGTGTTTCTTCCCATTATTTGTGAGACACTTCTTTTTTTTGCTTTTACTTCTTAAATTGATCTGTCTTGATTTCCTGACTTTGTGGTGTGAACTTGTATGGTAAGAGACTGCTGGGTTTTTTTTTTTTTTCTGGATCTGCCTCTGATGATGTCAGATGTTGACTCTGTGTGACCTTAGGCAGACTGTTTGAGACTTCCAGGAATCTCCTCACTGTGGCTGTCTCCTTCAGTTGTTAATCCGGTCACTCTGCACTCAGCAGGCTGGCTTATACACCACAGGGTGGGGATATTGGGTCTTCTCATGCTGCTGCTGCTGCTCAGGGGAGTGGTCTGCCTGAGCCAGATGGCTGCTGCTATTTGGGGAAGGAGTCAGCACTGGGATCCCGCCAGCTACTCTCTCTGTCTTCTCCCCAAAGCCTCCGTCTCTAGTCTCTCCTCAAGTGTCTCTAGACCACTCTGCATCCCCTCTAGCCAGGGGTCTACTCTCTGTGGCTGCTACTCTGTACTCAGCTGTCAGGCTTTAGCTCCACCTGGCAAGGGCAGAGTCCCTCCTGGGGGTGTGGCTGTTGTGTCCTCTCACGCTGCTGCCACTTGAGGGAATAGTCTCTGCCTGAGCAAGATGGCTGCTGCTGCATGGAGGATGAATCAGCATCGCGATCCGGCCAGCTGCTCTCTCACTTCTCTCCCTAAAGCCTCCTTCCCCAGTCTCTCCTCAGGCATCTCTAGCCCACTCTGCTCCCGCCTTTGCCAGAGACCAGGGTGAGTGGCTGCAAATACAAATATATGCGTTGGCCCTTTAAACAGCTCTTTGTGTCTCCAGCCATCTGTCTCTGGCAAAGAGCAATGCTGCCGCTTTTCACAGCTGGCTGTTATCTGTGTATTTTTTGGGTTCCAGCGCTGTAGGCTGGGGATCCCCACTTATGGTTTATACACTATTCTTCTCAGGGGGATACAACTGGCTGTTTCAATACCCTTTTGGTGCTTCTGCCTGTGGGTGCCCTGCCCACCTTCTCGAGTCTCTATCGCACTTCTTACCAGTCAGGTTGTGCTAAAGCTGATTTTTCTGTCTGTCTGAGGTTATAAGGCTCCTCTCTTGCTATTGTTCAGTTGTTTGTTCCAGGTGATTTCTCCACAATTTAGTTGTAATTCCAGGTTGGTCCTGGGTGAAGGTCAGTGTGACTTCTCCCCACTCCTCCGCCATTTTGATTTCTCAATAAGCTATTTTTTATTAATTTCCTTAAAGCAAGCAATTGCTTATATAGTAATGTAGCACTGTAGAATGGAATTTATTATGTGTAAAAATAAAGTAATACAATTGCACAAAGGATGAGAGAGCACTAGTTATAAATATACTGTTGTTAGATTCTTATGTATGAAATGGTATAATGTTAATTCAAGATAAATGTGATTACCTATTGTAGTTTTTAGAATAACCATAAAAGAATAATGAAAAGAGATATTTCTAAATACCAAAAACAGGAGATAACTTGGATTGCTAAATATATTTGATTAAGTCAAGAGAGGAGGAACAAAGAAAAAGAGGAACAGTGGAAATTAAATAGTGAAACAGTTTATTTAATCCATAGTTACATTTGATATAAATGGATTCTGCAAAACTTAAAGTATCAATTCATTGAGAAGTAGTAAACATTGGGGAATGGTGGATGTGTATACATTTTGCTGATGGGGTGATGGTTCACAGGTGTATACATACACCAAATTCTAGCAAATTGTACACTTAAAATATTTGCAATTAGTTGTGTATCAATTATTATATCTCAATAAAGCTGTTCGAAAATTTATGTGGGAATATAAAAGACCCAGAATAGCCAACACAAGCCTGTAAAAGATAAACAATGTTACTGGACTTATAGCTTTTGATTTCAAAACTGCTATAATGTTATAGTAATTATTTCAATGTAGTATTGGCATGTGGTTAGGTAGATAAATGCAGCAGAATAGAGTCTAGAAATAGATTCATACATATAGGACCAATTGAAATTTGATGAAAGCTCCAATGGACTTCCACAGGGAAAGAAAGATCTTTCCAACAAATGGTCCTGGAACAACTTGATATCCATATGGGAAAAAAATGAATCTTGACTCCAATGTCATACCATACAAAAATTATTTGGATGTAGAGCACAGATCTAAATTTAAAAGGTAAATCATTGGCAAACATCTTTGCGACCTTGGTCTCAAACAAATTCTTAGAGAGCTTCCAGAAGTGTTGACCATAAAAGAAAAAAAAGTGATAAAGTAGATTTCATAAAAATTAAAGACTTCTGCTCTGCTCATTAAAGACTCCTTTAGTAAAGTGAAAATGCAAGCAACAGATTGGTGGAAAATATTTACAGTATATACATTTGGAAAAGGACATATTCAGAATATATACAGAGCTCCTACAAAACAAAACTAAAAAGATAGCTCTATAAAATATGAACAAAAAATTTGCATAGATATTTCGCGAAAAGCTATACAAATGGCCAATATGTTCGTTAAAAGGTAGGTAGCCTGATCAGGGATCAGAGAAATGTAACTTAATGCCACGATGAGCCTGTGCCATGTCAAACCCACATGAGGACTGGAATTAAACACTGACTATGTCAAGTGTTGCCGAGGACGTGGAACAATTGGGCTTCTCATCAGTTGTTATGAAAGTGTAAAATGATGCAACCACTGTGGAAAATTCTTTGATAATTTCTTATAAAAGCAATACACGCTTACCCATCGATCAAGCTCTTAGGTAACTTCCCCAAGAGATTTGAAAACCTAAAACCATACAATGCTTGCACAAACCAATTCATAGCAGTTTTATTCATAACAGCAAAAACTGGAAACAGCCCAAATACCTATTAGCAGAGGGTGGATAAACAACTTGTTTGTTCATAGAGTGGAAACTACTCTGCAGTAAACAGGCGACTGCTACAAGCAAGGATGTGAACCAAGGGGTGAGCGCTGTGCTTAGTGAAGGGACCTGCGCAGGCGGGTGCCTACCGCCGACTCCCAGTTCTTACGGCCCTCCGTTGGCCAGACGGTGCCTCGTCCTGTTAGGACAGGAGCTGGCGTGGGCCGCGTGGCCACTCTCTGGGGGTGACACAAAGGTTCTATATCTTTTTTTTCAGTTTTATTAAATTTTTTAAATGACCACTTACGTGCAGTATTAGTTTGTACTGAGCGCAGGAGTGCAGTACAGTGGTTGGACAATTATACACTCTCTAGAGTGTTTTATATCTTGATCTGGGAGCTGCGTATGTGGTGTACACATTTGCCAAAATTCACCAACCTGTGTGCTTCAAATCTGTGCGTTTAAATTATGTAAATTATGTCTCAGTGAAAAGAATACTGTGGAAAAATACAACAATCGCAGACATATGTTCTTCTAAAAAGAGACCATTGGAATACATGAAGCCACAGCCATTGAAACTGGCAAGAACTGGATAAATTAACGGTTGTAGCCATCACTAAAAATGTCCCTCTTAGAAACTGATAGCAGATCAAGCAGTCAAAAAAACCAATAAGGACATAGAAGATTGGTATAACATAAACGTGAGCTCTTAAGAAACTGAAATAGCAAAGGCACTGCCTTTAACAATTCTCCGGCCTCGTGGCTTCAGGTGAGAGTCCTGAGACACAGCTAAGGACTAGATAAATGCTCTTAGAAAACTGGCTTCAGAAATAAGGGCCATCTGCCCAACCCATTTGATGAGGCTAAAATAACATCCATTCCAAGTTCAGATAGGGCCAATACGAGAAAAAATAGGTCCATTTCAGTTATATAAACAGAGGCAAAGTTCCAAATAAGCCGCTGACTAGCGCGCCCTACAGAGTAGTATTCTAGGGATGCAAGAACAGCCGAATGTCGGAAATTCTATCAATGTCAGTTACCACGCCATTGGGCTGAAGGAGCAAATGACTCTCAACAGATGTAGCAGCATCCCTGATAAAGTTCAACATCATTTTGTGCTTTTTAAAAATTCTCTGGAAAATTCTAAATAGAAATGAATGTTCTTGAGGCAGGAGAGGCGCGGTGTGCCACGAGGTCACAGGAAACCACCGCTCTGTACATAAGCCTTAGGTTTGTTTTCTGCAACATCGGGACGCGGTCATTCAGGCTCGTACAGGGGCCTGGCTGCTGCCACAGGTGAGAAAGGGGAAGGACAGGAAGAGCGGAGGGAAGAGACACGGCTGTCACCATGCGCAGGCTCCTGTCTTCTGTGCCAGAACCGACCAGAATGACCAGAAAAGAACTAATGATAACCCAGCAAGAGGGCTGAAGATGGGGTCTGCTCACTAAAATCGATGGCTTTCCTCTACGCCGGCATTAACCGCTCAGAAACGTACCAGAGAGAGAGAGAGAGACACCCTGCAGAGAAACAGGCCTGTGACGTATCTGGAAGTGAAGCCAGAAATAAATGCAGACGACCTTTCCAGAGGGAAAAGGAAAATTTAAGAAACGTAAAGGACACAAAAGGAGATGTGAAGGAACGGACAGATAACATGAAAACATTTATTGTTTAAATTTCATTACCATCGCGATGCAGTATTAGTTTCAGGAGCGCAGCATAGTGGTTAGACATTTATGAAACCTGCGGAGTGACCGCCCCCCCCCCCCCCCCGCCCCCGCACCCAAGTCTAGTCCCCACCTGGCTCCATCCAGAGTTATTACGACATGATGGACTCCGTTTGTCAGGCTGTACTTCATAAAACAGAAACGCCGAAAGGGCACTGACTTAGTCCCCTCGAGCTGCCGGAACAAGATACCTTAGACTTAGGAGGAGGGGCTCCAATAACAAAAGCGCCTTCCCCACAGTCCTCGGGGCCAGAAGTCTGAGAGCTCTCTTCCTGGCTTTGTGAGGGCTGCCTGTCACCGCGTCTTCCTGAGGCGGGGGACAGAGACGGCAAGCGCCCTGCTGTCTCTTTCATAAGGACACTGACCCCATCGTAAGGACCTGCCCTCATGACCTCTTCCAACCCAAACTACCTCCCCAAAACCCCATCTCCAAACACCACCACGTCGGGGTTAGGGCCTCGGGTGATTGTTGGGGGTGGGGCTATTCAGTGCATAGCAGACACGAAGACAAGATAAATTGGAGAGAGGGACCACTGTCATGGATGCTTGAAATTGCTCAGCTCGTTCCGGTGGCTTGTCCTGCCTGGCGTGAAGGTGTCCGACAAAGACAGAGGATGCGCTTTTACTGCCGAGCCACAGATTACCGCAGGCTCAGTGACATGTCATTTTACAGCTCCTTAGGTCAGGAGCCTGGCACGTTGGCCGGGTGCTCTGCGGGGGGCGGGTCACGCACAGCCGACGGCTGCGCCGGGCCCCCCTAGGAGCTCACGCTTGTTGTTGGCCAACTTCCGTACGGCCGTGGGGCCCAGGGCCCCCGGTTCCTGTGGACCGTCAGCCCGGGGTGCTCCCAGCCCCTAGAGGCCGCCAGTGTCCCCCGCCAGGGCGCCGCCCCTCCCCGCAGGCAGCCAAGGACCGCCCTTCCGCCTGACCCCGCCCACACGTGGGCCTGGGCTTTCCGGAAGGACGCGGCCTCTCTTAGGGACTCCCCTGATTCGCCAGGCCCACGTGGCTAATCTCCCTCTGATTAACTCAAAGGCTGCCGATCAGTAACTGAATTACAGGAGCGACCCCACCCTAGGGCACGGGGGAGGGGACGCCACACCGCACGGAGCTCTCAGCTGCCACCCCGAAATCATAAAAACAGAACAGAGAGCTTAAAACCTCCCCTTTTGTGCATGGACACGTGGGACGTGACCGAGAGGACCGGATACGTCAGTTTTCGGTGTCAGGAAAATCGACCCACCGTACAGAGGAAGGCGTGAGGCCAACTCCCTAGCCCCTCAAACCACGGGCACGGTGAATGTGCACGGCTTACAGGGAAGTGGATTAAATACCCTACCTGAGGAGTAAAACGAGAGGCTAATGTTTTCAGAAGCGTAGGATACTCTTGCGACCTTCGGCCGGGGCATTCAAGACGCCGGCCAGTGGGAGCAGCCGCAGAGCGAACGGATGGGGGTCAGACTGTGTCATATTTGCAACATGGGACTGATCAGGGCTCGGTATCTAGGACATACACGGGCTCTGACAGATCAACGAGAAGGAGATGGGCGACCTGCAGCCAACAACGACCTTTAAAGAATCAAAAATCCGAGAAGCTTAACGAGTGGGGGAGGAGATACTCAACTTCCTTAGTAATTTGGTGGAAGGGAGGTCAAAACAATGGCGAGAGGCCAGTTTTTGTTAGAAGACTCGTTGTGTGGGGCAAACTTCGGAGGAGATGGGAGGCAGTGGGACCCTAGTGTGCTGCTGGGGTGGGGGGACAGCCGGCCTTCCGGGGGGACACGTGTCACATGGTGCTGTGTGGCTCGGGACTGAGAACGTGCACCGGGCCAGGGAGCCGAGACGCGTGCAGGGGCAGCACCCACGTCTGCGGCAGGGAAGGCGGGACTCGGTGCCCTTTGCCGGCAGAGCCACCGACGTCCCGGCACACACAGCAGCGAGCAGTGCGACAGATTTTTAAGGCATATTGTTGACTGAAGGAAGCGAGAAACAAGTGCTCTACAGCACGACAACATGCACTTACAACTGAAACAAGGCTGACAAAAACCCCAGCAGTTAGATGTTTTTCGAAGTTCAAAGAGCACCTGTGAAGCAGGGCTGGGGACACCCTCAGGGGCCGGGTGGGGCGGAGGTAGGGTGAGGATGGGGCCAGAGGCGAAGGTTGGCGACCTGCACAGAGTAGGCCGGCGCTAACCCTGGGCCAGGACGGAAGGGGTGTGACGAACCCAAGCATCCGAACCTACGACGTGGGTTTTAATAACAAGGAAGGGAGATGCAGAGAGTGACCTCCCAGGGCGTTCCCAGCAATGAGGGCCTGGTGATGCCCGGAAGCCGGTGCTCCCCGGCGAGCCTGCCCCCTGCCCCTGGGCCTTCGGGGCGCAGCCCTCCGCCATGCCTTCCCCTGCGGAGGGGGCTGTTGGGCTCTGAGGCAGGCGGGCAGCATGCGCCTACGGCCTGTGGCAGGCTGTGACCTGTCCCGACTGCTGTCCCTCTGGGCTGGAGGATGGCCTTCTTCACCCCATTCATTCCAGGGGTGGGGGGGCACACACCCGACTCAGCCAATGAGCTGCCGGGGGCTCCGTTCCCTGTCCCTCGCAGGGAGGAGGGCTAAGAGCCGGTGTGTGTTTCTGGACGAACCCAAAGCCAGCCCTGCCTGGCTGGGCCCTGGAGCAAAGACCGCGGAGAGACAGCAAGGTCACCAAAGACAAGTGAACAGGGTGAGGGCGACATAAATGTGTGGTTGGAAACCACGGAAACAGGGGTTGCTTGGTTCCAGAGCCTCCCCGTCTGCCCTGAGGGCCCTGTGGGGGCTCCGGCCCGTTCTCCCCTTCCTCGTAACCCCCGGCAGTTCTCAGGGTTGGCGGGGAGCTGGAGAGACGAGAAGATTCTGGTCCCAGGCTCCCCCCCACCCTGCGCGCTGCCAGCGTGGCCATCACCAGGGACACTCGAGAAGGCGCGTGTCTGGGGGATGTGGGACTGTGACGGCCGCCCCCGCCCGTGGGGAGCCGCTGTCCGGGTCCTGCTGTGCCTGGACAGGGACAAGAGCCCTCCTGAGTGTCCTTGATGAAGGCCCCTGCCACCTTGGTGGGCGAGGAGCTGGGCGAGGGCCCTTGGGGATGACAGGGACAAAGGGAAATTGAGCTGGTCATGAGGGCCCGCCCACCCGCGCTGCAATTACTTAATTTTCCTGGAAAATTGCATCATCACGATGAATAGCTAGCTAATTTCAGGGCAGACCGGTGTACTCAATACGAAGGCTGTCCGTCCCTGTGTCTCTCGGCGAGTTGCTGAAAGCTGGCGCTGGGGAACCGGTCCCCCCGCCGCGGCTGTCTTCGCCCACAGTGTCCACCCCCACAGACCAAAGGAACAGGGGGTGTTGTGAAAAACTTTGTGTTCCCTGTTCATTTTCACGTTCTTTAGGTACGACTTTCATCCCATGCTCTTGGCTGAATTGTGTTCCTGCAACAGCCACATTTGGAAGTCTTCTCCCTCAGTCCCTGGTGTGGGGCTGGATTTGCAGATGGGGCCTTTGAAGGGGCGATTAGGTCCGTAAGGT
The DNA here is from genome assembly GCF_021234165.1 of Pteronotus mesoamericanus. Lineage (NCBI taxonomy): Eukaryota > Metazoa > Chordata > Mammalia > Chiroptera > Mormoopidae > Pteronotus > Pteronotus mesoamericanus. Next base: position 1,278,285 of record NW_026555082.1, on the reverse strand, counting down.
GGGTCCTGCTCCCGTCTGACTGGCAGTGTTAACACGCGGGGAGACGAGGCCCCGGACATGTGGCGTGAAGACCCAGAGGGGAGACCTGCCAGCCAGGGAGCGAGGCCTCGGGAGAGACAGCCCGGCCGCCACCTCCCTCGCGGACTTCCAGCCTCCAGGCCTGTGAGACAGCGGCGTCTGCTGTAGGAGCCCCGGCCGCGGCCCTGGTCACGGCTGGAGCGGCTCGGGGAGCCCACACCGTCCAGGCTGCCAGGGCCGGCCTCGGGCGCGTGTGCTGTGTCCCCCCGTCCCTGTCCCCAGCTCCTGTGTCTCCGCCTGGCAGCCGTTCGCTTTCTAATCACAGGTCCGAAACCACGGGCTGCTCCTTCCTGCCAGGGTAGCCTGTGTCTCTCAAGCCACTGACCCCTGTGGTCGACAGGGGTCACTTTCTGGCACGTGTCACGCCCCTTTACCCGGGGCCACTCCACAGAGAAGGGCTTGTGACAGACCTGTCCGGAGCAGGAGCTGGAGAGAGGAGGAGGCGGCCGTGACGAGGGTGGCTTGTGAGGAGACAGCCTGCGGCGGACTTCTTCGGCCCCCAGAGGGCCCGGAGGTGGAGGGCCGTCTCCCGTGGCCTGGGGGACTCCCTGCATCCAGGCTCCGGAGGTGGATGCTCTAGTGCCAAGGTCACAGAACCAGGTGCCAGCGGCCAATGCCCAGTGAGAAACAGCCTGTCACGTGGCCTGGGCTTGAGCAGGTGTGGCCTGTGCAGCGCCCGCAGCCGACTGTCCACAGAAGGCGAGAGCCGGCCTGGGCCACAGCGAAGGGGGCAAGCGGGACGGGGCGACTGTTTACTGAGAAACTCAGCGGGCCACTGCTCCGCGCCCGGCCGCGCTGGGCTGGCGGGAGTTACCGGAGACTGTTCCCTGTTGGCCTCACGCGTGGAAATCCACGGGCTCAGAGCCCCTGCAGCCGGTGGGCTGGACATTGTGAACCTGCCCCCCACCCCAACTGCCACCTCAGGGACGTTCCAGGGTGACCTAGTCGTTCTCCAGTCTGACTGGAGCCAAGTTTGACCCCTGGGGAGCCAGCTGCTCCCGTGGGTGACTGGCACCTCTGTCCTCCGAGCCCTCCCTCTCGGGATTCACAGGACACGTCACAAGGCAGATTCGTGTCCTCGCATCCATGTTTGGGACCGTGCCTTGCCCCAGGGTCCTGGGCTCTGGGAGCACCTGCGCAAGGAGCAGGTGCCCAGGGGGCTGCAGCCACGAAGATTTGGGACGAATGGACTGTCCGTTCTGCCGGCTTCAGAACAGAACGCACACTGTTGAAGGATGGGGTCAGTCCTCCGACCTGCCCCCTGCCCTGCAAAGGGCCTCCTGGGCGCTGACCGTGGCCGCTAACACGGAGGGGCCAGCCTGAGCGCCGTGGAGAGAGGTCGAGCAGCGTGTGCAGCGGCGGGAGCGAGGGCACATGTGTCTGTCAGTTCCCGGCCCATGTGGCTCTCGCGTGGGTCTCGGGGAGCTGGAGGAGAGCCCACAGAGACACTGCCCTGCCCCCGTCGGAAGGGACCCCGAGGCAGGGGCCAGAGGAGGAGACCGACGGCCGCGCACGGGGGATGCGGAGGCGGGGCCAGCGGCTCCGGTCCACCCCCCCGCGCCCTGGTGTCCCAGGGCAGCTGCCTGTTGTCATCAGGACAGGGACTGCCCCCGGCCTGAGGACACTGGGGAAGAATGGGGGGCTCCAGGCCACGGGATCCAGCCCCCCGTTCCTTCCCGCTGGACGTCCCCTCGGCACTTGCGGCTCTGCCAGGGAAGCCGGCCCAGGACACTAATGTAAAATGACATCGAATGCCAACCGCAGTCGGAAAAAACAGCTGCCCCATCTTCCTTCTGCGCATCTCCTTCCCTGTCACACGGGACTGCACTCCGACCTTCACAGCAGCTGGGTGTCCGACAACGCCACGGGCTAGGGGCTCAGCCCCACGGGACGGCCCCCACCTCAGAGGCCAGTGTCGGGCAGCGGGGCCCCTGGCCGCCCGCCACTGCCGCCTGACAGGCTGCACACCAGAGGCGCCCGTGACGCCCTCTTCGGTTGAGATACTTCGCTGGAGCAGCTCACGGAGGCCGGGAAGCGCCGATCTGCATTTCCCCGCGTACTGAAGGGTGTGATGAGGGGCTGGGGGCGCAGCCGGATGAGGAGACCCCTACGGTGAGGCCTGGCGGGGGGGCCCCGGTGCAGGGCTTTGGTCCTGCAGGCTGGGTGCGTCACTGTCCCCGCACATGGTGCGTTCACTCGCCGGGAGGCGCTCTGAACCCCCTAACAGTGGGATTTTTCTGGGGGCCTCCTTGTGTAGACACGACCAATTACCAGCTCCATTCCCGGAGACGTGGGGATGGGGGCGCTGGACACTGCAAACTCCTGCTCATGGCTCGGTCTTCCTGGTGCCTGGCCCCTTCCAGGACCCCGCGCAGGGTCCCTCGTCAGAACGAAAGCCACTCCTATCACCCAGGAAATTCCATGGATGCGGGGGCACTGTGTCAGGAACCGGGCAGAGACAAAAATGAAAACAAACGCCGCTCCTGGCGCTCTTATCTCTCAGGAAATTCCAGGGGCTTTAGGAGCTCCGCGCGTGCGGAACTGGGGGCCAGGCCAAGCCTGTGTCTGCTGTTATTCCACAGGCTCTCCCCTCCTGGGTCCGAGGCCCGATTCCAGCCTTTCCCTGCCGGGGGGCCACGCCGGCCCACCCTCCTCGGCTGCCTACGCCCCTGGGCCTGGGGGGGCGGCTCTCGCTCCGTGCCAGCCCTCCTCGCACGTCTCCGCACCCCAGGCCATCCCAGGGGGCCCCGTGGTTGGACCACCGTCTGCACCCGAGCCCCTGCGCCCACCCCTGGCTGCCCGGCCGCGGCCGCCGGGCCTGTGTCGGAGCCTGCGGCCTGCTCCCGGGAGTGTCACTCTGTCACCTGGGCCGCCGGGACGGCCAGCGCCTGTCTTCCTGGCGCATGGGGAGCGACCCAGGAGGACAGAGACTAGAATGACTGTCAGCTCTGCTTCTTGGGGCACTTCTCACCGCAGAGCCTGCAGCGTGTGGGCAGGGCCTCGCGGAGCCCCGTGCGCTCCTGTCCACGGAGTCCTGTCTTCCCAGCCCCGCACTGCGAATCGCTAAAGGACCGTGGCTGCCTCTCCCCTCGGCTGCACCTTCCCCAGCTCCAGCCGGTGGTGCAGGCTGGCTGCTTAATTAAGGCTCCCTTCACCCTGACCCCGCTGCAGCCTTCTCAGGCCGGGGTGGGTGCTAAGCCTCTGGGGGGGCTCCAGGCAGCCCTGGTCACACTCCACGGAGCTGCCAGGGGAGGGGTGCTGGGTTCCCCTGAGGGTCCCCAGACACCCGGCACAGGGCACATGCTCGGCAAAGGTGGAACCTCACTGCCCTGTGCCCACGGCCGAGCCCCCGCGAGGCAGCCTTGCCCTGCAGATGAGGGAGGGCCAGGCCTTCCGAGCGAGCGCCCTCCGGGCCTCCAAGGCGGCGCTTCCCGCTCACGCGCGGCCTCCGGGACCCTGACCCGGAGTCCCCTCCAGCGTGGGGCTGGGGGCTTCCCAGACGGAGGGGCGGCTGGGGCACCTCTGATCCCGTCTCTCTGCCTTGTCTTGTGGTTAAGCAAAGCAGTGCTTTAAAGGGAATTTATTTTTCCAAATTGCAGAACAAAGAACACAATGTTTAGGAAGAAAACACATTGCTTACATTGGAGAGAAATTAGCAGCATTATATAATGAAAGGACTGAAAGGGTTGACTCACCCCAGGCTGACATACATCTCTGACTAGTTTGTGAGATGCTCATAAAATTACATCCTGTTAATTTAAGGCTCCTTATGCTAATTTTCAGTCAATTTTATTTGCCTACGAGATTTATTGGCGGCCTCCAGGGTAACAGCGGGTTTGGTCCAAGTATGTGGGATCCTTGTTAAAAACCCCGTGCGAGGAAAGGAAAACAGAATTCGGGGAAAGGGCCAGAAGGCGGGACAGGGTCAGGGTGCTCCCGGGCAGAGGACGCCGGGCTCCCCGTGGCCCCCCAGGCCCTGCCTTGGGAACCCAGCCAGGGCAAGGCTGAGGGACACTCTGGCCTGGCCCAGTGGCCGAGCAGCCTCCACCGGGTCCAGCCCCTTCGCTTCTCCGATGCGACAGCTGAGGCACGGAGCCGTCAACGTTTCCCGCGAGTTGGACTCCCCAGGGGAACAGACGTGGTCCACGGCTCCGCAAGGGCCGCAACTTCAAGTCAGCAAGAGGACGCGGAGGCTCTTCCAGATGGAGAGTGTCTGGGGACACGTGACGGGGGGGAGCAGCAAAGGGAGGCTGCAGTTAGCCGTTGACATCGGTCTTCATAGGCAGACAGGCAACCTGTATTTGGGGCCCGCGAGCCGCGCTGGCTTCATGGATGTGCCATGGGGCCCTGTTCCCAGAAGGGCCCGGCCGCTGTCGCCGTCTTAAAAGTCCTATCAGGAAGCCCCGCGTTTCCGTTTTGCACAGGACCTCATGCCTCATGCAGCCAATCCCGCCCCCCAAGGCAGGGCCACAGTGCAGGGAAGGGCCAGGGGTCAGCAGTCACAGCTGCGAGGCTGTTCCAGACACCCCTCCTGACCTCAGCCACCACGCCTGCTCGGCCGCCGAGGGAGATGGCCATGGTGGGCGGGGCCCTGCCTGTGTCCGCAAGAGGCTGGGGGCCGGAGAGGGCAGGGTGCTCTGTGGGGTAGGAGAGCGTCCTAGAGGCTCCAGGGAACAGGTGTGGGACTCCGGGTCCAGCGCGGGGAGCATGGAAGACAAAAGCGTCCACGTGTTAAAACAGAGATTTGAGCACAGGGTCCGAGAGCCATTGGACCCCCGCCAACGCCCTGAAATGAGCCTCAACCCAAACCTCACATCTCGTATAAAAATCAACTAAAAATGGATCAAAAATGTAGGTGGGAATGTGTAAAACTCTGCAACTTTTAGAAACAACACACGGATAAAATCAGGGTGAAGGCTCCCTGCACGGGACGCCGGAGGCTCAGGCTGCAGAGCAGAGCTTGGCGTGCAGGGCGTCACCGTGTCTGAGACGCGCGGGGGGCGAGGGCCGGGCGTGCGGTGGCTCTCCCGCCGGAGGACTCGCGCCGACGACACGGACAGAATTCTCCGAGCCCAGCCGTGTAAAAACAAACAATCCGATTAGGAGATGGGCAAGAGGCAGGGACGGACATTTTACCAAACAGGAGATACAGGCGGCAAATGGGTCTGCATAAAAATGCGCACTGTCTGCAGCCACTAGGGAGAGGCCGCCGCAGCTATGAGAGTCACCCCACGCTTGTCAGAACAGCTAAAAAATAATAAAATGGGGACAACCATGAGAAAAACATCGTGTCCCTGAAATGAGGAGTATTCTACCAAAAGGAAAAAAAAATAGTGATAACACCAAATGCTGGCAAAGATGAGGAGAAACGAAATCTCTCCCACGCTGCTGCCAGGCGTGTGGAGTGCCCACTCTGGAGAAGCCGGGCAGTTTCTTCCAAAGCTACACGTATGCCTGCCTTCTGACCCAGGCACCGCTGGCCTGGGCGTCGACCCCGGAGAGGTGAGGGCCTGTGTGCACACACCGGCCTGTGCCGGGGCGCGCGGCAGCTTCGCTTGGGACAGCCCCACACGAGGGCCAGGCGTCCTTCAGCGGGTGAGCGGACCGCAGGACGCCGCTGGGCCGTGAGGGGGAGGGAGCTCTGCATCCAGGCAACGAGGAGGGTGGGCTTCAAGGGCGCCGTGCCGAGGGAGAAAAGCTGGCTCCGGAAGTCACACGTGACATTCTGAACATGACAAAGTTAGAGAAGGCGTTAGTGGTTGCCAGGGCTTAGAGATGGGGAGGGGGGAAGGGGGGAGACGGGGACGGTAGAGGCGAGCGGAAGGGATCCGGGCGGCGAAGCGATTCTGTGTGTTGGTGGCGGCGGTTCCACACACCCACCCGTGCGATAACGTGGCACGGAACTAAGGTGCACACCGAGTGAAGGCCCGCGCTGTGGACTGTCTGTGCCCCGCAATGTGCATGTTGGAGCCCTAACCCTCAGTGTAACGCTACTAGGGGGTGGAGCCCCAAAGATGGGATTAGTGCCCTTATAGGACACACCCCTGAGGGCTCGCCCCCCACCCCACCCCATGAGGGCGCAGCAAGACAAGGGCCATCTGCAACCCAGGAGGAGGGTCCTCACCAGGAGCCGAATGGCCGGTACCTTGAACGGGGACATACGGCTCCCAGGCTGCGAGCCACAAATGTCCATTGCTGAAGCCCCCGGTCCATGATCTTTCGTCACAGACGACCAGGACCGCATGTAACACTGGCGAAATCCAGACACGGTCTGTAGGTCATGCCGAGGCCAGCTTCCCGATTTTGATGTTTGTTGGTGATGCAAGATGCTGTCATTGGGGGAAACCCGGGGCGGGTGTGTGAGACATCTCTGTGCTCCTGTTGCAACTTCCTGTGGCTCTGTAATTATTTCCAAAAAAGAGGTTACGGAGGGGTCAGGTGGCTGGCGCTGTGGGCAAGGCCAGGCACAGCGCAGGCGGGAGAAGGCAGAGAGACATGTGGCGAGCGGGCTCGCTCCAACAGTCCGGGCCGGTCTGCCAGGTCAGACGTCGGGGGAAGGGTGGCCAGGTGAGGAAGAAGGGGCGGGCCCCCACAGCGGTCCCCGCCCACCAGGAGCGGAGTGGGTGGCGGCCCTGGCCAGCTTTGCCCTCGGCTCTCTGGGGGCAGGTGAACAGGGCCACAGCAGGGACTTTTATCTTCTGCTCCCCAGCTCGGACACCTGGGAAACCGCTGCTGTCCCGGCTGGAGCCCAGGGGCAGTGCTCTCCGCGGCCACCCTGCCACCAGACGGGGGTCTCCTGGGGCCCGCCGGGCCGCGAGCCGCAGCCTGGGCTTCCCAGCAGAAATAAGTAACTCAACAGTCTTGCTTGGCACATTAGGAGCTATCTGCATCCCACTCTCCGAAGTTACATGAGGACACAATTTATCTTTAGCCGGGAGCCACCTGCTTGGTAATCTGTCTCTGTGTACCCAGCTGATCCCGCCACGCTCACACCGGCTGGAGCGGTGGCTGCCTGCGCGGAGAGTGGTCCTCTTGCCCGGCGGAGCTGGACGGCGCAGCCTGGGGGCAGCCCTGCCCTTCCCAGGGTGAAGGGACAGCCTGCCCCGGGCCAGGCCGGCAAGGGGCGCGGAGCCACGATGGTGAAGCCCTGAGCCCTATCAAGAGGACGTTTCCCGCAGGCCACGGATCAGCCGGGCCATCTCTTCATTTTAACATCTTGGTCCCTCTTCTAGACAGATGTGTAAATTGGTTGATGAAAATCCTGGAAGCATTTGTACCCCGTGCTGCGCCAGTGTTAGATAAACTGTGAGATACATGTCGCCGGACGTCTTTGTATCTCGGGGTGTGAGCCCACAGGAGAACGGAGCCGCCCCACGCCCTGTGTCTGCGGGGTCATCCTCAGATGGGCCCCGTGTTCCTCCCATGACCCGGCAGGCCACGCACGCCCACGGACACGCGCCACTCTGTGTCCGAATTCCCCTTCCAGGCCCGTTCTGTGTTCCGAAGTCCCTTCTGACTCTTCCATAGACAGCAGGACCTGCTATCAGACGCACTGTTCTCAGGGGCCGAGTGCACATGAACAACAACGTGAGTGTAAACGGTGTGAAACAGGCAGTGAGCGAGGCGCTTGGTCAGCCCCCTTAAGGAGGCTGCTCTGGGGGCGCTTGGGCCCCTGGGGCGGGGGGGTTGCCCCTCCCCTCCTGGGTGAGACGTGGGGACTGGCCGCCACGCAGGCGTGTGCGCCTGCCCCGCAGCCCCGCAACCCCACAGACTCCGGGCCCCTTGGCGCTGTTGGAAAGAACGAACCAAATGCCCTGACCAACAGGTGCACGTTCTTTGTTGCCTCTTTTCTGGTGGGAGGCGCGCATACCCTAGGATTGGCCCTTCACTCAGGGGCAGTGAATGCGTTCACCGTTGTGGGCAGCCATCCCTGCCGTTGGGTCTCAAACACGTTCCTTGCGCCCAGGGAGGCCCCCGTGACGGTCGATTTTATGCGTTCGCTCGCCGGGGCCACAGCGGGGACTGAGGGAGCCTGGCCGACTTCCCCAGTGGGACCGGGCATCCTGCGGTCTGCCGAGGGCCTCGGCGGAGGACAACGGCAGCGGAAGGGGGAAGCCACCCTCTCCGCTTGAGCTGGGACGCCCGCCTTTCCGGCTCAGATGCTGTGCCCCTCGCCCTCGGGCCCTCTGGGCTTCCCTGCGTCCCCGGCCCGCGGACGTCAGCTCGTGGGACTTCTCAGCCGCTGCCGGCGTGAGCCGCGCGTCACCATGTGAGCCTGTGGATATGCTGCCGGTTCGGCGCCTCTGGGGGACCCTGACTAGTGGAACCCCCAACCTGCCAAGCAACCCGTCCCCTCTCCCCCCTGCCCTCGGCAGCCAGTAACCTATCTCCTGTGTCTTCCGAGTGGCCCGTTCCGGGCACTTCACACACACGGAGTCACACGGCGCTGGCCTGCTGTGCCTGTTTCCCCCCCTCAGCACAGGCTGCTGTCGGTCCCCGCACCCTGCAGCGTGTGCCCACACACGTTCCTCCTTGCGGCCGCCTCACTGTCCCTTGTGTGGCTGGGCCACGTTTTGCGTGCTCGTGCTCTGAGGCTGCCGGAGCATCGGGGTCCCCCAGGGCGGGGCCTCATCCTGAGAGGCCTTCGTGGGCCTTCGTGAAGGGCAGCGACTTCGTGTGACTGTCGCAGCCGTGCCTCTAGTGCGAGCGCCGTGCCCGGGGCCCCGCGGGCGCTCAGGAAGTACGTTGTGAACCATGAATGGCTCGGTGAGCGGATGGATGAATGAGTGTGGTTGCTGGGGTAACAATGAGAGCGTCTGTGCTCTGGGCTCCGGAGTGAAGAGGGGACGTGGCAGCCACCAGTGGTCTGCAGCCCCCTTTTGGGGGAGGAAAGAAAGGGCGCAGAGCTCTGGAGGGTGAGCACCGGACTGGGCGCCGGGCATGGAGTCTCGGCCCTGCCGCACGAGGACCTGGTCACTCAGGGAGCGGAGTTCATTTCCTGTGGTGGCTGTGACCAGTTACCACACACTCAGCAGCTGAAAGCAGCACCCTGCCCGCTTGGGAGGTCGCCGGCCTGGCACGGGTGCCCCAGGGCTGAAGTCGGAGGGTCGGCAGGGCTGGCTCCTTGGGAGGCTCCGGGAGGACAGCCTGTCCCCGCCTTCCCCAGCGTCCGGGGGCGCGGGGCCCCTCCCCCACCTCCCAGCCGGCAGGGCACCACCTGCCTGGCCCGCCTTCAGGGCATGGCCTTCTGACCACGGCCAAGAGAGCCTCTCCCTCTTCGGGCTCCTGTGACGAGACGGGGGCCCCTGGGTAACCCCGCATCACAGCCCCTCTGAAGATGCTTCCCATCACCTCTGCGAAGTCCCTTTTCCGTGCGGGGGCTGACATGGTCATAGATTCCTGGGATTGGCTGTGATGTTTCGGGAGGATCATTCTGTTGACCACAGAAGCTCCTCGGCCTACCTAAGACTCAGTTTCCCCCCATGAGAAGACAGGCTGGAAAATTCCCGAGGTCTTTCCCAGCTCTTGGCGCCAGGTGGTTGACGCGGGCGAGAACCGTGCCCTCCGGCTTAGTGACGATTTGCGCCACGGTTGGAGCCGGGTCCGCGAGCACACCCGTCTGGCCGGACGCGGCCGGACCTGCCTGCCTGTTCCCTTCCTGGCTCCTGCTGTCGGCCTGGGAGAGGGTGATGCTTGGACGGGGGCCGGGGCACGAGCCTCGGGGAGGCCAAGCGACGCTCCCGAGGCGACCTGTCTCCAAAGGGGGGCTTGAGCCCATCCAGTGTCCAGCTCTGGGGCATCCCCCACGGTTTCCACAGGTGACTTGCTGACATGCAGACGTTTGCGGGCACTGTCGAAAATCCAATGAATTTTGCATATTTTAAGTTGGTGCTTTTAGGAAGCTGAAATATGCAATTAATTTAGTCATTAATTTAAAAGTTTTTGAAACTGACTTTCTCAGTTAAAAAAAAAAAAAGTAGAGTGTGTGGGGGAGGATCTGTTGATGTAATTTTAATGGTTCAGTTATTTGCTTTCCCAAGTCCTTTCTGGGGAGGAACGAGCCACAGAGGGCCCGTGGGCGGAGGCGCGCGTCTGTGGCGGTGCGTCCCCCTCCCGGGAGGCGGCACCGCAGCTCCCGGCCAGTGGCCGAGAAGACACCCACGCGTGGGTGCGACTCCTCCCGTGCAGGAGGGGCCGACCTCGTCTCCCAGGGTGGGGGTCAGCGAGCCCCCCACAGCGGGCGAGGAGCATTTGTTCCAAATCTGTCCCCTTGGTGCACAAAACTCCCTTCTGCTTGGAATTCGCCCTTTTAACAGTTCAGAGGCCTGTGTTTCAAGGCATAGAGCCCTCTGAGCACAGGGCAGGACTGGACACATGTCGCCGCGGGAGGCCAGGGGCTTGGACAACCCGGTCCCCCCATCATACCTGGCAGAGCCCAGTCAGCACTGAGCCACCTTCCTGGCTCGGTCCCAGGGGGATGGGTCCCCTCATTGGAGCTTTGTGGGTATCACTAGGGTTCTCAGCTGTGTAATCCCTAGAATGGGTGTGAGGTACCTATTTCCACAAGTGTGTGCCCATGGCCTCCTTCAGTCAAGAACTGTGGATTGGGAGCCCCGGGAGCCCCAGGGTAACAGGTAGGTGGAGGTGTTTCCTGTCCTCCAGGAGCTCACGGTCTAAAGGAAGAGGCCCGCGGCCAGCTGCCGCTCTGCGTAGCTGGTGACAGATGACCCGGGCTTGTTGATTTACTCATTCCTTCACCCCGTGCTCCTTGCAAGCTGCTTCTGTGCCCAAAACCGTGGGTGTCCGCCAGCGAGGGAGCCGGGCAAACGTCAGGGGCAATGCCGCGCACCCGGGGAGCGCTTCACAGGCCTTGGCCTTGGAATAATTATGCAAATGGTTCCTGGGAATCGTTGACCACTTTGGCCTGAATACATGATTTGAAACTTAATGTTTTGGAAAACTGCTTTTCAGAAACAGCAAGTAGTTGTAGATCCCCGGTTTGTTCCTGGAGTTGTGGACCATTCTCCGTGCGCCGATTAAGGACCAGCCACGGGGCACAGATGTAAGGGAGACACAGCTCGGGCTCTGGGAAATTCGCGAGTGGCTGGGGAGGAGGAAGGTGGAGCGAGGGCGCTGCTGTGCCCCGCCCCCGCGGTGCCGGGAGCTCTGCACGTGCTGTCGGCTGGCCCTGGGCCCTCCGTCTCCTCGGGCACCGCCATCCTCCCATGCCCTTGATCACTAAGTGATGTCTGCTGGTCTCCTGGGTGCCATTGCCTCATGGCGCCCCTTGGAGATGCATGTGAACCTGGGCTTGGACCCGGTGGCAGGGACCATGCTGGAGACCCAGCTCAGGGGCCTAGAGGAAACCAGCAGTTCCTGCTCTTGGGACAGAACCGGCAGGCTCCTCCCAGGGCACTTTGTCCTTGGCCTTGGCGTCACTGCAAAGGCACGGTCTTCTCCATTTGCAAACATGGTCTGTTTAGGAAGCTGGAACATGCAATTCACTTATTCATGAATTCAAAGGTTTTTGAAACCAATGTTCTCAGTTAAAACAAAAAGTGGGGTGGAGGGGGGTGCATAGAGAGGGTGTCATGGTTGAATTGTGCCCCCCAAAAGGATACATTGAAGTCCTAACTCCAAGTACTTCAGAACGTGACCTTATTTGGAAATAGAGCCATGGCCGATGGAAGTAGTTACATTAAGACGAGGTCCTACTGGAGGTGGGCGGAGCCCAGCCTGATATGACTGGGGTCCTTGTGAGAAAAGGAAACGCACAGAGGGGGTGCCAGGTGAGGCCCAGAGACACGAGGGAAGGAAGCTGTGTGGAGGCGGGGCCGGGGGCCGAGACCGGGTGACAGCTGCAAGCTGGGCGTTGGTGGCCCAGGATCGCTGCCGCCACCAGAGCCAGAGCGGCCCCACCGCGCCCCGACTTCAGGCCTCAGGCCTCCAGAACTGGGAACGTGAGCTCCTCTTGCCCGAAGCAACCCAGTCTCCGGCCCTTCGCCTCAGGGACCTCCCCTGTGGGGCCCTGGCCGCCTTCGCGGGGCGAGGGAGGAACCCGGTGGCCCTGCCCACTGCACGTGGGTTTCCCCTTGCTTCACCCCCGGGGCCGGGCGCCCTGCCCCTCTGTGCCCACGAGGACGCTCTGGCCTGTCTGGCACCTGGCAGGGGGCTCTTTCTGAAGCCAGAGTTGGTCTCAGTTATTCATCTCCCCACCATGCCCCCAACCCACCAGTGCTGGGGCTCCCTGGGGCGCCAGGGACCCTAACGTCCGACCTAAGCTCGCCTGCTCTCACTGCCCCTGGCACTGAGCTTCCCGAAGAACGGGCGTGCAGCTGCACCCGGGCCTGCGGGGCCCGCAGCTCTCCCCACCTGGCCTCCCTCCTGCCGCCGGCCTGTGCACCTGCCCTGGGCCAGGCCGTCCTGTGCCCTCCCACGGCCTCAGCTGGCCTCTCCTTTCCTGGACATGGCCCCTTTTGCCCAAGATCAAAGTCTTCCTGCAGGGACCTTCTTCCCGATTCCATCTGAGTCCAGATGACACCCACTTGACTCCAGAAATGTGCCTCTTGTCTATTTCCCGTGAACACCACTGGCCGCTTGGCTTGCAGCTGCCGCATGTCCAATCCCGCGCAGGAGCTGGAGGTGCCTGGCGCCGCAGGGCCGTGGGCTTCACGGCGCAGGCCCCGCCCTCCCGGGGGCTCAGTGCTGCCTCAGGAGGGGCATGGGCAGCCCCCACGGCATCTCCCTATGTGGACGGGGGCCTTTCCTGCAAAACCACAGCGCCATTACCCAGCCTGGATAGAGTAATTCTAGTTCGTACACAGTCTAGTCAACACTCAGCAGTCCCCAAAATATCTTTTATATTTATTTAATGTATTTACATAAAATATGTGATGTTTATATGTACTCTACTATTATATAGTATTGGGTTGGCCAAAAAGTCTGTAGGGCTTTTCCTGTAAAATAAAAGCCCCGTTTTTCATTCCCAGCAATAGCTTTATTGATTGGGACATTTTGAGCCTGTCGGCTGTCTCCCATGTGATAGGACGTTGATTGTTCTCAGTTCCTGTCCCCGTTGATCTACTGGTCTAACTGACCACGAGCATCGTCCAGCGGGAAATCCCCAGCGCGAAACTGTGCCAACCACTTCTGACATGTCCTATCAGTCACAGCACCTTCTCCACACACGGCACACAGCTGTACGTTTCGGTTGTGTTTTTACCTTTCTTGACATAATAAAGCATAATATGCTGAAAATGTTGCATGTTTTCTCCATCTTCAATATTAAAATGGCTATACAAAAATTCACCAATCTTGATAAGTTTATTTTTAAATGCACGCTGATATGACAGTTGTCACAATACATTCTTAGCAAAATTGTTTTGAATGAAGTTAAAAACAAGTAAGCGCTACTGGAGCCATCTTATGGAAAACTAACTTTTTGTCCAGCCCAATATATATTATATTAAATTGTATTATTATTTAAGTTAAAATTTAACATTAAAGTATATATGTGAATGCTACATGTTATATATGATACATAAATTAATATAACAATATATAATAGGTGTTATATAAATATAATTATAACAATGTACAATATAATTGTAATAATAATATATAAAGAATATTTATATATAATTTAACATAATATAATTATTCAGTTATAGATGTTATATAAAATATGAATGATTATTTAATATAATGTTAGAATCAATTATAATATACAATCATATAGTAATTATATGTAGGGATTACAATATAAACGTAATAAAATGTAATATACATAAAATACATAAATAAATATACGATGGCTGAGAATCAAGCACATTGCATGGAAACAGGGAAATCCAGCTTGTCCGCATTCCCGAGCGCTGTCACAGCCGGGCCGGTGACCGGGTCGCGGGCACCCCGAGGCGCGAGTGACGGCTGGGTCCCGCACAATCTGGGAAGCCTTTCCCCGAGCGTTGGCGTCCGGAGTTCCTGGGCGGAGGCGGGGCGGTGGGCGCTGTGAGGGGTGAGCCTCCCGTCGAGGGGTCAACCAACCGGGAGGTGAGCGCATCCACCATCACGTGACTGAGCGCCGCCTGGGGCCGGGCCTGGGCTGAGCACGCAGCGCACAGCGAGCGCGCAGGCAGCCTGCCCCTCCTCCAGCCCCTGCCCCTGCGCGCTGAAGCCCCGGACCAGGGGACGTGGAGAACCCTGGGCTGTGGGGCGAGGACACGAGATGCGGCGGTCTGCACAGTGGCAGGGCCAGGCGGCCACGTGAGGAGCCTGGCCTCTGTCCGGTGCCGGGGCGCCATTTTGGGGTTGGAGCGAGGGAAGGGTGTCCAGGATGGGAACTTAGAACCTCTTGCTGGCAGTGGGTGCTCCTGTGCAGGGCTGGCCTGCGCCCTGGGAGCCTGCTGGGTCTGGGCAGGGGTGGCCGGCACCCTCAGCCAGGACTTGGCCTGGCGCTGAGAGAGGCTGGAGGTCAGGTTGCAGCCTCCGCTTATACCAGCTGGGCACGGTCCGCGGGTTCCGAATGCCTGTGCCGCCAGGGGCCCCAGGAGAGAGCCGCCTTCCTTTAGCGGCCGGTCCAGGGCAGACACCAGGGGGAGGTGGCGTCTTCCCGACCCTCCGCTGGTGGCCCCTGGGGCCCCTTCTGAGGAGTGAGGAGCACAGTGGCCAAGCCCCCTCTGGGGCTTCCCCAGAGTGGCCTCTCCCTAGGCCAGGTACTGGCCAGGCTGAGGATGCCCTTGACCTTTCTGCCTAGAAGACTTGGGCTGGGGGCCAATGACCTGCTTCCCTCTGCTTTTCCCAGACCCATAGTCCTCTCTTGGCTTCCTTTCCTGACTTCGCACCTGAACACACCTGGGCGCTCCTTGGCCAGGATGGACTCCCCTCCGGCCAGGGGACCGCTGCCCCTTCCCCGCATTCCCTCCTCCTCCAAGGACTTGGACAAAGCCATCCTGGAGGCACAGGGGCACTGGGAACAGGGCTCAGTCAGCCTCTGTGAGTCTCACGACGCCCACCCCGGGTGGTCTAGAAGCTCTGGCCGAGGCCCCGCCCTCCCCACCCTCCCCGCCCTCCCCGCCCTCCCCGCCCTCCCGGACCTCGGACCTCGGGCCCTCGCGCCCTCCTCAGCACCTCCAGCCCAGCCTCGCGGCGGCGGGCAGACCCGGCCCATGGGCGCCTCTTGCTGGGCCGTGAGTGATGTTTTGTTGTGCACAGCTGTGCCCACGCTGGCCATCTGCACACACGCGGCTGCGGTTGGCGCAGGGTTGGGTCGTTGCCCCAGAGACGGCGTGGCCCTCTATTCCTGCAGTGCTCACTCCGGCCCTTACAGAGCGTGTGCGCCCTCCCTTCCCCTCCACCTGCCACCTCCCGCCAGAACCTACCCCCTGCTCCTCCCTCAGCCAGAAGCCGGGCCTGCTGGAGCCCCGCCCCTGCTGGCTACCTCGGTGCAGGTCCGCCCCTGGCGGGTCTGAGTCCCTGTCGGCCAGGGAGGGGCTCCGCCTGCCCTTTGGTTTTCTTCCTCTGCGTGAAGGGCTTGAGTTGGCTGGTCTGGCGTTCTTCCCCTTGGCCGCTGGGCGAGTGGGCGGGCAGCCCATGCCTGGAGGGACCTCGGGGGCCTCCCCATGGGGGTCTTTGAGGGCCTCAGCCCAGGCCCCGCCCAAGCCCCCGTGATCAGACCTCCGGGTCCCAAACTCACAAGGCGGTGGCGCGGCGAGGACCCCTGCCTTGGTAACCCAGACGGACAGCCAGGGCTGTGGCCTGGGGGAGGCCACCAGGAGCCGCTGGCAGACACGAGGTGTCCCTAGGCGAGTGGGCGTGTGGGGGGCTGGTCTCTTGCCCAACAGGGCGGCCGAGGGGCCGGTCTCTGCCTCTGGGCAGCTGGCGGAGTCGGTGGGCGCCATCGTGGTCGGCCCAGTGGTCCCAGACCAGAGGTCGCCCTTTTCCTGAGGGGCCGCAGGGCGGGTGCCCCCACCCAGAGGGGGCCTATGGCCTCGGTCGCCCTGGGGCCCTGTCCACCCGCTGTCTGTCCACTCCAGCCCCAGGTCCTTGGGCTCTGAGGACGGCCACCGGGGGGCAGTGCGAGCCAGGACACCTGGCAGGGATCCACCCAGGCGCCCAGGAGGTAGGCAGGCTGGGAGGGCAGAGGCCCGGCTTGGTGGTCAGCCCAGGACCCTGCCGTCCTGCCCAAGGGGCTCGGGCCCAGGGCTCTGCCCAGGGGCGGGGAGCTTTCCCCACATCCACGATCACAGCCACACACACAGTGCGCACATGTGCGCGCTCACATCGACACAGGCGCGCACACATGTGGCCCCACGGCCCGCGCGGGACCCGTCGGTCACAGGGGCACCGGTCATGGCTTCCAAAGGTAGGACAGCAAGTGATTGTTCTTTCTCCCCAGAGGCAGCTGAGCAGGGGTCCTGGGCAGGCCCTCCTGCTTGTTGGGGGAGCCGCCCTGCCGTCTCCCCCTGGCGGCAGCGCCCCGCAGCCCACCCTCCACGGGCACCCCCTGCCCGGGAAGCCCAGGCCCAGCGCGGACCGATTTCCATCTTCTCTTGCGCACGGCAGCTCCATTTCTGGTCAGGGCCCCAGGAGGGCCCCTCCCCCATGTGCCACGGCGGCTGGGCGTGGGCGGAGGCGGCGGCGCTGCAGCTCACGGCCGGTGCCCGCCTGCCCGCTGCCCCCGCTCTTCTCTCCCGCCCCGCGCTGCTTCCGTCCTCCGCCCTAAGCCGTCCCCTCACCGCTCCCTCCTCCTCATTTACAAACGGGACTGACAGGTCCAGGGCCACCTGTCTGCCTGAAGTCAGGTTGGAGGGGCTGCTCCTTCCCAGGGACCTGCCCTATGGTGGGGGGCACAGGTGGCCCTGAGGCTCGTCTACTGAGGACCCCGGGTCCCTCCACTCGGTCTGGGCGCCGTGGGTCGGGGAGTCACAGTCTCACCCACTCGCTCCTCTGCCCATCTGTCCCGATTCCACGGACTCAGCAGCCTTGGCCCGTGGAGGAGATTCGGGGTCCAAGCCCCACTTCTCCGAATTGCCAGACACCAACAGACAAGCCCGCGCAGCCCCAGACCCCTCCCCCAGCTGCGGTTCCGCTGGGCGCAGCCATGCGCAGTGGCCGCTCCCCGCCAGCAGCAGGCTATGGGCCTTCACCGGGGGCTGGCGTCTGAGGGGCGACGCTGCACAGCAGGCCCCATTCCGAGCCTCCCGGGGGTGCGTCTCCTCGGTCTCAGCCCCGCCCTCCTGCTCCGTGGGGACAGGTGACCTGGCCCTCGGGCTGCTGGGAAGACCAAAGTTTGCATTCACAGCCGCCGCCTGTTCAGTGTCCCGCAGGAAGGGGGAGGAGCGTCCCTGGGGACCCTCACTGCCACGAGGCTAAGTGCTCCCCTCTCCCCACCGCCCATGGTCCCTGAGTGACTCATGCAGTGACCCAGACTGAGGCGCCACCCTGAGCCCCTCCTCCCGACGCTGTTGATGTGGGTTCTCAATGTCCCCAAGCTTCCACCTGGCAACAGCCTCCCCAGGGCTCTGTCCTTTCCCATCCATAATGTCACCAAGACTCAGTCCCAGGCCTGCGTGGGCTCAGAGAGGAGGGCTGCCCGGTGGCTTGGCACATGTAGGGGCGTGGCTGGGACATGCGGGAGGCCTGGGGATGTCCCCCAGGAAATGCCCACCTGGGACCCTTCACAAGCAGCCCCTCGGGGGCAGGAGCCAGAAGGTGCTGGAAGGGGTAGTGAGGGGGGGGGGGGGGTCTGTGTGAGCTCAGGCCTCGTGGCCTCTGGGAGGGGTCTGCAGGAAGCCCGCGCGGGTGGGGCGCATGGCGGCTCCCTGCACACAGCTCCGGACGCTGCCCCAGGCCCCTTGGGCTTTGCAGGCTCTGCTCTCCAGCTGCCGATGTTTTTGACGGCAAGGCACAGCCCCCACCAGACCCCGGCTGCTGGGCCAGGACGCCGTGTCCCCAGGCTCAGGGCAACCCCAGAGCCAAGCGTGCCCACTGGGACACCCACGTTCATCGCTGTTGATGGCATAGGAGCGGGTGCGCGGGCGCACACGTGTGTATGAGTGTGGTTTGTGTGTGCACGTGAGCAGCGGCGTGTGCACCCGTGTACATGAATGTGCTTTGAGCGTGCACGTGTGTTTGAGTGGGTATGTAACTACACACATGTATGTGGTGTGCTTTGTGCGTGCGTGTGTGAGTGGGCGCGTGAGTGCCTGTGTGTGGTGTGCTTTGTGCACGTGTGCATGGGAGTGGGTGCGGGATGTGTGTGGTGCGCACGAGTGTGTGCGGCCCCGCCTGTGCGCACTGGGCTCGCGTGCTGGTGGCCTGCCACGCAGCCGCCGCAGCGCCTGCCACGCGGAGGGGAGGGGGTGATGGCCCCCACGGCGCTGTTGTGAAAGGCTTCCCTTTCCTTCCCCTGAGCCCAGCTCTGCGCGCCCAGGGAATCGCCGGCGGCCCTGGCGGCTGTTGACCGGCAGTGGCAAGCCTGGTGGCTGCTGTCAGATGAGGTTTCCCACGTTGCTGGAAAGCTTGGTGGCCAGAAACAGCCAGTCGTCTCCAGTGTTCACCCTGGTCCCCAAACCGCTAGCCGAGGCAGCTGACACTCAGCAGGAGATTACCCTCCTGTTTCTGTGGACGCTCCACCCAGGAGACTCTGAGCTGGTGGGGCCCTGGGGGCGGGCGAGCTGGCGCCCATTCTGTGTCGGTCCAAGCCTGCAGGGCCGGCACCGTGCTGTGGGACCTGGGACCTGCCACCCACTTCTCTCGGCTTCCATGTCACTGGACATGAAGGACCGGGCCAGGCGTCCCTTTGGGCTCTGCAGTTTTGTGAGTCAGCAGCCCCCCTGGACGGCGGGTCCACGCGTCCCCCCCGGGACGGCTGCTGTCAGGTTCGGGACGTGCATGACGTCAGGGAGGAGATGGGCCATGTCTGTTCCTGGCACCGATGGGCCGTGCGGGCTTTGGGGCGGCAGGAGGGCCTGTTTCAAATCCTGCCTTACTTCACAGAGGATTACAGGCAAGATAAAGCAAATGAGTGAAATGCCAACCCACACAAGCTCCCAGGATGGAGCAAATACAAGAGATAAAAGGAACTCCCCCACCAGGAGAAAAGCGGGGCACAAATGAGCAGTGGCGTGGATTGGCGTCTAGAGTTTGGCTGTGAGGTTCCTGGCAGCCAAAGTGAAAAGGAAAACAGGACCCGTTCAGTTGTCCTCACTGCCCCTTAGGATTGGGCTCCACAGCCCTCTTCCCATCGAGAAACACGGAGACGTGTGAGGCCCCAGGGGAAGGCGGACGGGGCCACTCCCGTCAGCCGGTAGGTGGCCTCTCGAGAGCTGAAAGGAGCACGCCCCAGCGCACCTCCGTCAGAGCAAGGCTCCGTCCAAGGCAGCAGCCATTCCGTGCCCTGGAAGTGCAGAGGTTTTTCCAGCCTTGGCTCTGAAAGCTGCTTTTCCCACGAGGCTCCATCTAGGTGGCCCTGAAATGAAAAGCGGGTAATGTCCCCAACAGCATCTGGACAGCAAATGCGGTGCCGAGCCTCCTGAAACTCCTCCTTGCTCCTGCCCCGGTGAAAGCTGAGGGCGCAGTTCCAAACCACAGGCCCTGCCAGGAAACAGCGAGCTCTGGCACTGAGCTGCAAACAGCTGGGCGCAACGCCCCCTGCAGGGCGCGGCGGGGCTCCGGCGTCCTCACTGCGCACCTACTGTGTGCTCGCCTTGGGTGGGAGGTTCACATGCTTGGTCCTGTCCCCTGCTCTATCAGCGCCATGAGGGGCAGAGGGAAGACCCACACCCAGGGCTCTATGGCTGCACTGCGGCTCTGGCCACTCTCCCGCTCGGGACCCCTCGACTTGGCGGCCACCCCGGGGTGCACTGCGCAGGCTGTGGTTCTGTGACTTGCTGAAGACATCCGGCGAGGCAGCTCTTGGCACTTCTGGTTCCTGGCCCCAGGCCCAGCCGAGGCTTTGACAGGAAGGAGAGCAGTTCAGGCCGGGCAGCCAGGCGGGGGGCGGAGTGCGTTTTCTGCCGTGGGTGGGGGTTCCCGCGGTGACGGCAGGCCAAGAGCCTCACCAGTCAGCTCAGCCCCGGGACGTGCCGAGGCTCATGCGCCAACGCCTGTGCACGGGGCCGTCCATGCCGAGCCTCCTTGGAGCTTCTGTGCCCATTTTGCAGACTTGGATGCAGGTACAAATGAGGTAATTGTGACTGTACTGGGATGGGAATGGAGGCTCAGCCTCCTTCGCAGCCTGGAGCCCACAGTCCGGAGGGCTGGGCACAGCAGCGAACCGGTGACAGCTAGCTAAGTCTGCACAGGCTGTGGCCACCATCATCCACATCCTTTGGATAAGGGCCAGGGAATGGCTGCAAACCGCTCATGTGGGGTCAGAAGGGTTTGCCGGGCAGGCAAGTAAGGGGGAAAGAACATTCTAGAAGGAGAAGGCACTGGGCACGCAGGCCTGGGGGAAGCTGCAGGGGGCAAGCCTGGGAGTCCGGAGAGGCTGCAGTGGGAAGCAGGGGCCGAAGGAGCTCCCTGGCTCTGGCCCTTAAACCTGGGGGTCCACACACGCGTTCCTGGTGGCCTGTGAGGAGCCCAGGTACACAAACTGTCCTGACGCCAAAGCAGCAGCATCTGACTCACCAACCCACTTGGCATGAGGTGGCCATTTTATTTACCAGACATTCTCCATGATTTTTTTTTTCTTCTGAGAGACACAGGGAAAACAGAATGAAACCAGGTGTCCTGGGCTCTGTGTCTGCAGGGAGCAAGGGAGGCCTGGAAATGGGGTGCTGTGGCCCCCCGGGGTGGCCTGGACGCCCGGTGGATGGGCCCGGAGCCCTGGGACCCTCCTGGGAGGGGACAGGTGACAGAGGGCTCCACAGGACAAGCGGGAGGCCTGGTGCATGGGGGTGGGGCTCGGAGGCGGGGCGGAGTGAGCGGAGCCGTGTGGACGCTGAGGGTCCCAGAAGGCTGAGAATGTGAACGAGCTGGAGAGAGGAGGAAACTGTGGGGAGGGCGGCGAGGCCGAGGGCCGTGCAGACCTCCGGGGGCACAGTCACCTCCAGAGCTCCCTGGTCGCCTTTTTGCTTGATCGACGGCTGAGCCTGGTGACACGGGACCTGTATGAGGGCCACAGCCCTGTGCCCGTCCTCCAGCCGGCAGCCCGCTCTGCTGTTCCTGATGTGAGTCCTCAGCGTGCCCCCCCCCCCGGCCTCCCAGCGCCCCTGGGCTGCTGCCCCTCCTTCCCCGGGTCCCCAGAGGCTCGTGTTTGGGAAGCGCCATTGTCAGCAGGGGGAGGCGAGCGCCGTTGGAACGTGACTCACGAGCTGATGCGCGTGGCCTCTTCCTGGCTCACCCCGGGGAATGAGCTCGCTTTCGGGGAATGAGCTCGCTTTCCCGGACTGGCCCCCGCAGGCAGGTGTGCACCCCTCCCGGTGAACTTGGGGACACGTGCCTGTGTCAAGCACGGATTGTCCCCCTTCCTCAAAATCCGGCTCCAAGGCTTCTCCCCAGGCCTGGGCTTGACAGCCAAGACCCCACACAGTCCGGCCCAGCCTGACCCCAGCCTGAGGCCACGCAGGGAAGGGACCCTGGCCTGAGCGGCACTGTCCATGACTGTCCCTGAAGGAGGGTCTGCACCCCGTCCTCTAGCCCTGGGGGGTGACAGACATCAAGCTGGGTGTCTCCCTGACCTGCTTGTCCCCCTGCCCTGCCCCCTGGAAGGTGTCCCCTTTCCTCTCCTCCCCCTCTAGGCTGGTTTCTCACCCGCAGGAAAGGCCACGGGACAGGGATGCCTCTCCCCGGCCACTTTGTCACGGGGCCTCCAGAAGGAGGTGTTCTGGCGCCCCCGTGGCTCTTCCTCAGTGGTTGCTATGGTTATTTTTTCCTCCTC
Organism: Pteronotus mesoamericanus; assembly: GCF_021234165.1. Lineage (NCBI taxonomy): Eukaryota > Metazoa > Chordata > Mammalia > Chiroptera > Mormoopidae > Pteronotus > Pteronotus mesoamericanus. The sequence continues at coordinate 1,256,324 of NW_026555082.1, read as the reverse complement.
ACCCACTGGGGGCCCAAGACAGGGCTGGGGGGCTGCTGTCGGGCAGGAAGGCAAGAAGGGACTGATCTGGCACGCAGCGCCCGAGCTGGGGGGGGGCTGCTTCCTCTCCGCGTGGGAGGTGCTTCCCTAGGGGGGACAGGAGTGGAGCTGGGACAAGGCTCAGGGGGCCGCACAGACAGTGAGACCCACGCCCAGAGCACGTGGGCGGGAGGGGGCGCAGCACGCGGCGCGTCCGTCCCGCCCCCCGGGTCGACGCGTGCTCACGCAGGCACGCACGGGGAGCAGCGCCCTTCACACACAGCCGATTGCGCGCGCCCGATCTTGGAGAGAGATTCCCGGTCTCAGGGTCACGTGCAGCTGTGAACCACCTCCCGGCTCCCGGGCACGGGGCAGGTGGGGATGGGGATCCGATGCATGTGGTGGAGGAAGCTGGAGCCCCTTGAACCATCCAGCAGCAGCCCCGCATCCTCGCCACGCCCCGCGAAGCCACATTGACCGGCAGGAGGGGAGCCTGCGCGGGAACCCCACTCAGTGCTCCCGAAACGGGGGGCGAGGCAAGGTTCAGGCATGGGGGCAGGCAGGAGATGGTGATACCACGCATGGCGACCCGGGACCACATGCCCGCCGCACCAGGCACCGGAGGAGGCAAAGCAGGCCCCGCCCTCAGCCCACCCCTGGTGCACCCCCCCCCCCCCAAGGCCCATTCCAGGAACCACAGCCCCCAGAAACGTCTGAGTCATCGCAGCCAGCAGACGCTGAGATGCTGGTTCCTGGAAAACAGGGCCCCAGGGCCCGCAGAGGACCCTCGCGAGGATGTCTCCCAGCTGTCAAAGCGCCAGGAGCCGGCAGGGTGGAAGGATTCCAGGCTCCCGGCCTGGACAGAGCTGGTGGCTAGTGTGGTTGGAGGGGCGGGGGGAGGCGGGGCGAGGAGGGAGGGGGAAGGCACCGTGGCCAGAGGAGCAGCAGGGCCACCTAGAAGCGACCAGCCTTCCTGAGCACCCACTGTGACTAGCAGGGCTACGAGGGAGAGGGGGCTCCAGATGATGCAGTGACAGCAAGCAGGCCGCACCGGCGCTTCCTAGCGGATCTGCTCCCGGTCCTTGGGGCCTGGGCGGGCGTCGGTCAAGGGCCCCGCCTTAGGCAGCCTGGCAGCCCCAGCAGGGCGTGCGGCCAGCCCGGTGCACTGGTGCGGACAGCGAGCCCAGGGAGGCCTGACTCTGCAGCCAGAGGCCCTGCTGGTCTGCAGTGGGGGCCCAGCAGCTCTTGGTCCTCCCAGTAGACTCGCTGGAGCCCCCACTGGCCAAATGCCAGAAGCAGGTGGTACGAAGGAGACACAGCAGGTTTGCCCACGCAGGGGTGGAAGAGGGCACCTGGGCAGGGGTCTGGGAGGGCGGGCCTGCGGTTGCAAGGGGGGGCGCTGCGAGGACAAGACTCACACGCGCAAAGGTCCTGGGGCAGAAAAGCCCGGCCTTGCCCGAGGTCCTCTGCAACTACCAGTGTGCCTGGGCGGGGCGCATGGGCCGCAATGAGCAGACTGAGCAGCTGTTAGCCACCTCCCTGCCAGTCTGGGCTCCACCCGCAGGCAGGACAAGCCCGCCTGGGTCTGCCCTCCTCGCTGCGGCTCTCCCTGCGCCCAGGCCCCTGTTGGGTCTGCTCTAGTCGGCTTCTGTCTGACGGGGGCCAAGACCGAGTTGATTCCCGTCCCGCCATTTCTGCAGCGTCTGTCCTCTTGGGTCATAGGCCCCTCGCATTCTCTTTGGTTTTTCAGGAACAGTGGGGATGGAATTCATGTTCTGGCTCAGTGTCCCCTCCTGGCCTGAGTTCCCAGAGCTAAAACACACATGTACCCGCACTCACACTCACACAGGCACCTACCTGCACACTCACTTTCCTGCACACACATACACATGCTCACATGCACATCACACCCAGGCACTAAGTGGGCACACGCTCACACAGGCACCTCTGCCTCGGGGGGTGGGGGCAGCTGCAGCTGAAGAGTCCGCCTCCGTGCAGCTGGGGGGTCTTCACCCCTCCGCTGCTCTGCCCTTGGCAGCTTGCAGAGCAAACTGCCCCGCTGAGTCAACTGCCCCCACAGGGCAGCCTGGGCTGCGGCCCTTCCTCTCACCCCTGGTGCCTTTGGGACAAAATGCAAACTCCCCAGGCTGGCGTGTTTCGCAACTGCCCTGGGTGTCGTGAGCCCTGGGCCTTTGCACAGCCGGCCCTTCTGAGAAGAGAGCCAGTGCCCGCCCGCTTGCCCTCGCTCCTTTGCAGGCCCTCGGTGTGTCCTCACCAGCCGGAACGCAGCGAGCGGGGCCTCACCTGGACCTGGCTTCTCTAGGGGAGGCGTTTTGCGCTCTGGGCACTCACAGCGCCCCGTGTGCTGACGGGACCCCCAGGGCACCCTGAGTGGGAATGCTCCCTGGCGGGTCGGTGACAGATCGACCCAGGGCCGCAGGGGTGCAGGCAGCACAGGGTTGCTGACACAGGAGCCACCGCTCAGCAACCGCAAAGCGCAGGAGGGGTCCCCGTCTTCACTGGTGTCTTTGGAACGGCATTTTAGGAGCCATAGTGCGCGCCGCTGAAGCCCTGTGTTGAACCCCCCCGGCCCCGCCCACTCTCCCCCCTACCCTACCCTGACACCCCTCTGGGCCCCTCACACTGGCGTCGCTCACTGATGAGCCCCTCCCTCCGCCCCTCAGATGAGCTCGACTCGCCTCCCTTTGTTCCTTTCTGAGTCGCCCCTGCCTGGTCCTGTCTCCCCCCGACAAAGGGGAGCTCTGGGGCTCCCCCAGACGAGGGAGAGTCTCTTCCCTGCCTCCCCAGACGTTTCTCTTTGTGCCCTTGCGCCCAAATCTGCATCATAAAAAAGCTGGGAACCCAGCTGGCAATGGAGCTCTCCCTGGGGGGCGGGGGGCACGGAGAAGGGGTGACACAGAGCCAGCCAGGTCAAAGTTCCCTTTATTCCGCGGGGCGCAGGGGACATTCACATGTTAATAAATCATATTCCCATCGCGAATCAATGAAACCTTTCCACAATTTTCCCATGGACAGTTCTACAAATAAAGAAACGGAAGGGGGTGTGAGTGTGTTGGGGGGTTGACCCCACATTCTTTCCTGCCTCCGCACGTCCAGGAACAAAAGCTGGGCCTGGCCGCGCGTCTGTGGACTCGTGTTCAGGACCAGGGAGAGCCGACTGGGGGCCTGAGGGGGTTTTTCTGAAATGTCTGGTTTGTTCCCTTAAGCAGATTATATGCTATTCCCCCCACAAGCATTGCACTTACAATTTTGTGCCTAATATTGATTAATCGAACTGTTTAGAAAAGGTAAGCCTAAGCTTGTTGAATAGAATTGACTTAGAGGAGATTTGGCTCTAGCACATTCCGGAAGCTTCCAGGATGTTCAGGCAGCGACGGGGGGAGCAGGGGGTGAGGGCGCCTCCTCCCAGCGAGGTTGGGGGCCAGGGGCCCAGGGTCAGCAGACGCCCAGGCCGGGCAGCTGGCCGGGGACCACTTTGTGAGGCCCAGTCCTGCCTGAGTGTCAAGGATGAAATGTGTTGGTTTGTTTTTGAGATTCCTTCCGGGTGTGTGGGCTCGGAGGGGGTGGGGAGGGCAGAGGGTTTTGAAGTTTCGCGGAAGCTTTATAAAAGCTGTGGGAATCTGTTCCTGCTCAGCTACAGAGGGAAAAATTTGGAAGAAATCCACAAACTGGGGTCAAAACACCCAAAATAAAGGGCAGCCTCCTGCTCCCCTCCAACCACCCCCTTGGCTGGCCGTGGCCGTGCCCCCAGCGGGTTTCGGGGACACCCTGGCCTCCGGCAGCGGGGACCCCTCAGCCGGGGGCTCTCCCGGCATCTGTGCGGAGGGCGATGGGAGGGCGGGGAGGGGGAGGGGGAGGGGCCGCAAGGCATGCCGGGCCTCAGCAGGTCCCTGCGCAGCGCCCTCAGCTGGCTCCCAAGACCCAGGCGGTGGCTGTTACCTTCCCCAAGAGCAGCCCCTTCCAATGAACCCCGCCTCTGGGGGCCCCACCCAGAGGGCAGGCTGGCGTGGAAGGTTCTGGCAGGAGAGGACGGTGGCGTTGGAAGGCAGCGCCAGGTGAGGGCAGGGTGGCGGCCTGCGGCCTCGGGGCCTCCGTGGCATGAAGGGGATCGAACAGCCTGGGGCGAGAGGGGTGGGCACGGGGTGTCCGCGGGGCTGGTGCTGTGGCGGGAACTGGGGACTCTGCCCCCGAAGCACACGTGTGATAGAGGAACCGGGAACCTGCCCGCGGGTGGGGGGCAGCGATGGGCTATAACCAGGGGCCGGAGCAAAGGCCCCCGCACCGCACAGGGCAGGGCACCAGGTGGCGGCACTCTGACCCCCGAGCGGTGGGAAGGAATAGCCGCCTCGCCCGCACAGGTGCGCCAGCAGCGGGACCCCGCAGCGTGGCTCCCACTCCGCAGGGACCCGGGCCACGCCGCTCTCGTCTGCGAGTCCTGCCCGTGCCCGGGGGAGGGGCGCTGCCCGTCGCAAACGCACAGGCTGGCCTCCCAGGTGCTGCGTCGTGACCTGTGCGGGCCAGTCGGCTCAGCCGCCCAGGCACACGAGGCCTCAGGGGACCCAGACCCTCACCAGGGAAATGCGTTCGCTCGTGGGTCTGAGCCCTAGAATTGCAAGAATCAACGCTTGTAAACTCGGAGGGCGCCTGTACCGATTAGTTACAGCTGGGACCGGCGGGCCAGCCGAGAAGTCCTGCTCGCAGCCAGTTTTTCCTTCTGCCCCCCACCCCCGCCGGCCGGCCAGGGGGTGGGGGTGGGGGTGTGGTGTGGGGGCGGTGTGTCTCTCGAAGGGGGGGATCAGCAAGCACATCCCGCGGCGGGGGTGGGGTGGGGGGGCGGCAGCGTTCAGGAATCCATGGCTTGGAGGGAGGCCTCTCCAGGGAAGCTGTTCTGGCTCCCAGTGGCTGTGAAATCCCTCCGATCATGTTGGGGTGCGAGTGGGAGCCGAGGGGAAGGGGCGGGAGGGCCGCCCTCTCAGGAAGACCTATGCAACTGCCCCATTTAAAAATGCACCGCTTGGCACCCTGCCCCCCTCCACCAAGGGGGCCTGCTTCTTCCCTCTTCCCACAGCGCTTGCTACCTTCCCGCACGCCCGCGCTGGGCCCCGCTGTATCCCCCTAATCCATGTATTGAGGTGCAAAGCCCCAGTACCTTGAAATGGGACTTTTTGGACACAGAGCCTTCGAAGAGGTGGTTAAGTGTAAGCGAGATCATAGTGGGTGATTCCTGGTCCGTGTGACGGGCGCCCTTGAGGCAGAGGCGACGAAAACGCAGACACACACAAAGGGAGGCGTGGTGAGGACAAGAAGAAGGTGGCTCCTGAGGAGACAAGCCAGACAAGCCGGAGAGGAGAATCCCCCCGCGGACACCGCGGGGTCAGACCCGCGGCCTCCAGCGCCAGGGGTGAGATGACGAATTTCTGTGGTCCTGGCGTCCCGGCTGGTGGCAGTTCTCAGGGCGCCTGAGCCAGTGAAGACACTACTAGATAAAATTTATTGATTTCTGAAGTTTATTTTAATTTTCTGACCACACCGCTTTCCCCCAAATCAGAGATGTTGGGTTTTGTCCTCTGATGTATCCCAAATGCTCAGAAGACTGCCTGACTTTCAATAATCTTTGGCACTTGGTAAATATTTGACATTCAGCAAGTATTTGATGGACTCTTACCTCTGGCCAAAATGGAATAACAGGAACTAGATTTATCTTCCTGCCTGAAACAATTAAAAGTCTGGACAAAATATGTGCACTCAACAGTTTTCAGACATTGGACGTCAAACGGTTCAAGACAGCGATCCCCGAAAGAGGGGAAACAAACACTGTGCGCCACGTGGCCCTGCGGCTGACTGTTGGAGGAGAGTCCCCGGGCCCGCACGGGGAGGGGGCGCAAAGGCAGAGATGGGCGCCGCCTGTGTGGGGGACACGGGCTGGGGAGCGTGGGGGGTGGGAGGCAGCTGGAAGCCACAGGCGGAGCGATGGAGCCGAGGGAGATGCGGAAAGGGGGCATTCGGAGGGCTGCGGAGCGCCCTGTCGAGTATTAGCGCAGGAATGATCGGCACGTGGACGTGGGCCCGCCCCCCAGACAGGGGAAGAGCTGTCTAAAAGGACCGGAGGAAGCAGCATTCGTGCGCATGCACCCCGGGAACGGGCCCATTCCTACGTGCCCGACTGAAAGGCATGGGGCAGAAGCAGGGTAAACCTAAACGGTGCTCCGGTCCCCCCGTCGGAGCTGAAGACCAAGCCGCAGTGGGATCAAAGTGTTTCCAGGTAACTGTGTCCCAGAACAAAGCTTAACAATATAGGGATAGACGCATATCCAGCACCTGACAGGGTAAGATTTACAATGTCTAAGACCCGATAAAATAATTACCCAGGCACCCAAATAGGAAAACATGACTCTACTAAGGGGAAGCACAAGAGATGCTGGGTTCCGTGAACAGGATATAAAAGCAGGTGTCTTAATCTGGAGGAGAGGAGGCAGACTTGGAGATGGAGGAGATGGAGGATAACATAACTATTCTCTTTGTTCTGGAAGCTAAAAGAAAGGCTGAACAAGTTAAATAGAAACATAAAAAAGAAAAGGAGGGGGAGACAAGTCAAACATTAAGGGATGAAAATACAGAGTCTGAGGTGAAAAATACCCTGGTGGAATGGACAAAAGATTAAACCTTATAGAAGAAAAGATTAGTTAACTTCGAGATGTAGTAATAGGAACTGTCCAGAATAACATATAGAGAAAAAAGAGATTAAAAAAAAAAACAACACAGAGCATCAGTAAGCTGTGGGCTAACTTTTGGGGGTTCAATGACTATGAAAAATAGTTCCGGAGCGAGGGAAGAGGAGCAGATACAAATATTTGAAAACATGAGAGCAAGAAGTTTTACAAAGTTAATGAAAACACAGAGATCAAAAAAAAATCAATGAAGCCCAAGCAGAACATGAAGAACACAGCCCCGGGGCGCACCCTGATCTAATCGTTTTATGTCCACAATAGTGAGAGAACTTTGGGAACAGCCAGAGAGAAAGCACACAGTATGTACAGTGGAACAAAGACAAAGAAGATCAAATTTCTTGGCAAAAACAATGTGAGGCAACAACAGGGAATCACGTCTGAGTCCTGAAAGAAAAAGCTGTCAACTTTTATTCTATACCCAGCAATAATATTCAATAGCTTTCCAAAGTGAAGGCAAAATAAAGACTTATTTAGACATGCAAAAGCTGGAAGAATTCACAATCAGCAGAGTTTCACCATAAGAAATATTTCGAAAGGTCCTTCAGGGAGAAGGCAATGGACCAGATAGGTATCGTTATCTATGGAAAATAAAATGAAGGCTGCTGGAAGGGGCAGCTGTGTGAATGCATAGGTAAAATTTTTTCTTATTCAAAAACATCTCCTTGAATGATCATCTTGAGCCACTTGGTGCTGGAAGGCAGCTTCTGGACCTGGTGGGGCGGATCGGGGTGTTGACCAGGCTCTGGCACCACATGAGGTGGCCTGCTCGGCCAGCCGGTGACACAGACGCCAGGCACAGAGAGTCTGACCACGCGGACCACTGCATCTCTTTGGGGTGTGTCACAAACCCTCTCCGGAGCAAACAACCTGATGATGAAAAGACACTAACAGGGGACATGCAACCCGGTCCTCTACCTGCTGCTCCGAAGAACCGACTGCCCTGTCGCCGCTCGCGTGCCGTGTGCGGCTCCATCCCCCGCAGCAGAAAGCCAGCCGCAAAGGGCATGCGCTCTCTTTCCAAGCCCTTCTCCCTGGCCGGTCGCCCTCGCGGAACATACCTCGGCGGGGGGGCGGGGACAGAAGTGGCCTGGTGCCTGTGAGCGGCCACACTGCACTCAGCTCGAACGTGGTTCAGAGCTGAGCCCGCACACAGTGGGCTTTATCCTGACGGTGCACTTAGGATTATGGTGTCAGCCCACCGTCACCGCCTTGGAGGTGGGTGTCCGTGCTTGCTGCCTACCGTTCCTGTCTCTCCCTCAGCGATTCCCGCCCTGATGAACCGGTGTGCGAAAAGAAAATGCAAAATGGAGGGGGAACTGTGACCGCACCTGGCAAGGGTTCCCGTGTGAAGGGGTGTCCCACGAGGCAGAACGGTTGCCTCGGCCTCCACGACAGAAGTGTGCCTGGGTGAGGCATTGAGCTCTTGAGAGAGAAAGCAGCTGGTGGGGTCAGGGGTGCGCGGCTTGATTGTTTGACCAGCCTCAGATCGGGGAGCATGCGCTTCTCTGCAGCGCTCCAGCGGCACCCGGTGACGCGCAGGGCAGAGCTGAGTCGCGCGGGGCCTGAACACCGGCGTCTCTGTTGCCGGCTGTGGTGGGTGCAGTCCGACTCGGGCAGCCTCTCAGGAGGAAAGACGACAGCAGAAGCCGAAGGGATGCAGCGCCTGGGGCCCCGTGCACTTCCCTGCCCACGCCAGCCCCTCGGAGCTGACCCAGGGCAGGGGCAGGGACGGGGCGCTGGGTGAACGTGGACATCACGCAGCCCCAGAAAGGAAGCAGCCGTTCAGACGCAGCAACTATGTCTCAGGGCCGAGAGGAGCCTGAGTCTCAGAGGCAAGCGGGTGGTCGGTGAGTGTGGAAGGAACCAGCCTCTGGGGCCAGGCCAGCGGGGGAAGGGGGTGAAGGTCCCCACTGCCTTCAGCCTGCTGGCACCTGTGGGGGCTATGGGCCATGTGTTAGGCAGTGCATCTCCTTCCGGATGTTTCAGATAAGCAAGGCCGGCAGCTCATGGAGAGGTAACAGACTTCGGTTTCCCTTGGGAAGCTGAGCGGCGAAGGAGACCAGACCTCTTCTGCGCAGAGGTCCGCCGTCACTGAAAGCAGCCTTGGCTGGAGGCAGGGTACCCTCCCTCCCACATGTGGGGAAGCCAAAGCAAACATTTACTGCAGGTGGTACTAGGTTCTGCTTCCCTTGAATTGTATTTTTGAGTCACGGGATGCTGATCTGAGGCCAGTGAGGGAGCTCGGGTCCTCTCTGGGAGACATGAGGCTCAGCCCTTGCTCGAGGGGTGGGGGGGTGCTCTCCCAGGGGAACCCCCAGCCGCCTCTCTGTGCGGGAGCAGAGGAGCCCGTGCCTGGGGCGTTGTCAGGTGCAGGGGCCACGCTGAGCTCCACCCACCCAAGCGCGTGGCCGGCAGCGATTCCGGAGCCATGTGGCTCCGCTGTCATCAGCCGAAAGCCATCCTCTCCTTTCCCACCGATGCCCGAACAACAGCTCTCTATGGACGTCCACTGGCTTTTGACATGTTCACAACAACACCCGCCAGGTAGGAGGCCAGAAGGAATAACAGACGGGCCCGTCCTCAGACGTGGGGTCTGGCCCCCTGGGAACGGCAGTGTCGGGGGCCTGAGGACTGTCCACACTGGCCTGTGGATCCTTAGGTTGGGCCCCCATGGCGGGGCGTGTGTGTGCGCCTGGCTGGTGGCACGGCGTGTGGGGGCGGCGGTGTGCATGTGTTCAGTGGGCGTGAGTGTGTGTGTGCCCGTGGCTGCGGTGTGCGCGCGCGTGTGCTGTGTGCGCGGGGATGCGGTGCGTGTGTGATGGGGGTGGGTGTGTGGGGGGTGCGCTGTGGGGTGTGTGTTTGTGTAAACAATGTGTCTGTGACTACTCGTGTGTGTATATGTGTCAGTGTGTACACACATAGTCCGAGTTTTCCAGATCTCTCTCCCTCCCTCTTTCTCTCTCGATATGTAGATATATATGAAAAAGGGATGTATTTTAAGGAGTTGGCTCACGCGACGGCCGAGGTCTGTGAAGTCCGAAAGCTGCCAGCGGTCTGGCTGCAGGGCGGACCCCGGCGGGGAGAGGTACCCGCCCCCGCCCCCCCACCCCATGTCCACTGAGTGGGAGCCCAGGCTCTGTGATGTGCAGGAGCTTTGTACAGCGAAAGGGGTGTTTCTGACATGTGCCAGCCTTGGGGACAGAGTGTCCCTCACCATGTGTCCCCCAGTGGTGGCCACACAGTGCTGACTTTGCCGAATGGCTGGAGGGACTCTTCCGTGACGGGATCTGAGACTGGGTGGGTGTGTCAGCGGAGCTGCTATGACAAATGACCATAGACTGAGCGGCTTCAAGAGCAGAAACGTGTTTCCCGCAGCGCCGGAGGCTGGAAACCCAAGGTTCAGGTGCGGCCGATCGGGTCCCAGTGAGGGCCCGCTTCCCGGCCGTCCGCTCACTGTGTCCCTGCGTGGCGGAGAGACAGAGAGGTTTCTCGTCTCTTCTCATAGAGGCGCTAGTCTCATCATGAGGGACCCACCCCCACGACCTAATCAGCCCCCAAAGGCCCCGTCTCCCAGTACCACCCCACGGTGGGGCAGGGCGTCAGTGTGAATTCGGGGGGCGGGGCGGGGCACGATTCGTCCACAGAGTGGAGGAAGGGCGCCGGGTGGCAGTAAGGTGTGTCTGCCCGAGAGGCCCCCGGCAAGGGCTCTGCTCTGTCTGCCCTGCCAGGGCCATCGAGCTCCAGGGGCGCCAGCAAGGCGTGCGCCCTGAAGCCCCAACCCTCCATTCCTGCTGGGTCCCCAAGTCAACCGTCTGCTAAGGGCCAGGCCCTCCTGGACACAATGGAGCTCAGGCGCCCACACGCCCACCCGTTCCCCTGCAGAGGGTCCCTTCCCCCACTCAGCTCGGGGGCGCCCAATGCCTGAACTGTGTGCCTTCAGGGATGGAAATGTCAACTTGAGGGTGATGACTCTTTAGGGGCCACGACGCTTTCGCGGGCCAGGGCCAACACATTTTTAAAAAGAAATGACATAGAAGAATCGGAGTGCATCCCAGAAGCAGTCGCTTTTGTTTGGTAGGATCTTTGTCCCGCAGATGCTGTATGAGGGGGGCCGCCCAAAAACCTGGAATTATCTTCTGGAGGGCGGGTCCCTTGTCGGACAGACTCCCCCGCAGGGTGAGGGCTCCAGGGGCCCATCTGTATCTGGGCACCGACCGGCGGTGTTGTGAGAGGCTGCGTTCAGCCTCAGTGAATTTTTTAAGACTCTTTGAAGGCCTTTGCCCGTTCCATGATGGGTGATTTATGAGCGCACCTGCCCACACCGCGCGGAGCGTTCAGCAGTTTTTGACCAAAAACAGCGTGACCCCCGTGCTCCACCTTCCCTGTTCACAGACCTCACCCCGAGCGACTGTTCGTGTTTCCCTGGATGAAAAAGGTCCTCACAGGGACATGTTTTGTCCGTGGGGAAGAGGTGAAACAAAACACAGCAGAAGCACTAAATGCATCAAAATCAACGAGTTCGCAACTGGAGCAGTGGGGAAATGTCTCACTGGGTGCGTTGCATCCAACGGAGAGGACTTTGAACGGGACTGAAGTTTAAACATGTGAGACTCAATATACAATTGTGTAGATAAATTCTGGGGTTTTTTGGGTTCCCCGTCGTTACATGCCTGCACAGGTGCAGGCCTCGGCAGTGATTTCTGTTCTGCGTGGAAAAGGAGTTCGAAAGCTGCTCCTTCGGGGGATACCGAGGTGAGAAAGATTCCCTCTCTGTTCTGAAGATGCCTCCAGGCAAGGCGCGCAGACAGGGAGCCCAAGGAGAGCGCCCCCGGGCCCGGCCGCTGAATGCGGCTTTGCACAGCTGTGAAGAGGGGCCGGGAGAGCTCAGCTGCCCGCCCTCCTGTGGGCCCCTGCCTCGGGCCTCCCCTGGGCCTCCTCCCACCCTTGGGACGCCTCCAAGCAAGGGGCAGACAGGGTCGTGTCCATGAACGCGGACCCCCGAAATCTCTCTCCTCCATGGAGACAGTGAGCAGGCTGACAAAAAGGCACAGGACTCACTTTGCTGTAGCTCTGGAAATTGGCCACCGGCTCTCACCAGCTCTAGAGCATTTATTGAAGAGGAAGAGCTGCAACTCGTCAGGAGAACAAGGTTTGTAGCCGGTAGGGTGCCCGGTTCCCAGCCCCGCCACCCGGCCCCGCGCTCCCTCCCATCCCAGCAGCCTTGCCCAGGCATGAAGGCCAGGAGTGCAGTGGGAGCTACTCCAGAGCCTCGCACCAGAGCTGTCCCTGCTCAACGGCTTGAAGGCTTGTTAAAAGGTCCCGTGTGCAAAGCTGTCTTTGGGGGCTTGACTTGGAGTTCTCCTGGCACTAAAAGGCTTTTCCCCAGAGTGTTTGTTGAAAATGCTCACAGGGAAGTGTTTACCTGCGGGGCAACCGAGGCAGCGGGCAACAGGTGAGCAAACAATAGGCTCACCAGAAAGTGGGGAAAGAGACGTCCACTGGGGCTGTTAAAGCCCCAAGATATTCCTGGGATGTGAAAGGCCGCCAGCAGGCTATGTGCTTGCTTAGGAACGACCCGAGAAGCCCTAAGCCCTCGCCTCTGGCTGCTCTCGAGGCTGGCAGTGAAGGCTGGGACGGGGGGGCCAGGTGCCTGGCTGAGTGTGGAAGGAGCCCCGACACTCACAAGAGAGCCCCCGGACCAAAACTGAGAGGCTTACGGGTTCCAGGCTCCTAAGGAAGGCTGTCCAATCATTGGCTGAATGCTAAGCTGAGGGAGAAGAGACTTCGGCGGCCACAAATGACAAAGAATAGACTCTACAGAATTTGTAAAGTCACGAAGCAAAGCAAAGCAAAACAAAACACCTGCAAACAGCAGCAAGGACAAACCCTGGAGAGGAGGCGCCTCTGATTTCCAGAGTCAGCGCACTCTGGTTGTATGATTCGAATGTCCAGTGCGAAAAAAGAGTTACCTGGAAAAAAGAGAGAGAGAGACAGGCTGCTTCATCGAAAAGCAGTAGAATGCATATTCTCCTTGAGCTCACATGCACTGTTCGCCACGACAGATCACATCCTGGCGCGTTAAACACCTCTTTGCAAATTGAAAGAATAGATATACAATGTCTGCTTTCAGACCACAACAGAATCAAACTAGAAATCAATACCAGAAAGATGGCTGGATAGTCCCAAAATACTCAGAGATGAAACAACTCACTTCCAAATAAATGGGTCAAAGAAGAAATCTCAAAATAAATTTAAAAATATTTTGAACTAAATGAAAATGAAAGCACAATTTACCGATATTTGTAAGACGCAATGAGGGCAGTGCTAAGAGGGGAGTTTATAGCACTGAACATGTGTATAGAAAAGAACAATCTCAAATCAATCAGCTAACCTTCCCACCTTGGGGAAACTAGGACAAAGAAGAACAAATTAATTCCGTAGTAAGCAGAAGAGAAGACATCATAAAAATAGCAGAAATCAATGAAATTGAAACCAGGAAATTAATAGAGAAACATCAATGAAACCAAAAGCTGGTTCTTTGAAGAGAGCAATCAAACCAATAAGCCTCCAGCCAGGCTAAGGAAAAAGAGAGAACTCAATTACCAATATCAGAAAGGAAAGAGGAGACATCACTACAGATCCTTTGGGCATTAAAAGGATAATGAAGGAACGTCATGAGCAACTCTGTGCTTACAAACTTGATATCCTACATGAAATGAGCCAATTCCAAGAGACACAATCTGCATACTCATACACAAAGGAATATGAACAGGCCTATATCTATTAAGGAAACATCCCAAAGTCAATAAGTGTAATATGCTGTGTTACTAGAATGAAGGATAAAAACCACCACATGATCATCTCAAGAGACACAAAAAAAGAATTTCCAAAAAACTAATACCCTTTTATAACCCCATTTCATGTTGTTTCAGACAACAAATTTGAAATAGAAGGAAAATTTCTCAAGCTAATAAAAGCACATCTATGAAAAGTCCATGCCAAACATCCTCCTTCCTGGGGAAAGACAAAAAGCTTTCTCCCCAAATTCAGGAAAAAACAAGGATGCCCACTCTCTCCACTTCTACGCAACATCGTACTGGAGGTTTCAGCCAGGGAAATCAAGCAAGGAGTAGAAGTGAAGGCATTTCCAGCGTAAAGGACGGAATGAAGCTCTATTTACAAATGACTTGATCCTGTGTGTAGAAAATTCCGAGGAACCAACACACACACACACACACACACACACACACACACACACACACACCCCCTAATGAGCTCAGCAAGTTTACAGGATACAAAATCAATCTACAAGAATCAAATGTATTTCGGTCATTGAACAAACCAAAACTGAAACTAAGAAAATCGCATTTGCAATAGTACCAAAAGGGATAAAATACTTAGGAGTACATTTAACAAAAAAAGTACAAAACTTGCACACTGAAAACTACAAAACATCATGGAAAGAAATTTTAGAAGTCTTAAATACGTGGAGAGACATCCCACGTTCATAGATTGGAAACGTTAATATTAAGGTGGAAATACCCCTCAAATTGGTGCAGAATCTATGCGACCTCCGTTGAAATCCTGGCTTTTCTCAGACAGTGACAAGCTGATCCTAAAATTCACATGGAAATGCGAGAGCCCAGAATAATCAAAGCAATCCTGGGGAAAAAATCGGAGGACGCACAGTGCCTGATTTCAAAACTTACAGCGAAGATGGGTTTTGTAGTCAACAAGAGGGCGGATGCTAATACATGAAAAGGCAGGACGAGCAATGAAACAGGACTGAGAGCCCCGAAATTACCCCCTAGAGGGGCACTTGGGACCTTGGAGAAGGGTGCCATGGTCAGAATAATCTTTCAACAAAAAGCGCTGATGGCAATGGGTATCCACATGAAAAAAGGGCAATTGGGATCCCACCTCACACCATACATAGTATCGATTTAAAGGGATCAAAGACCTAAATTAAAGATGATCTGAAAGTATAAAACTCTTAGAAGGAAGCACAGGTGTCCTGACCCAGAAGAGGATGATGGTTTCTTAGTGGACATCTTTTTGTTTATTTTTCATTGAACTTATTGGGGTGACACTGGTTAATAAAATCACACAGGTTTCAGGTGTACAATCGTATAATGCGTCATCTGCACGTTGTATTGTGTGTTTACCACCCCAGCTGTGGCACCTTAAGCACAGGCAGCCAATGAAAAAGTTGATGACGTGGACTTCGTCCAAATTAAAAATTGTTGTTTTTCAAAGGACACGATCAAGAAAGTGGAGAGAAATCCATCCCATGGGAGAAAATACTAGCAAATCATCTATCTGATAAATGTCTAGTGTCCAGAATATACAAAGAACTCGTACAACTGAATAATTAAAGAACAAGTAACCCGATTTAAAAATGCATTCATGGTGTGAGCAGTCATCTCTCCAAGGCTTGGCCGGCCAGAGGCCTGGCCGCCCTGGCGGACGGTGGTTTCGAGGTGTCGGGTCCGGACGGTGCGGGGCCCGTGAACGTGACACGCAAGTGGGAGCCCTAGGAAGCCCCGATCGCTGCGGGAAGGGGTCCCCTTGGCCGTGGTGGGCAGAGGGCTGGCCGATGACCGGAGGGCTGGTGCCAGGACCCTGAGTCCCCAGCAGGCCCCGCCTTCACCGCCAGCAGGTGGCCTGGGGGCAGTTGGGCCCTCTTAAGCCCAGGAGACACGGCTGCGGGCAGCGGCTCAGACCAGAACTTTCTCTGCGACCTGGCCTCCCTCCTCCGTCCTCGTGGGGCGGGCCCACTCGGCATGAACAAGGGGACTCGGCCCGCGCAGATCCCAGGCCGGGGCTGTCTCGAGTGTGGAGGTGGGGAGTCAGAGTTACCAGGGCTCCTGGGGCAGCCCCTCCCCTAACTCCGCGAGGCCTCCCAGCCCCCTAAAACAACCCCAGGAAGGGGCAACCTGCAGTCAGTGGGATAGTGGCCCTTAAGAGGTCCACACCCTAATTCCTGGAACCGGTGACAGTGTTACCTAGGCCAGCAAAGGGACCTGCCCAGGTGGTGATGGAGCTTGCGGTGGGCAGCTGATCCCAGGACAGCCAGGGGGGCCCAATGCCATCATGGGGGTCCTCAGAAGGGGAAGAGGTGGGTGAGAGGGTCCGCGTCAGAGCGAAGGGGCTTCGAGCCCAGGTGCGAGGGGCCTCCGGGTACTGGAAAAGGCCAGGAAGTGGCTTCTCCTCTGAGCTCCGGGAAGAGCCGGCCCTGCCAAGCCTCGACGCCAGCTCTCGGACACCGGGTCAGACTTCTGACCTCCAGGGTGGCCAGGTCGTGAGTCTGCGCTGTCTCCAGGCACCGAGTGTGTGTGTCCCCTGCAGCGACAGGAAGAACCGACTCTCGGAACAACCTGGGCGCTCGTCCTGGGTGCAGCGGGCGGAGTCAGCAAGGCCGACCGAGGAGGGCCTGACCGCCGGCTGGGCCTGGGAAATGCCTCTCCCCTCCCAGCTCCCATGGGGGCCCGAGGGGAAGGGCCGCGGTCACCGTCCCCAGGCAGGCCCGGCCAGGCTCCGGTGTGGGGTGGCAGCAGCCACCCTGCCTTGGCCACTCACATCACACTTCCTCCATCTGGGCTCCTTAGAAGACTTTGCTGTCACAGGAGAAGCTGGGATGCACTCAGGACCCTCCAGGCTCGGCAGCGGGGGGCGCGGCAGGGGGGGGGGACAAAGAGCTGCCCGCATCCCCAGGAAAGCTACCTGGGGTGGGGCCGGCTCTGAGGCCCGGAGGGCAGGAACCACTGAACAATGTGGGCGCCCCACGGAGAGGAGCCATTGCCAGCTCACCCCTGCGTGCACGTATTATGCCCCTGCTGTGTACGTAGCCTGGGCCAACTGAGGATCCAGAGAGCGATTCCCCAGCCAGGGGTGGGGAGGCCAGTGTGCGGAGCAGAACAGCAGAGCATGGGGGGCGGGGGCGGGAAAGGCCCCTGTTCGGTGCAGGTGAGCGCACGGGAGCCCCGAGGGGTGGCCGCGCTCCTCCTGGGGAGATGGAAAGGGCCACCCAGCCCGGCCTGAGCGGAGGATATGGGCGGACAGAGGGCTGTGAAGGGAGGTGGCCGGACCGGAGGCTGAGCCACAAGGAGGATCCTGAGAGCCAAGGCCCTGCTGCGGGGACTGGACGTGCAGCTGAGGACTGTGCGCTTGTCTCGGGGGCACTGGGTGCCAGGTGGGTTCTAGAAGGTTCTCTCCGAGCAGTCAGGGAAAGGGTAGGGGTGAGACTAGAGGCTGAGGCCCGGGGGAGGCCTGAGCCTGCCCACTGAAGGAAGGATGGGCAGGGTGCCTGGGGCAGTGGGTGGAGAAGGGGCAGGTCCCCTATGTGAGGTGTCGCTGGGGCTTGGGGGGGCGGTGCCAGGACCTGCTCTTCCCAGAAAAGGTGGCTGATGGTGGAGCTTTGGGGGAAGGAGCAAGGTCCTTCTCTGGTGCCACGTCCTGCAGGCCCGGCCCCCTGCCCGCTTCTCCCTGCTGTCCCGTTGGATCGAGCCCCCACGCCCCGCCCAGCCAGGCCTCCGTCCCCCTTGCCTCTTGAGGCTGTTTTCCTCGGAAGAGTCTCTGCCTGCTCATCTTCCTGGAGGGGCGCCGGCTCTTCCCTTGGCCCTGGGCGCGCAGATTTCATCACCTCAAATGAGCCCATCGGAGGCCAGGCCAGGCAATTAGGAGCGCCAGGTCTTCCCGTGAGCACGGCCCCGGGCTGGTCAGGCCTGCGGCCCCCAGCCGCGCCGCCGCCCCCTTGTAGTGAGAGGGTGAAATCCAGGAATTAATGAGGACCGGAAAATTAATCAGAGGTGGGCGTACCGCGCTGCGTCCCAGGAGGCATTCTGCAGGTTTGGAGTCCCGGGTCCTCCCTCCCGATCTGGGGTATGGGGCCGGAGGAGCAACCTGGACTCAGGATCACAGATGGAGCCTCCCTGTCCCCCTCCCCCACTCCACCCCTGCAGGGGAGGTGGCAGCTGGGGACTGAGGTGTGGAACAGGAGCAGGAGGAGGGTGGAGGCCGAGTCCCAGCCCTGCCCTGTGCTGGGCAGCCTGGGCAGGGGCGCTCAGCCTCTCTGAGCTCAAAGCTCTTGTCTCTAGAAGGCACGTAGTAACTTGGTGTGGCGGTCGTGCCGCTGAGATGTGGTAAGACCCCCCCACCTCCAGCAGGTCACTGGAAACAGGCCCTTCCCTCCCCAGGGGCTCACTCCCCACCCACCCAGAGGATTAGAAAAGGACCCCTATGATGTTCTAGGGCCGGTGTGCCAGCTGTGCACAGGTGGGCTCGGGTGGGCGCAGGTGGGCACAGATGGGCGCAGGCGGGCACAGGTGGGCGCAGGTGGGTGCCGATGGGCAGAGGAAAGCATAGGTTGGCTAAGGTCAGAGGTGACACGGTCAGAGTCTGGGAGCTTACTGCCAAGGGAAAGGGTGTAGGTGGGTGGAGGGGCAGCTCTGGGGGCGAAGGCAGGGGCCAAGGGCAGGAGAAGGGCGGCCAGCCGGGGCCCCGGGGCAAGGCGCGGACCTAGGCTGGCGCGGCAAGGCTCGGGGCTGCAAGCACCCGCAGCCGACCCCGCCAGCCTGTCCGCCGGCCTGGCCTCCGACCGCAATGGGATTCAGGAGTTCCCAGAAGTGCCGAGCTGAGCTCGGCGACCAGCGACACCCTGACTTCCAGAAGGTTCTGACTAACTCCACGACCCAGCCCTCTCTCTTCCACCAGCCCTGACACTTAGCTCCCAGGGTGTCAGCTCTCCAAGGCGCCCTCCGGTGACTCCCGCTGGGCCAGGCCCCCAGGCCAGCTGTACTTCCTCACTGCGCTGATAGGCCCTGCCCCGCCCCCCCCCCCCCACTCATCTCTCTGACCCAGATCCAGGGCCCAGCCCGGGGCGCGGCCGCCACAGCCCACGCGACCCCCAGGGAGGTGGAGCAACCCTGCTGGAAACCAGGCCCCGGCCCGCCCTGCCGGACAGGCTGCGGTTTGGGCCCTGGGCCCGTCCCTGTTCTTCTGGAGGTGGGGGTGGGGGGCCCTGCTCATGCTCGGGCTAATTGAGGGAGCCTGTTGGCTGAGCCTCCCTGAGTGTTTCCTGCTTGCTGTAATAGTGAAATGTTCTATGGCATCAAATATTGTTCTCTTGTAGCCCACAAAGGTCAGTGAGCCGCACCCACTGCGTTTCCTGGGTGACTGGGTCTGACCCTGAGTGAGTGATGGAAGCTTCTGCTGTCCCCAGCCACTGGCAAGGGGACCCTGCTTTGGGCGTGGCCCTTCTGCTGTGGCCTGCAGCTCCTTGATTGCCTTGGGGACCCCCAGCCTCAGTTTCCCCCTCTCTGTGATGACAGTAGGTGGACCCAGTGACCAGGAGCCGGGGTGGGCGGGTGCGTTGGGCTCCCATTCTTGGAAGCGTGAACGAAGGCGCAGTCTGGTCGAGGAGCCTCCCGGCAAAGGGCGGGCAGGCGCCGGTGCCCCGCCCCCAGCCTCCTGCCGCCTGGCCACAAAGCCCTCGCCTGGCTTTGGGCCCCTGGGAGGCAGACAGCGGAGGAGACCCCTTCACAGAGAGTCGCCGCAGCTCACCCAAGGCCACGAGAGCGTAGTAGCCCTTTCCCCCTAACTCGCCCCAGCACGGGGTTCTGGTGACCTCAACGAGCAGAAATCAGAGGAGCGGGCAGCGCCGCCCGCTGGGAGTAGCCTCACACACAGGGAAACCTAACAGCCACGCCAGACGCTCCTTCTGTGGAGAAGCGGGTGCCGGTGTCTCCCCATCGGGCGGTACTGCGGAGGCTCACCGCGGTGACCCATCTCGAGGTTGCCCATGGAGCTGGCTTTGGGCCCAGGCCACACCTTCTCACCCCTTCACCTTTTCTGACCCCTCGGCTGGATAGTGAGCCTCTCAAGGGATGGGGGAGTCCCCACTCATGGCCTGAAGTCCTGGCCACCCTGGAGGCTTAGAGTAGCCGGGCTGATGCAGGGCCAGCGCTGCCCGGGGCTGGCAAGCCGCGGGGCCTTGAGGTTGGCGGGGCTCAGTGACCGGGGGAAAGTTGGGTGGGGCCCGCCCTTCCCATGATAAATGGGGTGCTTGGCGGCCGCCAGCCGCCTCGGCACGGAGGAGAGGAACCTCACAAGCTCAAGAAACACCCTTTGCACAAAAGCCCCTTTGGAGATGTCAGGCGGAAACCGGAGCCGCCGGCAGCTTGGGCTGGCTCTGTGGCTTCTTTGCAGCTTCTCAGCCCGGTTGCTTGAGAACGACCACCCCAGACCAGCTTTAGAGACACGTCTCCCTACTTGGAGAAAGCAGAACAACTGAAGAGAGCCCGAGGAGGGGACAAACACAGAATCTTCTCCGCTGGCCAGGGTTCCACTTTGAAATGAGAAGCCAATGCTGGGAAAACATGTCAGACGTTCCAGATTCCAAAACAAGTGAGCGGCTTGGAGAGAAATGAGGAGGGGAAAGAGCCTGTGAGGGGCCAGGGGGCTCCAGTCCAATGCCCGCAGCCATGCCCGCAGGCCATTCCAGGGGACCCGGCCAGTCCAGAGAAGGGACCTGTTAAAGGACTGGGGTATACACCCTGAAGACAGGAGTACTGGGGAGTGTGTGTCTGGGGGGCAGGGTTCAGTGACGAGGATGGCTCTCCATGGGCAGAGCCAATGCTCCAGGCGCAGGCGCCAGAGAAGTTTCCGGAATTAGGGGAGGCCTCCTTTGCGCTCAGCACTGAGCCCGTTCGAGCTCACACCTGATCATTGTGTCGTCTCCCCCTGTCCCAGGCGCACACACGGCCCATGAGCGAGTTCACTGGGGGGCGCTTCCTGCGCCCACCGTCTGCCTGCAGCAGCCGCGGCAGGTGCCCAGGCGGCTTCTGCGGTCCTGGGTTTGGGAGTGAGCAGTGGGGACAAGCTCCTGGGGTGCCCCCTGCCTTCCCCTTTCTCTTGTCCCGGATGGAACCAGACCTCTGCAGAGCCCATAGCCCAGGGCCCAGCCGGCATAGACAGCCAGCTCCCCCGGGCCGCCCTGGGCCGCGGAGCACGCGCTCAGGGCCTGGGCAGGCGGTTTCCCCATCACCCCCTCCGGTGCCTCGCGCTCAGAGCCAGCTGGGCTGGGAGTGGGCTCCCTTGTCCCCCGGGGCCACTCGGGTGCATGACTGTGGAGCATAGTTTCGGGCAGGGCTGACATCAGAAACCCTGTGGGTCAGGTGTCTGCAGTGTCCGGCGGAGGCGGGGCGGGGCCCCTCGGCCACTGTCCCCCCGGAGGACTCCCACGGGACCTCTCAGACTTCCAGAGTCCATGGGATTTAGAGGGACCCCTCCCACCACCTGGGGGTTATGAGGATGGAGGCTGTGACTCAGGTGTTAGGTGCTCAGCTCCCACTCTCCTCCTGGGCTCCCGCGGGGGCAATGGGCGCCGATTGGCACTCCGGGCTCGCTCTGGTCAGGCAGCCACGACTGCTCCCGCCTGCCCTGGACACCCAGGGCATCTCAGTGGCGGACGCCACGCTGTGGCAGAGGCGGGCACGTGGTGGGAGCAGTAATGCAGCAGCCGGATGCCAGGTGGAGGCGCGGGCTTATGTAACGGGCACCCTGCAGGCCGCCTGGCCTGGCCTGCCAGCTGCTCGTTCGAGCCCAGCCTAACGGGGGCCTGGGGCTGCTTCCTGCCCGAGCCCGGTGCTGCCCCCTGCTGCAGTGGAGGACGAGCAGAAGCAGCGTGGGCCTGCCGGGAACCAGGGGCAGTTAGGACAGTCCCGACGTTCGGCCTGCGGACCAGGGGGCCCCAGCACACCCTCTGCAAGCTGGGAACGTCAGCCAGGACACCGGGCTCGGGTGGGCCAGCGGGCAGCGCTGCTCCTTTGCTCGTCAGGTGCTGACTCTGGGCCTCTCAGGACCTGTGGTTCTACTGCGTGAGCCCAGTCTGCAGAGACGGCTGCGAGACTTCAAGAAGAAACGGAGGCAGGAACGTCCTGTAAACTCGGAAGTGCCCATGGAGCCCTGGAAGGACGTGGTCGTTCCCACGACCGGAGTTTCCGCCTACACGCCCGGCTCTCCCGGCGGGACATGGACCGTGAGAGTTGGGAACAAGAGCTGCGATGTTGCAATGTGGAAGCTGAACGTGGCAGCCACATGGCGCCTGACAACCTGGGTAGCCGGTTGAATAGGGAAGGACAGACAGGCAGGCCAGCCAGCTTACTGATGGTCATCCAGTGAGCAGGGATGGGAGCCCGGGCCAGTCTGACCCCACACGTCCCCACCGCCCCCCCCCCCCCCCCCAAACATCCTTGGGAGTGACCCTTCCATTGCACACAGAGACCTTTGGAAATACGATAAAAACTAGATCCTGTCCCTGAACAATATGCACACCAGGACGGGGCATTGGGTGGGGTGAGGGTTGTGGACACATCTGTGTTTGGGTGGCCGAGAGCCAGGGAACCACAGAGAGAGACCCCTGTCCTGAAGCCGTCACCCCTCACGAGACGGGGGCCCATCTGGAATCACCTGCGGCTCCCTGGTGTCCCAGCAGCTGCGGCACTCGGGTCCCCGGGCGCCTGCTGTGTTGAGCTTGTAAATAGCAGCATGGAGCTGCCCAGGGCTCAGACGCCAGGCTCCATGTAGGCTGAGCTCACCTGCCACCTGTCCCCCCACCCCCAGGGAGGGGCCAGAGGCCCCCCGCGTGGGAGTGAGCCTGGCTGCAGGGAGGGAGCTCCCGCCCACAGCTCCTTCCCATGAAGACTGGGGCACGGGGCTTCAGGGCAGTGTGGCTCTTGAGCTCTCCTCCCCAGCGCTTGCTGCTTCACAAGCCAGCGGTGGGGGATCAGTGGTCCCGTGGGGCGCCCGGCGGAGGAGCGATGACAGGGCTCCGCTGCCCCTGCGGCCGCCCCAGGCCGAGCTCAGCGCGGTTGGGTGTTGGGCACGTGCACTCATGTCTCCCTCGCATCTCCCTCCTCAGCCACCTTTCGGGCTCTGCAGGCCTGTGAGCTCAGAAACGGGGCCTTCCAGGCTTGGCAGTGGGGTGGGTCTGGCTCCAGGAGAAGGGCGACGTGCTGGGGAGGGAGGTTCCCACCTTTCGTCAGAAGCCATTAAATCTAGACGCCGGGATGTTTGTGGCAGAAGAAACTGTGTGATTCGTAATAAATAGCAGATGACAAACGACAGCACGTCGTTTTTAACCAACATCCGCATGGAGATGTGTCCCAGGCCCCAAGGTGGCTTTGTCCAAGTGACTCTCCGGAGTCTTCTGCTTGGGGACAAAGCCCGCCCACTCTGTTGTTTACTGGAAATTGCGCTGTCTGCCACAGTTCCGGCGGCCCCGAGCGTGGGCGAGCGGGGCGGCCCGTGTGAACGCG
The DNA here is from genome assembly GCF_021234165.1 of Pteronotus mesoamericanus. Classification (NCBI taxonomy): domain Eukaryota; kingdom Metazoa; phylum Chordata; class Mammalia; order Chiroptera; family Mormoopidae; genus Pteronotus; species Pteronotus mesoamericanus. Next base: position 1,233,241 of record NW_026555082.1, on the reverse strand, counting down.
GCCCCGCGGCTGCAGGAAGCTGCTCTGGCGGCCTGGCCGGTCCCCCTCTGCGACCGGCCGGCCGGCCAGGTGTGTCTCCAGGTGAGTGCAGAACTGCAGGTAGCACCTCCCACCCCGTGGAGACCCAGCTCAAAGGCCACCTTCGCCAGGACCGGGTCCCCGCACTGTCCTGGTTTACCTCGGCCCCACCAGAGAGGGCCGGCCCCTTGGCCAGGCCCCTGCCGCCCCTGCAGCCCTCCCAGGCGAGTCAGCGCCTGAGCAGGGACCGCGCCTTGCCCCGCCCCTGCAGCGCCGTGCACTGGAGTCCTTCGGGCAGGGCCAGGCGTCTCAGGACTACGGAACCAAGGCCGAGGCTGGCAAATAGCAGCCCTGCAGACCCTCGAGGGGGCGCGCGGTGGAAGTTCCCACCAGACCCAAGAGAGAAGCGCTGGCCCGGGAACCTCTGGGCCAGAAAGCAGGGGCTGCGGGGCCCAGCGTGGGCTCACCGAGGACCGTGCTGGGAGCCAGAGGACAGGGACGTCCAGGCCACCTCTGGTTTATAGTGCAGGGTTTCAGCGCCAGAGAACCCTGGGAACTGGCTGGGGACATGAGGTCTTCCCGTAAAACCACAGGCAGGAATCGTGGGCCTGTGATGGTGTCCGAGGCTAGAGCGCGGACCCGGGCTGAGGTTCGGCCTCCGGGCCCACCATGCCCCGCTCCGCCCTGCCCCGCGCTCTCCCAGACACCGGGGGGGGGGGGGGGAATGTCGGAGACAGCACCCAGAGTCAAGGGGGGCCCTCATCCCGCGGCGGTTGGCCAGCGGCGTACGGGCGGCGCAGTGGGCTCCGCAGGGCTGACCTGTGCAGGCTGGACTGGAATCCACGTCCTGACGAGCAGCGGCGGGAGCGCCGCCCAACACTACCCACGACGGGGGGGGAGGTCAGCCCCGGGGGAGGTGTTTCTTTCCCGGGCGGCCTGCCCTGACCCAGCACCAGGATGGACGGCCTCGGAGACGCTGCCCACCCACAGGCCACCCTGCTGTCGGGGACTGAGTCACATCCTACTTAGTCGCTGGGGGATGGTTTCACTTTGCAGTTAAGTAATCTTTAATAAGTTCATTTTTTAAAAAAAGGAAAAACAGCAAATGAGGTAACTACATGGCTAAATGAGGGTGTTTTCAGGGCGACCGGCCAGCAATGAGAGGGTCCCTGCCAGGTTTTGCCACAACGCCCACGAGGGCCCCAGGTGCTGCTGAGACAGCTCTGGTTGATACTATTACAGAGTCTCTTCACCCAAACTTGCCAAATCTGGGGTCTGTCTGCTTCCTGCCATACATCCATTGATCTACTCATCCACCCACCCACCCACCCACCCACCCACACATCCTCTCTCCATCCGTCCAACCCAGTCACCATCCATCCTTCCATCCATCCTTCCATCCACACATCCTTCCACCCACCCGTCCACCCGTCCACCCAGCCATCACCCATCCACCCGTCCGCCATCCAGCCCTTGGCTCAGACGGTGTCATAGCGCTGGATTTCGGCAGCCGGAGCCCAGGGCTGCCACGGTTCCCCACAGCTGCCTCTCAAATTCAACTTCCTCCCCGGAAACCAGGACCCTTTCTGGGGGCCCTTTGGAAGGCCCTTTTCATTGCTCTTTTCCCAAAGACTTCATGAGGGCTTCACACCCAGACTATAAACGAGGGGTGTTCCTCCCGCCTCCACCCTGGCCCTCCCGCACCCCTGAGTGTGTTGCGTTCTGGGGCCGAGAGGTGGAAACAGAGCAGTTACTTCGGTTCCTTTTTTTTACTTCGGTTCCGAGAGAAAACCGAACGAAGGCAGCTCATTGTCCTGTGGCCCCGTCGTGGCCACAGTAGCTCACAGAGGCCTGGGGCGCTGGGTTGCAGATGCTCCTCGCTCAGGGGCAAGGGGACCGAGAAGGGCAAACATCCGTGAAGAAATGCACAAAGCACCCCGAGAGGGGTGGAGCATTTCTTCTCCTTTTTCCTCCGTTTTCGCGGTGCCTCACATCGACGTTCTTTTCGCTATGTCAGGCTTTCAGAAAAAAAAAAAAAAAGATTAAAATGCACCGGATTATTACGTAAAGCTGTTTCGGACTTAATTTAGCAAACTGTAACATTTTTATCGTTTTTATGAAGCCCGTTTTAATGAAAACCGTCTGCGAGGAGACCAAACATCGAGGCTGAAACCATGTTTTCTGTGTATTTGTCATCCCTGAAGATGCCGGTTCCAGATTTTGCAGAAATAGCCAACTTCCCTGCGGACGCTGGGCCTCCGCGGCGCGGCCACACGCCTCCGGGTTTTCCGACTTGCAGCACGAGAAGCTAACCCCGCCGTCTCTTCCACCCTTGCCAGCCCCCAGCCACAGCTTCATACCGCCCTTGCCTCCTTGGAAGTGCAGTGTTTGGAGCCACATTCGACCCAAGATGTTTATTTTACAAGAGCCTGAAAAATGTTGTTCTAATAAGCATACACATATTTTCTCAGTGACAAAGGCTTTCATCCCGTTCTCCCGACTTCCCGGGTCAAGCGCGTCGCGGTCGCCACAGGGGCCGCCCTGTCAGCCGGTGGCGCAGGGGGTAGCCCTCTTGGCTGTGCGCCACCCGGTGTGGAGTCCGTTTGGGAGCCGGGTCTGCCCATCCAGCGTCCGGGCCCGTCCTGGACACCTCCCTGGTGACACCTCGTTAACGGAGGTGAGACTTCCAGCCCCGGATATTGTGACCGGGCAAACAGCTACCGTGACACTCTCGGCCAGGGGGTTTCTCAGGTCCCAGATCCTGTGCCCTGGCTGGGCGGCCGCCCAGGGACCATGGCCTTGCTCCTCGTTGGCGGCAGAGGCAGCAGGAGCGTGGGGAGCCCTGGGAGGTGGGCCCGGCCCTGAGGCCTCGGCTGGCAAGAGTGCGACCGGCACACGTCCAGCCGGAACTAAGCCGACTGAGCCAAGGTCCTGGGCAGGGCGGGGGCAGAGCCACCCACCGGGCGTGGGCCCTCTGGCCCCCAAAGGCCGGCTGCAGAAGTCAGGTGGGGCTGTGGGGCCGGGCTGCCCCTCCCCGGCTCCTCTGGGGACGCAGCATGTTCACTCGGGATCTCCGGAGACGACCGAGGATTTGATGGGGCTGATGGAGCCCCCCGCCTGGAAGGGGCACCGGGCCACCTGGTCCATAGCAAACACCCCAGAAACGGGCAGAGTTTAGGGGACCGTCCTCGTCTGTTCCCCATTCCAGCACGGACTGGAGCTTGATGGCGTTGTCCAGTCGCCCTCCCCGCGGACCAGATGGGCAGGGAGGCTGTGGGCAGGGCCGTCGAGGGGCCGGGCTCCGCTCCGGGTCAGGCCCCCAGGCGCTGTGGGACCGTGGCGGTTTCGTGCACAGCCCTCAGCCTGCGGGTGCACGTGTTCTCAGCTCACACTGAGTGCCGTGTATTGAGGGCCACAAGTAGGGGGACCACTAGTAGGGGGGTGCCAGCCCAGCGTGCCCAGGGAGGAGCGGTTTCCTGGGGGCGGGCCCTTCCGAGCGGACACCTGCTGGGGGTGGGGGCGGCAGACTGCAGTGAGCTCTCTCCTGGCAGGCAGGCAGCGTTCATGGCTCCTCCTTTGGTGGCAAGTCACTCTGTGCTGGGGTCCGAGTTGAACAGGCCCCTCCTCCGCCCTCTCAAGGCCACCAGAGCATTTCCTGGGCTACCCTGTTAAGTGTCCTCAGCTGCCCCCCAGGGCTACCTGGCAGGCAGGCAGGCCAGCACGCTCCTGCCCCCAGTCACGCTCAGTTCTCCGCTCCCAGGGACCCGATTCCGCGGGTAAAGGGCCTTCCCAGGGGCCAACTGTCCCAACCGCCATGGGAATAGACAGAGGCAGAGAGGGACGAGCCTTGCCCAGGGCCACTCAGCGAGTTAGCGACACCGTGGGGCCCAGGCCGTCCCCAGGCCTCTGACCTTCCAGCCCAGGGCCTTCCCGCCTTGCCCCACGCCCAGGCCTGGCCCCGGCCAACCTCCCCACGCATCCTTCCAAGAAGCCGGGCCAACGCGCAGTTCAGCTGAGGTCGCGAGAACTGTGCGCGGCTTATGTCGCCTCCAGCCCCGCGCGCCCCCCCGCATCAGCGCGAACGCCCCCACTGGCCCTACCGCCAAGCTAGCAATCTTCCGAACCCCGTGCTGCGAGGAACAAAGGTCCAATTCAGCCTCCCGGGTGGGAAAGGGATCTCATTAAGGCCCTGGCAGCCGACGTGGGGGCTGAGGTATTGTTTTTAATGGAAAAACAAGAATTTGCTGTTATGTGTTAGATTAAGGCTTTATCCAGGGGAATTAATTGTATTGCTACCGGCCTTCACTTGCATAGCCTTTGACCCCACATCCTGGGAGAAGGCACGGCCAGGGCTGCGAAATTGGTTCATTTCTCTTTCTGGTGTTTAATGAAGCCTCTGACAGCCCACGCACGGCGCCGCCTCCCTGAGGTGGCCATGAATCACTCTTACCTGTGCTCTCCCCGGTCCCCGAGCAATCGCTGGCCTCTCCCCCGCGCTGCCCGCTAATCCGCGGCGCGCACACCGCCAGATACATCACCCGGGAACATGGCTCTGGTCACGAACTGCCGCCGCTCCAGGGCCGCCCGGGTCGGTCCGCTGTGCCAGAATAATGTCCACACTCTCCCGTCCCCTGCGCTGGCGGTTCAACAAATTGTAACTTTTTATTGGAGTATAATACACAGGCAGAAAAGTCCACAGATCACAGGGACAATATTGCATCTTCGGAAGGTAAGAGGCACGCCCCTTCAGCCAGCCTCCCCCAAAGAAAGAAACACAATCTCGCCAGCGCCTCCGAAAACTCCCAGCACACCTGCCCTGGGTCAGCAGCCGCGGGCCCCAGAGGCGGCTGTGATCCACGCTGCTACCCTTCTTTTTTTTTCCTGGTTATTGCATTCTGTACATGAACTCATACATCATGTTGTGTACTTTCTTGTGTTCTGTTCAACAAGCTTTGAAAATGTTCCGTTCTGTGCCTCTGCACCCAGGGACCGGACAGCTCCCCTCCCCCCGCCCCGGTGCAGGGCCCGTAGCTCAAACCCCTGACAGTCGGACTCGCGGCCCCGCCCTCAGGGACCCCCTCTGGATTTCCCGCCTCCTGAGAGCCGTCCCACCGTGAGAACTCCAGGGCCAGGGGGACCTTCTGGGTAGATAGGGGGTCCCCGGCTAAAACCCTGCCGCAGAGCAGGCATTTACGGAGCAAGTCCCCGCATGCATGGTGCTCGCCACTCAGTGGCTGAGCGCCTGCCTCTGCCACCTTGGACTCCAGATGGCGGGGAAGTCTGCTGGGAAGGGGAGGGCGAGCAGTGGAGAAGGAGGGAGGCAGGGAGAGGGAGGGAAGGTCCTCAGGCGACTTCCATTCCCCGGCATGCGGGGTGTCTCTGTGCAGGCTGCTTAGCCTCTCTGGGCCTCTGTTCTCTCTAAGGCACAGGCCGCGGAGCCCACCCTGCAGGGCTGTAGTGTGCACAGGTGACGGTGAGGCAGGGAGCTGGCCTGCGACTCGGCCCACGCGAGCATCCGCGCGTGCCCTGCCGCGGTCGGTGGGAGGAGCGGCGAGGGAGCAGCCGTGGCCAGCGGGCAAAACCGCCCTGTGAGGGTAAGCCCCATGCCAAAGAAATGTCCCCCGGGGCACTGAAGAGGTTACAAGCGACCAATCACTAGAGCATCAGGAGAGAGGGCCGGGCTGGGACAGGAGAGCAAGACGCCACACTCAGGCCTCACAGCGGAGGACCAGAGGCCTCCAGCCCCCGGGCAACGGCAGAGCGAGGGCTTCGGTGCTGCATTTCCCACAAAGAAGCAATATACCTTTAATAAGCAAAAGGTGCCTACAAATGAATTAGAAATAGCTCTCAATACAAAAATGGTTACAGACTCTGAAGACACAACTCACAGGAGTAAAAACAGCAATAAGCATCAAGAGTTTCTCAACCGGGGAAACGGAAAGCACAAAATGAAACAAGACTTTTGGAGGGTTTTTAGCCTGCGACGGCGGCCCGACGCCCAGGGCCAACGCGGGCGTGGGGAGCGGGCGCGAGGGCCGGCGCCCTTGGCCGTGGGCGCCGGGCGGTGCCGTGGGGGGTGCTCTGGCCGAACGGTGCAGGGCGCGACACGCCCGGACCCTTGGACACGGCAGTCCTGGGCCACCTGACAGGTCGTCCTGCTCGCTCACTCCGTGTCCATCTGTAAGGCGCTCACCTTGGACCCCATAAAAATGGAGTCACACCCTCACCACGGGAAGCAGGGCAGGGCCAGCCCGCGGCCCTCCTGGCGCCTCTTGCTCGCAAACCCGTCCCTGCTCACACCACCTCTGTGCCTGGGCCGCCATCCCCTTCCCGGCTGTCTCTGCCTGGCCGGGGGGGCCTTCCTGTGGAGGGGCCCGGCTCCCTCGGGCGGCCGCCCCGCAGATGGCTGGCTGGCTGGCCGGCCGGCCGCAGGCCTCCCTCGTCCCGGCCCCTTCCCGGTGGGACAGAGGCAGGAGCGGCGCCTCCTGGGGGCAGGGTGGCTGCTGGGTCAGGGAGGGGGCGAGAGGAAGAGAGGACGAGGCCCTGGGAAGGCAGGAATACAGAGGAGGGGGATGTTAGTTCTATTTTTTTTAATTTGTTTTTAAATGTTGTTGACATACAGTATTGTATTAGTTTTGGGTATCCAACATAGGGGTTAGACGTACACATATCTCACAGAGCGGTCACCCCCGTAAATCTCGCGCCCGCCTGACAGCACCCAGTTATTAGAGTATCAGGGACTGTACTCCCTGTGCTGTACTTTACATCCCTGGGGCCGTTTCTGTCACTGGCCACATACGACTCAGAAAACCCAGTTCTGGGTGCCTCACCAAAGAAAATGAAAACACTAATTTGAACAGATATACGCACCCTTTTGTTTATTGCAGCATTATTCTCACCAGCCAAGATGTGGAAGCCACCGAGGGGCCGTCGACAGATGAATGGACAAGAAAGAAGCGGCGCGTATACACAGTGGGCCGTCACTCAGCCACAGACAGAATGAAACCTCACCATTTGCAACAGCATGGATGGACCGAGAGGGTATTATGCTCAGCGAAGTACATCAGACAGAAAAAGACAAATACCGTGTGATTTCAATTATATGTGGAATATAAGAAAAACAAAACAACTGAATAAACAAAACAAAACAAAAACAGACCTGTAGACACAGAGCACACGCTGTTGGTTGCCGGAGGTCATTGTGTAGCCTCCAGTTATAAGCAAGGACGTAACGTTCAACACGCAGAATATAGTCAATCAGAGAGCGGTAATTTTGCATGGTAACAGAGGGTGCTAGACTTTTATTGGGGTGATCACATTGTAAGGTGTATAAAGGTGGAACTACCATGTCGTACGCCTGAAACTAACATAACGTTGTGTGAGAACTATATTTTAAAACAAGGGTGGGGAGAGAAGGAAGAGAGAGGAGCGAGAGAAAGAAAGGGAAAGGAGGAGGGAGAAGGAGGGAGGAGGGGCAGGTAGAGATGAAGCTGGTGAGATTCCAAGGTGCCTCTGCACACCCCGCCCCCCCCTCGGTCACTCTGGGCACCAGCCCTCGCTGTCTCTAGAAGGAGCGTTTTCTCGTCTGTGAAAGTGTTTGAACACCGGGCCCTTCTCTGCCCCAACACTCTCTGCTTGCTTCCTAAATTCCTTGGGGGGAGTGGGGAGCAGCCTCTAAGGGGGCCCCCTGGGACCCCGCCTCCCATGGTTCGCACCCATGTAATCCTCTCGCCTCGCATGGGAGCTGGGCTCATTGGACCGAAGGCAGTAGCAGAGACGAGATGTTATTTCTGGAGTCAGGTTTTTGACAAATGCGGCTGCTGTCCTGGGCTCTGTCTCCATCGGATCGCTCACTCCCGAGCGGGACGCTGCCGCGTCTGAGGCAACCTGGCGGGGCGGCCCCGCGGCCAGGACAGGCCTGAGCGGGAGTGGGCCTCCCGCAACGGTTGAGCCTTCTGCTTAGACGGCCGCCGGCCGACATGTCTGAGACAGAGGCCCCCTCGTCCTGACCCTCAGAGCCTGCGAGAGAAGGAATGACTGGTTTCCAGGTGTGAGGGTTGGGGCTGTCACATTGCCCCGGAGACCTGGCGCCGGAGGGCCTCGGAGGGCGCCCCTGGGTCTGCCTTGGGGGTCTGGGTGCCGTGGGCTCTCCTGGTGCCAGTCTTAGAGTCACAAGCAGGGACACCAGGGCACGGTGGCCTCTGGCCCCTGCTGCTTTGGTCAGGGGCCGGAGCGCCTTCCGAGGCGGGACACCCGGGCAGGGCTCAGGCCCGACTTCTGGGTCTGGAGGTGTGAGGTCCCCAGGGCTCCCAGCCCTGGGGAGGCAGCTGTGGGCCGGGGTCCCTTTCACGTGAGGAGGCCCTTGGAACCAGGAGAGGGGGCGGCCCAGGGTGGGCAGGGGCCAGGCGGTCAGCCTCTGTCCACTTTCCCCCACCCTGGGTCCCGCAGCTGCGTCCCCACCCTTTCCAGCCGACCTCGCTGTCACTCACAACGAGCCTCAGCGCTGGGAGCTGCCTGGGGCGGGCTGGGGCGGGTTGCGGGGGCAGGGTGAGGCCTCCCCGGTCTGTCTAAATGACAGGGGTCACCGCAGTCCCACAGGTGGCCCAGGAGCCGGGCCCCAAAGGGAAGGAAGCGCCCTGAGTCATAGCAGAAGGTTGGCAGAGCGACGAGTGAGCCGGAGCCGGCGCCCTAACACCAGGAGCTCTGACCCGAGGCCTCGCCCCTGCACACCCTCCCTGAGCCTGGAGACCAGGCTGCCCCGGGGGAGCCCCCCGCTGCCCGCCAAGGAGGGGGGTCGGGGCAGGGGAGGGGACAGGGCCCGCACCTGCACCCCGTCTCAGCCCGCTGGGCCTCCCGCGCCCTTGCTCGCGCCCCTGGGCTGCCGTTGGGGCGTAGCGAGCGGCGCGCTGTGTGTGGCCCTCAGGAGCAGCGACAGGGTAGCACAGCCAGGGGCGCTGCCGGTCACCCCGCGACACGGATATCGGCCTTCCAGCAACCGATGGGTTGGTAGGAGTGTGTCCCTGCGAATTTGGGGCAGACTTGTACAAGCCCCCCCTTCCCTGAGGGTTTGCTTTCCGTGGGGTCTGGTACCTGGGATCAACTTCCACCTGAAAATCTATGTATTTTTTATCCTCACTCGAGGATATTTCTGCATTGCTTTTAGAGAGAGAGGAAGAGAGAGAGAGAAAAGGAGAGAGAGAGGTCGATGTGAGAGAGAAGCATCGATTGACTGCCCCGCCACGGGCCCCAGCCGGGGGTCAAGCGCGGAACGGAGGCCGGCACCCGGGCTGCGGGGCGGGCGAGCCGCCTTCCAGCGCCCAGGATGGCGCTCCGCCTGACCAGGCCACGCGGGGCAGGGCCAGTCTGGAAATATTAAATGGCAAATAGCAGAAGGAAACAGCGGGCAAGTTGGGAACCGCTCGCCTGCGAGCAGCGCGCTGCAGCCCCGAGCCCCGCCCCGCCCCGAGCCCCGCCCCGCGCCGCCCCGCCCCGCCCAGTGCGGGCCCGGAGCCCTCGCGTGGGGCAGCGTGGCCCTCGCTCCTCTCGCCACGTGGCCCTGTGTCTCCTCACACCATCTCACGGCGAGGACACGTCCGTGAGCTATGCTGAGAGAGAGGGAGAGAGAGAGGCCACACTCAGCACTGCTATTGCAGGATAGTGTTAGAATTGTTCCATTTCCAGTATTGTTAGTCTCTTACTGTGCCAAATCTATGAATTAAATATTATCACAGGTATGTATGTATATGAAAAAACATAGTATGGACAGGAACGGGTGTTACTGGAAGGTTCAGGCATTCATTGGGGGTTTTGGAACATCTGCCCCGTGGATACGTGGGGACTATTGGACTGAAAAGTTGTTCTTGGTATGCGTGAAATTCCAATTTAACGGAACGTTCTTTTCTTGGTGAAACCTGGCAGCTCTGTGACGGGGCGTGGGCTCTACATGGGGACGATGTGAGCCTCTAGTTCAGGGCCGCACCATACGCGTCCCTTTTTAGATAGGGGTGTTGGAGACTGCGCTCGAAAGAGCCGGAGCCTGATAGGAACCCCGCGCCCCAGCCCCGCAGCCACCGGGAGCCGGGTCTCAAAGCCCTCGGCTCTCCAGCCTGGGCCTGTGACCCAGGAGCAGGCTGCCCGGCCTGAGGGCCAGTGATGGGGCCGGCGCGGGAGGGGGTGGGCTCCCCACCACAGGAGGGACACGGGTCCGGGCGTGCGGCGGGGGTGTCGGGCAGGACGGCCGCGTGTGGCCGTGGGAGGAGAGAGGCGTGCCAGGGCCGCTCGGCGCAACAGTGAGACCGGGGAGAAGTCACCAGGGCCTCCCTGCCGGGGGACAGAGGGCTGCTGTGGGGCAGGGTTGAGCACGCGGGCGCCCCACCGGAGCAGGGCGCCGCAGCGGGCGGGGGACGGGGAGGAGAGGGTGTGGAGTTTTCCAGGGCGGCTGTAACAAACGACCACAAACGCACCAGCTTGGAGCAACACCAATTCATTCACCACCTTACCGTTCTGGATGTGAGAAACCCAAAATGGGGTAGAACCAGGGGTCAGCCAAGCTGGCTCCTGTGGGGGTGGAGGGGGTCCACCTGGGCCTTTCCCAGCCTGGAGCGGCTGCCGGCACCCCTTGGCTCGCAGCCGCGCCGCTGTGCGCCCGCCACTTCCCGCGTCACGCCTTCTGCGACTCGGACCCTCCCGCTCCTCCCCCTCCCTTACTAGGACCCGGTGACTGCACTGAGCCCACCCGGATCAACCAGCATCACCTCCCCAGTTTGAGGTCCGGAGCTTCATCACATCTACAAAGCCCCCTAGCTGGCACCGGGCAGGCGCCCCGTGCAGGTCCCGGAGAGAAAGACAGATCAAGACGACACCACGGTCGGTGCCAAGCCCTGAAGCCCAGCTGCGCCAGAGGGCAGCTCTGGGGTGCAGACGCTGGAGGAGGGGAGCTGGAAAGACCTCATGAGAGGGGGCATCGAGCTGGGTTTTGCGGGATGAGTAGGAGTTTACGGGAGGGAGAAGGGGAGGCATCAGCGCCCCGTGAACCCCTGTGTCCCTGGCGGCTGGGGGCTGGCAAACCCAGGCTGGGGCCGAGTTCCGCTGTGGGCTTACTTTGCATGGCTTGTGAGCTAAGAAAGGTTTTATGTTTTTGAAGTCTTGTAGGGAAAACTGAAGAGGAGCATCCAACAGAGACGACATGCAGCTTGCAAAATCTAAAATGCCTCTTCTGCCGCCAGTTTCAGAAAGGTGCGCAGAGCCCTTTCTGCACAGGGGACGGCTGCGCTCAGGCCTGTCCCTCTGTCGCCGGCCCAGAGGGCGTGGGGAGGGGGCACGGAGTCGATCTACATGTGGAGGAGGGAGCGCAGTGCTATGTGACCAGGCAAGCCCCTGGCCCTCTCTGGGTGACCCCAGACGTCAGTCGGTGGGTCGTGGCCCCTCTCTCACAGGAAGCGGGGAGGGCTCGGTGAGACCATGACCCGCCGGGGCCCACCGCCCCTCCAGCCAGACCCACGACCCGCAGGGCCTGGGACGGGGCAGCCTCCCACACTCTGAATGAGCCGGATTTTCCACCGGCTGGCCGCGTCTGCAGGGGCCTGACAAGATGACATTCCAAGCTCAGCAACGTTTCGGCTCTAACGAGCTGGAATTCTGGTGGTTTCTTTTAATCCCGCTGTGTTTACCCCAATCAGCCGTTGAAGGCCGGCTCGCACGGCTGTCATTTTTCCTGGGATCAGCGCGCTGGCAGAGCGGCCTGTTTTCCAGGAAATGCCACCCTGCCCCATCTTCACGGCAGCGCACAGCATCCTCGGAGGCCGGGGCGTCCGACTGGGACGCAGGGCCCAGCGCTGGGCGCTGGGCCTCTTGTGCTACTCAGGGCTCTGCACCCGCCCCTGGTGTCCGTGGTCGCTACCAGTGGCCCCTGCCAGGCGGCGAGCCTCCGGAGGGCCGGGCCGTTGCGTTGCGCCTCCGTTCGGGCTCCTCAGAAGCCGATAGGAAAGGTGCAATGCAGCGGTTATGTGCCAGGCGATCCCAGAAATACCAAAGCAGGGAGGGGGCAGGATATGTTTCCAACACTTTCCCTCTGGGCAGCCGGGGTGCGACCCCCCAGGGACTTGGGGGTCAGGGGAGAGTGTGCACCCCGGGCGGCCCCTCAGGGGGATGGGGACCCAGCACACTCGCACCTCAGCTCGGGGCTGCTCCCGGGGGAGGGCGATAACCCCGACGTTCCGGGCCGGCTGTGCCTCAAAGGAGCCCTCGGGCAGAGGGGCAGCTGCTGGCAGCGGAAGGCTGCTGGGCATGCCCTGAAAAGTTAGCGCCAGGACGTGCCCGCCGTGGGCCCCGCACATCTGCCCCGGCCTGGTTACGTGTCCCTCCATCTAGTGCCCGTCCCGCTGCCATGCGCAGACGTGGGGCCCCAAAGCGCGGGACGGCCAAGCGACTCCTGCTTAATGGACCAGGACAGCCCAGGGTTCTGGGAACATACACACACAGCGGTCACCCTGCTCACCGTGACCTGCCTGGGTTTCCTGAGTGCCGGCTGTAGACAGGCTCCAAACTCCCAGAGGCCTTTGAGCCAGGCAGGCGCAGGGCGTCCCACATCTGACCTTCCAGGGCTCAGCGTGGCCCCACATACACAGTGGCCCCGGAGGGGACCGTCTCTGAGACCCCAGTGATGACTGAGCGGGGAGCATGGTGGCTGGGGAATCGGAGGGAAGGACAGGCTGGGGCCCAAGCTGGCATCTGCCACTTGCTTTTCTGCTCTCTCCCACAGCTTGTCCTGTTTTGACAAAAAAATGTATTTTCCCTCTTTCTTTCAAGGAACAGACCAGCGGTGAGCCACCTGCACACAGGGGCCTAGGGCAGCCGGCGGGAAGGACAGGCTGGGGGCCCGAGGGGCCCATTCCAAACACAGCCCGGCGTGGAGGGGACGCAGGAACCAGACATGTCCTGCCAGGGGGCCGCTGGGGGCTGCTGGGGACCGCAGGCTCCAAGCCATCGAGGGCCGCCCCCAGCCCCTCGTCCCCAGGGCACCATCATGGGGACACACGTCACTGGCACACGTGCCGGACAGCATCTCGCAGACACTGCGGCCCCCCAAGGCCAGCAGCACGTTCGGTGTTTTCCATCAGCCTTTCCTGGAGCCCCATGGCCCGCCGGTCGGGCCGGTGCGGGCCCCCCACTGAGGCACAACTGGGAAAGAGGGAGCGAGAGAGCACGCCAAGCGCCGGGCAGGGCAGGGTCTGCCCACAGGCGCCTCCCAAGGCCCTGCCCTTCCCGGGCCTCATCCGAGCGATGCCCTGAGCCCAGGCCCCCCGACTCCTCAGACCTGGGGGCCGGGCAGGACCTGCGCTGCGCCCCCGGCCGCACGCTCCGCGCTCAGCCCCGACCCCGGGGTTCCCGACCCAGGGCCCGCGCCCCCGTGCCAGGGAGCGCCCTTTTTGATGAGCGAACCCCAGCCTGTTAAATCTTACAGCCGCGGGGAGCCCCTCTTGGTCATTCCACAGGCCTGTGGGCAGCGCGGCCCATGGGTCTCAGCAGCTCAGGGGACTTCAGTTGGGGAGCAGGTCCAGGCACCTTTCAAACATGCAGGGCGAGCGGCGCCCACTGGGCCTCTGGGGAGGTCGACACCCTGGGCGCCTCAAGACCCCATCAGGCTCGTGGGCCCACGCCTGGGGCGCCCGTGACATACAGCGCGTGCTGGGTCCACCCGGGCGGCCGCCGCAGGGCCGCAGACGGAGCGGGGCCGCCTCCCCGCCGCCTGAGCCAGGGGCCAGGCTGCTTGTAGCGGCCCCAGGCCAGGGGCGGTCGGCAGAGCAACGCCCCCGACACGTCCGTGTCCAACCCCTGGGACCCACGTGCAGTGCCTAACGGAGGGGCACTGCGGCCGTGTTGGGGACCTTGAGACAGCGAAGGCCCCCCGGCATTGTGTGTGACCGCAGCCGCCAACAACATGGACAAATGCAACCCCCAGGGAGGCCGCTCCCTGTAGCCGGTGGGACCAGGACAGCGCAGCGGAGCATGACACATTCTGAAAATGTCTGTCTCACACCAGCCAAACACCAAGGAAAGATCTGCCCCTCTGGCAGAGGGAGCGCACAAGGAGCTTGACCCCCGGCCCCACCTAGAAGCAACGAGGACAGAGTGGGAGGCCCAAGTGCCCCTTTACTGCCCGCCTCCCAGAACAGCGTCAGCGGGGCCCTCTGAGAGCTGAACATCCCCCAACACGGGACCCACGAGGCAGAACGAGGCGGTACGTGGCGCTGTGAGGTGCTGGCAGCTGGCATTTCAGACCCCCCACCGGTGCCATTGGCGTCTAACCCCCACCTCACCAAGCGACAAGGGGCAAACCGAGCTTCCGCCTCACCTTTGACGCCCGGTGGTGTGAGTCAGCGAGCCAAGTTCATCGGGGGCGTCGAAGGGGTGCGGCAGGCAGCCGAACCCCCGCGCCTGCCTAGGCCGGCCTGCGGCACCTGAAGGGAGCGCCTGTGGGCTGCAGGCGGGAGCGGGTGGGATCGGACTCATTGCGTAACCCTGCAACCACGCAGGGCACAGCACAGATCACTCGCTGTGCCAGCATCCGGGGCAATCGCAGCTCGAGGGAGGAACAGCCATCGGCAGAGGCCAGCGCTGAGACGAAGCAGATGTCGGAATGGTCTGACAAGGATTATAAAGCAGCCATCACCAAAATGCTTCAACAGCCATTACCAACATGCTGGAAACAAATGGAAACACAGGAAATCTCGGCAAAGGAATCGAAGCTATAAAATAATACCACGGGAAATTT